>NC_090271.1:48905000-51305000 GCF_040414725.1 Anabrus simplex
CTAATGATCTCTCAAACAGCAAAACCACCGTTAATATAGCTTTCATATGAAATTGAATTCCTCAGCGAACATTGATAGACGGCGATTTGATGGCTACCTAACTTAACCGTGCTAACTACAACGCCTCATGAGAACTGTGTGTTTGTGATCGCAATCTCTGACGCTCTATGTGGGAGAACACCTGCAGAGATACTACCTCATGTTCACAGTGCGTGGCCCGCTAATCCGCTATTATCTAAATAGCTTAAATTAGTTTCCTATGTTTAGCAACCTTCCCACCTTAATTTTGACAAACACTGTGAGATCAACTGATGATCTGCAGATCTACCACCTCACAAGAAGGATGTTTATGCAGTAATTGGTTAGAATGCAAACTTACTGAAGCAAGTAACAAGTAGAGTCTACCCGCACGACGGTTATGCTATGAGGTTTGCATAAACATTAGATTTTTGGCCCAATAGAACCCCAAATTACAGTATTTAGTATGAAATGTAAGCCTCCGTGGCTCAGACGGCAGCGCGTCGGCCTCTCACCGCTGGATACCGTGGTTCAAATCCCGGTCACTCCATGTGAGATTTGTGCTGGACAAAGCGGAGGCGGGACAGGTTTTTCTCCTGGTACTCCGGTTTTTCCAGTCATCTTTCATTCCAGCAACACTCTCCATACTCATTTCATAGCATCTATCACTCATTAATATAAATCACTTTGGGAGTGGCGACCCCATCGTAATAACAGCCTATATCTGATTCATTCATTACATCCCTGACCCAGTCAATGACTGGAAAACAGGTTGTAGGATTTCAATTTCAGTAGGAAATGTCGACTAGCCGCTCTAACGTAATGCAGTGGGAGTAACATAAATTCTAGGGGTGCTAATGGCCGAACACCTATTGCTTATGCAAACCTCATAGCATTACCGTCGTGCGGGTAGACTCTACTTATTACTCGCTACAGAAGGTTTGCATTCTAACCAATTACTTAATAAACATCCGGGTCCTAGTGATAACATTCAGAGTGCTGTACGACAAGTTAACGCAGATTTAAGTATACTTATGCGTGGAGTAACAATCTCAAAATAAATCCTCTTAAAACTCAAGCACTTTGATAAACTTACACGTCTTAAAACAATACGATATTCCATTAAAGTATGAAGGTTTTCACGGCCGGTGTCAATATAATAACATTCATCCGGGCTGTTATGACGTGGTCCAGTCCTCTCGCTTCTCCCAGACGTTTCGACTACTGCTGCGGTAACCATTTAGCCATGCAGACCGGCTAATGAGCAGGTGTCATGAACTAATGTAGCGAAAGCTGGTAGGCACGTAACGAGGAGTCGCCAGCGGGATACAGGAGAGCGTATCGACACGACGCCACAGAAGATGACTACCGCAGCAGTAGTCGAAACGTCTGGGAGAAGCGAGAGGAGTGGACCACGGCATAATAGCCCAGAAGATTTTTATTATAATACGATATTCCTCCTGTAGCACTAAACAATACCATTATGCCATACTGTGAAACAATTATGCATCTTGGTGTGACCATAAGCGAAACATTAAATTGATCGCAACATATGACGAATGTGTGAAAAAAAGTATATCAAAGCCTGCATCACCTGAAGCAGTTCAAAAACATATTTCCTTCGTCCCTGAAAATAAAGTTCATTCAGTCACTTTTGTTTCCAATTCCCGAATTCATTGATATCAATAATGAGCAAGGCATGAGATTGCAACGTGCCCAAAATTTATGTGTCAGGTACGCATTCGGCATACGTCCATATGCCCACGTATCCCCATACTATAGATAATTATCCTCGTTACGAGTGAATGACAGACGAAGATTCAATGCAACTACTTTGTTGTATCAAGAGCTTTCTGAAAACACTCCTCGTTACGTGCCTACCAGCTTTCGCTACATTAGTTCATGACACCTGCTCATTAGCCGGTCTTTATGGCTAAATGGTTAGCGTGCAGACCTTTGGTCACAGGCGTCCCGGGTTCGATTCCCAGCATGGTTGGGAATAGTAACCATAATTCGTTAATGCACCTGGCACGAGGACTGGGTGTATGTGTCGTCTTCATCATCATATAATCCACATCATGACACGCAGGTCGCCTACCGGTGTCAAATCAAAAGACCTGCACCTGGCGAGCCGAAGTCCACGGACACATCCCGGCACTAAAAGCCATACGCCATTTCCATTTCATTTTTTTTCATTAGCCGGTCAGGCTGTACGCTAGAAATCCCTCTACATCGAACCGCAACCTACAATGATCTTTTTTTCTTTTTTTTGTTAGTTGCTTTACGTCGCATCGACAAAGATAGGTCTTATGGCGACGATGGGACAGGGAAGAGCTAGGAGTGGGAAGGAAGCGGCCGTGACCTTAAGTAAGGTACAGCCCCAGCATTTGCCTGGTGTGAAAATGGGAAATAACGGAAAATCATCTTCAGGGCTGCTGACATTGGGATTCGAACCTACTATCTCCCGAATACTGGATACTGGCCGCACTTAAGCGACTGCAGCTATCGAGCTCGGTCCTACAATGATCAACGCCACGAGCTGGTGAAATGAACTCCCCAATGACATTAGGGACGCGAAATCTAAGATAAAATTTTAAATCCTCTGCCTCCTTCATCTTATAAGCACTTCCATTCTTTCTTGAGTGTGAATGGGATGCGTGAATGAGAGTGAATACGTTTGTTTATTTACTGTCACATTCAATTAATAACTTTTTTTTTTTGCTAGGGGCTTTACGTCGCACCGACACAGATAGGTCTTATGGCAACGATGGGATAGGCTTAGGAGTTGGAAAGAAGCGGCCGTGGCCTTAATTAAGGTGTGAAAATGGGAAACCACGGAAAACCATTTTCAGGGCTGCCGATAGTGGGATTCGAACCTACTATCTCCCGGATGCATGCTCACGGCCGCGTGCCTCTACGCGTACGGCCAACTCGCTCAGTAATTAATAATTTAGGTTGTTAAAATTCAATATGTTTAGGTTAGGTCATTTCAGTTTTTGTACTGTTAGCCTAGTATATATTAAAATATAAATTGTTGTAATTATTAAATTGTAAGAATTATATTGTAAATGTAAATTAGGTACTCATTCATGTACATGAACTGGTTAAGTGTAAGAAAGGGTCAGGAGCCCTAACTTCGCCAAATAATGATGTCGCTTTCATAATAATAATAATAATAATAATAATAATAATAATAATAATAATAATAATAATAATAATAATAATAATAATAATAATAATAATAATAATAATAATAATAATAATAATAATAATAATAATAATATTAATAATAATAATAATAATAATAATAATAATCATCATCATCATCATCATCATAATAATAAATTGAGGACCCGTGCTGCTCCGCAACATTCGTTATAAATAGATCAGACAAATCGTCTTGATATGTCTGTCGCAGTTATATTGTTTCACATGCCCTTTCCAGTGGTTTTATGAACATTTAATAAGAATCAGGGCGACATCTCTAACCGATCAGCATGCAGATCAGTGATCGACAACTTTAAGGTTTTTCATGATGAGCAAAATAAGAACTGCGGCTGGACAGAAGAGGGAAGACAGGCAACCAGAAAAAGAATGCAACGCTTTTGGGCAGTAGTTACTTGACGTGGTCTCTAATGGCCCTAAAGGAAAACAACAAGGAGCCGGTATGGTATGTCACAGTTCGTAGACAGAATTCATTCATTCATTCTGATGTCACCGTGCCGTCTATATGGTAAAACTCTATCCATATATTCGCTTGTTTAGCCTGCATTTCTTGACGTAATGCTTGGTTTTGGGTCGTAGAAGGCAACCTTATTTGTAATCCCAGTTCTTTGTTATGGAATGGTTTGTCGTGTGAGTTCATAGGTTACTCTCGAAGGAGCGGGTTTTTTTTTTTTTGCCAGACAGAGAACTGTTTAATATACTTTACATGACCTTCACTCTTTCCAGTATAGCTAGGTTATCCTTCGATAGGTGACACCTGTTAGGTGTTTCCAGATAATGTCTAAAGCGTATGTCGTGATGGGGGAGTGTTTGTAAGTAGACCTTTATCTCTTAGGAGCATGTAAGGTATTATGAACGCTCTGCCACCTGTTGAATATATTTGGAAGCTGGGGAAGGTTAGAGAATCAAAGAGCATCTAGCAGGGAATAGTGTTCTTCCGTGATCAGAGGAAGTGTATACCCTCTGGCTTGACAAGTAATAATCAAACATGGCTGCATGCAATGACATCAATAAGGATGAAAATCGTATATCAGAATATTAATGAAAGTGTTAGTCGCTTAGCAACCTGATAAGTACAGAATGTATTGCGGGTCAAGGTAAGCCTTCTCCTGCAATTATTGGAGTGATCCTTTAATGACTTGATTTTATGATTACTCAAAGTTTATTGAAATTATAGATCTATAAATGTCTCATGATTCACCGGCAGGTAATTGCAGAGAGAATGAAACAAAAATGAAACAAATTGAGTACAACGCACCTCTATCTGACAACTACTAAATAAATGAATATTAGCAAAAATGAACGTGGTAGGATGTAGTCGATAGAGCCATGCATATAAAACGTCTTACGTGTATTGTAATAGGAAATTAAAAACAAGTTGAACATTTTACAGGGTTTGATTTATTCACTTAAACTTTCATTTGCAATTTTTTGACAATTATCAAAATATTCTTGAACAATGTTGAATAGTGTGAGAAGTAAGAGATATTATACCAAAGCGGGCACAATTCGGCTCAGAGAGCAGCGCCCCATCTCAGGCAGCTGCTTGCACGGCTCTCAGTTACAACTAGAGAAGGAACGAGTATGAAAAGAGATTTAAATTTTTAACAATTCTTTATGATTAGTACATCGTTCTCTTCACTGCATTAGATTATGCCGAGGAAGAAAAATGAGTTATTATGTGTATACTAAGGATATGTGCTAAGTAAATTCCTTTAATATTCATCTCTACTAATATTATAAAGAGGAAAATTTTGTATGTTTGTTTGTAACGGATAGACTCAAAAACTACTGAACCTATTTTAAAATTGACTTCACCTATGGAAAGCTACAATACCACTGAGTAACATAGGCTGTATTTTATTTTCAAAACCATTCGAGGGGGCGGGGCCATGGGGGAAAATATAAAAATACTAGGCTAATATAGGCGAAATATCGAATTTGTCGTACAAGGACGAGACAAAGCTCAATTTAAGCCCCTTGACGCAAAGAACGAAACTCAGAAAGCCCTACGGGCCCTAAAACCAAGCGTTATGGAGACAATGGCACCACACTATCCCTGCTCTAGGAATCGGATAAAGAAATGAACTGTCGTAACCATGGCAACGTCAGCTCCAGTATTCTTACAGCAGCGAGATTATCTACAATATATCACAAATACCTAACATGTTACAGATATGAAAATTGGTATCTGGAATCTCTTTAAAAATAAAAGAACACAAATTTTTGTTTTCATAAAATCCACTTAAGGGGGTGAGATAATAAAAATGCGGGCGAATCTTTAAAAATGAGTATCTTCATCTTCTACCGCTTTTTCCACACCTGTGGGGTCGCGGGTGCGAACTGTGTCCCACATGTGGATTTGACCCTGTTTTACTGCTGGATGCTCTTCCTGACGCTAACCCCGGATGTAATTACCATTGCGTGTTTCTGCTGTGGTTGGTAATGTGGTGTGTTGAGTGAATATGAAGAGAAGAGTGTTGGGACAAACACAAATAAGCTGCCCAGAGCCAGATGAATTAATCACACGTGATTCAAATTCCCAACCCAGCCCGGAATCTAACCCGGAATCCTGTGAATCTCAGCCCTCAACGTTGACCACTCAGCCAAGGATTGCGGCAGTTTTTAAAATGAGTACCTCTACAGTATAGCTCATAAACTTAACACGTTACAGATGTGAAAATTAGTATTAGTATTAGTAAAGAAACACGTACTTCTTCGTTTCGGAAAATCAACTTAAGCTGGAGATCGAAAACCTGCTACTCTTCAGTGGTGAAAACAAGAAACTGCCATGGTCCCCGGGTTGTGTATAGTGCTCCTTTAATTATGGCTACGGTTTGATCTTCGCAATGAGCAATTGCATATCAGTATCACTATAAAACAGACCTATAGTTTCAGAAAATACTACCCGTTGCTCGGTGAAAACAAGCAGTTATCCTGGCCCCGGAGTACTTCTATTCAGGACTTAATTATCGATCACCCACCGTTCAATCCATCCCAGTGATGTGCGACGAACTCTGTGCCCCGGTTCGGTTAGTACTGGTAGATATCCGCTGTATTTTAAACATTCAATTTACTACTATCGGTTTTGTTAATACATTGTTATTTCTGTTATCATTACCTTCTTCTTTTTCTACCGCTCGTCCCACAGCTGTGGGGTTGTGAGTGGGAAATGCGTCACATTCTAAATACTTGAAACGATCTACCTGTTCCAGTATTATATTCCAAATCTAACAATCTTCTTATGTATCTTCCCTACTCACATCACTTGGTCTTGGAAAGGCTAATTTAAATATCATACACATCGCATCTATATTCATATTCCAAGATACTAGATTACAGGCTTTCAGCGTAGTCTACCGTCTGGTGTCATGGATAAATGGTTAGTGGGCCTTTCGTCTAAGGGGTCCAGGCTTCGATTCCCTGACGAGTCTGGGATTTTAACATTTATTGGTTAATTCCGATGGCTTGAGGACTCGGTTGGTGTTCATATCGCTTTTTGCAAAAGTTCAAGAGATTATTTCTTTCTGCTCTTGAAAACCCACAGCCTGTTTCCAGTCATACGACCGGGCCAGTAAATAAATGATGAAACCCCCATCTAGCAGCGAGGATTGGAATTGTGCCGGCCACTTTGTCCAGCACAAATCTCACATGGATTGACCGAGATTTGAACCACGGAACTCAGCGATGAGAGGCCAACGCGCTGCCGCCGGAGCCACGGAGGCTTGCTCTTTCTGCTCTTGAAGGTGCGAATTAAACAATAAATTAATAACCAACCGTATTCCATCGAAAATAATGAATAAAGAATATTCTGATGACAAGTATAGCAAAGTGTTAAGTGGAATCGTACGTTACTATAGATTTCATATTTCTGAGAAACAAGGTTTACTATACAGTACTCATGATTTTCTACTGTCATATTGTAATGGTCCAGGCTTCTCCAGCCCTACTAATTTAATATAATATCATTTTACGCGATATCATTTGATATAAAGTTTATTCGCCATCGGCAATTATTTGGAATAACATATTTATTCAACGTCAATCATTTGTAATCAAGGCTTTTTGGAATCATATTGTATATATGATAACATCGTTTTATTATTTAAATTATTATATCATGTAGGATAAGAATTCATTATGTTGTAAATACGGTCAATATGTTGAGACATGGTTGTTTTCATTTCTTCTCATGTTTGTGTATACGGAGGGTTATTCTTGAAGCTTGGGATTTTGCTTGAGTCATGGGTTTATCTAATGACCAAGGCTAGTAAACAGCGACCCGTGCGCGAGGCTTGCAAGCTGGTCAGCTATATCATCGCTACGCCTTCTGGCCTTGTCGAGGAAGAAGAGAAGGGGAGTTGATGCTTCGATCTATCGAATCAGATAGTTCGTTGTATATGAGTTTTGAGATTGAACTGTTACCAAGAGTGGGGGTGAGCCCGGATATATACTGATTCTCAACACGAGAACGGGACCTTACAACCTTACAACCTTACAACCTAACTACGTGAACTCCATCACGACTACTTCTACTGTGAACATCTACTTTGAACGACGTGATTTGATTTTTGAAACAATGTGTGGTCGCTCCGCGACATAGTTATTTTTGTACAATGTGTTATCGCTTCGATACGGTACTCAGATGCGGTAATGTTATCGGATCTGCGTGAGACGAAACAAGCTTAAGGCTTGTGTTATTTTCAGTAAATATTGTGGACGAAGAACTATGTTTAGTTCAAGTCTACGAAATTCGAGAACGAGTAACCACGGAAACCAGATGACTTCAACGGAAGCTGCAATTGGTGAGCTTCAATTAGATAAAGCAAGCAATAGTAAATTCAGTAAATTATAAATTCCTCCACGCTTTAAGGAAACTTTTCCGATTCATCTCATTTCTTTTGTATAATAAATTCATTTGTATTTTATATTGCGTGAATTTTCTTTCTTAAGCGATACTTAATGGTTAATTATTTAAAATCCTACCCCTGTGATTTCAGTATAAGTCTCTATGCTAGTAAATATAAATATTGGTTTACGGTTTTGTTTAACACTGTAACCATGCCGCCCAAACATTACATAGAGAAATGGGGAACCATGGAATGTTAATTGTTTCTATTTGCGTGGCAATTTGCGGGCAAGCCACAAATAGATTTTTGATATTCATGTGTCCCAAGATAATAACTTTCATCTCCCCAAGTGTTTTGATGAGAGGGAACAGTGACAATATTATAATGCCCCTGTGGTGTAGTGCTTAGTGTGATTAGCTGTCATCCCCGTAAACCTGAGTTCGATTCCCGGTCCTGCCACCAAAGTTGAAAATTGGTAGGAGAACTGGAACGGGCTTCACTCAACCTCCGGAGGTCAGCTGAATAGAAGGAGGTTCAATTCCTACCTCAGCCACCCTCGAAGTGGTTTTTCGTGGTTTCGCCACTCCTGTTCTAGGAAAATGCCGGGATGTTACCTAAATTAAAGCCACAGGCACTTCCTTGTCTCTTCCTATTTATCTGTTCCAATGTTCCCATCATCTACAAGACCCCTGTTCAGCATAGCAGGTGAGGCCGTCTGGAAGAGGTATTGGTCTTCCTCTCCAGTTGTATCCCAACCACATGTCTCACGCTCTAGGACACTGCCTTTGAGGCGGTAGAGGTGAGCTCGAAGGAAGAACCAACTCTGGTGGGTAAACGGATCATTTAAAATAAATATTTAAAATTTTAATGCTGTTCAAATGCGGTTTGCGTTTATGCACAGATAATCCTAAGAACGTTCAACGTATTTTACTTCGTTGTATTACTTGGAAGGAATTTTGTCTCTTTTTTCTAAATACAGGGTCTTTATTTATGCTTGGCAGGAGCTTTATCGCTCGAACTTGACCACCGATGATAGGCCGCTGCCGGCCGCTGGCACTTCTGCAGTTGCTGAGAGCTGAGCTCCGAGATAGTAGGGTGTTCAATGAAGCTACTGCGTACTGTATGTCGAATTGTATAGTGTTTTATTGTGATTGTGTATAGTGCTGTAATGTATGTGAAATATTCGTTACGTGAACGTGTATATCTGCACAATACTTACAATAAGTGCAGAAAATCGTGAGCTAGGACAAGAAAAAAAGTTTCGAGCGAATTTTCCGGGGAGATCCATTCCTATCAATCGGACAATAAAACAACTGGCCAAGAGATTCATACCTAGAGGTTCAGTAAAGAATAAAAATAGACGTAAAGGTCGTTATCTCCTTACTGAAGCGTGTTTGGTACGAGGATCGTAAGTAAAAGTCTGTGGCACCCTCGTAGCTCAGATTTAACGGCATGTTATTTTATTTTTTTTTGTGGGAAATGTTAAAAATGTAGTTTATGGGAACAACTCTCACACACTAAATGAACTTAAGGACAATATAAGAGTTGCAATTGCATCTATCAGGGCTGCACATAGGCTGCACCAGACTAGAAATAGCCACACGAAATTACTATTATTATTGTTGTTATTGTTATAATTATTAATATTATTATTATTATTTATATATTACAAGAGTTTATTAAACCAGCGTTCTACTAGGCCGATTTGCTTCATTTTTGTTTTAATCTCTACGGAATTACCTGCCAGTGAATCGTGAGACATTAATACGTCTATAAGTTGAGCCTACTTTGAGTAACCATAAAATCAAATCATTAAATATTCACTCCAATAATTGCAGGCGATGGCTTACGCTAACCCGCAATACATTCTATGCTTATCAGGTTGCTAAGTGACTAGCACTTTCGTTAATATTCTGATAGACGGGATGTTCATGTTTGATTACTAGCTGTCAAGCCAGAGAATGTACACTTCCTCTGATCACGGGAGAATACCATTTCCTACTAGATAATCTTTGTATCTCTAACCTTTCCCAGCTTCCAAATATATTCAGTAGATATCAGCACGTTCCTAATAACTTACCTGCTGCTAAAGGGAAAATGTCTACGTACAAGCAGACCCCATCATGACATACGCCTTAGATATTATCTGGGAACACCTATCGAAGGAACCTAGCTGTATTACAAAGAGCGAAGGCCATGTATCTTTAAAAAAAGTTCTATTCCTGAGAAAAAAGCGCTCCTTGGAGACTAGTCCATGAGCTCAAAAGACAGCGGTTCTACATAGAAAAACTGCGATTAAAAGTACCTTCTACAACACAATACCAACCTTTATATCAAGAACTGCAGGATTTAAAAAAAAAAGCGAAAATATGGATAGTGTATTACCAAACCGACGTCATGATGACGTCAGAATGGATGAAATGACGTATGGCTTTTAGTGTCGAGTGTGTCCGAGGACAAGTCTTTTGATTTGACTCCCGTAGGCGACCTGCGCGTCGTGATGAGGATGAAGTGATGATGACGACGACACATACACCCAGCCCTCGTGCCAGCGAAATTAACCAATTATGGTTAAAATTCCCGACACTGCCGGGAATCGAACCCGCGACCCCTGTGACCAAAGGCCAGCGCGCTAACCATTTAGCCGGAGCCGGACGTCAGAATGGATGAATTCTGACTACGAACTGCGGCGAATCATAACGCGCTTCTTATTAAATGTTTATTAAACCATTGGAAATGGCAAAGCAAAGCTAAGTCACCTCCGCACAAGCCATGAAGGCCCTTGGAGGAGTGGAAGGTAAAGGCTTCCACAATTGTTAACCTCGCCCCATGATGGGGTAGAGTGGTTAGCTCTACGCCCGGGCGCCTTTGCCCCCAGGAATTTACCTGGTACTCAGTTTTGGTGTAGGCTGAGTGAACCGCAGGGCCATATGCACCTCCGGAAGTGGAAATCACGTTTCTTAAATTTTACGACTTCCTGACGGGGATTCGAACCCACG
This sequence comes from Anabrus simplex, assembly GCF_040414725.1. Lineage (NCBI taxonomy): Eukaryota > Metazoa > Arthropoda > Insecta > Orthoptera > Tettigoniidae > Anabrus > Anabrus simplex. Next base: position 48,916,093 of record NC_090271.1, read on the forward strand.
TTCTTCCGGGAGAACCGAGCACGCCTTTACCGCCTCGGCCAGGCAGCCCGTCATTAGAAAGGGCAATCAAGACAATATGAGTACCACGAGCATATGAAGACAAGTTATCTGATCTATTTACAACGAATGCTGCTGAGAAGCGCGGATCCTCCAGTTATTATTATTATTATTATTATTATTATTATTATTATTATTATTATTATTATTATTATTATTATTATTATTATTATTATTATTATTATTACGGGGCTACCCGTAAGATGCAGAGGTGAAAGAAGGTGCGGGCTGGAATGGGTCTAACTACAAAGCTGAGATATGAATTAAAATTGCATTAGAGGTTATATTTTCGAAAAAAGCAAACCTTAACAATTTTCACATAAACTTTCAAACTTTATCTCATAACAACCAGTCAAATCAGGTACAAGACCAGGAAAGCCAAGATTTAGAGATAATTTAACAATCCGGGCTTCAAGCCCCAATTTTTACCATTTCTGAGCTCTCAGCTCAAAACCACCTATTTACCAAAGGGCAGAAAACCCCTAATAACATGGAGCGCTTGCTCGAACCTTAGAATACCAAGCCTCTATGAGGCACTTTTACCACATATAAAAGAGCTGACCCGCTCTCAATGTTCTGAGCCTATCAAAGGCCACAACGAACTTTACCATTAACTGCGCTCAAGACACACTTACAAAGAAACAGGGGTATCGTGTACCCAACCTAATGGGCCTTAGAAAAATCATAGGTTAAGTCAATGGCCCAAAATGCAAAACTGAATGGAGGCGTGAATCTGCACTCCTACATGAAACTTCTTAAAACCTAAGAGGCACTAGGCCGATAATACAGGGGCTATTCCCGAACTATGGAGGTGACTCGTATACAGAATAAATTTAACACATTAAGGAAGAGTAGAAAAACGGTTACGAAAACGTAGTCACCTCAAATCCAAAATGAAGGGGAGCTCGAGAGGGTAAAGCACTCTCTACCCCCGATTTACAGTTGAAGATATGTTAAGTTTTACAAAAGCGACGGCAAATTACATATTTGAAGATAGATTATATAATAAAGGTTTCGGACCTTCCCCGCGGGTTAAACTGCTGAGCTAGCAAGAAATAAATATGTTAAGCGGCCATTACCTTGTTGAAGAGCAGCTGCCTGAAGAAAGGGGCGCTTCCCGCCTCCTGCTACATGTCCATACACTGAGCTAAATGTTGATGATGTGGCCGAGAGACAAGAAAATCGGCAGTTTTTATACCCTCGAGGAATGTTCGAGACCTTTCATGAATTAAAAAGCCACACCCACACAATTTTATTGGTCAGTGTAGACCGTACATTCAAAATCGGAGAAGAAAGACATGATTGGTCAAAATTAATTACAGAAATTCTGGATTGGCTAAGTTCAAAACTGGCGGAAAGAAAAGATTAATATTTCCAACCCACAAATGAAAGAACGAAATTTAGTAAAGAACAAACTCATGAATACAAAATTTCTTCAAATAAAGTTCTTCCACTTCGCACCAGGGTGCATGGTCATAGTTTTTTAGTAGAGACATCTATAAGAGAATGTCCACACTTCTTGATCAATGGAAAACAAAACAAGTTGAAATTCACACAGTACTGACAATTCTGTGATCACAAAATTTACGGTAGTGACATCTTCTGAGAAAACTAATGAATGGATCCAGGTTTTAAAGTTCAGGGTTTCTCCTGTAGAGGATTTATTGGCGTAAGATTTAAAATTGCGGCATAAAGGTGTACCGACCGGTACAATTATTATTATTATTATTATTATTATTATTATTATTATTATTATTATTATTATTATTATTATTATTATTATTATTATTATTATTATTATTAATATTCCGTTAGGGTCTTCTAGGGACCGGCTGACAATTTCAATGCTTCATCCTTTCTTGTTCCTTCTTCTGCTAACTATGCCTCATTTTCCTCTTTGAGACCATTTTGAGCCTGTTTTCTTTCCCCTCCGACATTGGAATCCTTCCAATTTTAACACTTTATTTCTAAAAGTCTCTGTCTCTCTCTCTCTCTCTTCGTTGCTTCTTCCTCACTTATGTTATTTCTTTCTAAATCTTTCAGACTTCGGAATCCAGGTTGTTGACTTCTTCTTCCAAATATATTTGAAGATATGTTTGGTCGGCCTGTTGTCATCCATTCTGTACAAATGTCCAAAAATTCAATCACCTTTTCGCATTATTATTATTATTATTATTATTATTATTATTATTATTATTATTATTATTATTATTATTATTATTATTATTATTATTATTATTATTTGTTTTCGGATGACATAATATTCACAAAGATATCAGAAGAATGAGAAGGTGAAGAAGTAGAGTTGTGGTGGTGGAGGTGGTGGTGATTATCGTTTTAAAAGGAATTACAACTAGGCAAGCATCCTCTGTTGACACTAAAAACAGGGAAAATGTTGAAAGGGTCCGACACTTAGACAAATGAACTTATCGGCCACAAAAGACAAGGACCACGAAGGACGTAAAAATGAAAGATTCCTTACGCCTCGATACCTAATACCGTAGGGGTCGGAAAATTACAAGAGTTGACCAAGGGAAGTGAACTATATATATGAAAGTGACGAACCAGAATAAGATGAAGAAGAAGCTGAATTTCAGTGACATTGTACGATGTTCACTGACAAATTGTTCATGCTCGTTTGACCGTCCTTATTATCCGAGTAATCAATTATTTGAAATGGCCGCCGAATATCGAGGTTCTACAGTATTATTTGTCTCCTGGTCTGGGTTGAAGTATAAGCCTTCCTCCGGTGTGGGGCCACGTGTGATATCCACAGTAGCCACTTAACGGGACGTGAGGGATCACGGCGTGGTGATGCTATCACTTGCTAATTGTGTGGACAGAGAAGCCGGAACTGACCTTGGTAGAGCTCGGCTTTCTAGCCCGCATTCCATCGAGCCAGACCAAAACGCACACGTCAATAAAATATTATTCCTTTCTCTGTAGGTCAAGTTTCCAATCGATCACGGAGCCGAATTAAATGCTCAAGAGGCAGACAAGGTACATTCAGATCTACTGGAGAGATAAATTTTCCTCCAACTTTGTGTTCTTGTCAAACAATACGAGAATATCTTTATCTACTACAACTACCCAGAAAGGAAGCGAACTGTAATACTGTAGAAACACGCCAGAGAATTTCCTTTCTGTACAGTGTTTTTATTCATTTACCTTTATTCATTTTTTAAAGCATTTTCTTTACGTCGCACCGGACAGATAGGTCTTATGACGACGCTGGGATAGGAAAGGCCTAGGAGTATGAAGGAATCGGCTGTGGCCTTAATTAAGGTACAGCCACAGCATTTGCCTGGCGTGAAAACGGGAAGCCACGGAAAACCATCTTCAGGGCTGCCGACTGTGGGGTCGAACCACTGTCTTCCGCATGGAAGCTCACGGCTGCGCACACCTAACCTCGCAGCCAATTCGCCCGGCGCACAGTGTTTTTAAGGAGATTGCTCGATAAATAGTTAATGGAACATAACCCACACACTGAAATTTGAAGTCTTGCTATAACTTCAGCTCAGTTAAAATTCAAATGTTTAAAAAATACTCATTAATAACAAATATACAAGAAAATGTAGCTTTGTAGTTGTTAAATAGTAAAAAGTTTTAAGAATATCATGGATATTTCTTTGATTCCAATTTTGGATACATTTAGAAGTTTATTTATTGCCAGTATACAGTACATAAAATGTGTGGCTTCTTTTTCTATCCCGGTCTAGAATGCCAAGAATAACGGCCGAGAGGATTCGTTGTGCTGACCACATGACACCTCGTAATCTGCAGGCCTTCGGGCTGAGCAGCGGTCGCTTGGTAGGCCAAGGCCCTTCAAGGGCTGTAGTGCCATGGGTTTTTTTTTCCTTTTTCTATCACTATTATGAACGTTACCAACCGTTGCTGGTGGGACTTTGTGTCTTCTGGCGTGGGTTAAAACAAGTTTGTTACTTTTATTGATTTGTCTCAGTCTTATTCTTGGCTTTGATGATATGAAAGTCACTGAGGTATGAGCGATGCTAGTAATGCCATTGCTTATGCAGCAAGTCCCTGTTATAAATAGTGTAAACATGTCGCTCATGTATTTCAGTGGGCTTGGCAGACTGATATGTAATAGCAACTTATGACTGAGTGAGGAAAGCAACGGGAAATTACCTCACTCCTCATTTCCTTGGTACGCCTCTTCACTGATGCCTAGACTATCTATGACAGCTGATGACGAGGATCAAACCAGCCTTCGGGATGAATACTCAACATACGACACAGCAAAATCTGGCGGAAGAATATTACACACTAGCCGTTGGCGTGGTTTCATTGTCTTTATTATAAGAAATAATGTTTTTGAAACCTCAATTTCAGAGACGTATTTTGTAAACTATGATTGCTCATTGTATGTTTTATCACAAGTTTTCAAATATCGAAACTTGGACTTTTAAGGTGGTAGGTTGTGGGAGGGGTGGTAACGGGGGGAGTGGCGTATAGTTGAAAAGGGGGAAACATATGTGGGTATGCGTTCCCGCACCTAAAATGTTGGAAATTAAGCACTGCTGTAGATCAATGGTACAGTGTTCGTTCGCCTCCGAATTCCGTAATCTTGGGTTCAAATTTGGTACATGCAAGGATGAGCAGAGAAAAGTCTAGTTAATAGTTCACGTCGTTACTGGCCTATATTGCTGCGGTACAATGCTAGTTATATTGGAGGTAGTGAGAGAGTAATTTGGAACGAAAGGCTGGCTGGGAATGGACTACGATCTAAAATCCAAAAGACTGAATATTTAGAATCAGGCTGCCACGACCACGACGGTCAGAGCTTCCAGAAGACCAGTCATTTTAAATATAATCGGTGTCTGATCCTATCGGATAATGATACTACCTCCGATACCAGGCTGAGAGCAATCGCAGAGTGGTCGAAGTGGAGGCAGGTAACTGGTGTTCTCTGAGACCAGAAAATGCCTGGGTACTTGAGGTTAAAAGGTTATAAGCCAGTAATAGTCTGTAGCTCCTAATGGAGAATAATGTAGTCCTTTGATCAGGAAGCAAGGGCAGATCCCTCGTGTTATGGACACTCAAACTGACTCGCGTGGACCGTGTTAGAAACCAATCATATACAAGACAAAGAGAGAGAGAGAGAGAGAGAGGGCCGACTCCGGTGTTAGGGTCACGTCGTATGTATAGTCCAAATACTTCGTAAACGGGGCTTGGTCATGGGGTGGTGTGGGAGGTCTGCTTAGCGCACTCACTTTTCCGGCTTTGCTTGTTGACACGTTGTCTTCAGCCACTGACTGCAGTACTTAGAGCGATGTATAGACGAAGACTGAGCAGCGAGAAGAGCGGGAGACGAGACTGGCCCCTTCGAGTGCTCCTACCCACATGCGCGGCCAATTCCCGCGCAGGACGTTTACAAAGTATTTCGACTATAGTAGCAATACCTCTGTAACAGAAACATACCTCTGTCTAGAACTGAGTGGACTCTGATCACGAGAAAGACCTCCGGAACAATGAATGGATAATATCCTACAATACATGCGAAATGCAGGCCTTCGCCCTCACGATATTCAAGACAGGAGTGAGGAACGCATCTTCGAGTAAGCCCGTCTGGTGACTATGATAGTTAAAACGTAAAGTCTATACGGTTTGACATCACGGTTAACCGGTTCGAATCCCGTTGGTGGGAAAAATTTTCTTCATCAGCATGTTTGCCTCTCTGCAGTGTTTAAATGTACTATGGGGATATGACGCTGTTGACAGCGATTCGTCTGTCGGAAGCTTTCAACAGACTCCTTGGGTTATTCGACAGGGGTAGATTGTAGGCCGACACCGGGTTATACCCTCTCCTACTACATCATCATCATAATCATAAACATCAACATCACCACACACACACTCCTCGCGCAGGTTTCCCATGGGCGTGAAATACAAAGACCGACACCAGGGCTCCTCGGTCACTCCTGGCATTATCAGCCATATGATAAAATTAAAAAGTATTAAATTTCGCTTTGGGAAAATCTGCCCATCAGTGACGATTTGTAATTAAACAGTGAGGACAGTAATTCCAGTAAGGTAAAGTGCCATTTTCCGGACTCTTTCGAGTACGGTAAGAAGACAATTACTTCATGGTGTGATAATGATAATCCACAGCCTGTTTCCAGTCATTCAACCGGATCAGCTCCCATCTAGCGGCGAGGATAGAAATTGTGCTGCCTGCCGAAGGCTGCCGCACTCCTCTGGGGCAAAGTTATTTAGTAACAATTCTTTTTTTTTTTGTAGGAAATGTCGACTAGCCCGCTCTAACGTAATGTAGTGGGAGTAAAATAAATTCTAGGGTGTTCTAATGAACCGAATCCCTAATGTTTATGCAAACCTGATAGCATAACCGTCGTGCGGGTAGACTCTACTTGTTACTCGCTTCAGTAAGCTTGCATTATAACCTATATATATATAATAACTTGTCCTGACTGACTGACTGACTGACTGACTGACTGACTGACTGACTGATTCATCAACGCCGAGCCAAAACTACTGGACATAAAGAAATGAAATTTTGAGGATACATTCATATTAAGATGTAGGTACTCGCTAAGAGAGGATTTTTGGATATTCTGTAGCTAAGGGGATGAAAAGGGGGGGTGACATTTTAAAATGAGTGTATCTATATCTGAAAACTTTGAAAGTTTACAGATGTAAAAATTGGTATTTAGAATCTTCGTTAAAAATAAAGAAACACGTATCTTTTGTTTTCAGAAAGTCCCAATAGGAGGGGTGAAAAAGGGTGAAAAAGGGATGAATGCCTTTAATGAGGACACTTATATCTCAGAAACTGAAGATATTACACACCTGAATATTGGTGTTTGGGATCTCCTTTAAAAATAAAGAAGCATGTATTTTTTGTTTTTAGAAAATCCAATTAATGGGGGGTGAAAAGGGGGTGAATTTTTAAAATGAGTGTATCTATATCTCAAAACTTTTAAAGTTTATAGATGTAAAAATTGGTATTTAGAATCTCCTTTAAAAATAAAGAAACACGTTTTCTTTTGTTTCCGGAAAATCCCAGTAGGAAGGGTGGAAAAGGGTGAAAAAGTGGTTGAATGCCTTTAATGAGGATACTTGTATCTCATAAACTGAAGATATTACGGACTTGAACATTGGTATTTGGAATCTCCTTTAAACATATGGACACACGCCTTCTCTTTGGGGGTGGGAGGTAAATCAACTTAACGGCAGTGGGGTGAAAAAGAAGTTGAGACCAATTGATTTTACTGTTCGTAATGTACTTATTCTGATCATAAAGTGATCATTTTTAATCTTTCCTGGGTTCGTTTTCAAGAACCATCTTTTCCTTTGGAGTACATAAAGTTAGATTACAGTAGATTCTCCTGGCATATAAATAAAAATTTAAACACATTTGAAATAAACGATATGAATGATATTGACCGTGGAATTGTTCACCTCTATAGTAAGGTCAATAATTCACGGAAATATATCATTCGTGTCGCTAGAAATATCGCGCACTTTTCTACACTCGACGATGGTGCTGGTCACATTGTCAGCAATGACAATGGCAGAGGATGTAATTTACCGCCAAGTAGCGGTCTTGCATCTTGCTGTGGGTTCCAGACCATCAATAATAATAATAATAATAATAATAATAATAATAATAATAATAATAATAATAATAATAATAATAATAATATTCTGGACCGTCATTAAAATGTGCGGACCGCGCTGGAAACGGTTCCTGGCTGGGTAATGACTACGATTGCAGTCCGGCCGCGAGTTCAGTACCACCAAGGCCCCCAAGACGACACCACGCCGGATCTCCTCAAGGATTTGATCCATATTAAAAATGCTTATAGGAAAATGTGGCAAAGATTTAGAGAATCAGCTGGCCGGGTGGAATACCTGGATCTAGCCAGGGAAGTACGAAATCGATTGCTGGAAAGAAAGATAGAAAAATGGGAGGAACTTTGCTGTAATCTCTCAGAAAACGAGTCAGATCACGAATTTTGGTGGATTATATATAAAACATTAAGCATTCAATTATAAATTTCATTATAATACCGTAGCGAAGCACAGGTATCTTGCTAGTTACTGTATAAACATCCCAACCCTACTCATGACTTTAGAACTACTGCACAACAAGTAATACTGTGAAGTGTACACATATGGGAAATATAAACAACAGTTTCGCACTCCCATCGTATATGAGTATCAAGGCGAGTGTCTACGTTGTTTCCTTGGAAGTCACCTTTACACGATGAGAAAAAATAACTTATTTACGCAACAACCACGGAAAGTGATCTTTTAAGTCACGACGAGATGTTTACAATTTCTAAACGAGCGACGTAAAGTTATCACTTTAGAGGCTGCTGCGTACAATGTTTCATTTCATGCCATGGTGAATTTACTTATTAAAATTAATTTAATTATACATAACTGTAATGAAATGGCGTATGGCTTTTAATGCCGGGAGTGTCTGAGGTCAATTCGAATCGCCAGATGCAGGTCTTTTGATCTAACTCCCGTAGGCGACCTGCGCGCCGTGATAAGGATGAAATGATGATGAAGACGGCACATACACCCAGCACCCGTGCCAGCGAAATTAACCAATGATGGTTAAAATTCCCGAACCTGTCGGGAATCGAAGACAGGTCCTCTATGATCACTGGCCAGCACGCTAACCATTTAGCCATGGAGACGGATAAATAACTGTGATTCGTGGCGACGCAAATCGTCCATGTTTGATCCATGCATAAACGTTTCCTTGTTTTGAAGTTCGTATCTTGCTATGAAAGGTATAATAAGGGTGTACATGGGTTTACGTTTTAATAAAACATAAAAATAATGTTATTTAAAGCAGCTAACAGTGTTGCCATGTCTCCAAAAATTTCAGGGATATCTCCCGAATTTTTTGGCAACACACCAGAAAACCCGAATAAACAAAATATCTCCAGATATTTCTTTTAATCCAAATTTAAGGAAAATGATGAATAATAGTAATAATAATAATAATAATAATAATAATAATAATAATAATAATAATAATAATAATAATAATAATAATAATAATAATAATAATAATAATAATTGATGGTACATAATATATCACTCCTTAGGTACTTCACCGCATTCACTTTCGGCTCGAATTAAGTAATCCCCCCGCCCATTGCACTAGAGCACTTGAAGGGCCTTGGCCTACAAGGCGACGGCTGCTCAGCCCGAAGGCCTGCAGATTACGAGGTGTCGTGCGGTCAGCACGTCGAATCCTCTCGGCCGTTATTCTTGGCTTTCTAGACCAGGTCCACCATTTCACCGTCAGATAACTCCTCAATTCTAATCATGTAGGCTGAGTGGACCTCGAACCAGCCCTCAGGTCCAGGTAAAAATCTCTGACTTGGCCGGCAGTCGAACCCGGGTCCTCCGGGTAAGAGGCAGGCACGCTACCCCTAAACCATGGGGCCGGCGAATTACGTAATCCCTTATTGATCTCAAAACTCACGCTTGACTACATTATTCAAAGGAAAATCCCCAACCCACATATAGAATACAAAATCTTTATCCTGCTACCACTTCAAAATTGGCACATAATTTCTAGGTCTGATGCGTAACTACATCTACAGGAGGAGTGGGGAAAAGAAGAAGAAGAAGACGAAGAATTGTAGATTGGTCAGAGAGTACGGGTGAGTGAAATAGTGTATTATTCTCATAACTTCACATGGCTATTGCAACCTTTAATTTAGTTACAACGTTTCAGTGCTCGAGAAACTACCGAAATGTTTACGAACAATCTACCAATTTTTTTAATTTTTAGATCTGGCAACACTGGCAGCGAACAGTCCACTAAGCTACCAGAGTCGTAAACATGGTCATCTGGCCCTAGATTAACGAAGCTGATGTGAAATGTATGATACACTGTGATATATGCGATATTTACGTACTGGAAATGGATCATCTAATACATTAGTTACTATTGTGACGGCAGCAGATTACTTGAGCTGGGAATGTAGAGATGTCATTTTCTGTGTAGATGAGCACCACAGCCCTCGTAATCTACAGGTCGAACTGTGGAAAACGCGCCAAGCTTGTCAGTTGATTAACTGAGGCGAGCATAGTGAATTTTACGAGTTGTACTCTAATGCTTAAGTATTGGGAGCATTCTTTGGATAATTGTGACTCTTGAAAGACAGAACTTTATGTTTAAGTATACTGCATGTCTATTCTCTAACTTTATCACAACAGGAATTACGTAAACAGTAATATAGATGGTCAGTAACCAAGTGAATCTGCATATGGTTATTTCTTGGGTTAATAATGTTGAGTACGCGTTGCTTTTTCTCCCCAAAGTTAATGCGAGTAAAAGCAAAACTATACTAGACTTAACTAAAGTTGGCGTCTGACAGGTAAGGTTGGAGGGAGGAGCACTGCACATGCCATTTTACGATGTTGCCACATTCCAGCATTCCTTTCTACATGCTCTTACCCCTCGCTACCGGCTCACTTGTTCCCTCCATCATTCTGACCGCACCGAGCTCGATAGCTGCAGTCGCTTAAGTGCGGCCAGTATCCAGTATTCGGGAGATAGTAGGTTCGAACCCCACTGTCGGCAGCCCTGAAAATGGTTTTCCGTGGTTTCCCATTTTCACACCAGGCAAATGCTGGGGCTGTACCTTAATCAAGGCCACGGCCGCTTCCTTCCCACTCCTAGCCCTTTCCCGTCCCATTGTCGCCATAAGACCTATCTGTGTCAGTGCGACGTAAAGCAACTAGCATTCTGACCGCTGTGATCTATTGTGGACTACCTGGCCAGGCGGTGTCGTCCCATTTGCGATCACTCTTATACAATCAGGTTGTTATCAGTGACAGTGACAGGTTTGGCAACTCCCAGCAAGACGAGCTGCCCTGAAGTTTTATCTCCATGGCAACCGCAGTCGCCCCACCCTCGTTTCCATGGCAACCATACAGCCACTCCCTTTATCCCGCCTCGGCAGGCAGTAAACGGACCTCCCTCTAAGAAATGTCAGACACCAACTCTTATTATTAGCAGTATAAGTCTATAAATGTAGAACTAAATGCACATTATAAAACGATTTTATAATTTTTATGCCTACATTTTAAAATGTTAAAAGTTAGACTATTGGTGGTATATATCTTTTCACCAGAGTGTACTCCTGATGTAAACACGGTATGTCCACGTCACTGCCAAAGAAAGAGTTGTGATTCACTGAGGGTGTAGTACCGACCTCCCCCCGTCAACGTCTCGTGTTCGGACGTACAGGACTGCGCATCGCATACGACAACAGTGCGAAGATCTGATCTTCTGAATAAACGACTAATCCTGGATTCTGTTCACTTAGTTTATTGAACACATTCACTTCTCAGCGGTTTTCCTCTTTTGTGCTTCGCTATATGCGATGGTACTACCTCTTGCTCCATTTCTCTCACTATGAATACTGACCCTGACTGCTGCTGCAAGATGGAACACAGCTGCACAGCTTGGGACTTTCCCTCACTACGAGAAGTCTTCCTGTATTACAGCACGCCTTGTGCCTTCCTTTTCTCGTTATTTAATCACTATATATTCCGGTATATATGACAACTATCTGCCTGCTGTCATTTCTTGATGGATACAGTACTTTTGCATCCATCTCTTGGCACAGGCCAGAGTAAAGTGTAGCTTTCACTGAATTCCCAGTCAACATCCATGGCTGTGACAATATGGAAGTTGCTGGGGTATGGGTAATGCTGAGTAATGACATTCAGAGCATGACCAGTGCATCTGAGTGTTATAGGGTTAGTCGTGCTGCAATAGTACTTTCTGACCCAGTGAGGAAAGCTATGGCAAACTACCTCACGCCTCATCTTGCCTAGTACGCCTTATTTTGGTGCTGCCATTGGTTTTTGGGGTTTCCTTATAACCGCATAACCTTTGGTGGTGCTATTTGAGGTTCCAATCAGCCTCTAGGCTGATAACCTAACAGACAGACATGACAACTATATTTTAATTTGATTTCGTACTCTTCCAAACTCTCTAAATGTAATAAAATAAAATACAATTAATGCCACGTACTACTTTCGAATGAGTGCGACGGTTGCTTCTCCAATCAAGTACGTTTATATCCACGTGCAAAGGCAAAGTGCCCCGGCTATTTATTTACATCAGTATTTGTTGCTAAAAGCAATGCAATTTAAGGAATTAAGGAATTATCCTTCGGCAATTTCCTTGAATCTGGAAAATAACTAACACATTTTCCTGGCCAGTGCATTCATATTTGGAAAACGTGGGCTATTCCGAAACAAAAATAAAATAGAAATGTTTGTGAGGAAGAAAGGTGTCTTCAAAGGATATTGCCAGAAATGTCAAGAAAAACCACGAAATCTACTGTATTTATGGCTATCCAGAGAAATATCCTCATATTGTTATTAATGTATAATAATTATTTGTTCGGTTTTAAACGAGTAAAACACTCAAGCTCTGACCGCGTCGATCACTCTTCAAAGCTATTTCCCCTAAAATGGCATGGACCTAATTTACGAGATATGATGACATTACAGGTATTAATGACTTCTGCTGTTTTATTAATAATATAACATTTGTGAGTATTTCGTAATTGCAAAGTACAGACGTATTATGTCCTTGCATTGTACGGGTCGGATGGAAGTAACAGTTCGTCTCTTCGCGTGACGTCATCGAAGTTGTAGTACGGCCTGTACATCACGAAGGCAGTGTGAGTGTGGAATTACGGTGCTGCAATAAGGCGGAGAAACAATTCAACAAGGTTAAGTTAGGTTAGGTTAGGTTAGGTTAGGTTAGGTTAGGTTAGGTTAGGTTAGGTTAGGTTAGGTTAGGTTAGGTTAGGTTAGGTTAGGTTAGGTTAAGTTAGGTGTTGTCTGATTCGCGATCTCTCTGACAGTCCGTGTGTACATTACTCTGAAGCGGAGTTCAACCAGTCAGAGACGATTAATATATATATATATTTTTTTTTTGCTAGTTGCTTTACGTCGCACCGACACAGATAGGTCTTATGGCGACGATGGGACAGGGAAGGGCTAGGAGTGGGAAGGAAGCGGCCGTGGCCTTAATTAAGGTACAGCCCCAGCATTTGCCTGGTGTGAAAATGGGAAACCACGGAAAACCATTTTCAGGGCTGTCGACAGTGGGGTTCGAACCTACTATCTCCCGAATACTGGATACTGGCCGCACTTAAGCGACTACAGCTATCGAGCTCGGTACGATTTATATTAAAACTGTGCGAAAATGTGTTATTTTCCGTATTCCTTTGAGTACGGGAAGAATACAACTAAGTCACAGTATGAAATAAATGAAAATGTCATCTTGGTCCTCGGTGGTTCTGTCGTGGAAGGTGTCAGAGAAGGCTTGGTGACGAAGATCTTGATTACATTAACTTGACAGGCCATGATTACTCGAGACGTGTTCAGTGCTCCCAATCGAGATAGATTTGAAACATATTTTGAACCAGTTATAACACATCCAGTGAGTCGTCTCGGGTAAAACACTTGACGTTTGTTAGAATCTGAACGTGGACGAGAGCGGGGTTGTCGGTTTAATCAAGGAATAACGAGGTGTGTCGTTTTAACTACTAGATTACGCCTTGTCACGTGGGCTGTGGGTGAACTGATATAGTGACCATCAGTCACAGGAGCTACCGGTTTGTCACCTCCTCCACTGTACCAGTTATAAAGAAGTGACATTAACTTGCAGGGTTGGACAACAACAACAGAATAACTTCGACTGCGTTGGAGGAGAAGAAGATCGCTACTGACCAATTAAAAAATTGAAGACCTCCCGGAAATGAAATGGCGTATGGCCTTTAATGCCTTTAATGGCCGAGAACATGTTCGGCTCGCCAGGTGCAGGTCTTTTGATTTGACTCTTGTAGGCGACATGCGCATCGTGAGGAGGATGAGATGATCATGACACATACACCCAGCCCTCATGCCAGCGAAATTAACCAATGAGGGTAAAATTTCCCGACCCTGCCGGGAATCGAACCAGAGGCCCCTGTGAAGAAATGCCAGCACGCTAACCATTTAGGAATGAAGCCGGACTGACCTTTCGGAATAAGGGTGTAGCAAGCAAGTCAGTAATTTTTCAGGAGAAAGGAATTTTTGTGGACCAATTGCATATGGAAGTATACGAAAGAGTTCATAATTTTATTGCTATAACTTAAGGTATTAAAAATAATGTATGAATTGGAAGTGATAAAATGGAAAATAATCTGCATGTATGTCTTACGACTGTGTATAAAGGAAGAGGAGTGGTGGAGGTGATTATTGTTTTAAGCGGATGTATAACTAGGCAATCATCCTTTATACAGAATGTCCCCATAAAACACCGGCAAGGCTTAGTATGTTGTGCGGGATGGTGGACTGATCGGTTTTCAAGAAGGAGCTCCTGTCCAGAATTGCACAGTTTGGGCACTGGAGAGGGTCGAAGTCTGAGAACGGCTGTGACAATTTGTTCCGTTTAAGGTATGCAACCTTTTAGCCATCTGTGTACTACAGATGGACGACTCATCCTGATAACATTGTTGCGCATGCGCTACATTCCTCCACACAGTCCTTGATGCACATTGTACTGTACTCTGCGGAAATGACCGACATGGTGCAAAGCGGATTGCATTGGTAGAACTGCTGCAAGATTGTATGCGGGACGTTCTTTAAACCGACGTACCCCACATCATGGCACGTTCGTGGTCATCGAGAGACGACTTTTTTTTTTTTTTTTTTGCTAGGGGCTTTACGTCGCACCGACACAGATAGGTCTTATGGCGACGAGAGAGACGACTAAGAGAAGCCGGACAGTTCCACGTAGGTAGTATGAAGAGTATGGTGTATGTCACTCTTGATAGGTCAGCGGAGGACTTTATTGCTCGAGCCCACGGAATGATTAAAATTCTTCAAAGACAAGCGCACGTATTGGGTCATGTGCGTGAGGCTCAGCACCACCGATGTAGACTCTACAATGACGTACGAGGTACACAGTTCGAACGCGTTTGTGATAAGCTCGATGTGCTGCTCATGTTGGGCTAATAATAATTTCGTGTGGCTATTTCTAGCCGAGTGCAGCCCTTGTAAGGCAGACCCTTCGATGAGGGTGGGCGGCATCTGCCATGTGTAGGTAACTGCGCGTTATTGTGGTGGAGGATAGTGTTATGTGTGGTGTGTGCGTTGCAAGGATGTTGGGGACAGCACAAACACCCAGACTCCGGGCAACTGGAATTAACCAATGAAGGTTAAAGTCCCTGACCCGGCCGGGAATCGAACCCGCGACCCTCTGAACCGAAGGCCAGTACGCTGACCATTCAGCCAACGAGTCGAACCACGTGGTGATGAACGAACACAAGCATTGTCCACCATCTTGACTGATGTTCTATCCTTACACCATGGAGGACCAAGTTCTGCTGACTGTAAACCAGCTTGAAGTTCAAATGTAAGACATAATATGACACCACAGCATAGAGGCGTGATGATGCACCCTAGTTCCACGGAAATCTCTGTTTTCAAACGTTTGGTGGCTACATCTTTATTTCGGAGAGGTCTTCAGTTAACGAATATATTTTTAATTGCCTTGTTTTGTTTGGCGTAGTTAAGACTGTGAATCCTCCTCTTACAGCAAACCAAACCAAAACAAACCCCACGACACTTAACGCCCTTGAAAGGGCTTTGGCCTGCCCATTGACCGTTGCTCAGCCTGAAGGCCTGCAGATTACGAGGGGCCGTGTGGTCAGCACGACGCATCCTCTCGGTCGTTATTCTGGGCTTTCGAAACCGGGGCCGCCATCTCACCGTCAGACAGCTCCTCAATTCTAATCACGTAGGCTGACTGAACCTCGAACCATACAGTAAACCAAGGTTAACAAATACATACATGAAGCGGACAAAATGTACAGTTACTAGAAAATAATTTAAAGAACTAATCCATCAAAACAATGATAATTAGTTTAAGAATTTGATAATACTATTGCTAATTACTATTAGTAATAATCATTTTATTGTGTTACGTGCCACAGACTGTCTTTGACCGGTTTTGGAGATGCCTAGGTGTCGCAATGTTGTCCCGCAGGAGTTCTTTTACGTGCCAGTAAATCTACCTGCAGGAGGCTGAGATATTTCAGCACCAAATACCATCGGACTCAGTCAGGATCAGACCTGCCAGTTTGGGGTCAGAAGGTCAGCGCCTCAGCCCTGCTATTATTATTATTATTATTATTATTATTATTATTATTAGTAGTAGTAGTAGTAGTAGTAGTAGTAGTAGTAGTAGTAGTAGGCCTAGCAGTAGTAGTAGTATAAATTGACCAGTCAACTCTATCAATGGACGCTACAAAAGCGTTGACGAGACATAGTATCCGGACAAAATTGGATGCTGCGTTGGAATCAGAATCCCATCTTATAGTTCAGCAGTGAAGAAGGCCAAGCCATTTTTCGACGCTCCATTGAGGAGGATTTAGGACTACAGCAAGAAAGATTGCCTGCCAGACCTAATGTAAAGATCATTCTTCTACCATCAAGCTGGATCTCTTACAGCATTTGTTATTCACTTGGTTTTATTAATCTATGAAATGAGTTTGATGTCTGCTATATAAATATAATTGTGATTTCTAAGGTGAAGGCCTTGAAGATTTGCAGCATTACTGTGATGTCGTATTAACCTATGCAACTGCAGAACAAACCATTAAACTTCAAAGGGCAATGAACTATTGCATACGATTTATATTTTCTTTGAACTTTAAGGCACACATTTCCAATTATTATGAGAAGCTATCCTGGCTTAAAGTCGATCAACTAACAAATATACATACTGCGACACTAATTTTTTGACTGCTGTACGAATCTACAACTGAATACCTATCCTCACATTTTAACTTCCTCTCATCTATCCATGGACGTAATACCAGATCGACTTCTACCCTTATGATACCAGTTAATCATTCATCTGTATACAGCCATTCTTTCCAAGTGTCTGGGGCAAGGCTATGGAACACACTCCCTGTCTGTATACGTAATAGCATTTCAATAGTCTTGTCGAGAATTCCTCTTAATTACGTTATCAGCTTGTATGAATGTTAGTGTGTTTGAATGCAAGTGTGATTTAGAGCTATTGTTAGGTGATGTAGACAGGCCAGATAGTGCTAATCATTAAAAATAACAACTATAATATGTTATAATATTACTCCATTAATTTAGGTAGTTTCCGAGACTGTTAATGTTATTTTTCCAAGTTATGTGGCTATGCACTGTATGTTGTGGTTAAGTGTAAGAGAGGGCCGTGAACCCTAACTTCGCAGCATACAAAGACATAAAATAAATAAATAAATAAATAAATAAATAGCTTACCTGCAACGTCAGTTTTTATTTTTTTAATATATTTAAAAGCAAATTTCTGCCCACAACTTCTATTAAATGGATCACTATTTTATTTGTTTATCAACACTGCTGCTGGTATAAAAATCATACAGCATATTTCTGAAGGATTACTTCTAGAATTGATTTCCGACTTGGATGTTACCTTTTCCTTTTCTTCATTACTGGACAAATTAAGCCTTTTGTAGTTACTGTCTTGAATATCCTTAATTATAACAAGTTATTTATGTTAAAGCAGCAGAATTCGGTTGGAGAGTTGTGCAAGAGATTTAATGGTTTAAATACTGTCTACACAAAGGCTGAGTATTTATCATGTATTAATCAGAACAACTTTATTAATTTCACTGACGTTAGTCTCATCCTTGGCTTTGAAAACATGAAAGTGACCGAGATATGAGCGATACTAGTAATGCCATTCCTTATGTAGCCAGTTCCTGTTATGAATGGTGTGAAAATATCGCCCATAGGATTGGTTTCAGTGGGCTTGGCAGACTGACATATAATAGAAATTTCTGCCACAGTGTGGTAAGCAACGGGAAACTACCCCACTTCTCACCTCCCTAATACGCTTCTCAATGATGCCTAGGTCATCTATGAGAGCTTATGCAACAGCTGTTGATTATTATTATTTTGCAAGTTGCTTTACGTCACAGCGACACAGATAGGTCTTATGGCGACGGTGGGACAGGAAAGGGCTAGGACTGGGAAGGAATAGGCTGTGGACTCAATTAAGCAACGGCCCCAGCATTCGCCTGGTGCAAAAATGGCGAACCACGAGAAACCAACTTCAAGGTTGCCGACAGTGGGGTTCGAACCCACTATCTCCCGAACGCAATCTCACAGCCACGTGTCCCTAACCGCACGGCCAACTCGCCCTGTCTTTTGAATATCAAACCAATCTCCGGGTTGAGCACTTGATGTTAAAGCTGCAGAATTCTCATGATAATTAGTTCATAAATTAACAATAACTTCTTGTTTTTTCCTTCTTTTCCTACAGCTTTTTCCCACATCTATGGGGTCGCGAATGCGAACTGCTTCCCACGTGTTGATTTGGCCCTGTTCTACGGCCAGATGCCCTTTTTGACGCCAACCCTATATGGAAGGAAAACAATAATCTCTATTGCGTGTTTCTGTGGTGGTTGGTAGTGTGGTATATAGCCTGAATATGATGTGGAGAGTGTTGGGACGGACACATATACCCAGTCCCCGAGCCAGAAGAATTCATCAGAAGCGATTAAAAACCCCGACCCAGCCGGGAATCGAACACAGGACCCTCCGAACCGAAGGCCGGTACGCTGACCATTCAGCCAACCAGTCGGGCAAATTAACAATAATAATAATAATTGTAACAGTAATAATAGTTACAACTAAATAAAAAAAGCATATTTCTTATAGGCCTAATGCTTTTTGAACGAGGAACCCGATTTTAAAGACTCCGTAATTCGTCTGGTCAGGAGTTCCAGATCTGTGGAAAACCTACTGTGAAAGAGTGACTGTACGGTTTAGTGGTGTGTGCAGGGTTGGTGAGGATGTTCCTGTATTGAAAGTGGGTGGTGTGTTGATGAGTCACTGAGAGCCTGGTAAAACTGGATGCTAAGTACTGAGGTGTGGACGTACTTGTGTGCCGTGCAGTACACACTGGGCATGAAGTTGTCTTCCCTTTTCCAGGTTTAGCACGTGCAGTGTTGTCTGAGATGTTGCCGGGGCTTCACACTGAAAATGAAACGAATGCAGGAATTATTAGCTTTCTTTAGCTTGCTGGCCAACTGTGAGTTATCGCTATACATAACATCACAGTAGACAAACAGGGGATTAAAAGATGCTGAAAATTTTAATTACTGTAACATATTTCCTTCAGAGCCTCCGTGGCTTATGTTGCAGCCCGCTTGGCCGTTCACCGCTGGGTTCCGTGGTTCAAATCCTGCTCATTCCATGTGCTGGACAAAGCGGAGGCGGGGCAGGTTTTTCTCCGGGCACTCTGGTTTTCCCTGTCATCTTTCATTCCAGCAACACTGTCCAATATTCATTTCATCTGTCAGTCATTAAACATTACCCCAGAGGAGTGCGACAGGCTTCGGCAGCCGACACAGTTCCTAACTTTCCCACTAGGTGGAAGCTTAACGCATTCCATTTTTGACCCGATCAAATGACTGGAAACAAGCTGTGGATTTTCATTTCAATATGTGTCCTTCAATCCATGAATTGTAAAAGGAATGTATCTAAACTAATTAAGATTCATTCCTCCCTAAACCTATTAAGACCTTATTTTCTGAAGTAATAGGTCTAAACCTGAGCGAGTTGGCTGTGCGGTTCGGAACCTGTAGCTGATTGCTTGGATTCGGGAGATGGTGGATTTTCCATGGTATTTCGTTTTCATACCAGTCATATGTTGGAAGTGTACCTTTTTCCCTTCCTTCCCAGTCCTAACCCCTTTCCCATCCCATCGTCGTCGGTGTTAGTGGGACGTTAAACCACTAGCAAAAGAAGATAATAATAATAATGTTATTTGCTTTACGTCCCACTAACTACTTTTTAAGGTCTTCGGAGACTCCGAGTTGCCGGAATTTAGTCCCTTAGGAGTTCTTTTACGTGCCAGTAAATCTACCGACACGGGGCTGTCATATTTGAGCACCTTCAAATACCACCGGACTGAGCCAGGATCGAACCTGCCAAGTTGGGGTTAGAAGGCCAGCGCCTTAACCGTCTGAGCCACTCAGCATGGCAGCAAAAGAAGAAAAACCACTAATAATAATAATAATAATAATAATAATAATAATAATAATAATAATAATAATAAATATCAAGGTCAAATCCGTACAGGCCATGAAGGCCCCTGGAAGGGTGGAAGGTAAAGGCTTCCACTAACGGTAACTTCGGCACTTGATGGGGTAGAGTGGTTAGCTCTACGCCCGGCCGCCTTTGCCCCCAGGAATTAACCTGGTACTCAAATTTGGTGTAGGCTGATTGAACCTCAGGGCCATGTGCACTTTCGGAAGTGGAAAACCCGTTTCTTAAATTTTACGACTTCCTGACGTGGATTCGAACCAACGTCCTCCCGGGCGAACCGAGCACGCCTTTGCCGCCTCGGCCAAGCAGCCCGTAATAATAATAATAATAATAATAATAATAATAATAATAATAATAATAATAATAATAATAATAATAACAATAATAATAATAATAATAATGACCGTGTTCGTTAATGCGTCAAGTCTGTACGGTCTGACACCACTGTTAGCCAGTTCGAGTCCCGCTGCGGAAAAAAATAATCAGATGTACCGCCGGCAGGATAGGAGAGGTGGTGCTATACCATTTCTAATAACTAGATTGCGTACCGAAAGCCTGGGCTCAATTCCAAACCTCACCGCACTGTTCATGTGGATTGAGGGCATATGATGCTGTTGATCACGATTTGTCCGTCGGATGGAGACATTAAGCGATGAGTAGACCCCTTGGTGCTATTCGACAAGAGCAGGCGATGTACCGGCAGCGAGTTTCACCCTATCCTTCCTATTCCTACCAATAGCCCTGAAATTGTTCTCGGTTTTCCATGTTCACCCCATCTTAATTTAGGTTACAGTCGCTTCCTTCCCAATACTGAACCTTTCCTATCCCATCGTCACCAAAAACCTACCTGAGTCAAACCACTTGCTAAAATTAATCTTTGGAAGTTTGGAACTTGTTTTGGATATTGAATAATGAGTAGTACCGCTTTCTACACGAAGTGAGGAGTGCAGAAATTATTCTAATGAACGTAGCAGCTACTGGAGTGTGCGACAGATGAATCAGCTAAGAAAGTATGCACATTATGGTTGGCTGTCCTGTCAGGCGATCGCCGTGGGAGGTAGTGGGACCTGCTTAGGCCAACACCCTCTTCTTCCTCCACCTCTCACACCTGCTACGCTCCTACACTTCGGACCGACTGAAGGAATCCATTTCACTCCGCATATCAGTGATGGAGAATTTGCCACCGGACCGAAAAATCACCACAAAACCAGGCAGAACTAATTGGATTTCTGAAGGGTGGAATGAAGTCTACGTCCTACGAAGTTGACGTGAATATCTTTTCTTTTTTTTTTTTTTTTTTTTTTGCTAAGGGCTTTACGTCGCACCGACACAGATAGGTCTTATGGCGACGATGGGATAGGAAAGGACTAGGAGTTGGAAGGAAGCGGCCGTGGCCTTAATTAAGGTACAGCCCCAGCATTTGCTGGTGTGAAAATGGGAAACCACGGAAAAACATTTTCAGGGCTGCCGAACGTGAATATATCTGATGCCATATTCGCCATTACATTTGCATATCCCTTTAACTTCCAGGGTTGGTTTTTTCCTCGGGCTCAGCGAGGAACCCCACCTCTACCGCCTGAAGGGCAGTACTCCGAGCGTGAGAGTTTGGGTTGGGGATAAAACTGAGGAGGAGGACCAGTACCTCGCCCAGGTGGCCTCACCTGCTACTGTATATTGAACAGGGACCTTATGGGGAAAAGGAAGATTGGATTGAATAGACAAGGAAGAGAGAGAAGGAAGCGGCCGTGAGGAGAAGTGGGAAAACACGGAAAAACACTTTGAGGATGGCTGAGGTGGGAATTGAACCCCCTCTGCTTAGTTGATCTCCCGGGGCTGAGTGGACCCCATTCCAGTCCTCGTACCACTTTTCAAATTTCGTGGCAGAGCCAGGAATGGATCCCGGGCCACCGGGCGGGGGATGATAGCTAATCACACCAACCACTACACCACACAGGTGGACCATTTGGCACTTACCTGACAAAACTGAACTTTCAATATCATTTATTTTCATTATCACTGTTTCATCTCAATTAATGATATTATAACCGTGTTGATTTTAGTTGTAACTGCTCTATTATTTTTACTGCGTTTTTAAAATCATATTTATTTCTAATTTAAGCTTGTCATTCTAGCTAACATTTGGTTATAGAAAAATTTTGTCCAAAGGAAATAGAATGAAACGGAATGTGTGTTTTCTATAAATGAAATGTCGTATGGCTTTTAGTGCCGGGATATCCCAGGAAGGGTTCGGCTCGCCAGGTGCAGGTCTTTCTATTTGACATCCGTAGGTGACCTGCGCGTCGTGATGAAAATGAAATGATGATGAAGACAACACATACACCCAGTCCCCATGCCAGCGAAATTAACCAATGATGGTTAAAAATTCCCGACCCTGCCAGGAATCGAACCCGGGACCCCTGTGATCAGAACGCTAACCATTTAGCCATGGAGCCCGACTGTAAAACGGGGAAGAGGAGGTAAGACACGTAAGGTCATACAAGAGCGAAGAAACCGAAACGACAACAGACAAGATCAGAAAGAGTAGCATCAAGTTATTTGGTCACATAATGACGATAGATTACAGCAGACTTACAAAACGAAATTTTAGCCACTTTTACAAGAGCAAGAATGGCAACCAGTTGATGGTTAACATTTTATATACAGTATAATCCGCTGAAATTCGCGATCTGACTCGTTTTCTGAGAGATTACGGCGAAGTTCCTCCCATTTTTTAACCTTTCTTTCCAGCAATCGATTTCGTACTTCCTGGGCTACGTCCAGGTATTCCGCCCGGTCAGTTGGGTCCCTAAAACTTTACCATCTTTTCCTATAAGCATTTTTAATATGAATCAAATCCTTGGGGAGATCTGACATGGTGTCGTCTTGGGTGCCTTGGTGGTACTGAACCCGCGACCGGACTGAATTCGTAGACATTACCCGGCCAGGACCCGTTTCCAGGGCGGTCCGCACATTTGGACGACGGTCCAGAATATTATTATTATTATTATTATTATTATTATTATTATTATTATTATTATTATTATTATTATTATACCGGGATGTACACCTCAACCCAACTAATTCAAAAGTAGCGCCTTAATGAACTTCTGTATCGACCCAAACGTCACAACTGAAGTATTGAGTAATTGTGTTATTCTGAAGTTGCCTAAACTGACTGGTTTTATTCGCTGCGTGTTTGTTTACATCAAGAAGTTTGGACATTTGTCCACAGATGTCACTACCAAAAACTATGGTTACGCACTCTGGTGCAGGGTAAAGAAGTTGTTTTTAAAAAAGAAATTTTGTGTTCATGGTTTTTTTTTTTTTTTAGCAAATTAACTTTCATTTGTTTTTCTGATATATTTCGAGATTTGCAACACTTATTTATCATTCCGCCAGTTTTAAATTTAGCCAATTAGAATTTTCTGTAATTATGTTTCAGCCTATCACAGGCTTTCTTTTGGTTCTTTGGGTGTAACTTTGTGTCTGCGAATAACATTGAGAGGGTGTATCCGGATTAGTCCAGAATCTTCACGAACCTTCCCTCCGGGTAGAAAAACTGCGGCTTTTCTGGCTATCTTGTCTCATTGATCGTCGTCCTTCTGAGTGTGTGTGTTAAGGCGGGAGGCGGGACGCCTCATTGTTCGGCGGGCAGTACACCACCCAGGTAATGGCCACCTAAATTCTCTTTTTTTGTAGCTACCTCCACAGACTTATCCCAGGGGAAGGTCCCAATTTTCAACCATGTAACAAAATTTTCTTTCGGATAATGTAAAATTTCATAAATTCTTTAACTGTAAATCGGGGATAGAGAGCGAGTTACCCTCTCGAGCTCCCCTTCATCTTGGTTTGAGGTGACTACGATTTCGTAACTGTGTTCTTCCCTGTAATGTATTAAATTTATTTCCACGCGAGTCACCTCAGTTTCATCAGGCCAAGAGCCCTGTTGGGTTTTTAATATTTCATTAATCGTCGCCATAAGACCTATCTGTGTCGGGGCGACGTAAAGCCCCTAGCAAAAAAGAAAAATTTCATCATGTAGGAGCGCAAGCTAACGCCCCAATTCATTTTGTGTTCGGGCCATTAATTTATCCTCTTATTCCTTTTCTTCGAAGGCCCAGTATCTTGGGTACTAGATACCCCTGTGTAAAAATATTTCCATTTTTAAATCGTGCCTTGAGAGGCCAGAAATTGTAAAATATTGATGTAATGTTGCCTTGAGTAGGCTGTAAGAAATCGAGAGCATGTAAGCTCTTTTCTTGTTTACTGTAATATTGATGAGTGCCCCTGGAAGGCTATAAATTTGTTGGAACAAGGTGCTCTTGAATTGAGGGATTTCTGCCCTTGCCTAAATAATACCACTTTGAAATTGTAAAATTTGTAAACTAGGGGCTTGAAGCCCAGAATTGTTAAAGTTCTGAATCTTGAATTTTCCAGTTTTTGAAGTATTCATTGTACCTGTAACCTCATTATTTCACTGAGTGAAAAGATTGTAGTCTTCTTGTAGTGAGGAAAAGTCCCAAGCTGTACAGCGTGGAGATAAGGTGTTGCATCTTGCAGCAGCGGTTAGTGTCAGTATTCATAGCAAATGCAGTAGAGACAATACGCGACACTCAGCGAGATATAGAGGGACAGCTATTAGAGCTCTCACTAGCGGGTAGACCTGAGAACTACTGCTTCTGTCATAAGAGCACGTGTATTTGTGTGTCAAGTTTTTGGTGTTATTTATGCTTTTTCAGTGAGTTGACACAATTAAATAGTATCGTGTGTCATTCCTTGATATCTCCTCTCAACATGAGGGGAAGGGTATGTGCTGTGTTTGGCTGCAGTAACTAAGAAGTAGAGAAGAATGCGCGGTCTTTCTTCCGTTTGCCTCGTGACAAGAAAATGTAAGTAATATTGTGTTTGCATATATATATTCTTCCAGTGACAAAGAGATTTTTATAGAACTTCATAATCTTCTGACCTGCTTGACCCATATTTTAACTGGCTTAAAATATAATACGCATATTTTATTGTACAGTGCAGCAGTTAACCTTCAATACCGATGTGTTGTTGTAGGTGTGATCTGTGGGTTTTAAAATGTCACAGAAGTGATTTGTATATGGTGTACAAGAAAGAAGGGACGTTACGCTTATATACGAATTATAAGATCTGTTCAGATCATTTCCAGGCCAGCGACTTTAGAAATCCTCGGCTATACAGCCAAGGGTATGTTACATTTTTACTCTAATCGTACGTAAATATTCCTCAAAGCACTACCGTCGTCAACATTTTCATATATTTTCTTTCTTTTATCCCTCTTCTCAGATTAAAGCCGAGATTTTGTAGATTTTCTTTCTGTAGTGGGCTTCATGTTAAGAGGAAAACATTGTCCAGCTTTTAAATGTTAATTCATTGCATCATGTGTGTAGGGAATGTGCCGATATTTTTATTGAAAAGTGTCTTAATGTGATGATACAATATTTTTTAAATGAGAAAAAAGACAAATCTAACCGTAAAAGTTCAGGCAGGATTACTAAAGAAAAAAAGTAATGCATAAATGAAAGATCAATCCCTTTCACAGCAGTCCATTTCACAACTTATTTATATGTCTAATTTCAGTCTTTAAATAATAACCTTTTAAATAATTCTTCATTTATCCAGAATTGCTTTAGCAACTTCGAATTTAATATCTCAATAATACTTTCTTTCTAGATGTAATTTATTTATCCATTTTCGTATATGCATTTCCATTGATATTTGAATTTAGCACGACTTTTCAGGTCAAGTCACTAGGTGCGCCACCGTCGAATTGTCTCCCATTTTAACGAGGCTAAATCCGTAGGTGTCGCGTATTGTCTCTACTGTATTTATTCATAGTGAGAGAAATGGAGCAAGAGGTAGGACCATCGCATGTAGTGAAGCACAAAAGAGGAAAACCGCTCAGAAGTGACCATAGGCATGTGTTCAATAAACTAAGGGAACAGAATCCAGGTTTAGTCGTTTATTCAGAAGTTCAGATCATCGCACTGTTGTCGCATGCGATGCGCAGCCCTAACACGAGACGTTGACGGGGTGGAGGTCGGTACTACAAGCTCAGCCAATCACAACTCTTTCTTTGGCCGAGGCGTGAACATACCATGTTATCTCGTGAAAAGACATTTTTATAAGAGAAATGCTAAGGAAAAATATAGCAAACGGTGTGCATTAATAACTCACTGTAAAGGAGCCATCCTCTACCAGGAATATACACCGGGTAGCCGATGGATCGACAGCCTAAATGGAGTCTCCGGATCCAGAGTGGAAAGTCGCGCTGAAAATTCAATACAACGTGGTCCTAAACGGGTCTTCCCTGAACGTAGCCGGAATGGAGTCCACTGCAGACCGTGAAGTGAGACTGAAACCGTGGTTTATGTTCTTGGTTCATTTCCACCGGGGGACATGCTTAGGAATGTTAGGCACAACAGAATAAGATCCAGAATTGCAGCAACATTCTCCCAGAAAGGTAACGGGGTATATGAAGAGGCTGCTGACGGTGGAAGCAACCGCAGAATAGATAAATTGGAAACTGACCGAGAAAAGGACTTTGCCTATATTCAGGACCCCATCATTAGATGTGAGGTCGACTCCAGTCAGCCAGCAGAGGTAGACACGGAGAAGCGAGCCGTCTATGAACCAACCATCAGTTACTTCAAAGAATCATACATCATCTCCAGTATAAAGGTTGTAGGACTTGTCATTGGAGCAAGAGGAACTATATCAAAATTCTTAGTTGAGTTTTCTAAAGCGTGGACATTCCCAAGAATCCATATTGTGATTTAGCCGTCTTGGCCCGGAGTAAGATTCCCTGTCAGGTCAGGGATTTTCCCTGGATCTGAGGGCTCGTTCGAGGTCCTTTCAGCCTACGTGATTACAACTGAGGAGCTATCTGACGGTGAGATAGTGGCCCCGGTCTAGAAAACCAATAATAACGGCCGAGAGGATTCGACGTGTGTTGAACACACATCATCTCGTAATCTGTAGGCTTATGGGGTGAGCAGCGGTCGCTTGGTAGGCCAAGGCCCTCCGGGCTCTGGCGCCATGGGGTTTGGCTTTGGTATACTTTGTCTGATTTACGCAACCTGTCGTTGTAGGAAGTACAAATAAATAAATGGCACACACACCTAGCCCCCGAGTCGTTGGAATTAATCAATAAAGGTTAAAGTCCTCAACCCGGCCGGAAATCGAGCCGGGACCCTCTGAGCGAAAGGGCAGCACGCTAACCACTTAGCCAGTTTTACGTGGAATCCGATCCACAATGACATGACATTTCGTTTCCAAATTCCCACATGAATCGCTCGAAATTTAAACCAGGGCCATTTTGGTGAAAGCCATTGGAAATGCCACTCGATTATCACGCCCCTCAAATAAAAACCCATGGACTGGCCAGAAATCAAACCCAGGGTTATCAGGTAAGACGCTACCCCTGCATAAGAGTACTCCTTCTTTTAAACAAAGTAGCGGATGTAGACTGGAATGAACGGTGCACGTACTCTACTTTAAATGTGCTCCTGGCCTCGTAGTCCACGATGTTCCGTCTTGCAGTATAATTTGCATGGTCATTAACCTTCTTCTTCAAGAAAATGACCAACACGATTACTGTAGCTTCGTGATTTAGTTTGCGAATATCATAATTACATCTTGGTCTATTTTCAACATTATTATTATTACTTTAAGCGGAAAATCTCCCTGATCTATTTAATCTGCTGATTACTTTCGCACGAATATTAGGAGCTTGTTATTTTGAACTGTGGTTATCCGGCGCAACATTCGCACAATAAGGAATGTACACCTTAAGTTGAATTTCTTCACCTCCGCCCTTCGTCCCCAATCATTCCTTCATTTTCTTCTTATTCACTATACATGCACCAAATTCTTTCTCTTTGCAATGGTTGATCTTAAACATACAAAAAAGGCTCAGAGTAATAATTGTTCATGTACATATTGAATCATCAGCGTAAAGACTAGCTGTATCCTCACAAAGAATAATTGTTTTATGAATATTTTAGTAGCAATTTACCCCTGAGGCCAATGAGCCCCTGTATTGAATATACGTTACAGTTATTTTTAAAAAAGTGGAAGATGCTAAAATCTTAAATATATATACTAACTGAATCCAAGTATATAAATTTAATTATTTATTAAAAATCTAAATAAAATTGTCGGGATGACTGGCTCAGGCGAGTGAAGCGCTGGTCTTCTGACACCAACTTGGCAGGTTTGATCCTGGCTCAATTCGGTGGTATTTGAATGTGTTCAAATACATCAGTATCGTGACGGTAGATTTACTGGCAGTGAAAGAACTCCCGTCGGACTAAATTCCGTCATTTCGGCGTCTCTGAAAACCGTAAAAAGGAAAGTAGTTGGTTGGATGTAAAGCCGATAACATTGTTATTACTCTACATACAAACTTAAATTTATATATTTGAGCTGAGCAAGGGTAGGCTATATGATATAATTTATGGGTGTTATTCTCAAATATTACAATGAACTAACTTGTTTGCAATAAGGGACAATGTTGATGTTTGATGAGTTATTTTTTTTATTTTCTTAACTTCTACTAAGGGAAAGCTATTTTTACACAAACTCTTCACTGATGAATACCATAGATTGAATTAAGGTCATTATATTCAATGCATTCATCCAAGAAGAAGGTTACTGAGCGGTTTTTGACAGATATACATTGGCAGAATTCCAAGAGGTGAAAAGTAAAGAAAAGACGTGATGCTGGGCAGGTTACAGATTTGTTGAATATGACAGAAGGATGTATACGAATCTGTACATTTTGTGTATCGGTTATGTGTTTACTGGAATTGAACAGTTAAATAGTCAAGAAGCATACTAAAAGAAGCTGGAACTTTGGTAAAAGAACCAGTTCTTTCCCTCATCCTTCGATTTTACGCTGAATTTATTGACAAGAATCTACCTGGCAAGTAACAACTGTGTACTGTCCAACATAAGTTGGCATTCTTGTTCGTAAGTGACTGGCAGATGAAGTATGAGATTGGGTCTCGCTTAGAGGAAATATTAATCCTATGACTAAGAACTATGCTCTGGAACAATAAATAACCGCAAGAAGGACAAACTCAAATTAATTTAAACCGACTGACTTTAAAAAAACACTCACCAAGAAGGAATTGTGGAAATTGCGTGAAATCTTATATGCAGTAATTGTAACATTTATGTATATAAATGATTAGAATATTAGAGCAAATAATAATTTTGTTCCGGAACAATGATTACCTGCATTTAGGTTTTAGTGTCCCTGTTGATGCATCTCTAACTTGGATACAGGCGCTAATAAGAGCGGACATGGAGGCATGCCGGTTTTTGCGGCATATCTTTCCATATTTGCTATTACTGGTTCAGTAGATCTTGTAAAACTCCTAGGCTGCTGAAGTTACCGTCCGCAGTGGCCCCAGCCACTTAATTAATCAATCCTCTGAGACTGTTTTATGTACGAAGTTTGGCTTATTTTTGTTCTTTCATGTCTTAGAAGTTAAATAAGAACAAACCCATAAGGGAGTTTAAATGAAGGATAGCTCCGAAAATAAAAAATATCCATTCCTCCAAAACTGTTTGATTTTCCAAGTGTTACAAATATTAAATATTAACCCCTAAGGCGTTTGAATTTGGATTCGAATAGATAACAAAACTGTCATTTCACGTACAAAGTTGAAATTTCACATGATGACCGTTCTTTTGTGTCGTAGATGATAAACATGATGTATACCGAGCTCGAAAGCTGCAGTCGCTTAATTGCGGCCAGTATCCAGTATTCGGGAGATAGTGGGTTCGAACCCCACTGTCCGCAGCACTGAAGATGGTTTTCCGTGGGTTCCCATTTTCACACCAGGAAAATGCTGGGGCTGTACCTAATTAAGACCACGTCCGCTTCCTTCCCACTCCCAGCTCCTTCCTGTCCCATCGTCGCCATAAGACCTGTCTGTGTCGGTGCGACGTAAAGCAACTTCCAAAAGAAACATGATGTATATTTAAAACATTTAATCTCTAAGGTCTGCATGCTGAGGTTAGCTCCTATAATACAAATATTTGTCTTCCAAAACCGTTATCTTACGAAGTTTAAATTTCACACCATGGTTGCTAATTTATGGTCTGAAATTTAATTCAGAGAATAAAATTATGCATTCCTCCAAAAACATTCGACGCACAAATTCGGAATTTCATACTGTGGTCGCTTCCAATTCCTCGATGTTAAATATGAGAAGGTTTTCGTAACTTTCCATTTCTAAGGGCTTCAAATGAGAGTTGTATCAACAAGAAAAATATTCGTTCCTCCAAATGAACGGAACTGAGGTTGTATTATACAGGCATCTCTAACAGTCAGATCTCAAAACTTTGAAATATTGAAGGGGAATTTTCTGTTCAAATCCGTACAAAGGCACGGGTATCATGCTATGATAAAAGCCATGATTATCAGTCGGCTAATCTTCAAAAAAAAATATTTCTAAATGCTAGAAACTGCAGGAACACATCAGTAATATTGTTGTACATTTTATCATTGCACAAAATTGATGAATTAATGCAATTTTTTGTAAGTTCTCATATACTTTTACATGATGCAAAATCAAATTTTGTCAAAATGTGCGGAAAAAAAATCATATTACGTCCGAACAGGTTTTGCTATGTTCGAAAATTCCAATTTTGAAATTACTTCGTTTTTCATGGAGTGACAGGGGCCTCAGTGAACGTTTCTTACAACGCTATCTGCAGAGAACGTTGTAAGTGTGTTACCAATAATTTATGATACGAAAAACCTCAGCTACAATATGCAGTTCCTATCCGCCATTCGCTATGTGCCACGAATCTGAAGGTACTGATCGATAACTCTAGCTTGATGGTACGAGTATTTTCATCCACTGGTGCAAAGACTTCGCCTACAGTGGCAGGAATTAGAAGCGTAGGCCTACTTCGACTAAACATGATCCCTACCACAAAACATGACGGAACCCTCTTGCTGCTAATGTCGCTCAAGGATGAAGGGCTCGTTCGATCTCTCACCGGATTGTCTCCAATCTCTAATGCTCGTGTTATATGGGTGCAGGATCATGGTGACCTCATCAGGAAAGGGCGTAGGCTTCCACCGTTCCTGATGCCATGAGGTAGGAGTTGTTGCCTAACTCACACGAACTGCCCTATTGTGTGGTTTAAGAGGAGCTTTTGGTACGGGCCTCCCTGATAATAGTCATTCATTTTTCAGCCAGTTTTACACTGTCTGATCTGACACATTCAATCCGGTGGTCCTCCAAAAATCCTCGCTGGTTTTAGTGGAAGCAGCCGTAGGCCTACCTTCTGCTGAAAGCAACAACTACGGATACTCTCTGTGAGTTGTTTTTGCGTGGGAGTTCCGTTCGTTGTCGATCGGCAACCGTTTCTGTCTCCCTGAATATTTTCCAAACTCTGGAAACATCACTTTGGCTCATTCCAATACGAGCACCGACATCCACTGGTCATCACTCTCGCAGTAATGTCACATTTCGAATGCAGTCAGTAGCAGAAATAAGTGCTCTTGCCATGTGTGCCTCAGTTCTACGTGTGCTGTATACATACCACTGACCTTATAAGTGGTGTTATTAAACTGGCTGACACGACAAATGTCCTCTATCGGACACACATCGAACCTAATCTGAATTCAGCGTCACTATGTACCTCATATATTGGTCTACAGTTTATATTATAAACGCATTACATATATAAAGTGTGAAGTCTTAATATGCTAGACTTTATTGAGCACTGCTCTAGGGTGATACTATGGGTTTAGCAGTGATGAAATAGAGGGAGCTAGTGTCATAAAGGAAGACTAGGAACGAATAAACTAGCTAATATAATTTTGGATGTTTTGGATCATTCATTGATACACTTAAGGGAAAACTTTCTTGATGCGTAGTTTATGAGGTCAATTCTTTCCTGTTCCTATATCGCGATTGCTCCGAGTTCTACTATCGTTTGAATTTGAAAATTCTTCGGAATTTTTTGCTTATGCATGACTGCAGTGATAGCTGAAAATGTGAAGGACCTCTGCTAAATGCTGAGAGAATTAAACAAGAAGTGTGAAGTGTATGGAATGAGCAAAAACAAAAAGAAAACCAAATTCATGATACTTGGAGGTAAAGGTGAAAAAGCGACAATCAAGATAGGGGAGAAATTATTGAACAGGTGAATAAGTTTAAGTATCTTGGAAGTATTGTGACTGAAGACCTTCACTCTATAACAGACATAAAAGCTCGAATTGCCTTAGCCAAGGAAAGCTTCAAAAAGAAGAAAAAACTGTTTTGTTGCTCGCTAGAGAAAGATCTGAGGAAGAGGCTTGCAAGGTGTTATATATGGAATATAGCTCTATATGGCGCTCAAACATGGACATTAAGGAAGGAAGAACAGAGAAGAATAGAGGCATTTGAGACGTGGATTTGGCGAAGAATTGAAGGTGTAAAGTGGGAAGATAAAATATCAAATGAGGAAGTTTTGAAGAGAGTGGGAGAAGAGAGGAGCATGATGACCGTAATCCAAAATAGGAAGAAAAACTGGATGGGGCATAATCTAAGACACAACACCTTACTACGAGTAGCAATTGAAGGATGATAAAAGGAAAACGAGGAAGAGGAAGGAGACGATATCAGTTATTAGACAGCATTAGAAAAAGAAAGGAAGATTATGCAGAAGTGAAAAAAGGGCACAAGATCGAGAGATATGAAAGTCACAGCCATTATTGGACCTGCGGAATGGCAGAACAACCTATGATGATGATGATGATGCATGACTGCTCTCAGAACTCATGTATTTCTATGTCGTTCAGAATAGTGAACTTGGGATATATTTAATTAAATTACTACTATTCAATTAATTCAGTGTGTAGAAAAGTATTGGCACAAATCTGCATGATATTTGTTATAGTGCTATTCAAAATAAACTTAGTTACTTGAAGTGCAAATGGAAATTCACCGTTTGTCACGTCTGGAAAGTAAAATAGCCATTCATCCTATTGTGAAGTATACAGTAGCTCAAGCCATGCATAGTCGGTAGATAGATCATGTCAGCTCGACAACTTTAAAAAGAGAACGGTGCGTAGAATCCTGGCACCTATCAAAGATAGACGACAGTGCAGGCAGAGGACAAACAAGGAGTGTGATGGGCGGATACTGAATCGCAAAAATCTCGAGGAACAGATGCAAACAATGGGCAGGTCATGTGGCGCGGTTGACAAAAAATTAATGCCCGAAGTTTTAATGGAGAGAAAACCACAGAACTGGGTCTCCTTTGTAGACACAGGCTGCTGTAAGGGACGAGTTAAAAACACTGAAACAAATTAACGTCATGGAAAATTATTGGAAGAGAGAAGAAGATGGAGGCAACTTCCTACGATAGCTTGTGGTCTTCAGTGAGGGTGATCGCTGAATGATAATGATGATGATTACTAGAAAGACACAATACTACAAAATATATGTGAGCTATACTTCTAAAATCACTGGTGAAAATTACACACTAATTCTCACAGTTCAGTAAACACGCCTGTCAGATGCAACATGTCCAACATGCGGTTTTGAGACATTTATCTAATCTCATTGTAACAAAGGAAGAGAAGTACCGGTTGAAGCGAGGTGAGGCAAATGGATATTAAACATTTCTCAGAATGCTATCGTTATAGCTATTGATCGATAGCGAAGCCAGTTAATGTACTGGGAGCTTGTTGCAGCTTCGCACCGCTTGATCGCTTCAGACCCGGGCGAGAAGCTGATTGCATCTTAATCCACTTAGAGGGAGGCCACTGTTAATAAGCGGAGGACGACAGCTACCTGTTCAATGGCCGTTCGGCACGAAGCTGACTCCGTAACGCTTCATCGCCGGTATCGGATCAGAGGAATCGCTACCTGTTCGTGTTGCTCCATATCGGGTGCGAGTCATCTCAAACTGAGCTCTGATACCGGTAGAATTTGTCTATGATAATCTTCTTCGCATGCGTTGAAGTCTCCCTCATCCAACGTTAGTACGAAAATATATTACAATAACTTTGCTACATTTATTTCTCACTTTAAACATTTTATGTTGTTTCAGTCAATTTCCTCTTCTAGTCCATCATTTAAAGTCCTAAGTCTACTAATGCCTCTCACAATCTCCATCTTCCTCTGTCTCGTGGGATCAGATGTAGAAAAAGTAAGACTTTTAAATCTCGATACTCCACTGTTAAATTATTGAAATGATAGGAAAAGGTGGTGGTCTACCAGACAAAATATAATCCAGCCTTAGGAACGTTCCACTAGAATTTCGTTTTTGCTGTTAGATAAGACCTTGAACGGAACGTTGCGATTGCTAGGCAGACGACCTACGTGGCACCACTCCGAAGGGTCTCCCATCTGTTACCTGAAGTAATAATAATAATAATAATAATAATAATAATAATAATAATAATAATAATAATAATAATAATAATAATAATAATAATAATAATGAAATGAAATGAAATGTCGTATGGCTTTTAGTGCCGGGAGTGTCCAAGGACATGTTCGGCTCGCCAGATGCAGGTCTTTTGATTTGACACCCGTAGGTGACCTGCGCGTCGTGATGAGGATGAAATGATGATGAAGACGACACATACACCCAGCCCTCGAGCCGGCGAAATTAACCAATGATGGTTAAAATTCCCGACCCGACCGGGAATCGAACCCGGGACCCCTCTGACCAAAGGCCAGCACGCTAACCATATAGCCATGGAGCCGGACATAATAATAATAATAATAATAATAATAATAATAATAATAATAATACCAAGTCAGTTGGCCATGAGGTTAGGGTCACGTAGCCATGAGCTTGCATTCGGAAGATACTGGGTTCGAATCCCACCGTCGGCTGTACCTTAATTTAGGCTACGGTCGGTTCCTTCTCAATTCTAACCCTTTCCCATCACTTCGTCGCCGAAAACGATCGATGTGTAAGTGCGAGATTTTAACACAAGCAACATAATAATAATAATAATAATAATAATAATAATAATAATAATAATAATAATAATAATAATATCTCGGAAGACGAGATGAAACGGAGATCAGAAAGAATGAAGGAATATTGGGCACTAAGAAAAGAACAACACGCAGAGAAACGATTGATTCAATGTACCCCAAAGATGGAGAAACGAAAGAAGAAAGAATAATAGTAATAATAATCTTCGACATGTTTAGTTGTCTCTTACCTGATTCCGTGTAAGATTAACCAACAGTAATGTTATTGTTTTAAACTCCCACTTTTGTCAGTTTTCGGAGACGCCGAGGTGCCGCAATTTTGTCCCTCAGGAGTTATTTTAAGTGCCAGTAAATCAACTGATTCGAGGCTGACCTATTTGAGCACCTTCAAATACCACCGGACTGAGGCAGAATGGAACCTACCAAGCCGGGGTCAGAAGGCTGACCGCCTGACCCACTCATCCCGGCCAAAGATTAACCATATCTTCTCATTATTATAAAACTATAAGCACTTCTTCCTCTTCGTCTTTTCCCGTTCATGCGGGGCCGGTATTTCTCACAAGTCATTTCCATTTTTCTCGGTCGCAAACGGTATTTTCTCTTAAATTATTTTCCCTGAGATCCTCCCGTACACAAACCAACCATCTTCTTCTGGGTCTACCCCTCTCCTACCTACCTTCCACCTCCATGTCAAGCATTCTCCTCCCCCACATAATTTTCATCACCGCGCTTAATGTGGCCATACCAGAGCAATCGTCTTTCTTGGACCTTTCTAGATATTTCAGTCACTTTAACGCTGCCTCGTATAAAGGAGTTCTTGATGTGGTCTTTCCTCATAACCCCACATATCCATCTTAGCATCTTCATTTCAGATACTTCCAGCCGCTTGCATTGTGACTACACTGTTGGCCAAGCATAGCATTGCAGGTCTCACCGCACATGTTTAGTCTACTGTCACAGAAGTCACCAGACAACCTTTTCCAGCCTGAATCCGGCGGGTAATTTCTAGATCTAGATTACCATCAGCAGACATAGTGGGTCCTAAGTATCTGAAACTCTTCTTTGCCTGGAGCTGGTCTGCATCTCTCTGAACAGATGCACTCCCAGTTCCTCCCAGGCACACGTATTCAGGCACCTATCCCGGTAATTTATTGACAAGGCATGTTCTCGTTAGTCCCTGTTACTCCATAATTTTGTAAAATATTCATTATTAATCTTTCAAAGGAGAACCTGGTTTGGGAACGAGTAGATTCCCTATTCTTCTGAATGTCGCAGATCAAACATAATGATGTTATTTTCTTAAATATCTGTTCAATAGCTATTGATTTAAAAAATAGACCGTATTGCTGGAATTTCGACTTTACCATTCTGCAAGCCAAGTTATAGAGTTATTACATTTAAACATCCTCAAATACTACTTTTTTCACACGATCTCGAACCCATCCTCATGTGAATGGAAGGACATTGAGTGATCACATGGGCCACAGAGTCTGTCCGAAATAGCTAGCATATTCTTCACCTCTGTGCTTTATGATGTAACTTGAAGGGGTCCTTTTCCACATGTATGTGATTACATGATTACAACAGCATGACACCGATTTCGTGATGCAAACTTTAGTAAGTTGTTTACTCATTGTGAACTGCGTAATTATCTACTCTGCACAAGTGTATATGACGTACCCTACTCTACACCTACATCATTATGAATTTAATGAATTTGTATAGCGTCTTCCCTGACTGAGTGGACTTTTTCTGCGCGGCTCGGAGTTCCGGTGCGATTTCCCATTGGGTTTTGAATTGTAATGGTACATTGCCTGAATCGCTCCTTGACGGACAAAGAACATCACTGCAGAACAGCATCAAAGGTTAGAACACGCAATGACTTCCTTCATAAACTCAGTGGCACAAGTCAGGGAGCAAACGCTACTGTCCTCCGAACAACAGTCCCTGCCGTATGAATGAAACTGTAAGGACAGAATCTGGCACTCTCATATCCACGCTGCTAAAATGACTGTCAGTATTAACCAACATCCGTTTTTCTCACCTTTGAAAGCTAAATTCACTAAAGAAAGAATACACTGCGAGTGAACTCTTAACGACTCATCACGACTTCAATCCACACAATAAAATACCGATGTACCTCATGGCAACTAGATAATCGCATGGATGAAACTTAGCGGGGGAGAAGCAGGCTGCATCAAACTCCTTCCAGCTAGGGCCTTCCAGGAAACCTCTCAGTTCCAGTTTGCCAAGAAGGATCTGGGCCTCGGTAATCAGAGTCCTGACCACTCTTGAAAGATGCATCTTCCGGCTCCACAACTGGGGAAAATGACGTGAGACTGTGGTGACGCAGAGCAGGTAGTCTACTATGCGGTGGCGTATGTTGGGATCAAGACGTCCGCAACCGCCAGACTTCGGTTACCCCTTTTCTATGATCAGTTTACCGCAGACAACAGCCACCGGAGTAGCCTGCTGTGTTGTCAAGGGTCCTTCACAAGCTACTGCCCTGGCCTCTGCTACTGTCAATACTCCAACACCACATCAGTGGAGATGGTAGCCTAGTGTTTAGCAAATAATAGTCCGGCTTTGTGGCTAAATGGATAGAATGCTTGTCTTTGGTCCCATGGCCTTGGTTCGAATCTCATAATCAACCCCTCGTACTGTTAATTCCCCTGCCTTGGGGACTGGGTGTTTATAACATCTTCGCCATTCATTTCATTCTCATTAAGTTGCCATCAACCCGATACAAATGCCATGCACCATTATTATTATTATTAAATACATTTTTTTAAATTTACAGCATTCTTAATGGAAGTAATTAAATCAACCTTGAAGTTAATAACAGACTAAGTAAAGGTACAACATTTTATCATTCAGAGAGCATTTATGGGATGACAAACTACCCAAGAGAATGAAGTGAACATTACATAAACAGTATTGCATACCAATTGTAACATACGGACTAGAAACGCTGGTAACTAATAAGAGAAAAGATAGTAAGATTCAAGCAGTAGAAATGAAATCATCGGTTAAAAAGAAGGAAAAGATAGAAATCAAAATATTAAAATCAGAGAAGAGCTATATATAGAGCCGTTAGTACAGAACATACAGAAAGCCGGACTGAGATGGTTCGGACAAGTAAAAAGAATGGGAAAGTAATTGTAGCAAGAAAAGAATTGGAAAGACAACGTAAAGGAAAGATACGGTAATAATAATAACACAACCCAGCATTTTCAAACTTTTTTTTTTTTGCGGCAAGAGGTGTGATAGGTGATCTTAACTAATTTTGGGTCGTTTCTACGTATCACGTCACGTTTTCTCGCAATAGGTATATCAAAATAAGAGATTGATCTGAATATTGCATTTAAAAAGTACTGAAAAGTGTTGATAATTATTATATATACAAGGAATAATTATTGAGTATAAAATTACAATGAAATATTTAGCATTTATTGTAATATAATACCGATTTACACAAAAACACATAAACAACTCTGAGGCAATGAAAGCATTTTATTTTTACAATAAAACGTTATTTACAAGCAAACAATGTAACTTATATTCAGTACCTTTATGAATTCATAAATGTGAACAAAATAAACTTTAACAGTCCTAGATGAACGCTTGGCTCCCCAGCGTCTGACTGCATCAAAGTTTGTCTTTTCGTTTCAGACATCAACAGTAGTCGGCCATCATTGGTTCATCCCACCCTCCCTGGTATCTTCTTTCTGCCTCCTTGATGTCCTGATGGAACCTCTCTCCCATCTCTTCATTAACACGAAGATTTTTCGGAAACTGATCGAGATGAGAATGTGCAGTTTCAGACTCGTTCTACGCAACTCTTTCATATCACCCAACAGCGTTTTCACTATTGTTTCGTATTGTTCAGCCTTTACATTTCCTAGGAACTTCATTATGGCGTCTCTTATTGAATTCCATGCATCAAGTTCAATGGCATTCATAGTCTGTTCAAAGTTTCTGTCTTTCATAAGCTTTATAATTTGTGGTCCATTAAAAATACCTTGCTTGACTTTTGCATCAGACATGTGTGGAAATTTACTCGCAATGTACTTGAAACAGAGGCTACTTTTGTCCAAGGCCTTAACGAACTGCTTCATGATTCCCAGTTTGATGTGTAGCGGTGACAAAATATTTTTTTGTGAGTCAACTAATGAAGCATTTGTAACATTTGTGGCATTTTTCACACCAGGTGTCAAAACTTGTCTCTTGGGCCAGGAAGGTGTGGACCAGTGTTTGTCCCTATCTCTGCTGTCCCATTCATATCAATAACAAGGGAATTTAGTGTAGCCTGCTTGTTGTCATAATACAATACCACACACCTTCAAATCACTACACACATCCCACCGGTGCTCATGATACTTGATTTTATCTAAACAGTTTCCATTGTGACATATTGTAATTTTCTTTTAGTGAAACCGAATGTGCCACAGGAATCAAAGCTGGAATGTTTGTTATGAAGTAGTACAGCCTTTAAGCTCTTCTTGTAGGAATCCACAAACACCCGATTCGCCGTTATCACAATGCAGCACTGTGCCACAATGACACATTTTCAGAGTAATTGGCAAATATCATGAAAATTAGATGCGATACAATAGAACCAATGACATTTCTGAAATCAGGAGACCTTATTTAGTTAAAATCATGTATCAGATGCCTTGCCGCAAAAATCATGCTGGGTAGTGTAATTTTATTTGCTTTACGTCCCACTAACTCCTTTTACGGTTTTTGGACACGCCAAGGTGCCGGAATGTAGTGCCGCAGGAGTTCTTTTACGTGCCAGTAAATTTACCGACACGAGGCTGACGTATTTGAGCACCTTCAAATACCACCGGGCTGAGCCTGGATCGAACCTGCCAAGTTGGGTTCAGAAGGCCAGCGCCTCAACCGTCTGAGCCACTCAGCTCGGCTTAAGGGAAAGAAACTAGTTGGAAGACCGAGAAGAAGGTGGATGGACCAGATTTGGAAAGACATTAGAGAAGAAGGACTGGATATGGCAGAAGTAATGGAGCAGGAAAAGTGGAAGGACAGAAAGGAGTGGAGGAGGCTTGTTAACCACTCCCGGGCGACTGGAGTGAGACATGGATGATGATGATGACAGCAATACCAGCGGTCGTACCAATCGTTCACCGGTTTGTTGGCTTCCTCGGGAGATCACTGGTGGTGTCCGACCAATGATCACGGGTTCCATTCGATTGGTTTGATTCCAACCAACAAAAGAGAGCACTAAACCTGAAAGATTGTATTTCAATGTATCAGAATTACTTATAAAACGAAAACTATTTACTCCTATAACAGCGGCCCTGGAGTGCCTTCGTACAAGCATGTTTTCTATGCGTGTGAGGTGAGGAAGTACGTACATACGATGAGGAACGCACGGTTGTTAGTTAGTAGTGGCGATCTGACGGAGCGAAGCCTAGCACACCTATCCCCCGGTCCCCGCACCTGTCGGACATACAGCAGAAAGCCGCGTGCGGCGGGGGAAGGGGAGAGGGATGCAGAGCATGGGTTGCAAGATTGGTATCCAATGAAAGTGGAACAATGTGTCAGATGCTTACGTTATAATGTGCTTTAGACTTCAATTGTTCTCATTTGAGACTCAGGCTTCACCGATAGCCTTGGTAGCCCCCAGTATAGGTCAGTGCTCTACTCTGCTGTAGTGACATGCTCGCTGCAGAGCTTCCAGAGAGGATACCAATACTCATTACTCTGCCTTCATGCAGCAAGTGAAGAGGCAGTGTGTATACAACCCTGGTCCTGTTTCTCTACAGGGTCGGGTATGAAATGAGGTGAATCTTCATAGAGAATGTTTACGACCGGATGCCCTTCCTGGCGTCAGATTCATTAGAGGAGTTAATGAGATGAAATGAATGACATGATATCTGCTAGTAGTAAGGGAGACGGAGGAATCTGGTGCCGGCACATAGCTTACTTCAGTCGAATAACACCAAGGGGTCTGCTGAAGGCTTAATGTTCTCATTCGACGGACGAGTCACCATCGCGATCAATAGAGTCATATGCTATTATTCCACATGAGCAGGTTTGGAACTGAATCTAGGCTTTTGGCAAGCAATCTAATGGTTAGAAATTGTATGCCATTGATGGTGGGTGTTTTTGATCAACTGGATTCGAACCGGCTAATCGTGGTGTCACACCTTACAAGGCCCTTAACCATCATGTCCAGGAGGCAGGCTCAAGTAACGGGGGCAATGACCTGGCTAAATTCTCTTGACATTAAACTATGACTGAAATTTACCATCCACTGATCCTTATGTAAGCGCTTTAGGCTTCTTTATGTTAATCTTCTACTTTCAACGAGTTATCAATGATCACCAAACAAAATAACACCACTATGTAATTAAATACGTGTATCGAATTTGGAAGAAAATTTCACTCAAGTGGTTATACCTTACAAGATTCTACTTTGATATTCTTGTACAGCTAGGTAAAGCTTGTTCGAAGGTATAGTTTGGTCAGCCCTGCAGTGCCGCATCAGCGCCAATAGGGTAATTGAAAGTGAACAGCATTCTCCATAACTCACGTTTTTTGCCAGCTCTCTATAATCTACTGGAGCCGTGATTAAGCTACTGAGCCTCTGAGGACCCGGATCTCACATCTGGGAGTCGCCAATTAACACGCAGCAGGTAATGAAGTAGGACCTGCCAACTGTGGGTGCCTGTCGTACATCATACTTCTCGGCGCCACTTGCACAACTGAAATGGGGGTTATCTAGTTTGCTGCATCTTCTCCTTGATGGGTTCAAGGAGCTTCTGAAACTTTATACTCTCGAGTTGCCTCCCATCAGCTGTATTACCCATCTTCAATTAACTATAAGTAAGACATCTTCATACGTATACTTCAGAGAAGAATTACCTTGTTGGTATGGAGTTTCATGCTAGAAAGCTTTAATTTAGAAAAAGATGTAATGAATAGCTTACGTCTTCGGATAGTAACAAAAACGCTTAGAACATTAAATTGGAATAGTGGGAGACGTATATCAAATACCGTATTGGTATAAGCAACAACCAAACACATTTCTAGCTATATGAATCAAGTTTTGTACAATCATATACACTGACTGACAGTGACAATGCAACACCAAGGAGGAGTGGTTCGAAAGGGATGAAAGTTGGGGAAAAAACAGAGACCGCACGGATGAATAATTGATGTTTATTTCAAACCGATATGCTGGTTACACAATGCGCACGGCATCGACTCAGTAGGATGTAGGACCACCGCGAGCGGCGATGCACGCAGAAACACGTCGAGGTACAGAGTCAATAAGAGTGCGGATGGTGTCCTGAGGGATGGTTCTCCATTCTCTGTCAACCATTTGCCACAGTTGGTCGTCCGTACGAGGCTGGGGCAGAGTTTGCAAACGGCGTCCAATGAGATCCCACACGTGTTCGATTGGTGAGAGATCCGGAGAGTACGCTGGCCACGGAAGCATCTGTACACCTCGTAGAGCCTGTTGGGAGATGCGAGCAGTGTGTGGGCGGGCATTATCCTGCTGAAACAGAGCATTGGGCAGCCCCTGAAGGTACGGGAGTGCCACCGGCCGCAGCACATGCTGCACGTAGCGGTGGGCATTTAACGTGCCTTGAATACGCACTAGAGGTGACGTGGAATCATACGTAATAGCGCCCCAAACCATGATGTCGCGTTGTCTAGCGGCAGGGCGCTCCACAGTTACTGCCGGATTTGACCTTTCTCCACGCCGACGCCACACTCGTCTGCGGTGACTATCACTGACAGAACAGAAGCGTGACTCATCGGAGAACACGACGTTCCGCCATTCCCTCATCCAAGTTGCTCTAGCCCGGCACCATGCCAGGCGTGCACGTCTATGCTGTGGAGTCAATGGTAGTCTTCTGAGCGGACGCCGGGAGTGCAGGCCTCCTTCAACCAATCGACGGGAAATTGTTCTGGTCGATATTAGAACAGCCAGGGTGTCTTGCACATGCTGAAGAATGGCGGTTGACGTGGCGTGCGGGGCTACCACCGCTTGGCGGCGGATGCGCCGATCCTCGCGTGCTGACGTCACTCGGGCTGCGCCTGGACCCCTCGCACGTGCCACATGTCCCTGCGCCAACCATCTTCGCCACAGGCGCTGCACCGTGGACACATCCCTATGGGTATCGGCTGCGATTTGACGAAGCGACCAACCTGCTCTTCTCAGCCCGATCACCATACCCCTCGTAAAGTCGTCTGTCTGCTGGAAATGCCTCCGTTGACGGCGGCCTGGCATTCTTAGCTATACACGTGTCCTGTGGCACACGACAACACGTTCTACAATGACTGTCGGCTGAGAAATCACGGTACGAAGTGGGCCTTTCGCCAACGCCGTGTCCCATTTATCGTTCGCTACGTGCGCAGCACAGCGGCGCATTTCACATCATGAGCATACCTCAGTGACGTCAGTGTACCCTGCAATTGGCATAAAGTTCTGACCACTCCTTCTTGGTGTTGCATTTGCTCTGTCAGTCAGTGTATATTATTTCAGTAGTATAGATCCCTTTTGCGGCGCTTACAAGTAACCGATCGTGACAAATGAGCATTCTAAAGGAAGAGAATACACGTTATCAGTGGCGAATTGAGCTCTCATTACATAAATATCGATATCATTTTCTTGTTCAGGAGTGCAGAATTAGTAAAGAACACCACTTACTTTCCAACCCCCAGAACCTATGTTTCTGGTACATGTGACTCACATTATGATTACTCGATTCGAGAACTGGGAATGATCTAAAATAAAGGAGCATGGTTTCTTCGGAATTCAAGAGGACAAATTGGGGAAATAATTTATACGAAGAGGAACTGAGGAATGGATTAATTTATCAAGGGAGATGTTCGATTATGTTCCAGAATTTTTTTTACTTCATTTAGGAAATGATTTCCGATTAAAGAGGAGTGTTACGAAAATGATGCCAACTTTGGGCTGGGAAGACTTTGGAGTAAGGAACCGAGCTGTCAGCGGAAATATGACGTGGAATGGCATTAATAGATGATTAAGGTT
Organism: Anabrus simplex; assembly: GCF_040414725.1. Lineage (NCBI taxonomy): Eukaryota > Metazoa > Arthropoda > Insecta > Orthoptera > Tettigoniidae > Anabrus > Anabrus simplex. Next base: position 48,960,337 of record NC_090271.1, read on the forward strand.
CAGTGGAGCATTTAAAAGTAGGAAAGATCATAAAACGAAGATAAAGTTGGAATTCAAGAGGATTAAATGGGGGAAAATATATATTCAATTATAGGAAGTGGTATTAGGGAATGAGGGGCTGCCTGGCCGGGGCAGTAAAGGCGTGCTCGGTTCGCCCGGAAGGACGTGGGTTCGAATCCCAGCCAGGAAGTCGTAAACTTTAAGAAACGAGATTTCCACTTCCAGAGGTGCATATGGCCCTGAGGTTCACTCAGCCTACACCAAAAATGAGTACCAGGTTAATTCCTGGGGGCAAAGGCGGTCGGGTGTAGAGCTAACCACTCTACCCCATCACGTGCCGCGGTTAACAATGGTGGAAGCCTTTACCTTCCACTCCTCCAAGAGCGTTCATGGACTGTACGGAGGTGACTTTGTCTTTGTTTTGTTTGTTGGTATTAAGGAATGGAATAAATTACCAAAGGAGAAGTTTTTTTAAGTTGCAGCTGCTTAGAAATCATTTAAGAAATGACTGGATAAACGACGGATATCGAATCTGCCAGCTAATGACAGTCCGAAGTGGAGATCAGTGGTGACTGAATGAACTTATGGCGCAACGGACGACTCATGCCCATCTAGATAGCTTGCAAGTACTGGAGTTCCAGCTGGTCAGCGTAATGACATTTCTAGCCGTATTAAATTGCTTTCCTGACAAGATCCACTTCCTGGCACTGTTTGTAGACTACCCAAAACTACTTAACTCCTCTTGTTTTACTGAGTAAAGCGGGTTAGGAAAATACATGCATTACGGCTTCATGTGGCTACGTGTTTTCATCACACGAGATTTATTTATTTATTTATTTATTTATTTTTCCTAGTTGCTTTGCGTCGCACCGACACAGATAGGTCTTATGGTGACGATGGGACAGGAAAGGGCTAGGAGTGGGAAGGAAGCGGCCGTGGCCTTAATTAAGGTACAGTCCCAGCATTTGCCTGGTGTGAAAATGGAAAACCACGGAAAACTATTTTCAGGGCTGCCGACAGCGGGGTTCGAACCTACTATCTCCCGAATACTGGATACTGGCCGCATTTAAGCAACTGCAGCTATCGAGCTCGGTCCACGAGATTTAAACATATAATAAGGCTTGATAGAGAAATACGACTTTATATGGCATTATGCGAAATTGGGACAGATTTTATCAAGGCAAAAAAAAAGTGAAATCCGTGGAAACGAGAAGAAATTCTTCCATCTTAACAAGGTAGCTTAAAAAATAAGGTACATAAGAACCTTGTTTATCCGGCCCTCATTAATCCGGATCTCCGGTTTATCCGGATCAAAAATAATAAAAAATATATTTTTTTTTACTTGTAGAGAATTTCTTTTACGGGGTCGATTCTTGATGAATGTCTTTTCCGCCAAGGATAGTCAAGGGGAGGCATTGGAAGTAAGTCGGCTGCGGACTATCAAAAGTACCGCCCCAACATTCGCCTGGAATTGAGAATGGGAAACCGTGGGCTCTTCTGAGTTCCTTGACACATTTGCACGCATTCCCGAATGCTCGGACGTAGATGTGAACGACGTAAATGACTGGTTTAAAAATCACTGTAATCCAGGCTACGGCATAATGATAGATGAATAAAGTATTGCCTCTTGTTCCTCGGCAAGTAATGATAAGAATGATGGTGAATTAGAAAATTAAACCGGCGCTCCATCAAAAGAAACTATGATTCATGGAGATGCAAAAATGCAGCTGGACAAACAGATGGCCTATTTACAATCCCAGACTGAAACCTCACCGGCAGAACTAATGTTAGTAAAACGTCTTCGTGATCGAACTGCGGGCAAATAAGGTACACAAAAACCTCGTTTATCCGGCCTTCATTAATCTGGATCTCCGGTTTATCCGGATCGAAAGTAATAATTTTTTTTTTTACTTGTACAGTATTTCTTTTACTGGTTCGATTATTCTTGAATGTCTTTTCCGCCAAATGTAAATGTAAAGCAGATAAAGCTCACTCGAAGGCAGGTCCGAACCTCCGCAGAAGTGTTCCTGAGCCGGAGTTTACGTGCGGTAGGGTGGCCAGTTCCTTTCCGCTCCTCCATTCCCTTACCCCCACCCAACAGCGCGTGGCAACCCATCCAACTCCTGACCACGTCCAATGTTGCTTAACTTCGGAGATCTCACGGGATCCGGTGTTTCAACACGGCTACAGCCGTTGGCAAAATGATCGGTTTATGATCAGAATAACGTAAGGTAAGGGTTATTCTGCCCGAAGGCAGGTCCGAACCTCCGCAGAAGTGTTCCTGAGCCGGAGTTTACGTGCGGTAGGGTGGCCAGTTCCTTTCCGCTCCTCCATTCCCTTACCCCCACCCAACAGCGCGTGGCAACCCATCCAACTCCTGACCAAGCCCAATGTTGCTTAACATCGGAGATCTCACGGGATCCGGTGTTTCAACACGGCTACGGCCGTTAGCTAAATATAAGAAAAGTGTTTTTATAATTTTTTGTACAATTGAAAAAGGTATTACTGTACAAGCTATCTTAATATATTATATAACATGTACTGAATTTGTTTCTTAGTTTTTCCGGATTATCCGGATTTTTGATAATCCGGATCTGTTCCGGTGCCACTCAATCCGGATAAACGAGGTTCTTGTGTAACAAGAGCTGGCATATACAAGGTTACACAGTGGTAGAGCACTAATACACTTTACCATTCTGGTCCAAGTCGTAATTGATGTAACGTAGGCAGTACCGGCCTAATTAAAAAGTGGAAGTGCACACTTTTTTATTACACTACTGATGAATGATACACATATACGTAGGACTGACAGATAAAAGGTTTCGGGCGGTGCAACAATGGAAAAGGACTAGGATTGAGAAGACAGTGTCCATGCCTCCACATATCAATTGAAGCCAGATAGAAAAACTGGTGAAGCAATAATATTCAAAAATAACCTAAAGTGAAGTACCAGCTTGAAAAGACTAGCGTATAAATAAAGAGAGGTCTCTCCCCATTTGAAGATTCATTCAACATATAATTCGCCATAGTGGAATATAGTGGTGGAAAATACCAACACGACGAAGGCTAAAGGACTATAGTTTTCTCCTCCGAAACTACTGTGGTATCACAATGAGCAGGAGAAGGCAGCTGATATTTATACGATTTGAACAAACGGGAAATGTGACGTATCAGAAGGGACAAGAGGGGAAACAAGTAGAATGAACGTGATAACGAAATAGAGTGCATCAAGAGTAGATCTAGTAGAGTCCAGGCGGTGATGCAGAAAGTATGAAGAAAAATCCAAAAACCCAATTATAGAAGAAAAGTGGCGGAAGTTAAAAGAAAGTATTGCGCTATTGACATCTAAGGAATTTTTCTTTTTAAAATTGGCTTTACGTCGCACCGACACAGATAGGTCTTTAGGCATTACGATGATGATGGAACAAGAAAGGGCTAGGAGTGATAAGAACCGAGCGTGCCCTTAATGAAGGCACAGCCTCAGCATTTACCTGGTATGAAAATGGGGAACCACGTAGAACCATGTCCATGACTGCCGATAGTGAGATTTGAACCACCATCTCCCGAATGCAAGCTAACACATGTCAACTCACACAGCGCGTTTGTATCAGGTGGCTAAAGGAACAAGTACACTCTTGTAAAGTTTGCACCTCCAAGTGGAAACCGTGTTCACCCCTGAGTGATCTCCTCATAGCAATCAGTCCCTCAATAGCCATTCCTAATAGTTCCATAACCACACTCAATGATTGTTTCAATTTAAGTTAATAGCATGCAGAGATTTATAATGTAATAGCATCACCTACATATTGGACAGCCCTGCAGCACACAAGTTCTGCCAACCTCCCACTGAAGTGAAGACAGAAACTTTCTTCTTCATATTGTATTGTATGTAACGTTCGTAGATGTTAGAAGAATCATAAATATCTATACTACGAGCCACATGCTCAAGTGTAAATACTTGCTCAACACACTTGGACGTAGGCGCAGTAATAGTAATCACACTTAAAATTTAAAACATGTGCACTTTGTAGAATTTTTAAAGTACGGGAATGTACAGTATTCTTAACTTTGTTACTTGCCCTTTCCTTTACGTCTTTACTGTTAGACAATTCAACACATTGTGAGTCTACAAGCAGAATAAATTAAACATTAACCACTATTCCAAGTTACTCTCATCATACAAGGTGTAACATTATTCATGGGGGACACACAGGAACTAAACGTACCAGCATACCACGTGAAACTTTTTCATAAATTAAATGTTCAAAGTACCCTACTTTACATGCATCAACCCGCCTTCGAAAGGAACTCCGAATACCCCTGGAGTATTGTGTATGGTTTCTTAAACTTCCACAATATCATTAATTATGCATTGCAACAGGGACTTATCCGCAAATATGAAAAATGGCCCTAGTTCGCCGCTTCCGAAAGTATGACTGGCTAAGGACGTCAGTGAATATCGGCCGATTGCAATATTTTGCATATTGTCAAAAGCTTTAGAATTCATAGTTCACAAGCAGATTACCAGCTATCTTACTCAACACAATATCCTCGATATCCACTAGTCCGGCTTTAGACCAAAACACAGCACTTGCAGTGCATTAACACATGTGACTGATGACATAAGGCAAGCTATGGGCAACAAACAACTGACAGTTCTAGCGTTATCGGACTTTACTAAAGCTTTCGACACTGTTGACAGAGACATACTTATATCCAAATTAAACAGTTTAAATTTCTCCGCGAGTGCACTCCAGTTCCTATCTCATCAGACGCCGGCAGTGTGTACTTAATAACAACAATGAATATTCAAACTGGCGTATGGTTGATGTAGGAATACAACATGGCTCTGTAACTGGGCCCCCTATTTTTCTCTTTGTATATAAATGGCATAGCCTCCGGATTCAAATACTGTAAATACCACTCATACGCAGATGACTTATAGATTTATATACAGAGTAAACCCGAAAACCTACACTCAGAAACACTTCACCTGAATGAAGACTTGATATTATTACTTTCGATCCGGATAAACCGGAGATCCAGAATAATGAAGGCCGGATAAACGAGGTTTTTGTGTACCTTATTTGCCCGCAGTTCGATCACGAAGACGTTTTACTAACAGTAGTTCTACCGGTGTGGTTTCAGTCTGGGATTGTAAATAGGCCATCAGTTTGTCCAGCTGGATTGTTGCCTCTCCATGAATCATAGTTTCTTTTGATGGAGCGCCGGTTTAATTTTCGAAATTACCATCGCTCTCGTCATTACCTGCCGAAGAACAAGAGGCAATACTTTATTCATCTGTCATTATGCCGTAGCCTGGATTACAGTGATTTTTAAACCAGTCATTTACCCCGTTCACATCTACGTCCGAGCGTTCGGGAATGCGTGCAAATGTGTCAAGGAACTCAGAAGAGTCCACGGTTTCCCATTCTCAATTCCAAGCGAATGTTGGGGCGGTACCTTTGATAGTCCGCGGCCGACTTACTTCCAATCCCTGTCCTTGACTATCCTTGTAGAAAAAGACATTCAAGAAGAATCGACCCCTAAAAGAAATTCTGTACAAGTAAAGAAATATATTTTTTTATTATTTTCGATCCGGATAAACCGGAGATCCGGATTAATGAGGGCCGGATAAACAAGGCCGAAAATCAAGGATTAAAATTAAACCCATCAAAATCCCAGGCAATAATTATTGGTTACCCTAAATTACTTTGCAAACTCAATCGAACAGCGTTACCACAGTTGTCGTTAAGTGGTACTCCCATACAGTATAGCCAAAACGTAAGGAATCTTGGTATAATATTTGACGAACATCTGTCCTGGTCTGCCCAAACTATATCTGTGTGTAGAAAAATATACGGAACGCTACACTGTCTCAATAAATTCAAATTCAAATTCACTTTCCCTTTTAAACTAAAGACAATTCTTGTTGAATCACTCGCATTATCTCATTTTGATTATTCCGATATACATACTTTACAACAACCTAGGAGTAGACTGGGGAAGGATATTACAGTATGCTCAGAATGGTTGTGTACGATTTATCTGTGGACTTCGTTACGCTGACCATGTCACACCGTCTTACACACGGCTCGGGTGGCTTCGCCTGCGAGAACGATGCACACTTCATACTTTTTTTTTTTTTTTTTGCTATTTGCTTTACGTCGTACCGACACAGATAGGTCTTATGGCGACGATGGGATGGGAACTGCCTAGGAAGTGGAAGGATGCGGCCGTGGCCTTAATTAAGGTACAGCCCCGGCATTTGCCTCGTGTGAAAATGGGAAACCACGGAAAACCATCTTCAGGGCTGCCGACAGTGGGGCTCGAACCCACATCTCCCGATTACTGGATACTGGCCGCACTTAAGCGACTGCAGCTATCGAGCTCGGTACTTCATACTCTTTGCGTTTTGCATAATATTATTACAAATTCTCAACCAACCTATCTCCGTGAGCGCATCAAACTCCCCTCCACAGACCATAACAAAAATACCCGATCCTGCAGCACAATGTGTTTATCCCTTCCTGTACACAGAAAGCAACCTACATGAAATCATTCAGCGTTACCGCAGCCCGACAATGGAATCTCTTACCAGTGGACGTCGGAAGTATGTCCAGTAGCTCTGCTTTTAAACATGCCTGTGTCGAAATACTAGGTAAACATGCATCAATCATCAACTTTTGACCTGAAAACACGTCCACCTACCGCCTCTTCATCATTATTGCACTCTTCCTTTCACAGATCTTCCTCTTCTTCATTTTCTTACTAATCCTTCTCTTCATCTCTCAATTGAAGGTGATATCTCGGTATATTGCAGAAATGTATACAGGATGAAGCGTAATTCGCGCACTCGGGCGTCGCAGCGCGACTCCTCACATGCCAGCAATAAAAAAAGTCTCTTACAAAATTTCATCTTGCGAGTATATCCGGCAGAAAAACGACGTTGAAGATTAGCAATCTGGCAACACTGTAACCACATGTAGGGTAACTACCTCTGTCAGCAGACGTTCCGCGTATTGTACAGTTGGTGCAATGGGTAGAGTTTTGGGTTAGCATGCAGGAGGTCGAATGGTCGATCCTGGGTTGAGGCGTATGTTTTTTATTTCGTAAATGTAGTCCAGGTGGTATGATATCTGGCATCTTAATCGTCAACAGCGATTGCAGTGGGTGTTCTAGAAACCATTTGCACTTACATACTACGATCCTAGAAATGGACGAACAATCGTTTTCATTGGTCAGCTTTGAAAGGCGCCCTTTCCACGTCGTGGGCGTGAATTTATTCGCACCACTTCATTTACTGGATGTGAAACCTGTTTTCTTTGTACCCTCCTCCAATGGTCCCATAGATTAGTCATCATCATCATCATCAACATCTGTTTACCCTCCAGGTTCGGTTTTTCCCTCGGACTTGGCGAGGGATCCCACCTCTACCGCCTCAAGGGCAGTGTCCTGGAGCTTCAGACTCTTGGGCGGGGGATCCAACTGGGGAGTATGACCAGTACCTCACCTGCTATGCTGAACAGGGGCCTTGTGGAGGGATGGGAAGATTGGAAGGGATAGGCAAGGAAGAGGGAAGGAAGCGGCCGTGGCCTTAAGTTAGGTACCATCCCGGCATTCGCCTGGAGGAGAAGTGGGAAATCACGGAAAACCACTTCTACCTCTACTCATTTGACCTCCCGAGGCTGAATGGACCCCGTTCCAGCCCTCGTACCACTTTTCAAATTTCGTGGCAGAGCCGGGAATCGAACCCAGGCCTCCGGGGGTGGCAGCTAATCACGCTAACCACTACACCACAGAGGCGGACCCCATAGATTAGTACCAACTATTATTCTTGCCTCGTTCAGGTCCATTACATTTCGTTAGGGCCTTACATTACCAGTAGGCCTAGCAACGTGCTCCGCGAATAATGTCCAAACTCGGTTACAATTTGTATGTGTTATCACCATGGTCCAATAATTCTGCCTTTCAACATTGCGTGTTGCGTCTGGTAACCGCATGTTTAGTACGTATCTCAATGTATTATTATTATTATGTTGTAAATGTAGGATACATGTGACCTCAGAAACGGTGTCTTACTGTATCACAGTAGGTAATGTCAGATGGAAATTAGCAAATAAAAAACGCGCCTCAACCCAGGATCGAACCATCGACCTCCCGCAAGCCAACCAAAAACGCTACCTACTGCACCAACTGTACAGCACGGGATGGACGTGCTGACAGCGGTAGTTACCCTACATATGGTTACAGTGTTGCCAGATTGCTACTGTTTAACGTCCGTTTTCTACCGGATATACTCGCAAGACGAAATTTTATAAGAGACATTTTTTTTAATGCTGGCATGTGAGGAGTCGCGCTACGACGCCCGAGTGCGCGAATTACGCTTCACCCTGTATATTTTCTAAACTTTCTCTTAAGTAGTAAGTATAGTTCTCATTCGTCCGGCTCCATGGCTGAATGGTTAACGTGCTAGCCTTTGGTCATAGGGGTCCCGGGTTTGATTCCCGGCAGAGTCGAGAATTTTAATCTTCATCATTTCATCCTCATCACGACGCGCAGGTCGCATACGGGAGTCAAATAAAAAGACCTGCATCTGGCGAGCAGAACGTGTCCTCGGACTCTACCGGCACTGAAAGCTACACGCAATTTCATTTCAGTACTCATTCATATATTTTTAATGTTCTCTGCCTACGATGTGTATTATATTAATGATATGATTTGTTTTTATACGTGCGGTTACTTTTATTAATACGTTTTCTCTTATTATTGTTAATATTGTTTTCATACTATTGTCATCAGTTATTATTATTAACAGTGTTCTAGGTTAAGACTGGTTAAGTGTATGAAAGGGAGTACATCCCTAACTAGTCAGAATAAATAAAACATATTATTATTATTATTATTATTATTATTATTATTATTATTATTATTATTATTATTATTATTATTATTATTATTATTATTATTAACAATACGGGCACGAAGACCCTCTATATCTTGCACTGGGTTTCGATGCCCCCGTAAACAAAAGTTTAGAGGGATTAGATTCGGAGAGTGAGGAGGCCAGAGAAGCTTTTCAAACCCATGTTCATGTAGAATTATTTAGTTTTTTCTTCGGGTTGAACCTTGTTGTACATTCCGTACAGTTTGCCGACGTTTCGAATACATTGTAGTATTTTTTGTCAAGGCGATCCGAGGTAATCAGTCTCCCAGGCAGCAATCAAACCACGAGAGTAGTTCCCGACCTTGGCCTTACCCTCTCTGGCTGACGTAAGCCCTCATGGTTGTCTAGTGATGATTCTGAAACGTATGTGTCACAGCCAGGTAGTGGGACTGCCCTCTCTGGTAGGTAATCATAGAATCGACAGCATGGCTGTATGGTCACAGAAGTAATCTACGGTACAGAGGGTCGTGAGCTCACTTCCCGGGCTGGTCAGAGAATTTAGCTTCGTTCGGTTAATTCAAGTGAAGATGTTTGATATTTCATGATTTGTTCTGCAATTATCGGTTATAATGACATCACAAATGTGAAACTAATGGAAGTATTATTAATAATCACTAGATGGCGTGTCCAAAGCCTGGATTAAATTCCAAACCTATCCGCATTGCTCATATGGAGCGAGGGCATATGACGCAGTGGATGGTGATTTCGTCGGATGGGGACGTAAAGCTTTGAGCAGACCCCTTGGCTACGTGTCGACACCGGGTTTGACCTTCTCCCTACCGCACAATCCCACATCCAGACTCGCAAGTCGACTTCGGGCGTTATATAGAAAGACCTGCAGCAGGCGAGCCGAACATGTCCTCAGACACTCCCCGATCTAAAAGCCATACGATAAACACTGAAGAAAATGGAAATTGCAACACCCAGAAGCAGTGGTGCTACATTGCGGCAATTGAACATACAGGACGAGTGTTCGGTTATGATTCGATGATTACACTTTCAGGTACATTGATGAATTCGTCGACGTATGCAGTCAATAAGGCCCTGAATCGCTTCCTGAGAAATTGTAGCCCATGCTTGCTGATCTGTACGGGTCAGTTGTTCCAGAGTTGTGGGTGGCTGAGGACGGTTGGCCAGATGTCGACCCATCATGTCCCATACATGTTCAATAGGACTGAGGTCCGGGGATCTGGCGGGCCATTCAAAGATTGTGATGTCGTGGAGAGCTTCTCTGGAGATGCATGCAGTGTGAACCCGGGCATTGTCCTGCTGAAACATCCCATTAGCAATGTTCGCCATCATAGGAACAACCACTGGATTGAGTACCCTATCAACGTACTGCCGAGCAGGCATAGTTCCCTCAAAAAGCACTAATTGTGATTTCACATTAAGGACAATAACTCCTCAGACCATAATGCTTTGTGTTGGTCCTGTGTGCCTCTCGACAATAAGATCTCGGCGGCCCCTCTCCCTGGTACGTCAGCGCACACGATTCCGGCGATCACTGCTGTCAAGACAGAAGCGCGATTCATCACTAAAGACGACCCTATGCCCTTCGTCGACCCACGTCGATCTTTCTCGACTCCAGGCCAGCTTTACACGTCGCTGTTGTGGGGTCAATGGAACACCTTCTGCAGGGACACGGGCTCGTAAGCCAGCTGCACGCAGGCGGTTACCAACTGTTTGTTGTGTAACGTGGGGTGCCACAGCTGCTCGAATTTGCGCTGCTGTTGCATGGTGTTCCATCCGGGCCATCCGAATGATGCGGCGATCCTCTTTCACAGTTGTCTGTCGCGCTGGGCCTGTGCCATGTCTACGAGTGTGGGTACCTTCATTTGACCACTGCCGCCATACACGTTGTACCGTAGATGCCTGTCGGCCAACACGTGCAGCGACAGTCCTTAGCGATAATCCAGCCTCACACAGCCCAATTATCCGAGCCCTCTCAAACGGCGACATTTGTTGATAGCCTGTTCCTCTCTGTCGTCGAGGCATGTTTGACGGGGAACACTTCACTGCACAGACTGCAAGTCAACTACGCTACACCTGAGTCCGTATACTGGAGTTGATTCCTCCGCGACCAATCACGTGGGGAGACCTGTAGCAACAATCCAATGGGTCTGAAACTTTGATCGTTTACATACCTACATGGCATCGTTCCATATCTTGAAAATCAAAACAAACGGCCGATGCCTTCATGGTGTTGCAACTTCCATTTTCTTAAGTGTAAAATAAGACCATGAGCGCCGTCTCAGCGGTTTTGGATTAGAGATCCCGCCTCGTACCGTAAGGCTCAAATTTCGACCCCTAGCGAGGTCAGAGCTGCTTACTTGGAACTGAGGGCAGGTTCGAGGTCCACTCAGCCTATGTGAGAACAACTGGCGAGCTACCTGACGATGAGATAGCGGCCCCGGCCTGGAAAGCCAAGAATAACGACCGGGAGGTTTCGTCACGCTGACCTCGTGTCACCTTGTAATCTGCAAGCCTTCAGGCGGATCAACGGTCCTTTGGTAGGTCTACGCTGGTGTGCAATGGGAGAATATGGGGTAAATACATGAAAATATATACAAGTACATGTTTTGTGGGATGAACATTTGCTCTCATATGTGAAGTGAATTTGCTTTCATGTGAAAATGAATTTATTGTTCACATTCAATGGTGTGCATACTGAAAGAAATATTTCGAAGACTATAGACTAAAAGGTGTATAGGATCGAGTCCCGCCTGTTCGCCAGACATAGAGCAATGACTGTTATATTTCTCATGTAAAAAGGGATATGTGATTATGCAAATTGGAATATGAGCTACCGTGTTTGTTAGAAGCAAATTACAGTGCAGTAAAGCACATATTAGTCAGCTGGAGGTTGTATTTAAGAGCGCGTTAGCCATTTAATATCCCACTCGGTTAGTTGAAAATAAAAAGCTGTGTTGTGAATGATATACAGCACTGCGACAAGAATGTCACTTCGTTTCTTGTTGCTAATGCGTCCTGTAGTAGCACGATCTCATTTTGTGCAGTGCTGCCATGTCGCTACCAGTTTCCAGAACGTTCTAATACTGCAAGTCGGCAAAAGGACTTAGATATAAACAAAGAAATAAACAAACAAATAAACAAATGAACCTAAACTACCGTTCGTGATGAGATTTGGTATCTTAAGTGGAGCAAGTACAATTTGAAGGTGAATGTGCCGATCTTGAGAGCAGTTACGACGTGACTTCAAATTTTAGAGTAGACTTTCTTGTTAAAATCAACAAATTATTTAAAAAATTGTGCCTTATTTACTGAATTGCTGCAGGCCGAAAACTACGTTAGCTCTCAAACGTCATGATATCATTATCATGAAGACGGGAGTTGAAATAAATATTTATGCTTCTGGTTTGCAAACGCAACCTTTCTCATAGCAGGTCGCTAAGTATTTGGGTTCTCAAGGTAGTCAACCTTTTGTTTATACGGAGTGCTCAAAATATACAGGACTGTATTCCTCATATGTTTTGCAGACAAAATTTTTGCATAAACATGGTTCCGGAAATTCACAAACTTTCGAGACATCGGGCTATCTTAGAAGATATGCTACTAGCACTCCGTCAAGGGATATTCTCCATACCCCACAACTCCCCTGTACCTTCGTGTTCATGAGCACCTTAATGCAAGCCATCCTTATCACAAGATAGGTAGAGGTGGACCAATTGCTTGGCCTCCTTGTCGAAGGATAACTACAACACCGGGTATTTTTGAGCGCGTTCATAACGCAATGAGATGATGAACAGAAGCCTGCAGAACGGCAGGGGTGGACATTTTGAACACTTATAAGGCAAATCGACGAAGTTCATCATTACTGGAAACTGAAACTAGCTTCTAGAGAATAAGTAAGGGCCGATTGCAGTAACGGTGACTAGTTCTACCTCAACAATGTCTAAGTCAAGTACGATCTTCCATTGTGTTACCGTGTTTTAGTGGTAGGTAGAGGTGAAAGAAGGTGCGGGCGTGAACGGGTCTCAAACTACGGAATCAAAGTTAATGTAAAATTTAACAAGGTTATATTTTCTTTTCAAAAACAAAGAAATAACAAGCATGGCAGGTACAAAGTAGCAAGTCCAAAGGGTAGTTACAATATTTACAGGATTTGGGCTTCGCGCCCTGACTTCACAATGCTTGGGCAATCAGCTCAGTTTTACCCCAAACACAAGTTTCAACAGAGGGGCAGAAAACCCCATTCATGCCTAGGAGTCCTTGCTCCAAATTACACTGAAAAGCCTCCACGAGGCATACAACACTCAATTTTCAAAAGAGCCACACGCTCTCAACTTTAAGCCTCTCAAAGGCCACACCAAACTCCACCTTCGAGTTGACCTCACTGGACATAGACACAGGTGTAAAATACCCAACCTACTGAGGTCTATTAAATGAAAAGGGGCAATTACATGACCTCTAAAATAACAATTTGAGAGGAGGCGATCTGCACTCCTAATACACTTGTTTTTAAAACCTAATCTGGCTCTAGGCCACTAATGCAAGGGCTAATCCCATACTACAGAGGTGACTTTAGAAAAGAGCAATTTGTTTTACGTTAACGAAGAATAGGTTGAGAAAATAAGTTCACCTCAAAACAATGTGAGTGGGAGCTCGAGAGGGTTAGCACTCTCTATCCCAATATGCAGCTTTAAAAGAGAATAGATGAAAAGATTGGTTACATTTTAGGAAAAGGTTACATGGTGGAAACGCTTCGAACCCGCTCCGAGAGTTAAACTGCCAACCTAGCAAGAAAAGAAGTTATTAAGAGGCCATTACCTGGTGTTGAACAGCTGGAGAAGAAAGAGGCGCTTCCCGCCCCCTGCTATGTACTTTACACACTGAAAGATGGAACAGAAGTGGCCCGGAGACCCAAAAATCAGCAGTTTAAATACTCTCGCGGAAGGTTCTAGGCGTTTTAGGGAAGAGTACACCCGCCCACAATCACTTTATTGGCTAGGGTACAGAAACATATCCAAGTTGGGGGAAGATACATCGGATTGGTCGGAAATTACTAAAAGAAATTCGGGATTGGATAAATCTAAAACAAGGGGAAAAAGAGGGGTATACAGCCAACTTAAACAATAACAGAAAGAAATTTAACAAGAAACAAACTTTTGAAATAAGAACTTCTCCAAAAAAATTGTTCTTTCACTCCGCACTAGGGTGCACTATTGTTGATCTTCAGTAGTGTCCTCTAGAAGAGAAGGTTCACACTTCTTACTACAAGCAAAACAAAAATACGTCGAAAATGACACAGTTCAAAAACTCCAAAATTTCCAGGTAAAGACATCTTCTGAGAAACTTGAAAATTAATACTGTCCATAAAGTTCAGACTTCCTCCAGCAGAGGAGTTTCAACAGGCGCACATTTTAAATTAGCGGTGTGGAGGTGTACCGCCCGGTACACATTGCACTTACAATGTTCAGCCGCTGTTTACCTAGACATCGTTTAAAGTTTCAATGGTGGTTCGTAAATGGAAATAGAAGTATCTTCCATGCAACATTTTGCTTGTCGCAACCAGCGAAATTCGTCGGTGCATGCGACAAACGTTAGTCAGCTGTTGTCTTCATACAGATTACAAAATACAATAGACACAATACGCGACACTCTGCGAGATATCGAGGGACAGCGATTAGAGCTCAGTCAAGCGGAATGACCTGGAGTTAATGATTCTGTCATAAGAGCACCTGTATTTGTTTGTGAAATTTTTGGCGATATTTATGCGTTTCTAGTAAATTGACACAAGTAAATAATAGCTTGTGTTATTTCTTTATATCTCCTCTCAACATGAGTGGAAAGTTATATGCTGTGTTTGGCTGCAATAATACTATTAAGTGCAGAAGGATTTGCGGACTTTCTTCCGTTCCATCCTGACAAGAAAATGCAAGTAAATATTGGGTTTGCATATATATTCTTCAAGTGACACGAGATTTTTATAGTACTTCCTAAACTTCTGACCTGTGTGACCCATATTTTAACTGGCTTAAAATATAATACGCATGTTTTATTGTATAGTGCAGCAGTTAACCTTCAATACCGATGTGTTGTTGTAAGTGTGATCTCTGGGTTTTGATTGAATTCAGGAAAATGCATGTGCATATGTGTGTGGCTGCTTGTCTTCCAAGTTACCCCATTTGGAATGCCGTAATGCGTTGTCAAGCACTGAAGAAAATATGGGTGACTTAAGAAATGTACATAATTTGTTGAAAAAAAATTATGATGCAAATTTGCCTACCCTAATATAATGGCAAGTATTGCTTATAGGAAATTGTTGAATGGTTTTGAGGCTAAATTTATAGATTTTCTTTCTGTTAGTAGGCTTCATGTTAAGAGGAAAATTGTCCAGCACTTAAAGGTTAATTCATTGAATCATGTGGGTAAGGAATATGCCGATATTTTATTGACGAGTGCTTTAATGTGATGATACAATGGTTTTTCTTAATGAGAAGAAAGACAAATCTAACCATAAAAGTTCAGGGAGGAATGCTAAAGCTAAAAAAGTAGTGCATAAATGAAAGATCAGGCCCTTTCACAGCAGTCCATTGCACATCTTGATTATATGTCTAATTTCAGTCTTTAAGTAATAACCTGTTAAATAATTCTTCATTCGTTTATCCGGAATTGCTTTAGCACCTTCGAAATTAATATCTTAATAACACTTTTTTTCTAGATGCAATTTATTTATCCATTTTTCCATTTCCACTCATATTTGAACTTAGCGCGAAATTCCTGGTCACGCCGATAGGAGTGCTGCTTGCGAATTGTCTTCCCATTTTTTTTTTCTTTTTTCTTTTTTTTTTTTTTTTTTTTTTGCAAGTTGCTTTACGTCGCACTGACACAGATAGGTCTTATGAGGACGATGGGACATGGGACAGGAAGGGGCTAGGAGTGGGAAGGAAGCGGCCGTGGCCTTAATTAAGGTACAGCCTGAGCATTTGACTGGTGTGAAAGTGGGAAACCACGGAAAACCATCTCCAGGGCTGCTGACAATGGGGTTCGAACCCACTATCTCCCGAATACTGGACACTGGCCGCGACTGCAGCTATCGAGCTCGGTGTCTCCCATTTTAACAAGGCTAAATCCGAAAATGTCACGTATTGTCTCCACTGTATTTGACACAACTCAAATATGGCTAACATGAGGGCGACTTGTCCAGAGATAAGAATATCGCTTTCGGTGGAAATAAAATTTCATTTAATATTATGGACACGCCACCGTACAAGGAAGTGATTATAGTGTTATTACGGTGAGCGTAATCGAAGTAGCTTCGGAGAAGGGAAGATGAACCTATATTACTGTATAACCGAATTAATTGTACGGCCGATATAGAGGCATACGTTCGAAATGCACCATCGGCAACCCTGAAAATTGTTTTCCGTAGTTACCCCATTTTTACATCATTCACTTACTGGGGTTGATACTATGGCCCCAGTTCTTCCTTCCCAGTCCTTGCATTTTCCTATCTCACAGTTGTCGGAAATTTACGTGAATTATCCTCAACCCCCCCCCCCCCACACACACAAAACTAAATTTTAGTTTCACTGTTATGTGTGCTTACTTGGCAGTAAATGTAATAACGGAATCCCTCCCAGCTGATGTATGTGACAGCCCGCTGACTATCGGGACAAGTTATTCCGATATGGATGTAGTCGAAGTGACCTATAATTTCAGATAAATTATCTCTAATATAATAAAATATATCCGTTGATAAGAATTATATTCAAGTTGACAGTTAACGCACTGTCCCTTGTGTCATGTGCTTCATTGTACATAACCTCTGCTTGTGATTCACTCCTAAAATGTGAGGTTAAACAGTGTTATCGGCAGTTTTCAGACATGGCTGGTTGAACATCGGTTTTAGACAGTGTCTAAGTGATAAATAACGTCTTTGCAATGCGGCAGCCATACTTAGACACTGTTTAACAGTAAACATCGTCTAAATACCTTTTCTACAATCGGCCCTAACATTTCAGCTTAAAATACTCCAGGATCTGATAACTCAGTAATTACGATTTTCCGGACCCATGTTTATATAACTTTTCTTGTCTGCAATGTATGTGACGAATCTAATCCTGTATTTTTGCCATGTATTTCCGAAGCATTCTGTATACCAGTAAGTGCTACAACACTAAAAGAATATGAAAAGGGCTAAATAAAATAAAAGGAAATGCAGAATCTGCGGAGAAAATTAAGAAACTATGACACACCTGTTTTACGAGTTTACACGGACAAAGAGGAAAGAAGAAGGAAAAATTAGGCAGGAGGACGTATTTAACGAAAGAGTGGGTGGGGAAATGTGCACGTATGAAATGTTAAACCAAAGCAAGAAAAACTGCATGAACTATTTTAATGTTTGTATATATAAGCAACGCGGATAAGTTAATTATTTCAGTCAATACAGATCTGCATTTAGGGCAGTCGCTTAGGTGCCAGATTCCCTATGTGTTGTTTTCCTATCCTTTTCTTAAATTATTACAAAGAATTTAGAAATTTATTGAACATCTCCCTTGGTAAATTATTCCAGTCCCAAACTTCCCTAACTATAAACGAATATTTGCCCCAACTGTGCTCTTGAATTACAACTTTATCTTCATATTGTGATTTTTCCTACCTTTAAAAAGACCGCTCAAAATAATTCGTCTACTAATGTCATTCCATGCCACCTCTCCACTGACAGCTCGGAACATACCACTTAATTGAGCAGCTCATCTCCTTTCTCCCATGTATTCCCAGCCCAAACTTTGCAACATTTTCGCTACTCTTTTCTCGCAAATCACTCAGAACTAATCGAGCTGCTTGATTGTAATATTTTCAGTGTTGATAGGCAAGGAATAAAGCTCCTACTAGAAGCCCTTCTTGGCCTTTCTTTTGCCGATATCTTCGTGTTCTTCTTCTTAATCTGTTTACCATCTACGGTTGGTTTTTCCCTCGGAATCAGCGAGGGATCCCACCTCTACCACCTCAAGAGCGGTGTCCTGGAGCGTGAGACATTGTGTCGGGGATACAACAGAGGAGAATGACTCGTACCTCGCCCATGTAGCCTCACCTGCTATGCTGAATAGGGACCTGATGGGGCGATGGGAAGATCCGAAGGGATAGGCAAGGAAGAGGGAAGGAAGTGGCCGTGGCTTTAAGTTACGTACCATCTCGGCATTTGCCTGGAGGAGAAGTGGGAAACCACGAAAATCCACTTCCAGGTTGGCTGAGGTGGGAATCGAACCAACCTCTACTCGACCCCGTTCCAGATTTCGTACCACTTTTCAAATTTCGTTGTAGAGCTGGGAATCGAACCCGGGCCTCCGGGGTGGCAGCTAATAACACTAACCACTACACCACAGGGGCGGAAGCCAATATTTTCAATATTCGAAATGGCAGATTTTTCCTTCTGATTAATGTTAAAATCTGTGTCACACATGTCGACTTGAGCCTCTTTTACAGAAGGATGCCCTTCCTGACTCCACCTTTCTGTTCATAGTTCCATTACTGCTTCTAGTATTATGAAGTGTTGTGCGCACGAACACAAGCACCCAGTACCTAAGTCAGTTTTGGCTAAAATCTCCATCTCGCCAGGGATTCAAATGTTGGAACTCAAGACCTCAGCCCAGGAGCCGGTACGCAGCATTTTACGGTAAACAAAAAAATTTAAGAAAGGATTTTGCAGAAGGGGACTCCTTTGTCACTCCTCATTTCACGACATTTCCCACACAAGTCATTATTCCAGAACCGAAACATAAATCCTAGTCTTCATTAGATGATTAGGAAGCCTCAGAGGAAGTTCCAGCCAGCCAGTCGCTGTAATGGGCCACAGATGTATCAAGTCGGTAGTGCTTATAAAAGAACTTCGAATGTTCAGTGCAGCTTCTTGTATTGTACTGAAGAACTGATAAAACAGCACTAAAACTGGCTGGTGCACGATTCTGGCCTCGAGGTGGAATGATCGGGTTTATGTCCTCCCAACCGGCAGGGGTGCTCAAAATATCGGTCAGCCAATCAGACGTTTACAACCCAAGAGTTCGTGTTTGGGCACTACAAGGATAACTCGGAGCTGTATTGTCGTTTGTAAGTAAAAGAACTTGTCGACAGAATTTTGATAGCAATCTCGGAGAGAATTCAAGTAACACGGTTCTTAGGTAGAGTAATGGACCAAGAAGAATAGCACTGGCATTTTATCTCGGTACACAGGTGTCCAGGCCCTGTTCTCAGAGTGTTATATCTTTACAAGGCAGTCTGCATCTGTAACATTTCAATACATTGTTACGTCCTTATTAGTAAATTGAATCAGATATGAGGCAACTACGACACTGTCGTGAAAAACAAATATCCAATATTAAATTACTTTCTTCAGGACTTCTTTTCGTAATTCGATATTTTCTGCAGCATTCCGAATACGTGCCGCCTCAACGAAGAGTAGTACAACTCATGGCCCCAAAACAAGGCTTTTAAACTCCGTCTGGGGTAATGAACTTTTTAACGGTGGTAAAAATATTAGCACTCCATATCATTGGTGTTTAAGATCTCTGGAGGCACACTAAGTTTCCCCAGATAAAATAAAAATGTTTGATGTTTTCATGTCCCGTTCTTGTAGACATGATAGGGGCTTTCAGGCTTATGCCGTGTCAAGAAAACATGTCTAAAAATAAAAAGACTCACTCATTCGAACGTTCATGATCACAAAGCAGTAAAATAGGAATGTCTTAATTCGTAGTAGGACACCTAGATTGCACAACATTAGAACATCTGTTAATCGGTGGCTGCAACCATGTTATTATTATTTATTTGAAGCTGTATAAAACAAGGACTAGCTTCATTTATAGCATATCTGTACAAGCTTGTTATGCAAATACCCAGTATCTTATTTTCTAAAGCATGGTAATGCAATATTAAGAAATCCAGGCCCAGGGTAAGTGTGTCCCTTCTTAGGTGGCCCGCTCCAACCCGTCACGATACGGAATGTAAATAAATAAATTAGGTGGGTGCGATAACCTACGTCCAAGGTCACTAACCTCAGTCAGCCTCTATAGGATGTAAGCATCAACGGAGTACCAAAAGCAGCGATCCTATTTTTATTTCCAATGAAATTGTGGAGCACTGTAATCTGTGAAGATTTTGTTTGTTTGTATTGTTCCACAGCAGTATCTCGTTTTGGCCAACGTATTTTTAAATAAATAATTTGCGATCCTTTTTTTTTTTTTGCTTTACGTTGCACCGACACAGATAGGTCTTATGACGACGATGGGATAGAAAAGGCCTAAGAATTGGAAGGAAGCGGCCGTGGCCTTAATTAAGGACAGCCCCGGCATTTTTCTGGTGTGAAAATGAGAAACCACGGAAAACCATCTTCAGGGCTGTCGACAGTGGGGCTCAAACGCACTATCTCCCGATTACTGGATACTGGCCTCACTTAAACGACTGCAGCTATCGAGCTCGGTAATTTGCGATCCTGACGTGAGGAGATTGATTTGAAGGGTTTTTAATATCAGTTGGGAGATTATGATATAAACATATATAACCTGTGGAGTCAAGAAAATATTTCTTTTATCGCACTCGATAGCTGCAATCGCTTAATTGCGGCCAGTATCCAGTATTCGGGAGATAGTGGGTTCGAACCCCACTATCGGCAGCGCTGAAGATGGTCTTCAGTGGTTTTCCATTTTCACACCAGGAAAATGCTGGGGCTGTACCTTAATTATGGCCGCGGCCGCTTCCTCCCCACTCCTAGCCCTTTCCTGTCCCGTCGTCGCCATAAGACCTATCTGTGTCGGTTCGACGTAAAGCCACTTGTAAAAAAAGTGGTTTACTGTCATGAACGTAACAGCTGAAAAACTCGGGAATGAGAGTTGAAAATCTTACAGCTCAACATTTATGTAACAGATGTCATGGCTTATACGTCAAAAGCTTTAGAAAAATTCGTACAGCTCGAAGATACTCTGTGCGAAGTTTATTAGGGTTGTTACTGTTTACCACAGTGAAATGAATTCAAACTGCTATTCTACAATAAATGGATGTGTGTATGCATACATTATATAGTAGAGAATGAATTCGACAATTTTTTCTATGGCTGACAAAACACCATTGGAACGATAGTTATTATTAGACCAGTAGCGGCACTAAGAAGCTCAGGGCCCCCCGCAATAATTAGAAATAGGCCCCTCGTTCCCTGATAAGCAAAATTACAAGTTTATTTCGTAGTACAGAGTTGTATATTATTACAATGAACAACAACGACGCAACGAAAATAATAATAATAATAATAATTAATAATAATAATAATAATAATAATAATAATAATAATAATAATAATAATAATAATAATAATAATAATTTAGTTTTCAAATCCGAAGGATTTGAAATAATGCACGTATAAGATACGAAAACACACGCAAGAAATGCATATTACAATTATAGTAACCAAAACACGCTGACAGTCACAATATTAAGAAATAATCTCGTCCCTAGGACAATTTACTACTATTTACAACTCAACTGTCCATCGTAGGCCTGCTTAGCTACACTGACTGGCGAGAGTTATAAACAGGCTCGAAACGTCAGTATTTAGAGTTTAGATCAGGAGGATGTCTTTGTTATCGCATCTTCGCTGACTACTGGGTTCTCAGAACTGGCTGATTACTTCAAAAGCCTTCTTAATTGTTATGAGTGAGAACAAGGAATGGTTATTATTGGAACAGGCTGGGGAACCCATATTCTTTCAGAAATAACTACCGTACTCCTACTGACGAAAGAAGCTCTGCACTACGAGTGTCTACGTTTAGAATAACCCCCTGTAATAAAATTATACTCTGTTGTGTGCTGTAGCTTTATTAATGTGTAAAATCGCTCTTCAGCTACTGAAGTAAGAAACAGTCATGGGCCCCACACAACCCAACCCCCCCCCCCTAGTTCAAGGATTCCTGTGGACTATCTTCCATTACCTTTGACTTCATATTCCTCTATACTTCTTCTTAAGATCCTCTGTGGACTCGTATAGGAAAACCACAGTATATCATCCGCACCTCTCTGAATCTAATTTGCTCTCCTAGAACTATGATTCCCTTTAGGTTTCTTTCATTGCCTGTTCCATATAAACATTTGAAACAAAATTTGGGCGAATTGCAACACAGCCTAATTCTTTTCGGGATGGTTTTGTAATTACGCAGTTTAATACACTTTTGACAGTTTTTAAGAACACCTTTTATATTAGTCATCATTTTCATTCTCGTTTGGAATCTCAAGGAGTTTTAGAGCAAACAAGTTATGAATATCCTTTAATTGCGAGGGTTGTAAATAAAGTATTGGTAATGTAGCCCAGACACTCGCAGTAAATCGGGTATGCGCAAATAGGGTATGGGACCGATCAGGTGGCGCTGTAGTGAGTATTTAACGGGCATTCAACTGGGAGTTTTGTTGCTGTGTGGCGTTGAAGTGAAGAGTGTCGACTTTACCGCACTAAAGTATGGTTTCAAAAGGCGTTCATGGATTAAAATCGAGGTTTCCCGTTGCAAAAATGCATCAGAATGTTAGCGAAGATTACGTAAAGCCTGTGCCGAGAATGCATTGCCATATAGGATGGTTGCAGGTTCGGTCATGACGTTTCGTGCGGGTCGGATTGAGATTGCGGATTTGCACCACACAGATCCATTCCTCAAGATCAGATTGACATCCTGAGTGGTCTCCTTTCCGTAGACCCTCGATGGATCGTCCGTGAAGGTTGGTCATCAGACGGTGTGGCACTGAGAGGTCTTGGAAAACCCTACGTACTCACCAGACATGAGTCCTTGTGACTTAGATAGATCTGTTCCCGAAGTTAAGGGAACCCCTCCAAGGCCACTGATTTCCTGACATAGCATCTGTACTCCGCGCAGTAGGGAACTCCGTCCCTGTCATCAACAGAGAACGCCTTGCCAACAGTCCCCGACGGCTTCCCGAAATTTGGCAAAAGGTAATACACTTTGTGGATGACTGCATTGAAGAAATGTAAACTTTACTTACAGCCCTCGTACTAATTCATTGTTATTTCCTTTTACAAGTTCTTTTACGTCACACCGACGCAGATAGGTCTTATCGCGACGATGGGACAGGAAAGGACTAGGAGTGGGAAGGAAGTGGCCGTGGCCTCAACTAAGGTACCGCCCCAGCATTTGCCTGGTGTGAAAATGGGAAACCACAGAAAACTATCTTCAGGGCTGCCAACAGTGGGTTCGAACCCACCATCCCCCGAATACTGGATACTGGCCGCACTTAAGCGACTGCAGCTATTGAGCTAATACTAACGTACGTTAGTTAACGATTACATATACTACTTAGATTTGTTTCTTCACTTATATCGAACACACTGTAATTGATATTAACCTTTCGTATGAAGTAAACCGGTGTTCCACTTAGTGAGCTTTAGCTAATGGCAATTTCTTTGATTTATTACCCGATACACTTGCTGCATGTATGCTCACCTTGATGTCAGCACTAGTCATTCATATTTCATAATGAGACATTCCTTCTTTGAACTTGCATTGAGATACCGCCTTTCCTTCACAAGGACGTAATTTATGACGTAACTATGATCTTTCTCCAAATAATAAAAAGTCAAGGAAATCGACTTCATTTCACGCTTCCCATTTTAGGACTTGAAAAATGTATCATACTATCCTAAGGCCATTATAACCCTATTTGTACACTCAAAGGTTCATTAAGGTCTCTAGATAATAGCAATACAAACTGACTCTTTAAATAAACGTAATATTCCTGCATGGCGTAAATCAGTTCCCGTAATGCGGATAAGGAGTAGAGTATTGTATCTCCCTTTTCTGTGAGTTAATGCAAACACATGGTTCAGAAACGTATCTATGGTGCCAAGAATAGAACTAGTGACTCATAAAGTACCGTAAAACCACTTCGAGTTTCCAAATACGTTGAAATAGCAATCAGTGTGCTTGGAGATTTGCTTGCAGTTCTTACAGTACAGATCTCCGATTAAAGATACAAATACGTCAGTGATTATCTTATAGCTTCAACATATCTTGGCAACATTTTTCTAATTTCATGGTGTTCAGGAGACATTTTACCAGACCGAACGAGTTGGCCGCGCTGTTAGGGTCGCGCAGCTGTGAGCTTGTATTCGGGAGATAGTGGGTTCGAACCTTATTGTAGGCAGTCCTGAAGATGGCCTTCCGTGGTTTCCCATTTTCACACCAGGAAAATGCTGGCGCTTTACCTTAGTTAAGGTCACGGCTGATTTCTTCCCACTCCTAGCTCATTCTTATCTCATTGTCGCCATAAGACCTATCTGTGTCGGTGCGAATTTAAAAAAATATTGTAAATGAAACAAAAACAATGTTACTTCCAATCTGTTCTTAACTTTCAAATATATGTGCTTATAGAACACCAGGAAAAGGTATCTGTAAAAGAAAGGCTGCTAGTTGGTGGGTTATTAATAGAGTCCGGATTATTAGGTACTGATAGGTTAGAATGCCAGCCAGTAACAAGTGTACCCTACACTGTACAACGGTTATGCTATGAGATTTGCATAGATATTAGGGGTACAGCCTATAGAACTCCTTGAATTTATGCTACTCCTCCTACATTGTGGTACAATGGGTTGCATGACACTTTCTACATACCAAATTACTTTGCAATCTAACTTTTTTTTTTGCTAGGGGCTTTACGTCGCACCGACACAGATAGGTCTTATGGCGACGATGGGATAGGAAAGGCCTAGGAGTTGGAAGGAAGCGGCCGTGGCCTTAATTAAGGTACAGCCCCAGCATTTGTCTGGTGTGAAAATGGGAAACCACGGAAAACCATCTTCAGGGCTGCCGATAGTGGGATTCGAACCTACTATCTCCCGGATGCAAGCTCACAGCCGCGCGCCTCTACGCGCACGGCTAACTCGCCCGGTGCAATCCAACTTATTACCACCTACAAATCCGAGGTATAGTTATTAAGGTACCAAAATCATTGGTTCAACAAGGCTGGGCTCTATGGACAACGCATGCTTTAATAAGCAAAAGCCTAATATCCCAAAGAAATATTGTGGTGGTGGTCGTGATGAGGATTACTATTTCTTTCTTTTCTTTTTGTTATTTGCTTCACGTCGTACCGAAACAGATATGTCTTATGGCGACGATTGGATAGGAAAGGCCTAGGAATGGGAAGGAAGCGGCCGTGGCCTTCACAAAGGTGTGAAAATGGGAAACTACGGAAATCCATCTTCAGGTCTGCCGACAGTGGGGTTCGAACCCACCATCTCCCAGATGTAAGCTCACACCTGCGCGCCCCTAACCGCACGGCCAACTCGCCCGGTGCTTACTGTTTTAAGAGGAAGTACAACTAGACAGCCATCCTCTATATAACATTAATCAGACAGAAAAAATGGAAGGGATCCGAAATTTCGATAAATGAAAATATCGATCAAAGAAAGACAAGGGCCAAGGAGGGAGTGAAAATAAGACTCCTTAGCATCGGGGTCGGAAAAGAACAAGAGTTGACAAAGGGAGATCAGATAGAACAGGTGAAATTGAGGAGCCTAGCACAAGTAAGTGGAAGCAATGCCAGGACTCAGCTAAGGGTCCCGTGGTCCCCAACCCACGCTCCCAAGTTGAGAACTCCTGGGACCCCTTTTAGTCGCGTCGCCTCTTACGACTAGCAGGGGATACCGTGGGAGTTATTCTAGCGCCCTCACCCACATGGGGAGAAATAATAGAGTTACTATGGAAATGTATATGCCCATTCTTTGTATAGTAGAAACGAACTCCCCCCCCCCCCCATGGATTAGTGGTAGAGGGTCGTCCTCGGGATCCGAAGATAACAGGTGGTGGGATTAATGAAGGGCTTAACAAATTCCATTCAGCACTACATCGCGTACGATGTCGATATGTAAAATATCTCGGGTATTCTGTTTGATGCTCACCCGACAAAATTAAATAAGACTCAGCCATTGACTGCGAAACGGAGCTGTGAGACTAAAACGGGCCATCGAAATTGATGAGCAGGCAGCCTAACTGGCGTTAAATTAAAATGCCTACACACTGTAATCGAGACCAAACTATTATTATTATTATTATTGTTATTATTATTATTATTATTATTATTATTGTTATTATTATTATTATTATTATTATTATTATTATTATTATTATTATTATTATTATTATTATTATTATTATTATTATTATTATTATTATTATGATCGTCTGCAAAATATCTGTAGAAATTGCTGAATGGTATGGCCAGAGTCTTGGAGAAGGGGTACGCATGAAAATAAATAAGTCCAAACAAAAGTAATAGAGTGCAGTCGAATGAAGTTAGATGATACAGGAAATATTAGACAAGGAAATGAAGTCTTAAATGAAATAGATGAATATTGTTACTTGGGTATTAGAATAACTAACGTTGGCAGAAGTAAGGAGGACATAAAATGCAGACTAGCACAAGCAAGGAAAGCCTTTCTTAAGAAATGAAATTTGCTCACTTTGAAAATTGGTAGTCTATAGGAATTAGAAATAAGTTTTTGAAGAATTTCGTATTGAGCTTGGACAATAAGTAACTCAGAAAAAAAGAATAGAAGCTTTTGAAATGTGGTGTTACAGAAGAATGCTGAAGATGAGATTGGTAGGCCGAGTCACGAATGAGGATGTACTAAATCGAATTAGTGATAGAAAATAGATTTGGCTAAATTTGACACAATAAAAGGAGATAGAATGATAGGACATGTCTGAAGGCATCCAGGACTTGTTCGGTGGGTTTCTGAGGGAAATGTAGGCGGTAAGAACGGTAGGGGTAGACCATGAAAGCAGATTAGAGCAAATGTTGGATGTAGTAGACGTAGAAATTAGAAACTTAGCACAGGATAGGGTAGCATGGAAAGCTGTACAAAACCAGTGTATGGACTGATGAATCAAACAACAACAACAACAACACATCCTCTCAAAGAAAAAATCTATCAAAGCAGTTTTACTTAATGAAGAATAGACCTCAGTTACGTGTAAATATGTCGAATCATTCAAAACACTTTCATAGTAACTTGTAATGTAAACGTACGAGGGAAATTAGAGCAATACAAATTGCTCTACTCCAGAATGCTTCCTAAATCAGGAGAATGAATTAGTATCATTGTAACAGAAGGTCATAATTGTTTGTTTCTTGGAATAAATTTAGTATGTTAATTGCAGACGACATGAGGGGAGTGCTATTAAGTTTCCTTTTTCAAATAGCTAAACAAAAGACTGTATACGAATTGTAAAATTCACATTTAACTGAATCCTAAATACATCCTTGTAACGTCAAGTTGTTCTTAAAATGATTTATCGTCATATTCAGGTTCAGTCCACAACTACTTTCATTTAGCGTCTCTTATGATGGTAATTTTTATTACAAAATTGGCCAGCAAATACTCAGCGTCTATTCAAGACACACCATCCGGATATAGTTTCACAAATTACACTTTTTCCTCTGCTATTCATACTCTATTGTAAATTCCTGTTAATCAAGGTAAATCCCTGATAGGCGGCAATAAATTATCATTAAAAGTAAAGACAATTTCCATAATAACAAAGGCTTCCTTACATTGTGCACTTCACAGCCATAAGCTGACAAACTCACAATGGACGACAACCAACATAACGCTAACCTACGCTCTGTAATGATCGTATTTCATTTTACTCACTGTCTGCTAGGTGACGCTATTCCAGTTAATAATAGCCATTAGGTAATTACTAATCCCACGTAAGGAAATAAATTACGTGTAACTTCAACCTGTTTCAACAAGTACATATCATATTTCCTCACTGCTTGAACAGATACACGACAGGTGTGCTTCTCCTAAAAATTTTACAGCACTGAATGGGTAGACAATGCCTTTAATTTTTACGAAGTTTTGGCCTTGTCGTATTTTATTACACTTAATCACCGTACAATAAAATAATAATGATCCTCAAAGTCAAGAGAGGTGGTTGCTCGATATAATATAAAAACAGGCAAATCAACTCCAGATTACGAATTATTATCATTATAAAATATCAAAGCCATTTCTTATTAACAGTGCTCATGTAGTTAATTTTATTATTATTATTATTATTATTATTATTATTATTATTATTATTATTATTATTATTATTATTAATTACATACAGTCTTATCAGCACACAATTTATTAAAACCTAACCGGTTTTTGGACACTAAGGTCCATCATGTGTTAAAATTTAATTTAATTTCACATAAGTGTGTCGTCAAAATTGGTTAAAATGAGTTTGAATTGTAGCCCTGTTGATATCAACATAGGAAGGGCTGGCATTTCCTCGTGCTCGACCAATAATATCAATATCAATAAGAATAAGAATAAGAATAAGAATAAGAATAAGAATAAGAATAAGAATAAGAATAAGAATAAGAATAAGAATAAGAATAAGAATAAGAATAAGAATAAGAATAAGAATAAGAATAAGAATAAGAATAAGAATAAGAATAAGAATAAGAATAAGAATAAGAATAAGAATAAGAATACCGAGCTCGATAGCTGCAGTCGCTTAAGTGCGGCCAGTATCCAGTACTCCTAGCCCTTTGCTGTCCCATCGTCGCCGTAAGACCTATCTGTGTCGGTGCGACGTAAAACAACTAGCCAATAATAATAATAATAATAATAATAATTGTACCGGGCGGTACACCTCTACACCGTTTATTTAAAAGTTGCGCCAGTTGAAACTCCTCTTCTGGAGGAAGGTTGAACTTTATCTACTCTATTAAGTCTCTACTTTCTCAGAAGATGTCACCACGTGGAAAATTTTGAGTTTTTGAACTGTGTCACTTTTGATGTGTTTTTGTTTAGCTTGAAGTAAGAAGTGTGAACTTTCTCTTCTAGAGGACACTACTGAAGATCAACAATAGTGCAACCTAGTGCGGAGTCAAAGAACTATTTTGTTGAAGAAATTTTTATTTCAAATGTTTGTTCTTTGCTAAATTTCTTTCTGTTATTGTTTAAGTTGGCTGTATACCCCTCTCTTTCCCCTTGTTTTGCATGTAGCCAATCCCGAATTTCTTAAATTAATTTCTATCCAATCAGATGTATCTTCCCCCAACTTGAATCGATTGCGGGGTCCTAGCCAATAAAATAATTGTGGGCGGGTGTTTTCATTCCCCTAACGCCTAGAACCTTCCACGAGAGGTTATAAACTGCTGATTTTTGGGTCTCCGTGCCACTTCTGTTCCATCTTTCAGTGTGTTAAGTACATCGCAGGAGGCGGGTAGCGCCTCTTTCTTCTGCAGCGGTCAACAATAAGGTAATGGCCGATTAATAAATTCTTTCTTTTCTTGCTCAGCAGTTTAACTCTCGGGGCGGGTGCGAAGCGTTCTACCATGTAACCTTTTCCTAAAATGTAACTACTCTTTTCTTCGATTCTCTTGTAAAGCTACATTCTGGGATAGAGAGTGCTAACCCTCTCGAGCTCCCACTCATATTGTTTTGAGGTGAACTTATTTTTCTCAACCTATTCTTCGATAATGTAAAACAAATTGTTCTCTTCTTAAGTCACCTCTTTAGTATGGGATTAGCCCTTGTATTAACGGCCTAGCGCCAAGTAGGTCTTAAACAAAGTGTATTAGGAGTGCAAGTTCGCCTCCTCTCAAATTGTTTTAGAGGTCATTTAATTAACCTTCTTGTCATTTAATAGACCTCAGTAGGTTGGGTATTTTACCCCTGTGTATATGTCCTTTGAGGACAGCTTAAAGGTGGAGTTTGGTGTGGCCTGGGAGAGGCTTAAAATTGAGAGCGAGTGGCTCTTTTGAAAATGGTATATTGTATGCCTCGAGGAGGCTTTTCAGTGTAATTTGGAGCAAGGGCTCCTAGGTATGAATGGGGTTTTCTGCCCCTCTGTTAAAATTGTGTTTGGGGTAAAACTGAGCTGATTGCCCAAGAATTATGTTTCTGACTTTTGAAGCCCCAAATGGGGTACCTATGTAAATGTATTTTTCAATTGTGTTTCGGCTACTAAGTACCTGTTCTACTTGTTGTTACCTAATTTTGAAAAGAAAATATAACCGTGTTAAATTTTAAAATTAATTTTACTTTAGTAGCTTGAGACCTGTTCACCACCCCGCACCTTCTTTCACGCATAACTACCACCAAAAACACGGTAACAAGTGGTAGCAGAGCGTGGTTGAATGGGTCTCAATTTAGCCCCTTTTGACGGCTAAACACTGTTTTGATCCGAACTCTAACCATTTTCTCAGTTGCTGGAAATTTTTTATTGAGGTTGTTCAAAATTTTTTCGTCATCATGCCCGGCCCTCGCGATGTTCTCCTCCTTAACTATTTGCGCAAAGAGGAGTTGATCTACGAATTAACTATTAGAAACGTGCAATCTGGAGGCACGGTTGCTATCGACACTAACAAACTTAGAGAGTCCCTTGATTTGCCCATTTCCATCCCCAATTTGGGAGAGAAAGAAATTGATGACTCTCTTTCCACGATCGTCGAGAATATTTCTGGGCTAGCATCTGTAGTTAGTTTTTTTGATGAAAATGATCCGTCTCCTAATCAAATTAAGCGTGTGCAAGGCAGACTATATCACTTTTCAAATAGAGTTAATGATCTGTTGTCTCTAAAGGTGAATGACGTTCAGAGGAAGGAAGCTAATACGCTCCTTGAAACTATTTCTGAATTGTCTAGTAAAGTCACTCAATTGTTAACTGGGGAAGTTCCTCCCAAATCTGATCAGCCCACCATAGTGAATGCAGGTAGTGAGGAAGCGCCTCCCAAGGGAGAAGTCAATAGGATAACCGTTGCTGCTCAAACTATCCCGGCCCCATTGGACACCGAATCTGAACGCCGTGCATCGTTGAGTAACATCCGTTCTGAATTAACTTCCTTACCATTGAAACCTTTACCTACTATGTCACCCGGGTTTAGCAGCTTGCCTCATCCATTGGCAATGTTGCTCAGAGGTATTTCTAAGTTTTCTGTTAACACCACCAGTGATGTAATTTCATTTTTAAGATTTCTAGTTGAATTTCAGGATCACGCCCTTGTGTTTTCTCTTTCCCCTTGTCAAATTTTGCAAATTATCTATCCTTATGCTATTGGTGTTCTCTCAGATAAAATAGTAAGAGCTATTGCTGAACAGTCATCAATTGAAGATTTTCACGCACAATTGCTTGCAAATTTCATTCCTGCCCGCGCGAGGTCATCTCTGATTCAGAAATACTATTATCGGGTACAGCGCTTGGATGAAAACTTGGCTGATTTCATACAGGACATTAAGTTTTATACTAGGGTGTTTGCTCTCCACTTCCCTGAGGATCAGATCGTGCAAGCTATTGTTGAAGGGATCTCCCCACCCTACAGGTCATATTTGTGTTTCGCGGCATGCCCGCAAACTTTCTCGGAACTTGAAGAATTGGCCGTCTCAGCGGAAGGAGTTAGATACGCCGATTCCTTGCGTGTTGCGAAAGAACCCCCGCCTTCCTTTAGTAACACTCGGCCTCCACCTCGCCGATCAGTCACCCCTCGTAAATGTTATGCTTGCGGGTCGCCTGACCATCTGCGCAATAAGTGTCCTCTGATCAAGTCTATTAGGGCAAATAATGGAGCTGGTTCATCACAGGGCTGTTTTAAATGTGGGGCTTTCTCACATATCTCCAAGAATTGTCCCAATTCGAATAGCACCCCCTCCTGCTCAACTTCCAACAACAGTCAAAAGTGACTAGTGGCTTCGGCTGAGTCAACTAATCCATCTTCCCAAGGCTCAGCCCCTGGCAAAAAGGTCGAGAATTCAGGGAACGATAAGTCTTCGAATACATCTTTTGAATGCCCCAAAGAGTGTCTTAGGATTGCGGCGGATATCCCCGCACCTGTTCCTTTTCTTAAGATTGAGATAAATAACGAACCTATAACAGCTCTATTAGATTCAGGTAGTGTTTGTTCCATTATTTCGGCTGAATGGTACTCCAAATTGAAATCTGTTTGTAAACTACCTGTCTATGACTCTTCTCCTGTTAAATATGTTTCGGCTAATACATCTCCATTAGAAATTCTAGGTTCTTTACTGGTCAAAATTCGTATTTTTAAGTTTACATGGAAAATCAAACTGTTTGTGGCTAAGCACTTGTCTTGCCCCATCATACTGGGAGCGGACTTTATTTCTCACACTGGTCTTGTGCTCGATCTCCAGTCTAGGTCGTGCACATTCAAATTTGCTTCTAGTTGTAAAATCCCACTATTAACGTGTAATTCTGTGTCATGTTTCTCTATTTCGCCTACCCAGGATGAGATGTTGTTAGACCTTAGACATCTACCTGAGGAGCAGGCTAATAGTATTCGTAAATTATGTCAGTCATTTCCAGAGATATTCACTGATACTCTTGGTGTTACTGATCTTATTGAATACAAAATTGAGGTCACGGATTCGATTCCTGTCCGTTTTCCACCTTATAGGCTATCTCCACCTAAAATGAAGGCTCTGAAAGAAATCATCGATCAGATGTTGAAGGATGGTATTATTAGGCCCTCTAAGTCGGCGTATTCATCGCCTATTTTTCTAGTCCCGAAACCCCAAGGAGGCTTCAAGCCTGTCATTGATTACAGGGCTCTCAATCGGAAGGTGGTGTTGCAATCTGTGCCCCTTCCTGACCTTCATTCTTGTTTTTCATGGTTTCGTAAGGCCAAGTTCTTCACTATCTTGGACTTGAATCAGGCCTATAATCAAATTCCCCTTGCCGAAGAGTCTAAACACCTTACAGCGTTTGCCACGGACTGGAATTTATACGAATACAACCGCGTGCCTTTCGGGCTCCCCACGGGGGCAGCTGTGCTCACTAGGCTACTAGATAGGGTCTTCTCCGACATCAAATTTGAATACTTATATCACTACTTGGATGATGTCGTCGTGTTTTCGGAGACCTTCGAAGAACATCTAGATCATCTGCGAGAAGTTCTGAATCGCCTTCGTAAGGCTGGGTTAACTGTTAAGTTGTCCAAGGTTGCCTTTGCTAAGCCCTCTATGTCTTTCCTAGGGCATATTGTGTCACCTGATGGTGTAGCAGTCGATCATTCTAGAACACAGGCCATCCGTGATTTTAAACCTCCCAAGGACATTAAAGGCATCGCCAGGTTTATTGGTATGGTGAATTTCTTCAGAAAGTTCATTCCTAACTTTGCTAATAGAGCGGCGCCCTTAAACCTTCTTCGTAGGAAAGGCATCAAATTCGAGTGGGGACCTTCTCAACAAGCCGCTTTTGAAGATCTGAAATTAGCTCTCTGTAATGCCCCTGTCCTTGCTATGCCTGATTTCTCAAAGAAATTCATCGTCCAAACGGACGCGTCGTCGTCAGCTGTAGCGGCAGTCCTTCTTCAAGAGACTGAACTAGGGAGGCGACCCATCGCCTATGCATCTAGGACTTTGTCGGCTCAAGAAGCCAATTATTCCATCTATGAGCTCGAAGGTTTGGCAGTCTTATTCGCCTTAGAGAAGTTCCGTCTCTATCTGGAACATGTCAAATTCGACCTGGAAACAGATAATCAAGCCTTAAGCTGGGTCTTAGGTAGGCCGCGTCGTACTGGTCGTATAGCCCGTTGGGCCATTCGTATTTCTGCCTTCCAATTCGATGTCAGGCATATCAGAGGTACTGAAAATGTTGTTGCTGATGGACTCAGCCGTATGTTTTCAAACGAGGTCGAGACCCACGAACCGGTCGACAGTTCATCACCTTCCGAGTCCATACTATCCGAGGTTAATGCCATCCTAACAGATGCTCCCATGCTTTTTAGAGATATTGAGAAATACCAACGTGAAGATCCGACGCTGGCTCCGATAATGGAAACCCTTTCTTCTGGGGAACAGGTTGTCCCTTATGTTCTGAGGAATGGTGTTCTATGTTGCCCATCGAGGCATGATAAGATGATGAAAGTTGTCGTTCCAGCCGTTCTGGTACCTATGATCTTCAAGTATTATCATGAGACCCCATTAGGAGGGCATCTTGGAATCTTTAAAACCCGTGAAAAGATTCGTGAAATGTTCATCTGGAAAGGTATGGACGGTGAAATCCGTGAACTTGTAAAAGCTTGTAAATCATGTTTGCTGAGTAAACCCACCGTGTCCACCAAGGTAGGCCTTTTGTCTTCGCATCAAGCGTCGCGCCCCATGGAACGCCTGTATATTGATTATGTAGGACCCTTCCCCCAGTCAAAGGGTAATGCCAACAAGTTCATCTTTGTATGTGTAGATGGTTTTACCAGATTTTCTTGGTTATTTCCGACTAAGCTGGCTACCGCTCAGTCTACCATTACCTGCTTAAATTCTATTTTTGCTTCTTTTGGTCCGTCCCAATATATTGTATCTGATAATGCTAAGGCGTTCACATCAAATCTTTTTCGTAAATTCTGTTTTGACTTGTCCATCTCTCATGTAACTACTTCTGCTTATTACCCTCAACCATCTCTGGCTGAACGGGTTAACCGTAATCTCAGGTCTGCACTTATTGCCTATCATCATGAAGATCATTCCAGGTGGGACACGTCCCTGCATTGGATAGCTTTTGCTTTGAATTCGGCGGTTCATGAATCTCACAAGTTTACTCCAGCTTCTTTGATGTTCAAGTTTGTTCCCAACTCGCCGCTCTCTAACCTCTGGTCTCTGAATGACATTCTACCCGAGACAATAGATCCGGATAACATTAAAGATCTTTGGAAGAAGGCTAAAGCCAATCTTAAAGTGTCTCATGAAAAGGTTAGGGAAAGGTATGATCGTGGACGGAGATCCACCCCTTTGAAGGTAGGTGACCAGGTTATGGTCAAAAATTTTGTTCCCGCGGGCAAACTTGCCCCCAGATTCCATGGGCCATGCATCATTCTCGATTTTCTCACACCGGTTACATTGTTAGTAAGCAATCCAGCCACCGAGAGGATATTTAGGGTTCACCTGTCCCAGGTGAAACCGGTGTAAATTTTGTGTCAACTTGCTTCATATAATTTGATAGGAATATGATGGTTATATTTTTTTTTGAGTTCCACTTTTAAGGCATTCTGCTCCTTCTATTTTATTTTATATGTAAGCATTTCTGTAAACCTCCCCCGATTGTTAAACTGCCATCCTGTCCTTTTCACGGCCATTACCACGCTCCCGTCTCCTGCTCCACTAAATACAGTGGCTGGCTTAGATGAAATGCCATGGATATCGCCACGCCGCTGGCCCCTCAATCTACATGCCTGTGCCCTCAAAAAAAAAGATGATGGTCCAACACAATTTTGCCGCCGAGCTTTTATGTTTCAGTGCCCCCGCAGCCGCGCAGCGCCGTGCAGCAACTGGGGAGGGGGATGGGCCCCCTCCTCTCCAGCGAGGACGACATGTGTACGGCGAGCCGGAGCTCTCCTCCCGGCCAAGGCTGATGTGCGGCGCACGACCAGCTACTGGCCCGCAGCCTGTATATGTTCACCGCGGGCGCGGCGTATTTCAACACCTCTGCTCCCCTCATAGTGCGGGCGAGCGGTATCTCAGGGTACTTGAGGGGTCCGAGCGGCCTCCTTTGGACGCAAGCTGCAACGGCCGGTCTGGCCATCCAACTTAATCTACATCAACTACATGGACAGTCACCATAAGCAATAATTACACTTGGGAATTCAACAACAATATTTGGTGGACATTGCAAAATTTTCTTCACTTTTAAGTAGTAAAAGTTTATCTTCAGAAATTCAAATTCTACAAACATAAAGACTTTCATTCACCTGCAACAACAACATTTTGAAACTGAATTAAGAAATCTTGTAAATGCTCCTGCTATCTATCTTCATATCAACATCATTACTTGGACTTTGTTTCAAACTGATCTCATGCGTCACCCCTGGAGGAACTTTTGGGGGGGGAGGTCTGTACCGGGCGGTACACCTCTACACCGTTTATTTAAAAGTTGCGCCAGTTGAAACTCCTCTTCTGGAGGAAGGTTGAACTTTATCTACTCTATTAAGTCTCTACTTTCTCAGAAGATGTCACCACGTGGAAAATTTTGAGTTTTTGAACTGTGTCACTTTTGATGTGTTTTTGTTTAGCTTGAAGTAAGAAGTGTGAACTTTCTCTTCTAGAGGACACTACTGAAGATCAACAATAGTGCAACCTAGTGCGGAGTCAAAGAACTATTTTGTTGAAGAAATTTTTATTTCAAATGTTTGTTCTTTGCTAAATTTCTTTCTGTTATTGTTTAA
Source organism: Anabrus simplex (assembly GCF_040414725.1). Lineage (NCBI taxonomy): Eukaryota > Metazoa > Arthropoda > Insecta > Orthoptera > Tettigoniidae > Anabrus > Anabrus simplex. Next base: position 48,996,470 of record NC_090271.1, read on the forward strand.
GTTGGCTGTATACCCCTCTCTTTCCCCTTGTTTTGCATGTAGCCAATCCCGAATTTCTTAAATTAATTTCTATCCAATCAGATGTATCTTCCCCCAACTTGAATCGATTGCGGGGTCCTAGCCAATAAAATAATTGTGGGCGGGTGTTTTCATTCCCCTAACGCCTAGAACCTTCCACGAGAGGTTATAAACTGCTGATTTTTGGGTCTCCGTGCCACTTCTGTTCCATCTTTCAGTGTGTTAAGTACATCGCAGGAGGCGGGTAGCGCCTCTTTCTTCTGCAGCGGTCAACAATAAGGTAATGGCCGATTAATAAATTCTTTCTTTTCTTGCTCAGCAGTTTAACTCTCGGGGCGGGTGCGAAGCGTTCTACCATGTAACCTTTTCCTAAAATGTAACTACTCTTTTCTTCGATTCTCTTGTAAAGCTACATTCTGGGATAGAGAGTGCTAACCCTCTCGAGCTCCCACTCATATTGTTTTGAGGTGAACTTATTTTTCTCAACCTATTCTTCGATAATGTAAAACAAATTGTTCTCTTCTTAAGTCACCTCTTTAGTATGGGATTAGCCCTTGTATTAACGGCCTAGCGCCAAGTAGGTCTTAAACAAAGTGTATTAGGAGTGCAAGTTCGCCTCCTCTCAAATTGTTTTAGAGGTCATTTAATTAACCTTCTTGTCATTTAATAGACCTCAGTAGGTTGGGTATTTTACCCCTGTGTATATGTCCTTTGAGGACAGCTTAAAGGTGGAGTTTGGTGTGGCCTGGGAGAGGCTTAAAATTGAGAGCGAGTGGCTCTTTTGAAAATGGTATATTGTATGCCTCGAGGAGGCTTTTCAGTGTAATTTGGAGCAAGGGCTCCTAGGTATGAATGGGGTTTTCTGCCCCTCTGTTAAAATTGTGTTTGGGGTAAAACTGAGCTGATTGCCCAAGAATTATGTTTCTGACTTTTGAAGCCCCAAATGGGGTACCTATGTAAATGTATTTTTCAATTGTGTTTCGGCTACTAAGTACCTGTTCTACTTGTTGTTACCTAATTTTGAAAAGAAAATATAACCGTGTTAAATTTTAAAATTAATTTTACTTTAGTAGCTTGAGACCTGTTCACCACCCCGCACCTTCTTTCACGCATAACTACCACCAAAAACACGGTAACAATAATAATAATAATAATAATAATAATAATAATAATAATAATAATAATAATAATAATAATAATAATAATAATAATAATAATAATAATAATAGTAAACTCCAGATTATGTAACAGATTACCCAAATTTTTGGTGTGCTAGAAAATTGTAATTTGGCAGATCTGTTACCCTGTAACCGACGGAGAAATTATAAAAGGTTCCAATGTTTAACTTTTTACCCCCCGAAAATATCGAAATATTGAAGCAATTTAATGCCGGTGCAGACCTTTCTTTCGTGGTATTTTGTGCCTAAACTGTAATTCATATCAAAAAGGGATAGCGCATTTGGTCCCTGAAATGAAGTGATCTACAACTTCGGTCCTATGACTTTTTATCGTATCTGAACTCCTTCTACCTTAGATGGAACTTCATTTTCCGATTTAGGGTCAATTTTTTTCTTTTCCATGTATCCTTTCACTGCTTGAAACACTTATAAGACAGGTAGGATCACGAAATTCAGCAGGCCCTTTGCCACGTCCATTAGTCATACGCAAACCAACTTCCATTATTCCTACCGCCATGTAGCTATGGGAAAACGGAAGGAATATGTGGAAACACTACTCAAATTTCAGCCTTATCTATATTTCTAAAGCAGTCTAATGTGAAGCCGACAGTGAAACGACAAAACGTCAAAGAACCAAACATACAGATCGTTTCGTGGTCGATACTCCTGCCAAGTTTCAAGACTGTAGCTGTCTGACAAGTTGGCGAAATAATTTCTCAACTTGTGAAAAACATACGAAATTTGACCTAGATCGAAATATTTATCTCTATAAATAGCCGAGATACGAGGAAATCTGTTAGGACTAAAATTGTAGGCTACTAAAGGGACCATCTGATGCCGCAATCCGTTTGTCGATACGACCAACCATTCCGCCACAGTAAATTTACAAATGAAGGTCTGCACTTAAACGCGCACATCTTCAACGCTTATCTATATTATATAAAACCGTACGACTGACTGACTGATATTAAAGATTGACCACTTTCAGATGAGGTAGAAACTTGGAATTTGTCAATGTATAGCTACTGGGCTGTAACGTATGGAAAAGTTCCAAAAGTTTATTTTTTTTTGTTATTTTTAGTTCCCTTCCCTTAAACTAAATGGAGGACGATATGTTGCAGTGTGCCACAAATTTATAGCATTTGACCTGAAACCGACGGAGAAATTCCAAAAAGTTCCAATGTTTAATTTTTACCTCCAAAAATTATCGAAAAGTGGAAGCAATTTTCATTACGGTGAGGACCATGGTTTTGAAGTTTTTGTGGCTAAACGGTAAGTCGTATCGCCAAATGGACAAGACATTCGGAACCCATGAAATGAAATGTCGTATGGCTTTTAGTGCCGGGATATCCCAGGACGGGTTCGGCTCGCCAGGTGCAGGTCTTTCTATTCGACACCCGTAGGTGACCTGCGCGTCGTGATGAGGATGAAATGATGATGAAGACAACACATACACCCAGCCCCCGTGCCATTGGAATTAACCAATTAAGGTTAAAATCCCCGACCCGGCCGGGAATCGAACCCGGGACTCTCTGAACCGAAGGCCAGTACGCTGACCGTTCAGCCAACGAGTCGGACTCGGAACCCATCATGAAGAGATATACAACTTCGGTCCCGTGACTTTCAGTCGTATATTGATCCCTTATGTCTTAGGCCTAGATAGAGCTGCATTTTCAGATTTTACGTCAGTTTTGTACATTTTTCATAATTAATTTTACTGTTTTACACACTTATAAGACCGATAATCATGAAATTCAGCAGGCTCATTGGAACGTCCGCGGGTCATATGTGAGCAAAATGCATGATTCTAGCACCATGAAAGAATGGGAAAACGAAAGGAATATGTGGATACCGTACTCGTGATCTAAAATTTTAAACCAATCGACGGTGTACCCGATGCAGATACGACAAAACATCAAAGAATGAAAATGTAGAACGTTTGACCCATGATACACCTACCAAGTTTCAAGACTATACCTGCCCATTCGGTTAGGAAAATAATTTTTCATCTTACGAGAATCGTACGTAATTTGCACCAGGTCGAAATGTTTACATCTCTCTATGCTACAAATCGTGAATATACTGTACGAGAAAATATTATAGGACCAAATATGTACCCGAATATACGGGCCGTCTGGTGGAGCAATTATTTTTTCGTAACGATGTACCGGTTCGTCACAGTAATTTTACAAATGACCATTTCTAATGTATAGGAATGGGGGTTTGGGGGCAGAGCCCCCTACGAGCGAAAGCGAGTTCCCCATACTAAAATGGAATGTTGTCTTTGTTTGGGTGTCCTCTATCCGCTGGAGATGTGGGTCGCACATTTTATGATACCGCCTGTATATCGTCGTTGTTACAACAAAATCTCGTATCTCGCAATATTCTTCCTATCGATTATTTTCTTTAAGGCTGATGACGGCTCCCAGCCACATATAGCTATGCAGTCTGTCAGAACAATTTGGGTTGGGTTCATTTTTCTGTGCTCAAGTGTAAAAGAAAATGAACCTTGAATACACCGTAGGGTACGAGTGCGTAAAAATGTCATTCAAACATACATTTCTACAGCGCGGTGCAGTAAGGTTCAAGTTCCTTTATGGATAACCATAGGAAAATGAGCACCACTAACGTTGTTTTGATGGACTACATATCCATATGTGGCGGAGAGGCGTGATTAGTCTTATGGAGAATAATGGATAGGAAGAGCATTGGGAGATACGAGGTTTTGTTGTGAGAGCGACGAAACTGTATGTATGTAGCACGTATGAAGTCCTTCAACTATGTATTGTTGAACGTTTCTGAAACACCGCTCGAGATCTTAATGAAGAGAAAGTTCGGAACACGTTACGTAAGATATTTTATGTTTGTGAATACGATATAGATCACATGTGGCAGCCTGCAATCTATCTTGAGAAATATATTCAATCTCTACGCTCATCACAGAAGTAAATTAAGCCCCCATACTGGGAACAATTACTAATTATAATTCCCACCATTAGGGACATCATTCAATGTAAACAAAACATAATTGTAAAATCGAGTTGTCACAAGTAATTTGAGAATGATATCCCACTCTACGTGATACGACTTTCTCTTGTCTCTCGCCGACCAAGCAGTTAATTGTTCTAGAGCGTTGTACACATGTACAAAGAGACCCATGGCGCAACAGGCCCGAAGGGTCATGGCCTACCGGACGACCGGTGCCTAGCCCGAAGGGTGTCGTGTGGTCAGCATTACGAATCCTGTAATTGCATAGACTGAATAGACCTCGAACCAGCCCTCAGATCCAAGTTAAAATCCTGACCTGGCCGGGAATCTGACCCGGGGCATCAGGGTAAGAGGCAGGCACGCTACCCCTACTTACAGGGCTGGCCAAACAGGACCTAGAGTTAAAATAACATAAGAGAAGCATTCTTTTCACGTATACACTAACCCACAGGTCAATAACACGCAGTTACCTACCTACATGTGGCAGATTTCGCCCTCCCTCATCGGAGGGTCTGTCTTTACAAAGGCTACACTCGGCTAGAAATAGCCATACGAAATTATTATAAGTGACAGATTGTCTACCTCAGGATTCGAAATTCACAGGTTCAAACGCTGCATTGGTAGAAAAGTGGAACAAGGTCCATCCGGCACTTCACGCCGTACAATGTCGGCATGTAAAAGACCTCTGGTGACACATTTGGTATTTCCAAACCCCAATAAAACCAAACCCCTCGGCACTTATCACCCTTGAAAGAGCTTTGGCCTGCCCAGCGACAGCTGCTCAGCCCGAAGGCCTGCATATTACGAGGGGCCGTGTGGTCAGCACAACGCATCCTCTCGGCCGTTATTCTGGGCTTTCACATTTGGTATTTACCCGACAAAATTAATTAATAGTCATGACTGGCCCAAAGGAAATCCGTGTGTTTACCATCTCGCAGATAAAATTCGAAACGTTGAAACTGACAGGTGGGCAACCTAAAGTGCATCAAATCAAAATGCCTCGTCACAGTAGTTGAGGCCATATTATTATTATTATCATCATTATTATTATTATTATTATTATTATTATTATTATTATTATTATTATTATTATTATTATTATTATTATTATTATTATTATTATGAAATGAAATGGTGTATGGCTTTTAGTGCTGGGAGTGCCCGAGGACAAGTTCGGCTCGCTAGATGATTTGACTCCAATAGGCGACCTGCGCGTCGTGATGAAGGTGAAATGATGATGAAGACGACACATACACCCAGCCCCCGTGCCGGCGGAATTAACCAATTAAGCTTAAAATTCCCGACCCTGCCAGGAGTCGAACCTGGAACCCCTGTGACTAAAGGCCAGCACGCTAACCATTTAGCCATGGAGCCGGACATTATTATTATTATTATTATTATTATTATTATTATTATTATTATTATTATTATTATTATTAATATTGTTGTTGTTACGGGGCTACCCGTGGAATGCAGAGGTGAAAGAAGGTGCGGGCATGAATGGACCTAACTACAAAGCTGAGATATTGATTAAAATTGCATTAAAGATTATATTTTCGAAAATAGCAAAAATTAACAAGTTTCTCATAGAGTTTCAGAGTTTAACAAATAACAACAAGTTAACAAATCAGGTACAAGACCAGGAAATACCAATATATAGAGATAATTTAACAAACTGGGCTACAAGCCCCACTTTATACAATTCCTGAACTCTCCGCTCACAACCACATATTTACCAAAGGGTAGAAAACTCCTAGTAACATGGAGCACTTGCTCCCACCTAGCAATGTCAGGCCTCCTAGAGGCACATATCCAAATACTAGACAGAGTTGACCCGCTCTCAATTTTTCCAGCCTAATAAAGGCAATACCAGACTTTTACACTAAATTGCCATCAAGGCACAGTTTACATCAAATAAAGACGGGGGTATCTCGTACCCAACCTACTGGGCCTCAGTGAAAAAAGAACAGATTAAGTAAATGACCCAAAATACCAAGATGAATGGAGGCGTTGCTTGCACTCCTACATGAAGCCTTTTAAAACCTAAGAGGCACTAGGCCGATGAAACAGGGACTATTCCCAAACTATGGAGGTGACTCGTATAAGAAAATTTAAGACATTACCGAAAGGAAGAAAACCAGCTATAAAACGTAGTCACCTCAAACTAGTATGAAGGGGAGCTCGAGAAGGTAAAGCACTCACTATCCCCGAATTACAGTTAAATATAATTGAATTTTTACAAAAGCGATGGGAGATTACATGTTTATTACATATCAAAGGTTTCGGACCTACCCCGCGGATTAAACTGCTGAGCTAGCAAGAAATAAAGATGTTAAGTGGCCATTACCTTGTTGAAGAGCTGCTGCCGGATGAAAGAGGCGCTTCCCGCCTCCTGCTACACTTCCATACACTATGCTAGATGTTGTTCGAGTGGCCCAGAGACAAGAAAATCAGCAGTTTTATACCCTCGTGGAAGATTCGAGACCTTTCATGAATAATCAAGCCACACCCTCTTTCTTTATTGGTCCGTCTTGAAAATACACTCAAAGTCGAAGAAGAAATACATGATTGGTCAAAAATTACTTACAGAAATTCTGGATTGGCTCAATTCAAAACAGGCGGAAAGAAAAGGTTAATATTGCCAACCCACAAATGAAAGAACGAAATTTAGTAAAGAGAAAACGTATGAATACTAAATTCCTTCAAATAAAGTTCTTCCAATTCGCACCAGGGTGCATGGTCATAGTTTTTTAGTAGAGACATCTATAAGAGAATGTCCACACTTCTTGATCAATGGAAAGCAAAACAAGTTGAAATCCACACAGTATTGACAACTTCGTAATCATAAATTTACTGTAGTGACATCTTCTGAGAAACTAATGAGTTCATCCAGTTTTTAAAGTTCAGAGTTTCTCCTGTAGAGGAGTACTTATTGGCGCAATATTTAAACTTGCGGCGTAGAGGTGTACCTCCCGGTACTATTATTATTATTATTATTATTATTATTATTATTATTATTATTATTATTGGTTTTACGACCTATTAATTACATTTATGGTTTTTGCGGAGACGCCGAGGTGCCGACATTTTTTCCCGCATGAATTCTTTTACCGTGCCGGTTAAGTCTATTGACACGACGCTGGCGTATTTATGCACCTTTAAATATCACCGAACTAGACCGAGTTTCGAACCTTCAACCTGAGCTCAGAAAGCAAGCGTTATACTCAGCCTGGCTATTCTTATTAGTAGTAGCAGTTTGTATTTTACAAGTTCCTTTACGTCGCACCGACACAGATAGTTCTTATGGAGACGATGGTACAGGAAAGGGCTAGGAGTGGGAAGGAAGCAGCCGTAGCCTTAATTAACGTACAGCCCCAGCAGTTGCCTGGTGTGGAAATGGGAAACCATGGGACACCATCTTCACAGCTGCCGACAGTGGGGTGCGAACCCACTATCTCCCGAATGCTCGATACTGGGCGCACTTACGCGACTGCAGCTACCGAGCTTGGTAGTAGTTAGTAGTAGTAGTAACACGGTGGTGCTATTTAAGGATTCAACCAGCCACGGGCTGATGACCTAACAGACAGACAACTCTTTCGTATGTGCTGACTATACACGTTTCACTGGCAGGTGAATAGCATAGCATCAATAAACTAATACAACCTCTCTGCCCTCTAGAGCGCGCCACAACTGCAAGTTTGTACTCGTATCATAATTGAGAACTATTGGCTGTATGGATCAGGCTCCTTGGCCTTCGGTCCTCCGGGTCCCGGCTTCGATTTCTTGCACGAAACCTGGCCTAAACTCTACCTTACACTCCATATAACAGTGTGGAAAACACATACTTCCTTGATGATGTGCATCCTAATGGATTTCCAGAAGGTAGGCTATGTGATTCAATAAGGCGCTGTCTGGCCGAGGCCTAGATGAGAAGGCGTGCTCGGTTTGCCCGGAAGGACATGGGTTCGAAAAATTTAAGAAACGTGATTTCCACTTCCGGAGGTGCACATGGCCCTGAGGTTCACTCAGCCAACACCATAAATGAGAACCAGGTTAATTCCTGGGGGCAAAGGCGGCTGGGCGTAGAGCTAACCACTCTATCCCATCAAGTGCCGAGGTTACTGATAGTGGAAGCCTTTACTTTCCACCCCTTCAAGAGCCTTCATGGCCTGTACGGTGATGACTTTGCTTTTTGCTTTTATATAATTCAATACAGAGAACATATTTTCCACCTTATGGGTACTAGGCCTAGATGAGAAGACAGCCAGGCTACTCTGAGGAACACCACCTCCAATGTCATGTTCAGAGGTGAGCTCTCCGAAAGCTCTCCCGTCCAAACGGAAGTGTGACAAGGTGATCGCCTCTCTTACATCCTCAGCTGAGTGCTAGAGAAGAATATCAGGAAATCGACAATGGTACTACCATCAGGAACTGGATTACAGATTGGATACAATGCAGACAACCTCAGTGTATCCTGCCTAGCCTTTGTTGACGACCTTACATTGTCAGACAACACCATAGAGAAGCCTAATCAACAACACAGCTAACACCGACCTGAACGTCAGTATACGAAAAACTATGTTCATGACTAACGTTAAGAGAGCCCCAAATGAAATGAAATGGCGTATGGATTTTATTACCGGGAGTGCCGAGGACAAGTTCGGCTCGCCAGGTGCACGTCTTTTGATTTGACACCCGTAGGCGACCTGCGCGTCATGATGAGGATCAAATGATGATGTAGACGACACCCAGGCCCCATGCCAGGGAAATTAACCAAAGAAGGTTAAAATTCCCGGCCCTTCCGGTATCGAACCCGGGACCCCTGTGACCAAAGATCAGCACGCTAACCATTTAGCTATGGAGCTGGAGAAGAGAGCCCCAAATACAAGCCCACTGGAAGACACCACCGTTCATAAAGTCCTCGCAGTCAAGTTCCTAGGAGAGTGGATCTCAGCCAATGAAAGTGAAATTTGGGCAATAGACACCTGATGTGCCAAGCTGGAGAAGGACTACCACTCCTGCAAGAGCCTTTACACATCCAAATACTTTTCCAAGAATCTTAAATTTAAACATTACAACTCAGAAAGAGGACCCCCTGTGCTCTACGACTGTGAATGTCTCTTGATGACAAGGAAGGGCCTACTCAGGAAAATCTCAAGGAACGGAAAATCGTAAGGAGAATGTTAGGACCCATAAGAGAAGAGGATGGAGCCTATAGGATCAGGTACAACAATGAGCTGTTTGGCCAACAGGAGAACAAAATCACACCCACGAGGGAAAGGCGAGTAGCCTTCTACGGCCACTTGACCCGCATGGACCCCTGCAGGCTCATCAACAAGATCTTCAGCACGTCAGGTAGAGGGACAGCCTCCAAGAACAAATGAATTACCGCAGTGAAGTCGGACCTTGAACAATTAGAAATTCCACTAATTTAGTTTAATTTCGTGTGGCTATTTCTAACCGAGTGCAGCCCTTGTAAGGCAGACCCTCCGACGAGTTTGGATGGCATCTGTCATGCGGTGTTTTGTGGTGGAGGATAGTGTTATGTGTTGTGTATAAGCTGCAGGGATGATAGGGACAGCACGAAAACCCAGCCCCCTGGCGACTGAAATTAACCATGATGGTTAAAATTCCAGACCCTGCCGGGAAACGAACCCGGGACCCTCTGTACCAAAGGCCAGCACGCTAACCATGGAGCCACTAAACACCATAAAGGACAGATTACCACGCAGAGTGTCTACGCAGTGTCCGTCACTAGCAAGAAGAACTCAGGAACCACCAGACCGCAGTAGCCAGAGGAGAGGAAGCTGTCACACAACCAGAATATGAAAGCTTTCTGGGCCATGAGGAAACGGAAGACGAGTGAAAACGAATTCCGTGGTCCTAGATCAAGTAGGCGCTAACCGAATATAATAACAATAATAACAACAATGAACTCCACAAAAATGTGGAGAATACCTCAGAGACCATGAAAAAGAGGAGGATATCATTTGTAGAGGATGGACAAAACCAGACTAACCAAAAAGTTATTCGACTACCTGTGAAACAAGAAGATAACGACGGCATGGATTAAGAGAGAGCGTAAAGATCTAGAGAAGTCCAATGTCCAGGAAGTTCAGATGATAAACAGGAAAACATTTCGGGCCATGATTCAAAATTTGAAAGGGTTTCTAGTCAAAAGAACTGGAAAGACTAAAAGAGTCTGGACGGATGGTATGAAGGAGTACTGGAAGAAGAGGAAAGTTCAGACAAAGAAAAAATGAAATTGTAGCGTGATCCTAAGGGGGAAACTCACAATGTAATGATAATAATGAGCTTCCGTGGCTCAGGCGGCAGTGCGCCGGCCTCTCACCGCTGGGTACCGTGGTTCAAATTCCGGTCACTCCATGTGACATTTGTGTTGGACAGAGCAGAACCGGGTACTCCGGTTTTCCCTGTCATCTTTCATTCCAGAAAAACTCTCCAATATCATTTCATTTCATCTGTCAGTCATTAATCATTGCCCCAGAGGAGTGCGACAGGCTTCGGCACCGGTACAATTGCTATCCTCGCCGCTAGATGGGAGCTTCATTCATTCCATTCCTGACCCGGTCGAATGACTGGAAACATGTTGTGGATTATCATTTTTCAATAATAAGAATTATTATTATGATTATAATATCCTGTTTCGTTTCTGAGCCCTTTGGTAAATTCAGATTGTTGCAAGAATATATCTTGAAGGTCCAGACCTAAACGTACGAGGATCTATCCTCCTTGAAGGTCGAAAAAGAACAATGGTGTTGATATCATTAAAAATTCCACACAACGTCTAGATCACAAATACACTATTAACCGGTAAGGGAAAACCTCGTTCAGACTGTAACGATGGGTGATGTGAAAAGTATCGATCTCTGAACTGTGAAATGTTCTATAGGAGATTTAAATTACGCTTCAGAAAGTGTACTTGGTCAGATTTCACAACTGTTAGGCTCTTCTGTTCGCTTCTGTGCTGTAGTGGTTGGTGTGTTTAGCTGCCACTCCCGGAGGCCTGGGTTCGATTTCTGGCTCTGCCACGAAATTTGAAAAGTGGTACGAGGGCTGTAACGGGGTCTACTCAACCTCGGGAGGTCAAATGAGTAGAGGTAGGTTCGATTCCCACCGCAGCCATCCTGGAAGTGGTTTTCCGTGGTTTCCCACTTCTCCTTCAGGCAAATGCTGGAATGGCACCTTAAGGCCGCGGCAGCTTCCTTTCCTCTTCCTTGTCTATCCCTTCCAAACTTCCCGTCCCCCCACAAGGCACCTGTTCTGCATAGCAGGTGAGGGCACCTGGGCGAGGTACTGGTCCTATTTCCCAGTTTTATCCGACAACCCAATGTCCCACACTCCAGGACACTGCCCTGAGGTGGTAAAGGTGGGATTTCTCGCTGAGACCGAGAGAAAGTAAGAAGAAATGTGTAAACTGTCTGAAAATGCCTACAGGTGCATTTGAAATGTGGAGTTGGAGAAGAATGCTTCAGATTCCATGGAATGGAAAAATTACGAATGATTCGATAAATAAAGAACTGGGAATACAGAAAAGTGTCTCCACTCTGGTACAGTTCTTCGAGCACATAATTAGGGAGGAGGGAGATAACTTGGAAAAGGTCACAGTGCAAGAAAAAAATTGTGGATAGGTTGTCACTATTGTAACGGCCGCAGGGTTTTGAGCGTTTCGTAGACTTATTAAAAGTAAAAGACTAACGTTATGCGGATAATACACTTTATTCATTAGAACGCGAAACACTTGGAGTGTGGGTAAAATGTCGGTGTGGTATGAGTCTGTGATATGAAAAATAAGAGACAAAATTTAAGAGACATTAAGAGTAATATACAACTGACCACAATGTATTCACAACGAGAGCTAACCTCCAACCGTGCACGCGACTCAACACAGCGCCATCTTGGGTGACGTCACACATTTAGCACAAGTGTCGCCTTACTTTGAGGAGCTATTTCCTGAAAAGTTGAATTCAGATTTTCATTTCATTTTCCTCCTTTTATTGTCTTGCTCCCTTTGCAACAGGTAGCCTCCCCTCTTATCTGTCAATGGAGACATTAAAACTAAGCCTCTTAAAATGTTCGCTCTCCATGAACCCGTTGTCGAGGAGCGTAAGTCTACGTTAAAAGTTAATAGCAAAAGTTCAGTGGTTTGGCCGGCCAAAACTTGGATTGTCCAGGTGCAAGGTATCACTCATGTGCCTCTTAGAAGTGCCATGTAGAAGGCAGAACATCGAAAAGAGAGGAATCAAGCATTTACTACCTCATAATATGCGAACTAACGTATGTGATCACGATAAAGAGAGCGTGGTGTTGGTGGTGGTGATTATTGTTTCAAGAGGAAGAACAAGCACGCAACCATCCTTTGCATAAAAATAATCAGAGAGTAAAAAGGGAAGGCTAGAAAGAGAAGTGCCACTAAGAGCGTGAAAATGAAACACTATCTAGGCCTCGATACCTAATACCGTCGGGGTCGGAAAAGAACAAGAGTTGGCCAAGTGAGGTCGGATAGGATAGATGAAAGTGAGGAGCCTGGCACAAGTAAGTGGAAACAATGCCATGACTTAGCTAAGAGCCACGTGGTAGCCAACCCTCGACCCCAAGTTATGAGCACCTGGGGCCGCTTTTAGTCTCCTCTTACGACAGGAGATACCATGAGTGTTATTCTACCACCCCCGCCCACAAGGGTTAACCAAAGAGAGAGTATCTATCTGGGTTTGGTTATAATTCGAGAATCACTTGTCAAATTTTCATATGGTTTTGGGTACGATGATGTTTGTCGTGTAAAGGAGCCTAGGATATATAGTTTTCACTTTTCCCTAGAGGATCTCCTGTGAAGGGTTTCCGCGTATTAAATGTTGAACTATGATCAAAGAAAGCCGAACACTAACGGTTTCTGCAGAACTCGAAAAAAATAACGCCACTGGAACATTTCCTTGTCTTGTGCTGCTTAAACGATTAAAATTAACCATAAACTACAGGATGCTAAGGAGTGTAGAGCATACAAAGTTCTGCAAAGAAGATACGTGTGATCAGGTACCTATCTTTGAAATGTCGCCAACAAAAACGGCTGTTATATTTTTCTTGATATCTGGAACATTTTGCTCGGTACTATACGATGATTCCTGAAGTTCTACTTAACGCTACTACGCTAAACCATTAATGATATCCTCAAGCGTGTACGAATTATTGACTACAAAACTTCCACGCACAAATTTACGGGACTATGTACATAGAGGGCAAAGCCTCCACCTGTCACCCGGCGGCCTCGGGTTCGATACCCGGGCGGGTCAGAGGTTTCGTATTGTAAATGATTAATATCCCTGGCCTGGGGACTGGATGTTTGTGCCATCCTTAACGTTTCTTTTCTCACATTCAACACTTTACACTTCCGCCATTTACATAATACACGCAGATTCCTCACATATGGTTGAAGTAGGAGCAAAAGATCTTCATAGGTCGACGCCCCAAACAAATAGCATTAAAAAAAGGATTTGTACCCACAACCTGCAGATTTTACGTCTGTTGCGCTACCATTGAGCTATGTTGGACTAGATCATATGTGCTCTGTTGGAAAGGATCTAAGGTACAAATCTACTACTACTACTGCCATCACACTGTACAGTGTGTGCAAGTCGCCTGTTGTGGGCAGTCTCTGGAAACATTACAAGTATAAATGATAGTGAAGAAATGAAATATTTAGGGGCAACTTTCAGACAGACTTTAGTCTTCAATGAAAATCAGGTACTTAAAAAATTGAAACTTAGATCAGATTACCAGGACTCAATTACTCCATCCGCATCAAAAACTGACTGTAATAAATCAGTTTATTGTCCCTACACTGATATACCACTTCCAGACTTTTTCGGTTGAGAAAATTCCGAAATCAAGTCTGTTAAAAGCCGACAACATGATCAGAAGCGCACTTAAAGAAATTCTACAACTTCCGAGTGACACACCGACAAGTATGATCTATTCGATCCACAAATATAAACGGTTAGCATTAATGCGCGCTACTTGGGAAGCGTACCTTCAACAGCTGAACATCAGTCTTAAGCTAGAAGCTGTGAATGATTCGCACGTAAATGCTGTTCTAAATTTTACAGCAATAAAAACTCGCTGCCTATCTGAACTTCAACTCAATGGAGAGACTTCAACGAAATCTGTTAGACAACTGCGCGATATACTTAGAACATGCGAATTTGAAGCTTGGTGTGCATATCCACAAAAAGGAAGAGGTGTTGAGTTATTTGCTCAAGTTCCTGCTGCTAATTCTTGGGTTACCAGAAGAGATGGTTTAACTTGTTCGGAATGGAGGGAGATGTTGCAGATGACCGCGATGGTTGCACCAGTACGTACTCTGCCGGGACGTTCTACCAGCACAGGCCACTGCAGACACTGCAGTGAATATGAAACCTCACCACATGTGCCGGGGAATTGCCCTCAAGGAGAACTGCTTAGGATCAAACGCCATAACATCATCAGAAACCTGATTGCTAATGCTCTTCGTCTCAAAAATCTAGAAGTATACGAAGAAGTCCACTGCATCGCCGAATAAGGCAGCAGTCGCAGGATTGATATTATAGCGATTGACAGACGGAGGAACGCATTGAATCTTCAGCCTCTCAGCCGACTGACGTAGACAATGGGAAAAAGGATATCTATAATCCAACCATCCCTTTCTTTCTTGAGTCATATAACCTTAAAAAAATTACGGTGACTGGACTTTTCTTTGGCGCGAGGGAAACAATTCCCAAATCTTTCGTCACATGGCGACAAAAATATAAACTAGCGAGAAGTCTACAAGATGAGATAGTCGTCTCACTCATCAAATACTCCGTTTCGATTCTTCTTCACCATTTATATGGAGTTCATGCCATTTAACAGGGTTAATTGTAACCTATCATTTTTAAACATTAATCTTCTTTATCTTCCCTCAAAATTGTTATTGTGTATTATTCTGTATCTTATGGAAAATCTAGGGTGTCCTGGATCATACTAAATAAATAAAATAACAAGATGTTTCGATGTCTAAAGCTGTATATTTTAGGAAATATAATAATTTGTCATTGATTAACTAATAAATAACCACAAATAAAGGTAGCTACGTATTTTGAATATTAAACGTGTTATCTCCCAGATGTTTTCGTATAACTTTATTTCTTAATGTGTTTACCGTCCAAGGTTGGTATCTCCCTCGGACTCAGCGAGGGATCCCACCTCTACCGCCTCAAGGGTAGTGTCCTGCAGAGTGAAACTTTGTGTCGGGGATAAGATAAAACTGGTAAGGAGAAACAGTACCTCGCCCAGGTGGCTTCACCTTCTATGCTGAGCAGGGGCCTTGTGGGGGGGGGGGGATGCGAAGATTGGAAAGGATAGGCAAGGAGGAGGGAAGGAAGCAGCCGTGGCCGTAAGTTAGGTACCACCCTGGCATTTTGTTTCGAGGAGAAGTGGGAAAGCACAGAAAAACCTCTTTGAGAATTGCTGAGGTGGAAATCGAACCCCCGTTTAATCAGTTGACCTCCCGAGTCTGAGTAGACCCCGTTCCATTCCTCGAACAACTTTTCAAATGTCATGGCAGAGCCCGGAATCGAACTCGCGCTTTCGGGGGTGACAGCTATTTACATCAACCACAACACCACAGAGGTGGTTCGTCTAACTTCTAACAGTTGAAGTTTGGCCAAGGGTTATTCAAATTTATCCTACTGCTATAGCTAAATCTGGTACATATTCGTGTAGCGCTTAGAGGATTTTTCGAAACTTAGAGGGTATAAACCAGATCCGAAACCGAGGATAACATAAAATTAAAAAATTAATTAACCAAATCTATAGACACGACACTAGGGTATTCTGGTTATCCCGTTTTGTAAACAAAAGGTGTTGAAAAGCTTATAACTGAGTTTTCAAGCAGCTTTGAAACAATAATCACTATCATGGCTATTTTGTGAGTGACTGCTCGCAAGCACGTGCGCTCCCGTAATGAGGCGATGATGACAGTGTAATAGCAACACAGCAGCCTGCATTTCAATTCTCTGTGGAAAGCTTTTTATACCTCACTATTTAACTTGTTATGCCTGCCAGGTATCAAGTGTACATGTTTAAAATTCATGAGACTGAAATTTCCTCACTCTGGCTGATCAAATAACCAAGTCTTAATGCCAGGCTGAATCTGCAATTGAATAATGACTGACTATTTAATATCCTGTACAGTAGTCAGTGAGAATCAAAATGGACGCTTTCCTTCATTCTCAATCCGTTTACCCTCCAGGGTTGGCTTTTCCCTCAGACTCAGAACGGGATGCCACCTCTACCACTTTTAGGGCAGTGTCCTGGAGCCTGAGACTTTGGGTCGGAGGATACAACTGGAATGGAGGACCAGTAGCTCGCCTAGGCTGCCTCACCTGCTATGTTGAACAGGAGTCTTGTGGCGGATGGGAAGATTGGAAAGGATAGACAAGAAAGAGGGAAGGAAGCGGCCATGGCCTTAAATTAGGTACCATCCCAGCATTCGCCTGGAGGAGAAGTGGGGAAATCACGGAAAACCACTTCGAGGATGGCTGAGGAGGGAATCGAACATCCCTGTACTCAGTTGAGCTCCCGAGGCTGAGTGAACCCCGCTCCAGCCCTCGTACCACTTTTCAAATTTCGTGGCAGAGCCGGGATTCGAACCCGGCCTCTGGGGGTGGCAGATAAACACACTAACCACTACGCCACAGAGGCGGACATTTGCTTTTGTCATTTGAAGTAAAATGCTTTAATGACTGCTAGTTAAGATACAGGTGGTTTATTATTATTATTATTATTATTATTATTATTATTATTATTATTATTATTATTATTATTATTATGTGGGTACACTTATTTTCCTTTCGATTTCTGGGAAATCTTTATTTCCTCTCTGGCTGGAGTCAAAGAATACATTGTCTGTACCCCTTGCATATCGTAAGAGGCTACTAAGAGGGACGGGAAACAACTCTATATTAATATGAATACAGGACCCGCCACTGCTAGGTCAAGCTTTCTCCACCAAGTGACCGTTTTCGCAAGAGTCACTGCGCTGCTGTACGGGATACCTCTTGTCACGCCTTCACAATACTTAAGATCGGCCCATCGAAGAAAACGAATTTCGCCGGTGGAGTGATATGAAGACAGACCTCCCAAGTGACAGGATCGCTACGGCGGCTCCGGCTGAAACCCACAGTGTATTTGTGTTTGATGCTGATTTCTTGGTATGCCTCTCAAGCTGGTTTTAGCCACCTGCAAATTTAGCAACACCATCTCCTAAACCCCTTTTGAATTCACCCGCGACGCGATCTGATTGGCTAACTTCAGCAGCTGATAAAAAGACAATGGCGTGAGATATCGTATTATTTTTTTTTCAAACTATTTATCAGTATGACGAACGCTTTAACGCTCATATAAACTGTTCACTTTGTATCTGACTATCCTGTATACAACCACTATTATATCGCTAAACATGATACAGTCGTAATCGCGAGCTCGATCGCATGTAATTAAAGTCATATCTTAAACAAGGACAACTTCATCCAGCTCGTTCCCAGGTGGCAGTGTCCCAAGGACAGATGAAACGCTATGTGCCCTCCAGAGAGGCGACCTGAGCGTAGTTATAAGTATGAAATGATGACGAAGACGGCACATACGCCCAGTCCCCGCGCTAGGGGAATTAACCAATTATGACTAAAATTCCTGACCGTGCCGGGAATCGAACCCGGGACACATGTGTCCAAAGGCCAGCACGCCAACCATTTATCCATGCAGCCGGACCCGAGAAAATATGTCACGTCCCCACGCAGTAAAGCGACGCCGACGCGCTGAATGAGGAACACTATTTCCGTAATACTCTTTGATAAAATGAAAGCTATCATTACCCCCGTGGATCATTCGATTCAATGGCTACTGATACTTCTTTTAACACTTTACCCACGCGTGGCCGCATCTCCAGTACTTATTGTCAAAGGGAAAGATTGGACTGGGGGACGGTGTCGGCTAAGGTGATATCCCACACAAGCGATCTAGTGCTTTTACATCATCTAAGCTCTTAGCATCTGAACAGCAGCAGCCAGTTGTCTCTCGTATCGAAGGAACTACTGTTAAAACGAGAGCCAATAAGATGGCATCGTTGATAGTGGACGTGTCTGCCTTTACTTCTTACACAGGAAAGGTCATGAAGGCTACGCCAATCAATTTAAAGGCCGCAAGCAGAGCATCGGTGGGTTTCGCATACAACTGCTTCTTCTTCGTATTATTATTAAGCCGTCGTCTCGAAACGGAGGTAGACGATCCACACGGCCAGCACCGATCTTGACGTTGCAGCCATGCCATGTGGATTTACTGAAATATCTCTCAGGATCTTTAATGCAGTGGTTTCCCGTTGCCTTCTGCATCCTAATGCCGTCGACTGAACTGGTTCCTCCGCCTTTGGGAACAATTTCTTGTCCCCAGGACAACAGAGTGCCCTTACCCATACCCCCTCATCCAGTCTCAAAGAGACTGTTGGCACTTGGTATAGGGGATCTCCTTATACCGGGAGATAATCGGTCCCATCATTCGTTAGCCGCCTGCATATAAAATATTATTTTTATATACAGTCGTTGCCCCCTCTCTTCGCGGGGAGGTGAATGTCAGGATTTCACCGTCATTGAAACAAGGACCAAATGGCATTTCCTGGTTTCTCTGGTTCTGCCAAACGTAAACCCACAGCGATACGAAAATAGTCATTGGAAATTTGTAGACGAAGTAGAGGTGATGACAATGCAGATTCAGGAAGGAAAGTGGTGAGCAGCCTATCGTCACTGTTAGAGAAAGACCTCGTACCTCCCAATGCTCTTCCTTTCCAGTATTTTCCTTGACTGTTCAGGCCACCCAGAAACATGAATATGCAGTCCATCAGAACAATGATCGCTGTGATAATTTTTCCATTGCTATCCGTAAAGGAAACCCTGGGAATGTATGTTTGCATAGACATATTTATGCAGTCCTACATTATAATGTATTTAAGGTTAACTTTCTTTACACACTAGCATAGGGAAATGATAACTATTTAAATAAAGTCTAATAAAATATTAAATAAGAATATGAATTAGAATTGCCTAATAGTGAATCTAATGAAGATGAATCTCAGGAATGCAATAGTGAACCACCCACTTTGGAGGAAGTAAAAGGTGTCCTCTTATCGATGAAGAATAATAAGTCACCAGGAGAAGATGGAATAACAGCTGAGTTGTTAAAATATGGTGGAGCGGTATTGATGCAAGCATTGTATAAGTTGATACTGGAAATCTGGCGAACAGAAAAATTACCAGAAGAATGGGAAACAGCTTTGGTGTACCCAATTCTTAAGAAGGAAAATAAATTGAAATGTGAAAATTACAGAAGGATATCTCTGCTTTGCATAGGCTACAAGATCTTTACCATAATAATAGCTAAGCGTCTAACACACAAAGCAGAGCAGGATCTTGGAGAATATCAGTGTGGATTTCGTGCAAACCGTTCAACAATAGATCATATCTTTACAATGAGGATCATCCTGGAGAGGTGCTATGAATATAACATACCACTGTATCAACTGTACGTTGATTTTAAACAAGCGTACGATTCAATGCAAAGAGGAAAACTACTCATCGAAATGAAAGCCCTTGGTTAACCTGGGAAGCTGATTAGGTTGGTAAAAACAGCTTTGAGTGGAAGTAAATCTAAGGTATGCGTACAAGGGAAAGTATCGCTAACCTTCGACGTAAAAGTGGGTTTTAGGCAAGGAGATCCAATGTCTGCTGTCCTCTTCAATATTGCTTTAGAAACAGCTGTGCGTACCATCACTGCAAATAGTGAAAGAAACATATATCATAGACTAATTCAAATATTGGCATATGCAGATGATGTGGCCATTATTTCTCGTACAAAGAATGCACTTCTCGAAACCTATGAAGAATTGGAGAGGGGAGCACAGCAAATTGGCCTGGTAGTGAATAACAACAAAACTAAGTTCCTAGTGAGTTCCAGATCTAGTCAACCTCCAAATGCACTTAGGTGTGGAGAAAAGTGTTTTGAAAGGGTACAGGAATTTAGATATCTAGGCTCTCTGATTACTTCACAAAATGAAACCAAAAAGGAAATAAATTCTAGACTGGCTGCAGGAAATCAATGCTATGCTGCCTTAATTCCAACATTAAGAAATAAACAAATATCCAGGAAAGCTAAGTTGACCATTTATAAGACTGTCATTAGACCCGTGGTTACATATGGAGCTGAGACCTGGGTATTAAATAAAACAGAAGAATATAGGTTAATGATATGGGAAAGAAAAGTATTGAGGAAGATTTTTGGGCCAGTTAAAACTGGGATGGTGTATTAGATCTAATCAGGAGCTTAGAGACCTGTACCAAGAGCAGGATAGAGTATCTTTCATGAAGACTGCTAGAGTGCGTTGGCTAGGACATGTCCATCGAATGGAGACTACAAGAGAACCTAAGAAAGTGCTGGAGGGGCATCCAGGTGGAAGACGATGTAGAGGTAGACCAAGAAAGCGATGGATAGAAGAGGTGGAGGCTGATCTACGTACCATGGGAGTCCGGAGATGGAGGACCAAGGCAATCGACAGAGAGCTTTGGAAGAAGATTGTTGCGGAGACCAAGGTTCTGCAAGGACCGTAGCGTCAAGGAGTAAGTAAGTAAGTAAAATATTAAATACGAGGGACATATTATACCATCCGCCTATTATATTTTTGAGTGAGTATGCATTTCATATATGCGTCTTTCGTTTTAGTGTCCTACTGACTCATTCTGAAGTTTCTCTACCATTCTTTTCAATTTTCGTCTAGATTTGAAAGCACTAAGTACGAACCTCGCAGCCTTTTCCAGTTATATCTGAAGTAGGCTGGCGTGCCAAGTGTGATACGACTTGCTCTGTATCCCGGATTTGGCCTGACAAGTGACAATATTCCAAACGTGTTTACAGTCTAAATCTGTTCGCCGGGTGGTATATGTGTTAGGAGCCGTGGGTAGACGTTCACGGCTCTAAACGAACACCTTCATAGCATTTGTTCTGAGCTCAATGTTGCTGGAAGGACTGGCTTTTATGACTGCACATAGTTACTTTCCTTTCAGAGGAGGGCATTATTGGAACGGCTTAAAAGGGATAACTTATATCTCCGTAAGATCACTAAAATCGGGTATTCATTTATGCACGAAAGTGGAGAAGTGCCATTCTTTACGCCTCGCCTGAAGGGGCGTGCCTCGGTCGCTGATGTGGAAGACTCATAAACTTGGGTCAGAACGTTAAAACCCACTCACGTTCAAGATGATTATGACTTGATATTACTCAGGTGTAAACTCGTATTTACAGAGATACTCAATACCTTTCTGCCCACATTGTATTTACAGTAAAATGTATTACCACTTCCTTAAATCTAAAGTACTCATTTATCCTCCTTGAGTAGGTATTTAAATGACTCATCCTTCATGTACTATCTGGTCAACTAATAATTTACGAGTCATTAATGTATGCTGCACCTAACTCTCAGATTCTCGAGTTCATACTCGAGCAGGTTGATATAACTTAAAATTATCTCTATTGTCATCATGTAAGAAAAAGTCTGACCTTCATTATTTATTACTATAACAAAAATAATTCATATTATTAACAAATAAACTGCAATATACCAGCATCAATGCTATTATAAATTACGTTTCTTAACAAAATTAAACTCAACTGAAATTATGTGTTTTAATGTTAATTCAGTGCCCACCTGGTGGCCATGATCGTTAACGCGCTGAAGTCTAACACGGTCTGACACCGAGGTTAGCTGGTTCGAGTCCCATTGGTCGAAAAATTTTGGCCGGCAGGGTAGGGGAGGTGGTGGTATGCAATTTATAATCACTAGATTGCGTGCCAAAAGCCTGGATTAAATTCCAAACCTCTCCGCAGTACTCATATGGAGTGAGGGCATATAACGCTGTTGATGGTGATTCGTCCATCGGATGGAGACGTTAAGCCTTGAGTAGACCCCTTGGTGCTATTCGACAGGAGTAGGCTATGTGCCGGCACCGGGTTTAACCCTCTTCCTACTGTCATATATCATTCATTTCATCTCATTAACTCCTCTGATGAGGTTGACGTAAGGAAGGGCATCCGGTCATAAAAACCCGCCAAGACAGAATCATCTCACCTCACTTCATACCCGACCCCGTAGGGAAACGGGACAAGGGTTGGACAAACAATAGTAATTCAGTCTTTTAATTAGTTAAATTCATTTAATTCTTTTAATTCTATTTTAATATTAACTGTTTTAGTTATTTTCTTATATGATTATATGATTAAGAAGTAATAATTTCGTGTGGCTATTTCCAGCCAAGTGCAGCCCTTGTAAGGCAGACCCTCCGATGAGGGTGGGCGACATCTGCCATATGTAGGTAACTGCGTGTTATTGTGGTGGAGGATAGTGTTATGTGTGGTGTGTGAGTTGCAGGGATGTTGGGGACAGAACAAACACCCAGCCCCCGGGCCAATGGAATTAACCAATGAAGGTTAAAATGCCCGACCCGGCCGGGAATCGAACCCGGGACCATCTGAACTGAAGGCCAGTACGCTGACAATTCAGCCAACGAGTCGGACATTAAGAAGTGATTTGATAGAATCTGAGGATGATCATGTAGAACGAAACAGGTCATTCTTTGTACGGTATATAATATGTGATTATTACAGGTATGCTTAAAAACCAAACCAAACCCTATGGCGCCCGAAGGGCCATGGCCTACCAAGCGACCGCTGCTCATCCCGAAGGCCTGCAGATTACGAGGTGTCGTGTGGTCTGCAGGACGGATCCTCTCGGCCGTTATTCTTGGCTTTCCAGACCGGAGCCGCCATCTCACCGTCAGATAGCTCCTCAATTGTAATCACGTAGGCTGAGTGGACCTCGAACCAGACCTCAGATACAGGTAAAAATCCCTGACCTGAGCGGGAATTGAACCCGGGGCCTCCGGGTAAGAGGCAGGCACGATACCTCTACACCACGGGGCCGGTTTACAGGTACGCTTTTAGTGTTTTAATTTGCATTTGAAATTGTTGTGTGCCTGACAGACTGGGAAGTTTTAATTACATTTAATTTGGGAGTGTAAACACAATATAGTTAGGTCCTTACTTCTCCACTGAATAAGAAACCAATAAATAAATAAATAAATAAATAAATAAATAAATAAATAAATAAATAAATAAATAAATAAATAAATAAATAAATAAATAAATAAATAAATAAATAAATAAATAAATAAATAAATAAATAAATAAATAAATAGGGTCCCAGGAATCAACCTGGGAAGAGTCCTTGTGACTCTGGGCAAATGGTAGTGAAATGCGTCGTTGCCAAACTCCTGCAACAATAATATAGTGGGTTCAGCAAGAGGCTTACAACCTTGATAGTTAAACACCACGTTACCTTCGGGGTAACCCCTCTAAACTTTTTCGTAACTCTGGAAACATGGAGGAAACGACAAATTGGAAATCTACCCCAGGTGGTAACAAATCCACCCCCACTCACAGTGGGGCAAGCAGGCCATCGGATTCTGGGGAGCCTGCATCTTCATGTAAGAGGAAGAAACACACCAACTATCTGGCAACAATAAATATCAATTCCCTCCTACAAACGGGAAAACTGAAATATACATTGGACGTCCTAACAAAACACAACATCCTTATAACGGCTTTATAGGAGACAAGATTTACGGACGAAGAACCTTTTGAGTCACAAGGCTTCAGGATTTACAAGGGACAGCCAGGTCAGAGAGTGATGAAGAATATGCCTCACCTGGGTACAGGCTTCATAGTCAACAACAAAATGATCAACTCTATTATCTCCTTCTCATCAGCAAATGGGAGAACGTCCACTATAGCCTTCAGAAGTCTCAACAAAGCCTACACGATTGTTAACTTCCATGCAGCTACCAATGATACTAATAAGAGTGATATTGAAAGTGTTGAATACTTTTGGGAAGAACTGGAAGAGACAATCGATAAAATTCCAGAATCACGTTATCATCTTAATGGGTGACTTTAATGCCCAGATTGGTAAGGAGCGCAGGTTTAAGAACATAGTCGGAGAATACCCGGCCCACAAGAGAACCAATTGTAATGGTGAGAGGCTGATCAATCTGTGTAAAAATCACAACCTTGTTCTTAAATCTACAGCATTCAGACACCTCCCCCGAAAAGCCAAGACCTGGATATGTCCCAATCCCTTGCTTGGAGAGTACCAGTTAGATCACGTTGCCATCAGTAGAAGGAATAGCAAGGAAATAATGAACGTCAAGGTATTGAGAGGTGCCAATATTGATTCAGACCACTACCTATCTTTCGTCAAAGCAAATTTCATTCCACTCACAAAGTACAGGGGTAACAATTACACCAGGTCCAGAATCCCAAAATTTAATCCAGCCCAGCTGAAAGAGAACAACAACTTTACTGAGGTACTAAGCAAGAATCAGAATAAAACAGACTGGCCTAACCTTCAGAAGGCACTGATAGATGCAGCAACAGAAACCATCCTTGCAACCAGAAGGAGTAAACACCCATGGTGGACACCAACATGTGATAAGGCAATAGAGGAGAGAAGACAGGCATGGGTGAAATGGAACTGCAACAAAAACACGGAAAATCATACAGTCTTCCTAACAGTCAGAAAAAACACGGCCAAGACCATTAGAAATGCTAAGAGGCAATATAACAACGACATCATAGATCAGGCAGAGAAAGACTTTCAAAGGAACAACACCAGTAACTTGTACAAAACTCTAAAATCTCAGACAAACGCTTACTCAGCCCCTACACTCCACCTTCGAGGACCAGACGGAGAACTGAAAATGAACAATGAAGATTGTACTACAGCCCTTGCAAAATATTTTGATGGCCTCCTCAATGCAGAAGAACCACAGGAAAAACTACAATTTCAACCTAAGAATGTGATTAACCCTGACTCCCTTCCTCCTACCAAAGAAGAAATCAAACAGATCATCTCTGAACTGAAATCTAACAGAGCAGCAGGCGAAGATGGCATCATTGCAGAATTATGGAAACATGCAGATGAAGAGTCAATTGACAGTATCCATACAATCATAACTGACATCTGGACAACAGAAACACTACCAAGGGATTGGACTTCAGCTATCATCCACCCGCCGCACAAGAAAGGAGACAAGTTAGACCCTAACAACTACAGAGGGGTCTCTCTCCTATCAGTGACGTACAAAATCTTCTGCAAAGCATTGCTTAAAAGAGTGGAGGCACAATTAGATTCCTGCATAGGAGAGTACCAAGCTGGATTTAGGAAGTCAACATCATGCACAGAGCAGATTCTGAACCTCAAAACTATTTTTACCTACAAAAACCTCAGCACGTCATCCTATGTAGCAATTTTCGTTGACTTCCAGAAGGCTTACGACTCGGTAGACAGACAGTCCCTCTTTGAGACTGAAATGGGACTGGATAAGAAGACTTTGAATCTTGTGAAGGCTACTCTAATGAACACCATGTCCAAAGTCAAATTCAGAGGGGTATTATCAAAAAGTTTCGAGATAAAAACAGGTGTTAGACAGGGATATGGTTTGTCCCCTATCCTGTTTAACTGTGTGCTGGAGAAGGTCATTCGGGAATGGACGAACACACTAGCTGACAACTCTGGATTAAAAATCGGCTACAAAAAAGACAAGTTAATAGTTACTTGCTTAGCCTACGCAGATGACCTCACACTCTTAGCTTCAAGTATGGAAGAAGCTACGTACCAGCTATCCTCCCTAGAACGCATAGCAGCTAAAGCAGGGCTAAAGATCGCTGTCAATAAAACAAAATTTCTGACCAACATCAGAGAAGCACCCAACTTCATTTCTATGGGGGACAAAATAATACACAAGGCCAACTCATTCAAATATCTTGGAGAGTGGATAACCCCAAATGTTAATGAGGATCTTGCAATGAAGAGTAGATGCACTAAATTCGAAAGAGCTTATCATCTTTGTAAGAATATATAAAAGTCTAAATCCCTCTCCTTGAATCTTAAACTTAGACACTACAACACCGTAGTAAGACCATCTGTACTGTACGCCTCAGAATGCCTAAACATGACCCGGAAAGGACAACTCAGAAAACTAGAACTGAAAGAGCGAAAGATCCTCAGAAGGATTATGGGTCCCATTAAAGAAGGAGATGGCTACAGAATCAGGCACAACAAGGAACTGTACAGTAAAATAGAGAGCATTACAACAGCTATGAGGAAGAGAAGACTAATCTTCTATGGTCACGTAGTCAGGATGGACAGCCAGAGACTCACTTCAAGAATCTTCAACACTGTATCTAGAGGGAAAGCAACAAATGCCAAATGGACGAATTTAGTGCGGAAAGACCAACAATACCTAAACATTGATCACGTTGACATTTACAACCGAGATAAATTCAGAAAGTTAGTCAAGACATCTGACTCTCTCCAGTCACTAACAACTAAATCACTGCGTCCAGGAGTAGGAGTGAAATGGACTCAAGAAAGAAAAGACATCCATAGTGCTAGAATGAAGGAATATTGGGCTAAGAGGAAGAAAAGGGCTCACCAGAGTTAAGAACCACGTGGTCCATCGTAGGCCTAAACGAAGAAGTAGTAGAAGAAGAAGAAAAAGAAGAAGAAGAAATAAATAAATAAATAAATAAATAAATAAATAAATAAATAAATAAATAAATAAAGTAATTCATTCATTCAATCATTCATTACATAACAACAAGAAAAATGCCACAACAAATGACATGAAAACAATATAATATTAGAAACTCTATCAAAGAAAATAACAAGAAAATCACAAGTTACGTACCATAAGTGTAACATTATTACAATCAGTCTCATGGCAATTCACAAAAAATTGACGAAATATAACTTACTATGTCGCATTACAGCCGGCCCTGTGGTGTAGGAGAAGCGTGCCTGCCTCTTACCCGGAAGCCTCGGGTTCGATTCCCGGCCACGTCAGGGATTTTTACCTGGACCTGAGGGCTGGTTCAAGGTCCACTCAGCCTACGTAATTAGAATTGAGGAGCTATCTGACGGTGAGATAGCGGCCCCGGTATCGAAAGCCAAGAATAACGGCCAAGAGGATTCGTCGTGCTGATCACACGACACCCCGCAATCTTCAGGCCTTCGGGCTGAGCAGCGGTCGCTTGGTAGGACAAAGCCCTTCAAGGGCTGTAGTGCCATGGGATTTGGGGTTTGGTTTATTATTATTATTATTATTATTATTATTATTATTATTATTATTATTATTATTATTATTATACTATTATTATTATTATTATTATTATTATTATTATTATTATTATTATTATTATTATTATTATTATTATTATTATTATTATGTGTGGCTCCATGGCTAAATGGTTAGCATGCTGGCCTTTGGTCACAGGGGCTCCGGGTTCTATTACCGGCAGGTTCGGCAATTTGAACCAAAATTGGTGAATTTTCCTGACATGGTGACTGGGTGTATGAGTCGTCTTCATCAACATTTTATCTTCATCACGACGCGCAGGTCGCCTACGGGTGTTAAATCAAAAGACCTGCACCTGGCGGTCCGAAGTCCTCCGACATATCCCGGTAGTGAAAGCCATACGCCATTTCATTTTATTATAATTATTATTAACAGTATTTAAACTGAATACCCAGTCAACAACAAACTGCTGAAAGTTGATAGAAGAACTATTCGGACAATTATTAATTAACAAACACCAGATTAATGGCCAGTGGAGACTTTTGCCAAATTCAGTACTTCACAAGGAAAGGGAATCGATCATTGACACGATGCAAAAACGGAGGATTGCATTCTTTGGACACATATGCCGCTTATCACATACTAGACTCCTGAAATAACTTTTTGATTTCTTAATCTTCTTCTTCTTTTCCTACCGCTTTTTTCCAACACCTGTGAGGTCACGGGTTCGAATTGCGCCGCACATGTGAATTTGGCACTGTTTTAAGGCCGGATGCCCTTCCCGACGCCAACCCTGTATGGAGGGATGTAAGTACTATTGCGTGTTTCTGTGGTGGTTGGTAGTGTGGTGTGTTTTCTGAATATGATGAGGGGAGTGTTGGGACGGACACATATATCCAGTCCCCGAAAAAGAAGAATCAATAAGAAGTGATTAAAATCCCCAACCCGGCCGGGATTCGAATGCGGGACCCTCCGAACTGAAGGCCGGTACGCTGACTATTCAGGCAACGAGTCGGACTTTGATTTCTTTTGAAATAGTAAAACAGAGAACACATGGTTTAAAGAAATACAAATGGATTTAGACGAATTGAAAATTACTAAAGATCAAATTGAAAATAGAAGAGAAACGGATTGTAAATAACAAGTACACATCACTAAAAATATCGCAGCGTAAGCAGTATGTGATATCTGCAGAAGAACGGGCCGTAAGATAATGAAGAAGTTTTGCGAAAGGAAAAAGTTGTCAAGTGACAAAAGCTTAACTTATTCTTTGAAGACTTTGTTGTATAAGGTTTGATTTTGGTGCTCCAATGTGGGCGTAAACAGTGTAAATATGTAAATAAATAAATAGTAGCTGTTTTTACGCTCTAGGTTTTATTTATTCAAGATATAATAATAATAATAATAATAATAATAATAATAATAATAATAATAATAATAACGACATGCAGGGGATACCGTGGGTGTTATTCTACTGTCCCCACCCACCCCACGCACACGGGGTTCAGAAGGAAGATGAAAGAGGATCGACCCTTCAATAATTGAAGTTTCGGTAAATGAAAGACAAGGGCCACGAAGGGCGTGGAAATGAAAGACTCCCTCGGCCTTGGAAAACTAATATCGTAGGGATCGTAAAATAATAGTATGGTCTCACTATCGTGTGAAAGCATATTTTATTTGAACATGTGGCTGCTTGCTCGTCAGTTCGACGTTCCGTTTTATTCTAGATCTACTTGATGGTAGAATTAAGGAATATCTTTTGGTCTACGTCTATGGCTGAGGTTTAATTAATTTTGTTGGATAAGCATCAAATGTGTCACCAGAGATCTTTCACATGCCGACATAGTACGACATGGAGTGTCGAATGAACTTTTTTCGGCCTTTCAAAAATCCGATTACCTCTGCCGGGTATGAACCGCCTATGTTGGGATTCAGAGATCGATACTCTACAACCGATCCATAGAAGGTGCTGTCGGGGTACATAAAGAACAACAGTTGACCAATGGATGTCGGATTGAAAAGGTGAAGATGAGGATCTTGAAGCAATGCCACACTCATTAGGCGAACTGTGGTCGCCAACCGAAGCTCCCTGGCCCCCCTTTAATCGGGGGGAAATTGCGTGTTGATGTGGTGGGGTATAGAGTTGTGTGTGCTTTGTGAATTGCAGGCATGCCGGGAACAGCACAAATACCTCCAGCTCCCGAGCTAAGCAAATCAACCATTCGAGATTAACATCCCTGACCCGACTGGGAATCGAACACCGACCGTTCTGAACGGAAGGCCACTATTCAGCCAAGGAGCCAGATATTTCCTCGAACTAACACATTATGCCATTACATATAATAATAATAATAATAATAATATACATGCATCATTATAGACCATTATACCTTTCAGCGTCCAGTCTGCAAGCCTCTGTGAATTTACTAAACGTCGCCACAATCCTCTATTTGCAACTAGCGCTGTGGCCTCTATACTTCTCATCTTTAAATTGTTATAAACTGAGGTCGTATTGGTCTCCCTCTATTTCTCTTACTCTCTATTAACAGAGCCATTATTCTCTTAGGTAACCTATCCTCCTTCATTCGCCTTACATGACCCCACCACCGAACCCGGTTTATGCGTACAGCTTTTATCCCTCGACTTCATTCCTAACTTAGCCTTTATCTCCTCATTCCGAGTACCCTCCTGCCATTGTTCCCACCTGTTTGTACCAGCAATCATTCTCGCTACTTTCATGTCCGTTACTTCTAACTTATGAATAAGATATCCTGAGTCCACCCAGCTTTCGCTCCCGTAAAGCAATGTTGGTCTGGAAACAGACCGATGTTTAATAATAATAATAATAATAATAATAATAATAATAATAATAATAATAATAATAATAATAATAATAATAATAATAATAATGGCTTTAGGTCTCACTAATTTCTTTTACGGGTTTCGGAGACGCCGAGGTTCCGAAATTTAGTCCCGTAGAGGTTCTTTTATATGCCAGTAAATCTACCGACACGAAGCTGACGTATTTGAGCACCTTCATATATCACTGGACTGAGCCAGGATCGAACACTCCAATTTGGGGTCAGAAGAGCAGCTCCTGAACCGCCTGAGTCACTCAGCCTGACTAATTAGGCAGAGTATTCTTAAGTATTTTACGTATGAATTGTTTGTTGTTTTTTCGGACGATCGTGTTCAGCTAGTAGTTTACAGAAGCCAAAAGTGTATTAATCAAGTAGGTAGAGAATCAAAATGAACACTACAGACAAGTCTCTGGATGGGAACTGTACTAAAACGCAAGACTTCTAGAATGTTGGTAATAAAGATATTAAAGTGGTCACGGACAAAAGGTGGGTTGGGTTCAAAGAAAGTATTGTTTCAAACTGTGACCCAGACTTATTCGCTCCGTGTGTGGTCTTCGCGTATGTATTTGATTTTAACTTAAATACCCCTACGCCTTAACACAACATTAACAGAATTTATGGACGCATATTAAAGGTGAGGTAAATGTATACAGGAAGATGATAATGGCGCATAGCTTTCTTTATGCCAAGTGCCGGACTAATGTGACAATATGTCCGTGGGAAGCGTCTGATTGAGTGCCTACCCTCTCAAATACTTTATTATGTTTCCTTCCCTCTTCTCGTTTTTCTTTTCTTTTAGTAGGTCCAAACAGGTTAATGACCGTACGAAGGTACTCATTCATATGGGTAATAATCATCATATTTCTTACGGTACAAACATACCTACGATATGTTCTTGGATACGGTGGTAGGAACCTGGAGCTAAGGCACATACAGTTCCCTCCAAGAACGCAGCGAACACATTATCTACACATAACTCGGTGTGGATGAGAGTCTTCGTATGTTTAAAAAGAAGTTCGTACAATATACAGATGTGCTAGTAATTTACTGAACTCACTACCTATTTACTCCCGTTACACCACAAAGAGGGTCGTGGTGGTGATTATTGTTTTAAGAGGAAGTACAACTAGGCAACCATCCTCTATTTAACACTAATCAGAAGGAAAATATGGAAGGGGCCCGACACTTCGAAAAATGAAGGTATCGGCCAAAGAAAGGCAAGGGCCACGAAGGGCGTGAAAATGAAAGACTCCCCAGCCCTCGCAAACCTAATAGCGTCGGGGTCGGAAAAGAACAAGAGTTGACCAAGGGAGGTCGGATAGGATAGATGAAAGTGAGGAGCCTGGCACAAGTAAGTGGAAGCAATGCCCGGACTCAGCTAAGGGCTCCATGGTCACCAGCCCACGCTCCAAAATTCAGAGCCTTTGGGGCCCCTTTTAGTCGCCTCTTGCGACAGGCAGGGGATACCGTGGGTGTTATTCTACCGCTCCCACCCACAGGGGGTACACCACAGAGAGATCGTCACCACTCTCTTAACCTCTGTGGATCAGAGGAAGAGTGTCGGCCTCGGGATCAAACTCGGCAGCTAGAGCCTATGATCGGAATTTTGAGCGGTCAAAGAAAGACCATTTAACATTCCACTCGGTATGGAATAGATCTCTTGTGATAAACATTTTTTTTAAACGTTCAGCCAGCGTTTCAACATCATCACTAGAAATGTACGCCCTCCGATGATGTTCTTTCAAAGATTGATGAAAAAATCTTGGGGCTAGATGAGGACTATACGGAAGATGTTCTCAATTCTCCCACTGAAAGTGGCGGTGGTGATTATTGTTTTAAGAGGAAGCTCACCTAGGCAACCATCTTCTATATAACACTAATCAGAGGGAAAAGTAGAAGGGATCCGACACTTCGAAAAATGAAGCTATCGGTCAAACAAAAACAAGAGCCATGAAGGGCGTCAAAATGAAAGACTCCCTAGGCCTTGCAACCTAATACAGTCGGGG
Organism: Anabrus simplex; assembly: GCF_040414725.1. Classification (NCBI taxonomy): domain Eukaryota; kingdom Metazoa; phylum Arthropoda; class Insecta; order Orthoptera; family Tettigoniidae; genus Anabrus; species Anabrus simplex. The sequence goes on from NC_090271.1 coordinate 49,028,785, forward strand.
TCGGAAAAGAACAAGAGTTGACCAAGAGAAGTCGGACAGGTTAGATGAAAGTGAGGAGCCTGCCATGACTGAGCTTAGGCCCCTGTGGTCACCAACCCACGCTGCCAAGTTGAGAGAATCTGGGCCCCTTTTAGTCGCCTCTTTCGACAGGCAGGGGATACCGTGGGTGTTATTCTACCACCCCCACCCACAAGGGTTTTTTTGCTAGTGGCTTTACGTCGCACCGACACAGATAGGTCTTATGGCGATGATGGGATAGAAAAGGGCTAGGAATTGGAAGAAAGCGGCCGTGGCCTTAATTAAGGTACAGTCCCAGCATTTGCCTGGTGTGAAAATGGGAAACTACTAGTTTCACAATCTAAAATGGGAAACCACGGAAAACCATCTTCAGGGCTGCCGGCAGTGAGATTCGAACCCACTCTCTCCCGAATGCAAGCTGACAGCCGCGCGCCTCTAACCGCACGGCCAACTCGCCCGATTCAATGGTTATTGTGCTTGTCCTTAAAAGTATGTACTACCATCATCATCTTGAGCTTCCTGATATCTCTTCGTCGGAATGTATGTATCCAATAAAAAATAATTAGATCTGAAATTTCCTGTATCTCGCATTTGTAAAATAGTTTCCTCGATGGATTAGTGATAGATTGTCGACCTCCGGGTTCCAAGATCGTAGGTTCATAAACAGCTGATTTAGTGGGAATTTTGAAGGCTGGAATCATCTCTACTGTTTTCTCTCTTTGTAGATGACATCACAGACGACACAAAGAGGACCCCGTGTTTTATATTACTGTACGCTGATGACTTAAAAATAATTAAAGAACATAGTGAACTCCACTGATTGTGATAGCATTCAAAATGCTTTGGACTTGTGTTACGACTGGGTAACTGAAAATCAATGCTGAAAAATGTGTATGAACAGGTATGAACTAAAAGGGGCGATCAAACTTTTTTTGTTCGACTTCCGTACAGTCCTGAATCGGAATGCCAATTAAGCAAAATCGCCGTGAGCATTGAAGCACGCATCCCGCCGACTCACCAGGTTGAAAATCCCCGTGCGGTGAAACACCGTGAAGGGATGAGTGACCCAATGCTCGCGGCGACTTTGCCTGATTGGCACCCGAATTCAGGACTGTACGGCCGTCGAACGGAAACTTGTTGATCGGCCCTTTTAAACGGTATTCCACTAAAGGCTGTTACACAGGTCAAAGATCCTGGAATAATTTATGATGGCAAACTGAATTTTTCTTTTCATATATGCAAAGTTAATTCCCGTGCCATGAAGCTTGTGGGACTTTTGTTCAGATTTACTGAACTTCGTGACTTACACGCTGTTAAATTATACTTCCATACTTATATTCTTCCTATCATTGATTTCTGCTCCCCTGCCTGGTCATCAGCTGCCCCCCACAAATGTCAATAAAATTAACGCCTATTCTCATTCTTTGCGTACATTGCGCAAGACCGTAACCCCGACCTGAAAAAGTGAAGCACCAACCAAATTCTGTCATACTTCATCATCTTGGACCTGAGTAAGCCGACCCCGTGGTGTACGGGTAGCTTGTCTGCCTCTTACCCCGAGTTCAATTTCCGGCCAGGTCAGGGATTTTTATCTGGATCTCAAGGCTGGCTCGAGGTCCACTCAACCTACGTGATTAGAATTCAGGAGCTATCTTACAGTGAGATAGTGGCCCCGGTCTAGAAAGCCAAGAATAACGCCCGAGAGGATTCATCCTGCAGACCACACGACACCTCGTAATCTACAGGCCTCCGGGCTGAGCAGCGGTCGCTTGGTAGGCCAAGGCCTTTCAGGGCTCTAGTGCCATGGGGTTAGTGAGGGACCTGAGTAAACGTCTACAGTACCCAGATCTTTACTTTATTCACGGAATTGTTAATGATAGTCTTTGTTGCCGCACTTCCCGTTACATGTTCATCCACGTAGTTTACGAAATAGACCACTATTCTATATTCCCCGTGTGCGTCTAACACACCAGCAACGCTCAATATTCTATCGCCTATCCACAACAGCAAATGCCTTGTATGAAACTGACTTGGCCATTCCCTATAATCCCTTCGAAACAAGACTGAAACATATATTAAAAGAGTAAGCTCTCGGTTCTCTGTTAAGAACCTGGCCAGAACTATACTAGTGACACGGATATGATTAAATGCTTTTACATCCTTGTTATTTGTTTTATGTGTTATTTCTAAAGAATTTGTTAATATTAAGACCCTTCTTTGTAAAATTATTTTGTTTGTTTTCTTACTGTTAATATTTTTTATTGTTATACAGCCAGTGTAAAATGGTGTACTTCGTATCTGTATTTGATCATAAGATTTCTGATGGCGCATTTGGTGCTTACTCGAAAAATATCTGAAGCCTGGCCATAGGTCGCCCAAACGCAGTTCAATTTAATGTATACAGTAAAGCAAAGCAAAGTCACCTCCGTACAGGCCATGAAGGCCCTTGGAGGAGTTAACCTCGGCACGTGATAAGGTAGAGTGGTTAGCTCTACGCCCGACCGCCTTTGACCCCAGAAATTAACCTTTTACTCATTTTTGATGTAGGCTGAGTGAACCTCAGGGCCATATGCACCTCCGGAAGTGGAAATCTCGTATCATAAATTGTACGACTTCCTGACGGGGATTCGAACCCACGTTCTTCCGGGCGAACCGAGCACGCCTTTACCGCCTCGGCCAGGTAACCCCTAACGTATACAGTATATATATTGTATATGCCAACGTCGTTTTTCGTAGGTTTCAGGTTTGTCAACTCATGTGGGTCAACATGATGCTGCACCTACTTACTTTTCACAAGCTACTCGAGAACACGTTTCCGGAAAAGTAGATAGGAAGAGGAGTACCTGTTGCGTGGCCACCTCGTCCACTTGATCTGATCCCACTTGGTTCATTCTTGTGAACTTATGGGAAGAGTCTTCTCTGCACGACACATATAGGGACAGAAGACGAGCTCCTGGTAAGAATCCCCACTGCTAGTGATATTGCTAGAGCGATACTAGAGATCTTCGAGCGGGTACACAAGACTGAGACGTTGTCGAAGCTGACCGAACAGGTGTTGTACATGTCAGTGCTGGTAAATAAAGGTCTTACATCCCCACACAAATATTGTAAATCGCACGTTCATAAGTGTCGGACAACAAATTTATACCCAAAGACTGACACGTTTCAGGATTCTCTATCTTAAACTGTTACATGTACCGTTCTCCAGAATTCAAGAAAGTCTCTATCAGGCTCCAAAAGTGTGGTTCTTTCCTCTTTCTAGCTACTTGCTGATATTTTTATTAAAGAATTTAGCCAATTATGGAGTACTCAGAGCCTAAGATTGTGGTACAGTAGTTTCTTTTCATTTTCTACCAAGAACTTCTTCATACGTCGACTGATAGCCTGCCTCTGTTCTTCCGATAACACACTCCGAAATTGACATGGAATTTGAACAAGCGAAATCTCCGCAGAAGTGATCTGCCGCCGGAAGGCCACCCGGCTATTTAATACGTCATCTTTGATCTTCAGTCTTTGTAGATTCCATCATGTCTCTTACAGCCAAATGGTGGTGTGTTTTAATGTGGAGATATAATCAAAAATCTTCTCACTTAGCCTGTCGTTGATCATTCTGTGAAAGTGACCATAAAATTTAAAATTTTAGTCTTCGTCGTTTAATTTTGTGTGTGTGTGTGTGTGTATTTTCTTCCATATTGCGGCAGATGTCATTTTTCTTTTCATTCAAATATCTTTATTCCTGTGGGATGCCAAAGTTTTCCTATTTTCTTTTCTTTCTTTTCCAGTTTCTCTTATTCACTTTTTTGTTCAACGTTAAACATTCTGATGTATATAATGCCTCTGGTTTAATTACAGTTGTGAGTGATTGATTTTTCTTGGAACGATATTATTATTATTATTATTATTATTATTATTATTATTATTATTATTATTATTATTATTTTTCTCCCAGAACCTCTTCATCCTTTCACTTCTAATCTTCCTTTCCTTCTCAGATATGATCAATTTTGGTGGTTTCTCCTGGATTGTTTTGATGTTGTCCATTCGGCTTCTAAATTCTTTTCTGTTGTGAATCACATCCATTGTAAGTCCACTTTCTATTGCATCTCTTTCTACCTCTTAGACCCACTTCGTCGAAGCTTTCAGTCCAGTGATGTACATGAATATGTTCTTAGTTATCCATTTCTCATCCATTCTTTCTAGATGCCCATAGAATTTTAGCGTTCGCTTTCGCATGGTGACTGACTTTTCGATGTATTTGTAGAGATCATTTTTTTCTATTCCTCCACTCCCCATCAGCATTTTTCTGTGGCCCTAAAATTTTCCTTAAGATTCTCCTCTTCTTTTTTTCCAGTTATTGAAGCTCACCCTTTTTATTAATTGTCAGGCTCTCTGAAGCGCAAAGACCCTCTAGCTTTTCCACTATGCTGTAGTGTCCTAAGTTTTGCCTTGTAGGATATTGCTCACGTGTTGTATCTGTTCTGGGTTAACCTGTAAGCTAATTCTAGTTTTTATAATTCTTGCCCTATTCGTCTCTTTATCCAGTCCGTTAGGTTCTCTCCATTCCCCTAGATATTTAAACGTCTCCGTTCTTTTTACAGTGCCATGCTTCACTACTAAGGTCTCTCCCCTTGATGTCCATATTCCATGTATTCCGTCTTCTCATATGAGACATTGACACCCGTTTTCTCACCTGTCTCATGTAGAGTATTCAGCATAATTTGGACATTTTCTCGGTTGTGAGCCAAGAGGGCCACATCATCTGCGAAAGCCAAACACTTAATTTCTAAGTTTATGTCCTTTCGTCCCTATCGCTTTCATTTCCAAATCGTTTTCCCAGGTTCTAATGATTTTTTCTACAACAGTGTTAAAGAGAAGTAATGATAGGCAGTCTCCTTGTCTGACTCCCTTTTTTAATTTCAAATGGTTCAGAAATTTCAACAAAGAATTTGACATTATTATTATTATTATTATTATTATTATTATTATTATTATTATTATTAATATTATTATTATTATTATTATTCATAAAATGCTTGTTTTGTTTTACCAATTAGTTCCCATGTCTGCGCACTTCTTTTCTCATCTTTAAGGAAGATAATTCGGTTCCTTGTTATCACATAAACACGCAATTCAGTTATGGAGCAGAGTATGGAGTACACCGCACAGTCCTTGTAGTTTCATTCCCTAATTACTAAACTTCATAAATTCTTCTATTATGTTACTAAACTAAAGAATTCGACAATTCTGTTACAAAGTTATAACGTCTGTAAGTATGCCAGTACAAGTTTATTTCTATAAATTTATTTGCCGATCGTATCTACAGTGCGCCTCGTGCCCATATACCTTGTCATATATCAGCGTTTAGCAGGAGCCGGTTGATCTCCGGTGGCTCGGTAGCCGTTCTGAATACAATAGCAAGCCTCTGGTGTTAGTCTGTGATGGTCCTGGCCTGTTCCCCACGGGCTGGGAGGAGTTGTCTTGCGATCAGATACCGTCGATTGTTTCGTTGTCCTGCGCAAGACAAACAGACAGCCCAGCATGACGCATTGCTTCTCAGCCCTCAGTCGTAGAATCTGGTTCTTTCCTCTTTCTAGTTAGGGCCTACTTCCTCTCAAGGATCGTTAGCCAAACATTTGCACAAAGAGCAATTATAACAGCTCGTATGGACCGTTAACTGATCGCGTGCGATATTCCCTTCGACACTCGTTTAAATAAGGTAAAAGATTGTGAAGAACTGCAAAATGACCTCGGTAATGTTGGGAGATGGACATTGGGCAATGGCATGAAGATAAACAGGGTTAAAAGTCAGGTTGAGAGTTTCAGAAAAAGGAAAAGTCCCCTGAGTTTTAATTACTGCGTTGGTGGGGTGAAAGGTCCTTTTGGGGATCATTGTAAGAAGCTAGTTGTTAATATAAGGAAAGATCTTCATTGGGGTAATCACATAAATGGGATTGTAAATAAAGGGTACAGATCTCTGCACATGGCTATGACGGTATTTAGGGGTTGTAGTAAGGATGTAGAGGAGAGGGCATATAAGTCTCTGGTAAGACCCCAGCTAGAGTATGGTTCCAGTGTACGGGACCCTCACCAGGATTACTTGCTTCAAGAACTGGAAAAAATCCAAAGAAAAGCAGCTCGATTTGTTCAAGATGATTTCTGACAAAATAGTAGAGCTACAAAACTGTTGCGAAGTTTGGGCTGGGAAGGCTTGGGAGAAAGGAGACGAGCTGCTCAACTAAGTGGTATGTTCCGAGCTGTCTGTGGATAGATGGCGTGGAATGACATCTGTAGACGAATAAGTTTGAGTGGTGTCTTTAAAAGTAGGAGAAATCACAATATGAATATAAAGTTGGAATTCAAGAGGACAAATTTGGGGCAAATATTCGTTTACAGGAAGGGGAGTTAGGGACTGGAATAACTTACCAAGGGTGATGTTCAATAAATTTCCAATTTCTTTGCAAACATTTAAGAAAAGGCTAGAAAAACAACACCTGGGCGACTGCCCTAAATGCAGATCAGTATTGATTGATTGATTGATTGATTGATTGATTGATTGATTGATTGATTGATTGATTGATTGATTGATTGATTGATTGATTGATTGATTGATTGATTGATTGATTGATTGATTGATTGATTGATTGATTGATTGATTGATTGATTGATTGATTGATTGATTGATTGATTGATTGATTGATTGATTGATTGATTGATTGATTGATTGATTGATTGATTGATTGATTGATTAAACACCACTCGCTTCGTTATTATAATCTTTAGCAGTGGCGTACACTGCACCTGATCTACCCCAGCGCTGCTGGGGTAAAGAATTTTGTATTTACATTTTTAAAATCATTATTATTCCGTAGAATGCTTTTTATCAAGTTTTAAAAACTACAAACTGCTAAGTCAAGACAAGTACAGTGGTCTGAACAATCCTCTCGCTCTACAGGAGTTCAGCACTCTCCAGCGACCTGGATTTCTTTGCCGGCGCGAATGATAGCTACCCCAGCGAAATTCAAGTCGCCGTGTTGACGCATGCGCTTGAAGCCTCCTTGTCCTGGGATTGGGTGAGGGCTGTGGCCCCCTTTGATATTCACAGCGTCTTATGGCGACAGGCCAGCTAGCTCGGGTAAGACATGTTAGCTGTAACAGTTACCTTTCGAAGTGTTCAGCGCCACGCATCAGAGGCAGAAAGAAAAGTATCAAGATGTTAACAGTATAGCCACTTGCACAACGTCTTGATAATAAAAAAAGAGCTATTGAAGTATATTTTATTTTTGTATTTTGGCAAGTAATAAGTTTCTGGGATTATTCATTGACGGTACATGTAGGGAATTTATTTTCAATACACTCGGGAAAACTTTTAGGTTGCCCAGCGCGAAGTACAAGAATGTTGTATTTTGTTGCTGTTCACCCGTGGATTTGCCTGTAATGGTGGCAGTGTTGTTGTTGTGTTAATGGTGAAGTTTCTGAGAGTTCTGTGGCATTCTTCGTTAATATAACCGTATTATTTGTTGTGAGGAATACTTTCCCACGTCTGTCCACGCTAAAATATCGTCTAAATTTTGCTCACTGAGCTTAGGTTACGATTTTAAGCTAAAACACAAAAGCGTTCCAGTACATTTCTGTGAAAAATATAACTCTACGTCACCGGGTGAAATTGTAAGTACACTTTTTTAAATGTGTTGCAGCTTTATTATGTTGCAATTGTGAATACCAATTTGGAAATGGTATTGTGGTGGGCCTGTTTTCTATATTTTTACACACGGCCGACTGGATCCCTCGCTGCGCTCCGCTAGCTAGAGCGACGCATAAAGTCGGCCGTGTTTCTATATAGTACAGTTCTGTTACTGACCGCATGATAGCGCTGTGTTGTGCTATAGCGCATAGGTGGCGCCGTGGTATGGTACCATGTCAGTTAGTCTCTCGTCCCTGCTTGAGACAGTCGAGTGCATGCTTTAGAAGCAGGCGTACGGTCGTTGTTGTGACGGTTATTTGAATGCGCCCGTCGGACCTTGACATGTCACAGTTTGAGCAACGGACAAACTCAAGTTCTGCCATAAATTAGGCAAAACCATTGCCGAAACGTTTGAAATGATGCAACAGGTTTACGGTGAGGACGCATTGAGTCGCAGTGTTGTGTTTAGGTGGCACCGACGTTTTGTGCAAGTACGGGACAGTCGGCCACAAACAGTTCGAACGGAACGCACGATCTAAGAATTTACAACGTTGGTGCGTGCTAACCGCTCCCAATCTGTAGACGATCTCGCAGCAGCAATAGGGTTCAGCCATGGAACTTGCCACAAAATTCTAACGGTTGACCTCAACATGTCTCGTGTTACCCAGCACAGCGTGCCACAAATCCTGTCGCAAGATCAACATGATGATCGCATGACGATTTGTGGTGACCTCATCAGTAGTGCTGACGATGATCCGACGTTTCTCAACCGGATAATAACTGGAGACGAAACACGGTGTTTCCTTTCAGCGGTGCTTCCAGCAGCTATACCAACGTTGGCAAACGTGCATAACAGCCAACGGCGACTATTTGGACGGTGGATGTGGTTCTGTCTAAGTGGTTAACGGTCAACGGCGACTATTTTCAGGGTGGATGTGGTTCTGTGTAGGTGTACGCCGTGTAATGCGGCATCGTGTGCAACATACAGAGTCGTGTGGATGCCTGTACTCCAGGCGTCAAGACTCAGAACTTAATGACTGTACTACGTATAGCCTATTGCAACTGGGGTAACGAACATGTTCACCGCTCGCCACTGCTCTTTAGCAGGAGAGATTTAAGATAATGACGAATCCGGAGATTAACGGCGGCCCCGCTCTCTACGTGGTCTTTCTGACGTACAATATGCCTGTAGTTTCGAGGCAATACTTAGGCCGGTGAGAATTTCAATAACATGAGCATTTTAAAATCCAAATAATTTCTGGTCGTCACGTGCGACGGCGGTAGACAGGAAGGACTAATGAATCTTCTTTTTCCTTCTTCTTCTTCTTCTTCGAGTGCCTATCCACTCCCCCAGACGTTGGCGATCACCCTGGAGAAAATACGTCCTGTCTTTAGCCAACCTGAAGAGTTGTTCGGTATTGTTGATGCAAGTCCAGTCTTTGACGTTTTGGAGCCAGAACATCGGTGGACTACCAGCTCCTCGCTCGTCTTCTGTCTTTCCTTGTAATGTGAGGTGTAGAAGTCTGTACTTTCTACCTCGTAAAACGTGGGCTAAATAAGCTGTTTTCTCTGGCTTTGCTGATGTTTGCCACCTCACGCTCAGCTCTGGTTCTCCTTAACACTTCATTATTGGCTACAAAATAAGTCCAGGGTATTCTGAGCATTATCCCGTGTAACCACATTTCAAAGGCCTCTAATCTGTTCATAGAGGAAGCATTCACAGTCCAGACGGTGATTAGTGGTAGTGATTATCATTGTAAGAGGAAGTACAACTAGGCAACCATCCTCTATATAAAAGTAATCAGATTGAAGGGATTCGATACTTCGAAGAATGAAGGTATCGTCCAAAGAAAGACAAGGGCCACGAAGGGCATGAAAATGAAAGACTCCCTAGGTTTCGAAAACCTAATACCGTCTGTGTCAGAAAAAACAAAACTTAACCAAGGCAGGTCGGATAGCATAGGTGAAAGTAAAGAGGCAGGCACAAATAAGTGGAAGCAATGTCAGGACTCAGTTTAGGGCCCCGTGGTTGCCAAACCATGCTCCTGATTTAAGAGCCACTGAGGGCTCTTTTAGTTGTCTCTTACAACAGGCATAGGATACAGAGGGTTTTATTCTACCACCCCCACCCACAGGGGGATGCAGTCCAGGTCTCTACTCCAAAAAGCAGCGTTGACCAGACTTAACATCTCAATAGGTTTAGATTATCATCACAAAAGACTGACCTCATCATTCGGAAAGATGATCTGAAAATCTCAACACAGCGTCTGATCTCTTTTTCAGGGTCCAGATTGTCTGTTAAGTTGCTCCCAAGGTACTTTATAAGAACTGACTTACTCGACCAATGAATCTAGCAACATGAATCTCACCTTGGTATGACTTCAAAGGCCGACGCGATATTGCCGCCATCTTGAGGTACTAAAATCACCGTACCTCGCGGCTAACAGTTAGTGTAAATCTGGATCCCGGCATAGAAGCACTTCGTGTAAGATATCGTATGATTTCAGTGACTTCTACAAGTATGAGGCAAGATGTGGAGGTGATTACTGTATTTCTTTTTTCATATATTTTTGCTTTCGTTTGCCGTGGTTTTCTACTTTCACACCAGGCAAATGCTAGGACAGTACCTTAATTAAGGCCAGAGTCAATTCCTTCCCACTTCTAACCATTTCTATCCCATCGTCGCCATAAGACCTATCTGTGTCGGTGCGACGTAAAAGGAATTGTAAAAAAAGAATTGAAAAGGAAGTACAACTACAGGACCAAAGCCCTCTCCAAAGGAACTCGCCTACCGATTGACTCAAAACACTTAAAATAAGCGACGCCTCCCTCGTAATCTGAAGCTGAAACACAACTAAAGTGTCATCCGCCTGGAAGCCCTGTATGTCATGGAGTGTCTGTCACTAAACGGGAAAAGCTTGATTGATAAACTGGAAGTCAGGGAGAGAAGAATTATCAGAAAGATCCTAGACTCGGTAATGGAAGATAGGAAATATTGCAGACGTCAGAGCTTTCTGACTGTGTACGAAAAGGGGTGGTAGATTTCTATGGTCATGTGATACGATTGTCCCCAACAGACTGACCTACCACCTGATCACCTTCTGGAGGAATATGAAAGAAGAAGGAAAGGAATTTCACCGAGAGAACCTCCGGCACTACAGGTCAAAGATTGAATGGTTGAACAAGCGTGTTCCCAAGAAGGCCAGATTTAAGGAGGAAAGATGGTGGTGATTACTGTTTTAAGAGGAAGCACAACTAGGCAATCATCCTCTATTAACACTAATCAGAGAGGAAAATGGAAGGGATCCGACGCTTCGCAAAATGAAGGTATCGGCCAAAGGAAGGAAACGGCCACGAAGGGCATGAAAATGAAGGACTGCCTAGCCCTCAAATGATCAATACCATCGGGGTCGGAAAAGAAAAAGATTTGACAAACAGATGGTGGCGGTGATTATTGTCTTAAGAAGAAGTACAACTCGGCAACCGTCCTCTGTTGTTGTTGTTGTTAGTCGTTTAGTCGCTTTCGACTCTCCGTGACCCCATAGACCAAAGTGCGCCATTTCTTCCTGTCGTATACAATTTTCCGAAGTCTTTCTAAATTGAGAGCCGTGGCTTCCTTGATGTCATCAATCCACCTCATCCGTTGTCGCCCTCTTCTCCTGTTACCATCAGTCTTCCCCAGCATTAAGGTCTTTTCCAGTGAATCATGTTTTCTCATGATATGACCGAAGTACTTTAGTTTTTGCCTGAGTATTTGACCTTCCAGTGAACAGCCTGGGTTGATTTCCTGTAATATGGACTTATTAGATCTCTTCGCAGTCCACGGAACTCTAAGGAGTTTTCTCCAACACCATAGTTCAAATGCATCTATTCTTCGGTGCTCAGCCTTTCTTACTTTCTTTCTTACCGTCCTCTATACAACACTAATCAAAGAGAAAAAAACGGAAGGGATCCGAATCTTCGAAAAATGAAGGTGTCGCCCAAAGAAAGACAAGGGCCACGAAAGGCATGAAAATGAAAGACTCCGTAGGCCTCGATACGTAATACCGCCGGGGTCGGAAAAGAACAAGAGTTGACCAAGAAGGGTCGGAAAGGATAGATGAAAGTGAGGAGCCTGGCACAACTAAGTAGAAGCAATGCCAGGACTGAGCTAAGGGCCTCGTGTTCACCAACCCGCACTCCCAAATTGAGAGCCCCTGGGGCCCCACTTGGTAGCCTCTTACCACAGGCAAGGGATACCGTGTGTGTTATTCTACCGCCCCCCACCCACAGCTGAATTGACCAAGAAGGGTCGGGTGGGATAGGAGAAAGTGAGGAGCCTAGCGCAAGTAAGTGGAAGCAATGCTAAGACTCGCTAAGGACCCCATGGTCGCCAACCCCGTTTCAAAAAGCCTCAAAGAAGAACGCCAATAATATAACAGATGTAAAGATATAATCAATTAAACGGGTTTTTATTAAAATGCATGAAAAAATCAATTTTGATATTGCGTGTAGACTTCTTTGTGGCATTGAGAAGGAGTTAACTATGTAGTAGTTCGTATCTGTTCTTAAAGGAAAATGGCAGATCACACCTTAAAACAAGTTTGGCAGGAGGTATTGACCAAGTTGTTCTAAATCACTTGGGTGAAATTACAATGATCTCGTTACGAATGTAGCTTGGAGATGTTCAACATTCGTGCTGTTAAGGTTACCAAACAAGGAAGTCAAACTTTACGTATAATTGCCTTTAGTGGATTTAAATTTCCCTTTTGTTGTTCTTAGTGGAGGAGCACTTGCTGTGGCTTGCGTGCAGGTTGCTGATACCCATCACCTCCAACCTGGCCGTGCATGGCGGTAATTGTGATTGACCCCAAAACACAACCTCAATTATCTAACTCCTGGCCCTTTTCTTTCATCCTTTTACTCTCAAGAATTATTAAGACCATTCATCTCTCAGAACTGTAACCGAAGAAGATAATAATAAGTGAAAATGTTTTCTTGATGATGAACATTCACTCACGCAGAAATATCTTGTTACTTTTATAGTGAGGTGTGTAACAGGTTGGTGTCAAGTACTTGTACTTTTAAAGTAGAGGTCAACCTTATTTTGCAAACAAAAACAAAAAATTGAACTACATGGAAATTATAGGGAGAGGTTTGGTCTTAAATTGAAGATCTTTTCCCAGTCATAAATTTCTTGAAGTTAATTAATCCCTTTAACCTTCCCATGCGCGTCTGGAGTTAGGTAATGGGTGATGGTTGTGCTGTTGTAGCATAGGCTATCACACCCAGTGAGGAGTCTGGCACAACTAAGTGGAAGCAATACCAGGACTCAACTAAGGGCCCCATGATCGTCAACCCACGCTCCCAAAGTAAGAACCCATGCGGCCCCTTACTCTTCATATATTGAACACAGTTCAGCTCTTACAGGGGCTCCCTATAAACCGATTGATACAACTGGTACCTCTTACTCTGCGTTCTTCGACGTATTCGGATGTCGATTTCTGAAACTTCCAGCTAAAATCTGCCGCTAATTTTTAGTACATGACCATTACATGGTACGTAGATAATATCAGCGAATTTTCAGGTAAGTAATGAAGTGATCTCACTCAAGTTCCCCTTGTTAGCGAAAGAAAGATTAGGTCAATATTTTCACAAGAAATGCTTACCAACCTGAAGCCTGGACGCCAACAAACATCTACGATATTCCGGTACATGGATCAAAGCGCGCCTTTCGAAAAAGTAAATATTACACTCACCTTCATACTAGACCACCTGCCAAAATTCTTCTGAGAACTGAACTTGGAAATAATATTTTGCATAAAATACGGCGAGCCTCATGAAAAACTGCATTTTAAAATTTGTTTCTTATATTTGGGAAACCAAAACACCGAACTGTCGAATTATAAAGGAAGTTCGTGTAATTTGGACCACGTAACTTTAAACGTCCATAATAATATTGGCCGTATTGAAAATTTCTCAAATTGTATACACGATATGGGCTGCCTGGCCGAGGCGGTAAAGGCGTGCTCGGTTCGCCCGGAAGGACGTGGGTTCGAATCCCTGTCAGGAAGTCATAAAATTTAAGAAACAAGATTTCCACTTCCGGAGGTGCATGTGGCCCTGAGGTTCACTTAGCCTACACCAAAAATGAGCACCAGGTTAATTCCTGGGGGCAAAGGCGGCCAGGCGTAGAGCTAACCACTCTACCCCATCACGTGCCGCGCTTGACAATGGTGGAAGCTTTTACCTTCCACTCCTCCAAGGGCCTTCATGGCCTGTACGGAGGTGTCTTTGTCTTGTATACATGATAAATAGTAGAATGTATCAAATGATTTTGTTAAAATAAATACTATCTTTAGGATTTGTTTAAAAGTAATATTTTTTCAAAAATTTGTTGTCGTGTAATTTTGACCGAGATTGTGTAACTTGGACCAGAAGATCGTGTAATTTGGACTGTTGAATGTAGACATTTATAAGTTATTTAATGCATTTATTATGAAATCCCAAGCAGTAAAATACGACACTATGAAGTCTAGTCGTCACTTTTCACATGCACGACAATGATAAAATAATTCATCCTGAATTTTGGCGCAGTTAACGAGCCCTACATTTTTACTATTGCACTGAATCTAATCGTCATCATAATACTTGTCACATACAATGCCGCCAGATAGCTCCTCAATTGTAATCACGTAGGCTGAATGGACTTCGAACCAGCCCGCAAATCCAGGTAAAAATCCGTGACCTGATCGCAAATCGAACCCGTGGCTTCCGAGTAAGAGGCAGGCACGCTATTCTTACACCGCGGGACTGACCTCGAATCATAAAACAAGTTATTTTAGAATCAACATTAAAACTACGAAGAAACAACTCACGGGCACGACATGCAAAGATGTAATCAAAAACTAAGTAATATGCAAATTATTTAAAAATTTTGAATTAAACTATGTTAAAAACTTGTCTAGATATTACACTCAGTACTGATAAAACCTGAACACCCTCTCGGCTGAAATAACCACTTGACATTCCATGTACTTGTCACCATATAAGCTTACAAGGAATGTGAGTATTAAGATTGTTTTCCTCTTACTCCTTGAACCTGAAGTCCATTAGCAAAACAATTTCCAGGAAGAAAGCTACCCTCGAAACTCTTGCTGAACTTACCTCGGACCAAATTACACGACTTCCCCCATTGTCCCCCAGTGGAAAACAAATTTACAATGGAGCAGCACGATGCAAACTTTAAAAATATGAATGAAAAAGCAACGAAGAAAAAATAAATTGATGACAAAAGTGGCGAAAGAAAATTAAAAGCTTTCACGATAAATGTTGTGGTTCTCTCGCTACTTTATAAATGTGAAACTGAATTAAAATATTCATGAAATAAAGTATTCATTCGTCGAAATATTTACTCAGACTTAGTGCTTACCTGATTACTTGTACATACAATTGTTGATGGGCGCCAGCTACAAAGAAATGTAACAATAATAGAATGAGAATCTTGAATATCTCTAGGGTGTGAGGCAATAAGCTTACTTTGACAGCATAACATATAGGTTCTGGGAAAAGGACGTTGTAGTATGGTTTCCCCATTAAAATTGGAGGTTATCCAATTAAACCATTGAAATAAAACCATAAATTGTGTTTGATACTAAACAAAATGCATTCTTTAAATTGATAGTTGAAATGGCAAGACGTGTTGCGATAATATAAACACGATATAACATTCTGAAATTACAACTGAAAGAAACTCTAGGCATTAAATTTGAAATCCTCTTGACCGCACATTTACAAGTTATCCCTCACTGGTTCTCGTAACAGTACATTCAACACTTTGAGTGTTATTACGACGTAATCCTTTGAGTTGGTATCAGCTGTAGGTATCTCAAACCTAACTTGGTGATGTATACTTTCAGTTTCACAAACGAGATATAGCATGTCCTGAAATTATATTCACACTTCACAATCAACTTTACAAGTAATTTACTGATAACTGTTAGTCTGCATTACGACGATTCAATATTCGGCTGTCGCTGAATTGACACAAGAACTCGACCGAACAGATACAAGAAACACACTCCGAACATATAATCCATTTGGTCACTGAAGATTACGTATCCTTGTCACTGTTCTATCTTCAACTGACTATCTCACTGTTCACTACCCATCTCCTTCCAATTGACTCCAACTGACTTCGTGGCAAGTCTGACCATTCAACTCCTTCCAACCAACTGAACTATTCAACTGACTGCCGCTATAGGATACAGCCTTTTACGTAGACACGAGTTGTCACACCCACGGCGGAGCTAAAAACAGACATGGCATCACTCCCACCCAGCTCCAAGTATTACAGGCTGTGATGAAATAGCCTCAGGCAACTTAGGAACTCCCTAAATATTATCTCATCGCTAAAAGCATACAATGACAGAGCGATGACTCGACAGTTACTGTAACGGTATTACACCATGTGTTGCAATGTTAAAAGGTTTCACATGACATATCCATATCTGATATATAGGCAGCAACTTTCACTCTACATGGTTTTAATGGTAATATATATACACACATATATATATATATATATACACACACACAATAAATTAACTACAATGAAGCAAGCGACAATTAATACGTACCGGTACCTAGCAAAATCAGATTATAGAATTGAATCAAACAATAATAATAGTTATAATAATAATAATAATAATAATAATAATAATAATAATAATAATAATAATAATAATAATAATAATAATAATAATAATAATAATAATAATAATAATTGTACCGGGCGGTACACCTCCACACCGTTTACTTAAAAGTTGCGCCAGTTGAAACTCCTCTTCTGGAGGAAGTCTGAACTTTATCTACGGTCTTAATTTCCAAATTTCTCAGAAGATGTCACTACCTGGAAATTTTTGAGTTTGTGAACTGTGTCATTTTCGACGTACTTTTGTCTTGCTTGTATTAAGAAGTGTGAACTTTCTCTTCTAGAGGACACTACTGAAGATCAACAATAGTGCACCCTAGTGCGGAGTCAAAGAACTATTTTGTTGGAGAAAATTTAATTTCAGGAGTTTGTTCTTTGTTAAATTTCTTTCTGTCATTGTTTAAGTTGGCAATATTTACCCCTTTCTTCCCCTTGTTTTGAATGTATCCAATCACGAATTTTTTCAATTAATTTCTGACCAATCTGGTGTATCTTTCCCCAACTTGAATCTGTTGCGGGGTCCTACCCAATAAAATCTTTGTGGGAGGGTGTTTTCTTTCCCCTAACGCCTAGAACTTTCTGCGAGAGTATTTAAACTGCTGATTTTCGGGTCTCCGGGCCACTTCTGTTCCATCTTTCAGTGTATTAAGTACATAGCAGGAGGCGGGAAGCGCCTCTTTCCTCGGCAGCGGTCAACAATAAGGTAATGGCCGATTAATAAATTTTTTCTTTGCCAGCTCAGCAGTTTAACTTTCGGGGCAGGTTCTAAGCGTTCCCCTATGTAACCTTTTCCTAAAATGTAACTTCTCTTTTCTTCTATTCTCTTGTAAAGCGACATACTGGGATAGAGAGTGTTAACCCTCTCGAGCTCCCACTCACATTGTTTGAGGTGAACTTATTTTTCGCAACCTATTCTTCAGTAATGTAAGTTAGTAGTTTCTTAAGTCACCTCTGTAGTATGGGATTAGCCCTTGCATCAGTGGCCTTAGAGCCAAAATAGGTCTTAAAGACAAAGTGTATTAGGAGTGCAAGTTCGCCTCCTCTCAAATTGTGATTTTAGAGGTCATGTATTAACTTTCTTATCATTTAACAGACCTCAGTAGATTGGGTATTTTGCCCCTGTGTATATGTCCTTTGAGGACGGCTTAAAGGTGGAGTTCGGAGTGGCCTATGATAGGCTTGTATTTTAAGGGGAAGTTGCCCTTTTTGAAAATTGTGTTTCTGCCTCAAGGAGGCTTTTGGATGTAATTGGAAGCCGGTGTTTCTGGCATGTTTGGGGGTTTTCGGCCCCTTTGTTGTATGGTGTTCATTGTAAGGTTGGGCTCATGGCTCAAGAATTATGTTTCTGACTTTTTGAAGCCCCAAATGGGGTACCTATGTAAATGTATTTGTCAATCGTGTTTCGGCTACTAAGTACCTGTTCTATTTGTTGTTACCTAATTTTGAAAAGAAAATATAACCTTGTTAAATTTTAAAATTAATTTCACTTTAGTAGCTTGAGACCCCTTCACCACCCAGCACCTTCTTTCATGCATAACTACCACCAAAACACGGTAACAATAATAATAACAATAACACAGATACAATAATAATAATAATAATAATAATAATAATCATAATCATAATAATCATAATAATAATAAGACAAATGTTATGATAATAATACAGAGAAATATTTGTAACGGAATTTTAACCGTTACAATGTAGAGAAACAACAATCAACAATAAATATAATGGCAAATACGAAGAATGAGTAAATTTAAAGACTGAAAGTAAAACTAAGAGGAGAACTTAGGCAGTAAAATAAACACTGATATGGCAGATATGTAACGGTACAGTACATTAAAAAATGTAAAAGAATTGATTTATTACACCAATATTCAGGCATAATATTTTGGGAATATGTTCTCAAAGCATAGATTCTTCGTATAGATGTATTTTTAATGCATTGATTAATGTTCTGGTATAATCTTCCCTAAATGTACACAAATATGAAGCTGTTGGAACTCAGTGTGTACGAAGACTGTGGTAGCTATTACACAGGTGGAGAGCTCTCATTGCCCGGGACAATGAACGATAATTATAACAACTTAATGTATATCGAGATTAAAAGTACTCCTGCCTCTTAACCTTGAGAATGATTGCTATAATTAAGGAACACTACTGAGCTGATTCCATAGTCGTGATTAAAGCCTCTCCCTAGGGCTAATTGTGGTCCACCCCGGACATTTCCGGGACCGGCTACCGAACGGCTGGGAAACTCTCGAGCTGATATCATAATTAATGTGAAGAGTCACTCGAGCATGTGGAAGTTCTTAATATGTAGGCGTAATGACTTACAAAATCAACAGGTAAAGTTCTTATGAAGTTTATGTGTCCTGAAATGCATCTGTCATATACTGTATAAGACACTGGATCATATTCTTCTAAGTACAAGTTCATTACTTTAACAGATGCCTACGCTCGACATCTGGGAAATGATTAACGGCCTAAGTTTATATTCTCTTATAATAAATAAATAAATAAATAAATAAATAAATAAATAAATAAATAAATAAACAAATAAATAAATTCATAGCTACATAAATTATTATTATTTGTTTTCGAATTTTGCCCATCTAAGGAAATGAACACTGTGCATTCATCTTGACCCTTCTTTTCTTGACTTCCAATAGTTCTTCATCCTTTCACTTTGCTATTGCCTAGTTCCTCTTCTCTGGTGTCCAGATGTTATCACCTTTCCTCTTCTACTTCTCCTGGACACCCTTGATATGTTGTAACAATCTTCTGAAAGTTGTTCTGTCTTGTATTATATCTTCTGCTATTCCAATCTCAGTCATATCTTTGTTTACTCCTTGGATCCACTGGTTGCCATTCTTGCTCTTGTGAATATGGTGGAACTCCTGTTTTGTCAATCCTCATTCTCCTCTTTCTGATCGTGTCTGACATCATTTCAGTTTCTCCGTCCTTGTATAGATCTTTATTCCTCCTAACTCTCCTTCCTTTGGTTTCAATGGTTTGCGGATTTTCCTCAATATTTTCCTTTCCCTTTTCTCTTCATCTTCTACATCACCGGTTTTCATAGAGAACGTGCATTCTGTGGCATACAGACTCTCTGTTCTGATTGCTATGTTGTAGTGTTTGATTTTAGTTTCACTCGAAAGATTCTTCTTATTCTCGGTATATTTAGTCAGTTGAAATGCTAGTTCCAGCTTTCTTGCTCTTTATCTGTTTGTTTCATTATCGATCCCATTAACCGGAATTATATCGCCTAGTTATTTATTCTAATTTATTAACCTTGTTGATGTTCCCGTACTCTGTTTTTAGCGCTGTGGGTGAATCCCTAATATTGGTCATGAATAGGGCCCGGATGTTTATGACTTAATAATGTCAAAAAATATGTAAGCATTTATGACCTAAAAAATTAAAATTTGACAACAATTTACTTAAAAGCTTTTTGGTCACATTTTCGAAATCCTTACAATCTTTCGGCAGTTTAAGTTAACATTATATTGAAAAATTGCTTTTAAAATCTAGAAAATTCAATAATAATCAATGTCTGGCTCCATGGCTAAATGGTTAGCGTGCTGGCCTTTGGTCACAGGGGTCCCGATTTCGATTCTCGGCAGGGTCGGGAATTTTAACCATCAATGGTTAATTTCGCTGGCACGGGGGATAGACTTATTTGTCGTCTTCAGCGTCATTTTATCCTCATCATGACGAGCAGTTCGCCTACGGGAATGAAATCAAAAGACCTGCACTTGGCGAGCCGAACATGTCCTCGGACACTTCCGGCACTAAAAGCCACACGGCTTTTCAATAAGTAATAATCGAGCTCGATAGCTGCAGTCGCTTAAGTGTGGCCAGTATCCAGTATTCGGGAGATAGTAGGTTCGAACCCCACTGTCAGCAGCCCTGAAAATGGTTTTCCGTGGTTTCCCATTTTCACACCAGGCAAATGCTGGGGCTGTACCTTAATTAAGGCCACGACCGCTTCCTTCCCACTCCTAGCCCTTTCCTGTTCCATCGTCGCCATAAGACCTATCTGTGTCGGTGCGACGTAAAGCAACAAGCAAAAAAAAGTAATAATATTAATTTCATTAATATATTTTGAATTTATTTCATTACTAATTCCATAGGCAATTCTCGGCTCTGCACAGAATAAAATAAATGCCACATTTTGATGGGCGATCAGAAAGAATTACATATATTTTGAAGTTTTCAAATAAAAACGATCTGCTATTTTCACGCAACATTGATTTGTAAGGGAAGAAAGACCGCTCAACATCGCAGGATTCTATTGGGGCATATTGAGGCTCACTATTCTGTCTCTTTGTACGCATCTGTCTCTTTCTGTACGGCTTACCCTCCTAATTCACAAAAATATATCTGTCTGTCTGTTAGGTCATCAGCCCAGAGGCTGGTTGGATTCTCAAATAGCACTACCAAACGTTATACGGTTATAAGGGAAACGCAAAAACCAATGGCAGCACCAAAATGAGGCTTACTAGGCAAGATGAGGAGTGAGGTAGTTTGCCATTGCTTTCCTCACTGGTTCAGAAAGTACTATTGCAGCACAACTGACCCTATGAGCAGCACCTTTCATAACACTCAGATGCACTGGTCGTGCTCTAAATGTCATTACTCAGCTCTACCCATACCCCAGCAGCTTCCATATTGTCACAGCCATGGATGTTGACTGAGACTTCGATGGAAGCTACACTTTACTCTAGCCTGTGCCAAGAGATGGATGAAAAAGTACTGTATCCATCAAGAAATGACAGCAGGCAGCATAAATATATATTTCTGAGAAAGATAATTATAAGAAATTACAGATGTGAAAAATTCGTCTTTGAGACGACTGAAAACTGATATGCGAAAATGGAATATAAAGATAGAAAATGAAAACACGAACATTCACGGGGAAATATGACCATAATATGATAAACTACCGGAAAATGACAAAAAAACGTTAAAAGGGCCAAAATATGACATCATATGACCCGTGCTGTCACCATGGATAAAATCATGCATAGCTTGTATTTACCATGGAAATAATATAAAAAGTACAATATGACATGTCATACTTCATGACTTTAGTCTTCTCAAAAGATATCTGAAGTCCAATTTTTCCTGTTATTCATTATTATTTAACGACATTAGGTTGCTTGCGCGGCGTTCTGTTTTAGTCAATGGGATATCAGTTTGAAGCATTTCACTGTTGAGCGATCTACATCTGAGTTTTATTTAATGCTGTCCGATAAAAAAAACCAATTATATCACTACAGATATTTTGCATGTCGATAACGTGCGATATAGTGTGTCCAATGGACTTTTATTTGGGCCGATGACCTTCGATGTTAGGCCCCTTTAAACAACAAGCATCATCAGGACTTTTATTTTCATTTCGAAAAATCCGATTACCTCTGTCGGGGTTGAAGCCACGATTTTTATATTCGGAGGCCGACACTCTACCAATGAGGGCTAACAGTATTATGACAGCCAATTGTGTTTTCCTGAACTACATTTAATCTATTGTTAAAAGTTCTGCTAATAAGTTTAAAGAAAGTATAAAATGGTACAACCTTTCAGTACTATTAAAATAAGAAATGTAAGTATTCATTCCTATTTAATTAAAATTGGTACCGGTTTCGGCCAGTATTTTTGGTCATCATCAGCCGATCACAAGTAGGTATTTGATTATAGACTTCTTTCTGTAAAGTGCTCTCTAAAGCTTATGTCTTACTAACGTTCATGATTGACACGCAGTATCCTTAAAATCGTACAGTGCCTTATAAACTGCATCTGACAGTATCATCTAAACTTCAGATTTTTACCTGTGCAGCTTTCAACGCACAGTACTCCCTAAAGATGTTAGTGCTTCACTATTAGCAACCTACAGAATGCTTTATACTTCGCAATTTATTTATCTGTGCATTGTTTTACACCTATTTGTGATCGGCTGATGATGACCAAAAATACTGGTCGGAGCAGTTACCAATTTTAAATAAATAGGAATGAAAACTTACATTTTTTATTTTAATAATATTGAAAGGTTGAACCATTTTATACTTTCTTTTAACTTATTAGTGGACTCACTTCAGTACGGAAAAATATGAAATTCTTATCTCTTAATAAAAGTTCTACTGTACAAATGAACATACAGTATGTTACCAAGCTACACTTTCTGTGAATACACAGGTGAGGAGCGTTATGAAAGATTATGCTGAAACTGCCCGCCTTGTTTATCCATGTACATTGCGGGAAAGAAAACAATGCAATATTCTTAAAACAAGGATATTTTATTCACAAGCGATGTGGCAGGTAGTTCATCATTGCAGGAGTATAGGATGACAAATACAGACCAAATGAAATACACATGCCACAGTAAAGTGTGCCCGTACAGTCGCCTCAATACACAATGTATCCCCTTCTCGGCGACAGTGCAGGCGTGTATTCGGGCAAGCAAACGAACATAAAGATATCGAATGGCATCCTGCGGTAGATTGTCCCAAGCATCTTGCACCTTTTCATGCAATTCGGCAACGGTTCTTGCAGGCTCTGGAGAGCGCGTAAGTTCTCACTTCATCATATCCCATACGTGTTCAATTGGTGAGATCCGGTGATCTTGTCGGCCAGGGCTGTTGTTGCACAATAAGTAGAGCACGTTGCGTCGTAGCAGCTGTATGTGGAGGTGCATTTTCCTGATGGAATAGCGCACCTCCTTCCTGTCGACGAAATGGCGGTAGCATGGGGTCAACAACCGGTGCACTCGTTACGTTACCCCGCAGAGTTGTAACTGATGGCCCCCGACACCATGAAGCCTGGGCTGGGACTTGGGTGTCGTGGACGAGTTCATTATGAAATAGGCCGCTCACCAGGTCTACACCGTACATGTGTACGTCATTCACTTGCATACTGATAGACCCTACTCACGTCACTCAAGACAACAGAGCGCCGAGCGTCATTCCTCTCTCCAGTCGACTCTTTCACGACACCAGAGTAGCCGTGCTTGGCGGTGTCGTGGTGTCAGTGGTAGCCTGGCCAGAGGCACACGTGATCGTAATCTTGCTGCAAGTGCAGACGGTTCCCGATGGTCCTAGATGACACAATAGGTGCAACATGTGACCGGATTTCATTCCTGGATGATGTTCGATCGGCCACCGTTGCTCGCACAGTGCGTATGTACTACGCGGACGTGGGAATGTTCCACAGAACAATGTTTAAAGCAGCGACACACCACCGATACATTGTGCCCAACATGTGCCGCAATTCGTCCATACGTCCATCCAGCTTTCCCCAGGCCCATAATGCGATCCCGTCGAAATGGCTGCAGTTGTTCAACAAGAACACGTACTCGTCGGAGGAGCATGGTTATACCCTAGAATGAATGTTACAAACACTGTTCACCTCTAACCTCAGCACAGTTACCGCCTACAGAATCAACACAGAATGCGCACAGACAGGCCTCCTGAACGCCATCTGATTGCCGGTGTCCGTGACAAATGAATCACTAATACAACAACCCCTCACTATGCACTGCCACTGAACATTGAACACAGTCCTTTATGATGCTGCACCGGGCGAGTTGGCCGTGCATTTAGGGGCGCGCAGCTGTGAGCTCGCATCCGGGAGATAGTGGGTTCGAATCCCACTGTCGGCAGCCCTGAAGATGGTTTTCCATGTGTTCCCATTTTCACACCAGGCAAATGCCGGGGCTGTACCTTAATCAAGGCCTCGGCCGCTTCCTTCAAATTCCTAGGCCTTTCCTGTCCCATCGTCGCCATAAGACCTATCTGTGTCGGTGCGATTAAAGCAAATAGCAGGAATGAGGATGCTACATGTTTTTTTCTTTTTCTGGCAGTGTATTATTGGCACCATTTTAACAATTCATTAGCCTTTTGCGCAGGCTTCTAGTGAAAGATGCCTGAGGGATTTATTTTAAATATCCAGAAGATGACTTATTGCCACATACGGAATTCTGTCAGTTGTGTACACTGTTTTATTTACGAATTATTTACACATTATACACACACAAAGTAATAAACTGCCATCATGAACAAAACACTGCTACGAAGAAGCAGAAAAAGAAGACTGGAGACTGCAACACTTGCATATCAAGCAACTACCAACGTAACAATTTCACATACTCGATTAAAGACTCACTAAAACAACTC
This sequence comes from Anabrus simplex, assembly GCF_040414725.1. NCBI lineage: Eukaryota > Metazoa > Arthropoda > Insecta > Orthoptera > Tettigoniidae > Anabrus > Anabrus simplex. The sequence continues at coordinate 49,053,353 of NC_090271.1, forward strand.
TACTCAACCCCCAAGACTATCTCTTTATATAGGCTACATTGCCTGGCTAGGCATCTAGAAGAATATGGCACAACATGTTTTTCCGTAATTTTGAGAGTCTCCAATAGCCTATTTACAATTAATGGATTTTTCTCTACCTCTCTAGAGCCAAATAAACCTTGTTCCAGACTATCACCGTGTGTTGCACAATATTGAACTGAATTTATACATAATATATACAGGTAATAATAAGTTATATACTATTAATTACGTATTCTTAGCTTAGATAAATTCATATTAGTATACATACTGCAGATGTTTCATGACATAACCTCACAAATAATACGGTCACGATTTATACCAAATAAAGTCCGTACAGAACTACGTAAATAATAATAATAATAATAATAATAATAATAATAATAATAATAATAATAATAATAATAATAATAATAATAGTAATAATAATAATAATAATAATAATACGGTACTACTAATAGATGTAAACAACTTCATAGTCACACCTCACAAGTAATAATAATATAATGTTCATCGAACTCGATATTTCCATTATTTACCCATAGGCTTCCAAGTTATACCAGTCTATTACACTTGCATCACCTGTAGGCCCGGGTTCAATTCTCGACTCTGCCACGAAATTTGAAAAGTGGTACGAGGGCTGGAACGGGGTTCACTCATCCTAGGAAGGTCAACTGAGAAGATGGAGTTCGATTCCCACCTCAACTACCCTCGAGCGGGATTTCCGTGGTTTCCCACTACTCCTCCAGGCAAATGGGGCGATGGTACCTAACTTAAGGCCACGGCCGTTTCCTTCCCTCTTCTTTGTCCACACCTCCTGATCTTCCCATCACCCCCACAAGGACCACTGTTCAACGTAGCAGGTGAGGCCGCCTGGTCGAGGTACAGGTTCTCCTCCTCACTTGTATCCTCCAGACCCAAAGTCTCAGTCTCCAGGACACTGCCCTTGAGGTGGTAGAGGTGGGATCCCTCAATGAGTCGGAGGGAAAAACGAACATTGGAGAGTAAACTGATTAAGAAAGAAAGAAAGAAAGAAAGAAAGAAAGAAAGAGATTCATGTACACATTTGTGTCGTTTAATTATTATTAAAAACGTATTTTCATCAAAGCTGTTTATATTATTATTATTATTATTATTATTATTATTATTATTATTATTATTATTATTATTATTATTATTATTATTATTATTATGATACTTTACGGACACCATAACTCGTAATTTATTCGTGTTCTGCAGTTTGATAGCAATTAAGGTAGGTGAGGAACGCACTAAATTATGAGAAAGTGAACCTTGATCTAGAAGTTTCCGGCAGAAATGGTAACGTGACCCCATCGATATCTCACGACATCACCTTGCGAACAAAAGCCGTCTGTCTAACTCGGAGCTTCATTGAGCAATACCAGGAACAGGTCTACAAAATAATTAGGATTAAATTGGGCATAATTTACGAGGTGAGGTTAAGCTGGTCTGACAAGACATGACGACGAGATAATTAGTGAATTAGGGGGTCCTCGAATGCTCCACTTCCAGCATCTCTTCGCCTTCTCACGCTAAACTCTCGGCTCTGCCAATTAAACGAGTCTTTGGTCCGAGCAATAGAAACAGCACTTGTACTGCAAATACTGATATCTGAGTGGCGTTTCTTCACCAGCTTTCTACTCATCACGTGCTTGCTCAGTCTCCGTAACAACATCCTTCCATCTTCTATTGCTCAAAATAAACACTTCCTTGGCGTAATGCGTGAGATTCTTATTTGTGAGCGAAACCTGGCTTCGGAATTCAGTTCCAGCTGATGTCAGGAATTCTAAGAAGATTTCAAATTTAAGACCACATGCTGAGACCGTGTATAGTAAGTAGTAGCTTAGGACCAAACCAGAAAATATATCCCAGTTGCGTACTCACACAAAGTACAGTGGAACCCCGCTCAACCGGAACCCGACTTAACCGAAATGCTCTGGCAAAATTGTATATTAATATTTTGTATTTACCCTCTCGTACTTACCCGTCGATATTAGTAATTCTCTTACCGAGCTCGATAGCTGCAGTCGCTTAAGTGCGGCTAGTATCCAGTATTCGGGAGATAGTAGGTTCGAACCCCACTGTCGGCAGCCCTGAAATGGTTTTCCGTGGTTTCCCATTTTCACACCAGGCAAATTCTGGGGCTGTACCTTAATTAAGGCCACGTCCGCTTCCTTGCCACTCCTAGCCCTTCCCTGTCCCATCGTCGCCATAAGACCTATCTGTGTCGGTGCGACGTACAGCAACTAGCAAAAAAAAAAAAAAAAAAAAAAAAAAAAAAAAAGTAATTCTCTTGTTATATGTGCTGAGAGCTACTAGGCAAACCCCACTTTTATATGATGACTTATGCCAGAATGCACGTGTAGCATAAAACAAAACAGTTTCTTATCCTCCAGTTAGTTCCATGATACATTTGTTCTAATAATATGTTATTTGTTTTACGTCCCACTAACTACTCTTTTACGGTTTTCGGAGACGCCGAGGTGCCGGAATTTAGTCCCGCAGGAGTTCTTTTACGTGCCAGTAAATCTACCGACACGAGGCTGACGTATTTGAGCACCTTCAAATACCACCGGACTGAGTCAGAATCGAACCTGCCAAGTTGGGGTCAGAAGGCCAGCACCTTAACCGTCTGAGCCACTCAGCCCGGCACATTTGTTCTTGAACAAGCAGGAATTATTATTACTGTATTATTCGTCATGAAGATTATGCAGACGACTCCAACCTTGACAATAGCAGTTCTGAGAATCGTGTTACACCAGCTGATGTACTGTTGATTAAATGGTGGCGCGACTTAGATGCGCAACAGTGCTGCACCAAGAAAATTCAGAAGAAAATCACGCATTTTATACAATGAGTGACGTTATGTAAACATTTTTAATGTTACTATACAGTATGCACCTTTGCTTAACAGAGTTTGTATGTATGTTGGGTATTCAGCCCGAAGGCTGGTTTGATCCTCCACAGTTCCACTGAAAGCTATCAACAGATAGCCTAGGCGTCACTGAAGAGGCGTACTAGGAAAATGAGGAGTGAGGTAGTTTCCCGTTGCTTTCCTCACCGAGCCAGCAGTTGCTACTGCACATCAGCCTGCCAAGCCCACTGAAATGCATGCACTAACCGACCCTATGAGCGATATTTTCACACCATTTATATCAGGGACTGGCTGCATAAGGAATGGCACTACTAGCATCACTCATACCTCGGTCACTTTCATATTGTCAAAGCCAAGGATGAGACTGAGACAGGTCAATGAAAGTAACAAATTGCTCTAGCCCATACCAGAAGACATAGTGCAGTGTAAACACTACATCTCTCCAGCAGGGGCTTTAACAGAGTTTATGCATTGGTATTTCGACATTTAACTTCCGAAAATATTTACCTTGGGTCGTCCGAAAAAACGCGTCAACCGAAGTGGATAAGCGGGGTTCTACTGTAATTAAATTCGCGTCCTCGTCCCGACGTGGTGCACCTCTTTTCAGGCACACCCCAAAGCTGCATGTACCAATTCAACCACATACTGGACCTCCTGCGATTCTTAAATCTCCGGCAGTACAAGGAATTGAACCTGGGCCACTGAGGACGGCAGCTAAAAGTGCTAACCGTTACACAACGGAGGACGACTCGTACTCACACTGACTATCCGGCATCCGAGTTCCGTACCTGTCTGCATGTTGAGACATCTGAGAAGATACCCACCTTTTGAAATCACACATTTCCCTTCCCACTTAATCAGGCCAGCAGTGTCCACTATTTATTTATTTATTTATTTATTTATTTATTTATTTATTTATTTATTTATTTATTTATTTAGAAATGGGAGGAAGGAGACGAACTCCTCGACTAAGTGGTATGTTCCGAACTGTCAGTGGAGAGATGGCGTGAAATGACGTCAGTAGACGAATTAGTTTGAGTGGTGTCTTTAAAAGTAGGAAAGAACACAATATGAAGAAAAAGTTGGAATTCAAGAGGACAAATTGTGGCAAATATTCGTTTATATGAAGGGGAGTTTGGGATTGGAATAACTTACGAATAGTGTTCAATAAATTTCTTTGCAATCTTTTAAGAAAAGGCTAGGAAAACAACAGATAGGGAATCTACCACCTGGGCGACTGCGCTAAATGCAGATCAGTATTGATTGATTGATTGATTTATTGATTGATTGATTGATTGATTGATTGATTGATTGATTGATTGATTGATTGATTGATTGATTGATTGATTGATTGATTGATTGATTGATTGATTGATTGATTGATTGATTGATTGTCATTCTCTTCCCTCATCCAGGTTCGCAGGTCGCCCATGGAGTCAAATAGAATGACTGCACAAGACGAGCCGAAAATGTCCTTGGGAACTCCTAGCACTAAACGCCAGGGCTTTATTTTTTCGCTGGTACGCTCCGGTACGCGAACCGGTAAAGATCGTAAAAATTGTGGTGACGATTTAGATTTACTGTTTAAAACTGTGTCTTCACTTAGGTGCTGCCATCTTCGCTTGATGACGAATTATGACGTCAGGAAGTGTCGATAGATTAATTCCCATCCATAGTTATGGACCAACCGGGCAAGTTGGCCGTGCGGTTAGGAGCGCGCAGCTGTGAACTCGAATCCGGGTGATAGTGGGTTCGAATCCCACTGTCGGGAGACCTGAAGATGATTGTCCGTGGTTTCCCATTTTCACACTAGGCAAATGCTGGGGCTGTACCTTAATTAAGGCCACGGCCGCTTCCTTCCCATTCCTAGACCTTTCCTGTCCCATCGTCGTCATAAGACCTGTCTGTGTCGGTGCGACGTTAAGCAAATAGAAAAAAGAATTTCCGGACTGTATCATAAATTATATATATATCGATGTACATGCTTGCCGTTTAAAATCCAGTAATAATATTATTATTTGCTTTACGCCACATCAACTACTTTTACTGTTTTCAGAGGCGCCGAGGTGCCGGAATTTAGCCCGGCAGGAATTCTTTTACGTGCCAGTAAATCTACCGACTCGAGGCTGACGTGTTTAAGCACCTTCAAATACCACCGGACTGAGCCAGGATCGAACGTGACAAGTTGGGGTCAAAAGACCAGCGCCTCAACCGTCTAAGCCACTCAGCGCAGCCGCTCAAAATCTGGGAACCTCCTTATCGTGACTATGATCAACTTCATTTCACTTCCTGTTCTTTGTTGCTTTTTGTTCAATTGTTGCGTGTGTTGTGCATTCTGTACCTGATATGATTTGTTCTCTATGGTCTTTATAAAACGCAATGAGCTCGAAAATCACTCATTTTTTCCCTTCCGCTCCGGCAGGTAAGAAATTAGTATTTTCTGAGAGTGATTCGAGTGAATGCAGTGTGCTGAAATTAAGGGCACCTGGAAGTGTGAAACTATAGAAAAATGTAACTTGCGATATTTAGTTACATAACGCAGAAACTAAAAGAGGTATTTCCTTGAATTTTCTTTTGGTATATTCAATATGCATTAATAAGTTTTTGGGTAGTATAAGAAGCTTCTATATCTAATATTTCGTGTCAGAAAGAACATTATAAAAAATATTTGTTGAAAATATTGTTAAAAATTCCCTCAACTGATGTACCTTTTTCTGAGAAACTATTCAAACTAGACCCAAGAAATTTTGAATGCATAATATTTAACCCTTGTTTTGAGCTGGTGAATTAAAATTATTCTCCTATTGTTTACAGGAGTTTGAGAAATTATTATTTTATATCCTAGTTAAAAACCGAAATTTTCTGTAAAATTTTCAATACTCTTCAAACTGGCCTCCATGAACTAATCAAGACATCTGATTAAATTTACTTCCATAAGCAGATCTATATAATGTCTAAGTGATTACCAAGTTTCAAATACATTGATGTGATAGTTTCTGAGAAAAAGGTACACAGAATTTCAAAAATTACGTCTTACGGAAAATCCTAAAATAATGTTTGATTGGTAGCTGACATCTAATGATATTCAGCGAGCAGAGTTATGTTTAAACCTAATTTTATTGCCTCAAATATTACCTCAGCACAATAATTGATACATCAAATTCTTCAGGAAAGATTTGAAATTTTTAAAGCTCAAAACCTAAAATTCACATTTTTGAGCATACCACACTTCCTAGTTTTCTTAAACTTGAGCGAAAATGCTGCGATTGAATCTGTAAAAGCTCAACACGTGGTTGTGGCTGCCGAAGATGCTTTTGCGAATGAAAATCCTCCCGAGTGTTGGACTCCACAGAAAAAAGGTAATATTTGCGGGGGGGGGGGGGGCGGTGAAAGACTGGTTAATCGTGAAAAATAAAAACTTGACTGTTAATATGTCAAGAAGTAACCAATTTGGGTCCTGATGGAAACAAACAAGATATGAATATTTCTAAGCCACGGCCAAATATTCAGATCACTTCTCTTCGAAAAAGACCCATGCTCATAAAATTAGTTCCGTTCATAAGGCTGCCAATAATATATTGACTGCTACAAAAGAAAAAAAAATGGTGGTGGTCCCTTTTACTCATGCTTTTGAACATGACAAAGAGATAATCTCCAAAATCTTCAGAACAGCCTATAAAATTGCCAAGAAAATCTGGCATTCAATCATTTTTAATCTGAAATTGATCCCCAAGAAGTGAATTGTAGCGACATGGGCCGAATTCTTCATTGCGACTCCTGGTACCTGAAAGGAAGACATCTTGCGATTGACACAAAGAGCAAGGAAAGTTCACGTGAAGATGGCAGCACCACCATCACGGATCCAATTTGGAAGTTACTGTAATGGAAAAGCAAGGTGAGAAATCAGAAGGAAATGGTGAGAGGAGAAGGGTTACAGAGCTTAACTACTAGTGTTGTTTTATTTTTTTGCTAGTGGCTTTACGTCGCACTGACACAGTTAGGTCTTATAGCGACGATGGGATGGGAAAGGCCTAGGAGTTGGAAGGAAGCGGCCGTGGCCTTAATTAAGGAACAGCCCCAGCATTTGCCTGGTGTGGAAAAGGGAAACCACGGAAAACCATCTTCACGGCTGCCGACAGTGGGGTTCAAACCCACTATCTCATGGATGCAAGCTCACAGCCGCGCGCCTCGAACCGCACGGCCAACTCACCACGGCCGTTTCCTTCCCATTCCTAGGCCTTTTCTGTCCCATCGTCGCCATAAGACATATCTGTGTCGGTGCGACGTAAAGCAAAATAGCAAAAAAAAAAAATAATGCTAATTTTAAATATTTCTGTTTGAATTCTGTTTTTATACCAATAATGATGAACATTGGAAAGCTATTAAATGGTCGGTGGGTGGGGGGAGCCTCCCTTCCCCTCCGCGATTTCGCACCCTGTGGGAAAGGTACTAATGTAATACCTTCATTTTTACTAACATTTTAGTTAATCTATGTTGAAGTCTCAACGCTAACGTAAAAATTAGGTTAAGTTGCATTTTGCCCTACAAATTAGGTTAAACATTATGGTACACTATGTGTTTTAAATTAACTAATTTTCTTTAACCGGCAAGCTGGTTGTATAATACAGAGTCTTTTTATTAGCTTATACCGCAGCACCTCTCAGAGCAGGGCACGGCTGGCGCAATGACACTTCGTCGTCATCCGGTATAATGCGCGCTTTTCCTCCCCACTACTCACGGCAATTCACACTTATAGAAATATATTTATATTAAAACTATTAGTCTGAAACCTACCTGGCATTACATTTGATGTTCAAAATGTTGTCCCTCAGCTGTTAAACACGCCTGACACCTCGTAAATAGGTTTGCAGACACTCGGCGAATCTCAACCCATGTGATGTTCGAAATAACTTGTGTAATGTTCTCTTGTAGTTCTTCTCTTGTGTGAGGGTTGTTCACATACACTTTTCTCTTCAGCATCGCCCACAGGTAATAATCACAGGGATTTAGATCAAGAGATCTAGGGGGATAATTAACCACACGATCTTCAAAAACTTCCCGTATTACCTCCATAGATCTATTAGCAGTGTGTGCCGTCGCAGTATCTTGCATGAAGTAACCATTACCCCTTTCTTCTTCCGTCGGCTCTTGAAAGAATGGTCTAAGAATGAGGTCTATATATCGATCAGCATTTATTGTTTCACGGAAAAATATAAGCCCTATAATTCTGCGAGCACCCACTGCGCACCTAACTCCTATTTTTCCATCATGAGGTGGAAGGACATGCAGCTGGTGGGGGATTTTCTGCACACCAGTAGCTTTTTTTTATTTTTTTTTATTTTTACTATTTACATAGCCACATAAATGAAACCACGCTTAATCACTATAAAATAAAAGTTCTGGGTCAACATACCCATCGCTAGAGGCATGATTTTTTCGCATTAATTTATGAACGATTTCGCGAGAAGTATACTCATTTTCGTGTTATTTCGCTTTAATGAAATTCTAAAATTAATCATTAAAGGTTTCATTATTGTGTATGTCAGCGATGCCGCTGGTGGGATCTTCAAAAGCTCTGCCATCAACTGTCATAGATGGCCTAGCCATCACTGAAGAGGCGTACTAGTGAAATGAGGAGTGAGGTAGTTTCCCGCTGCTTTCCTCACCGAGCCAGAAGTTGCTATTACATATCAGTCTGCCAAGCCTACTGAAATGCATACACCAACCGACCCTATGAGCAACATTTTCACACCATTCGTAGCAGGGACTGGCTGCATAAGGATTGGCATTACTAGCATCGCTCATACCTCAGTCACTTTCATATTGTCAAAGCCAAGGATAAGACTGAGACAGATCTATGAAAGTAACAAAATTGCTCTAGCCTATACCAGAAGACATAGTGCACTGTAAACACTAGGTCCTGTCAGCAAAGACGTTCATTATTGTGGTTCAGAATTATTTATATGAATAGTAGATGTATAAATTACTAGTAAGCATCCAATATTGTTTCATTTTATTCCTGATTATGATTACATAGCACTTACGTTATAGTATTATTGGGCCATCGTACTCATTCCTTACTTCGTGAAAACATAACCTAGCACATGTTACAATGAAGCTCTGTTTCGTTAGTCGTCTCCGGTCATTAACAATCTAATTGTATTTCGAAAAAGTCGCTCTGCATCAACGGATGAACAGGGAACCCAAATAGACTTTAAAACAGAATTTGCAAATTTCAGGTGTATGAATTTTAATGCTTGCAGTGACTGAATTATTTCAACTTGTTGACCGGGATTTTCTTCAATTTGTTTTCGCAGAAGGTACCCAACAATAATATCAGACTGCTTCAACATTTTAAAGCCAGACAATTTTTGTACTTTTTCAGTCAGTGAGGAAACATTTGTATAGTTTGATTGAATTCCATTAGTTGGATGAAACAAATCTTTCGAAAGACCAAATAAAGTGTTAGCATCACTTGGGGACATGTGCTTTTCAATTTTATTTACAACTAAGACACTAACATTTTGGAAAAGAAGAGTCGCTTCACGTTTTAACGATTCACTAAACCCTTCAATAATCTTACTAACTAGCTCACCAACAAAGCCAGAAGCAATTTCATTCATTTTATCTTTCAGTTCTGTTATTTTCGAAACAAGCAAGCAAGAATATGGATAATTAGACCCTTCTAATTCCAAAACAACGTCTGCAAATAACTTGCAATTTTCAAAAACAAATGCTGCTTGGGATTTTACCAGGTTGTAAATTCTGGCATCTTCCATTACTGCTAACCAGTTTACCACTGGTACAGGTTTCAGTGACAACTGTTTGAAAAATGAGTGGAGGATATCTACATTTGCATGTATGTAAGAGGTATTTATAAACCAACTTCCCCATCTACTCAACACAGGCTCGGGATACAATGAAAATGACATATCTGGGAAGTTTTCGTCTCGGTATGAACAAACCTTGACACACGAATACAGTTCTTTGTTTTTGACACAATGGCATTAAGTTCTTTCAAATTCTTTTGTAGGACATCACCGAACCAACTGAATTTATGAACCCATTATGTGACGTGAATTAAATGTTCTCCCGTATTTCCCTTAATGAGTTCACAACATTTTAACATATACTGGGCGGAATCAGTTATCACATACTTTACATTCTCATAGTTAATTTGAAAATTATGCAAAACATGCAGGATTGCTTGTGAGCACGTAGCATCTAGAAACGCACGTTCTAACAAAAATATTTCCTGTTCAGATACTGGATCTTGAGTTTTGATCAAGATTGCGAACACACAGCGGCCTGAAGAGTCGGTAGTTTCGTCGCAGATAAGAGCCAAGTCCGTTTTCCCTTCCAAAGACTGTTTGATGCTTGCTAGTACTTCGTTTGAGCAACGGAGGACGTATTGTTTCCTTAGTTGGTTGGCTGTGGGAAGGTCTCCAGATCTTAACCAATAGAAAAAAGAAAAATCTTTATCAAAAAGAGGTCTTAGAAAACCTAGTCTTACTATCACTGATCGTTAATTGTGGAGTTTTAATAGACTGCACATTCCTGGTACATACTTTTGAAGCCATTTCCGGACTGCAGGGTCGTTTACCTTCGCCAACGGGATGTTGACTTTGAGTAGCATCGCTGATGTTTCGTGAAAAAATTCTATTTTTTTCACCCTTAGCTTTCTTTTGCATCTAATGAGAGTTCCACTTTTGCCTGTCGTTTCACTGTTGGAGTGCTAAATTTACGTTCTGAATGTTCCTTATTTTTAAACAATGTTTTGAGGCAGTATATTTTTTCTCCAACTCGATACGAACATTACAAAATTTACACATTAAAATATTGCTTTCCGAAACGTATAAACCTTCATTCGCAAACTGTTTAGCTCTGTTGTGCACCCTAACACTTGTCGAGCGACCCGTCTTCGCTACTGTCTGTGATCACTTTCTTAATTTTACCTGACCACGAAGCCGAAATACACCAGTCAATTGTGCTGCTTGTAGACGTCATTAGGTATTCCAGGATTGCACAGTGCCGTGAGAAAACAGGCTGGGGTGGGATTACCAGCCACCACAAGAACAATATTCCAAACATTTCGTTTGGGAAGAAGCCTGGAGCCAACCCCTTTTCTTTGATGCCATGTCTTAAAGAGATTTTCCAGAACGTTAATGATAACATATTTCTTTCCTGTTGATGAATTTTTGTTCGTTCTTCCTTTTCTTTTCATACATAATCTTGAAACAAAATGTCAAGTTCGTTATTCACTACAGATTTCGCTGTAATATCGCGCTTATCGCGAAATAATTGAATTTCGCTTTAAAATGGCCTTATTGCTTTAATTCGCTTTAATTCGCGAACATAATATCCATATTTTCTTAATCAGAAACGCATAATTCGTAAAGATATCGCAAAATCGCTTCAAAATATTTTTTGTCCCGTTTTTCGTTAATGAGAAAAAATCATGTCTCTACCCATCGTGAACTGACTGAAGCAACCAGTTACAATACCGAACCCTAGCGAAATTGTTAGGTCCTCTTAAATAGTGGGCAGGGGTGGGCTTGTACGGTTTTGATTTTAACAGTTTTGTTACTTGTACGGCGAGACGCGACAGGGATTTTGTTGGAGTTCTTTCCGAGAGAGCTCCTATTTGGTTGAAACGGTTCGTCTCCTGCGTGATTTTTTGTTAAGAATGGACCCGGTGGTGCGGAACTTCTTTACTAATTTACGTACCGCACACCTATGGGGAGGGAGGATGCCAGAAAATTTGCGAATGAATCAAAGGCGGCAAGAAGAGGAATGCTTCGCATAGCACAACACAATGAATACACGCTGTTCTACTGTATACATCACTAGTTAAACACACGATTACCTTAATATTCTCACAGAAACGACGCTATTTTAAAGCGAACACATTGAACACGCTACCAGTACCACAGATGTTAAACTTAACTCTTGCTGTGAAGGAACGGTTATTGCTGCCGTACTGCATTAGATCATCTTAGCAGGTCATGAAGCAACATATCTCTCGGCAAATGAGTCATCCGGCCGCGCTATCGCTTTCCGTGGATGTCCCCCTGACACACGGACCGAGCCAACAAAAGTACCCTGTATGATTATATGACGCCACAGAAACTGTAGCCTGCGACTCCAGCATCCTATGTTTGGAATGGGTCGAATGAGTACCGATAAACACTTTTCCAGAAAAGAAAAAGCACTGCTAAAAGCCATACGATAGGTAACTAATTAAGTAATTCGCAACCAAATACCGTCGGGGTGCGAGGACAAGTGTTGACTAAGGAAGGTCGGTCTAACAAGCCGAAAACGGGGAGCTCAACACAAGTAATAACAAGCAATTCCAAACTCGTGTAATGGCCTGTGGTCGCTAACCCATACTCCCCAGTTAATAACTCCAGAGGTCGCCTCTTTCGACACGCAGGGAATATCTTAGATTTATTCTACCATCCCCACCTGCAGGGGCTAATAAATCCGCTCTAATCTGAACTCACCCTGCGTTAGGCAGCACAGTGTGCTACCGACATAAGAAGAGCTTGTACAGGTTATCTTCAGACCAGACTGTAGCGGAGGTCTGCCTCGCGCGATCCTGTCAGTAATAAATGTTAGGAAATGAAGATTCATAATATACTTTAACAAGACGAGCAAAACAGCTTCTTGACAGCTACAGAGCGCACTCTGCTTTATATTTCTCGTCTTTTGTGCGCTGCTGACTTGAAAGCGCAGATCCACAATTGATGGACCGTAGATTACCATAGGCACGTGCAGTAATGAGGTGATCCAACCCTGAACCATGATTCGGCACCTTTATTTTTACCTGCGAACTGGTTTAAAGATTTGCAAGACGAATTTTATAGAGCGGCTTTGTGCTCCATGTTCTTCCGTAATCTATAGTGAATTTCAACCTTTCACGTGACGAACGATGCTTCTTTCCCTTGCTATTGTGCAGAGCTGTGCTACTTTCCTTGGAAGAAAATTATTTTTTGAACATTTCGAACTTGTTTCCGTGCTTAGAAAATTAGCTTTTCCTCGTGAAATATGGCCTCTTGAATGCAGACAAAACTCTACTTTATCCTGTCCTTTTCCTAATTATAGGAAGTAGGCGTTTCTTTAATTTGGCCCACTTTTATTGATGGATGCCCTTCCTGACGCCAAACTTATATGGAGGGATATATTCATTATTACACTCAGTTCCCGAGCAGGAGAAATTAAATAGGCGTGGCTAAAATCCTTACCGGCCGGAAATCGAACCCAGGGCCCTCTGAACAGAATCCCGAAATACTGAGTATTTAGCCAGGGAGGCGGTTGAAATTTTCTTCAGCAGCTTATCCCAAGCTTTTCCAGGCTCCTTACAGTTTTGGCCATGGGTTTAGGGCTGGATGCCTTTCGTAAGGCCAAGTGTTTTTTTATATGAAAATATTAATCCACGACCGGCATTCGATTACGACCTTCCAGGTGGGAAACCAGCACCTAAGCCACTAAGAACTCAGCATTCGGCCACACCCCACCATCCTTGAATGCACATAAAGTGAAGACTGTAAATTGACATGTTTTAAAATCATATGTACCGTTATCAATATTCACAACAAATTATTGGTTAAGATTAAAGGTGGTGGTGGTGATTACTGTTTTATGAAGAAGTACAACTGGACAACTATCCTCTAATCACAATAATCAGAAAGAGTGGAAGGGGTCCGACACTTTGAATTGGTCAAAGAAAGACAAGTTGATCAAGGGATGCGATAGATTGAGGAATGAATGTCAGGACTCAGCAAAGGACCCCTTGGTCGCCGAAACACGCTCCCAATTTGAGAGCCCCTGGGGCACCTTTTAGTCGCTTCTTTTAAGATTAAAGATGGGAAACGGGATGGAAATACTGAATTCAGCGTTCCAGCCTCAGATGATGATGGGGTGGTGTTGGTGATTAATGTTTTAGGAGGAAGTGCGACTGGGCAGCCATCCTTTATATCACACTAACGAGAGAGTCCGGCTACGCGGCTAAATGGTTAGCTTGCTGGCCTTTCGTACAAAGGGTCCTGGATTCGATTCCGGATGGGGTTGGGGATTTTCATTTTCATTGGTTAATTTATCTGGCTCAGCGACTGGGTGTTTGTGCCGTCTTCTTCATTAGAATCGATCCTAGGTAGGGCCTCATCCTCATAGACGCGCGCGTCGCCTATATAAAAGTAAACTCGGAAGACCTGTAACAGGCCCCGCCGGAGGCCACACGCCATTTGTTAAGTATTCAACCCGGAGGCTGGTTTGATCCTCAAAAGTTCTACCATCAGCTGTCATAGGTGGCCTAGGTGTCACTGAAGAGGCGTACTAGGGAACTGAGAAGTGAGGTAGTTCCCCGTTGCTTTACTTACTGAGCCAGAAGTTGCTATTCATTCTAGCAAACCCACTGAAATGCAAAACCAACCGACCCTATGAGCGATAATTTCACACTATTCATAGCAGGGACTGGCTGCATAAGGAATGGCATTACTAGCATCACTCATACCTCAGTCACTTTCATTTTGTCAAAACCAAGGATGAGACTGAGAAAGGTTAATGAAAGTAACAAATTTGTTCTAGCCCACACCAGAAGACATATACTTATTACTAATCAGAGAGGAAAAATGAATGGCATACGACGCTCCGATAAATGAAGGTATCGGCCAAAGAAACACGAGGGCCACGAAGGGCATGTAAATGACAGACTCCCTAGGCCTCCACACGTAATACCGTCGTTGTCGGAAAAGAACAAGAGTTGACCAAGAGAGGTCCGATAGGATAAAGGAAAGTGAAGAGGCTGGCACCAGTAAATGGAAGCAACGGTCCCGCGGTCGCCAACTAATGCTGCCTTTTAGTCGCCTCTTATGACAGGCAGGGTTACTGTGGGTTTTATTCTACCGCCTCCACCCTCAGGGGAGTTATAGGGTACAGCGGGCCTCCTAGGCCTTCTCTCAGGCCAGTGCGGAGAAGGAGAGAGGAGAGCGACCGTGGCCTGTCCAGGCATTCGCCTCAGTGAGGAAAATTGAAAACCGCGGAAAACCATTCTCAGGATATTCCACCGCCTCTCGAATATAGAGCTGTAAAGCCATGACAAAGCCGTTCTGCTCTGTAAACGTTAACGATAGTTGCCTCTAGACACTTTTCCAGAACTTGTGAGAGGCATTTCCATTGATTAATTTACTGCAATCTTGTTTTCACTATCGTTACGAGAGTCAGATTAATAATCATTCCCTCCGTCATGTTTTCTTTACACCTTGGCGCAGTCATGTTGGAAGATAGAAAGCACATGTCAAGCAAAACACAAGGCACAGAATTATCGTTAAAAAAAGACGATTTATCGAATAATAATCGTATGGCCTCAGCTACCGTGTGCAGACATTTCGATTTGTCGCCATCTGGCTGTCTGCTCGTCAATTTCGACGTTCCGTTTTACTCTAGGACCACTAGATGGCAGACAGAGTAAACCGGATCTCTCTTGGGCGTCTATGGCTGAGATTTAATGAATTTTGTCGGGTAAATACCAAATGTATCACCAGAGATCTTTTACATGCCGACATCGTACGACATGGAGTGTCGAATGGAATTTTTTCCGCCCTTCAAAAATCCGGCTACCTCTGCCGGGTTTGAACCCGCTATCATGGGAACCGGAGGCCGACAATCTACCACGGGTCCACAGAGGCAGCTACGATGTATCGAACTGTCATCACAGAGACTGTCGGAGACTCGCACAACGTCAGACTAAACCTAAGTTGTGTGTGAATTTGTATATGATGATGTTGATTTAGAATGTTAAACTAGTAGTTTTTCTTGTCGTATTTTCTTTCCACGGAACTGGTTGTTGTACTCTTGTTGTTGTAGTTGTTGTTATATGTAACAAGCTTTAACAGCTTCATTTTAGATAATAATCCCGTATTGACTACAAATCAAATAGCGAATATTTAAGATTAACTTAAATATTATATTTAAGTGGTCCGCCTAATCAATACATACACTGAAGAAAATGGAAATTACAACACCCAGAAGGAGTGATGCTACTTGGCTGCAATTGAACATGCCGGACGAGTGTTCGGTTGTGCTTCGATTATTACACTTTCAGGTCCCTCTGACCGCAAGTTTGAACAATAATCAATACAGGATGTGCCCACCATGAGCTGCAATACATTGATGAATTCGTCGAGGCATGGAGTCAATAAGGCCCTGGATCGCTTCCTGAGGAATTGTGGCCCATGCTTGCTGCACTGCACGGGTCAGTTGTTCCAGAGTTGTGGGTGGCTGAGGACGGTTGGCCAGTTGTCGACCCATCATGTCCCACACATGCTCATTAGGACTGAGGTCCGGGGATCTGGCGGGTCATTCTAAGGTTGTGATGTCGTGGAGAGCTTCTCTGGAGATGCGTGCAGTGTGAACCCGGGCATTGTCCTGCTGAAACATCCCATTAGCAATGTTCGCCATCATAGGGACAACCAATGGATTGAGTACTGTCGAGCAATCATAGTGCCGTCAACAAGCACTAATTGTGATTTCACATTAAAGCCAATAACTCCCCAGACCATAATGCTTGGTGTTGGCCCTGTGTGCCTCTCGACAAAAAGATCTGGGCGGCCCCTCTCCTCGGTACGTCGGCGCACACGATTCCGGCGATCACTGCGGGCAAGACAGAAGCGCAATTCATCAATAAGGACGACCCTATGCCATTCGTCGATCCACATCGATCTTTCTCGACACCAGGCCAGCCTTACACGTCGCTGTTGTGGGGTCAATGGACACGGGCTCGTAAGCCAGCTGCACGCAGGTGATTACCAACTGTTTCTTGTGTAACGTGAGGTGCCACAGCTGCTCGCATTTGCGCCGCTGTTGCATGGGGTTCCATCCGGGCAATCCGAATGATGCGGCGATCCTCTCTCACAGTTGTCTGTCGCGCTGGGCCTGTGCCAGGTCTACGAGTGTGGGTATCTTCATTTGACCACTGCTCCCATACACATTGTACCGTAGATGCCTGTCGGCCAACACGTGCAGCGACAGTCCTTAGCGATAATCCAGCCTCACACAGCCCAATTATCCGAGTCCTCTCAAACGGCGACAGTTGTTGATAGCGTGCTTTTCTCTGTCGTCGAGGCATGTTTGACAGGGAACACTTCACTGCACAGACTGCAAGTCAACTACGCTACACCAGAGTCCGTATACTGGAGTTGATTCCTCCGCGGCCAATCACGTGGGGAGACCTGTAGCAACAATCCAATGGGTCTGAAACTTTGATCGTTTACATACCTACATGGCATCGTTCCATATCTTGAAAATCAACACAAACGACCAATGCCTTCATGGTGCTGCAATTTCCGTTTTCTTAAGTGTATATAATTTATTACATTTAGTACATATTTCGTCCCCTAAAGGGCATCATCAGCTATAATGGGTAGTTATGTTTAAACTTTATTATTACGTGTAATCTTAAGATAGTAGTAAACTCAACCTATAGTATTGCAAGCCGTAGTGTTAAGCGCTGGAAATACTAAAGGTGTGTGTGAATTGTTATATGATGATGCTGGATTTAGAATATTAAACTAGTAGCATTTCTTGTAATATTTAATTTCTATGGAATTGCTTGTTGTACTCTTGTTGTTGCAGTAGTTTTTGGGTAGTTACGTTTTAACTTTACTCCATTATCACTTGTAATGTTAAGCTATACCCCTAATATCTAAAGTTGAGTTCTGGCATTTCTTAGAGGGAGGTCCGTTTACTGCCTGCCAGGGCGGGATAAAGGGAGTGGGGGGGAGTTGTTTGCCATGGAAACGAGGGTGGGGCGACTGCGGTTGCCATGGAGATAAATCTTCTGGCCAGCTAGTCTTGCTTGGAGTTGCGAAACCTCTCACTTGTGAGTTTCTTGTCGCAAGCAGTTCAGTGTACTCGACGTTAGCCCCTGACGGGACGTACTCGGGCTCCACCTGGATACCACGGCCGAACCCTTACGGAACACGCCGAAGATTTCCGAACGGCGCACTGGCTTTGAGTTGACAATGCAAAAGAACGAACTGTAGGAGATCTGCTGAACGAACGAACGAACGAACGAACGAACTATAGTAATGTTTATGAGGTACACTATACGAATACATACGAAGAGAACCGGGCAGTGACGATTTCGAGTTGACAGCAGGAAAGTGTATTTATTGTACGAGTGGTTTGAGAAGAAAATTACGTGCGTATATTTTCGAAGATCTACTTGTGCATAGTGTTCGTTACTGTACCTGTGGGATTAGTGTATTTCGTTTGGTGTGCCCAGCTACAGTGTGTATTTAGTTACGTGCCGCGTGTATATTTAGTTTTTCTTCAGTTTAGGTAGGCTTACTTACATAACGTTATAATGAGCAACGTTAAGAAATACTCGTGTTCCGAATGTGGTAAAAGCTATGAGTATAATAAAAAATTTTGGAAACATCTTTCTAAGGCCCATCCAGAGAAACTAGATGAAATTGCGCCTTGTTTAAAGGGCGAGACATCTCTTCCGCACCAGTGTAAATTTTGTGATAAACAGTTCACGCATAGTTATAATTTAAAACGGCACGAGCGTCAGTGCCACACAAACTTAATTGGAGGACCTGAGACAGAGGATAAAAAATGTCCTTCTTTCTCAAGCTTCCTAGAGTGGAAACAGCACATTGAAAGCAAAACATGTTCACAGTATGTAAAGAAAAGGGGTTCTTACACTGCAACAGATAACACGAAGAGACATTACTATGTGTGTCATCGATCAGGCTTTTTTGTGTCTGAAAGTAAAGGCATCAGGCACTTGAAGCTTCAGGGAAGCAACAAAGTTGATGAGATCTGTCCAGCAAGTATTCGACTAATTGAACACGAAAATGGAATGTGTGAAGTAAAATATGTTCCCACTCACAGAGGTCATCAAAATGATCTAAGCCATCTTGCCCTCACAGATGTAGAGAAGAAAACATTAGCAACAGATATTGCCAACCAGATTCCCTTTCAAGCTATTCTGGACAAAATTCGCGAATCTGTGACAGACTCAAAGCTTGAAAGAATTCATTTAATCACAAAACAGGATTTGTATAATATTGAGCGTAGTTTTAACTTGAGCTCTAAATCTGTCAGACATCAGGAGGATGGTACAAGTGTTGAGGCCTGGGTCAATGAAGTTAATTCAGGTGACAAGCCCTTGTGTATTATTCTATAAACATCAGGGGACCACCAGTGAAAAGCATCCAAACCTCAGAAGTGATGACTTTATTTTAATTATTATGAACAGTGCTCAGAGTGAAATATTAAAGAAATATGGTAGTGACTGTATATGCACTGATGGAACACATGGGCTTAATAGCTACGGGTTTGAGTTAATAACGCTTTTAGTTCTGGATGACTTGAGACAGACTTTCCTTGTGCATTTTTGATTTCCAATAGAAGTGACCAGAAAATATTGTCTCTATTTTTCACCTACATTAAGAATGAGGTTGGTTGTGTATCCCCAAAGGTCTTCATGTCCGATTTGGCAGAAGCCTTCTACAATGCTTGGAATGCAGTCATGGGACCTGCAACCATGAGATTATTTTTCTCATGGCATGTTGACAGAGCATGGAGAAAGAATATTCAGACCAAAGTAAATGGGAAGGAAAAACAACGAAATGTTTATAAAATTCTGTGAACAATAATGCAACAATATTTAGATTTTTGTGAATTAAATAGGGGTGGTCTTGCACACCTAGTAGCTATGTCAGTGAGTGTATAGTATCATGCAACATTTGATTTAAAGTGGCTATGAACATTGTGCTTTGAGTGTTTCAGATCAAAAGCAGTTGTTATTTCAGTTAGGAATGAGTAGTTTGGATTGTTGTGATATGATGATGATGATGCTTGTTTAAAGGGCCCTAACATATAGGTCATCAGCCCCAAATGTTGTGATATCAGTGTTAGATGAGATATGTGTTTGTGGCCTGTTGTAAAGAAAAGGGTTTAGAATGTTTTGAAATATATAGTCAGTATGTAGATAAATAATACACAGAATTAAGCAATCACTGTTTTCAGGATTTTAATGCAAAATGTAGGAAGTTATGAGCATCACTGTAAAATTCTTGTTTGTAACATTCATAATTAATCCTATATGGACTACACACACACAAAAAGAAAAGAAAGAAAAAAAAGGAACATGTGATACAGATTTGAGGTCCTTTATTTAATCATGAATAAACGCATTTAGGCATATACAAACTACTATTTATTTCTTCCTGAATTGCAATCCTCAGAAGTATTGTTCTGAAGGATCACTAGACGTTATGATGGAGGTGGTGCATAACTTGGTGGGTATAATTATTTTTAACTTACTTGCTTTATAGTTGACCTTTCATAGGGCAGAAGATTGCGAGTTGGAAAAGAGG
The DNA here is from genome assembly GCF_040414725.1 of Anabrus simplex. NCBI lineage: Eukaryota > Metazoa > Arthropoda > Insecta > Orthoptera > Tettigoniidae > Anabrus > Anabrus simplex. Next base: position 49,073,654 of record NC_090271.1, read on the forward strand.
TAAAGCTTTTTTGTGAGATCTACTTAATATTACATTTGAAAATTTAATGTGATTGGATCTTTTACAATAGACTCGTGGGCTGTACCACTGTCTGTTTAGAGCAAGAGATTATCTTCAGGGTGCAGGAGTACAGTACTGTACCACCTTTCCCTACCAAAGTCTTTCTCATCGAAATCAACTGCAATATATCCTATTATGAATACCTAAGTATTTTAGAATAGGTATTCTAGTTAAGAAAAATATAAGTGATGTTTACATTTGTTGAAAGAATCATACAAGGAACAGTATCAAAGTCATGATGGAGGAAATTCAGGAGACAGAACACTTTTAGTCACTTAATAAACAACAGCAGTCATACTTGGCAGAGGAAGGAAAAAGTTATCAGCAGCTCACTGTCGGACCTGTGTCTGGAAGTGAGTGAATAATCTGTACAAAACTCAAGGCTGACCCTCAGTATTGATATACTAATTTTTTCTAAAATAAAACAAAAACAAACACATTGCATATCTTCTTCACAAAACAATCTTTACATCACCTCTTACAGCAGTCTGTCATTTGCCCTTAATTTCTAATTTTTATCAGAATACTACCATAATACAATAAAAAAGTACTATTATATGAATATTAGATCAATAACTAAAAAGGTTTACTATGAACCATTAAATTGCTATTTTTTCTGGAAAATGTTTTTTATAAGATAAGACATCCATCTAAGTTCTTCTGCATGCATTCTACTTCTTTATATACAAGCTTTCTCTTGTTTTAAAGTTATCATTCCATGAAATTTATTCCCTGAGCAACCTTTATATTGCCAAGACCATTTATTACACAGCTTTCTTTAACTTCAATTTTACTTCTTCAAAAAGCTTGTCACTAGTTGCCATTTCTTCACTTTTATTTCTTAAGTTTCTTGAAATCTTCAAATTCTTCAATATTTAAGTTGCATTTCTTATTTACTTTTCCAATTTTGATGCATTTTTCTTCCTCTCCATCAAGTTCATTTGGTGCTCATTCTTTCCTTTTTGGATGAGCAGTGTAGCAAGAGTGAGCAGATCTTGTCACTGTCAGTTGCTTCGTTGTGACCAGATCAATTGTGGTTTGTTTTACTGCAGTAATTTTTAAAAGCATCCTGAATATTTGTTCTTGTATTTAATATTCCTGGTGACATGGGTGATGCTTTGTCATTGATCAAATCTTGGCTCTTCTGAGAGAAAGCTCTCTACATCTGCACTCCTACAGGATAGAGTGAAACATATCTTAATTGTATTTCTTACTTCAGGATATTTCCTTTTCCCACATGGAAGTTTTAGATTGATATGAGGTTTCTGGTTCTTTTAACTTACAGATTTTTAATTTGCCTTAACTTTCTCAAACTTAAATATCTTCCATTCATCTTGAAGGATAATACTATCCATGGAGGAAGACTGTAAGATTGACTTAATTGGAGACGGCGAACAAATTCGTTATCTTGGAATTACCTTCAGGGATACTCCAGTGTTCGACGAGACTGCTGTAATGAAAAACCTTCACAATAAGCTCCAAATTCTAACATCGTCGCCACTGCTTAAGGAAGACCAAAAACTCATAGTACTGAATTCCTCAATCTGTCCCACCCTGATGTACCCTTTCCTGACATGCAGTTTCAAGAAAATCGCACAGAAATTCTTATCCGATAGCAATAAAATGATTAAAAGTGCAACAAAGGAGATATTGCAGTTACCGACGGATACTCCAGATGGCATGCTGTACACCGAAAAGAAATACAAAGGACTCGCTCTTTTTAAAACCTCGTGGGAAGTTTACCTTTAATGTATTAATGCCTGTAACATCTTGCTTAAGACTAAACACCCACTCCGCGTCGCTTCAAGGGATTCTCATGCGGAGAGTCGGGAATACGTAGAACGCCTAAAACTAACAAACGCTGATATCCAGAAAACAAGCGCCAAGAACGGCTTGTACGATACTAAGAAGATCCGGCAAGAGCTACGAGAACGTGAATTCACCTCCTGGTGTTCACTGCCGCAAAAAGGACTCTGAGTACAACTGTACAAAGAGTACACACCAGCAAACTCTTGGGTGCGAGATCATACCGGACTGTATTGTAACGAGTGGAGAGAGGCTATAAAGATGACTGCTAATGTTTGTGCGGTGCGTTCGGTGCCAGGCAGATCCCTGGACAACAACCTCTGTTGGCATTGCCACAGAGAGAAAGAAACTCTTGGTTATGTCCTGGGATTCTGCACACGCAGGGAGCTCCTAATAAACATGCGGCACCACCAGATCAGATCCCTCATTGCCAAAGAACTAAGAAAGAAGGGATTCAATGTACATGAGGAGATACACGGACTGGCCATAAACAGTAGTTCGCGGAGAATTGACATCATAGCCTTTAAAGACAGCAGCTGTCAAGGATTCATATTAGATCCAACTGTCAGATTCGAGCTTCATAGCGGTCAGCCAGAGGAGGTTAATCTTGAAAAGATTAACAAATACAAATCCACTATCCCTTACTATAAATCTAAATACCACCTTCAGGAAATAGAAATACAGTAATGGTCGCGTTCGCGGTACTGTACCTCGTCATTTCGTCGCCACATGGAAGCGCTTCGAACTTCCAATGAAGCTCATCCCTGAAATTGCGACCCTCGTCCTCAGAGGCTCCATCAAAATCCTGAGACACCACCTCTACAGCTACAGCTCTGGAATGCCACACTAATTATACTGTACCTTTATAATTTAGAGTTTTCTTCAATTAATAGTTCTGTACAGAAATTTGATATGTTTTACCTTGTCCATAGTGGCAGCCTGTAAATACAGAACGTTGTTCCTAAATAAATGGGAATGGAAATATTATTATTGTGAAGAATATAAGTCGATATATCAATGGGAAGAACCTTTGCAACCTTCACCATATCTACACAGCAGTGATGTGAATTTTTCTCCTTAGGTTGTAAAAACAGGTATGTATTAGAAAATATGCAGAAGTAGATTCTCCCCCCCCTCCCCTTGCAACTGATGATATAGTGTTCCTGTACACTTTTCAGAAGAAAAAAGGGCTTCTTTTTCTGGCAAGTCTTTCACAAAGTGCATAACTGAAATATTTCCTCCTTAATCCATGCTGTTTTCAGCCTTCATAATACATCAGTCTTGCAAACCTACAAATGATATAGTAGCCAAGATTCTTCAGCTCATCATACAGAAACTTGAACAAACATTCTCTCTTTTTTGGAAAGTCTCAGAGAGTAATCTAAACACCAAGCTTGATACTTGCAGTCGCTTAAGTGCGGCCGGTATTCAGGAGATATTGGGTTCGAACCCCACTGTCGGCAGCCCTGAAGATGGTTTTCCGTGGTTTCCCATTTTCATATCAGGCAAACACTGGGGCTGTACCTTAATTAAGGCCACAGCCGCTTCCTTCCCATTCCTAATCCTCTCCCGTCCCATCATCGCTGTAAGACCTATCTGTGTCGGTGCAGCGAAAAGCAACTTGTAAAAAAAAAAAAAAAAGCTGCACTAGGCATAAAACTCAATTCACCCTTGTATGTTACATTTTAAAAAAGGAAAGTATCGATTAATTTGTAGTTTTCCAGTTGATGTTACGGATCTACAAACTGTACTGGTATGTTTGTGGTAACACTCACAAAATATTTTTGAAGAGCAAGACTTAGTTCTGTCTGTTAGAACATGGTAGAAATTATTCAGTTCTCATGATGCTGTATGCATTTTTTATAATTTTTGAGTCAGTAGTTATCAAAGTTCAAAAGCAAAATAATTTTCAGAAAATTTCAGCACTTATACTTCCCACTGAATATGGCTGTTGGCAATCCCAGCGAAAACTTACCTTATTTAAAGTCCACCATTAATGGTACCACATTCAAGTGAAAAATATGTGGCTTAATTAATGGGAAGTTTGTGTATGTACAGGAGAGTACAGTCTACACTGGAGGTGTGCTCAATGGGTTTGCTTAAATTATCAGCAGCAGCAAAAACTGTTGTGGCATCTTTAGTGCCTCTTTATTTATTTCACTTTTTTTGTATCTGTCTCTTGGCACAGGCCAGAGCAAAGTGTAGCTTCTACTGAAGTCCCAATCTCATCCATGGCTGTGACAATATGGAAGCTGCTGGGGTATGGGTTGTGCTGAGTAATGACATTTGGAGCACAACTAGTGTTTGAGTATTATGAAAGGTGTTGCTCATAGGATCAGTCGTGCTACAGTAGCACCTTCTGGTCCAGTAAGGAAAGCAATGGCAAACTATCTCACTCCTCATCTTGCCTAGTATGCCTCATTTGGACTCTGCCATTATTTTTTGCAATTTCCATATAACTGCATAGCCTTTGGTGGTCCTAATTGAGGATCCAACCAGCCTCTGGGCTGACAGACAGAAGCAAACTTTATCCCTTACTCCTGTAAATATCACAGGTAAGGACCTAACATCCTACGCAAGTGAAGCCTGTTGTAATATGAGGGCTTAAAATTTGTGTGATAATAGCAGACAATAACAGAGTGAACCATGTAATATTTAACGACTTGTCAATATCTGCAAGTTATGAGTGTCATCTCTCAAACAATTTCAAAACTTTCATTTTTGACAGTGTGTATATTTTAAAAATTATCATAATCAGCTGAGCTTAATCAAACAGACTCTGCAAAAAGCTTTAATGTTTCCATCATTTTATTACCATGACAAATTAACAGCTGCCAAGTTCTCAGATATCAAAAGCGTGTACCCAAAGGAAGTGGTTGTTTGCTGAGAATGGCTCCCAAACTAAACTTCAGAATAGTTTTTCCACATAGGTACTCTTGAACAACAACTCTTGTGCAGTTAATAACTTCTATGAAACTACATTTCCTGTGATCAAACAAGAGTGTAGAAAGGAGTAAAGAATTGCACATTTTCTGCAAACTATGTCTCGGTAATGGAAAATAATGAATATTTAAAAAAGTTATTGCATTTCCCTCTGGGAAAAATCAACTGGGCATAAATACTTTTCAATAAAATGTGTGATGCTATGTTGCCTAGCAACCATGCAGGCTGTGATCTGAAGTATTGATGGAGAATGGACCATGACATTAAGATCCATGGTTTGTGCAGTTCTCAAGGTAATGTCGCCAGCTAACATAATGTCACACATTTTGTAACATAACAGTATTACATTACACAAATGTTTGAATAACCCTCAACTGTTAAGTCCAAATGTGTGGTTTATGGTGAGAGTTACTGTAGACATATCCTAGTGTGTGAACCATGGGCAACGGCTGAGTGGCAAAGTTAATCGTCTTCAGAGTTGGGATACTCATTGCTATGGAATTGGGGTGGACATTTTTGACATGTTCCAAGCCAGGACCCTCCTGTTGTTCTGGGAGCTAGAACTATACAATCAACCGGTGGTCTCTACCCTATAGGAGAGATTCTCACTGTGATTATGTGTAAGTAAGGCAGCATCCTGCTTCACAGAATGTACCAAGCTCAGAATATTTTAAACAAGCCTTGAACCTATGGGAGTAACTCAGTCCCACTTCTATTTGACAGGGTAGGGACTCCTTTTAAACTTACGTACTTAGTTATATCCTTTTACTCTTTTGGAGAGCATAGGGCTTTGACAATGAAGCGCCAAAGTATCCTATTTTGAGCTAGGGTTTTCAGTTCTCCAAAGGTCTTCCCTTCTTGTTTTGCCTCCTCCATCACATTGTGTCTCCATGACTTTCTGGGTCTACCTCTCTTCCGTTATCCTTGGGGTTCCAAAACAGAGCCTTTCTCTCCACTGCATCCTGCTGCTTCTGCAGTGTGTGGCCGATCCATTTCAATTTCCTCCGCTTTATTTGTATGCCAACGGGCTCTTCTGTTTGTTTCCAGAGATCTTCCTTTGAAAATACTTTTGGCCAAAAATGCCTTAATTCTACTTTAGCATCTATAAATACATGTAGTTAATGAGTGATCTCTGAGATAACTTTCCCGGTTTCACAACCATGTAACAGTACTGTTTTTACATTTGTTCGAAAAATGCGAAGTTTGGTTTTCATTGAGATTTCTCTGGCCCTCCATATCGGATAGAGTTGTATGAATGCCACATTTGCTTTGTGGATTCTCAGTTTGACATCAGCAGCTTCTCCTCCATCCTGAGTAACCATACTGCCAAGATATGTAAACTCTTCACGTTGATATTCATTGCTTTTGTTTTCTGGGTATTTACCTTGGAAACTACTTGGCAAATAAAATGGAATTCAATGCGGATCCATCAATATCAATGAGGCTTATGCAAGAAAGAAAGTAGAACTGGCAGAGGTAAGTGGAGATAATGAGGAAGAGATAGATTAGAAAATGTTCTTAACAGGTGTTAAAATAGGAAGGACTGTTAATCAGGAGTTCTATTGCACACAACATAATTTTGGTTAGGCTCGTAAATGAGGAGATGACTTGGGTAGATTTAGCCATTGGAGGAATTAGGATGAGAACTGTCTGCGTGAACCGTGGCAGCTAATCACACTAACCACTACACCACAGAGGTGGTCGATTCAATACTATACCATACAATAAAACTTTCATCAAAGGAACAATATTACGCATTGAGTACAATTAAATAAAGTACGGTGTGATTATACAATTAAAATCATTTAGTATTTGACTACACACTAAGAAACTAACAGATACTAAAGAGACTGCCAGACTGAAGAATGCACGCGGTAAGCGGGTGAACCATACCTCAGTGCCCATGACCTTGGCAAAAAATATACCCTTGCTACCCTTCCTCATAGCACATGCAGTGTCCACTACTTGCTGTGGCGGTATACAAATATGTTATCCGGGACGAACGACATTCTGTGCGTATTTCCTCTAAACAATTTGTTAATAATTAAATAAGATGAGGGAAAAATTAGCCGATAAGACAACAGGGCTTGTACAAATTGCTTTGTTTAAAAATAATTTCTATAATTCCTAGTTTCAGCTGGCTAAAATGGAATAAAAATGCAATCTTTTATCCACAAAGTGAGGGGGCAACTGCCCCCTTCCCCCACAATCGCCGCTACTGCCCTGTATAAAAAGGAAGACGGGAAGAAATGCAGAAATTATAGGGGCATCACTCAACTTTCTAAATCAAACTTTTGGAGATCATTTGAAAATGAATTAGGAATATAGTTGAACCGTTATTGGAGGAGGAGCAACGCAGGTTCAGGAACAACTGAAGCACTACAAACCTGATATTTGCCATCAGAATGATAACGGAGAAGTACTGGGAATAGGCTATGTTAAGAACTTAGTGATAGTTTTTATGGACATCGAGAAGGCCTACGACAGTGTTCCTAGAGAGATAATCTGGGAATACCTAGAAGGTATAGGTCTGCCAGACATCCTGATTGATAAAGTAAAGATGCTCTATCAAAAGTGCTTAACCTGTGTCCAAATATTGGATGGAAGATCAGATTGGTTTGAAACCAAAAGAGAAGTCCAGCAGGGAAGTGCCTTGTCACCACTCCTGTTCATCATTGACATGGATTGGATCATAAAATCCAACAAAGAACATTGCAAAGAGCCTAACACTCTAATATTTGCAGATGATGTTCTGATCTGGGGAGAAAATGAAGCAGACGTACAGGAGAACCTAAATCCCTGGAATAGCAATTTAAAGAATATGGACTAAAAATCAATAAAACAAAAGCTCTTTAAATGACTATCAACAGTTAAGGCACAGATTCAAACAATTTCCTGGAGGGAAGTCTATTGCAGTCTGGTTCTAACTTCAAATAGGCTACCTTGGAAGAATCACTTCAAAAGATAACCCATTAAATTAAGAAATACTTAACAGGACTCAGAAATCTTCTCAATTTCATTTTCAAGTGAGAAACCTACTCTGGGATGATAAAATACCCCAGAAAGCAAAACTGACCATGTTTCATACCTACTTCATTCCATTTCTCGCATATGGACTTGAAACATGTACCCTGCATAACAAGGCAAATAATAAAATCCAGTCAACAGAAATGAAATTCACCAGAACAATGAACCAAAAGACCAGGAAGGACAAGATTAGAAATGAAGCAAATAGAAAGGAGGCTGGCATCAAAATGCTTGCTACCAAGCTTTTAGGAAGAGGCAGGCTACAATGGTTTGGACATGTTATGACGATGGACAGAACGAGAACAGCAAGGAATTATTTTGACAGAGAAGTGAAAGGGGGAGGCCAAGGAATTGATGGATAGAGACAGTGAAATCTGAGGTCAGCAAGAGGAATACCAAGTGGGAAGATATAGAGGAACAGAAACTAAACTTTAACAGGATGAAGTTGCAAGCGCTTGTACTCCACACCTGGGAAACTGGAGCTTGAAGATGATGATGTATGGATGTAAGGCATTTATAAAATTTACTTTGCACAGGAATCCTCTGGAAGTAAATTTCAGTTATGCAAATGACACCTCACTTTTCTTTCAATTTCTGATCATGGCTTAACAGTTGCAGAACTCTTAAGTTGAGCCCTGGGACACTAATGACTGACACTTTCAGCAGTACTACAATGTACCAGCAGGGAAGCTCACAAACCAACAATCTTGAGAACAGATTTAGCTGTTACCTGCAGCTTTCAGGAAAGTAATTATCATATATCAGTCACACAGTTCATGGAGTGTGATAAAAAAAATCATACCATAATACATCATGCTCGAAAATTTCATGTGATTTGACCTTTTTTACAATAGAAACATGAGTGTACCACTGACCCTTTAGGATGAGAGATTATCTTTAGTGCTGTCGCCCAGGTGGCAGATTATGCTTTCACTAGAAATACTGTTATAAGTCTCAATTAATACAGCATATGGTATTGATAACAGTAGCCAAGAGATTAATTATAATACAAGGTAGTGGAACTGAGGCTGTACTTGTATTTCGGTATTGCTGATCTTGAAGGATAGCCTATATCCATTACGGTAGTGGTTAGCGAATTTGCTTGAATCTTATTATCTCATGCTTGGCAGAAAGAAAAGAAAAGAATACCCTTCAATATCAGCTCACTATGCCTTTGCTGGCAGGACCTAGTGTTTACAGTGCACTATGTCTTCTGGTATAGGCTAGAGTAATTTTGTTACTTTCATAGATCTGTCTCTGTCTTATCCTTGGCTTTGACAATATGAAAGTGACTGAGGTATGAGTGATACTAGTAATGCCAATCCTTATGCAGCCAGTCCCTGCTATGAATGGTGTGAAAATGTTGCTCATAAAGTCAGTTGGTGTATGCATTTCAGTGGGCTTGGCAGACTGATGTGCAATTGCAACTCTGGCTCGGTGAGGAAAGCAACGGGAAACTACCTCACTCCTCATTTCCCTAGTACGCCTCTTCAGTGATGCCTAGGCCATCTATGACATCTGATGGTAGAGCTGTTGAAGATGCCACCAGCGGAATCGCTGACGGACTGTACATACATCAGCTCACTGTCAGTTCTGCCTATGGAATTACATAACCTCTTCTATAACCTAGATGTCCTGAGTTTGATGGGATTATATTCAACCTTCTCATTGTCACTTTCTTCTGACTTTCTGATATAGATTCAAGCAAATTCACCAACCACTAATGGATATACCCATCAAGATCAGCAATACTGGAATAAAAGTACAGCCTTAGTTTCACTACCTTGTACTATAATTAATTATCTTTTGGCTAATTTTATCAATCCCGTAGGTCTATGCTGTATTAGTTGAGACTTAAAAGTGAAAGTATAATCTGCCACCTGGGCAACAGCACCTAATGCAGATCACTGATTATTAGTGCAATTCTTATTGATTAATGAAACTGTATATCGGTATCTAAGGTAAAATAGGGCATTCTTTCCAATATATAATTTGAGGTTATAATACTCGATGCAATATTGAACTGAAATATACAATATAAACGTAAAATATAATATTAAAAAAATACACAAATTTTTTTTAAATACATTTATTTATATAAAGCCTGTACATTTTAAAAGACTGTGCTTGCTTTAAACGGGTTGTAGATCACATGTACCACTCGGAGATATAACAACAAACAGTAAAAATCATTGAGCTCCAGAGACGGAAAGCACTATCCAGTATCTTCTCACAAGCAACGGGTAGTCGATCACATGTACCACTCGGAGATATAACAACAAACAATAAAATTGAGCTCCAGAGACGGAAAGCACTATCCAATATCTTCTCACAAGACATTCTCAACACACGAGTCACATTTATATACACATATGCTAATACTCTGAGCATTAAATAATAGAAATAGCGCTGACCATGTGAAGCTGCAGTAGGTGAAAATAAACATACAGCAATGGTCTTCAGAATAGTTCAGTTCAGAGATCAGTTAGTGATTTGAACTACTCGATTCATGATGGCGGTGTACGCCATTCGGAAAGCTTCGGCTTGCTCCGTAAGGCTTCGGTAAAGCTTCAGAGTGGAGCCGTAGTACGTCCCGTCAGGGGCTAACGTCGAGTGTTCAGTGTGAATGACATTCTATTTCTGTTTCTTTTTTGTGGCCGTTAGTAAGTCTGCGGTCAGTCCCATTTGCGACCACTATAAAATTATCAGCAGCCTGTCAGTGTTTTCCAACGTCAATGCAGCAAGGGGACTGCTAATTAGGACGTACTCCACACAACTGTGTGATGAGGATTCTCCTAACCTGTCCCCTCTCTCTTGAACGTTTTTGGGATAATATTAGTATATAGTTTTTAACATACTCTAATTATTCCAGGTGTAGACATCCATCATTGATGTCGCTTTTGTTATGCTATGTGCGTGCTTACTTACGACATGCAGGTCATTGAGACGAAGAAAGGCAAGCCTTGTGCTTTATATAATGGATACTCTTACATAAATTCACGGAAAAGTCAGGGATTTTTGTGACATGTTTTTTTTTTACCGCTGGATTTACGTCGCACCGACACAAACAGGTCTTATGGCGACAGTGGGATAGTAAAGGACTTGGAATGGGAAGGAAGCGGCCGTGGCCTCAATTAAGGTACAGCCACAGCATTTGCTTGTTCTGAAAATAGGAAACCACGGAAAACCATCTGCAAGGCTGCCGACAACGTTGGTGTTGTTTTAACTTTATCATTTGATTTACAATTGGTTTTACGTCACACCGACGCAGATAGGTCTTATGGCGACGATGGGATAGGAAAGGCCTAAGAGTGGAAAGGAAGCGGCCGTGGCCTTAATTAAGATACAACCCCAACAATTGTCTGGTGTGAAAATGGGGAAACTATGGAGAAGCATCTTCAGGGCTGCCGACAGTAAGGTTCGAACCCACTATCTCCCGAATGCAAGCTCACAGCTGCGCGAGCCTAACCGCACGGCCAACTCTCCCGGTGACTTTATTATCACACTAGTGTATGTGATCATGCCACTGGGATATTTCCCAATTGCGATGCATGTATTTATTAATAATAATAATAATAATAATAATAATAATAATAATAAATAGAGTCTAGGAGAGAGAGCGACGTTTGAAATGCGAGTTAACTCGTTGTTCGAATAGCGGAACACGTGTGGTGACTTCAAGTTAATTCGGGAGTGGAATAGAAAAGGTAAAGTACAGCCTCAGCATTTGCCACGTTTGTAAAAGGGAAACCATGGAAAACCATCTTCAGGGTTGCCGACAGTGGGGATCGAACTCACTACCTTCCGAACACAAACTAAAAGCTACGTGACCCAAACCGCGCAGCTAAAATTTTCTGCTTGCTGTTTACGACAAATATTATTTATCGAGCCGCCTCTGTGGTGTAGTGGTTAGCGTGATTAGCTGCCACCCCCGGAGGTCCGGGTTCGATTCCCGGCTCCGCCACGAAATTTGAAAAGTGGTACGAGGGCTGGAACGGGGTACACTCAGCCTCCGGAGGTCAACTGAGTAGAGGTGGGTTCGATTGCCACCTCAGCCATCCTGGAAGTTTTTTTCCGTGGTTTCCCACTTCTCCTCCAGGCGAATGCCGGGATGGTACCTAACTTAAGGCCACGGCCGCTTCCTTCCCTCCTCCTTGCCTATCCCTTCCAATCTTCCCATCCCTCCACAAGGCCCCTGTTCAGCATAGCAGGTGAGGCCGCCTGGGCGACGTACTGGTCATACTCCCCAGTTGTATCCCCCGACCAAGAGTCTGAAGCTCCAGGACACTGCCCTTGAGGCGGTAGAGGTGGGATCCCTCGCTAAGTCCGAGGGAAAAACCGAACCTGGAGGGTAAACAGATGATGATGATGATGATGATTATTTATCGAACGTTTATTTTAAGACCAATTACCTGGCACATGAAAGGAAGACTGTAACATGTGTGTTGCACGAACAGGTGTGTTGTACAGAACTGGATCACGTCTGTGGGTTCAGCGCACAGCCTCCCCATTAATCAAACCAGCAAGTCTCTCTTCCTAGTTAATTTATCGTTCATGACATGTTTATTGTGACGTATGAGTGGGTAAAATAGCAAAGGAACTGGATATACAGCAAGGTAGGGCGTTGAGTGAGCTTCTCCAACTAGAACATGATTCTTATCTGCAAGGATTTTTAATGCAGGTTGGGAAAAGGTGAGGAAAGGTTTCAGATTAATTTCAACCGTATTATGAAACCCATCTACCCATAAAGAACTAGTAAAATAATTAAGGATACTATTGTAACCACCAAGTTCGATAGCTGAAGTCGCTTAATTGAGGCCAGTATCCAGTATTCGGGAGATCGTGGGTTCGAACCCCACTGTCGGCAGCCCTGAAGATGATTTCCCGTGGTTTCCCATTTTCACACCAGGCAAATGCTGGGGCTGTACCTTAATTAAGGCCACGGCCGCTTCCTTCCCACTCCTAGCCCTTCCCTGCCCCATCGTCGCCATAAGACCTTTCTGTGTCGGTGCAACGTAAAGCAAAAAACAAAAAAAACTATTTTAACTTTAAGTGTAACTCTCAAAACCCCTGTGGGTGGGGGACGCAGACGAAGAATACACCCACGGTATCCCGTGCCTGTCGTAAGAGGCGACTAAAAGGAGCGACCAAGAGATGATGACATTAGAACCATGAGACTACTTGTGATTACTACCATTGCGTGCGGAACACCATGGGTCGATGTTACTTGCGACTAGTACCACCTTGCGAGGAAAATCATGGGTCTACGTGACATAGGATCAGTGCCATTATGCGAGGGACACTACGGATCTCTTGTGATAAGTGTCATCGTGTGCATTCCACCAGTCCGTTCCACTGTGTTAAGAATGGGTCTGCGTTACCTATGAGTAGTACCACTATGTGAGGAAAACCATGGGTCTGCGTTGCCTGAGAGGAACACCAGGGTTTGTGTTGCCTGTGGTGTTACCATAATGTGTGATACACCGTGGGTTTACACTGCCTGTAATTAGTAGTGAGCAACACCATGAGTATACGTGGCCTGTGATTAGTTCCACTATGTGAGGAACACCATGGGTCTGTGTCGCCTGTAGGTTTTACCATAATGTGTGATACACCGTGGGTTTACACTGCCTGTAATTAGTAGTGAGCAACACCATGAGTATACGTGGCCTGTGATTAGTTCCACTATGTGAGGAACACCATGGGTCTGTGTCGCTTTTGAGTAGTACCCATTGAGTATGAAATACCATGGGTTTGTGTTACCTGTGAGTTGTGCCATTGTGTGTGACATAAAATTGTTCTCATTACCTGTGATTAGTAGCACCATGCGAGAAACACCCTGTGTCTACGTACTACCACTATAAGAGGAACCCATGGTTCTGTTTTACGAGTGATAACTGCTATGAGGGTCCGGTGACCTGGATTTTGGGCCCCTTTGGGCAACAAGCATCATCTCTGAAAATAAGGAATATTGTGAATTGGATCCACTGACTGTTTTGAATTCATGGTCATATTTTCATCATCATTCGTTTTGGATTTTAGTCAGTGGATACATTTTGAAATTTTAATTATCGCGTCATTTCGTTGCACCTCGTACAATTAGGGACGGATGACCTAGCTGTTAGGTCCCTATCAATAACAAACATCCTCATCATAATCATGACGTAACTCTCAAAAAAGTTTAAATATGTGTGCTAACTGGTATTTACTGTAGAGCTATTAACAAATTTACTTAATTTTAACTACAGTGGACTATTCTGAAATCCACGGTTCGAAGTAGTCTGATCCTTGGTCAGGTGGCATCAGTAGGATATGGCCCTTAATGGCAATTAAATTGTGCAGGCCTGCCCTAGACCATCACATCTCACAAACTTCAGCCAATGATTTATCATCTGAAACTGACTGCGTCCGCCTCTGTGGTGTAGTGGTTAGTGTGATTAGCTGCCACTTACGGAGGCCCGGGTTCAATTCCCTCCTCAGCCATCCTCGAAGAGGTTTTCCTTAGTTTCCCAATTCTTTTCCAGACAAATTCCGGGTTGGCACCTAATTAAAGGCGAATGCCGCTTCCTTCCCTCTTCCGAACCCCCCCCCCCAAAACAAGGCCCCTGTTCAGCATAGCAAGCAAGTGAGGCAGCCAGGGCGAGTCACTGGTCCTCCTCCACAGTTGTATCCCCTGACCCAAAGTCTCACGCTCCAGGACTCTGCCCTCGAGGCGGTAGAGGTGGGATCCCTCGCTGAGTCCAAGAGAATAACCAGCCCTGGACGGTAAATTAATTAAGAAAGAAAGAAAGAAAGAAAGAAAGAAAGAAAGAAAGAAAGAAAGAAACTGACTCCAATTGAAAACAACGAGGAAAAGGCACTTGAAGAATATGAAGAAAAAGAAAGGTAGAGAGTGGAGTTTAGCCTATGGTAAGTGACGTTCATAACTACTACTTTATTAAAAGATCTTCTCTGAAGTAACTTTTCTTCAGTACATAGTATACACAGTGTATAATGTAATTTCGACGATGAATTGACCTTTTCCATAATTCCATATTGAAGCTTACGTTTGTTGTTTATTGTATATATCTATCTCTTCCATCACGCCCCGATTCATTAATTGTGTGTATTCATTACAAAAGCGATAAACCTAAACAAACCATTACAATAAATTTTTGTTAAATTACGTCTGGTTACGGCTGTAACTGCCCTGTCGACCTTTCTGTTCGACATATCTCATCCTTGATCGGGTGTCAATTCGTCTCGCTTAGTCCATCGTGACTCCGTTCGTCACAGATCGTAGTGTGAATTCCACAAACTGGGAGGAACGCGGCCGGCATGTGTTGAAACCTAAGAAGGGAAACACCACTCTCTATTTCGTCATCAAATTACAGAATATCGGCTAAAATTATGACTGTGTTGTTTGCTTGTTCATTTGCATGTATCTGTTTCATCGAGTTGGTAATTTATGGTAAACTACAAGGTTGTGAGAAAACTCGAGCGGAGCATTCGGAAGGAACTACGGAGCTCCGTTTGTTGTTTAATATAACAGTTATACAACAGGTCTCCCTTCAAAGGGAACATTCGTAATTTTTTGATGTTACACTAGCATTCCTTGCTTCTCCGAAATGGATCGTCTTCAAAAGAAGCCTTCATGAATTCAGATTGTATTCCATACTACGGAAGTATATAAGCCTGTCTTCGACAATCTAAATTACCATCTATAAAGTAAACGGAAATTCTAAATGGTCTATCAATATATCTTTTGAATAAAAGTTTCACTTTCCAGGTTTTACACGGCATTCGAACGGAATCGAAAAGGTATTGTAGTATTTGCTTACAAACCATTTTGAGTGCAGTTGAAGCTCGGAGTTGTTGGATCTGCGTACTCTTGAGAAAGGTACATACAACAGTCCAAAACGAATCACCATTAACAGCGTCATTTGCCCTGCGCACTGTGGAGAGGTTTGGAATTTAATCCAGGCGGTTACGTGAACGAATCCGATCCACGAAATGTCACGGTATTATTTGCCTCAAATGGAAGATAATAAATGCTTTTATTCAAGTAAAGTGTAAAATCTGCTGTAAATTAAGAAAAAGTACGAAATACTTTACTTGTAGAGAATAATAGGGATACATACTTTACTACCTTACAACTACTTTTTTCTGCTACATTGCAGCGCTTCCGTATGTGTTTTGTTTTTCTAACACTTTCGTGTGTGATGTCTTTGCTCACTGAATTTGTTTGAATTAATTAAGTGTTGTTTTCTTCATGTTACTCATTCGTTTTGTGCCCTAATTCATTCATTATTATTGGTCCAGGGATCATGCTATTTTCCTTTCAACAAAACAGTAATATATTTATTAGTCCAGGGATCATGCCATTTTGCTGTTTGAACTGCCCGTGCTAGTCATATGGAGAAAGATAATGAGAATTCACAGACATAACACTCCCATTCGTTTATGCTAGCCCTGGACCTCAAGAAAGAAACAAAACACGGCACGAGCAGCGGAATGCAACACAAGGGAGTCCTGTCTACAGCCTGTAAGTACGTATAGATATTTTTTTAGGTATTTCTCCAGTAACGACGATATTTCTTAATTTACCGCAGATTTTACATTTCATTTGAGTAAAAGCAATTATTATCTTCCATTTGGGACAAATATCACAGTAATATTTCGTGTATCGGATTCGTTCACATAACCATCCAGACTTTTGACACGCATTCTAGTAATTAGAAATGCTATAACACAACCTCCCCGACCCTGCCGAACAACATTCTGATGGTAAAAACAGTTTCAACGAAAGGAACTCGAATCAGCCAACCACGGTGACAGACTATATAAATTCGACGCATTAAAGACCATAGCCACCATGTACGTTGCTCTATCTCGTGCTTATCGATAGGCATAACCTCAGAATGGAAAAGAAACGATTAATTTATTTCACTGAAAGATAGTATTCTCACTGAACAGTTCAAGAATGGTCGTGATCATTGCATTGTTCTCGTAACCCGTAACTGGTACCAGTTTAAATCTCTCCGATATCTTTCTTTCCTTCTTTCTTTCATTCTTTCTTTCTGTCTTTATTTCTTTCTTTCTCAATCTGTTTACCCTCCAGGGTTAGTTTTAACTCGTACTCAGTCAGGGATCCCACCTCTAGTGCCTCAAGGGCAGTGTCCTGGAGAGTGAGTCTTTGGGTCGGGGGATACATCTGGGAAGGATCACCAGTACCTCGCCCAGGTGGCCTCACCTGCTCTGCTGACCAGGGGCTTTGTGGGGGATGGGAAGCTTGGAAGGGATAGACAAGGAAGAGGGAATGAAGGGGCCGTGTCATAAAGGTAGGTACCATCCCGGCATTTGCCTGGGAGAGAAGTGAGAAACCACGGAAAACCACTTCCAGGATGGCTGAGGTGGGAATCGAACTCACCTCTACTCAGTTGACTTCCCGAGGCTGAGTGGACCCCATTACAGCCCTTGCACCACTTTTCAAATTTCGTTGCAGAGTTGGGAATCGAACCAGGGCCTCCGGTGGTGGCAGCTAATCGCACTAACCACATCACAGAGACGGTCCTCTCAGATATATCTGTGGAAGGCAACAGAAGCCAGAATGTACACAGTTCGACATCATAACTGTGTACCTACGTCATCATGGCGAATATTAACCAGCAACTTCGCTGATAGAAACGTATTTTTCTTTTAAAAAAGTACAAACGTCGTGATCGTGAGAGTTTCACTGTACTTTTCTTGCAAAGAAGACATAACACTCTATAAAATATCGCTGTAAATGGCAGACCGAGTTATGGATTTTAAATATAGAGATAATTTTGTATTCAACAGTGTTTTACATCAGTATTTCAGTACAATAATATGACGTATGAGACTCTTTTTCTTCTTCATCTTGCTTTTTTTAATTTAATGGGGTCAGCACTCGTCGGGGGGGGGGGGGGAGGGAGGGAGTGATGGGACGGTTTGGCTCACTTTTATGACTAGATGCCCTTCCTGACCCCAACGTCACGATGTATTGTTTGTTTCTCTGGTTGAATGGTAGAGTGCATGTAGATGAATATACACTGTAAACATCTCTGGGCATTTCGGGAATAGAACCCTAGGCCCTCTGAACCGGAGGTCAGAAAACTCACTATTCAGCCAAGGAGATGGACTATTAAATGTTTAGTATTAGAAAAATAAGGTTTGATTATAAATAATTTATAAGACATATCGTGGGTTTTAAAGGTCTGGCTCGTTGGCTGAATGGTTAGCGTACTGGCCTTCTGTTCAGAGGGTCCCGGGTTCGAATCTCGGCCGGGTCGGGGATTTTAATCGCTTCTGATTAATTCTTCTGGCTCGGGGACTAGGTGTATGTGTCCGTCCCAACACTCTCCTTATCATATTTAGACAACATAGCACACTACCAACCACCACAGAAACACGCAATAGTGCTTACTTACATCCCTCCATATAGGGTTGGCGTCAGGAAGGGCATCCGGCCGTAAAAAAGGGCCAGAGCCCCTCCCCCCCCACACACATATATATATATACATACATGCATACATAATATACGACGCAGTTCGCACCCGCGACCCCACAGGTGTGGGATAAAGCGCTAGGAAGAGAAGAAGAAGAAGAAAACCGTGGGTTTGAAAGCAAAGCACATTAAGTCAGCTTTCTGAGATTTTGACATTTTCATGCTGCCCTGCGTGATTATTTCCTCACTCCTCACTGGTGATATACTTTAGTCGTGCGAGGCTATTTGGTTACTGCATTTTCAAATTTTCATTTCCTTTCTAAGTCTCAACAGAGACATTTTCTAAACGTAAAATACATCTAGTGACTTAGGGTGTTTAACCAGATTTAATTTAAAAATGGCAGGAGGGCTGGTATGTGGTTAAAAATGGTACAAGTAGCTCACCTCCATTGAGGTTGTGCCTGAAAAGAGCCACACCACCTCGGGATGATTTAATTGTGATTTGAGTAGTGACTTAACTGGGGTCTGTCTGGAGTTAGACTCATCAACTTCCCCAAACCACTGTAACCATGGCAACCAGTGTCTGTCTATGTAGCGTCACTGTACGCTTTCCTCCTGTAACTAAGAGCTTGGAAAAATTCGCGTTTCAAATGAACCCTGTTCTACTTCTCAGTCCAGTATTAAAATCCTTGAACTGGCTGAAAAACTAACGTACGGCCTTGGAATAAGAGACCTCTTCACCGAACGGAATGTATATAATATGATATAGTGGAAGTGGATGGTTAGTACATGTATGCAATCACTAAAATGATCAGTGAAAGCTTACCATAAAATGAATAAAACACATTCGCTAGTGAAGGTGTACCATTACTGGCCCCGGTTAGTGTATGTGTACAGTAGCAGCTGGCGGCAGCTGGAGTTTGTTTTCATTTGTGAAAGTCGTGTTGTTACCAAATATTTACGGAAATTTGAATATTATTATTGCAACTCCTGTCATCATTTCAATGAACTCAAATAAGAATATTGAATACTTGTATTTGCTTTAAGCAAGACCAACTACCTCAGACCCTAACCGACCTATCGAAACTGCATCTAAATGGCGGGACGAATTTGACTGTGGTAACGTTTGACAAAAGTATTGTTCATGCAGAAATTCTGATGGGCTCAGCTTCAGGAAGAATGTGTTTTATGAAAAAGGATTTGAAAATTTTGACATACCAATGATTCTTAAGCGGAGAAAATTTTATCTAAATTTAACCTTGTCTGTCAGGCAACAAGGCACTGGGACAAACCTTACAAACTAGACTTTACATAGATTGTGGATACGCTCATTTTGCTTTTGATTTGGGATGAATCTCTCCACTCCAATGTTTACTCAAGAGTTCGCAGATCCATAAGCTACAAAGTACAACTTCCATCTACAACTGCACTCAATATGGTTCATGAGGAAATTTCATAATTCCTGTTACGATTCTATACAATTGACTTGTA
Source organism: Anabrus simplex (assembly GCF_040414725.1). Taxonomy (NCBI): domain Eukaryota; kingdom Metazoa; phylum Arthropoda; class Insecta; order Orthoptera; family Tettigoniidae; genus Anabrus; species Anabrus simplex. The sequence goes on from NC_090271.1 coordinate 49,093,428, forward strand.
CGTAACATGGGAAGTGTAACTTTTGTTCCTAAGATAAATTAGTATATTCATTTTTAAAATTTCAAATTATATTTTATAGGGTACGAATTTTTATTTTTCAAAACAGGCTTGCATACTGGTTAATAATAATATTTATTATATTTACTAGGTCTAGAATATCTTTCATTTTCTCACAATTCTTGAGCTTTACCGTTCTTTTTTGGACACGCTCATTTTTCTTTTGATCTATCGGACCCCTTTATCTCCACTATCGCTGCTGTCAAAGGATACAAAATGTGTACCCCCTGCATGTCGTAAGAGGCTGTCACGAGGGAAACAACCAAACAATATGTATTCGCTCTCTTGTCTTCTGATTCCAAAAGCTTATCCATGACTCTGTGATTTTCCGCGTAGCAGAGAAAATATATGAGTGCGAATTTTTCCTATGAATAGTTATTTTTCTTTGTAATGTATTTGATTGATTGATTGATTGATTGATTGATTGATTGATTGATTGATTGATTGATTGATTGATTGATTGATTGATTGATTGATTGATTGATTGATTGATTGATTGATTGATTGATTGATTGATTGATTGATTGATTGATTGATTGATTGATTGATTGATTGATTGATTGATTGATTGATTGATTGATTGATTGATATCCCTCTGGCCATCGGAGTCTGAAATGACTTGATACAGTTATATTGTTTTAAAGTGTTTAAACATATTTGGTAAATGATGTTGTTGTTGTTGTTGTTTTTAGTTGTTGGTTCCTTTTCATTCGCATTCATTGGTTAAAATGTCCGGCTCCGTGGCTAAATGGTTAGCGTGCTGGCCTTTGGTCCAGAGGGTCGTGGATTCGATTCCCGGGTAGGTCAGGGAGTTTAACCTTCATTGGTTAATTCCAATAGTTCGAGGGCTGGGTCTTCAGCATCAGAATTCAGGTAGGGCTCCATTCTCACAGGCACGCATGTCGCCTATTTGGCGACAACTCGAAAGACTTGCACCAAGCCTCTTCGGAATCCACACGCCATTGAAATTTATTGATTGAAATTTAAATTTAAAATTGTAATTCGCCTTCAGAACAACGTAATATATTTTATCTTGACTGCTCTAAAATAACCAGGTAAAATAGATTTAGTCGACATTAAGTGGAGTTATGACATTTTTCTTGAAGTAATTAAGGCAGGTAAAACACAAGAACTCATTTAGGGGACGTATGACTGACATTTGATGGATTTTGACGAAAAATATCAATTTCTTCTTTTTTGTATAATAAAATAGCACACTCCATGCTGTACCTTTTTTGAAGTTGCTTTACACCGCACCGACACAGATAAGTCTTATGGCGACGATGGGACAGGAAAGGGCTAGGAATGGGAAGGAAGCGGCCGTGGTCTTAATTAAGGTACAGCCCCAGACGGAAACCATCTTCAGGGCTACCGACAGTGGGGTTCGAACCCACTATCTCCCGAATACTGGATACTGGCCGCACTTAGAGACTGCAGTTATCGAGCTCGGTCCATGCTGTACCAGAAAGTAATAAATTAGTATTCAATCCAACATCGACAATGCTAATAAAAGCCATAACGTTTTGTGGTGAGGACATGGTTGTCTCTTTTTTTAAGTGTTGTCTTCATAGTTTCACATTATAATAGTTGTTGCTTGTACAAAATTTACAGGCTGTGTTATATGTCAGAATTAACACTTGCTATTGATTTTTATACCCAGAGTGTATAACAGCCTTATTTTTCACATTTAATTAGGGCAATGTCCTTTAAAATTATAAAATTCAAACCATAATTATTAAAAGATTCATTGACTGCAATGATCTTTAAAGAATTAAAAAATGCATAGCAAACTTTAGTTGTACATCTTTAAGATACAATTTTACTAAATTAGGTTTTATTCCTCACAAAATTGTGTTACGAGGAGCGTTTTATATTGCGCGTCGAAAATTGTGTAAAAAGTAGAATAACTTCAAAATCAGATGAACTCAATGAAGGAAATTTAATAAACAGCTTACTAGGAGGGGAGCCGGCCCCTGGTGTACGAGTAGCTTTTCTCCCCATTACCCGGAGGCTCCGCGTTCGATTCCCGGCCAAGTCAGGGATTTTTACCTAAATCTGAGGTAGTGGTGATTATTGCTTTAAGAGGAAGTACAATTAGGTAACCATCCTCTATATAACACTTAATCAGAGAGAAAATATGGAAGGGATCCGACATTTCGAAATATGAAGATATCGGCCAAAGGAAGACAAGGACCATGAAGGGCGTGGAAATGAAAGACTCCCTAGGTTTCGCAGTTTGGGGTCGAAAAGAACAAGAGTTGACCAAGGGAGGTTGGGTCGGATAGGATAAATGAAAGGGAGGAGCCTGGTACAAGAAAATGGAAGCAATGCCAGAACTCAGCTGAGATCCCCGTGGTCACCAACCTACGCTCCAATTGAAGAGCCTTTGGGGCTCTTAAGACAGGCAAGGGGTACCGTGGGTGTTATTCTACCGCCCCCACCCACAAGGGGGGTAAGCCCATGATGTTTTAGGATATAATTATGTAAATTTGAGATCAAAAGTCCATTCTCAGTATTGTATATTATTATGATTTCTCTGCTACAGGAATTCCCAACTGCAATTGTGTGTAAAAAAGTTCTGTTCTGTTAAACTACTGTTACATAGCTATTAACTCAGGTACTTCGTTACAGCCATATATATTTACATTGAGACAAGGAAGAAATAAAACCAAAGAGACGAGACAAAGGGAATTTAGAATGTCATCGGGTAACTGCAATCGTCTTTAAAGCTCAGGTACGTGATAAAGGTTCGAGAACAATTTACTAACCATCGAGACGTAATTTGGAGTAGTCGATCCTCGAGCGGAACGAAGACTGATGCCACGGGTTTGGTCACGGCATCTCAGTCGCGCTGAACCGAATAATTTCAACAAGATCTAAGACAATGTAAGTGGAATGCGACTGCACAGCCTCGCTAATTGAACTGTGTCAGGTACTTGGCCGTTACCCAACAGGATACAGGATGTTTCGTGGGAGTGATGGCTAGGAAATTGCTCTTACAGGTGCCTGCGCCAACTTTCTCAAAAACCTCTCAGTGGTCTTGCTAATAAGGCAAGTTGTCCGTGTGAGATGATCTCTAGTGACTCACTCACTTCTCGTCGGGACATTTCCAGAGGGCGATCATCTGTGGGAGTCTCCATTTCACTCTTCATAACAGTTTCCCCCAGTGCGAGAGAATGAACCACTATTTTCTCTTTTACGATACAATCATGCCTCTGCTGGCAAGACCTAGTGTTTACAGTACACTATGTCTTCTGGTGTAGGCTACAACAAATTTGTTACTTTCATTAACCTGTCTCAGTCTCATCCTTGGCTTTGACAATATTAAAGTGACCGAAGTATGAGTGATGAGCCATTCCTTATGCAGCCAGCCTCTGTTACAATGGTGTGAAAATGTTGCACATAGGGTCGGTTGATGCGAATATTTCAGTGGGCTTGGCAGTCTCAGATGTAATAGCAACGTGAGGAAAGCAACGGGAAACTACCTCACTACTCATTTACCTAGTACTCCTCTTCAGTGACACCTGGGCCACCTGATGGTTGATAGCTGGGCTGTCGAGGTCCAAACCAGCCTCCGGGCTGAGAACTCAACATACATATGATACAATCCGGCCAAAGCATAGTAGTAGAAGTTTTCTTTTCCGACTTACTGTCTTAAAACATGTAAATACTGTGCGATGGTAAGATCTCAATTCAGTAACGACACTGTATCGCTTAGAGGTGGTGGTGGTTGTGGTGGTGATCGCAGTTTTAAGACCGGGCGAGTTGGCCGTGCGCGTAGAGGCGCGCGGCTGTGAGCTTGCATCCGGGAGATAGTAGGTTCGAATCCCACTATCGGCAGCCCTGAAAAAGGTTTTCCGTGGTTTCCCATTTTCACACCAGGCAAATGCTGGGGCTGTACCTTAATTAAGGCCACGGCCGCTTCCTTCCAACTCCTAGGCCTTTCCCATCCCATCGTCGCCATAAGACCTATCTGTGTCGGTGCGACGTAAAGCCCCTAGCAGTTTTAAGAGGAAGTACAACTGAGCAACATCCTCTATTAACACTAATTAGAGAGAAAAACTGGAGAAGGGCCCGACATTTCGAAAAATGAAGGCATCGGCCAAAGAAGACGAGGGCCACGAAAGGCATGAAAATGAAAGAGTGGTGGTGGTGGTGATTACTGATTTTTTTCAAGTTGCTTTACTTCGCACCGACACGGATAGGTCTTATGGCGACGATGGGACAGGAAAGGGCTAGGAGTGGGAAGGAAGCGGCCGTGGCCGTAATTAAGGTACAGCCCCAGCATTTGTCTGGTGTGAAAATGGGAAACCACGGAAAAAATCTTCAGGACAGGGAAAGAAGCGACCATTGTTTCAATTGGTAAGCAAATAGGAAACAATGGTAAACCATATTCAAGGTTGCCGTCAGTGGGGTTCAGAGTCGCACATTCTCCCCAATGCAAGCTCATAGATAGGTAACCCAAACCACGTGGCCAGCTCGCTCGGTGGTAGATTAACCTAGGTGCAGTGGTTCGACGTTCACTCTGAAATGGGAAATTCAAAATGGAAAAAATATACTCCGAGTTCGCCTGCTGTGAAGATTATTATTATTCCTAAAAGGAGGACAACTTTCTTATCCCATAATTCATACAAGATTGTCAACCCGGTCGTGCACTCCCGCTATGACATAAGTGGGTCACCAGGGTGCTGTATTCGCTCCAATAAACACTTCGTGACGTAGCAAGCAGGCTCTTTCTTCTTTTAGTTTTCAATCAAGGCTGGGCGTTGAGGAAGTACGGGTCTCGAAGGTAGGCTGGGCTTGGTATTGTCGCCTAACCTGTAATACTAGCGATACCATGCTCGGAGCAACATGAGTAGGGCCAACTCTTGTTATTTATAGCTTACTAGTTTGTTTACGTTCCGCGTGTCAAGAGTCGGTCATCTGGAACTGATCCTCCAACAACAACAGACACTCACTCATACAGGTGCAATGAGCCCACGTGCGACAGGAATTAGGAAATAAATGAAGGGTGTCGGTTCAAAAGGCGCTATTTTCATCCTAAGAAAGTTGTAGAATAACGCAAGGAAGCGAAAGGGACGTGGGACGTACCCATGGTCGGGTATGGTACTACCTTTAAGAAATTACATCTTTTTGATCTGGATTGCTCATAGCATTCATAGTATCAACTACTACAATGCATGTGGACGAAATACTAAATAAAAATCTGAAAGGGGAATAGTCCCTTTTGAGCAGACATTTCTCAAATGTAATATATTCGCACGTATTTTTAATGTCTGTAGCGAAGTTGCAGACTGGTTTGTTAATTCATGGGCGTATTCGAAAACGGGAAAAATCCAAAGAAAAGCAGCACATATTATTCTGGGTGATTTCCGACAATGTTAAATGCTTTGGGCTGGGAGGTCTTGGAGGTAAGGAGACGAGTTGTTTTACTAAGGAGTCATCTTACGAACTGAAAATGAAATGGCGTATCTCTCGGCAGAGGCAGGTCTTTTGATTTGTCTCCGGTAGGCGACCTGCATGTCGTGATAGGATGAACTGATGAAGAAGACGACACATACACCCAGCGCCTATGCCAGCGAAATTAACCAACTAAAATTCCCGACCCTGCCGAGAATTGAACCCGGGACCCCTGTCACCAAAGACCACCACGCTAACCATTTAGCCATGAAGCTGGACACCAGAAGCAGAATCAGCTATAGATCACCCAGAACTTTACTTTACCATCTGGTAAAGCAAAGTGGAAAGTTGAAATTGACAACAGGCAGTATAGATGGCGTCATATAAAATTCCTGCACACGGTAGCTGAGGCCATATTTTTATTATTATTATTATTATTATTATTATTATTATTATTATTATTATTATTATTATTATTATTATTATTATTATGTTTCTTGTTTAGTCTGTTTACCCTCCAAAGTCGGTTTTTCCCTCGGACTCAGCGAGAGATCCCACCTCTACCGCCTCAAGGGCAGCGTCCTGGAGCGTGATATATTGGGTCTGGTGATACTACTGGGGAGGATGACCAGTACCTCGCCCAGGCGGCCTCACCTGCTATGCTGAATAGGGGCCTTGTGGAGGGATGGGAAGATGGAAAGGGATAGACAAGGAAGAGGGAAGGAAACGGCCGTGGCTTTAAGTTAGATACCATCCCGGCATTTGTCTGGAGGAGAAGTGGGAAACCACGGAAAACCACTTCCAGGATGAGTGAGATGGAAATCGAACCCAGCTATACTCATTTAACCTCCCGAGGCTGAGTGGACCCCGTTCCAGCACTCGTACTACTTTTCAACTTTTTGTGTGGGAGAGTCGGGAATCGAACGCGGGCCTCCGGGGGTGGCAGCTAATCACACTAACCACTACACCACAGAGGCGGTTATTATTATTATTATTATTATTATTATTATTATTATTATTATTATTATTATTATTATTATTATTCGCTAATCGGCCAACTAGGGACGACGATAAGTTTCATTATGCATTCTGGCGTTTATTCAATTTTCGATTGATCCCGTAGTTTCTAATTAGCGTCGAGCACGGCGTTCAGCCTACCACTGTGCTCCAGTTCTTCATTTCTCATCTCGGAATGTCCCAAAAGTCACGACGCTTGTTCTGAAAAGGTCTCGTTTGTGCGATTTTTCTGGTTGTAGACCCATTTCTTTGAGGTTTTTCTTGACGTTAACGTACCAGGTAAGTGTTTGTTTTTAGTTTTGAGTCGAAATTGTCCATCGAGAGTCGTCCATGCGTCGTAAGTGTCCGTAGAAGAGAGCCTAAAGTTTGTGCATTTTGACCGTGTATTATTATTATTATTATTATTATTATTATTATTATTATTATTATTATTATTATTATTATTATTATTATTATTATTATTATTATTATTATTATTATTATTATCTAAGAAGGTAGACTGGTAATCATAAGCGATTTTTTTCGAAAAATATTATAAATGTGCCAATGAAATGTTTTCACGGTGTAACAAAAGCACCAACATTAATGAACGCTATGACTTACAAGTTTTTCCAGTCCTTCTATACTTGAAGTTTGTGTGTTACGGAATACATTTCGTCTCGTCTCAGAATACTGAAAAATACTGCCATTGACGCTCATCATCGTCATCTATTATGTTTAAACTTGCGTATTTGCCCGCCTCTGTAGTGTAGTGGTTAGCCTGATTAGCTGCCACCCCCGTAGGCTCGGGATCAATTCCGGGCTCTGCCACAAAATTTGAAGAGTGGTACGAAGCGTGGAACGGGGTCTACTCATCCTCGAAGTGGTTTTCCGTGGCTTCCTACTTCTCCTCCAGGCAAATGCCGGGATTGTACATAACTTAAGGCCACGGCCACTTCCTTCCCTCTTCCTTGTCTATCCTTCCCAATCTTCCCATCCCCCTACAAGGCCCCTGTTCAGCATTGTAGTCGAGGCCGCCTGCGGCCTCCTCTCCAGTTGTATCCTCCGATCCAAAGTCTCACGCTCCAGAACACTGCCCTTGAGGCGGTGGAGGTGGGATCCCTCGCTGAGTCCGAGGGAAAAAACAAGTGTGGAAGTAAAATGGATTAAGAAAGAAATAATAAAAATGAATGAAATGTTTGTAAAATTAGTAATTATACGTAGTGTCAATATAAACTAATAATTATAAAAATTAAAATTGTCTACCCACTTAAAGGAATGCCCAATACACTTCACATACTACTTTCTAGTGATTTCGTATCTGTTGTCGATTAGATTTGGCGTTCCTGAAGGCAAATTCAGCCAGCTGCTGGGAACCATCGCAGAGTTGGAGAGAAGTTTCATACCCCCTTGTGGAGTCCATTGGGATTGTGAAAGAAGTCGGGGGAGGTCTTGAGCAAATATAAGGGAAGATGGCCGCTGTCAGGGAAATGTCTGATAGGGTCCTGCAACGAAATCCAAGGTGGAAAGAGGTAATAAATGCACCACTTCATGTGATGTTGAGTGATCATTCTCACAACAGAGAAATATTCTTCATAATAACAGAAAACGTTTGTTTCCTGAATATATTGACAATTTGTAAGTTGTTAATTCCTTCCATAGTCACTGAGTAAACATAAAGATTACTTAATTTAATTGCAAGATTAAAGTAAGTAATTATTAATGCCTATTTTATACAATGGTGCCTATTTACGCACCTCTTTATGGCTATTTTTAGTAAGTACCTATATGCCTGTTTCCAAACCAAACCAAACCAAACCCCATGGCACTACAGCCCTTGAAGGGCCTTGGCCTACCAAGCGACCGCTGCTCAGCCCGAAGGCCTGCAGATTACGAGGTGTCATGTGGTAAGCACGACGAATCCTCTCGGCCGTTATTCTTGGCTTCCTAGACCGGGACCGCTATCTCACCGTCAGATAGCTCCTCAATTCTACGCTGAGTGGACCTCGAACCAGCCCTCAGGTCCAGGTAAAAATCCCTGACCTGGCCGGAAATCGAACCCGGGGCCTCCGGGTAAGAGGCAGGCACGCTACCCCTGCACCACGGATATGCCTGTTTCAGTGTCTATAAATTGTGACCGCAGTTATAGCGGTCTTCTTGCGTAATGTGTAAGCAGGAAGGAGCTTGTTCCCATGCTCGGAGGTAATCACCGGGCAGACACCTGTTGTTGATTGCCGCGGACCACCCCACTTCAAGGAGCGTCTACTTGGCGCCAGTTTACGCCCCCGACACGCCCACGCTACGCGCCTGGCCCAGCCCTGCCCAACTAGGTCACATTTAGGTTCCACGCGGTGTCACGCGGGTACGAACTGCGCCGTCGCGACACAGACAACGTGAAGCAGGTTCATTTTCCGTCCAGCTGGCCCCAGTTTAAAGTCCGAAGTAGCTTGTTAACAATATGTCAAAAGGTCATTATTATTCAGAGAACCAGGTAAACATGTGTACTGCACCACGTCCACTACGTTGGGACTACAGAGGAACCTCGATACCACGATTCACCTCGGAAGGTACATTTTATTTTCAGTTATCGAAATTTCGAGCTATATGGAGTTCCGTTTTTTGAGCATGTATAGCTAGGCACCTGCAGTTTCGTTTTATTTTTTGGTGGAAATCGGGGTGTTTTTTTTAAAGAATTTCACATTATTTTTTAATCATGTTATTATCATATTTTGGGATTTTTGAAGTATTTTTTCATGTAAACTAGCAGTTTCCCGCTGGATCCGCCCGCAATGTACAAATTATGGTGTTGTTCGTTACTATCCTCACGGACGTATTTGCAAAGTTTCGAGTTAATGAAATAAAGAACATGCTCTGCTGTGGTAATAAAATGTAACATTATGTCAATAAAACACTTGTCCGACTCATTGGCTGAATGGTCAGCGTACTGGCCTTCGGTTCAGAGGGTCCCGGGTTCGATTCCCGGCCGGGTCGGGGATTTTAACCTTCATTGGTTAATTCCAATGACCCGGGGGCTGGGTGTTTGTGCTGTCCCCAACATCCCTGCAACTCACACACCACACATAACACTGTCCTCCACCACAATAACACGCAGTTACCTACACATGGCAGATGCCGCCCACCCTCATCAGAGGGTCTGCCTTACAAGGGCTGCACTCGGCTAGAAATAGCCACACGAAAAAAAAAACCACTTGAAAATACACCACACAAAGAAACTGAATTAAACGTCCCTTGGAACAACACTACGCGCCGAACTGTTAAGAAGTCCTTCAAAGATCCTCGTCATGGAGACAAATGTACTCATAACTTTTCTCAGAATCTACCAATGTAAGTAGTTATTACCTCCAAAGAAAGCGCTTGATCCACTGAGTGTTTTTAGACCAAAACGAACTGCGTACCTCAATTAGAACGAAAGATATGATTGCTTCAATGAGAAAAATTGTTGAAGAAATGAGACGTCAAATTGAATGTGCACTCATAACTTTCATCAGAATCAACCAATTTGAATAGTTAAGAGCTGAAATGAAATATCTTGATCCACGGAGTGTTCTTAGGCCAAAACGAACCCCGTACCTCAATCAGAACCAAAGATATGATTGCTTCAAAGATACAAAAAATTGAAAAATCAAATAATTTGTGGAAAGCGGAAGTTAAGTGACTTATAGTACCTGATGACAAATCTTTGTATGAATAGCTTTCAGTTAAAAAAGAAATTAAGGAAATCGACCGGATAGAATGGACGGACTGACTGACTTTAGTTTTCATAATTTTTTTAAATATATAGATAAATTATTGAAGAATAGTAGGCCTATGTAGTTTTATTTAAAGACACATACACAATTTTATCATTCAATTATCAATGAAGAAGGCAAAATATAAAATAAGAATACATATTATTGTGTTTAACTGTCCGACTCGTTGGCTGAATGGTCAGCGTACTGGCCTTCGGTTCAGAGGGTCCCGGGTTCGATTCCCGGCCGGGTCGGGGATTTTAACCTTCATTGGTTAATTCCAATGGCCCGGGGACTGGGTGTGTGTGCTGTCCCCAACATCCCTGCAACTCACACACCACACATAACACTATCCTCCACCACAATAACACGCAGTTACCTACACATGGCAGATGCCGCCCACCCTCATCGGAGGGTCTGCTTACAAGGGCTGCACTCGGCTAGAAATAGCCACACGAAATTATTATTATTATATTGTGTTTAACTGTCAAAGGAAAACATTACCACTTCCCTGTTGCAACGCAAGTCGCTCAAAACTCCAGAGTAGCAAGAAAAGAAACGTTCGCAGTCAACATTAGAACATGCTTAACTCACTGATTGAAGAGTTCTGCCACTAACTGTCAAACAAACTAATCAGAACTTTCACAATATTTATTTTTCCATCTCGAAATTTGATTCGTTTGTTCTTGAAGTTCACTGTACCCCTTTTGTGATCACTGAATCATTCTCATTTTAAAAGAATGGAATAGACTTAACTTTTTCGACTAGTACTGAATCGACATTTCTGTTAAAAACACTTATGCATATAAAATTTATGAAGTTGACACATTCGCGTTATTGTCACATTTCTTTTTATTTTGCGAAACGAGTCGATCCAGTTTTCGAACTGTTAACAATGTCATGTATAGGTAACTGTTTTCCAAGCACTTTAGGGAATATTTTAATATATTTTTTAACGTCAGTGTTATAGCGAACGCGAGAAAAGCGCAGGTTCCTATGTATAGTACATAAACGAATCATATGTATCTACGGACTTATACTGAATATATTATGTGTAACAGTATTTTAAAATTTAAAAAACAAACTCTATTTTACGGCATCACTTTTAATTACAACCCTCATTATAGTAACTTTTTAGAGGACAGGATACAGTACATACAGTAGTGAAAGAAGAAACATACCTCGGTTAGCACCTTTGGAAAACATCCGTAAGTCTCTTTTGTTTGTTACTGTTAACCTTTCCTCCCTTCACACCGAAAGTTCTCGTGTATACTAGGTAACCGAGATTCGTAAATGGAGCTCGTCATCCGCGACTCCGGGGGGTGCTTTCGTACGTGACCGGTGATTAATTCACGCCCGAGAAACAGCGAGGCTTCACCGACTTTCCGATCACTAGAATTCTTAGTTTTTCGGTTCCCCTCATATTAGCTCCCAGCATCACTGTAACCCTTTCTTTACTTCTTAACTGTTCCTCACAAACCACGAGAAATTCGTGTAACCGAATTTTCAGTAACAAAGAAATAAATACACGTGAGGAATAGGACGAACTTTTCTAGGAAGGGGTTGTGAAAAGATGTTTAACTTTTATTTAGAATTTACTTTACGTCGCACCGTAGGGCTTGTGGCGACGATGGGAAAGGAAAGGGCTAAGAGTGAGAAGGAAGCGGCCGTGGCCTTACTTAAGGTAGAGCCCCAGCATTTGCGTGGTGTGAAAATGGGAAATCACGGAAAACCATCTTTAGGGCTGCCGACAGTGGGGTTTAAACCCACTATCTCCCGGATGCAAGCACACAGCTGTGCGCCCCTAACCGCACGGCCAACTCGCCCGGCGGATACGAAAAGAAAGCCGATCCTACCAAGTGCGGTGACGGATCTTCAGTAGATATTGATAGTTTTGATTGTTACCATGTACAATCATAGCTTCTGTACTCTTAACATAAATAGGCTGCATTATTGAAACTGTTCGTAAAATTGGTAATATCGTTCTTCGTTTGTGAGGACGTAGAATCTTTATTTAATTTGTCTTCTTATAAAAACGAGCCACTTTGGTACTACACCCCATGAAGGTGACTACCTTCCAGGTCGTAGATATTTCGATTACGGGAGACTCAAGGCCGACTTTAATGCACCCAAAAACAAGGCTGTATCTTCCCCATCTCATGCCTTTCTTAACTCTGCCAGTGCCGGGAATCAAATGCAGGTTTCCTTAAGACAAATTCTAAAATAAGAAGACCTAAAAGTAATCAGCCGGCCCCGCGGTGTACGGGTAGCGTGCGTGCCTCTTACTGGAGGCTCCGGGTTCGATTCCCGGCCAGGTCAGGGATTTTTACCTGGATCTGAGGGCTGGTGCGAGGTACACTCAGCCCACGTGTTTATAATTGATGACCTATCTAACAGTGAGATGGCGGCTCCGGTCTAGAAAGCCAAGGATAACGGCGGAGAAGATTCGTCTTGCTGACCACACGACACCTCGTAATCTGCAGGCCTCCGTGTCGAACAGCGGTCGCTTGGTAGGCGATGGCCTTTCGGCACTGTTACGCCATGGAGTTTAGTTTGTAAAAGTGAACAGAGAAGGAAGCGACACCCCTGCAAGCCTCTTTAGCTTCCAGCTAGTTCTTCTGTCCGGCTTCGTGCATTTAGGACAGCTGGAAAACCTACGCCGTAATAAATGCTCCTCATAAAACCTTTGTAAAAATACTAACTGCACTATTTATAACAATAGTCGCAAACACCTCCTTTTCGTGTGGCTCAATTAGTTCTGAGTCCGAGTTTGCAGTTCAAATCACGCCTTGGGTCGGTGGCCCTTAAAACGGTGTTGAAATGGCAACAGCTCTATGTCGATGGTTTCTGGCACGTTAATAAAAATTATAGATACGAATTTTAGCGTCACAAAACTGTAACTTCATACTACTATATTCTGTATCCAAGGCTTGCGAGCGAAAGTAATTAATAATTTGCTTTAGGTCGCACCGATACAGATAGGTCTTATGGCTACGGTGGGATAGAAAAGGCCTAGGAGAGGGAAGGAAGCGGCCGAGGCCTTAATAATCAATGTACAGCCACAGCATTTGCTTGGTGTGAAAATGGGAAACCATAGAAAACCATTTTCAGGGCTGTCGACAGTGGGGTTCAAATCCACTATCTCCTGGATACAAGCTCACAGCTGTGTGGCCCTAACCGCGAGGGAAACTAATATTACAAGGTAAACCCTACCTAGCATATGTTATGAGGTGTATTTTTCTTTACCAACTAACAAAATACATATCTATACCCATACGCTTTACATTCTATATTTCTGTATTTATTTGTTTGTTTATTTATTTGTTAGTGCCTTCTGTACAGTGGGTAAGTTAGGGCTCCAGGCCCCCTCGTACACTTAACCACATACTAATCAGAATCTTAAATAAAATACTGAGATACTTCAAATAGTCAAAACTACATACATTAATAGAATTGAATGTAAATTTATATAAATTACTAACTAAATTAATATTAAAACTAATTAATATAAAAAACTCTTAAGCATGACTCAGGCACGCACACATTCATTCTTCAACCATTCAGTCAGCTGTCCTCAGCAGGTAGTCTCGGCAGGTGACCTTAAATCGTGATTTAGAAAAAAGCTACTTTCTCTGACCTGAGCTGGCAGGGTATTCCATAATCTGGCGACAGTCACCACAAATGATTTATTAATTTTATTTGTGCAGTGCAGTGGAATAGGAAGAATTAATCTAGAACGTGTATTTAAGTTGTAAAATGATGATAAAGAGATGGATTTAGAAGAAATATACATTGGATGACTTTCAGCTACCACTCTAAAAACCATCGTTAAAGTTTGTAGCTGCCGACGTTTATCAAACATCAGCCATGAGACAACCTGATAGTATGGGATGATATGAACATCGTACCCGATACTGTAAAGAAATCGCAGGCAGGAATTCAGTGCTCGTTGAAGTTTAAGTGTTTATTCTCTCGTCATGTCAACGTAAACAACTCACAAGAATCAAGAATAGGGAGAATGAGTGTCTGTATTAGTTTGACCTGTGGCTCAAATGGAAATGCATCCCTCTGCCGTTTAAGAGGGTGAAGAACTCCAAAACTCTTCTTACGTATTTCTTTCGTGTAATCAGACCAATGAACTGTTTCATTCATCATTACGCCCAGATTTGTAACCGTTTTACTGCAGAAAATAATGTTACCATTCAGTAGGATAGGCGGGATTGCGACATTGTTTGAGCAGCTCAGTAATTTTCGTGATCCAATTATGATTGGCTGAGATTTTGTGCAGTTTAGTATAAGAAAGTTTCGTTGTGCATATACACTGAGTCGTCGGAGGTCATTATTAATATCTTGCCTTGCAGTGTCGATATATTTGAAGATCGTCAGCATAGAGGTGGTGTGTGTTATTTACTGTCACAGATGGTATGTCATTGATATAAATACAGAACATTAGGGGCCCTGGAATACTGCCTTGGGGCAACACTAAGATTCATTTCCCATTTAGAGGTTTTGTCGTTTACTGTTACACGCTGTTGATGGTTACTCAAATAAGAACAACTAGCAAAAAAAAAAAAAGGAATATCATTTACAACTGTAGTCTTTGATTTAATCGACTACAAAGCATTTTTACCCGATTTTCTGTGACACTGTGAAATGTGAATGGTGGATTGGCTGGAGGGGAGGGCAGTTAGTTGGGGTAGGTTGAATATTTATTCTACTAAAGTAATCCTTCAGTTCGTCAAGTGAAATGTCAGGAGCTGTCTGTCTCTGCTGATGTTTTCCTATTCCCAGAGCTCTAAGTTGGTCCCATGCGCGATTAAAATTAAAGTTGTTAGCTAAATTCCGGAAACATATATATTTTTTACTTCTGATTAACTGCTTTGTGCAATTTCTTAAGATGCGGTAAGATTCGAAGTCTGTGTCATCTAGGGTTTGTTTATAATGTCGAAATAACGAGTCACGGTGGGCTATCATTCCCTTGGCTTCATCATCTAGCCATGGACAAGAAGGGCGAGAAATCCGTATTTGACGTGTGTGTGTGTATTTCTTTGCCGCATTATTTGTATAAAATGTCACTTCTTTATTGCATTATTATAATAATATTACCGTATTTATTCTAAACCAGAATATTTCATCTTTACGCAAACTGTTCATTCTTGCATTCATTTCACTTGTACTCGGAATATATGAATTCTGCTGTTATGTTGGAATGGGAGTAACAGACGTACCCCGGGGGGGGGGGGCGGTTGTCGTCCAAGGAGTCCAGGCACCCTAGGAGTTTTAACGAATGTAGTTTTATTAAGCTTTTTATATATAATGTGTATTAACATTAGCTTCGGGAGTCCGACTCATTGGCTGAATGATCAGTGTTGAGGCCTTCGGTTCAGAGGGTCCCGCGTTCGATTCCCGGCCGGGTCAGGGATTTTAATCGCGTATGATTAATTCTTCTAGCTCGGATATTGGGTGTTTGTCCCAACACTTTCCTCTTCATATTCAGACAACATACTACTCTACCAACCACCAAAGAAACACACAACAGTGATTACATCCCTCCATATAGGGTTGGCGTCGGGGAGGACCTTCGGCCGTAAAACAGGGCCAAATCATCATGTGCGACACAGTTCGCAACCACGACCCCACAGGTATGGGAAAAGGGAGGGAAGAGAAGAAGAAGATTACTATTAGCTTCCGAAATCCGCACGAATCCGCCACTCTTACTGGATCATTTCCTTTTCAGGTATCCTACACCACCTAAATTCTGGAAGTTTGGATACCTGTTGTTGTTCGAGTCATCAGTCTACAGACTGGTTTGATGCAGCCCAACATGACATCCCATCCTGTGCTAACCTTTTCATTTCTACGTAACCACTGCATCCTACATCTGCTCTAATCTGCTTCTCATACTCATACCTTGGTCTACCCCTACCGTCCTTACCACCTACACTTCCTTCAAAAACCAACTGCACAAGTCCTGGGTGTCTTAAGATGTGTCCTATCATTCTATCTCTTCTTCTTGTCAAATTTAGCTAAATCGATTTCCTCTCACCGATTCGATTCAGTATCTCTTCATTCGTGATTCGATCTATCCATCTCACCTTCAGCATTCTTCTGTAACACCACATTTCGAAAGCTTCTATTCTCTTTCTTTCTGAGCTAGTTAACGTCCATGTTTCACTTCCATGCAATGCCACGCTCCACACGAAAGTCTTCAAAAACATCTAATTCCTATATCAATGTTTGAAGTGAACAAATTTCTTTTCTTAAGAAAGCTCTTCCTTGCTTGTGCTAGTCTGCATTTTATGTCCTCCTTGCTTCTGCCATCGTTAGTTATTTTACTACCCAAGTACCAATATTCATCTACTTCCTTTAAGACTTCATTTCCTAATCTAATATTTCCTGCATCACCTGCCTTCGTTCGACTGCACTCCATTACTTTTGTTTTGGACTTATTTATTTTCATCTTGTACTCCTTCCCGAAGACTTCATCCATACCATTCAGCAGCTTCACGAGATCGTTTGCAGTCTCAGATAAAATTGGCAAATCTCAAGGTTTTGATTTCCTCTCCTTGGATTGTGATTCCTTTTTTGGATACCTATCAGAATAAAATAAGATGTACAATATTATAGGGAAGGATCCACCTTTCAATACTCCGTAGTAAAAAGTAGTTACAACCTGTTTAATGGGACCGGTTTCAACACATTTAGAGTGTCATCATCAGCCAATTAGCGAAGATCTTAACAATAACTAACATATTAAACACAGGCAAAATATTAACATTGTATCACATCGTGGCAATTCAGTTAATGTTCAAAACACAATAATCACAGTCAAGAGAGTAAACAGAACATCACTATCTTGCGCCGAAAACAAATATATTTGAAGTTCATAAGCAGATCAAGTATGCACGTATGTAAAGTCGTTGCTAGGCAGGTCTTGTAGGCATTTGTTTCTCCGACCGAAGAGTAAAAGGTGGCGTGAATGAAGTCTTAGGGAAACAGTGTAGGATTTAATTTCGTCAAAATCAAAGTGGATATATAGGTTTTAAAATAATTTAAAACGTTAAAAAAGAATAAAGCCAAATAAAAATATATTAAAAATGGGAAGAAATAATGAAAGAAATACGAGGTTCAACTCAAAACAACTTGCCGTAGTAATTGATAAAGAAATGATAAATAGAGAAAGGGGGTGGGGGACGTTTATTAGAGGGTGGTGATGGTGGTTATTGTTATTAGAGGAAATACAATTGGGCAACAATCTTTTATATAACACTAATTCGAGGAAAAAAAGAGGAAGAGAACCGACACTTCGAAAAATGAAGATATCGGTTAAAGGAAGACAAGGGCCACGAAGGGCGTGAAAATGAAAGACTCCCTAGCCCTCGCAAACCTAATAGCATCGGGGTCGGAAAAGAACAAGAGTTGACCAAGGGAGGTCGGACAGGATAGATGAAAGTGAGGAGCCTGGCACAAGTAAGTGGAAGCAATGCCAGGACTCAGCTAAGGGCCCCGTGGTCGCCAACCCACGCTCCGAAGTTCAGAGCCCCTGGGGGATGGAGGGTGGGAAGGAAAGAAAAATGGAAGGGATCCGATACTTCGAAAAATGAAGATATCAGCCAAAGGATGAATGCCCCCCCCCACCAACTGAAATCCTGGCTACGCTACTGCCTTGGCCTACCAAGCCCGAAGGCCAGCAAATTACGAGGTGTCCCACTATGGGTGGGGGCGGTAGAATAACACCCACGGTATCCCCTGCCTGTCGTAAGATTCGACTGAAAGTGGCACCACGGGCTCTGAAATTTGGAGCGTGAGTTGGCGATCACGGGGCCCTTAACTGAGACCTGGTATTGCTTCCAATTAATTGTGCGAGGCTTCTCACTTTCATCTATCCTATCCGACCTCCCTTGGTCAGCTCTTGTTCTTTTCTGACCCTAACGCTACTAAGTTTCCGAGGCATAGGGAGTCTTTCATTTTCACGCCTTTCGTGGCCCTTGTCTTTCTTTGGCCGATACCTTCATTTTTCAAAGTGGCGGGTCCTTTTCATGTTTTCTCTCTGATTAGTGTTATATAGAGGATGGTTGTCTAGTTGCACTTCCTCTTAAAACAGTAATCACCATCGCCGCCACCTCTACCACCATCAGCACGACGAATCCTTTTGGCCGTTATTCTTGGCTTTCTAGACCGGGGCCCCTATATCACCGTCAATTCTAACCACGTAAACTGAGTGAACCTCGAACCAGCCTTCAGATCCAGGTAAAAATCCCTGATCTGGCCGGGAATCGAACCCGGGGCCTCCGGGTAAGAGGCATGCACGCTACCCCTACACCACGGGGGAGTTAGTTCTACTTGCTGTGTTTACGTTAATGTTTGTTCTACACAGGTTTTACATTTCATTGAAAGGGGCCCGAATTTTTATTGCGCCAGGCGGGTCCTATCACTTCCTTTACACCCCTGTATCAACTGTTTGAGAAAGGTTTATGAAACTATTGAGCAGCGGCGGCTGGTGCAGAAAATCACTTGTGTGCTGTAACCCATCCCCCGTCCAAAAATAAAAATACTTCGTAACATGTGCGGTTTTCAAGAGGCTCTCCACTGAGTTTTTCATATTGAACATACACGCAAACAACCCCAACACATATAGGCCTACACATTTCTCTTACAAAATTAATTAAACACACACAATAACACCCTCAATCACAAAACATTCAGGAACTCAGAAACACTTGGTGTGAGTGCGCAGAAACAGAACTCCACAACGTTATAAAAATCATTGAAATAAAATCAGCAATGTCGTAATGCAAAATTACATGTTATGTTGTTATAGTGAAATTTATGTCCGAGTCCGTAGTGTCCGTAGCTGCCGTCCTCGGGCGCCCGGGTTCGATTCCCTGTACTGCCAGAAATTTAAGAATGGCAGGAGGGCTGGTATGTGGTTAAAATGGTACATGCAGCTCATCTCCATTGGGGGTGTGCCTGAAAAGAGCTGCATCACCTCAGGATGAGGACACAAGTTTACTTAATGAAATTTACAAACTAGACATTTTGTAATTAAAGGACATCACAATATCATGTCCTTTATTTTGACAACATAAAAAGTACATTTTTTATAGTTCATTGATTTACAAATGTGGCTATGGAATAGGCAAGTTGGGAGTATTAAAAGACCTGCAGCTTTCTCTACAGTAGTTTGTTTCCCGTTTGCTTTGAGCGATCCACTCTTAAATACTACCGCTGAGTCATCTACCACGTTCTCATTTCCGTCGAAATCCTGGTGTGACCAGTGCTGCCTCTGTGTGGTCGAACGAAGATTCTCTGTGAAGTGATGTCTTGGCTGTTCTTTCCACAGCCTATCGAAGAAGTTAGGCACGCATGCGCAAAAGGCGGAGTTCCTGCTTTCTGGCAAAAGGCTTAGAAATTCTCGCTGAGCCACGCTGAGCTGTGATCTCCAGAGCCAGTACCCGGCGTGGAGCGCACGATTAGTTACGTGGTTGTAAGGAGAGTTAAATGATTTGTTATTCTTTGGTTGGCGTTCTTTTTCATTGCACTGTATTTGATTGTAGATAATATTATTAAAGCAATTTATTTTTCAAATAGACAATGTGCTGCAGCATTTCAGCACATAATGTACGGCCGCCCCTGCTATTGAGATGTTGCTGCACCAAGGCCTGCTATTTCATAGTCAGCTTAAGGAACAGGAAGACTTCGTGTGTGTCTTAAAATCTTTAATGTAATGGCGTCTGTGCTGAAAGGACATGAATGCACCATACGGCACTCAACAATGTGTTGTAAATCACGTGCAGGAAACGATCCGCCAGCCGCACTGGCCTGCCTTGCGGCGAGCGGTACGGGATGTACCGTTTCAATGTCGCTAGTAAAATATCATTCCCCTGTCATTTATCATCCACCTGTGGCCGTTAATTTGGCATTGACCATTAAACACTCTATGCTCAAATTTGCTGCGTCGATTCGGTTGTCTCTCACGGGGTTATTCATGTGGCTATGAATGTCAGCAAAGCGGATGATTTTCACCTTCTAAACTACATCCACGGTCGACTGGTTGCCTGCAGGGGCAACGTGGTTTGACCCCTCAACCTCTCTGAAGACACAATAATGTGATAATTGAATTCCATACAGAGTCAAATACATGCTTCTGAACTATCTAACACAGAGTGGCATATTCATTTATCGTTCGGCTCCATGGCGTGCTGGTCTTTGGCTACAGGGGCCCCGGGTTCGATTCCCGGCAGGGTCGGGAATTTTAACTATAATTGGTTCATTTCGCTGGTAAGGGGTCTGGATGTATGTGTCGCCTTCAACATCAGTTCATCCTCATCGCGAAGCGCAGGTCGCCTACGGCCGTCATATCAAAAGACCTCCATCTGGCGAGCCGAACTTGTCCTCGGACACTCCCGGTGCTAAAAGCCATACGCCATTACATTTTTCATTTATTTATTTATTGCTTTACTAGCTGATGTAGCCGTGGAATTCTACATTGTATACAGATAGGTTAGGTAGTGTATACATTGTGAGCAAGATTGTATTGCATTGCATAGCTCTTCACGTTACCCCAGAAACGCGACAGGGAAGTCACCAAACGTCTTTTGTCATATAGACTGGGTTAAGGAATTTTCATTGTAATGGAAGGTTCACTTGCCTACAATCAGTCACAATCAGGTTGGGGATTTTTCATTATAATGGCGGACACTCACTGCCTTTTTACATCTTCAGAAACACTGTCTTAGTGGTTTTCCTAACTGAACTGAATATAGGTCATTACAATGACGTAAGAAGGAATCGCGCGATTAAAAGCATTGCATTCATACGAAATACTCTATCAAATGAAAAACCACACCATTTTAACGAACAGTACTACGCTGTCGGTGTAACAGTCCAAAGTTCCATAGCTGGAGTGACCAAGTCGCAGTCAGTCGTGTTCCGTGAACACTCTTCGTCTTGGTTTTTTTTTTTTTTTTGGAGGGGGGGGCGGGAGTGTGGAATAGTGGACAGTCTCAGGGGTAGAAAAATCTTTTTTACTAATCTGTTTCCTAGGAGTACTCGATGAGTCGGAAAATCTCAATTCACTACACTGGCGGCGAAAAAAATCTATCTGACTTCGAGGCAAATTTTTTCTCCAAGCCAGAAGACAAACCCCCTGTTCACGGCTAAGTTGGAATTGAATGAATTTAATGAATGGATTTGAAATTAATTTAATAAACGCGAAGAGGAAAAGGCTTTTCTTAAAAACCGGCTCTTTTCATAGTTGAATTTTGAGTTATTTAGTGAAATGTGGTGCTATAATTTGGAATAGGCCTAAACTGTAATTCTAGACCAGGTCATACTACTACTACTACTACTACTACAACTACTACTACTATTACTACTAAGTGAGCCTCTGTCTGAAGTGTGCGGACTGCTAATTCAAAACAGCGCGTCAGAGAAGGGATCGAATAGCTGGAATACTATGATGAACCAGGGTCACGTACCAGCATTATCAGAAAATGTATGAACCAGAGGTTTGGCATGTCAAAGAAGAAAGTTATCTAACTCCCCAGCTATTTCCCGCCAATATTCAGACTGTTATACTCGGTACGCAGCAGTAATCCCATCTATCGGAGTTGAGTGGCAGCATAAGAGACAAAGAACATTACAACAAACAATGGTCAATGTAATGTTATTGTTGATCAATATTATGCGGTTTCGATATTGTAGACCTTCACATTTATTTTTCTTTCGACTCCGAAATACCACTCTTACCATGGTCGGTTCGGTAAAACTGAATAAAACATAAATGATCGGAAATAGTATTCTCTATAACATTTGTTATGTAATAATTTTCGATAGGACCAATAACATAGGTATTTAAAAATGATATTTTACACGCATTCCCCTAAACTACAATGTCATCCAGGGTGAATAAAATAGTTTATAGCTTAGACTGTAATTTCTTATTCTCCGACTCTATATATCGATTTTCATTAAATGGTGTTTACCCATTTTCTCGTGGCTCGTCGTTGATATGGACTTAACAACCAAAATACAAATTCATGAATATCTCTGTTATCATAGTCGGTACAGTAAAAGTGTATAAGACCTAAATGATCGGAAGTTTAATTCTATATAACATTAGTTATGTGGTATTTATCGATAGGACCACTAATAATATAAACAGTTGAATTATATTTTAGACCTTCCCCTAAAATAACATTTCACTCAGCGTGAATAAAATTATTTATAGCATGATTGTAGTGGCTCATCTCCCGACTTTACAAACCGATTAAATTTTCTTCAGCTATTTTCTCGTGATGCGTGTTCATACATACATACATACATAAATACAAACATACATAACTTAGATACATACACACGTACAGACAGACAGAAATTTCGGTAAGGTAAAAAGTGTATTTCCTTGTTACTGTGGACACGACCGATACAAAAATACCCTTCTTTTCAAATTCTGAGCAACGTACAGACAAAACTCTTTATTTTATATGTGTAGATTAACGAGTGTACTTTTTTCACAGCATTGTACCTAACTAAGGAGCGCAACTGAACTTGTTTATCAGATTAATTTTCTTTCTTCTTTTCGCAGAATCTCTTCATCCTCTCGCTGTGTTTTTTCCTCCATTCTTCCGTCCATGCAGAAGTGATGTTTGTTCAGCAGAGTTCTAAAGCTAGGACTGTCTCATATATTTTCACTTGTAATGCCAATTTCTTGAAGGCCTTTCTCAATTTCGATTAAACAATTATGATTCTTGACTTTTAGTGAGGAGGCATAACTAAATATCATTTCACAAATCAAATTTCAGTCGTGCTGCCTTTCTGAGCCCAAGATGGGAGACTGGACCCCGGCTCAGTCCGGTGGTATTTGAAGGCGCTTAAATACATCAGTCTCATGTTTGTATTTTTGCCAACACGTACAAGAATTTATGTGGGGCAAAATTATTGCACCTTGGCGTCTCTAAAATACTGTAAAGTCGTTTTCAGCACATTCTGTCAAAAATAATTGCGTTGCGGACTGGTAACAGACCGCAAAATACCGCTAAATTTGTCCTAGCAACACTTAACGGACTTTTGAACAAAAGGAACACTATAATTTTAAAAGGACCTAAGTGCCAAAATATAAAATCAGAGATTTTTTCCTGCTGTTAGAAATTGCGTTACGTTACACCGACACATATAGGTCTTATGGCGATGATGGGACAAGAAAGGGCTAGGAATGGAAAGGAAGCAGCCGTGGTCTTAATTAAGGTACAGCCTCAGCATTTACCTGGCGTGAAAACTGGAAACCACCGGAAACCATATTCAGGGCTGTCGATAGTGGGGTTCAAACCCACTATCTCCCGAATACTGGATACTGGCCGCATTTAAGCGACTGCAGCTATCGAGCTCAGTAAAGGCATACCATGTTCTTGTAACCGATCAATGTCCCAACTTTCGTTATCAAACTTATGTTTGTAATTTTGTTACAGCCACCCAAACCTTCGACGTCAAACTGTGCAATTATATAGTTTTATTCTTCTGTCAAATAAGGGATCTCTTTTTCTCAAGTACCTACCTTTCCTTGTCACTTGTGATGCAGCTTACAGTATGTACTCAATTTGCTGCTGTTCCGTAGTTGCTGGATTTCGCCGCCGTCTTCTAGTTTTTGCAACGTTGCAAGTGATAGAGGTAGAAATATTATTAAATGACTTCCTTAGATGCAACAAAACGATTCTCCTTTACGATTTAAATCCTGGAAGCTTGAGGAATATTTAACTTTCCAGTATTCACAAAAGTATCTAAAGCTTTACAATAAATATATTTTTGCATTCCAGTATTATCAACGGAAATCTTTGAACAGTTATGAGATCATAGTGAATGGAGGTGTATAGTGAAGAAAAGTGGAACTTCAGCACTTTTTTAAAAACGCGTGTTACTGTACTGTTCATACAGCTAGCTCCATTGTTCTAAAACCTACTTCCTCCTACATTTTGGCTCAAGCCCTTTACATGTTCATTGGGTTATAACACAGACTCTTTTATTAACTGAAAAATCGGAATTTACAACTTTGGCATTTAAAGACCCCTTTTAATTTATAAATTAGTATTTACGAGGGATGAAAATAAAGTACTGGTAATGTTGTCCAGGCACTAACAGCTTTAAAGCATGATTTCAAAAGGTGATCAGCGTTCGAGTGTGCCCGTGGCAAAACTGCGTCAGAATAAGGCGGTCCGGCCCATTCAGGGAGGTGAGAGGAGTAATGGAAAAGGTACCTCACCTCTGCTAGCCTGTGGGTCCACTTCCCAGGGTGGGAAAACTCTCGCGGCCACGCCCATTGGCACAACTGTGCGCTACTGGATGAGGGAGAAATGTGGTTAAAGCTGTATTTTCTGCCTATTCAAGCACAAGGCACCTAATTATAATATAATGCACGCAAAATTGTAAGATACACAACTGTACTTTTGATCAAACTAAAGCCGGTCACAGACCAAAAATTGATAAAAAATTAAAAAAAAGCCCTCCAATCTTAGTCCAACTTTGAGCATTATTGCCCTTTGAACTGCGAAACTTTAGTGAAATGTTGTCTAATTTTTATTCCCTAAAATATCAGTAAGCTGAATAGGGCACTCAGTTCTAATTATCCGTTTTTATTTCAAGTCGTGAAATGAAGTTTTTATAGTTGACGCTTTCTTTTTTTTTTCATCCTAGCATTCCTTCTTCGTAAATTTCCAATGATCAGTATCGTACGTCTCAATTAAGCCCTCATTTTCCTAATTATCAGTTTCAACTTCTCTTCTTTCTTTTGACACTGTGCATGTTCAAAATTTTCTCTATCCTCCTCGTCCGGTGATTGAACACCGGAACTATAATAGGAGTGTAGTCTATTGTTTTCAAAGCTCTTCCATTTGCGTCTGAACAGTATCAATGGCACTGATAGTCCCCTTCAATATAATATTACTTGGCTCGAGTGTGTCAACATGTCTAGGTTCCTTCCTTTACTGTAAACCATTATTATTTAGAATGTCATCCAAACGAAAATATAAAACATATCAGCCACTGTCTTAATTTTATCCTTCGGTTCAGAGGGCCCCGGGTTCGATTTCCGGCCAGGTCGGGGATTTTAATCGCTTTTGATTAATTCTTCTGGCTCGGGGACTGAGTGTTTGTGTCCGTCTCAATACTCACCTCTTCATATTCACACAACACACTACACTACCAACCATCAAATAAACACGCAGTAGTGATTACAGCCCTCCATATAGGGTCGACGTTAGGAAGGGCATCCGGCCGTAAAACAGGGCCAAATCTATATGTGCGACGCAGTTCGCACCCGCGAACCCACTGGTGTGAGAAAAGCGGTAGGAGAAGAAGAAGAAGAAGAAGAAGAAGAAGAAGAAGAAGAAGAAGAAGAAGAAGAAGAAGAAGTTACTCTCTTAATTTCAGTCCTCAAATGATAATTGTCTTAGGCGCTGATGGCTGTACGTAGTTAGGATAGGCTGGGAATACGTTCGGGAAGGCATTCTCCTTCAGTCTCGGCCAGGATAAGTAAGTGTTCTTTACTTGTTCAGTGCTCCGTACAAATAACACTGTTAACACCAGGTGCCTTCGTCCACAGCGCCCGACTGCCTGGGTTATTAGGGAACTTACACCAATCCATATTTCAAAACAATGACGTTCTTTCCATGAAAAAATAAACATGTGTGTCTACGTCTGATACGTAGGGTCTACTAGCCTACGACAGGAAGAGCAATGAAGAGCAATTCTGGGTTTTCTGTTCTTGTCACTTCTATTGTTGCACCCACACACACAACAAAGACCCATGATAAACAACGGTTACGTTATGCAACTTGTCACAGGTAACTCACTGGGTGAATACAAACTTATGACTATAGCAACTACCTCACACTGCTCCCCAGCCGGTCGTGGTGCCGAACAATATGGCTGCCGCTGTCAAGGTGTGGTCGCGTTTTGCCTGGCTAAGGGCCACTCCATTACTCTTCTCATCTCCCTTGGCCCGCTGCTATACCTTGGACGCTAATCCTTACTTTCACTTCCCCAAGTCCAGTCACCTCATACAGCAGATGTGTCTGGACCACTGGATCTGAACTCAGGGCTACACAATACACGATGACTTTTCCTTGACTCGATTGCAGAGACGGGCCAGTAATTCACACAGTCACATGCAGTGAACAACTAACCAGCTCAACAGTATTCAACAGCAGGACGATACTCACAACAGCGAACATTAACACAAGTCAATTTACCTTCACACTCGCGATAGTGGTTTCCCTCGTTGACTCACCCCTCTAAACTGACCTCAGTGGAATCCTCGTACAGCAAATTTACTTTTTTGATCGTTACTATGGATTCTCGTACTAGCATCAGGTTCAACGAGATCTCTGGGACCATGGGCCTATAGTATTCAAACAGAGAATATATACTATTTCCTGATTCTTTGGTGGTTAATAGACGTGTATTGAGACAATAAAAATCCACGGCTCTAGCCGTTCAGGCAAGCAACTCAATGTTGAAAACATCCTAGATATATGAGCTACGAATTTCAGGTAAATAATAGAAAGTATGAGAATATATTCTTCATTTGTTCCTAAAACATACAATCTTTTCCTAATCATCGTTATCCGGTTGATTAGATTAGCAGTTTGTTTTTTTCTGCCACTACGAGAGCTAATGTGAATCAATGCATTGTTTCAATTAAGCCCTTATTACTATATTCGGTGGTGACATTTTTCAAAATTCAGCAAACAACTGAGAGTATTAAACCAAGGAACACATTAAAGAAATAATTATTTAAATAAGTCAATTTGGCTAGGATTTGAATCAAAAGAAAAAGACTAAAGAAACAACCGATTTTAGGCTATTTTTCCGGAACTGCATTTAAGCCGGAAGTGATTAACGAAATTTGTTTTTTAGTTTGATAGATCTATCCAGTACTCACAATTTGAAACATCTCCGGGGCCTGTAGCTCTTCAGCTTTCGGCACAATTGAGGAAATTGCTTAATTTTACGTTTTTCGTAGTCTGGGGACTCCTACTTTGTATGCTAAGAAATGTTTTACATATTAAAACACCCAACCCCTAAGCTAGAGGAATTAACCAATCATGGCTAAAATCTCCATCTCGGTCGGAAATCGAAGCCAGGACCCTATGATCCGAAAACTCGAGTAGTCTGTCGATTTTGAAAACAGTATTCAACAGCAGGACGATACTCACAACAGCGAACAATAACACAAGCCCATTTACCTTCACACTCGCGATAGTGGTTTCCCTCGTTGACTCAAACTGTCCTCAGTGGAATCCCCGTACAGCAGAAATTGCTCTTACTTCAGTGCACGTGGAAAAGGATTGGAATTCCATCTCTCATTCAGACTTCATCATTCGTTGCAGATATTCCTTGTTAATCATATAAATCACGTACAGCAAAGGGAAGGAGCAAGACGGAGGAAAGTGCCACTTAGTCTGAAAGGTGAACGCTAGCGTGGCGCGAGTAGCGCCTCATTGACACAAGAACAGGAGGTTTACATGCAATAATTCAATCACCGCATTTTTCTCACGCCTGCTATTGTTATGCCAATGTCACGTTCGAATCTGGTGAAGTAATGAAGTGGAGCCAAATAAGGCGGACTTTAGCAGTAACAGGTAGAGTTCGTATGGTGTGGGAGGGCTGAGCCGAAACTTTCAAGCTGAACAAGGGGTAAAGGTCTGTGTTTAGCAGGAACCTTTCAGGAAATGAATTCCAAGGTATGCCTTTATTCAGAACAGTGCAGAGTAAATAATAATAATATGGACTTTCTCTTTGTTCATAATTGGACACAGGCGATGGAAGTGGGAGGCTCACCAAATCAGACTGATGGTGATACGTCGAGTTGTTACAGGCACTTTGCTCGCTAAAATGACTACTGGCGCCACAGTTGTTTTCTGAGGAGTAGGAATGATCCATAAGCACGTTTATTTATTTTGAGTCATCGTTGTTGCTTTGTTGAGGTCATCAGTCATGTGACAGAGCGAGTTGGCCGTGTGGATAGTGGCGCACAGCTGTGAGCTTCCATTCAGCACTGCTGAAGATGGATTTCCGTGGTTTACCATTTTTATATCAGGAAAATGCTGGTGCTGTATCACAATTAAGCCCTCGGACTTTGCCTTCGCACGCTTAGTCCTTTCCTATCCCATCGTCGTCATGAGACCTATCTGTGTCGGTGCGACGTAAAGCAACTTGTAAAATTTAAATCAATCCTAAGTACTTATAGTTCGTGTGATCGTTTTCCATAACCTACCTCATTCTTGTGCTGTAATACATAACAGTGCAGCCACACCACTCAAATCTCGGCAAGTAGCCGCACTGACACTCGTCCGCTATACGTGCAATAAAATGAGAGCAATATCTGCACGCGACTTGGCGTCAAATAACAGTCATAGAAAGTTATCTAAAAGATTAGCTGACATTAAAGGTGATCTTCAAATTGACGTCCCTCAGTTGCCACACACGTCTGGCACCTCCTAAACAGGTTTGCAGACTCTCGACCTGTGAGATGCACGGTATATTTTGCTGAGTATTCTACTGCAGTCCTTCTCTCGTGTAAGGGTTTTGGCGTACCCCCAGGTGATAATCACAACGATTTAAATCGGAGGATCTAACAGACGACAGGTATTTACAGCACTTATGAGACCTCCTATGTTATCGAACGTTTCCTATTTTACTACAGTTGCCTCCTATATCTCTTCTTGGTGGTGTTCTGCTCTATATTTACGTACCGCCGCCCGGAAATCCGCTAATGAATTGAAATCGGCATTCTTCGGTAGATAAATACTTCGCATAGCACTCCACAATGGAAACACGTTCTTCTAATGTGTTTGTTGGCGACATTGTAATAAGAAAACATCCATACAGGAAACACACAGCCGAAATAAATGTATTAACACTCGAGTGATTGCAACTATATTAAACTCCTGCCCAGGTCGGTAGAGTGATTTCATTGATCAAATGTTAGTTTTTGATCACTGTGCTCAGCTGCCGGCCTGAGACACTAGATAACTCCATCACTGCGATTGTACGAGGTGAGGTCATCATGTTATGTCTACCTTGCACAAGTTTAAAAGAATGATCCTGTGGTAGAGTTCAGAATATACAATTGGTGGTGGTGATTATTATTTTAAGAGAATACTATTCTCAATTATCGGAGATTGTGGGAAGCAATTAATTACGTGAGAAATTTTAAACAAGGTCTATTATAAATAAGCATGTAATGAATCTACAATAAGCACTTCTGTGTAGAATTCATGCAACATGAAGAAATACCCAAGATTGTTTTTTAAAATTCTATTTTCTTTATTGGCTTTATGTACGTCATTTAAATCAGGACCTCAAAACAGGCACCAGCCTGTATGGTGCCTTTTTGACAACAGTGGTCGATGATTTCATGTCTGTGTTTCACCAGTTAAAAAGGCAGGCCTAGCATGATTTCTGTTACTTCTCGAGAGTTGTCAACCTCAAAGAGAGGGGCATCAATCACAAAGTTTCTCGATGAGTAGGGCGTTGCTTCGTCATAGTTGTACCAAGATACTGTTTCCACTTTCTTATCTGACCTCCCTTCGTCAACTCTTGTTCTTTACTGCGTGCCATTGTGGCAGGTCTGTGGGGACCAGGGTTTTTATCTCATTCATGCTCCATTTCTTTATTTTAAAGATTCACTTGTCCTTCAGAGGGTTGACCTCCTGTGGGTAAAGGTGATGTAGACTAGTACATTCACGGTATCTTCTGCTTGTCGTAAGAGGCGACTAAAAGGGGTGCCAGGGGCTTTCAACTTAGGAGTATGCATTAGCGACCACCGCTCCACCTGCTTGTGTCGAGCTCCTCACTTGCATCTTTCCTTCCCGACCTCTCTTGCTCAACCTTTACTCTCTTCCGACACGTGGCTCTTCCCTCTCTTTTGCCGATACCTTCATTCTTCAAAGTGTCAAACCTCTTCCATTTTCGCTCCGGATAGTGTTAACAAAGGAGAGTTGACCAGTTTAACTATTTATTTATTTATTTATTTATTTATTTATTTATTTTTATTTATTTATTTTTATTTATTTATTTATTTATTTGTTTATTTATTTATTTTATTTATTTATTTATTCCCTTTCTTTCTTAATACGTTTACATTTCAGGGTTGGCTTTCCCTCGAACTCAGCGACAGATCCCACCTCTACCGCCTCAAGGGCAGTGTCCTGGAGCGTGAGACTTTCGGTCAGGGGATACAACTGCTGAGGAGGACCAGTGCCTCTCCCAGGCGGCCTCACCTGCTATGTTGAACATGGGCGTTGTGGGGGGGGGGGTAAAATTGGAAGGGATAGACAAGGAAGACGGAAGGAAGCGGCCGTTGCCTCAAGTTAGATGCCATCCAGGCATTTGCCTGGAGGAGAAGTGGGAAACCAGGGTAAACCACTTCCAGGATGACTAAGGTGGGAATGGAACCCTCCTCTAGTCTGTTGATGTCCCGAGGCTGAGTGGACTCTGTTCCAGCCGTCGTTCCACTTTTCAAATTTTGTTGCAGAGCAGGGAATCGAACCCGGTCCTCTGAGGGTGGCAGCCAATCACGCTAACCACTACGCCACAGAGGCGGATCATTTATTTATTTATTTACTTAATACAGTCTACAACAGAGCATTGCTCCAATTACAGTAGACTGATTGAAGAAAAGCATCGAGTGAAAATTACAAAGAGACGAAATAAGAACATAAAACCATTAAGAAAAACTAATTTTAGAACCTGTTATATACATACATGATGTTATATTAACATGCACATTCATTTACAGGAAATTATTACGTTAAGATTCAGTAAGCTACATATATTACAGTATCTTTACAGCAATGGCCATATTGGTAACAAAGAAGAAAAATGGAAACATCTCTGTTAAGAGAAATTTACAAAATTGTGAATTTCGGATTTTATGCTCTGATCAAAACAACAAATTTTGAAAAAAGTAAAATCAGAGTCGATATTTATTCACTTTAATATAAAATAAATCTACTCCATGTCCGCCTCTGTGGTGTAGTGGTTGGCGTGATAACCTGCAACCCCCGGCTGCCCGGGTTCGATTCCCAGCTCTGCCACGAAATTTGAAAAGAGGTTCGAGGGCTGTCCTCGGGAGGTCAACTGAGTAGAGGGGAGTTCTATTCCCTCCCAGCCACCCTAGAAGTGGTTTTCCGTGGTTTCCCACTTCTCCTCCAGGCAAATGTTGAAATAGCGCCTGACATAAGGCCACGGACGCTTCCTTCCCTCTTCTCTTCTTTGTTTATCCCTTCCAATCTTCCCATCCCCATACAAGGCCCCTGTTCAGCAAAGCAGGTGATGCCGTCTGGGCGAGGTACTGGTTCTCCTTCCGTGTTGTATCCCCGATCCAAACTCTCACGCTCTAGGACACTGGCCTTGAGGCGTTAGAGGTGGGATCCCTCGCTGAGTCCGAGGGAAAAACCAAATCTGGAGGCTAAACAGATTTAAAAAGTAGAAAGATTAAATACTCCACACTCTCTCTGCAGTGGGGAACTTTTATGGTGGAGAGTTTTGCTTCGATTACAATAGAAAATTTTCCTCAGACGGAAGCTAGTAGTTTTCACATTAAAATTAAAACAATAACCACCACCACCATCATCACCACCACCACCCCAGCTAAGGTTCGTTGGATCCCTAACAGTCCCATCACCAGGTATCATAAATGGCCTAGCCGCCACTTCAATGGTGAACTTGCAAATGAAGAGTGAGGTAGTTTCCCGTTATTTTCCTCATCGAAAAGTTGCCATATCAGCTGCCAAGCCCACTGAAATACGCACATCAATCAACCCTATGAGTGATGCTTTCACAACAGCCATCACAAGGACTGGTTGTAGAGGGATATTATATTACCGGCATCGCTCATGTTTCGGCCACTTTCGTCATGTCAAAGTCAAGGATGCGACTGAAAAACTTAAAAGAATTTTTTTTTTAAATTCTAACCCATACCACGAGACATGCAGCACTGTAAATACTAAGTCCCGAAAGAAATGGAATTGATCAAAATAATGTACAGTCGCTTTGAAAAAATTGAACGCATGGTATAATTTTCTCAAAAAAAAAAAAAAAATTAACCTATCATGTTTGACAAGACGAGCTTCTCGACTAAGTGGTGTGATCCGAGCTGTCAGTGG
The DNA here is from genome assembly GCF_040414725.1 of Anabrus simplex. NCBI lineage: Eukaryota > Metazoa > Arthropoda > Insecta > Orthoptera > Tettigoniidae > Anabrus > Anabrus simplex. Next base: position 49,125,796 of record NC_090271.1, read on the forward strand.
AGAGATGGCGTGGAATGACATTAGACGAATAAGTTTGTGTAGTGTTTTTAAAGTAGGAAAGATCATAATGAAAAAATCCACAGACTGTTTCCAGTCATTTGACCGAATCAGGAATGGAATGACTGACATATGGAATGAAAATGATATTGGATAGTGTCACTAGAATGAAAGGTGACCGGGAAAAGCCGGAGTACCCGGAGAAAAACTGTCCCGCCTCCGCTTTCTCCAGCATAATTCTCTTATAGTGTGACCGGGATTTAAACCACGGAATCCAGCGGTGAGATGCCGACGCGCTGGTCCCTGAACCACGAGGCTCTACAGGGAAGATCACAATATAATAATAAACATAATGTTATTTGCTTTACGTCCCACTAGCTACTTTTACGGTCTTCGGAGACGCCAAGGTGCCGGAATTTAGTCCCACAGGAGTTATTTTACGTGCCAGTAAATATATCGACACGAGGCTGTCGTATTTGAGCACCTTCAAATACCACCGGACTGTGTCAGGATCGAACCTGCCAAGTTGGGATTAGAAAGCCAGCGCCTTAACCGTCTGAGCCACTCAGCCCGGCAGATCACAATATGAAAATAAAGTTAGAATTAAAGAGGCCAAAATTTCTGGCAAATATTTGTTTATAGGAAGTGGAGCTAGGGATTGAATAATTTACGAAGGGAGATGTTCAATCAGGTGCTGATTGGCCGAGGGGGTAAAGGCGCGTTCGGTTCACTCGGAAGGACGAGGGTTCGATCCCTGTCAGAAAGTCGAAAAATTTAAGAAACAAGATTTCCACTTTCGGATGTGCATATGTCCCCGAGGTTCACTCAGCGTACTGCAAAAATCAGTACCAGGTTAATACCTGGGAGCAAAGTCGGCTGAGAGTAGAGCTAACTACTCTACCCCACCAAGTGCCGAGGTTCAATAAATTTCCAAATTCTTTGCGATATTACTTTAGCCTAGGTAAAAACCTGGTAGGAAATCTGCCACTAGGGCGACTGCCCTACATGCAGATCAATGGTGATTGATTGATTGATTGATTGATTGATTGATTGATTGATTCATTCATTCATTCATTCATTCATTCATTCTCAGTATCCACAGGATTTATAAGTATGTACAGCACGTGGGAGGTGAATTATATTTTGATAAGAATGAAAATTACTCTGATAAAGTATTATTAAATGCGAGGAGCATATAATACCAAGCTCTCATTCTTGTTTGAGCTATTATACATAACATTTGCATCCGGGAGATACTGGGTTCGAACTTCGAACCCCACTGTCGGCAGCCTTGAAGATATTTTTTCCATGGTTTCCTATTTTCATTCCAGGCAAATGCTGGAGCTGTACCTGATTAAGGTCACTGATGATTCCTTCCCACTACTAGCTCTTTCCTATCCCATTGTCGCCATAAGACCTATCTGTGTCGGTGCGATGTAAAGTCGATTGTAAAAAAAAAGGCAAAATATATACATAACATTCAAATGATAAAGATATCCCTCAATATACTGTAGACTTTACATTTCACATTACATCGAGCAACATAACGCGAACGGTGTGGATAAGAGGCTTGAAATCCAGCCAGCTTCAGCCATCTACCGAAGAACTCTCGAACTCAAGGAAGATGTTAGCGCGTGCCAGTTTAATCTTCTTCACTGTGCTAAATGGTTAGCGTGCTGGCCTTCTGTAGGGGTCCCTAGTTCGATTGCCGGCAGACTCGGGAATTTTAACCATCACTGTTTAATTCCGCTGACACGGGGGCTGGGTGCATGTGTCGTTTTCACCATCATTTTATCCTCATCATGACCCGCAGGTCGCCTACGGGATTCAAATCAAAAGACCTGCACCTAGCGAGTCGAACATGTCCTCGGACACTCCCGGCACTAAAAGCCATACGCCACTTCATTTCACCTTGAAGAGTATCAGAATATTATCATTATCTTATTCAGTATTTCAACAGAATGTATATAGACCGCAATTTATTCTTCAAGAATTTGTTTTTGTGGCATACTTCATTAAAGGTATTATATAAAACTCTTTACGTAACTATATGTTGTAAACATGCCTTTGCTGGCAGGACCAAGTGTTTACAGTGCACTATGTCTTCTGGTGTGGGCTAGAGCAACTTTGTTACTTTCATTGATCTGTCTCAGCTTTATCCTCGGCTTTGACAATATGAAAATGACTGAGGTATGAGCCATGCTAGTAATGCCATTCCTTCTGCAGCCAGTCCCTGCTATGAATGCTATGAAAATGTTGCTCATAGGGTCAGTTGGTGCATGCATTTCAGTGGGCTTGGCAGACTGATATGTAATAGCAACTACTGGCTCGGTGAGGAAAGCAATGGGAAACTACTTCGCTCCTCAATTTCCTAGTACACCTCTTCAGTGATACCTAAGCCATCGATGGCAGCTGATGGCAGAGCTGTTGAGGATCCAACTAGCCTTAGGGCTGAAGACTAAACATACATACACATGTTGTAAATGATATATATATTGTAAATTTCACGAATTACAAGCCCAAAGAGTTTCAATACATTTATATACGGTACGTATTTTGTTCGGCACCCATCTTAACATTAAGTTACTCTTAGGTAAGACTTATGAACTGTGTATATTAAACTTTTTTAATGGCACTAATGAAAATAATCCATACACTTGTAAGTACAGCGCAGAGATTACGCTCCTTTGATTGCTTGATTTTGTAGTTATATGTTAGTTGTTTTGATGGCCACGGCCTGAACATCCGTATAATAATAATAATAATAATAATAATAATAATAATAATAATAATAATAATAATAATAATAATAATAATAGTATCCTGCCTTTGCTGATGAGATCTAGTGTTTACAGTGCACTAGGTCGTCTGATATGAACTAAAATACGTTTGTTACTTTCATTGACCTGTCTCAGTCTCATCCTTACCTTTGCAATAAGAAAATGACTGAGGCATGAGCGATGCTAGTAATGCCATTCCTTATGCTGTCAGTCCCGGTTATGAATCGTGTGAAAATATCGCTCATAGGGTCGGTTGGCGCGTGCATTCAGTGGGCTTGGCAGACTGATGAGCAATAGCAACCTCTGGGTTGGTGAGGAAAGTAACGGTAAACTAACTCACTCTTACTGTTGAGGAATACTGAATACTCAACAACAACAATGTCACTGGTTTTACGAAGACGTCGAGGGGCCTAAATTTTGCCTTGTAAGAGTTCGTTAATGTGCTAGTAAATATACAGACATGAGTTTGGCATATTTGGGCACATTCAAATACCACGGACTGAACCGGCATCGAACCCGCAACTTGGGCTCTGAAGCCAGCGTTCAACCATCTGAGCTACTCATCCGGCATATATGTATACATGTATGTGCTCCCTAACAAATGTTAAAGACCACACTGTCTTTTGTTGTAATTCTGTTAATGAGACGTATATTTTGACAATCTCATATTTGCTGTAGTACGATCTAACACATCGGAAAATCTCTTTCATTTAATAGTAAGATTAGCGTGGAGTGTTGGTAATATACCTTCAGAATGGACGAAAGCAATAATTGCACCTATCTATAAGCAAGAGAACAGGAAGGATTGCAACAACTATTGAGGTATCTCCTTAATCAGTAAACCAGGCAGAGTATTCACTGGCATCTTGGAAGGGAGGGTGCGATCAGTGGTTGAGAGGAAGTAGAATGAAAAACAGCGTGGTTTCAGACTACAGAGGGGCTGTCAGGATCAGATTTTCAATATGCACCACGTAATTGAAAAATGTTACGAGAGAAATAGATAGCCGTGATTATGTTTCGTAGATCTAGAGAAAGCATAGGACAGGGTACCGAGTGAAAAAATGTTTGCCATACTGGAGGAGTATGGAATTAAGGGTAGATTATTAAAATCAATCAAAGGCATTTATGTTGACAATTGGGCTGCAGTGAGAATTGATGGCAGAATGAGCTCTTGGTTCAAGGTACTTACTGGGGTTGGACAAGGCTGTAATCTTTCACCTTTGCTGTTCGTAGTTTACATGGATCATCTGCTGAAAGATATAAAGTGGTAGGGAGGGATTCAGTCTGATGGAAATGTAGTAAGCAGTCTGGCCCATTTTGTACAGAACTCTTAGGAATATGTCAGATTAATGTAGACAATTTTTAGAGTTCTGGGTGAAATATTTCCCATATTTATTTAGGACCAACTTCTGAAGATTTTCAAAAATTGTTGTTTGTAAACATAAATATTCACACTGTAGAATTCTCACACAAGAGAATTGCAATAATGGTCTACAGATTATGGTAAACATCTATGAAAACTTTCATTTCAGTTAAGTTGCTGGTTTCTGAAATATATGTACCAACCCATGAAGTGACAAAATTTACTGAATGTTACATAAACATATTATAAAATGTATAAGAAATGTTGAGCATGTTCATTTTCAGTCAAATCTTATTTTGATGTGGTGTTTTGTCTAACACTACAGAGTCCCCTTTCCGAACTATTCGTTCTACGTAAAATACGTGTGAGTTTGTACCTCCTATTGACCAGTATATAAAAAAAATGTACCGGGCGAGTTGGCCGTGCGGTTAGGGGCTGTGAGCTTGCATCCGGGAGATAGTGGTCGGCAGCCCTGAAGATGGTTTTATGTGGATTGCCATTTTCACACCAGTAAAATGCTGGGCCTGTACATTAATTAAGGCCACGGCCGCTTCCTTCCAACTCCTAGGCCTTTCCTATTCCATCGTCGCCGTAAGACCTATCTGTGTCGGTGCGACGTAAAGCCACTAGCAAAAAAAGTTTACTTATGCTGCATTGCTCTTTTGTTTCATATATTGTTTCAAAATAGACTCATTCGCTTCAGTTTTTTTCACTAGCAGTACAATAGTAATTGTTACATTAATAAGTTTAGAGGAGAATTACTCGAAGGATTCACAATCAGAACAGGACTAAGACAGGGTGATGTATTATCACCACTTTTGTTTCATTGTACTCTGGAATACTTGATGAGAGAATGGTGTAATATAGAGAATAACAAAAATATAATATCTGGATACACTAAAAATGAAATTAGCCTAAATTGCTTAGGATTTGCAGATGATCTGGCACAACTAACTAATAACCTTAATGAAGTTCGGAATCAAATCACAAATTTCCACACTGTTGGTGGAAAAATAGGATTAACAATTTCATTTGAAGAAACTAAAATAATGGCAATAGATCCGCTTTTAATAAACAGTGTTCTGATATGCGGGAATGAAATAGAAATTGTAAAACAATTTCAATATCTTGGAGAAAGTGTAACATACAGTTTAAATGAAAACTTTCCTGAACCCAAAAAAGTAGCCAGAAATACATACAGCAGGGAACGTTTGTCAATATATACAAAATTTAAACATTATAAGACTGTAGTCCAAACGGAAATAACTTATGGAAGTGAAACATTATTTAAACTAAGGCAAAAGAATAACATAGACAAAATCTTAAAAATAAAAAGAAGAATAGTAAGAACATGCATTAATAAGAAGTACCAAAAAGAAGGTGAATGGTGTATCATCCCAAACGCAGGAGTATACCAGGAAATAGAACCTATAACGGATTTCATAAGAAAGAAGAGGAAATCATTCTTTGGTCAAATGTTGAGAACACCTCAAGACAGCTTAATACGCAGAATTTTGGAGAAGCTTTGGAAACAAAAACAAAAACCTGTCTGGATAAAAGAAATAAAAGAAGACATCAAAGAATTAGATATAACACTGGAGGATTTAAATAAATCAAACAAAGTAAATAGAAGAATAGCAAAATTAGATTCCTACCAAAAATTGATCAAAGAGAAACAACTAAAAGGGTATTTTCAGAAGAAGAACGACAACGAAGATCGGATAGAATGAAGAAATACTGAAAGAACAGAAAGGAAAAAACATAAAAAAATCGTAGAAGACCGGACAGAAATCGACTACAGTGGTCCAAAGCGTTCGTAAAACCCAATAATAATAATACTCATATAAATAACGTTGCTGGTCTATGGAAACTTTGTAATTCCACTCACGAGAAAACCACTTTTCTCCGTATGTCTTGCGAAGCCTTGGTGCATTGCCCGAGGTGGGAACAGAAGATTCCAATGGTCGAATAATTGAGCTGTCTTTATGCAATGAAAATGCCAGGAACAGTTCTCCGGCCATTGCTGATCGCTCAGTTTTGGACTTCTGCTGTAAACTTTACTCCGATTATGTACAATAAATTATTATTAATTGGGGGACAGGGCGGTGTAGCGGCTTAGCTGCTTGCCTGTCATCCCGGCGACAGTGGTTCGATTCCTGGTGTTGCGGGAGTGAGATTTTTAGTTGATAATCCTGTGGTGTCAGGAAGGGCTTGCGACCTTAAATCCCCGGGCACAACTATTTCATGAGGCCCGCATCAAGAGGGTATAACACTCTAGGTGACCCGCCCCACCCCTTCAGGGTGGGGAATGAAAATATTGATTGATATTTCATGACTCAGTGTTTGGAGGGACCATGAGCAAGCGAGATAAGTTGCGGATGATGATGAAGATTATAGCTAATATATTTGCCATTCCCGCCCCATGGCACTACAGCCCTCGAGGGCCTTGGCCTACCAAGCGACCGCTACTCAGCCCGAAGGCCTGCAGATTACGAGCTGTCGTGTGGTCAGCACACCGAATCCTCTCGGTCGTTATTATTGGCTTTCTAGACCGGGGCCGTTATATTACTGTCAGATAGCTCTTAAATTCTAATCACGTAGACTGAGTGGACCTCGAATCAGCCCTCAGGTCCAGGTAAAAATCCCTGACCTGGCTTGGAATCGAACCCGTAGCCTCCGGGTAAGAGGCATGCACGCCACCCCTGCACCACAGGGCGGGAACATATTTGTCATCCAGCAACAATAATTTATTATTTCTGGTATAATAGTAATATACTCGTACTTCGGGAGTACGAAAGTAAAAGTAAAACCGATCCTGGAGGGTACCCAGATGAAGAAGAAAAAGATTAAAATGTTTGAATACCACTGATGTGGAATAATGACACGTAGTTTATAATTCTAAAAAAAAAAACTGACGTAAGGATTGTGACATTGTGCTTACTGATTAAACAGTGAGCCGCCTCTGTGGTGTAGTGGTTAGTGTGATTAGCTCCCACCCCCCGACAGCCTGGGTTCGATGCCCGGCTCTGCCACGAAATTCGTTAAGTGGTACGAAGGCTGGAATGGGGTCCACTCAGCATCGGGAGGTCAACTGAGTAGAGGTAGGTTCGATTCCCCCCTCAGCCATCCTGGAAGTAGTTTTCCGTGGTTTCCCACTTCTCCTCCAGGCAAATGCCGGGATGGTCCCTAACATAAGGCCACTGCCACTTCCTTCCCTCTTCCTTGCCTATCCCTTCCAATCTTCCCATCCCCCCGCAAGGCCCTTCTTCAACATAGCAGGTGAGGCCGCCTGGGCGAGGTACTGGTCATTCTCCCCAGTTGTAGTCCCCGACCCAGAGTCTGAAGCTACAGGACACTGCCCTGGAGGCGGTAGGGGTGGGATCCCTCGCTGAGTCCGAGGGGAAAGACCGATCCTGGAGGGTACCCAGATGAAGAAGAAAAAGATTAAACAGTGACGACAACGAATTAATAAATAACTAACAAAACTCTGATAAAGTTTGTAACTCGGAAATTGACAATAACATTTCATTTCTGTTTAAATATCACCTTCGTGTGAGAGTAGGATTTCTTAAAATGAAATTGTATAATTGTTTTGAGAATTTTGTTGGGGACTGTATGAGCATCAAATTACAAATTACCAGGATTTGCTGTTGTTAGAGGAGCGAGTTACAGTTAGGACAACAGAGCGGGTATTGTCTTCCGTGTTCGAGTTCAGAGGTGTAGGTGGGTAGCACAGTTCGTATTAATGGTTCACCTCAAGTTGAAACGTATAGCGCTGGTCTTTATGGAGGCTAATTCCTGCCTAGGAATACCATATATCACCGCTCGGACAGACCGACGGACGGTTGACCTCATGCTCCATTTCGTGCGGCCAGCGGATGTTGGAATCCAGAGCGGCCCGATCGGGGCAGGTCAGAACAAAGCCTGTCACTGCGCCATGCGATTGGATCGCGACTGGACCCCTTCCGCATTGTTGATTTACTGAGTTCCCCACCCTCCTCCCTCACGTAACCTGTTCTACTGTCGTTTCTCTAAATGCCTTGGAACAGCATAACCACCAGTCATCCGTTCAGGAAAACACTCACTCGATGACCTTAACCTTCGAAGAGGTTACACTTGAGTAGCTGCAAGTTGAAACTCTGCTGGCAAAAGCTACAACAATGCTCGTACAGTTCCCTCAGGTCGAGAGCAAGCATACACACGTACATGCGTGCATATATGAGTATTTTATTTAATACGTTTATCCTCCAGGGTCGGTTTTTACCCCGGACTCAGCGAAGGATCCCAATTCTATCGCCTCAAGAACAGTTTCCTCGAGCGTGAGACAACTTGGAAAGAGGATCAGTACCTCGCCCAGTCAACCTCACCTGGTACGCTGAACAGCGTCCTTGTGAGGGTGTGGGAAGATCGGAAGGGATAGACAAGGAAGAGGGAAGGAAGCGGCCGTGGCCTTACAGTAAGTTAAGTATCATCCCGACATTTACTGGAGAAGAAGCAGGAAACCACGTAAAATAACTTCGAGGATGGATGAGGTGGGACTCGAACCCTCCTCTATTAAGTAGACCTCCCGAGGCTGAGTGGACCCCGTTCCAATCCACGTACCACTTTTCATATTTTGTGGTAGAACCGTGAATCGAACGCGGGCCACCTGGGATGGCAGCTAATCACACTAACCACTACACCACACAGGTTTTGCATAATTCCGAAGAGTTGATATCGTTCTTTCAGGAAATCGAGCTCGAAAAATCTACTACTATTACTACTAACAATAATAATAACAATAATAATGTTGTTGGCGTTACGTCCCACTAACTACTTTTCCGGGTTTTGGAGACGCCGAGGTGCCGGAATTTAGTCCCGTGGGAGTTCTTTTACGTACCTGTAAATCTATCGAGATGAGCTGACGTATTTGAGCACTTTCCGATACCACCGAACTGAGCCACGATCGAAACTGCCAAGTTCGTGTAAGAAAGCCAGGGCCTCAACCGTCTGAGCCATTCAACCCGGTTCAACAAACCTAATGGCTGTGCGAAAGCTAAACGTTTCTTAAAATTTTTGTGCTCTTTTTTCTTTGTATTTCTCACTACACTTTTTTGAATACCTTTCTGCAAAATTCCACCTTACAACTGCGAAAAACCATGGACTATATTCATAGTGTCGGAGAGGTTTTGGAGTTATATCGAACTGATGAATGGTTCGATGAGGTTCAGAGCTCTTGCTTGAAGTTGACAAAAAAATATAATGTCGAAAAGCCGATTGTTCCAAGAGTTAGAAAACATCGTCGAAGACTTGACGACGGCGCTTACCCCTCTGCTTTTTTCAGCCCCCGTGATTAGACTATTGCAGGAAACTTTACTTCGAAATGTTGGATATTGTTATCAACTGTTTCCATGATCGATTTTCTATAGATACCATGACTCACTGCAAAGAAACTGAAACAAATTATTTCAGAACTAGAGATTGCAGTTATGTAGCAGAATGTTATAAGGATGACTTCAAACGTGAAAGATTACTTTTATACAGAAATATGTAAGGGATGTATGCATCTAAAGAATGTAACATTAAAAGTATAGAGGAGTTACATCACTTCTTTTCTACAAACACGTCTGCGAATTGATTCCAGAGGTCGTCAAGTTGATGAAGATCTCTTTAAGTATGCCCGTTTCTGCATGTACATCAGACCATTCTTTATCTTCCGTGAGAAGGTTAACCACAGTGCTATGATGCGAGGAAAATTGAACTTCTATGCAATCATGCACGTCCATAATTTGTTTCTTTCTTAATCTGTTTACCCTCCAAGGACGGTTTTTTCCCTCAGACTCGGCGAGCGATTCCACCTCTACCCCCTTAAGGACAGTATCCTGGAGCTCGAGACTATGGATCGGGGGATACAACTGGGAAGGAGGACCAGTGCCTCGCCCGGGTAGCCTGACCTACTATGCTGAACAGGAGCCTTATGGAGGAATGGGAAGATTGGAAGGGACAGGCAACGAAGAGGGAAGGAAGCCTGTGGCCCTAAGTTAAGTACCATCCCGGCATTTGCCTGGAGGAGAAGTGGGAAACCACGGAAAACCACTTCGAGGATGGCTGTGGTAGGAAATGAACCAACGTCTAATCAGTTGACCTTCCAAGGCTGAGTGGAATCCGTTCCAGCCCTCGTACCACTTTACGAATTTCATGGCAGAGCCGGATATCGAACCCAGGCTGTGAGGAGTGGCAGCTAATCACACTAACCACTACACCACAGAGGCGGAGACGTCCATAATTAAGAAAAAAATAAACTGAAACTCGGAACTGTACAGTAAGGGAGTATTCTGCCCGAAGGCAGGTGCGAACCTCCGCAGAGGTATGTCTGAGCCGGAGTTTACGTACGGTAGTATGGCCAGTTCCTTTCCGCTCCTCCGTTCACTTACAGAGCGTGGCAACCCATCCAAATCTTCACCACGCCCAATGTTGCTTAACTTCGGAGATCACACAGGATCCGGTGTTTCAACACGGCTACGGCGGTTGGCCATCAGAGCTGTGATGAACATTTTCTTCTAACGAGCGACTGTTCGTAGGAAAACTTTCTTTATGAGTGAGAATAACATATTCCACCAATTTTTCAATTCTTTCTTTCTTTCTTTCTTTCTTTCTTTCTTTCTTAATCTGTTTATCCTTCAGGGTTGGTTTTTCCCTCGGACTCAGCGAGGGATCTCACCTCTACCGTATCAAGGGCAGTGTCCTTGAGCTTCAGACTCTGGGTCTGGGGATACAACCTCGTCCGGGCAGCCTCCCTTCCATCAACAGGGGCCTGGTTGGTGGATGGGAAGATTGGAAGGGACAGGTAAGGAAGAGGGAAGGAAGCGGCCGTGGTCTTACATTAGTTACCATTCCGGCATTTGCCTGGAAGAGAAGTGGGAAACCACGGAAAACAACTTCGAGGATGGCTGAGATGGGAATTAAACCCACCTCTACTCAGCTGACCTCCCGAGGCTCAGCGGACCCCGTTCCAGCCCTCGTACCACTTTTCAAATTTCGTGGCAGAGCCGGGAATCGAACCCGGGCCTCCGGGGGTGGCAGCTAATCACGCTAACCACTACACTACATAGGCGGAATTTCAATTTTTTACTGAAGAAATACGGCTTTCAGTTCCTCCTTTATTTTTAAATTAACATTAATTACCAAATTTGAGGCCATTTACTTTGTTTTTACTCAATTTGGTATAATTCTAAGAGAAAACTAGTCTTTTTACGTTTTACCTGATGATTTTAGAGGTACAATTAGTATATCCTTATTAGATACCATCCTTTTTATTCACACATATGCAAAATCTTGTATTTTAATGTGATTAATACATACCTTTACCTTTTACGTGGATAAATATTTATTTGATCTTTTTCATTATTGTTGAAATAGGTGCCTAATAAAACAATCGTTCTTCCATCAAGTATTGCTCATTCGAAAACACATCAATCTGCATTTTTATGACGATTAAACTTCAAAGTTTTCCGCTCCACCACATTTTGGATTGTGAGTTAGAGCACCCCTACTGATTTTCAAAACCTGGGGAACTTGGGTACGGAAGCACAGTACTGCAATCAGGCAGAGAAACAGTTCATAATCTCTGACTATCTGTGTTTGCATCACTATGAAACGAAGTTCAACAGTTCACAGACGATTTCTGATAAAAAAAGAGTGCGGGAAGTAATTACAGTGCGGTAAAGTACATTTGCTGTACTCCTTTGAGTACGGAAAGAAGGTAATTACGTCATAGTGTGAAATAAAATATATTACTTCCCTATATTCACCTTTATTTTCCCCATAACGCTCAAAAAATTAGGTAGCTGGTATAGTTGAAAGAATAAGAGTTGGGTAATTATAAAGTTAATAATAATAATAATAATAATAATAATAATAATAATAATAATAATAATAATAATTGTACACCTTCCCGGGCTACTTAAACTGCGCGCCTTCTCTATGACCATCTATGTCAGTGAACACGAAACTTTAAAAAATTCAAAAAAATTTCTTCTCCGACGGTTAGATGGCTCTGACATCTATTTTCTACCGACTTGTTATGATTAAACACAAACTAATTGCTGAAGATATTATTGTTGTAGTAGTTGGTTAACGTTTTCTGATGACTTTTTATGTACAGAAGTTGTCAACACTTAACCTGGTTCCTCCTCTAATGTAATTTGCCTATCACATGGCTGTAACTATGTTCTCCAGCCAATCAAACCTGGGGGGGGGGGGGGGTGGAATGAAATATAGCCTATCAGCGCCTTGTGTTTTAATTTAATCGGGAACTTTACCCTATGGAGCTATTTAAGGAGAGCACTTTAAGGCCGTCTTGTCTGATTTACTCCGACTTGAAGGAGGGCAGGAGACAGTGTGCGGCTAGCTTGAAGAAGATCCAGCGCTACAAGGTAATGACAGAATTTACCTAAACATGTGATTCTGTCTGCGGTTAGTTCGAGTAGAAGGTTTCAGCAGTTTTCTTAATATCTAACATGTAATCTTTTCTTTTGGGTTGAAATGTAGGACCTTCTAAGTAATCTTCGGACTCTATTTAGATTCCCTACTGGGAAAACATGTAATGTAAGGGAGCACGAGTGGTGACCCTTGGATCTCTCTTCTTCGTCTTTTGAGTTTGGTGACTAAATTGTTCAATCTCTAAATTTTGGAAATCTTGTCTCGGCAACCAATGTATGGATGTGGGATAACCCTAGGAGTTACTGAGTGTAACAGAGATTGTAAACAGCAATTGATTGCTTGACTAAGGCTAGCCTCCTATAATATTGTACCTGTCAGGAGCAATTATGCGTATGTAACGACTGGGAGTTTCTCCCAGTTTATTTTGTACCTAGTTTAAGACTTTTAAGTTCATGCATTGTTGGAGCAGACGAGATCGTTGTTAATATTTCAACTGTCCCTTGTTATGTCATTGAATTACTCCTTAATTTTAAGAATTTTTTTTTTTTTAATTCCAAATTTTGTTAAAGTAAATGTTTGCTATAAGTTGCTGTAAGTGGCCCCCTGTCCAGCCATTCAATCCAGGCGCTTCCTATTACGCTGAGAGCTATGGAATTGTGGTAACAGTAATAATAAAACAATGAGGCCTCCGGAGAGGCCTGACCTACGTCTTTGGAATTGATGTACAGGCGAGCTGAGCTTCTGTGTGGATGAGGCCCTACCTAAGGTGAATTATAATGCTGAAGGCGATACAAACACCCAGCCCGAAGCCGGAGGAATCAACTACTGAGCCTTGAAATCTCCAACCCGGCCAGGAATCGAAGCAGGGACAAAGCAGGACAGTATGTTAACCATTTAGCCATGGATCCGGACGTAAAGTTAATAAGAGGTAATGATGTTGAATTGTTAATGTTGAAATCATGTATTTATTTATAATTTATAATGATTGTTCAATTGTTTTGAATATAATTTATATTCAGTTATAAAATAGCAACATTGCTTGATACAGAATATATAATCGAATTTATATATGCCTCTAATATACCGTGCGTTAATTTCAAAACTTCCACCTTGAATAAATGTAATGCTTATTTTCGATTTTGGTTTTTGCTTTTTTTACCGAGGAAAAGCCATCGGTTTACTTTTCGAGGAGAAAGTTCAAAACTACTTCTGATTGAAGTTTATATACCACCCCTAAAAAAAAATTGAAATTAAAGCACGATATATTAAATGTTTAGCATAAGGTTGATTTTCTCAAGTATCAACGACAATTACCACCCTGTGGGTGATGGCAGTAGAATATATGCACGATATGCCCCGCCTGCCGTAATAAATGACTAAAATGGGCCCTAGGGGCTCTTAACTTGGGAGCGAGTTGGCTACCACGGGGCCCTTAGCTGAGTCCTACCATTGCTTCCATTTACTTGTGCCAGGCTTCTCACTTTCATCTATCCTATCTGAACATTCCATGGTGAACTGCTGTTCTTTACCGATCCCGGCGCTGTTAGGTTCGGAGAACTAGGGAGTCTTTCATTTACATGCCCTTCGTAGCTCTAGTCTTCCTTTGGCCAATAACTTCATTTTTCAGACGTCTTCAATTTTTTGCCCTCTGAGTGGTGTTAATAGAGGATGGTTGCCTAGTTGAACTTCCTCTTAAACCCACAGCCGTGCGGTTAGGGGCGCGCAGCTGTGAACCTGCATCCAGGAGATAGTGAGTTCGAACCCCATTGTCGGCAGCCCTGAAGATAGTTTTCTGTGGTTACCCATGTTCACACCAGGCAAATGCTGGGGCTGTATCTTGATTAAGGCCACGGCCGCTTCCTTCCCACTCCTAGACCTGTCCCATCGTCGCCATAAGACCTATCTGTGTCGGTGCGATGTAAAGCAACTTGTAAAAAAACAAAATCAATAATCATCAACATCAACTGGACAAGAATTACAGAATCAGTGTTGCCACGTCTACAAATAAAAACTCGGTAGACTGTACGTAAACATTTCAGGAGTTAAAATGAAAAATCGGTAGTTTCTCGAATACCGAAATGTTATACTACAACTACCTCGTAAATATTATTTATCGTGACAGAAGTACAAATTAAACAGAAGAAATTTTAAACATTGGTTGACCAAAAATTGGCCACGACAAGCGCATTTGGAGTTGCCCTCATTAGATCTTTAATGGTACAAGTGGCTGGAGAAGAAGGACACAGTAGAAGATGCTCGTTAGTCTGCTTAGTACCACACTTGCAGTAAACTGTCTCCACAGGAAGGCCCCATTTCTGTAGGTTGGTCTTGCATCTCGTGGTGCTGGAGCGTAATCGATTGAGAGCCTTCCATGTTGTCCACTGTTCAGAATGTCCAGGAGGAAGTTCTTCCTATGGAACCATCCATTCTCTCAAATGATGACATTTTTCCCGCCACATTGAGATTCTTGCTTGTTGTGGTGTTCCTTTTAGAGCGTCAGTGGTTGTCAAGAAGCTCTTTCTTGATTTCAGCCTAGGATGTGCTGGTTGACAGGTATACGAAGGATGAGCTTCCATAACCATAGCCTTGCTTTTCTCATACCTAGCAGCAATCTCACGTCGGATTTCAGGTGGTGCTATACCAGCGAGACAGTGGAGTTTATCTATGGGAGTAGGTCTTAAACAACCTGTGATAATAAGGCAGGTGTCATTTAGTGCCACATCTATGTTTTTGGCATGGCTGGACTTATGCCACACGGAGCATGCATACTCAGCAGTGGAGTAGCACAGTGCTTGCGCGCTTGTTCTCACAGTGCAAGGGTGAGCTCCCCAGGTAATGCCTCGAAGTTTCCGCACTATGTTGTTTCTGGCAGACACTTTTTGTTTCACGTTTAGGCAATGTTTCTTATATCTCGTAAATGAAATAATACAATAGTCATTTGAAGATATTATGAGAAAAATATACAGTTCCACTCACCCGTGCTCCCTGGAGATTCTATGCTTCTTCTTATTCTTCTGTTTCTTCCCACTCTTCCTGTAGATGTAGTTATTCCTCAGGCGTAGTTATTGCATGCCAATTTTGAAGTCGAACCAGGATACAGATTTTGTATTCTATGTGCTGGTGCATATATTATGCACCCTTCGAATGATGCCGTTAAGTCACGCAGTGAGAAGAGAAAACAGTTTCTCGGCACCATGTATTATGCACCATTAAAATTATTATTCATTTTTCCTTAAATTTGGATTAGAAGAAATTTCGGGAGACTTTTTTCGGCTCTTCTGGAGTGTTGCAATAATCGGGAGAACTACTGAAATTTCGGGAGACCTGGCAACACTGTACAGAGTCAAAAATGCAACGGGCCGGACTGCTAAAGTCATCATCAGCACATCGCCTGCTACAGAATATCGGGTCGCAGGCCACTCTGTTGTTACAATCCTGATGATGATGATGATGAAGACGAGACATACACCCAGCCCCCGTCCTGGAGAAATTAACCAATCATGATTGAAATTCCCGACCCTGCCGCGAATCGAACCTGGAACCCCTGTCACCAAAGGTCAGCACGCTAACATTTAGCCATGGAGCCGGACACAAGGGCACTGAGTTGATACTGTCTATCCTAGGGTTTACGTAGGACTGTAAAGATCATAGATTTATATTTTAAAAACAACCAAGGGTCCGCCTCTGTGGTGTAGTGGTTAGTGTGATTAGCTGCCACGCCCGGAGGTCCGGGTTCGATTCCAGGCTCCGCCAAGAAATTTTAAAAGTGGTACGAGGGCTGGAACGGGGTCCACCCAGCCTCAGAGGTCAAATGAATAGAGGGGGTTCGATTCCCTCCTCAGCGATCTTCGAAGTGGGTTACCGTGGTTTCCCACTTCTCCTCCAGGTAAATGCCTGGATGGTACCTAACATAAGGCCATGGTCGCTTCCTTCCCACTTCCCATCCCCCTGAAAGGCCCCTGTTCAGCATGGCAGATAAGGCCGCCTGGGCGAGACACTGGTCATTCTCTCCAGTTGTATATCGCGACTCAAAGTCTCACGCTCCAGGACGCTGCCCTTGAGGAGGTAGAGGTGGGATCCCTCGCTGAGTCCGAGGGAAAAACCAACCCTGGAGGGGAATCAGATTAAGAAGAAGAAGACAACCAAGGGCTGGTTAAGGGTTATAAATACAAGGAAACCAGTTAAAATGTGTCAAGAAAGATTAATTAGGAAGCCAATCAAAATTAGTAGAGTTATTTTCCGTTGATCGGAATAGATTAATTTAATTTTTTTTATCCTGAACTCTCTCGTGGCCCAACAGTTAACTCACCCCACTTTACAGGTCGCGTGTTTATTTACGAGTAATGATAAACTGTCTCAGCGTGCTGTGGTATGCCGCAAGAGCTTGACCATGGCAGGAAGTGGAATATCTGCTCTCAACTTTCTCATTCCCGCTATTAATCACACGTAATCCTTCTTCCCTCGAACGTGCTGTGAAGCGCCCGGCCACATATAGGACGAGCAATATCAACAGTATATTAAAATTCATTTGAGAGCACTTAGAAGGAATCTATCATAGAGATTACTGCCATCACACACATCGTACGTCCTGGAGATGTAGTATTATTAATAATCTCATTTTAAGCTTCCTCTTAGCCTGTACCGTTACCACGACTGGCAGGCTTACGTACCATTTCCCGAATATTTATGACCTTTAATATCCCCGAGAGGATACTTACATTAAATTATCTGTTTGATTGACGCTGTAATGTCTCAGTATATTGAGTGACGTACAAATTCGGTGTTGGATGGACGAGCCCAGCTCGAGTTTCAGTGGCATGAAATCAATTGTATTCATTTAAATTGAATTAACCTGAATCCACTTTTGTTAATGAACAGAACAAACTATGGAAAGTATTAGATGAATTCGGTGCTCCAGCACATCTGAATCACTGCCGAAAGGCCTTTATGACAGTAATTTGGCGATCGTAAGGGTGGATGGTGATACCTTAGACTCATCCATGCCGAGCACATCATGAGGAGAACGCTTGATGGTTGGTCAGGTGGTATGTCAGTTGCTGGACGAAAAATCAACAACTTGCGTTTTGCTGATGGCACCACACTCACTGCCAGTAGTGAAGATAAGCTTGCAGATTTACTTGCAAGAGTAAAGGATGCAAGTCTCATTATAGATTAGAAATCAATT
Source organism: Anabrus simplex (assembly GCF_040414725.1). NCBI lineage: Eukaryota > Metazoa > Arthropoda > Insecta > Orthoptera > Tettigoniidae > Anabrus > Anabrus simplex. The sequence goes on from NC_090271.1 coordinate 49,143,542, forward strand.
TGAAGAAGACCAAACTCATGATCCCTGATCATGGAAATGAAGTGCGCCTCACAGGTCGATGAAAGGAACTGGAGTTGTTTACTGACCTTGTATACCTTGGGTCATGTACAAGTGACACAGGTAAAGAGGCTTCTTGTCCTAGAACGCGCAGCCTAGAGTAAACTAACTAAGATCTGGCAGAACAGGGCAATATCCATAATCACAAAAATTCGATTGTTTCAGCACTAGTATTTTCCGTGTGCTTTTACGGTTGTGAGATATGGACTGCCAAGGCTAAGGACAAATACCACATTGATGCCTTTGAGATATGGTGTTGGCGTAGAATGCTACGCGTAGCTTAGATCGAAAGGAGAACAAATGAGTCCGCCATTAAAGAGCTGAAGATAGTGAAACGTCTCTCTACACGTGTCAGTGAAAGAATACTACAGTTCCTTGGACATATCTTAAGGAGGGATGGAGACAACCTGGGAAAGTCTATCATGCAAGGCAAAAGAGAAGGCAGAAGACCACGTGGAAGGAGAGCAAGCAGGTGGCTAGATCAGGCTAGGAAAATTGGCAACACTTTGTGAAGCATGTAACTCTCTAGAGACGAAACAATGGGGTCACGGCACTCAGTAATGAGTAGAGCCCGGATTTCCATGCAAACGCATGTTTTTAAATAAGCTAGTTACACTTCTCAAACTTTGCAAATATTCGTTTTATGGCTTAATACTTCCAATTAACCGTTCTTTTTCCGTGCATGTTTGCATGTTTTGGTCCTTTCAGGAGAAAATTCATGCATAATACATATTTGGAAATTTTGTATTTAATAGAGAATATTTGGACGTTTAATATTGCATAATATAACTCTTCTCCTGACTTCTTGTGCATATATATTGTTAACTTACATGATAGTGCATTTTTTGAATGTTAGTTTGCAGAATTTGGGACAATTTTTCCTCGTTACAGTATGTCCATTACTGAGAGACGGAGAAATGCATTCCTGGTATCCTATGTGACGGTAGCCTACATACGATTAGAGGTCCTATAGTCCAATTAACCAAACACTTTCTTATTTGTTGCTTGAGTAAACAATGACGTAAGTCGGAAGGCCCTACGTCGATCTCTAATTCTTAGGAATAAAGTGTCCAAGATTTACAGTTATACATTGCTATAAATTGAATCGTAAATTGTGCTTTACTCATCGACGGCTCATTTTTTTCGTCTATGTTACGCGAACAAAACAAAACTTGTATCACACTTCTTTGACGCCGCGTTACTGAGATAGCAGCTTACAAACTCTGCTTTTGCATTGAATCCTCTTCCGTTGTTATCCTGGAATGTCCTACCCGGAACTCTCACTCGTTACCAGTTATTGAGGACATTCAAAAGTGTCTCCAATCATTGCATGGAGAAGTAGCTGCGGCATCTAGAGACAGGTTGAACAAATTAATTCGTTCAAATCCTGATTTTCCATTCGTCAAGCTTATAAAAGACGTATTGTGGTGAAAATGCAAAAGACGTACAATTTGACCTCATTTTGTTCCAAATGTCTTCATTTAAGTAAGCATCTGTCACTTCTTGTGACGTTGAAAGATCATATTCTTTGTTGAAGAATGTGCTGACAGATAAACGGATGAGCTTAGATCAAGACAATTTGGTGAAATTACGGTAATTTTTGTACAATGTTTTGATAGTGCATATTTTTCACTTTATTGTGCATGTGTAGCTATATGATAGCGCATGAATGCATGCATATTTTGAGATTTGATAGTGCATGGAAATCCGGGCTCTAGTAATGAGTAATACGACTGATGATAAGACAAAAACGTCACCAATTGCAGTGCACCTTCACAGATATATTTCTATCTATACAGGGTTGGCACAATAAAACTGACCCGGGAAATATAAGAATGACACTGAATCCACTCTTGTTAATGAACAGGGTAACTGTCCATCATAGGAAATGCTGGAACCCATAATTTCGATGCATCAGTCGATTGCTATCACATGTCTGCATGTCTCCCGCATTCCGAACACGCGAAGGTTGCTCCATGGCTAAATGTTTAGCGTGCTGGCCTTTGGTCAAAGGGGTCCCGGGTTCGATTCCCGGCGGGGTCGGGAATTTTAACCATAATTGGTTAATTCCGCTGGCACGGGGATTTGGTGTATGTGTCGTCTTCATCATCGTTTCATCCTCATCACGACACGCAGGTCGCCTACGGGTTTCAAATCGAAAGACCTGCATCTGGCGAGCCGAACTTGTCCTCGGACACTCCCGGCACAAAAAGCCATACGTCATTTCATTTCAACACGCGATGGTTCGTCTGGACGCTTTATCGCATGCACAGCAGTACATGTCTTGATAACGTTTCGTCACAACGAACTCTTAAGTTCTACTTGCAGGCAAAAACAGCTTCACAGGCGTAACAAATAAGATAGCCCCCCCCCCCCCCGCCCCTGCAGGATAACAAATCGGGCCCCCTCAAAGAAATATCAGTAACACATATAAATTTAACTACAGGAGATAGGCCTACATCAGTGCTATATATTATATATTTTTTTAATATATGCAAATGACGTACTATATTACAAAATGAATTCATTGATTAATAGATTTTATTTTGAATGTTGCATATTTTGTAGTGGAGCCGATTTTCCGATCACTACAAGTTTTAGTTCTTTCCGTTCTCGTCATATTAGCTCCCAGCATCACCATAACCCTTTCTTTTACCTGCTAACTGTTCCTCACAAACAACAAATGCCGTATTGCAAAGTTAACATTGCACAAAAATCGAGTTACAGAGTATTTTTTGCTTCGAGGGAGGAAATGTTTGTTTTGAGAAATCGAGAAATTCGTATAACCAAATTTCGAGTAATAGATCAATAGATCAATAAATACGTCCGCCTCTGTGGTGTAGTGGTTAGTGTGATTAGCTGCCACCCCCGGAGGCCCGGGTTCGATTCCAGGCTCCGCCACGAAACTTCAAAAGTGGTACTAGGGCTGGAACGGGGTCCACTCAGCCTCGGGAGGTCAACTGAGTAGAAGTGGGTTCGATTCTCATCTCAACCATAATGGAAGTGGTTTTCCGTGGTTTCGCACTTCTCCTCCAGGCAAATGCCGGGATCGTACATAACTTAAGGCCACGGCCGCTTCCCTTCCTCTTCCTTGTCTCTCCCTTCCAATCTTCCCATCCCCCGCAAGGCCCCAGTTCAGCATAGCAGGTGAGGCCGCCTGGGCGATGTACTGGTCATCTTCCCCAGTTGTATCCCCAGACCCAGAGTCTGAAGCTCCAGATCACTGCCTTTGAGGCGGTAGATGTAGGATCCCTCGCTGAGTCCGAGGGAGAAACTGATCCTGGAGGGTAAAGAGATAAAGAAGAAGAAATTTGAAGTAAACGCGAGAATATGATTTGAGTTTGCTGAGATGTCAAAATGAGTCGAAACAAGAATGAAGGAATTCACTTAGGAAACGAAATCAGAAATGTGCATATAAATGGCACGAAACTGAAATTGAAAGCCAAATTAGCTGCACGAGTTTTGAACCACTTCAAATGAGTTCAAACTTCAGAGCCAGCAGAATTTTTGACGAGTTCTGTGCAGTGAAGTTTCAAATACTCTACTTTTCGACTGAAAGCGTTTTTAAACTAATGAAGAATGAAAGAGCAGTAGATTTTAACTGCACTGAACAGATTCTAATTTTGTTAATGGAAAACTAGGGCAAAATCGTACTATCGAGATTCCTGAAAATCAGATTTCATGTTGTACAAGATCTTCGGGTCCAAGTCATAATTCAAATCTTTTAAAGTGGCAATTTTACGTCCAATGTTAATGCCATAAACCAATAGGATATGAACATTTTGAAAAACGACTAAGTATGATATATAGTTCTGATTCCACAGATTACGATGAACTTAATGAAGTAGTACATTATCCTGTTGAATTTTTAAGCTAGCTCTCATTACCCTTCAGCCATGCCACCTCCCAAGTCAGGGGCTGCCTGGCCGAGGCGGTAAAGGCGTGCTCGGTTCACCCGGAAGGACGTGGGTTCAATTCCCTGGCAGGAAGTCGAAAAATTTAAGAAAGGACATTTCCACTTCCGGAGGTGCACGTCACCCTGAGGTTCACTCAGCCTACCCCAAAAATGAGTACAATGTTAATTCCTGGTAGCAAACGTGGCCGGGCGTAGAGCTAACCATTTTACCCCCATCAAGTGCCGAGGTTGCATAGTAGACGCCTTTACATTTCACCCCTTTGAATTTGCTTTTGCTTTTACCTCTCAAGTTAGTCATAAAAGTCGGATGCGTCGTAATTATTAGCTATTTAAATATAAGAGTTGGTTTGTGGAACGATATTGACTGTGCTGAAGCTATATAAAATATCGTTCACGTAGAAATTCTGTCCATATGCGCACTCTTCGGAAAGCTAGATCCATAAACGTCAAAGAACGTCTTCTTCTTATTTTTCTACCGCTTTTCCCACACCTGTGGGGTCGCGGGTGTGAACTGCGTCGCACATGTAGATTTGGTTCTGTTTTACGGCCGGATGCCCTTCCTGACGCCACCATATATGGAGGAATGTAATCACTATTGCGTGTTTCTGTGGTGGTTGGTAGTGTAGTGTGTTGTGTTGTGTGAATATGAAGAGGAGAGTGTTGGAACGGACACAAATACCCAATTCTCGAGCCAGAAGAAGCGATTAAAATCCCCGATCCGTCCGAGAATCGAACCCGGGACCCTCTGAATCGAAGGACAGTACGCTGACCATTCATCCAACGAGTCGGACAAACGTCAAAGAACATCTCCTATCAACAATTATGCTCTAAATGGTTTATAAAGAAATGTTATAATACCTGCTTTGTTTCTATATGATTGATATATTTAAATAAAATACGAAATGCAACGTTTAATCATAAGATACATTAACATGCTCGCTTTCAGATTTTCAATAATTCAAATAACGATTTCCATTGAAGACAGGGTGTCATACTAGTAATATATATTTTACAAATATACAGGGTGTCCCAGGAGGAATGGTCAATATTCAGAGATATGGCAGGAACGATGAAGGCTGGAAGAAAGTCCATTCGACACTCCATGTCGTACGATGTCGGGATGTAAAAGGTCCCTGGTGACACATTTGGTGTTTACCCGACAATGTTCATTAAATCTCGGCTATAGACGCCCAAGAGAGTTTCGGTTTACTCGGTCTGCCATATAGTGGGCCTTGAGTAAAACGGAACGTCGAAATTGACGAGCAAACAGCCAGCTGGCGTCAAATTGAAATGTCTGCGCACCGACACAGATAGGTCTTATGACGACGATGGAACAGGGAAGGGCTAGGAGTGGGAAGGAAGCGGCCGTGGCCTTAATTAACATACAGTCCCAGCATTTGCCTGGTGTGAAAATGGGAAACCACGGAAAACCATTTTCAGGGCTGCCGACAGTGGGGTTCGAACCTACTATCTCCCTAATACTGGATACTGGCCGCACTTAAGCGACTGCAGCTATCGAGCTCGGTATTATTATTATTATTATTATTATTATTATTATTATTATTATTATTATTATTATTATTATTATTATGTCCGGCTCCATGGCTAAATGGTTAGCGTGCTGGCCTTTGGTCACAGAGGTCCTGGGTTCGATTCCCGGCAGGGTCGGGAATTTTAACCATCATTGGTTAATTTCACTGGCACTGGGGCTGGGTGTATGTGTCGTCTTCATCATCATTTCATCCTCATCACGACGCGCAGGTCACCTACGGGTGTCAAATCGAAAGACCTGCACCTGGCGAGCCGAACATGTCCTCGGACACTCCCGGCACTAAAAGCCATACGCCATTTAATTTCATTATTATTATTATTATTATTATAATTAATGGTTTCCGAGAGAGAAATGTAATTTACTTTCGTTTTTTGGCTAGTGGCGCGCACGTGTGTGTATTACTCACACCAACCTCTTTGACGTTTTGAAATGCGTACAAGTTTTACGTATTTAATATTCGCCGTGCACGTTTTCGTGGGGCATTGATATGTGCAGAAAGTTGCCGTGTGCTGGTAGTAGGACTAGGCTGTACCATTTCAGTAATGGTTGCTATTTCTGCACAGGTTACTGAACTACACGTCGAGAAGAATGTAATTGTGAATGTAATTCATAAAGACTGGGAGCGTTCTTAGGATAATTGTTACTGTGAAGGTAAGAACTTTATTTTCAAGTATATTGCTGTTTCACGCAATGTGCTGAAAACTCTGGTAAACACTCTACGATCACGATTCTACGGGTCGGAGAGCACCGACGGAATTCCTCGACAACAGCAGAAACACTACCATCGCAGAAGCTTTAAACATACACCATACCTGTATATTCTTCATTACTGTAGATGTGTGGCATTTTAGCCAGCGCATGTACAAACACAGTTAACCGTGACTTCTCTCTGATACACTCTCAGTCCCTCGCCCTACTTCACTCGCAATATACCATGGACAACTGCGCGTTCAGTGTGCTAGTTTAATGGCAGAAAGACATCTCCAGCAGAGTGGTTGAAAACAACGGGGTAGGGTGGTGTAGAATAAAGCGTCAAAGAGGTTGGTTGGGAAAGACACGTTCGTGCGCGGCACTAGTTCTGTCTCGAAAACCATTCGGCCACTGCCTTCGTAATATACAGGCCGTACTGTAGAAAGCGCGCTAAGCTGATCAATTAAGGTGGGCTGGGCGAATGTTACAAGTTGTAATTGTGAATATAATTCATAAAGACTGGGAGCGTTCTTCTCTGCATAATTGTTGCTGTGAAGAAAATAACTTTATCTTCAAGTATATTGCATGTTTGCTCTTTAAATTTATCACATTACCCCCTGCGGGTGGGGGGCGCACATGTGGAATACACCCGCGGTATCCTCTGCCTGTCGTTAGAGGCGACTACAAGGGGCGACCAAGGGATGATTGAATTAGAACCATGAAACTACTCTTGATTCGTACCATCATGCGGGGAACACCATGGGTTGCATGTACTTGCGCGTAGTATCACTAAATTAGTACGAAATAGGTTTGTGATTAGTTGCAGTAAAAAGCTTGGCCTGGTGGATTCCAGTACCCGTGCGTTGTACCCATGTGAGCAACACCGCGGGTCTGGGCGTAGCCTGTGAGTTGTACCGCTATATGAGCGGCACCGTGGGTCAGCCTTGCCTGTGTTTGGTACCCACTATGTGAGGAACACCACGGGAATACCGGCGCCCGTGACTAGTACACCTAGGTGAGGAACCTTACCGGTTTGCGTTGTCTATGAGTGGCACCATTGTGTGAGAAACACCATAGGTCTGCGTTCCCTGTACGAATTGCAATACTTGTGGGTAGTACCATCTTGTGTGGACCACCGTGAGTCTTCGCTACTTTTGATCAGTACCCCAAAACAACAAATACCATGGTTCTACTTTACTCGCGACATGTACCATTCTGTGGGGCCTTAGACGTGAATTTAGCACCCCTTCAGACATCAAGCATCATTGTGCTTTATAAATGGTCCCTTGGTCAGTAATACTCTAATTAAGTACCTTCTTTTTGAGTCTGATCCACTGTTTTTGTTTGTTTGTTTGTTTTTGTTTTTTGTAGGGTTCATGTCCATCCATTCATTCTTCATGACATTTTTTATTTTAATTTTGGTCAGTGGATGAATTTGAATTTTTTTAAATTTCATTTCGTACCATTAGAGGCCGATGACCTCGATGTTAGGTCCCTTTAAACAACAAGCATCATCATCATCATCAATTTATCACATCAGGATTTACGTAAACAGCTGTTATTAAGATAACGAGACCTCATACTTTAGGTTAGGTATGGTATCTTCATGTGATGAGTAATATAAATTCAAGGGACGTAATACTTCTCGTGGAATTTATTCATGTAATTGTTATCGTATAACACGTTTCTGTGGAAATATATTGTGTTGCGAATTTAAGTAGTGTGTGAAAGTTCGCAGTTGCCACAATGACAAGAACTTGTGCGTACAACTATACAAGTAAATATACACTAATATTCATATGAGGATATGATACCTTTATAAAAAGAGAAAATTCCAATCGAAACTCTATCTGTTACGAAGAGTAAAGCAGTAAGTTTCACTCATTTTCCCGAGATGATGATGATGAGTTCTGTTTTGACTTTCTTGTTACACAGATTTACAGTAGGGCGTTTTATAGTTGACACAGAACAGAACAGAGCAAGCATAAAAATTGATAGTAACCAGTTGAACCTACATATGGTAGAACAAAACTAAATGCAATTTATAAAACATAACCTTCTGTTAAATGATTTTTGCACTATTTTAATATTAAACTATTGCTGGTAGATAACATTTACATGCTGGAAACAATGCAACTTAATAATTAAGTAATTAATACTTAAGTAATAATTAAGAAATTATTTCTCGGCAATATCCGTGAGTGTTGAAAGTAACTAACAGATCTTGCTGGTCAGTGTATTAAGATTTGTGAAAACATGGGCTATTCCTAAACAAAAAATGATATAAATGTTTGTGTGGAAGAAAGGGTCTGAAGGATAGCGCGAGAAATGTAAAAAGTCAAACTAACGAAAAAGCTACTGTATTTATGGCCATCTAGAGATATGGAGATAAAGTCTATTATTATTATTGTAGGTATCTTGTCTCCATTCTTGTATTAATGCATAATAATTATTTGTTGGGAACATTGACGAGTAAAACCCTAAAGCTTTGACCGAATAGATCACACTTCCAACTTATTTCTCCTAAAATTGCATAGACCTGACTCACGAATTATGATGCGATTACAAGTATTATATACCGAGCTCGATAGCTGCAGTCGCTTAAGTGCGGCCAGTATCCAGTAATGGGGAAATAGTGGGTTCGAACCCCACTGTCGGCAGCCCTGAAGATGGTTTTCCGTGGTTTCCCATTTTCACACCAGGCAGATGCTGGGGCCGTACCTTAATTAAGGCCACGGCCGCTTCCTTCCCATTCCTAGGCCTTTCCTATCCCATCGTCGCCATAAGACATATCCGTGTCGGTGCGACGTAAAGCAAATAGCAAAACAAAAAAAACAAGTATTATATTAATACAACATGTGTGAATAGTTCATGATTTCAAGGCACAGACGTATCATGTCCTTGCATTGCACGGATCGGAGGGCGGAAACAGTTAGCCTCTTTGCGTGACGTCATCGGAGTTACAGTACGGCCTGTACATCACGAAGGCAGTGATTCGGAATAGAGCATTTGAAGTTTTTAGCTTATGATCGTTCCTGTCATATCCTTAATACTGACCATTCCTCGTGGGACACACTGTATATAGTTCACCTTTGATGGCTGGCAATATTAATAGCATTAATCAAAATAATTATTTATAAAGATAAACCTAAAAATAATAACAATCCGCATCATATAATTTGCAGTGTCACGCTGGAGTGCAATCCGCTTTTCAAATCAATTCATGGCACCTCGAGCGGTATTTCATTTCCTGCAGATTATGGTGTCCTATTATTACGTCAGCATTCCAATACTGAGTGGCCAGCGTAGTGGACTCTAGTTCCGAGGGTCCTGGCTTTGAGTCCTGGCAAGGTCGGGAATTTCAACTGCGTACGGTTAATTCCTCTAGCTCGTAGACTGGGCGTTTTTGCTCATCTCTGCATCATCTGACAACACACAACATTAACAATCACCACAGAAACATGCAATCGTGAATACATCGCTCCACAAAGAGTAGACATCAGGAAGAGCATCTGTTCATAAAACTGAGTCAAATCACTCGATGTCCTGACTCCAAGTGACTGGAGAAAGCCTGAGAAGAAGAAGATTCTTAGGTCAGCATTCATGGTGTCAATTAAGAACACGGATAGCCGGTTAAGGAAAGGAAGGCCATTAATAGTTGTAAAATAAAAGGCTGGCAAGGATTACAAACTAGTACAATCGTACGTCAGAAAGGAGCAACATCTGTATGAATCTTCTCGCCATCGTTTTACCTTGCTAGGTTCACCCCTGGTTTAGCCAAGCCGGACTGCTGGTACTACCACAGTATAACAAGTGTTTGAAGCTCTCGAACTGTGTGTATTCAGACACTTACGGTCAACGGGAGCGAGTTTCAATCCTATCATCATTCATCTTAGAAGTGGACTTTTTTTCTACACTTCACGATAAGAAAATACGGAGATAGTATACAGGGTGCTCGGAAACAACATGAACTGAGTACATGAGCATTAGAGGGTTGGTCACACTGATAAATAATTTGAAACAATTACGTCGATATCTCGCACCGTTGTCATTTTATCGGCTAGCCAATCTGATCGATTCGCGGGCAAATTCAAATGGACTTTCCGAGGCGCTGCACGTGACTTGAGATCCATGCCGAGAAATGTGCATCTACACACACACCGTGAGTTCCAACCAATTCCAACTTAGCGTGCTTGCTGTGGGCCGAGCCTATGAGCACAGAGGTCCTTATTCAAGTTCCTCCCCTGGAGAAGTTAATTTCTTCTATTGGCGCTCTTAAGTCAGTCATAGGCCTCGTGTAGATTTAGCAACACCGCCTGGCAAAGCCCATCTGAACTCTTCCGCGAAACAATCTGATTGGCTAATTGCGAGATATCGAATTGAGGTGTCTACAAGCAAAGTTAGCTATCTCCATTTTTTCATAACTTGCCTTATGGCAGAAATGGTTTCTCCTTGATATTTTCTAGCAATTTCTACCGGTTATGAGAAGCAAAAGCATCTGTAAGTGGGTTAGTTCCCCTATTGAAAATTGGGTTTGGAAAAAGCCTACAATATCCACTTTGGCCAATCAGTGTATCAGTGTAAGCTTAATTGGTCTCCAACCTTTACCTTTCACTCTTCCCACTCTTTGAACCTCTTCAATATCTTGCTCACTAAAACTGATCTTCATTCTATTCTGTACCAAGTTCACCACCTTATCTTCATTCGCAACTTCTTCAACAACTTATAAATATTCTTCCTCCTTCGTTTCTGGTTCCCATACGCCCCGTCTATCCTGAGTTTCGCCACATCCCCTCCAGCATCTGGACTTTCCTTCGCATTTCCTCCACCTCCGTCTCATTTCTCCCCACTAACTCCATGGAATGATCTCTTATCATCTCCTTTAATTGGTCTATCTGACACGCCTCCTTCACCACTTCTTTTAGCGCCTCTATCTCTTACCACCCTAGGGCACTAATTGGGCCTGGCTCTGGGTTTATCTCTACTCCACCTATTATAAGCAGCGCTGTCAGCACCACCGCCACCAGCAGCCCTGCCAAATTCCCTACTTTCTCACCTTCATCCTCATACTCAATTCCATTTTCATCTTTGTCCTGAATTGCCAACTTCCAATCCTCAGTCGATTAAGTTCTAGCGCTATCTCCATACTTCACCACTCACTCAGCACATCCGCTCACACTGCTTACTCAATTGAGACTGTCACTTTGGCCAATCAGAGATCCCCTTTGCCCATGTGACTGTCAACCATCTCTTTTATTTTGTTTACACTACAGTATGACATAGTGGTATGTTTTGTGTTTATGGTGCTTCAACTGAGTGAATTTACGATAGTAGCTATTATAAAATGCCAAGCAAATGGTTCCGAAACTCATCCAACCACACTAACAAAACCTTACCAATCCTAAAAATTGCCGATGTCAAACGACTGCTTGAAATTCACTTTAGTGAGAACTGGCATCAGAATGAAAAATTTGATTTTTAAAAGCCTCTAATTGACAATGTCAATCCATCCGATTTGCCTAACGAGGCAGACAATAATGAATGTGCATGTGAACTAATGGAAGAGTCTCCGGAATTGTGTGTGTAGAAGATATATTTTAATCTTTATGTAGTTCCAACAAAACGGACCCAAAAAGCTGGGAGTGTTGATTTTGTGAAACACTATTTCAGAGTATACTTTATTGCACATATACTGTAATAATCTGTTGTAATCCATATTTTAATTTCAAGCCTTCAAATAAATTCAGAGCTCTGTTAGAAACCAGACTTTCTTCCCCATCTGGGGTGCAAAGTCAACAAAATCCACATATGAAAAGGAAAAACAGCAATCTCCTAATGAAATGCTTTATTATCTTATCTCAAAAAATAAAAATAAAATGTACAATTGCTTTTTTTATGTCAATTAACTTAACGAAATAGTTAGTGATCGAATTTTCATTTTATGGACACCTCTAAATGTGTTTTGCTTCTACTGTAAAATTTTCTTTAGTGGAGATTGGTGGCTTTGCTTCTAGGCACCTCAATTATTGTTTTCCAATTATTTATCAGTATGACCAACCCTCTAACATTCATATACCCGGTTCACGTTTTTCCGACGATCCTTTTTAATAGTCCTCGGTTCATTTCCTTTAATATCTCAGATTTAATTAATCACAAGGACTCCAGATAGGTTGTTAGACATGAAATTCGGGGCTCTCTCCTCCTTAAAGTGAAATAGAAATTAAACAATTAGGAAGAAACTATAAATTCTAAATTTTACTGTTACTCTATTTCCACAGATGGAAATTCACATAGGTTGCTGGGTTCGATCCCCGCTCTGTCCAGTTATACTTGAAGGTGATCAAATTGACTAGTTGTGAAAATTCCGTACCTATCGGAAAAGAGCAATAGTAGTTAGTAGAGCGTGCAACCAATAACACTGTTGTCAATGCATTTCAAAATCCAAAGCAAATTCAAGTCCTTGTGCCAGCTAGAACATCAAGTCTCAACAACGTGTGGTAAATAAACTTCCGTAGTAATGTAAGAGCAGTGAAGGAATATCATACTAAAAGATCGCTTAAAAACCAGAATATCATTAGTGCTCTCCAGAAAGGATCGCAGTGTTCGTTGTGGAAAATGTCGGCTGTTATCAGTCCGGGACTTTCATTCGATTAACTCGAAAGCAAGAAAGCTGTCGCCGGTAGAGGAACCATTAAACGGTTGTATACGAGCTTCAGTTCCCTTCGCGGGAGTTTTACAACTCGTAGCGGAACGCAGATGAAAGGAGAGAAGACACACGCAGTCACTAAGTGCTCCCTCGTAAACACGAGAAGCTTGTGCTCCAATAAAGTCAGGACCTACTACCGTGTAAAAGAGTTTTAACAACTGTTTATAAAATGGCTCGTTTTGCCACCTTCAAAGACCGAAACCTGCCATGTTGCTTTCCTCAGGATTTATGGTGATCGTCATAAGACAAATATTCAGAAAACCTAATTCATGTAAAACAGCAACCAGAAAATTATTATCAGCCTGGATGGAAACGCCGTTGAAAGGTGTCACATCTCAAGTACCTACAGTGGAATGCTGCCCTGGGTGGGGGACGATAGAATAACACCCCCGATATCCCCTGCCTTTCGTAGGAGGCGACTAAAAGGGGACCAGTGGTTCTCCGCTTGGGGGCGTGGATTGGCGACCACGGTAGCCCAGTCTTAACTTGAAATTGCTTCGACTTGCTTGTGCCAACCTCCTCACTTTTATGTTTCTTGTCCCACCTTTCTTGGCCAACACTTGTTCTTTTCCGGCCCTGATGATTTCCGAAGCCTAGGGAGTCTTTCTTTTTCAAGCCATTCATGGTCCTGCCCTTTCTCTTGCCGATACCGGTACCTTCATTCTTAGAACTGATGGACTTATTCCACTTTCCATCCCGCTTGTTGGCCATAATCGATAAGGCGTCAAGGCGTTATGAACGTTAGGTACTAAAATGGGTTAAAAAATAAGCAATGTACATTTAAATCTTAGAGCAAATCTTTTGAAGCGATTCCACATACTGATTTAGTGTGTATGTTACAGAAGACATTATGAGTAGAATTTTGAAAATTTATTAAGGATGAGCGGTGTGTTTAATTAAAAATTGTTAATATAAATTGTATAATACTGTATTATAGGAAAAATGTCTTCTTTCCTTTTTAATTTAAAATGTAGTTGTTGAGAACAATGATTTGATTTGATTTGATTTGATTTGATTTGATTTGATTTGATTTGATTTGATTTGATTTGATTTGATTTGATTTGATTTGATTTGATTTGATTTGATTTGATTTGATTTGATTTGATTTGATTTGATTTGATTTGATTTGATTTGATTTGATTTGATTTGATTTGATTTGATTTGATTTGATTTGATTTGATTTGATTTGATTTGATTTGATTTGATTTGATTTGATTTGATTTGATTTGATTTGATTTGATTTGATTTGATTTGAGAAGTAGAGGTAATTTATTATGTAATCTTGATTAGGACTACAATAAAGGAATAATGAGTCAGATATGAAGTGAGTTGAATCTCCGTAGCGAGTGTTTATGACTGGATGGCTTTCCTGACGTCAACCTCATCAGAGGAATTAATGAGTTGAAATGAATGATGTTATGCAATATGATAGTAAAAGGGGAAGGGTGACACCCAGTGTCGGCTGCTAGCCTACTCCTGTCTAATAGCGCCAAGGGGTCTGTTCAAGGCTTAACGGCTCCATCCGACGGATGAATCACCATCCGTTTCATCATATGACCTTACCCCATATTAACTCTACGGAGAGGTTTGGAATTGAATCCAGGCTTTCGGCACGTAATCTGCTGTTTAGAAATTGTACACCACTACCTCTTCTACCATGTGGGGCAACACTGTGATGGAGAACATTTTTCGAGCAACGGGACTCGAACCGGTTATCCGCAGTGTCAGGCCATATAGACTTGACGATCATGGCCAACAGGCGGGCGTTCTAATAAAATGGCTTCCGACTGAGACAGCTAAATACAATTCATGAAACTCAATCGTCAAATATTACCAGTGTTTCGCCGCAGTGCGGCATGGGCTCATCCGTTGGATACAATGAACATTTTAGGACTAATTTTAGCAAAGGTTCAAAGCGGTGAAGTACTGTTATGTGAAATAACGAGATTTTTCTTTTCACCAAATCGTACATCCGTCTCCGTAGTGCAGTGGTTAGTGTGATTAGCTGCAATCTCTGGAGGCCCAGTTCGATTCCCAGCTCTGTCACGAAATTTGAAAAGTGGTATGAGGACTGGAACAGGATCCAACTCAGCCTCAGGAAGTCAACTGAGTAGAGGGGTGTTCGATTCCCACGTCAGCCACCCTCGGTATGGTTTTCCGTGCTTTCCCTCTTCTTTACCAGGTAAATGCTGGGATGGTACCTAACGTAGGACCAAGGCTCCTTCCTTCCCTCTTCGTTGTCTATCCCTTCCAAACTTCCCGTCCCCCACAAGGCACCCGTTCAGCATAGCAGGTGAGGCCACTGGTCGTCCTCCCCATTTGTATGGCTCACCAAACGTCTCATACTCCAGGACACTGCCCTTGAGTTGGTAGAGGTAAGATCCCTCCCTGACTCCGAGAAACATATCAAAGCTGGACGGTAAAGGATTAAGAAAGAAAGAAAATGGTTTTCCGTGCTTCCCCATTTTCACACCAGGCAAATGCTGGGGCTGTATCTTAACATAAGGCCACGGCCGCTTCCTTCCCATTCCTAGGCGTTTCCTACCCCCGTCGTCGCCAAAAGACCTATCTGTGTCGGTGCGTAGCCTTCATGCAAACATTTTACAGGTAAAATACCTTAAGAATATTATATGCAATTTCTATAGGTAGCCTTGTTCAACATTATGTGTTTATAAGCTTATTATTGCATTTCTCTTGCCATGTTATGATAAAGTGTGTCCTATCACTAGCGTAGGAATTAAACGCGACGACGAAGACTTAGCACTAAGCGTGTGACATCACAACTCCTCGTATCAGGCTTCAAGATGGCTGTGTTGAAGCCCGCACCTAGCAGCGAGGATAGGAATTGTGTCGGCTGCCGAAACCTGTCGCACTCCTCTGGGACAATGATCATTGACTGACAGACCCGCACCCCGCCCATGGCCCAACAGCTGCGAAGAGCCATGGCCTACCAAGCGACCGCTGCTCAGCCCGAAGGCCTACAACACGGCGGATCCTCTCGAACATTATTCTTGGCTTTCTAGACCGGGGCCGCTATCTCACCGTCAGACAGCTCCAGAATTGTAATCACGTAGGCTGAGTTGACCTCGAATCAGCCCTCAGATGCAGGTAAAAATCTCTGACATGGCCGAGAATCGAACCGGGTATGAGGCAGGCACGCTACCCCTATACCACGGGGGCCGCCAATGACAGACAGGATGAAATAAAATTATATCGGAGAGTGTTGCTGGAGTGAAACATTACAGGGGAAACCGGAGTACAGTCGTCAGACCTGAAGATGGTTTTCCGTGGTTTCCCATTTTAATACCAGGTAAATGCTGGGTCTGTAACTTAATTAAGGCCACGGCCGCTTCTTTCCCACTCCTAGCCCTTTCTTGTTCCATCATCGCCATAAGACCTATCTTGTCGGTGCGACGTAAAGCAACTTGTAAAAAAAACGGTGTACCCGGATAAAAATCTGTCCCGCCTCCGCTTGGCCAAGACAAATCTCTCGTAGAGTGACCGATATTGAACAAATGAAGCGAACGGAGAGAGACCGGTGCGGTCCTGCCTGAGCCAAGGAGAATTTTCAGAAGTGAAAATCTCCTTTGTAAATTTTCTTTGGATGTGAATCGAACCTACGTCCTTCCGAATGAACCAATTACTCCTCTACCACCTCGACTAGGCAGCCGCTAGCTAGTTGCTGCACTGAACTAATATTTCTGAACTCTACCGCAATACTGGGCCAGGTCTGCGAATTCCTCCCACATTTACATGCAGGCTGCCCCTCGGTGGATTATTAGCTAGTAATGTTATCCGAGCGGACATGACCATACCCAGCCCAGAGGCAGGCTCTAGATTTATTTCACTCTCACACCTCCAAGTACGGTATATGACACTGGCAGAATAACAACTCCAAAATACTGTACCACAAGCTCGAGAATTTTAACGGTTACTGACCTCAAATAAATCGCTCGCGATGGCACGATAAAGACCTGGCTCACGATCACTTCACTTGTTTATGTTCCGATATGACACCTAATTGCTGCTATCGGAATGTGACGTCATCACCATTGTCTGGACACCCACACTTGTTGTTCAGTATCTCTGCTCCTGCTAGTCAGCTCCTGGTCTCTTGACGTAGACGCGATGTAAATCTGTCTGGAATTATTACTTCCTCATAGTCATTGATCCGAGAAATGTAAATGGTATTGAAATTATTTCAAGCAACTGATCTATACTACGCGCATCTGGTTATACTGCGGTGGCTTACAGTCAGGGCGTAACGAATGAGGTAGGGGCCCTCCTGAAAAAATAAAAATTCGGGACCCCTCAAATAAAATTAAAAACCTATTAATAACTTACTGTAAATGTAATGACAGCAGGTAGAACTAATGCAATATATTGTCGAATTATACAAACAGAGGGGTTATACAATGGTGTGAGATTCTTCTTCTTCTTTTCTACCGCTTTTCCAACATCTGTGAGGTCGCGGGTGCGAAATGTTTCGCATATGTAGATTTGGCCCTGATTTACGGCCGGATGCCCTTCCTGAAACCAACCCTGTATGGAGAGAAATGTAATCACTATTGCGAGTTTCTGTGGTGGTAGGTAGTGTAGTGTGTTGTCTGAATATGGAGAGGAAATTGTTGGGAAAAACACAATCCCCGGACCAGAAAAATTAATCAGAGGTGATTAAAATCCCCGACCCAGCCGGGAATTGAATCCGGGACTCTCTGAACCAAAGCCCTCAACGCTGACCATTAAGCCAATGAGCCGGACTCAATAGTGTAAGATTATTCACCCTTAAATGGGCAATTTATTGAAAATGAAAACCTACAACCTGTTTTCCAGTCGTTGACCAGGTCAGGGATGTAATGAATGAATGAAGCAGATATAGGCTGTTAGTACGATGGGGTCGCCACTCCCAAAGTGATTTTATTAACAACTGATAGATGCTATGAAATGGAGAGTGTTGCTGGAATGAAAGATGACAGGGAAAACCGGAGTACCCGGAGAAAACCCTGTCCCGCCTCCGCTTTGTCCAGCACAAATTTCACATGAAGTGACCGAGATTTGAACCACGGTATCCAGGGGTGAGAGGCCGACGCGCTGCCGTCTGAGCAACGAAGGCTTCGCGCAATTTATTATTTCTTTTAAATATGATGGTTTTCGATTCCAAAAATAATAGATTGTTACCAGAAGAATACTTTTAAAAATATTTGTCCAAATTAATATATTTTTATTTATCTGGATTAGTCAAAATGTTAAAGAGTTTGGAATATTTTACGCATCAGTGTGTGTAAAGCTGTACGATTACTGAAGCTACCGCCACACTAATCTCACGAATTCTCTGAGGTAAACAACATTTTATTTGTTTTAACTGCTTTAAGTTTACACTACTCCAGCCCATTAGTAAGAAATATCATAAAATAATAAGTATGTTCATTTACTGATACACTAGCGATCCCCTAGCGAGTTCGTCTGCAAGGCAGACATAAATGGACACTTGTCAAATCACAAAGCAGAATATTCCCTCCACCCCTCCAGTGATTCCCTGGGATCTATTATGAGTTCACCTGAATTACTCAAAACACTGTTCATTTTCTTTTACCCTCCCTTCCTAACATTCTTTATTACTGTCCAGAAAGGTTTCCCTGCTGCTTGACCTAGCCTTTCCAGGTTGTTACCAAAATCTTCCCATGACTTCTTTTTGGATTCAACAACTATTTGTTTCGCTCTGTTTCTTTCATCTACGTACAAATCCCTGTCTGCCTCTGCCCTTGTTTGGAGCCATTTCTGATAAGCCTTCTTTTTACGTTTACAGGCTGCTCTCACTTCATCATTCCACCAAGATGTTGGCCTTTTCCCATCATTACACACAGTTGTTCCTAGACTTTCCCTTGCTGTTTCTACTACAGCATCCCTATATGCCACCCATTCACTTTCTATATCCTGAACCTGCTTACTGTCTACTCTTTGAAACTTCTCACTAATCATATCCATGTACTTCTGTCTAATTTCCTCGTCCTGGAGATTTTCTACCCTTATTCGTTTGCCGACATATTTCACTTTCTCTACCCTAGGCATAGAGATACTTAGTTCACTACAGATCAGATAGTGGTCTGTATCATCGAAAAATCCGCGGAAAACTCGTACATTCCTGACAGATTTCCTGAATTCGAAGTCTGTTAAGATATAGTCTATTATGGATCTGGTACCCCTAGCCTCCCATGTGTAGCGGTGAATAGCCTTATGCT
This sequence comes from Anabrus simplex, assembly GCF_040414725.1. Classification (NCBI taxonomy): domain Eukaryota; kingdom Metazoa; phylum Arthropoda; class Insecta; order Orthoptera; family Tettigoniidae; genus Anabrus; species Anabrus simplex. The sequence goes on from NC_090271.1 coordinate 49,162,702, forward strand.
TAAAGAATGTATTCGTAACAGCTAAACCCATACTAGCACAGAAGTCCAGCAAACGCTTCCCATTCCCATTAACTTCCATATCTTCCCCACATTTACCAATCACCCTTTCGTATCCTTCAGTTCTATTCCCAACTCTCGCATTGAAATCGCCCATTAGTACTATTCTATCCTTGCTGCTGACCCTGACCACGATGTCACTCAATGCTTCATAAAACTTTAGTTTACAGTTCTCCCGCTACGATCGCCTAAGACACAAGTTTTGGGGTACGTGAACGAATTGTATCCATGAAATTTCATTATAATTTTTGTTCTAAATGGAAGATAATAATGGCTTTTAAGCAAATTGAGAGTAAAATTAGAACTAAATTAATAAATACGATTATTACTACAGAAATACTGCATATACATACCTAATTTGCTACATTCGACTATGAATTCTAAGTAATATTAAAGTCTTTGAATTCTACTACGTCACAGCGCTTTCGTATGTCAGTTTTTCATGTAACACTTTTGTGTGTGAAGTCTTAGCTCACTTAACTTCTTTGAAATTCTTTATTTGCTTTTCTTTGCTTTGCGAGTTCTTGATTTGTGCTCATAACTCATTATTTAAAATTATTGGTGCAGGGATCATGCTATTTTTCTTTCAACAAAATTAATTTTTGTGTTATTTACGATATTCTTTTCAGTTCCATTTTCCCGTCTGAATTGCCCGCGCTGGACAAAGATATTGAGAATTCACAGACCAGCACTTCCATTCGTCGCATCGGTGCTGGCCTAGGACCTCAGGAAGGAAAGAAAAGACGGCACGATGAAGCGGAATGCCACAGAAGAGAGTCATGTGTACAGCGAAACAGGTCGCCATAATTACGTATCTATATTTCTCTAGTAATACTGGTATTTGTTAATTACAGCTAATTTTTCTGTTGATTTGTGTGAAAGCAATTATTATCTTCCATTTAGGACAAGAATTACAATGAAATTTCATGATACGATTCGCTCACATAACCCAAGTTTTGAATGTCTTGCTATGTTCAACATGGATCTTGTGACATATGCTTGTGAAAATTCGCTAATGTATAGCTAATTATGATACTTACAAAGAAACTACGTGTTCTAAATGTTGCTTTTAATCTATTTTTGTTGTAGTGGAAATAATTTGTGAATATGACGATAACAGGTCTTGTTGGAAACTTGTTTTCGACAGTATCTTGAGGTTATGAGTCGTCCTAGTATTGACCCACAGTCGACACGAATTTATATATATTTACAAAGGTGTCTGAAAGTGTTTATGAGACTCTATAGTCAGTTTATACGCAGGTAAAAGTCATTGCTTAAAAATGTAGTCTTTGTAATGGGTCTCCAGTTCAGAGTCACCATTTGAATCTCACATCACTGCCTAGCCTAACTTAGCTTTAACATTTCTCTGCTCAAAGGTTTGCTGTGTGTAAAATAATATGACACAGGAATCCTGTAATGTGTGGAGAGTCTTTAGAACAGAATGCAGAGCAATTGATTAGAAAGGTTGTCTTAAATACCGACAGGATCTCTCTCTACAGTACATCAGTCATTCCAAGAAGCTTGTCCAAATTCCTGTCATAGACCAGATTTAATTTCATTGCCATCTCGTCTATCATGACAGAAGCAACATTTTCATTATCGTGCTGTAAAAATTTCTTTTCTGCAATTAGACAAGCTCGTACCGAAGAAGTAATTCTTATCTCCCCTCTGAAATAGCCAATGTAAACTGTTAAAGATTTTTGGTGTGGTAGGTGCAAAATATTAAGAGACCTTAGGAACTTGAAGCCTGTGGATGACCTGTTGGGCAGTAATATGCAGAACTTCATAGTATTCTCTCTGAATTTACACTTTTGTTTATAAAAATCTTGAATCTGTTCAATCAATAAATTTGCTTTCAATCACCTTGTTCAGCTAGTTCTTTAATTTTATTTAGTTGACTCTCAAGTCCATGTTGATTTTTTTCATTTTTGAGTTTATGCATGCTTTCTTTTAAAATGGCAATAATATTTGTCTGCTTCACAATAAGTGCTGTTTGTTTCCTACATTTTCTAATTATTTTTTCAGTTTCAAACCTATATAGTTTAAATTTGATAGAACACTCTATGCCTGTGGTTTAATATAATGGTTCACTGATAATTAAAAGTGGAGGGTTCTTCTCTTCGCTGGCTGTAGATGTGGTTGGTTCTTCATGAAGTTCAATTTTCTTGTAGTGTTTAGTTTCATTTCCCACTTCTGTAGCCTTTCTCTTATGTGGTCTTCCTGTATGTGATTTTGTTTGTTTGTGTCCGGAAAAACTTGGATTACAGACTGAATGATATTCGAAAGTAGGATTTATAGTGCTGTGCTTACACTAATTTGAGTCTATAAAATGCATACTGAAAACCGTGGAATGTACACAAGGTCTCCACAGAGATCACAGTCTATTTCCTTGACGAGAAATATCCAAACACCAATTTAGTTTTAAGTTCTTCGTCTTTCGGAAATCTGTGAAATGAAATACCACATCATTTTGAGGGCTTTGATTTACAGTACGGAGCACTGTAGTATACCATGTTTTTTTAAAAGAATTATCCGATGTTTGGTCATTAATTTCAGTTACTAAATTATAATCACCCGCACTAGCATAAGGAAGCTCATAAAGTACGTCTTGACATACTCGTGAATATTTGAATGAGTACTTCGCCCACGCAATTTTATAACTATGAAGAGCGCCAATTGCGGCAAAACGATGCGTTTCACGAGTCCGAGCACGGCCGACTGGATCCCTCGCTGGTTAGAGTGACGCATCAAGCCGGCCGTGGTCCATGCGGGAACCAGTTTCATGACCAGCGAGGGCCTTGTATAATAACGTAAACAACGGTTACAGTCAACACAATAGCAGCTGCTAGAAGCAACCACATGATAACTCCTCTACGTACAAATTGTAAAACGAACTATTTCCACTGATTCTACAAAACCGGTCTCATTTCCTTCCTTCAAAGTGAGGTTAGGGTCCGTCGAGATGACAGCTGTCAAAAAAGCACGTGGCTTTGTTTACCAACAAGAGCACGTGGTCATGACGGCACGGTCACGTAATCAATTCTTAGCTCTACGTCGTTAAGAGCAGCATTAGGATTAGCTATGTTTAAAAATCTTAGGGACAGAGCAGCAGTAAGAATAGCCATGTTTCAAAGCGTGTACACATTACCTATCAATTCTGCATGCATGAAATATCGTACTAAACTTCTTCCACTAGATTGTGCTGCTATCTTAGCATAACTTATACGTGTGAACTTAAAGTACAAAGAATAGTCATGTTTCAAAGCGTGTACACATTACCTATCGATTTTGCGTGCATCGACTCTCGTACTAAACTTCTTCTGCTATATTGTGCTGCTATCTTAGCACAACTTATACGCATGAACTTAAAGTACAAAGAATAGCCATTTTTCAAAGCGTGTACACATCACCTATCGATTTTGCATGCATCAATTATCGTACTAAACTTCTTCCACTAGATTGTACTGCTATCTTAGCACAACCCATACGCATGAACTTAAAGTACAAAGAATGACCATGTTTCAAAGCGTGTACACATTACCTAATGATTTTGCATGCATCGACTATCATACTAAACTTCTTCCGCTAGATTGTGCTGCTATCTTACCATAACCTATACGCATAAACTTAAAGTACAAAGAATAGCTATAGCGTGTACACATCACCTATCGATTTTGCATGCATCGACTATCATACTAAACGTTTCTCACTAGATTGTGCTAAAATCGTATAAGTGTGCTGCTATCTTAGCATAACCTATACGTACGAACTTAAAGCACAAAGAATAACGATGTTTAACAGCGTGTACGCATCACCTATCGATTTTGCATGCATCGACTATTTTTTCCGCTAGAGTGTACAACGATCGCAATTGTGTGCTACTAACCTATGTGCATAAACTTAAAACACAAAGAATAGCATGTACACATCACCTATTGATTTAGCATGCATCGACTTTCGTACTAAACTTCTTCCGCTAGATTGTGCTGCTATCTTAGCATAACCTATGTGCACAAACGTAAAGCACAGAAAATAACCATGTTTTAAAGCGTTTACACATCACCTATCGATTTTTCATGCATCGACTATTTCTCCCGCTAGAATGTGCTGCTATCTTAGCATAACCTATATGCATGAACTTAAAGCACTAAGAATAGCGATATATAAAACATCTTGTGAACATAGCAGCAGCAGTAAGAATAGCTATGTGTGCCGTATGTTTTAGGCAATTCTCCTGCCCCCTTTCGGCTTTGTTGGCTGCCTGGTTGCGCCTTTAAGATTGACGTTTGTTTTTTCCATTTTTATTATTATTATTACTATTAATGTTCGGCCTTTTATGGGTTAATATTTAACTTCTTTCGACGTATTTCTAAAGGTTGATTTTCTCCCTTCATCCTGCCGCCGCGCTGCTATGGCAACGTGCCTTCCCCGCCTTTCCAGCCAATTGGGCTGGCCTTCCTCCCCTCCCTCCCCTCCCTCCCGTCCGCCGCTCGCTTGTCGAGCTACGGACAGAGGTGAGGGACTAGACTTGCCTGATAGCCAGCAGCGGCAGATGTTCTCGGTGCCTTGAGTTGCGGCGGCTAGTCCGTTTGGGTTTCGAACCTTGTCTTGTCCTCGGTGTGGAGGTAAGCTCTTCTACAAGATAAAACTGATGTACTAGCGCGGGGTGGAACGAAGGGAGGATCTCACTATTGGGATTCCGAAATATTCAGTCCTACGATATGAGTGTAACCCAGTGCCTTTTAATGTTATTGTATACGGGCAGGCACCTTCAAAATTAGCTGCCACCTCCATCGTCATTGGTTAAGGATAATAGATTCTCTGCTATTGTATGTACTGAGTGCTTTGAACGGAGGGCAGTTGAATGGTTAAATTTTGTTTTTAATGTTCTGGTTCAATGCCCAGTATGAATGTACTTAGTTCACAGCCTGAGGCTGTTTTGAGATTTAAACTATATTGTACGTGTTAACACGCTAAAAGGAAAACCCACTAAGGGGATTTGTATTGAAAATAAATGTGGTTATTTGCTAAAAGGACTGTTAGCTTGAAACAGGCCCAGGCCCGTGCGCTTTTTCCTTCATTCCTTCCCCTGTATGGATGTTTGTAAACCTACGCAGGGGTACACTATGTTTAAAAGCGTGTACGCATTACCTATCGATAATAAATGCATCGGCTATAATACTAATTAATTCTACTAGAATGTACAACGATCGTATAACTGTACTGCAATCTTAGCATAACTTATGTAAGCGAACTTAAAGCAAAAAATAGACATGTTTAAAAAATCTTGTAAACATAGCAGCAGTAAGAATAGCAAGGTTTAAAAGCGTGTGCACATCACGTATCAATGATGCATGCATCGACTCTCGTACTAAACTTATTCCGCTAGAATGTACAACGTTCACATATGTTTGTGCTGCTATTTTAGCACGACCTATGTGCACGAACTTAAAGCACAAAGAATAGTTATGTTTTAAAATCTTGTGAACATGACAGAGGTAAGAATAGCAAGGTTTAACAGCGTGTACACAAAACCTATCAATGATGTATGCATTTCTACTAGAGCGTGTAAATATCGCTTGTATCTGCTGCTATCTTAACATAACCTATGTGCACGAACTTAAAGCATAAAAAATAGTTATGTGTAAAAATCTTGTGAACATAGCAGACTGTTAACTACGTAGGTGTAGACATTGAACTTCGCATGTTGACGTAGCATACAGCGTAACCGTGACGTCACGAGCACGTGCTCTTGTTGGTAAACAAAGCCCCGTGCTTCTTTTGACAGCTGTCATCTTGCCGGACCCTAACCTCACTTTGAAGTACAATAGAGCATCGCTAACCTCACTCTTGCTATCTTTACAGCGCTAAACCTTATGCATGTTGTAGCGCGGAATTTTAAATCCAACAACAGAACACCGCTAACCTCACTGCTGCCTTGTTGAAAAGCTCAGTGTTCCAAACACTTAAAACAATCAAGCAGATACTGATTTCTGTTAGAAAAACGCAACTCATCGCACCTCGGGGATTTTATTAGGTAATTCTGATAAGACGTGACCCCTAGGTTCCATTCCTTGTTCTGAAAATAAAACCATTTACCAATAAAGATTAATTTTCTACACTTAACAAAGTAGAAGCGTTCTTGCGGATAGCGATCGATGAGGGCGTTAAAAATGTACCTACTTCAGCTAACTCCTTCCGGAAGGAGGAGGGCGTAGTAAGGTAGTGGGGAGGAGCCCTTTTGCCCTTTAGCCCATTAGCCCTTCAGCCCATTAGCCCTTCAGCCCTTTAGCCCATTAGCCCTTTAGCCCTAGGAGGATGAGTAGTAGGAGGAGGACGTAGTCAGGAGGAGGAGGTGGAGGAAAAGTCCTTTTGTTCTGAACACATCAATCAATGTTCTAATCACATGTTGAAGTTAACGACATCGAGTACAGTGTTCAATTCTAGTCTTAATCACTTCTTTTGTAATCTGACCTTCTTAGAACAAAAGTATCCCGTAATATGTTCTAAACACATGTTGTATCGAGTACAGTGTTCTATTCTAGTTTTGATCACTTATTTAGTGTTCTGAACACATCAAGCAGGTTCTAAACACATGTTGTATCGTTCCGCATGAGCTACATGCTTGTAACCTATGCCAACAGATTGGCTGATATTTCAGGTTACATGTTTATGCGATAACTGGTTCGACTGCTAGGGACTTACATGTAACCAATGTATTTCTTATAGCACCAATCGTTCTGTTTAATTTTTACTATCCGTGTTTGCGGTAATAGAACTGGGTTTGAATCTATGTTTTTCTATTGTAACTAAATCAGATTATTGTTTACCAAGCGAGTTGGCTACGCAGTATAGTTTTTCTGTAGTTTTTTATTTTCGCACAAGGCGAATATCATTAGTTGTACTTTTGCTATATCGTTTACCGAGCAAGTTGGCTACGCAGTATGTGTACAGTGTGTGTTTTCTGATTTTTACACTAGGCAAATCATTGAAGTTGTACTTTTGCAATATCGTTTACTGAGCGAGTTAGCTACGCGATATGTACACAGTGTGTTTTCGATTTTTACACTAGGCAAATCATTGAAGTTGTACTTTTGCTCTGAACACATCAAACAGTGTTCTGATTAGATGTTAAAGTTAACAGCAACGATTCTAGTCTTGTTATGTTTCAATCTAATCTTGTTAGAACAAAGGTATCCCCTAACATGTTCTAAACGCATGTTGTATCGAGTACAGTATTCGATTCTAGTCTTAATCACTTATGCAGTGTTCTGAACACGTCAATCAATATTCTGATCACATGTTGAGGTTAACGACATCGATTCTAGTCTTATTTTGTTTTGCAAGTCTAAACATGCACGATGATTTTATCGCTGCACACTCTTGCCTTCGCGATGCAGGTTTAAACTTGTTCGATAGAGCAATGCCTTGACATAGGAAGAGCCCTTAACAGCTTACGTATAACCGCTATTGTTTAAAGATGACCACTGTTAGCTGCCAAAAAAGCACGAAGAATTTTTTAATTACCCACCACCACATTTCAAAGGTAGTAGCTAAAGGTAGCAGCACGATGCTCTGTTGATTAAAGATGAGAGCTGTCACAAATTGCCGTCCACCGCATGCATAACAGCAGCCGCCATCTTGCGCAGTAGCCTCTAAGCTAGCTATCTTCATAAGAGTAGCCGCCATCTTGTGCGAGCACCCCTAGGCTGTCTCATAAGGAGCTATGTATAGCCGCCATTTTGTGTCCGTCATCTTGCGCAAGCATTCCTAGGGCGTCTCAAGCCATCTTTTGCGAGCACCCTCAAGCTGTCTCATAAGAGCAGCCGCCATCCTGTAGAATTAGATAGCCGTTAATGCCAAAGGGCTTAAGTAGTGCCCCCATCATGCCGGGCTCAGCTCGCCGGTGAGCGAGGGTCTCAGAGGTAGACCATTCGCTTATCGGCTGTGCAGAAAATTTTAAAGGCAGGAATAGATGAAGGACTAGCGACAAATGAAAAGAAGCTAAAATAGGTTTATACATTTATTAAAAACTATCACTCTTCCAATAAACAATTAAATTTACAAAATCTGGGACTAATTCTTGAAAATCTCTTCTCCTCGTGCTATCGTCTATAAGGAATCTTGATCAAATTAAAGCTCAAAGAATGTTCTTGTCTGCAATAATAATAATAGGGATCATTAATTTACTATAAACTGGATTGAATTCAAAATACTATCTGGTATCACTCTCTCCAATAATGATAATCAAATTGCTTAAATTAAAATATTCCTTCTGGATCTCACTTAATTCTACAAGAAAATGATCATTTTCTTTCCCTTATTAAAATTATTGAAAAATGTTTAATTCAAGAAATTGTGGTTAATAAGTCTTCCTTAGACTTTCCCTTCATCAATCAATTCATTTTTATAATTGTTAAGTGACTGAACTTCTCATAATTAATTCTTATTTGATCTCATATCAACCTAAACGTTACTCGTTGTTATGCAATAAGTGACTGTACAATAACTAAAATTCAGCCTCGTGACATCAATCCACGGACGTTGCCTTCTCTTATTCAATTTATTTTAGTGAATTAGATCCTAATCTAACTTAAATTATAATAAAATCTTCTAAAGATTCATAATTCATCAAATCACGGACACGCGAAAATAACGTAAATCGGTCAAAATTTGACGCGTGCAGTGGAGAACATCATCATAAAACCATTCAAGAAAATTCACAAACACAGAATATAATCAAATCACACATCACACATTCACACATAGGCACACGACAATATTACAATATTATTTACACGAACACTAACCCATTATTATTAAATTTTGGATTTACTCCAAATTAGGGAAATCATTCTCTAGATGACAATATCATGTATATTCCAGGTATCGATCTAGAACGTGATAGAGTTGAGGTTATCACTTTTATGCAGAAATTAATTATACAACGATGTTGAAGGGAATCCTTTAAACAGAAATCATTCAAAATAAGCAAGTAAAATACCTACAGCACAGGTCAAAATATTAGAATACGCGCTTACGGTACATGAGTTGCGGCATTTATTCTTATTCTCCTACTATATCGTGGCTCTCGATTAATCTGCACTCAAGCTCGAAGAAATCATGTCCAGTGACACATTTCTTCCGAAAATGACTCTAATGGATGCATAAATTATCGCACGAAATATGTCCATCTGCAAGTCATAATCAAATTGATAGCACAGTAAAATATACGTATAAATCATCATTACTCCGTCCGGAGGATGCCATGTTCCAGGCCTACTTTACATAAAGTGAGCACACGATAATTCTTTCCAAGAACAACCCAACATTAAACCCATGACCGTATTCAAATTTTAGCCCGTAATTAGGTTTAATTATTTTTACTCATTATTATTATTATATTTATTGACCGTGCCTAATCACACTTGCAAAGTTATCGTACGAAATTATTCAGATGACTCTAAACGAACTAAAGTCCACAGAAATGTCGTATAATCGTAGAATTAAATTTGACACTTTAAAAACACTAGAACACTGTCCTAATCTGTCTCAATTAATTTTCAAACTATTTCAAAATCATTCAAGATTAACACGGAGGTCATTTACTTTTATTTCTCCTGCCGTCTTAAATTTTTAGGACAGTTGAGGTCTCTCTCGATGACATTCACTCTTATCTCTAACTAATGGAACCGAATACACATTTATTCCAGAGTACAAACTACCTCCCACCGAGGAAAGAAGAATGAAAAGTCAAACTACTGCCAAACTAATAGAAAATCTAAATGAATAAGGTAAGGCTACGTTTTACAGACATTTTACAGAAAGATAGAAAGATGAATTCTTAAAGAATACTCATGTGGCTGGTGTTAACTGGATTGCGGCTGATGACCTAGTACGTGGTCACATCACCCTCCATCGAACAAAGTCTTGCCCATGTCCGACGCCTTACATAATTAGTGACTCATGGAGGAGATGAAGGTGCACATGAAACAGTAGGATTCATCTCGGAAAGGGATAGCCATCTTGAAGCGAGCTCGAACCAATGACCTTCCTTCTTCTCAGTTCTCGTAGAAAAGCTGAAACTAATAAAAGTCTTAGCAATAGTCCAGGATACACACGCGATGTTTAATAATTTGGAGATGGACACTTATCTTATGACAGTCATAAACAAATCGTAGAGAAGTTTTTCAAATGCCTGAATTGCAGTTTATTCAGTCCTCAGTGCCTTCTCTAATGCAAAGTCTCCCAGTAAAGCAAACGACGTCCAGTCTCGACCGTAGCTGCATTCAGAGTAACGCTCAAATCAAGTGTTTAGAAGTAAAAACCCTCTATAAAATTTTCTTTGGAATTACCATAAATTCACTGTCTTAAGACGGAGGTGTGCCTCTTAATTATATCTGATTGGTGGATCTGTTGCATTCCTGTGAAGGTTGTCATTTTTATTGGCTGCCCTAGTTTCACGTCACACGACCTTGCAATTATTGATCGATTATAATCACGCTGCCCGCCCGATCACGTGGCACACACACACATGTGTCTGAAGGACACCTAACAGGAATTTCACCCTGCTTCCTCGTTCTCTTGGTAGGTTGGGAAAACCGGTTCGCAGGCGGCTTGTTCACGCTAGCACGGGAGTGTAAAATCTCACCCTCCTGGCGATCGAAATAATGTTTCAACCCACTGATGAAATAAATCATTCTCCCTTAATAAATTATTTCCACTTTTGAAGGGGACAGTAGGAACCGGACCGTTGATCTCATCATTAAACTATGTTTTTCTTATGCTATAATATTCCTGATACTGCGAACCTGGGTATTAGGCAGAAAAATTTTGTCCGTTTTGCTCTACGACGTACCGTTTTGAAAATATTTAACATTTTCATTTAAGCTCCAAATTTAATGAATCGAACCAGCATAGCACATTATACTCTCTACCATAGCTAGACCTGATCATGTTACAAAAACTTGCTTCAATACAAGCTAAAACAGAGCAAATGCCAAAGGGCCTAAGTAGGAACCGAACCGTTGATCTCATCATTAGACTATGTTTTTCTTATGCTATCATGTTCCTCATACTGCGAACCTGCGTATTGGGCAGAAAAATTTTGTCCGTTGTGCTCTACGATGCAACGTTTTCGAGATATTTAACATTATGCATTTAAGCCCCAAATTTAATGAATCGAACTAGCACAGCACGTTAACCTCTAACTTAGCTTTCTTGAAAAGAGCAGCAGCCATCTTGCGCAAGCACCCTTAAGGTTTGTAGCTAAAGAGGGCAGCACGGTGCTCTGTTGATTAAAGATGGCGGATGACAGCTGTCGAAAAAGCACGTGGGTTTGTTTCCAAACAAGAGCGAGTAGAATTTTTCAAATTGCCGCCACCACATTTCAATGTTATGTAGCTAAAGAGTGCAGCACTGTGCTCTCTTGATTAAAGATGGCTGCTGTCAAAAAAGCCCGTGAGTTTGTAAAGCACTTCGAATTTGCCGCCACCACATTTCAACTAAAGAATGCAGCATGGTGCTCTCTTGAGTAAATATGGCGGATGGTAGCTGTCAAAAAATCATGTGGCATTGTTTCCAAACAAGAGCACGTGGAATTTTTCAAATTGCCGCCACCACATTTCAACTAAAGAGTGCAGCACGGTGCTCCCTTGATTAAAGATGGCGGATGGTAGCTTTCAAAAAAGCACATGGCTTTGTTTCCAATCAAGAGCACGTTGAAGTTTTCAAATTGCCGCCACCACATTTCAACGAAAGAGTGCAGCACTGTGCTCTCTTGATTAAAGATGGCTGCTGTCACGTGGAATTGCCTGTCACCACATTTCAACTAAAGAGTGCAGCACGGTGCTCTGTCGATTAAAGATGGCTGCTATCAAAAAGCATTTTTCAAATTATCCGCCACCACATTTCAAAGATATGTAGCTAAAGAGGGCAGCACGGTGCTCTGTTCATTAAAGATGGCGGATGACAGCTGTCAAAAAAGCACGTGGATTTGTTTACCGATTCAAATCTCGCGCCAGTGAGGTTAAGTTGGCACCACTAAGGTTTAGGCCCATCAAGATGGTAGCGCTGAAGTTAGCGATGCGTTGTTGTCGATAGTAGCTGTCAAAAAGCACGTTGTTGTCCAAAAAGCACGTAGATTTGTTTACTGATTCAAATCTCGCGCTAGTTAGGTTAAGTTGGTAGCACTGAGGTTTAGGCCTGTCCAGATGGCAGCAGTGAGGTTAGCGATGCGTTGTTGTCTGTCAAAAAGCACGCGGCTGTCAAAAAAAGCACGAGGCTTTGTTTACCAATTCAAATTTCGCGCTAGTAAGGTTAAGTTGGCAGCACTGGAAGAGGCCCCTGGCTGCGGTGGAGGAGGCCCCTGGGAGCACTGCGGCGGCGGTGGCGGCCGAATCCCTGTATTATACTACTTACAACCACAGGAACATCGTGGAACGGGATCAGTATGGTGGTGGTGGCGGCGTCGTGTTTGGGACGGCATCATGTTGAATCACCGTACGGACCTGCACATCTTCATGGGTGGTCCGAGGAACACTGTTAATGCTCGGAGATACCGGGATGCGGTACTGAGACCACATGTTCGACTCTTCAGAGGTGCGTCCTCTTAATGGACAACAATGGCCGACCGCACCGCGCTGCTCTGGTGGATGAATTTCTGGCTGGGGAAGATATTCATCGCATGGACTGGCCAGCGAGATCTGCAGACCTGAATCCTATAGAACATGCCTGGGGTGCATTGGGGAGGCGAATTGCATCCCGTCAGCCTTCATTAAGGACCCTCCAAGACCTTCGCACTGCCCTTTCGGAGGAATGGGATCGACTGCCACAGGAGCTCTTGGACCATCTGGTGGAGAGCATGACATGCCGCTGCGAAGCATGTGTGGCCGTTAGGGGTAACCAAACACCCTATTAACAGCATACTTTGTTGTGGAAAACATTGCCAAGTTTTGTCGTCTCAAAACTCACGAATTCCAGGAAGAGGATTAGTAAGAACAGGTTTCTCTACCTGAGCCAGTCTCAAAACTCACGAGCAAGACGAGTTCTTCTTTGAACGGATAAATGCCCACCCTATTAGTGATAGGATAATGGAATACTTTTAATAATCGAATAACTTCCATCCGATTGTTTAAATAATCGAATGAATAATCAATTTAAATAATCGAATGAGTTTCAAATATCATTTAGTTATTCCGCGCAGAATAATCGGATGCGTCATGAATAATATTTTTCGGTTTAAGTGTGTCGGGTAGATGATCTATTGAAATAAGCGAATAGATGAACTCTTACGTAAAATAGAAATACGCTTTTTTTTCAAGTGAATCTCCAAGTATTTAAACTAAATGAGTAAATTAACTGTCTTGATCTTAAATATCTCTAAACTACCTACTTTAATTTTGTGTCGTCCGGCTGCATGCATAAATGGTTAGCATGCTGGCCTTTGGTCTATGGGGTCAAGGGGGTTCCGAGTTCGGTTTCTGGTCGGGTCAGAAATTTTAAATTTCATTAGTTAATTCCTATGGCTCGGGGACTGGGTGTTCGTGCCGCCTTCAGCATTAGACTTTATTTTAGGTAGGGCCTCATCCTCACAGACGTGCAGTTCGCCTGTACGGCGTCAACTCTAAAGACCTGCACCAGACCTCCCGGTGAAAGGTAAAAAAAATATCAGCTTTAAGACAACAGCAAAATATTTAATAATAATAATAATAATAATGATAATAATAATAATAATAATACACATCGGTCTCTTTAATTCACCAGCCGGTCCGACTCGTTGGCTGAATGGTCAGTGTACTGGCCTTCGGTTCAGAGAGTCCCGGGTCCGATTCCCGGCCGGGTAGGGGATTTTAATCTTAATTGGTTAATTCCAATGGCTCGGGGGCTGGGTGTGTGTGACGTATTCAACATTAGAAATCATCCTAGGTAGGGCCCTCATCTTCATCTTCACAGACACGCAGGTCGCCTAATAGGCCGTCTACTCGTAAAAGACCTGCACCAGGCCTCTCCGGAGGCCATACACCATTAATTAATTCACCAGCCATTATTCTTCCCCTGTGTGTCGGGATGGCAGAATAATTCCCTGCCTGTCGTAGGGCAAGCGTGAGTCACCGCGCACCTCATCCCTCCTGCGGTCATCGCAAGCACCTGCTGTCCGGAGTCGTGAATTTTGAGACTCATTAGAATGTTTACTTTAGCAACCAGTTTGTAGTCGTGAGTTTTGATACTATTTGTAACTAATTTTAGCCCGTGAGTTTTGAAACTCGTGAGTTTTGAGACATACCCGTCAAAGTTGTACCTTAGCTATCAGAACCTTTCTTACACTGTTTTTGGACATGTTGTGTGACATATGGTGTGTGAGTCAGCTTCCGTTTGTTCAGGAATCCGTCTGACATTCCTATCAGACCATATGGCCTCGTTTAGTGATTATGCTTAAATTTTGGACACTAGTGTGCATCCGGTGTGCATATTTTTCAAAAATCAAGAAACGCCTGAGCGTATTGAACTAAGCAACACATTGCAGAAGGAACTATGTAAATAAGTTAATTTGGCTAGGATTTGAATTTTTAAAAAAAACGAGTAAGGAAACAAGCCATTTTAGGCTGTTCCTTTTTTTTTTTTTTTTAAGAACTACATTTAGGCCAGAAGTGGCTTTCTATTTCTTTTTAGTTTGATAAGAGCTATCCAGGACACACAATTTGATACCTTTCCGCGTCCTTTAGACCTTCAACTTTCGGCACAATTGAGGAAATTGCGTAACTTTACGTTTTTCGTAGTACGGGGACACCTACTTTGTCTGCTAAGGAATGTTTTCACCATTAAAAGCGAATTGTTTAAAAAGTTGGATTACTATATCAGAGTCCGACTCGTTGGCTGAATGGTCAGCGTACTGGCCTTCGGTTCAGAGGGTCCCGGGTTCGATTCCCGGCCGTGTCGGGGATTTTAACCTTCATTGGTTAATTCCAATGGCCCAGGTGCTGGGTGTTTGTGCTGTCCCCAACATCCCTGCAACTCACACACAACACATAACACTATCCTTCACCACAATAACACGCAGTTACCTACACATGGCAGATGCCGCCCACCCTCATCGGAGGGTCTGCCTTACAAGGGCTGCAATCGGCTAGAAATAGCCACACGAAATTATTATTATTATTATTATTATTATTGTTACCGAGTTTTTGTGGTAGTTAAGCATGAAAGAAGGTGCTGGGTGGTGAATAGGTCTCAAGCTACTAAAGAGAAATTAAATTTTAAAATTTAACAAGGTTATATTTTCTTTTCAAAATTAGGTAACAACAAATAGAACAGGTACTTAGTAGCCGAAATACAACTTGAAATGTACAATTACAGGGATTAAAGAATTTGGGCTTCGAGCCCTGAAAACACAATTCTTGAGCAACTAGCTCAACTTTACGATATACCAATTTCAACAAAAGGGGCAGAAGACCCCACTCAAACCCTGGAGCCCTTGCTCCAAATTACACAGCAAAGCCTCCTCGAGGCATACAACTCTCAGTTTTAGAAAAGAGCCACTCGCTCTTAAAGTTAAGCCTCTCCCAGGCCACACCAAACTCAACTTTCAAGTCGTCCTCAAAGGACATATACACAGGGGTAAAATACCCAACCTACTGAGGTCTATTAGGTGAGAAAAGATTAATACATGACCTCTAAAATACAACTTGAGAGGAGGCGAACTTGCACTCCTAATACACTTTGCTTTTTAAAACCTAATCTGGCTCTGGGCCGCTAACGCAAGGGCTAATCCCATACTACAGAGGTGACTTAGAGAAGAACACTTTACATTACATAAACGAAGAATAGTTTGAGAAAATAAGTTCACCTCAAAACAAATGTGAGTGGGAGCTCGAGAGGGTTAGCACTCTCTATCCCAATATGTAGCTTTACAAGAAAAAGATGAAAAGAGTAATTACATTTTAGGAAAAGGTTACATGATGGAAATGCTTCGAACCCGCCGCGAGAGTTAAACTGCCGACCTAGCAAGAAAAGAAGATATTAATAGGCCATTACCTGGTAGAAGATCGCTGCCGAGGAAAGAGGCGCTTCCCGCCTCCTGCAATGTACTTAATACACTGAAAGATGGAACAGAAGTGGCCCGGAGACCCCAAAATCAGCAGTTTATATCCTCTCGCGGAAGATTCTAGGCGTTAGGGGAAATAAAACACCCTCCCACAAAATCTTTATTGGTTCGGGAAAAGAAACCCCTACATAGAGGAAAAAGAAACACATTATTGGTGGAAAATTAATTAAAGAAATTCGGGATTGGCTAGATCCAAACTAAGGGGAAAAAGAGGGGTATACAGCCAACTTAAACAATAACAGAAAGAAATTTAACAAGAAACAAACTTTTGAAATAAAAATTTCTCCAACAAAATAGTTCTTTGATTTCGCACTAGGTTGCACTATTGTAATTCTTCAGTAGTGTCCTCTAGAAGAGAAAGTTCACACTTCTTACTTCAAGCGAAACAAAAACACATCAAAAGTGACACAGTTCAAAAACTCAAAATTTTCCACGTGGTGACATCTTCTGAGAAAGTAGAGAATTAATAGAATAGATAAAGTTCAACCTTCCTCCAGAAGAGGAGTTTCAACTGGCGCAACTTTTAAATAAACAGAGTAGAGGTGTACCGCCCGGTACAGACCTCCCCCCCCAAAAGTTCCTCCAAGGGGTAACACAGAAGAACATAAGCTTTGTTTCCAAAATAAGGTCCAAGTTTTGATGTTGATATTAAGATTAATTGCGGAAGCATTTATAAGATTTTAGTAATTTGGTTGGTTGCAATTTCAAAATTTTGTTGTTGCCGGTGCAGTAAAGTTTTTATGTTTGTAGAAGTTGAATTTCTGAAGATAAACCTTTAATGCTTAAAAGGTGAAGAAAAGTTTTTGCAATGTCCACCAAATATTGTTGTTAAATTCCCAAATGTAATTATTGCTTATGGTGACTGTCCATGTAGTTGATGTAGATTGAGTCGGATGGCCAGACCGGCCGTTGCAGCTTGCGTCCAACGGAGGCCGCTCGGACCCCTCAAGTACCCTGAGATACCGCTCGCCCGCACTATGAGGGGAGCAGAGGTGTTGAAGTACGCCGCGCCCGCGGTGAACAGATACAGGCTGCGGGCATGTAGCAGGTCGTGCGCCGCACATCAGCCTTGGCCGGGAGGTGAGCTCCGGCTCGCCGTGCACATGTCGTCCTCGCTGGAGAGGAGGGGGCCCATCCCCCTCCCCAGTCGCTGCGCGGCTGCGGGGGCGCTGAAACATTAAAGCTAGGCGGCAGAATTGTGTTGGACAATTATTTTCTTTGAGGGTACAGGCTTGTAGAGAGAATGAGGGGCCAGCGGCGTGCAGATATTCATGGTATTCATTAAGCCACTGTGTAGAGTGGAGCAGGAGACGGGAGCGTGGTAATGGCCGTGGCAAGAACAGGATGGCAGTTTAACGGGTCGGGGCAGGTTTTACATAAGGCTTACATCTAAAACCAAAATATTACAGAAGGGGCAGAATGCCTTAAAAGTGAAACTCAAAAAAAATATAACCTTCATATCCTTTCAAAATAATATGGAGCAAGTTAACACAGAAATTACACCGGTTTCACCTGGGACAGGTGAACTCTAAATATCCTCTCGGTGGCTGGATTACTTAGCAATAAGGTAACCGGCGTAAGAAAATCGAGAATGATGCAAGGCCCATGAAATCTGGGGACAAGCTTGCCCGCGGGAACAAAATTTTTGACCATAACCTGGTCACCTACCTTCAAAGTGGTGGGTCTCCGTCCACGATCATACCTTTCCCTAACCTTTTCATGAGACACTTTAAGATTAGCTTTAGCCTTCTTCCAAAGATCTTTAATGTTGTCCGGATCTATTGTCTCGGGCAGAATGTCATTCAGAGACCAGAGGTTAGAGAGCGGCGTGTTGGGAACGAACTTAAACATCAAAGAAGCTGGAGTAAATTTGTGAGATTCATGAACCGCCGAATTCAAAGCAAAAGCTAACCAATGCAGGGACGTGTCCCACCTAGAATGATCTTCATGATGATAGGCAATAAGTGCGGACCTGAGATTGCGGTTAACCCGTTCAGCCAGAGATGGTTGAGGGTAATAAGCAGATGTAGTTACATGAGAGATGGACAAGTCAAAACAGAATTTACGAAACAGATTTGATGTAAAAGCTTTAGCATTATCAGATACAATGTATTGGCACGGACCAAAAGAAGCAAAAATAGAATTTAGGCAAGTAATGGTGGACTGAGCGGTAGCCAGCTTAGTCGGAAATAACCAGGAAAATCTTGTAAAACCATCTACACACACAAAGATGAACTTGTTGGCATTACCCTTTGACTGGGGGAAGGGTCCCACATAATCGATATACAGGCGTTCCATGGGGCGCGACGCTTGATGAGAAGACAAAAGGCCTACTTTAGTGGACATGGTGGGTTTACTGATCAAACAAGATTTACAAGCTTTTACAAGTTCTCGAATTTCACCGTCCATACCTTTCCATATGAACATTTCACGAATCTTTTCACGAGTTTTAAAGATTCCAAGATGCCCCCCCAATGGGGTCTCATGATAGTATTTGAAGATCATAGGTACAAGAACCGCTGGAACAACAACTTTCATCAACTTATCATGCCTCGAAGGGCAACATAGAACACCATTCCTCAGAACATAAGGGACAACATGTTCCCCAGAAGAAAGGGTTTCCATTATAGGAGCCAGCGTCGGATCTTCACGTTGGTATTTCTCAATATCCCTAAAAAGCATGGGAGCACCTGTTAAGATGGCATTAACACCAGATAGTATGGACTCGGAAGGTGATGAACTATCGACCGGTTCGTGGGTCTCGACGTCGTTATGAAACATACGGCTGAGTCCATCAGCAACAACATTTTCGGTACCTCTGATATGTCGTACATCAAATTGGAAGGCAGAAATACGGATGGCCCAACGGGCTATACGACCAGTACGACGCGGCCTACCTAAGACCCAGCTTAAGGCTTGATTATCTGTCTCCAGGTCGAATTTGACATGTTCCAGATAGAGACGGAACTTTTCTAAGGCGAATAAGACTGCCAACCCTTCGAGCTCATAGATGGAATACTTGGCTTCTTGAACCGATAGAGTCCTAGATGCATAGGCGATGGGACGCCTCCCTAGTTCAGTCTCTTGAAGAAGGACTGCAGCTACAGCTGACGACGACGCGTCCGTTTGGACGATGAATTTCTTCGAGAAATCAGGCATAGCAAGTACAGGGGCATTACAGAGAGCTAATTTAAGATCTTCGAAAGCGGCGTGTTGAGAAGGTCCCCACTCGAATTTGATGCCTTTCCTACGAAGAAGGTTTAAGGGCGCCGCGCTATTAGCGAAGTTAGGAATAAACTTCCTGAAGAAATTCACCATACCAATGAATCTAGCGATACCTTTGATGTCCTTAGGAGGTTTAAAATCACGGATGGCCTGTGTTCTAGAATGATCGACTGCTACACCATCAGGTGACACAATATGCCCTAGGAATGACATAGAGGGCTTAGCAAAGGCAACCTTGGACAACTTAACAGTTAACCCAGCCTTACGAAGGCGATTGAGAACTTCTCGCAAATGATCTAGATGTTCTTCAAAGGTTTCGGAAAATACGACGACATCATCCAAGTAGTGATATAAGTACTCAAATTTGATGTCGGAAAAGACCCTATCTAGTAGCCTAGTGAGCACAGCTGCCCCCGTGGGGAGCCCGAAAGGCACGCGGTTATATTCATATAAATTCCAGTCCGTGGCAAACGCTGTAAGATGTTTAGACTCTTCGGCAAGGGGAATTTGATTATAGGCCTGATTCAAGTCCAAGATGGTGAAGAACTTGGCCTTACGAAACCATGAAAAGCAAGAATGAAGGTCGGGAAGGGGCACAGATTGCAACACCACCTTCCGATTGAGAGCCCTGTAATCAATGACAGGCCTGAAGCCTCCTTGGGGTTTCGGGACTAGAAAAATAGGCGAAGAATACGCTGACTTAGAGGGCCTAATAATACCATCCTTCAACATCTGATCGATGATTTCTTTCAGAGCCTTCATTTTAGGTGGAGATAGCCTATACGGTGGAAAACGGACAGGAATTGAATCCGTGACCTCAATTTTGTATTCAATAAGGTCAGTAACACCAAGAGTATCAGAGAACACCTCGGGAAACGACTGACACAGTTTCCGAATACTATCAGCCTGCTCCTCAGGTAGATGTCTAAGGTCTAACAACATCTCATCCTGGGTAGGCGAAATAGATGAACATGATACAGAATTACACTTTAACAAGGGAATTCTACAATTGGACGCAAATTTGAATATGCACGACCTACACTGGAGATCGAGCACAAGACCAGAGTGAGAAATGAAGTCCGCTCCCAATATGATGGGGCAAGACAAACGCTTGGCCACAAACAATTTGATCTTCCATGTAAACTTAAAAACCCGAATTTTGACATGTATGGAACCTAGAATTTCTAATGGAGATGAATTAGCCGAAACATATTGAACAGGAGAAGAGACATAGTCAGGGAGTTTACAAACAGATTTCAATTTAGAATACCAATCAGCCGAAATAATGGAACAAACACTGCCTGAATCTAAGAGAGCTGTTATAGGCTCGTTATTTAACTCAATCTTAAGAAAAGGAACAGGTGCGGGGGTATCCGCCGCAATCCTAAGACACTCTTTAGGGCATTCAAAAGATGAATTTGAAGGCTGGTCGTTCTCTGCATTTACAACCTGTTTACTAGGGGCTAAGTCTCGGGAAGATGGATTAGTCGGCTCAGCCGACGCCACTAGTCACTTTTTATTATTGGAATAGCTGGAATTTGCACCAGAAGTTGAGCAGGAGGGGGTGCTATTTGAGTTTGGGCAATTCTTGGCGATATGTGAGAAGGCCCCACACTTAAAACAGCCTTGTGATGACCCTACTCCATTCCTTGTCCCACTTGACTTGATCAGAGGACACTTATTCCGCAGATGGTCAGGCGACCCACAAGCATAACATTTACGGGGATTGACTGGTCGGCGAGGTGGAGGCCGAGTGTTACTAAAGGAAGGCGGGGGTTCTTTCGCCACACGCAAGGAATCGGCATACCTAACTCCTTCCGCAGAGACGGCTAATGCTTCCAGTTCAGAGAAGGTTTGCGGGCACGCCGCGAAACACAAATATGACCTGTAGGGTGGTGAAATCCCTTCAACAATAGCTTGCACGATCTGATCCTCAGGGAAGTGGAGAGCAAACACCCTAGTATAAAACTTAATATCTTGGATGAAGTCTGCCAGGTTTTCATCCAAGCGCTGTACCCGATAATAGTATTTCTGAATAAGGGAGGACCTGGCCCTAGCCGGGATGAAGTTAGCTAGCAAATGGGCGTGGAAATCCTCAATAGAAGATTGCTCGGCAATGGCTCTAACTATTTTGTCAGATAGAACACCAATAGCATAAGGATAGATAATTTGCAAAATTTGACATGGGGAAAGAGAAAACACAAGGGCATGATCCTGAAATTCCACTAGAAATCTTAAAAATGAAATTACGTCACTGGTGGTGTTGACGGAAAACTTAGAGATACCTCTAAGCAACATTGCCAATGGATGAGGCAAGCTGCTGAACCCAGGTGTCATAGTCGTTAAAGGTTTCAAGGGCAAGGAAGTTAATTCAGAGCGGATGTTACTCAATGACGCACGGCGTTCAGATTCGTTGTTCGATGGGGCAGAGATAGTTTGAGCAGCAACGGTTATCCTATTGACTTCTCCCTGAGGAGGCTCTTCCTCGTTACCTACATTCACCGTGGCGGGTTGATCAGTTTTGGGAGGAGCTTCGCCGGTTAGCAATTGAGTGACCTTATTAGACAATTCAGAAATAGTTTCAAGGAGCGTATTAGCTTGCTTCCTCTGAACGTCATTCACCTTTAGAGACAATAGATCATTAACTCTATTTGCAAAGTGATACAGCCTGCCTTGCACACGCTTAATTTGATTAGGAGATGGATCGTTTTCATCAAAAAAGCTGACTACCGATGCTAGCCCAGTAATATTCTCGACAATCGTGGAAAAAGAGTCGTCAATTTCTTTCTCTCCCAAATTGGGGATGGAAATGGGCAAATCAAGGGACTCTCTAAGCTTGTTAGTGTCTATTGCAACCGTGCCTCCAGATTGAACGTTTCTGATAGTTAACTCATATATCAACTCCTCTTTGCGCAAGTAGTTAAGGAGGAGAACATCGCGAGGGCCGGGCATGATGACAGAACAATTTTGAAAAACTCAAAAAATTCCAGCAACTGAGAAAATTGTTAGAGTTCGAATCAAAGCAATGTTTAGCCGTCAAAAGGGGCTAAATTGAGACCCATTCAACCACGCTCTGCTACCACTTGTTACCGAGTTTTTGTGGTAGTTAAGCATGAAAGAAGGTGCTGGGTGGTGAATAGGTCTCAAGCTACTAAAGAGAAATTAAATTTTAAAATTTAACAAGGTTATATTTTCTTTTCAAAATTAGGTAACAACAAATAGAACAGGTACTTAGTAGCCGAAATACAACTTGAAATGTACAATTACAGGATTAAAGAATTTGGGCTTCGAGCCCTGAAAACACAATTCTTGAGCAACTAGCTCAACTTTACGATATACCAATTTCAACAAAAGGGGCAGAAGACCCCACTCAAACCCTGGAGCCCTTGCTCCAAATTACACAGCAAAGCCTCCTCGAGGCATACAACTCTCAGTTTTAGAAAAGAGCCACTCGCTCTTAAAGTTAAGCCTCTCCCAGGCCACACCAAACTCAACTTTCAAGTCGTCCTCAAAGGACATATACACAGGGGTAAAATACCCAACCTACTGAGGTCTATTAGGTGAGAAAAGATTAATACATGACCTCTAAAATACAACTTGAGAGGAGGCGAACTTGCACTCCTAATACACTTTGCTTTTTAAAACCTAATCTGGCTCTGGGCCGCTAACGCAAGGGCTAATCCCATACTACAGAGGTGACTTAGAGAAGAACACTTTACATTACATAAACGAAGAATAGTTTGAGAAAATAAGTTCACCTCAAAACAAATGTGAGTGGGAGCTCGAGAGGGTTAGCACTCTCTATCCCAATATGTAGCTTTACAAGAAAAAGATGAAAAGAGTAATTACATTTTAGGAAAAGGTTACATGATGGAAATGCTTCGAACCCGCCGCGAGAGTTAAACTGCCGACCTAGCAAGAAAAGAAGATATTAATAGGCCATTACCTGGTAGAAGATCGCTGCCGAGGAAAGAGGCGCTTCCCGCCTCCTGCAATGTACTTAATACACTGAAAGATGGAACAGAAGTGGCCCGGAGACCCCAAAATCAGCAGTTTATATCCTCTCGCGGAAGATTCTAGGCGTTAGGGGAAATAAAACACCCTCCCACAAAATCTTTATTGGTTCGGGAAAAGAAACCCCTACATAGAGGAAAAAGAAACACATTATTGGTGGAAAATTAATTAAAGAAATTCGGGATTGGCTAGATCCAAACTAAGGGGAAAAAGAGGGGTATACAGCCAACTTAAACAATAACAGAAAGAAATTTAACAAGAAACAAACTTTTGAAATAAAAATTTCTCCAACAAAATAGTTCTTTGATTTCGCACTAGGTTGCACTATTGTAATTCTTCAGTAGTGTCCTCTAGAAGAGAAAGTTCACACTTCTTACTTCAAGCGAAACAAAAACACATCAAAAGTGACACAGTTCAAAAACTCAAAATTTTCCACGTGGTGACATCTTCTGAGAAAGTAGAGAATTAATAGAATAGATAAAGTTCAACCTTCCTCCAGAAGAGGAGTTTCAACTGGCGCAACTTTTAAATAAACAGAGTAGAGGTGTACCGCCCGGTACAATTATTATTATAACTATATATTTACTTAAAAAAACATGCCTTCTAAGTTACCTTCTTCAAAGTAATCGTCATATGAGTTGAAAATGGCTGATGGCTTTTAGTGCCGGGTTCGCTCGCCAGGTGCAGTTCTTTTGATTTGACGCCGCGAGGTGACCTGCGAATCATGATGAGGTTGAAATGATGATGAAGACGGCACGTACACCAAGCCCCCGTGCCAGCGGAATTATCCAATGATGGTTAAAATTCGCGACGCTGCCGGGAATCGAATCCGAGGCCCTTGTGACAAAAGGCCAGCACGCAAACCATTTATCCATGGAGCCGCACATCATACGAGTTAAAAAGTGATAAAAACAAAATTTTCACTTGTGCCATAAGTAACGAACAAACGTTCAGTACATCTAAAACAAGACAACGTTATTTTTTCAGTGTGGTAAACCTTTGAGGGCAACGAAATGTGAGACCACTATGAATCCCCCGTTCTGTACAAATATCCATCATGGAAACCTCACGAATACTATTTTCACGGTTTTCGGTGACGCCGATGTACCATAATTATGGCCCGCGGAAGTTCTTTTGCGTGCCGGTAAACCAACTGACACGGGGCTGACGTATTTGAGCACCTTCAAATATCACCGGAGTGGGCTACGATCGAATCTGCCAACTTCGCCATAAGAACATACGGACACTTTGCACTCGCTGACTGTGCCATTACCCAAAGCAGAAGATTGCCCCATATCAGGTGGATTTTCAAGATCAGTTTCTCCATTACTGAAAATATTGCTTGCTAATAAAGACCTGCACACACGGATATCCAGAATGAATATTAAAGATAATGCAATAGACTATCAGTTACAGTTTCCTTTCTGCAGAGTAACGGTGAACGTTATTGTCCGTCACCCTCGGAGGCCCAGGTTTGACTCCCGGTACTGCCAGAAATTTAAGTTTAGCAGGACAGGTAAGGTATTAAAAAGGTACATGTAGCTCATCTCCATTGAAGGTGTGTCACCTTGGGACAAGGGCATGAATTTGCATTTCTACTTCTAATACACAATTGGATGAGTCAACACACTGGATGTACTGTACGTGCCTCATGCAGACTGTGGGCAGCCTAGCCGAGGAGGATCTTGATTCATGCCAAAGGTCGTTGGATCCTACTAGAATCCTTCACCTCCTACTTTCTTGAAGGCAATACAGCTGTGTCTAATGAAAAATAACAAGAAACATCTGTTGTAAAGTGGCAAAATGACAGTTACTCAGGTTCTCAACCTGGAATGACACCCCTTGAGTTAGTTTAGTTTGATAGAGCTAAGCAAAACTTACGATTCTAAACTTTTACAGGCCCTTCAACTTTCGGCACAATTGAGGAACTTGCTTAATTTTACACAATTTCGTAGTATGGTGACCCCTAATTGTCTCCTAAGAAAAGTCCGAAAATAATTCGAAATCCATTCATATCACGACACTGCATTCGTATTGTGTTGTGTATATTAGCGGGAAATGCGAAGGAAGCGGCCGTGGCCTTAATTAAGGTACAGCCCCCCAGCTTTTGCCTGGTGTGAAAATGGGAAACCACGGAAAACCACATTCAGGGCTGCCGACAGTGTGGTTCGAACCCACTATCTCCCGGATGCAAGCTCACAGTTACGCGCTCCTAACCGCAAGACCAACTCGCCCGGTAAGCCTTGTCTCTGATCCCGGTACCTGCACTTTACTCATTACATTTTTTTTTTCTTTTTTTTAGTTCGCTTGGGCCGCCTGTGGACCACGGTACTTTTGCATTACCTGTGTTGTTGTTGATTGTTGCCGCTTCTGGTGTTCTTAATTTGTAGGTTTGCCCGCTGTTTTCTTGGTACCTTGACCGTTTCTGTTGGCTCAGAATTCCTCCATTGTCTTGCTGAACTCTATTTTGTGTTCCTCGGACCACTCACTGTGGTTAGCTTCTGTAAGGGATGTTAGGAAGGGTCTCCTTTTGATAATTGAACGGTAGTTGCTTCTGTTAATTATGATGGCATATTTAATATTAAGTTCTGCCAGATACTTCTCTACCTGCTGGATCCACACCGATCCAGTAGCTTTACCCTTGCCGGCTACTTTGAAGATTTGATAGGACCATCTTTGGGGATCCATTCTATATAGGTGTTCGTAGAAAGCCAGCCGTTTTCTTCTGATGGCATCTGTGGTGTTCGTAGAGTTCGCGGTTTAGTTTTTGCCTTCGCCTTCTATCTGACAGGATCCTTGGTGCTAATATCCTTCTCAGGAACTTCCTTTCTTGTATTCCGAGGGCTCCTAGTGGGGTCTTCTTGGTTAGAGACAGTCACTCCGCTGCGTAGAGGACTCACGGTCTGACTATTGCATTTTAGTGTCTTAGCTTGACATTCATTGAAAGATGTTGTGAGGCATACAGTTTTCTGCAGGCATGGTTCGATTCTCATTTGCTTGAGAGCAACCATTTCACTGAGGGCTTGCGAAATTCACTCTCCAAGGTACTTCACAGTTTTTGCTCTCTTGGTGTCACTGATTCTCATTGTTAATTTCATTCAAGGGCGGTGCGTGGTATTGTTGCAGGTTTGCACAATTCCCAATATTTTTACATTTCATTTGTCGTCTTTTCTTCCTATTTTTCAGTTTAATAAACCTAACATATACTCTAAAATGTGTTAAAACCAACCATCTTTGGTCGTTTGATGTAGGCCTACTAATGCTTCGTAGCGGACCTTTAAAGTCCGCCGTCTTCGAATCAAACTCAGGGGGTTGACTTTCCTACGGCAACTCCCTAGCACACAGTACGCCGCTATGTAGTTTCAACAGGGACGAGCCTAAGCCTGTATACGATGTATAGCATCAGGTAGCAAGCAGCCCGCCAGTATCGGTCCTAGGGAGTTGCGCGAGACCAGCAAGTCCCCTATAGAAAATCAATTCTAAATGTCCCCGTTAGATTGCACCACTCTGCAGAGATGACTTCATCCCCTTCTTTCTCTCCTCTCGCAACGGTAATTTCTTTTCCACACCACTAGGGTAAGCCGTATAGCACCACCCACACTGTTACCAACGTTGGTGTTTCATGGGCAATCATAACCATTTTTTTAAATCCCAATTTTTTTTTTTTTTTTTTTTTTTTTGAGGATATACTTTCGGATGAAACGTTTTCTCATCAGCATACTTTATGTTACACTTTTGTCAACCGTAAAACGAGCTTTGTGCCAACAATTTCACATGTGGGTAAACGGCTGGAATATTGCGACATGGAGTTGGTGGTGTTACTGTAGACGTTGTATGTATGTATGTTCAGTCTTCAGCCCTAAGGCTGGTTGGATCCTCAACAGCTCTGTCATCAGCTGTCATAGATGGCCCAGGCACCACTGAAGAGGTGTGCTAGGGAAATGAGGAGTGAGGTAGTTTCCCGTTGCTTTCCTCACTGAGCCAGAAGTTGCTATTACATATCAGTCTGCCAAGCCCACTGAAATGCATGCACCAACCGACCCTATGAGCAACGTTTTCACACCATTCATAGTAGGGGCTGGCTGCACAAGGAATGGCATTACTAGCATCGCTCATACCTCAGTCACTTTCATATTGTCAAAGCCAAGGATAAGACAGAGACAGATCAATGAAAGTAACAAAATTGCTCTAGCCCATACCAGAAGACATAGTGCACTGTAAACACTACGTTCTGCCAGAAAAGGCATCTGTAGACGTTATGTTTACATTTATCACGTGTAGGACTTGGTGTGTTTTGAGGTGATTGAGTGTTTTGGTTCTAGATAATTTTTCTGTGCGTTGTTATAACTGATGGATTTTGGATTGTGAGTATGAGTTCATTATATTCCTGTCGGTGTTTGTGTAGGTTAGTTTGACTATTTCCTGGCGTCGTTAACGCTCAGATCTATCATCTGTGGGTGTATTAGTATTTCGTTGTAACTGAATGTTTGGTTTGAAATATTAACTTTTCAAGTCGTAATCTCATGTATAGTGAAGTCTAAGTGAAAATGAATACTGTAAGTAATTTATTAGTTAGAGAGTTTTTCCAGCTTTCTGATGAGGAGAAACTTACCGTAAAGACACTCGGAAGACCATTATCGGACTTGAATATGGTGCGCGATATTAATACTGGTAATCGACAGTTTAAGAGGGTGTTTAAAAGGGATATTTCTACAAATAGAGATTGGTTATGTGGTTGCGAACTTAAAAATGTGTTATTCTGCTTCCCGTGCTAGTTGTTTGGTGGAGAACCCGCATGGACCAAAGTAGAGTTACGGACATACACCACTTAAGTAAGAAAATAAAGAAACATGAATCTTCAGCTGTTCACATTCAAAACTGTTTAACACTGACACTTTTGGAACTGTCAACGTCCACTCGATAGTGCGTATAGAGGAAAAATTGCGGTGTATAACGAAGAAGTTAGGCATAACAGATATGTGTTAAATATTTTAATAAACTTTATTCGTTTCTGCGGTTCTTTTGAACTGGCCTTAATGGGGCACGATGAAGCTGAATCATTATCAAACCCAGGTGTTTTCGGAGGACTAATTAATTTTAGCGCTGAAAGGGTTGCCGTGCCAGAAGGTCATTTGGAAAAGGTAACTCTTTTCAAAGGAACATCCAAAACAATTCAAAATGAACTTTTGCAAATTATGCTGGAGGTATGCCTGAAATAAATATCAAAATAAATACGGGAATGAGAATTTTTAGCTATTATAGCAGATGAAACCAGTGATATTTCGAATATAATCCAGATGCCTGTTGTGTACCGTTACTTAGTAAGAGGCAAACCAATAAAAAGGTTCTGAAGTTCCCCGTCTCCTGCAAAACATGGCGCACAGACGTTAGCTGCGTGCATATGGAAGAATTAAAGAAGCACAAAGTAAATGGAACTCCCCAAAAGTTAATTGCACAGACATGTGACAGAACATCCATTATGGCTGGTTCGTCTGGTGGGGTACAAGCTACTGTAAAAAACTCCTATCCAACGCAGAATATGTGCATTGCTATGCCCATCAATTTGATCTTGTAATGAGCAAGGCGGCATCAATCAACCGCAATGTGAAAATATTCTTTTCAAGTTTTCAAGGAGTTTGTGCATTCTTCTCCGACAACCCACAGCGGACCGTGATACTTGAGGAGGTAGTGAGGAAACGCTTCCCACGGGCTTGCCCTACTAGGTGGAATTTTCAATCACGATACGTAAACACAGTTTATGACTGCATAGCAATGCACATATTCTGCACATAAGGCGTTTCAGCGTTTGAGTATCCGACTCGTTAACTGAATGGACAGCTCAAGCGACTTAGAATACTCAATGGTCAGCGTACTGGCCTTCGGATCAGAGGGTCCCGGGTCGGGGAAGTTAACCTTAATTGGTTAATTCCAGTGGCCCGGGTGTTGTGTGTTTGTGCTCTCTCCAACATCCCTGCAACTCACACACCACACTTAACACTATCCTCCACCACAATAACACGCAGTTACCTACACGTGGCAGATGCCGCCCATCCTCATCGGAGGGTTCACCTTACAAGGGCTGCAATCGGCTATAAATAGCCACACGAAATTAATTAAGCATTTGAAGTAAACATCTCCAAGTTCCGAGAATAAATTGACCTTACGAGCGGTAATGCATCTACCGTTTGCTCATTGAAGAAAAGGAAATTGGACAAGACTGAATAGAAAAGAGAAGCAAAGGAACTGTGCGATGATAATTTCCCAGGCTAAAAGTCGTTTTTGCTTCTCATGTCATCATAGCTTCATCATTGTTTCTTCCAGGGAAGTTCTCTTTGTACTGTTCTAAGTTCCCTGAAGGTACCGTACCTTACAGACAGTGTTGCACGTTGTAAACTTTAGCTTTAGCACTTGGGGTGGAGTGGTCGACGTAGGACGGGCAAGGAGGCCCCTATTGTCAACACATAATCAAGTTCAACTTGCATCATTAGTATAACTCCACCTCTTAATCAAGAAAGCTATTTTAATGTGGCATTACCACTACACTGTTTTATGTACAATATGCATATAATTTTATTCGCACAGCCACTCACATTGTTTTATAATGGAAAATTCGTTGTTTTGAACAACAATTTAATCTGTGATTTTAATTGGACTTCATGCTTCATATCATGTTCACGCCGCACCATTTTAACATTGAAGATTGACAAGACGCCATCACGCCGCGTCACAGGATACAAAGACTGTTTATTCACTTATTTCAATGTGTCCTAGCATTATTTTTAATGTTTTGTATTTGTGACTGAAGATGCCACATAAGAGGACGAAACATGTTTCACGAGTATAATTTAATGTAGTATTTTTAATAAGGACAATTACAATATTGTAAAGGTGGAATTATAAATTCAAATTTTCACAAGTTGTTACAGATAGAGTGTTCAGTATATACGTTTTTGGACAAACTGAACTACTCCATGAACTATCTTCCATCTATTTAGCACAAGAATTCTGATCATTGCCGGGTGCTGTTAATCTAGCAGAGTTTATAATAACCAACAACCTGGAGAGGACGTGCTTGAAACTGTTGAAGTTAATTCTTACAATCCCTATGACGTCTGTCGAAGCAGAAACGTTTCCTTTGAAGAGAATAAAAAACTTTCTTAAGGAACTCTATGACCCTAGAAAGATTATCGGCCTTGGCACTGCTTACTATAGAAAGAGATCTGGTGATGGAAATCGCAGACTTCAATCAACGAGTGATTGATAACTTTGAATTCAATGAAAAACAGGAGGGCAAATTTTCAATTCAAGTGATGTAAGAATAACTGTAGTTATACTGTATAATTATCTTCTTCTTTCCTGTGTTTTAATTGCTGGATATATTTCAATTTTAATAGGAATGCAATTCATAATTTAAGGATAAACTTACTAGTGTTTCTTGTTATTTCTGTAAGCTTCTTATTTAAAAATTCAACATTGAAAATTTTCAAGCTTCAGGTACAACCGTCCGCCACTGATTTCATTGATATATATAAGAAAACACAGAGATCCAATAATACTGCCTTGCGGGATCGCCCTCTTAATCATTACTAGATCAGATAATGCTTCACTTATTCTAATTCTCCGAGTTCTTCTTCTTGCATTCCAGCCTTCTAAAGGACCACGTTACAACTTCAATTCTTCCTCCTTAGTTGTTCTTTCCTTTCCTTCCAGTATTCTTTCATTATTTCACTGTGCTTCTTTTTCCTGTCTTCAGTCCACCTTGTGCCTGTTTTCTTTTCCTTCCTCCCTTGGAATCCTTCCACTTGTAAAACTTTCTTCGTAAAAATATTTCTTTCCAATAATTCTTCTTCGCGTATGTTGTTCCTTTCCAGGTCTTTCTTGACTTATTGAATCCAGGTGGTGGTTGATTTCTTTTCCCAAAGGTACTTGAAGATTCGTTTAGTTAGTCTATTGTCATCCATTCTGTAAATGTGTCCAAGAAATAGCCATCTCCTTTTTATATTCGTCAAAAATTTTGTTTCCTCGGCTGAGATTCTCAAGCCTGTCATGTTGGCTGCCTTTTAAACGAGATTTACTTACATTGCTGCATCTATAAGCCTTTCTGAAAGTATGACAAGGTCATCTGCAAATGCTAGGCAATTTTTTGCAACACCATTGTTATTTTTTCCCAGCTCGAGTGGCAATATTTTGGATTCCTTCAGTTTTTCATTCCAAATTCTCACAATTCTCTCCATGACACGGTTGGAGAGGAGTGAGGATAAACCATCGCCCTGCCTGACACCTGTATTTATTTTGAAAGGTCGAGATATATCACCCATAAATTTTACTTTCCAGATAGCGTCTGTAAGGGTTTCACGATTTAGGTTTGCCAATTTAGTTTTAACTCCAAATTCACGGATTACTTTATCTAGGGTTTCTCTATCAACAGAGTCAAAGGCTTTTTTAAAGTCAATAAATGTTACAACTATATTCTATTTTATAGAAATATAGCCACACATTCAGTCACATTTTTGTCTATTCCAATAGCCCTCAGTTTGGTCAATAACCTTCCATGATGTACACTGTCAGAGGCCTTGGATATGTCAATAGCGATACTGTCCATTTGACATCCTGAATCTCAAATATCTGCTTATCTTGCTGAAATGCTACAAGTTGAGCCTCACAGGAATAACCTATCCTAAACCCAAACTGCCTTCTATCAAACCAATTAGTAATTTGGCAAACTTGTCCAATGTAATCGGAAAGAATGCTTTCGCAGAGTCTACATGTAACACACGTAAAGCTGACTGGCCTGTAATCATTCGCATAATGTTTATTCCACTTTCCTTTGTACACTGGGGCTACTATAGCATCTCCACAGTTATTTGAAAAAGTTCCTTCATGAAAAAAGTAATCAAATACGGTACTATATCTCAACGCATAACTTTTTAGTATATCCCAAGAAATCGTCGACTTTGAGATACCCATGTCTACAAGAGTTGAAGGCATCTGGTAAGTAAGTTCGTAGGGAATGGTTGCCTAGTTGCACATCTGAAAAAATGTAATCACCAGCACTGCTACCACCACCACCCACGAATTTTACTGACTCTGGCGGGAAGTGAATAATTTTTTAAACGGTAGACCTGTCAAATCGGGCGAACGTCTGGTTCAGGCAAAGACATTGCTGTATGAGACGATAGATGAGACCAGAAATGCCATAAGTTTGTTCGTGAGAACATAAGTTGTATCGGGCACAAATTGCAAATTAAATTGAAAAATACCGCTTAGATAGCTGAAGATTGATCTTACGAGAATTGTAATCAAAGCAAGGGGCCTGATTCGGAAATGGGTGGCGAGAGCTTCTTGCCTTAAGGGTATAACAGTGGTTACGTCACTGTAAATTAGGAATGTATAGAACTCGATCTACTTTCTTGAATTTATTTTAATGTTCTGAGGGCAGGAGTTAACATTCCAGGCACAGTAGTATAACACGTTCATGGTCTGCCACATGACTGTGGCCGTAAATAATGAAGGTGGAATGTTAATTATTGTTTATATGGTACATAAAGCCTCCAACAGACGCAACAACTCGTCCTTTCACTTAAAGGTTACGTTTACAATGTTTAATACTTCATTCTGTTGGTCAGGAATATTTATGATTAATAATAATGATAATAATAATGACTAGGTAAACCATGCAATCCTGCATTCTCTATGACCATCAAATGTGTGGATTAAATCTGGAAAATCTATGCTTTTTCACATGATCAATTATATGTTCCATGTTCACGAGTGAAAGAGCTGAAAAATGTATTTGTTTCAGTAGATGACGAAGGGACTAAAAACATTGCATATCCCAAAGCACTTGATTAACCGTTTTCAAATTTTATTTAATGCACAAAATATCATTGCCATTAATTCATTTTGTTTACGTGAGTGTATCTGCTTTCTATGTGTGTACCTACTTAGAAAGAGGAAGAGGCATTGCAAAAGTGAGTGAAATTATTGAAAATAACCTATATTAATGAATGTTGAATCCATTATTTTTGTGTCGCTGAGATGAATTGTGGCACTCTGGATACCGTTTAAATCCATGTTCAACCTCCATTGGGACGGGGGCTGAGATGGAGTGAAAAGTAAATAGTCTAAGATGATAGAGATAAGTGTTGAATCCACAGATTTTGAGTTTGAAAGGCTGATTTATAACAGTCTTAATGACAGTTGGAATCGGGTACACCATACCTAGAGTGTGGGGTAATTATTAACAATTATTTTTTTGCTATTTGCTTTACGTCCCACCGATACAGACAGGTCATATGGCGACGATGGGGCAGGAAATGCCTAGGAGTGGCCGTGACCTTAATTAAAGTACAGCCCCAGCATTTCCCCAGTGTGAAAATGGGAAACCATGGAAAACCATCTTCAGGGCTGCCGACAGTAGGGTTCGAACCCACTATCTCCCAGATGCAAGCTCACGGCTACCTTATAAAAGATGCTGGAAGTATTATCCTTCATAATGAGGGACTTGATAAACACCACTAGGATGTTCTGCAAGCCAATGGCGAGAGTTATGTCTGTTCACACGACCATTAAGATGAAAGCAGGCCTCATCCGAAAAGAACATAAGGCTGTGGGTCGAATAAACGATCATTCAATGATGCAAGATACCGCTCACAACATCTCATTCTTGTGGTAGGTTTTAAACAATGGGTCCGTGTAAATCTGAACGGTTTGATATGTAACAGCTCTGTAGCTATGAGTGCAAAAGAAACCGAAAACCCTTCTTGTGCTAATTTTGAGAGTGATTTATTCGGTGACCGTTCAAGAATCGCACTAATGCCATCTAGCTTTTCCTCTGTTAAAACGGTTCGTGTGCGCAATGTTCTTTATAGAGAACCGAGCCAGTAGTTTCAAATTTATTTACAATTACGTAAATCTGTGCTCATGAAGGTGTTCACCGGGAAATTGCTGAACAAATGCATCGCGTACCCGTTGAGCCGACTCGTACTCAAAATAACTTTTACATACAATAATACGGTGTTGCAATGATAACTGTCTCACAGCT
The DNA here is from genome assembly GCF_040414725.1 of Anabrus simplex. Taxonomy (NCBI): domain Eukaryota; kingdom Metazoa; phylum Arthropoda; class Insecta; order Orthoptera; family Tettigoniidae; genus Anabrus; species Anabrus simplex. The sequence goes on from NC_090271.1 coordinate 49,197,144, forward strand.
GAGATTCAGACTGGCCATTGATGCTAGGTCCAACACGTGCACGCTCTTTGCAAGATCAAAAACTATGCGCGCGCCTCCCGTACACCTGCTTAGGTCTCGGAGAGTAGAAACGCCGCTGGACGGTCTGGTTTTATAAGAGAGACCCTGTACTTCCCAGTCAATTCGAGTTTCCACATGGACAAAGGTTTGAGACCCTGTACTTCCCAGTCAATTCGGGTTTCCACATGGACAAAGGTTTACGCAAAAACGTAATAATCAAAAACTTAAAATCGAACACACATAAATAACTTTAAAACGACATATAGATTATAAAATATGTCAATGTCTTAAATAACGAATTCTACAAAAATTAATTTCACACAAAATTAACAAGTAATATAAATCTTGAAGGTAAACATTCAATAACTATCCGGGAAACGCCGGTACCAATAAATAAATAAATAAACAAATAAATAAATAAATAAATAAATAAATAAATAAATAAATAAATAAATAAATAAATAAATATGGTCATGTCATGAGAATGGACAATCAGAGGCTCACCTCCAGAATCTTCAACACCATCTCTAGAGGGAAAGCTACTAATGCCAAGTGGGCAAGACCCGTCAGAAAAGACCTTCACGAATTGGACATTGCTCCCAGTGAAATTTATGACAGGAACAGATACATAACGTTGATCAGAACATCAAACACTCTCCAGTCACGAACAGAAAAAACAGTGCGTCCGAGAGGAGGTGTGAAATGGACTCAGAAGCGAAAAGACATTCACAGTGCAAGAATGAATGAGTACTGGTCAAAGAAGAAAGATGCTAGAGATAAGAACCACGTGGTCCAAAGCAGACCCAAACGGAACAATAAATAAATAAATAAATAAATAAATAAATAAATAAATAAATAAATAAATAAATAAATAAATAAATAAATAAATAATGTCCGCCTCTGTGGTGTAGTGATTAGCGTGACTAGATGCCACCCCTGGAGGCCCGGGTTCGATTCCCGTCTCCGCCACGAAATTTGAAAATTACTACGAGGGTTGGAACGGGGTTCACTCAGTCTCGGGAGATCAACTGAGTAGAGGGGATTTCGATTCCTACCTCAGCCATCCTCGAAGTGGTTTTTCGTGGTTTCCCACTCCACCAGGCAAATGCCGGGATGGTACCTAACTTAATGCCACGGCCACTTCCTTCCCTCTTCCTTGTCTATCCCTTCCAATCCTCCCATGCCCCCACAAGGCCCCTGTTCAGCATAGAAGGTGAGGCCACCTGGGCGAGGTACTGCTCCTGCCTACTTCTATTCCCAACCGAGTGTCACACTCTCCAGGACACTACCCTTGAGGCGGTAGAAGTGGCTACTTTTTTTCTAGTGGCTTTACGTCGCACCGACACAGATTCGTCTTACGGCGACGATGGGATAGGAAAGGTCTGGGAGTTGGAAAGGAGCAGCCGTGGCCTTAATTAAGGTACAACCCCAGCATTTTCCTGGTGTGAAAATGGGAAAACACGGAAAACCATCTTCAGGGCTGCCGACAGTGGGATTCGAACCCACTATCTCCCGGATGCAAGCACGCAGGGTAGAAGTGGAATATCTCACTGAGTGCGGGGGAAAACTAACCCTGGACGGTAAACAAATTAAATAAATAAATTATAATATTATTATTTTACAATTTTGCTTTAAGTCTCGCCGACACAGAAAGGTCTTATGACGACCATGGGATAGAAAAGGACTAGGATTGGGAAGAAGCGACCGTGACCTTAATTAAGGTACTTCCCCGGCATTTGCCTGGTGTGAAAACGGGGAACCACCTTCACGGCTGCCGACAGTGAGGTGCTTAGTTTGCTTCACTGTAAACGTAGGCGATATCTCTCGAACTACCAACGAATAGTATACAAAGATTCATGTGGGCTTTGAAACAGCCAAAAGGAACCGTTGAATCAAAACCGTAGCAAAGTTTCTCTTCACACCAAAATTAGACACTCTTATGAAATATTTGTAGTTTAGGGAAGAAGTGTCTACCTTTAACACGGAGGGCCCGGCCAGATTGCGGATTTTTACTTAGAACTGAGGGCTGATTCGAGGTCTACTCAGAGTACGTGACTACAATTGAGAAACGATCTGACGGTGAGATGGCGGCCCCGGTCTAGAAACCCAAGAATGACGGCCGAGAGGACTTCGTGCTGACCACGCGACACCTCGTAATCTGCAGACCTTCGGGCTGAACAGCAATCGCTTGGTAGGCCATGGCACTTCGGGATTGTTGTGCTATTAGGTTTGGCTTTCTTGTATTTAATATTTGTTATGGTATCACATGTTTATGTAACGCAACTGGTAATACTGTGCAGCCAGGCCCCGGATATTTACTGTTAAATTAAGCAATGTGTGTTAAATACTTTATTGCTTATTATATACTGTACTTAATTCTTTCCAAATATATTTTCGAAAAGTCACAACAAAACTTAAAAGAAAAACTATAAACCAAAAAGAAAATACTAAAATGAAGTTCAGATAAAGTAGCCTTTGATATGTATCTCTCAAAGATCTAGAATTGTTTTAATGATCATATCTCAGTATATAAAATCGGTAAAAGAAATAAAATATCTGAAAAACTCAAAATATCAATTTACATTCCGATATCTGAAATAAATAAATTAAATAAATAAATAAATAAATAAATAAATAAATAAATAAATAAATAAATAAATAAATAAATAAATAAATAAATAAATAAATAAATAAATAAATAAATAAATAAAGTCATTTCTATTATGCATATCCTATTCCATGTGTTAATATTGCAACTACTACGTAAACCGTATTCAATTAGCAATTTTCAAAACTAATCAGTGACTAGATGTTAGCTCCATGAATAAAATCCATTATTTTTTTTTTCATTCCCCACCCATAAAGCGGGGGGCGGACCACCTAAAGGGTAACGCCCTCTCTCTGGCCAGGAGATTAGACGGGGTTGGGAAGAAGTGATAATACGAGGGAGATGGGTAAAAGGCGATTTAATGAAGGAGAAAGGATGTAAAAGAAAGGGTCTCTTGGCTAAGGGGGCTGTAGTTATATATCAGGGGTGGCCACTAACCTTACTTCTGGGAGCCGCAAATTTAGGAGACAAAAAATTGGGAGCATGTTTAGAAAATGGTTTAAAAATGAAGACACGTTTTTCATTTTATAAGAAATGAAGGAACATTTATTTTCTACACTACACATAACATTATTTTTCAGGTACACATCAAGGAATGATATTTTACTTTTGAGAAGTGCTTTCTTGAGTATTCATTTTTACTGTTAGTTTTTTGAAAACTGGCTGATAATTGGTAAGCGCAGTTCGCACTACTTCACTTAAATGTTCATCACTTAGTTCAGATCGATATTTAGATTTAATGAATTTAATCGTTGAGTACAGTGATTCACACACATATAAGTAGTCCCAAAGATTGAGATTAGTCTTTTGGTACACTGTTTTGTTAGTGTGTATTTTTCTTCTGGAACATTCTTCCAAAATTCTATGGTAGGAATGCCACTTCGTTTGAGTCCTTTTAGTCCTTCGTCCTCTTGCAGTTCTTGTAGCTCCAACTCTACAGCTGCTGTATCCTTTGTTATTGGTGATGAACCAGGACTGCCATCGCCCACAACATCAACAGAGAAAAGATTTTCCAGGAATGAAAATGAAGGTTTAAGTTATCTCAAATTATTATATCTGCCATTGATTTCTTCAGCAAGGCCAGACATTTTACTCATGTAATCTTCAGTTTCCACCCGAACGTCAGGAAGGCGTTCAGTAATTTTCTTCAAACACTTGAAGTGAGAAAATATTTCAGTCTGAAGGTCTTTCCTAAAACGCTTCAGCTTCCTATGAAAGCTAAATACAGTCTGGGCCAATTAAGATATATCATTAAAAGGAAGATATTGCTTTGAACGGAAGTGTGTGTCAGTGAGCCAGTGTCGTGAGGTGAAGCCAGTCGCGTTCACGTATAGGCAGTAGCGAGTGTCGATACTACCTACACGTGAACGCGGCTGGCTTCACCTCACGACACTGGCTCACTGACACACTCTCCCGCTCAAAGCACTATCAAATGGAAGGAACTATCTTCACCTCCCATGTCTTACCACTGACCTACAGCGCTAATAACGTTAACCCGCACATCACTGCTACTGACTGCCGCCAGCCGCGAGATGTCGTTAGATTCCATTAATTATATCACTTAATTTTAATCTAAGGTTGGTGTCAAGAGCCGCACAAGACTGACTCAAGAGCCGCATGCGGCTCGCGAGCCTCGTTGTGGCCAGCCCTGTTATACATATTGCTTAATTGACAGAATTACAAATACAGGTACTTTATAACGGAGATGAAAAGAAGGGAACGTTTAAGTTAGGTTATAGGGGATAAGATGAAGGGCAAGGGTGTGATAGAAGAAGGAGGAGTTGACAAGTGAATTGAGGAGAAGGCGAAGGATGTCAAAGGTAGATGGTGGTGGTTAAAAGTAACTGGGTGGTGGATAAGGTCGGAGATGTGGTTTAGGTGATTGGGGGTGGCGGGGCAGGCCGAAGACGGCGACGAGGTGTGGCAGGCAAAGGGTTAGGAGGAGAACGTGACTGTTCAACCCGGTGGTGGCGGCCGTAGAGCTGTATCCCGTGGTTGAGAAGTTGTTGAACATCTTCGGGTGTAGGGTCCATCTTCATTGAAAATCCGGAACGCACGGCACACGCGTAATCCTGCTTGGCGAAGTTCATGGACGATGTTTGTAGGAGATATCTTAGGGTCCACACCGCGAACGACGCAGCTGTAGGTAGTAGAGCGGTCGGACGGCGGCGATGACGATGGTGAATGTTCCGTAGCTGCAGACGTGTCGTTGGCAGGTCCCTCGGCAGGTGGCTGGTCAAGGGACATAGTTGATCAAGGATGGGATGGATGGGATGATCAGACATCATGATGGGAAGAGGATAGGGCATAACTGAAGTGGTTATGGGAGTGTTGGGGGAGGTGTGAGTAGAAGTGATGGTGGTGGTGGTGGTGCTAGTGCTGGTAACAGGGGTGGTGTAACTGGAGGAGAAAGGATGGGATAGTCTTGGAGGGGGCGTGATTGCTGCAGGCGATTCGGCGGTGACAGGCGTATCGGGTGCGCTGAGAAGTAGTTGAGCCATGATGTTCGGAGGAGTAGTTTCGATGCGATGGAGGCGGCAATGGATACACGCCCCATTATCTAGAAGGTCGATGTAGACAGCTGAAGAAGAAGTAGGGAAATAAAGAAGAACATCAGGCGATGGTACCGGGCCGGCGTAGAGTCTGGAAGCAGAATGGATGCCTGCCGGGCGAAGTTCCGTGAGGATGTCTGCATCGGTGATAGCAAGGTTAACATCACGAACCAGGAGAATGTACATGTTGGGGAGGCCGACTTCCACTTTGGTGTCTGACCAATGTGCTTGACTGATGTCGACTAGGTGTGAATTAAAGGTTCGGTGTCACCCGGCCGAAAAAAAGGCTTAGCTTGGAAGCAGTGTATAGTCCTCTGAGATCGATGAAAGACCAACCCGACCAGAGCTGTGCTGTGTGAAAATCCATTTTGGTTACAGTCTTTATCACATGGTAAGGAGCTATTTTACCAGCGAGCAGTCTCAAAGAAGAAAGCCTTGAGGTTCATGAGGAAGTCCGTTGTTTAGCAGAAGGTGGAAGTAATCGTCTCAGTGAAAATATTGCCATCAGTCGGAGAAAAAATGAGGCAGAAATCATTGACCCTACGAAAGGTTTGAAGACTCTCCTTTCCAGTCAGATGACGTAGATAAAGAGAAACAGGATGCGTATGCACTTGCAATATCCTACTTCCAGACAGCCTACAGCATCAGGAACATACGAGCAAGAGAACTACTTCTGGCGGCAAACGCTAGACAAAAATATGCAAATAAAATAGTCAGCAAAGTTATAATGTTCTCGGTGGCAATAATGCAGAATAATGCCAATAATGTTGTCGAAAATAATGCTGCCTTTCGGCAATATTTAAAAAAACATTAACAATTCTTAAGTTCATTGATTTCTGTACTAAATCAAGAATTAAATGATGTTCAAAAAACGTGTGATCTATTCTGTGTACTTTGGCAAACTCACCTTAATGTCAAAATACGTTTTAAGAAAATAATGTAAATAACGATAAATTCAGTAGGACAACGGGAGGAGACGGATGGCCGCAGAAAGTTTGGGAGCTGTCGTCCAGACGTACGATATCAGCTGAGGGTAATAATAATAATGGCGTCTGGCCTCGGGATAGGTCTGGTAGAGGTCTTTCGAGTTGACGCCGTACAGGCGACCTGCGTGTGGTTGAGTGTTCTACCGATGAGGAATTCTATTGCTAAAGTCGGCACAAACACCCAGCCCCCAGCCATAGGAATTAACTTATGAAAGTTAAATTCCCCGACCCGACCAGGAATCGAACCCGGGAACTCTTGGACCAATGGCCAACATGCTAACCATGTAGCCATGGAGTCTGACAAGCGGAGGGTTAAAACTGGTATCTGACTGAACTTTTTCTTGGAGTAGGGTGTACGGAATTTAATCATAACTACTCAGAATGGCAGAAGAGCACGATTATGCGCATCATACTTTCGTAATGTATAGCATTTGTAAATGAATAAATCAACCGATTGCAGTCCGGCTCCATGGCTAAATGGTTAGCGTGCTGGCCTTTGGTCACAGGGTCCCGGGTACGATTCCCGGCAAGCTCGGGGCATTTTAACTATCATTGATTTTTTTTCGCTGGCACGGGTGCTGATGTACGTGTTGACTTCACCATCATTTCATCCTCCTTAAGACGCGCAGGTCGCCTACGGATGTCAAAGGGAAAGACCTGGACCTGGCGAGTGGAACATGTCCTCGGACACTCCCGGCACTAAAAGCTTACGCCATTTCATTTTTTCAAACGATTGTAATCAGATTAGCTTCAAATTTGAAATTTGAACGCATGTAAGTAATCAAAGCAATCCTACAACTATTTTCTCTTGACAATATCTTTACCGCAGCCAAACATTGCAGCAACTGGAAAATCTGCTCTGAATATTTTATCTCAACTGCGTCCTTAGGGAAAATTAAAACGATGTGTCTCTCATGGTCACTCATACACTTCGCTACCACATGGAATTTTCAAATATATGTAGCTTGCTCCAGGGTTTGAACTCCGAGTATGTGATATATTTACGATCTCAATAGTGTGACACGTAATGTCGTTTATCAAACGGCACTACATTAATGATTTCATAGTTAGAAGATCATATAAAATTACGAATCAATATCAATAATTCACAATTCATAATAAGTTCAAATGTGCAAATGTTCTGTAATTCAATTCTCATTTATATGTTTTCAAATGTTTGTTGATATAATATTACATTCTATTACCACAACAGATCAAGTCTATAATTCCATTACCGCGAAACTTTGGAACTTCGCGACATTTAAAAACGTGATACAATGCGGGCGGAACCCATGAGTAACTGCTAGTAGTGCATATAATACTCAACTAAATCATCCTTAGTAGGCCTACATACTTCATCCACGGAGATGGAGGGACACATGCATAGGTTAGGCTCACCATGTCTTCAGCTTTCAACCTCAAATTTTATTACAATTTTCGGTAAAGAAGAAGAAGAAGAAGAAGAAGAAGAAGAAAGAAATATAGAAGAAAATCGTAGACATAGGCGGAAGTGTTTGTCCTAGGCGTAATATCTCTGACAAATGGTTCGATATCCACGAAATTTTATTATTTATTTAGTGTATGTTCAGTTCACCTGGTGCAGGTCTCTCTATTTGATGACCATGGGCGACCTGCACGTCCAGGTGTGAGTTGATGATGATAATAAGGTGGAGAGAGGGTAAAACTCGGAATGGCAGGCCTGATCCGGGAAATAATAATAATAATGAAAATAATAATAATAATAATAATAATAATAATAATAATAATAATAATAATAATAATAATAATAATAATAATAATTTTGTGCGGTGGAGAAGATTGTTAAAACCGATAAAGTGACGGCGGGGTTATGGTCATGTTGCTATCAGCTTGCATTCGGGAGATAGTGGGTTTGAACCCCCCACTGTTTGCAGCCCTGAAGATGTTTTTCCGTGGTTTCCAATTTTCACACCAGGGAAATGACAGAGTTGTACCATAATTAAGGCCACGGTCGCTTTATTTCCACCTCTAGGCCTTTCCTAATCCATCGTCGCCATAAGACCTATCTGTGTCGGTGTGACGTAAAGCAAATAGTACATCTATATATATAAAATAACTTGTCCTGACTGACTGACTGACTGACTGACTGACTGACTGACTGACTGACTGACTGACTGACTGACTGACTGACTGACTGATTCATCATCGCCGAGCCAAAACTACTGGACATAAAGAAATGAAATTTTGGGGATATATTCATATTAAGATGTAGGTGCTCGCTAAGAGAGGATTTTTGGATATTCCGTCGCTAAGGGGGTGAAACGGGGGGTGAAATTTTAAAATGAGTGTATCTAAGTTATATCTCAAAACTTTAAAAATTTACAGATGTAAAAATTGGTATTTAGAATCTTCTTTAAAAATAAGGAAACACGTATTTTTTTTTTTGTTTTTAGAAAACACCAATAGGAGGGGTGAAGAAGGGTGAAAAGGGGGGTGAATGCCTTTAATCAGGATACCGGTACTTATATCACAGAAACTGAAGATATTACAGACCTGAAAATTGGTACTTTTGATCTCTTTTAAAAATAAAGAAACACGTATTTTTTGTTTTTGGAAAATACAATTAATGGGAGGGTGAAAAGGGGGTGAATTTTTAAAATGAGTGCATCTATATCTCAAAACTTTTAAAGTTTACAGATGTAAAAATTGGTATTTAGAATCTTCATTAAAAATAAAGAAACACATATTTTTTGTTTTCGGAAAATCCCAATTGGAGGGGTGGAAAGGTGTGAAAAAAGGGTTGAATGCCTTTAATGAGGATACTTATATCTCAGAAACTGAAGATATTGCAGATCTGAAAATTGGTGTTTGGGATCGCCTTGAAGTAGTATAATTGGACAGTTCGGCCGCCACCTCCACCTCAGGCTCCCAGTGGCCACCTCCACCTCCACCTCAGCCAGAGGCCTCCCAGTGGCCACCTCCACCTCCACCTCAGCCAGAGGCCTCCCAGATGCCTCCTCCACCTCCCGCGGGAAATTTGAATTTGTAAACAAAGCCACGTGCTTTTTGACAGCTGTCATCGACAACAACGCATCGCTAACCTCAGTACTGCCATCTTGACGGGCCTAAACCTCAGTAGTGCCAACTTAACCTCACTAGCTCGAGATAAACAAAGCCACGTGTTTTTTGACAGCCACGTGCTTTTTGACAGATTTGTAAACAAAGCCACGTGCTTTTTGACAGCTGTCATCGACAACAACGCATCGCAAACCTCAGTACTGCCATCTTGACGGGCCTAAACCTCAGTAGTGCCAACTTAACCTCACTAGCATGAGGTAAACAAAGCCACGTGTTTTTTGACAGCCACGTGCTTTTTGACAGATTTGTAAACAAAGCCACGTGCTTTTTGACAGACAACAACGCATCGCTAACCTCAGTACTGCCATCTTGACGGGCCTAAACCTTAGTGGTACCAACTTAACCTAACTAGCATGAGGTAAACAAAGCCACGTGCTTTTTGACAGCCACGTGCTTTTTTGACAGCTGTCATCCGCCATCTTTAAACCACAGTGCACTGTGCTGCCCTCTATATCGCAGTAGCTGCAAAATTCGTCACCTGTCATCGGCAGTGCTGCCATCTTGACGGGTCTAAACCTTAGTGCTACGAACTTAACCTCACTAGCTCGAGATAAACAAATCCACGTGCTTTTTGACAGCCACGTGCTTTTTGATAGCTGTCATCCGCCATCTTTAATCTATAGAGCACAGTGCTGCCCTCTTTAGCTACTTACCTTTGAAATGTGGTGGCGGATAATTTGGAAAATGCTTTTCGACAAGCAGCCATCTTTAATCCAGAGAGAACAGTGCTGCCCTCTATGTGGTGGCGGCAAATTCCACGTGCTCTTGTTTGAAAACAAACTCACGTGCTTTTTTGACAGCTGTAATCTGCCATCTTGAATCTATAGAGCACAGTGCTGCCCTCTTTAGTTTGAAATGTGGTGGCGGTAAATTCTACGTGCTCTTGTTTGGAAACAAAGCCACGTGCAGCTGTCATCCGCCATCTTTAATCAACAGAGCACCGTGCTGCTATCATGCGGGCAATTTCATCACCTGTCATCCGCCATCTTTAATCCACAGAACACCGTGCTGCCCTCTTTACGGCTACTACCTTAAGCATGTAGTAGCGGGCAATTTGAAAAGTTCTGTTAGCTGTCAGCCGCCATCTTTAATCAAGAGTGCACCGTGCTGCCATCTTTAGTTGAAATGTGGTGGCGGCAAATTCCGCGTGCTCTTGTTTAGTAAACAAACTCACGTGCTTTCTTGACAGCTACCATCCGCCATCTTTAATCAACAGAGCATAGTGCTGCCCTCTTTAGTTTGAAATGTGGTGGCGGCAAATTCCACGTGCTCTTGCTTGGTAAACATAGCCACGTGCAGCTGTCATCCGCCATCTTTAATCCAGAGAGCACCGTGCTGCCCTCTTTATCGTAGTAGATGTAAATTCGTCACCTGTCATCCGCAGTGCTGTCATCTTTAGCTAGATACCTTTGAAATGTGGTGGTGGATAATTTAAAAAGAAAAATTCTACAGCAGCCATCTCTCGGCGCTAATTGCATAAGATGGCGGCTATACATAACTCCTTAAGTGTGCTTACGCAAGATGGCTGCTATACACAGGTTCTTATGAGACGCCCTTGGGATGCTTGCGCAAGATGGCAGTTATACATGGCTCCTTATGAGATGCCCTAGGGATGCTTGCGCAAGATGGCGGTTGCTCTTATGAGGCGGCTTAAGGGTCCTTGTACAAGATGGCTTGAGACGCCCTAAGGATGCTTGCGCAAGATGGCGGACACAAGATGGCGGCTATACACAACTCTTTATGAGACGCTTTAAGGGTGCTTGCGCAAGATGGTTGCTACTCTTAGCTTAGAGGCTAACGTGTCGTGCTAGTTCGATTCATTAAATTTAGGGCTTAAATGCAAAATGTTAAATATATCGAAAACGGTGCACCGTAGAGCAAAACGGACAAAATTTTTCTGCCTAATACCTAGGTTCGCAGTATGAGGAACAAGTAAAACATAGTCTAATGATGGGATCAACGGTTCGGTTCCTACTTAGGCCCTTTGGCATTTGCTCTGTTTTAGCTTGTATTGAAGCGAGTCTTCGTAACATGATCAGGTCTAGCTATGGTAGAGAGTATAACGTACCGTGCTGGTTCGATTCATTAAATTTGGAGGCTTAAATGCAAAATGTTAAATATCTCGAAAACGGACAAAATTTTTCCGCCTAATACGTAGGTTCGTAGTATCAGGAAGAAGAAAAAACATAGTCTAATGATGAGATCAACGGTTCGATTCCTACTTAAGCCCTTTGGCATTGGCAGCTATCTATTTCTACAAGATGGTGGCTGCTCTTATGAGACACAAGATGGCTTGAGACGTCCTAGGGATGCTTACGCAAGATGGCGGACACAAAATGGTGACTATACATAGCTCCTTATGAGACGGCCTAGGGGTGCTCGCACAAGATGGCGGCTACTCTGATGAAGAAAGCTAGCTTAGAGGCTACTGCGCAAGATAACAGCTGCTGTTATGCATGCGGTGGAGGGCAATTTGAAATTCTATGTGCTTAATCAACAGAGCACCCTGCTGCCCTCTTTAGCTGAAATGTGGTGGTGGATAATTCGAAAAATTCTTTTGACAGCTATCATCTTTAAAAACAATGGCGACTATACATAGACTGTTAAGGCCTTATCATTCTCCTCCTCCTCCTCCTCCTCCTCCTCCTCCTTCTCTACCTCCTCCTCCGCCTCTTATGTCAAGGCATAGCTTTATATCGAACAAGTTTAAACCTGCATCGCGAAGGCAAGCGTGTGCAGCGATAACATTATTGTACATGTTTAGACTTTCGAAACATAAGAAGAGTAGAATCAAACGCTGTACTCGATACGACATGTGATCAGAACATTGATTGATGCGTTCAGAAAACAAAATAAGTGATCAAGACTAGAATCGAACACTGTACTCAATACATCATGTGTTTAGAATATGTCATGGGATACCCTTGTTCTAAGAAGATCAGATTGAAACATAACAAGACTAGAATAGAACACTGTAATCGATGTTGTTAACTTCAACATGTGATCAGAACATTGATTGATGTGTTCAGAACACAAAATAAGTGATCATGACTAGAATCGAACACTGTACTCGATACAACATGTGATCAGAACATTGATCGATGTGTTCAGAACACAAAATAAGTGATCAAGACTAGAATCGAACACTGTACTCAATACAACATGTGTTTAGAACATGTTAGGGGGTACCCTTGTTCTAAGAAGATCAGAATGAAACATAACAAGACTAGAATCGAACACTGTAATCGATGTTGTTAACCTCAACATATGATCAGAACATTGTTTGATGTGTTCAGAGCAAAAGTACAATTTTGATGATTTGCTTAGTGTAAAATCAAAACTATGGAAACACACTGTGCACATATCGCGTAGCTAACTCGCTCAGTAAGCAATATTGCAAAACTACAACTTCAATGATTTGCATAGTGTAAAAATCAAAAACACACTGTACCCATACTGCGCAGCTAACTCGCTCGGTAAACGATATAGCCAAAGTATAACTTCAAATTATTTACCTTCCATCATTCGTCTTGTGTGTGAAAATCAGTCGAACAAGTTATCGCATAAACATGGCTAAAAAAAATCGTGATAGGGTATGGAACCCAGGGGTTACATCTTATCAGAAGGGGCAAAAAGGATGAAAGGACTCTTCCTCCTCCTTACCGCACATTCCTTGTAGGGCTAATTGGCTGAAGGGCTAATGGGCAAAAGGGCTAATGGGCTAAAGGGCTAATGGGCTAATGGGCAAAAGGGCTAATGGGCTAAAGGGCTAAAGGGCTGAAGGAGCAACAACCTCATCGATCGCTATCAGCAAGAACGCTTGTACTTTGTTAAGCGTAGAAAATTAATCTTTATTTGTAAATGGTTTCATGTTCATAACAAGGAATGGAAAATCCCCGAGGTGCGACGAGTTTCGTTTTTTTAACTAGTGTTTGGAACACTGAACTTTTCAAGATGGCAAGAGTGAGGTTAGCAATAGTAGTATAATAGACGGGTTCTGGGGCCTCCTCCTCCTCCGGCTCTCGGAAGAGGCCTCCTCCTCAGCCAGTGGCCTCCTCCTCCTCCTCAGCCAGTGGCCTCCCAGTGGCCACCTCCTCCTCCTCCTCAGCCAGTGGCCTCCCAGTGGCCTCCTCCACCTCAGCCAGAGGCCTCTTCCAGTGCTGCCAACTTAACCTAACTAGCGCGAGATAAACAAAGCCACGTGCTTTTTGACAGACAACAACGCACCGCTAACCTCAGTACTGCCATCTTGACGGGCCTAAACCTCAGTAGTGCCAACTTAACCTCACAAGCGCGAGGTAAACAAAGCCACGTGCTTTTTGACAGCCACGTGCTTTTTGACAGATTTGTAAACAAAGCCACGTGCTTTTTGACAGACAACAACGCATCGCAAACCTCAGTACTGCCATCATGACGGGCCTAAACCTCAGTAGTGCCAACTTAACCTCACTAGCATGAGGTAAACAAAGCCACGTGTTTTTTGACAGCCACGTGCTTTTTGACAGATTTGTAAACAAAGCCACGTGCTTTTTGACAGACAACAACGCATCGCTAACCTCAGTACTGCCATCTTGACGGGAATAAACCTCAGTAGTGCCAACTTAACCTAACTAGCTCGAGATAAACAAAGCCACGTGCTTTTTGACAGCCACATGCTTTTTGACAGCTGCCATCCGCCATCTTTAAACTACAGAGCGCTGTGCTGCCCTCTTGCGTCACCTGTCATCGGCAGTGCTGCCATCTTGGCGGGCCTAAACCTTAGTGCTACCAACTTAACCTCACTAGCTCGAGATAAACAAATCCACGTGCTTTTTGACAGCCACGTGCTTTTTAGACAGCTGTCATCCGCCATCTTTAATCCATAGAGCACAGTGCTGCCCTCTTTAGCTACTTACCTTTGAAATGTGGTGGCGGATAATTTGAAAAATGCTTTTTGACAGCAGCCATCTTGCATCGCAAACCTCAGTGCTGCCCTCTTTAGCTAGATACCTGTGGTAGCAGACAATTCCACGTGACAGCAGCCATCTTTAATCAAGAGAGCACCGTGCTGCCCTCTATGTGGTGGCGGCAAATTGAAAAATTCCACGTGCTCTTGTTTGGAAACAAACTCACGTGCTTTTTTGACAGCTACCATCCACCATCTTTAATCAACAGAGCACAGTGCTGTACTCTTTAGCTAGATACCTTTGAAATGTGGTGGCGGCAATTTGAAAAATTCTATGTGCTCTTGTTGGGAAACAAAGCCACGTGCTTTTTTGACAGCTGTCATCCGCCATCTTTAATCAATAGAGCACCGTGCTGCTATCATGCGGGCAATTTCATCACCTATCACCCGCCATCTTTAATCTACAGAACACCGTGCTGCCCTCTTTATGGCTACTACCTTAAGCACGTAGTAGCGGACAATTTGAAAAGTTCTGTTAGCTATCATCCGCCATCTTTAATCAAGAGAGCACCGTGCTGCCATCTTTATCTAGATACCTTTGAAATGTGGTGGCGGCAAATTGAAAAATTCCACATGCTCTTGTTTGGAAACAAACTCACGTGCTTTTTGACAGCTACCATCCGCCATCTTTAATCAACAGAGCATAGTGCTGCCCTCTTTAGTTTGAAATGTGGTGGCGGCAAATTCCACATGCTCTTGTTTGGTAAACATAGCTACGTGCTTTTTTGACAGCTATCATCCGCCATCTTTGAGCACCGTGCTGCCCTCTTTATCGCAGTAGATGTAAATTCGTCACCTGTCATACGCAGTGCTGCTATCTTTAGCTAGATACCTTTGAAATGTGGTGGTGGATAATTTAAAAAGAAAAATTCTACAGCAGTCCTCTCTCGACGCTAATTGCATAAGATAGCGGCTATACATGACTCCTTAAGGGTGCTTACGCAAGATGGCTGCTATACACAGGTTCTTATGAGACGCCCTTGGGATGCTTGCGCAAGATGGTGGTTATACAAGGCTCCTTATGAGACACCCTAGTGATGCTTGCGCAAGATGGCGGTTGCTCTTATGAGGCGGCTTAAGGGTCCTTGCGCAAGATGGCTAGAGACGCCCTAAGGATGCTTGCGCAAGATGGCGGCTATACACGTTTCCTTATGAGACGCCTTAAGGGTGCTTGCGCAAGATGGCTGCTGCTCTTAGCTTAGAGGCTAACGTGTCGTGCTAGTTCGATTCATTAAATTTAGGGCTTAAATGCAAAATGTTAAATATCTCGAAAGCAGTGCACCGTAGAGCAAAACGGACAAACTTTTTCTGCCTAATACCTAGGTTCGCAGTATGAGGAACAAGAAAATCATAGTCTAATGATGGGATCAACGGTTCGGTTCCTACTTAGGCCCTTTGGCATTTGCTCTGTTTTAGCTTGTATTGAAGCGAGTCTTCGTAACATGATCAGGTTTAGCTATGGTAGAGAGTATAACGTACCGTGCAGGTTCGATTCATTAAATTTGGAGGCTTAAATGCAAAATGTTAAATATCTCGAAAACGATGCATCGTAGAGCAAAACGGACAAAATTTTTCCGCCTAATACGTAGGTTCGTGGTATCAGGAACAAGAAAAAACATAGTCTAATGATGAGATCAACGGTTCGATTCCTACATAAGCCCTTTGGCATTCGCAGCTATCTATTTCCACAAGATGGTGGCTGCTCTTATGAGAAACAAGATGCCTTGAGACGTCCTAGGGATGCTTACGCAAGATGGCAGACACAAAATGGTGACTATACATAGCTCCTTATGAGACGGCCTAGGGGTGCTCGCACAAGATGGCGGCTACTCTTATGAAGAAAGCTAGCTTAGAGGCTACTGCGCAAGATAATAGCTGCTGTTATGCATGTGGTGGAGGGCAATTTGAAATTCTATGTGCTTAATCAACAGAGCACCCTGCTGCCCTCTTTAGCTGAAATGTGGTGGTGGATAATTTGAAAAATTCTTTTGACAGCTATCATCTTTAAAAACAATGGCGACTATACATAGGCTGTTAAGGCCTTATCATTCTCCTCCTCCTCCTTCTCCTCCTCCTCCCCCTCCTCCTCCTCCTTCTCTACCTCCTCCTCCGCCTCTTATGTCAAGGCATAGCTTTATATCGAACAAGTTTAAACCTGCATCGCGAAGGCAAGCGTGTGCAGCGATAACATTATTGTGCATGTTTAGACTTTCGAAACATAAGAAGAGTAGAATCAAACGCTGTACTCGATACGACATGTGATCAGAACATTGATTGATGCGTTCAGAAAACAAAATAAGTGATCAAGACTAGAATCGAACAATGTACTCAATACATCATGTGTTTAGAATATGTCAGGGGATACGCTTGTTCTAAGAAGATCAGATTGAAACATAACAAGACTAGAATAGAACACTGTAATCGATGTTGTTAACTTCAACATGTGATCAGAACATTGACTGATGTGTTCAGAACACAAAATAAGTGATCATGACTAGAATCGAACACTGTACTCGATACAACATGTGATCAGAACATTGATCGATGTGTTCAGAACACGAAATAAGTGATCAAGACTAGAATCGAACACTGTACTCAATACAACATGTGTTTAGAACATGTTAGGGGGTACCCTTGTTCTAAGAAGATCAGAATGAAACATAACAAAACTAGAATCGAACACTGTAATCGATGTTGTTAACCTCAACATATGATCAGAACATTGTTTGATGTGTTCAGAGCAAAAGTACAATTTTGATGATTTGCGCAGCTAACTCGCTCGGTAAACGATATAGCCAAAGTATAACTTCAAATTATTTACCTTCCATCATTCGTCTTGTGTGTAAAAATCAGTCGAACAAGTTATCGCATAAACATGGCTGAAAAAAAAAATCGTGATAGGGTATGGAACCCAGGGGTTACATCTTATCAGAAGGGCAAAAAGGATGAAAGGACTCTTCCTCCTCCTTACCGCACATTCCTTGGCTAAAGGGCTAATGGGCTAAAGGGCTAATGGGCTAAAGGGCTAAAGGGCTAATGGGCTAAAGGGCTAAAGGGCTAAAGGTGCAACAACCTCATCGATCGCTATCAGCAAGAACGCTTGTACTTTGTAGAAAATTAATCTTTATTGGTAAATGGTTTTATGTTCAGAACAAGGAATGGAAAATCCCCGAGGTGCGATGAGTTACGTTTTTCGAACTAGTGTTTGGAACACTGAACTTTTCAAGATGGCAAGAGTGAGGTTAGCAATGTTCTGTTGTTGGATTTTAAATTCCGCGCTACAACATGCATAAGGTGGCAGCCCTTGAGGTTTACTCCCGTAAAGATGGCAAGAGTGAGGTTAGCAATGTTCCGTTGTTGGATTTTTAAAATTCCCCGCTATAACATGCAAAAGGTGGCAGCCTTGAGGTTTACCGCCGTAAAGATGGCAGCAGTGAGGTTAGCGACGCTCCATTGTCCTTCAAAGTGAGGTTAGGGTTCGTCAAGAAGACAGCTGTCAAAAAAGCACGTGGCTATGTTTACCAAAGAAGAGCACGTGGTCGTGACGTCACGGTCACGTAATCAATCCTTAGCTCGACGTCGCTAAGAGCAGCATTAGGATTAGCTATGCTTAAAAGTCTTGGGAACAGAGCAGCAGTATGAATTGCTATGTTTCAAAGCGTGTACACATCGATAAGTAATGAGTACACGCTTTAAAACATGGTTATTCTTCGTACTTTCAGTTCATGCATCTTAGTTATGCTAAGATAGCAGCACAATCTAGCGGAAGAAGTTTAGTACGATATTTGTTGCATGCAAATCGATAGGTGATGTGTACACGCTTTGAAACATGGCTATTCTTTTTACTTTAAGGTCATGCGTATAGGTTATGCTAGGATAGCAGCACAATCTAGCGGGAGGAGATTAGTACGAGAGTCAATGCATGCAAAATCCATAGGTAATGTGTACATGCTTTGAAACATGGCTATTCTTTGTACTTTTAAGTTCATGTGTATAAGTTATGCTAAGATGTCAGCACAATCTAGCGGAAGAAGTTTAGTACGAGAGTCAATGCATGCAAAATCGATAGGTAATGTGTACACGCTTTGAAACATGGCTATTCTTTGTACCTTAAGGCCATGCGTATAGGTTATGCTAAGATACCAGCACAATCTAGCGGAAGAAGTTTAGTACGAGAGTCGATGCTTGTAAAATCGATAGGTAATGTGTACATGCTTTGAGACATAGCTATTCTTTGTACTTTAAGTTCATGCGTCTTAGTTATGCTAAGATAGCAGCACAATCTGCCTGCAGAAGTTTAGTACGAGAGTCGATACATGCAAATTCGATAGTTGATGTGTACACGCTTTGAAACATGACTAATCATTGTACTTTAAGTTCATTGGTATAGGTTATGCTAAGATAGCAGCACAATCTAGCAGAATAAATTTAGTACGAGATTTGATGCATGCAAAATCAATAAGTAATGTGTACACGCTTTGAAACATGGCTATTCTTTGTACTTTAAGTACATGCGTACAGGTTATGCTAAGATAGCAGCACAACCTAGCGGAAGAAGTTTAGTACAATATTTGTTGCATGCAAAGTCGATAGGTAATGTGTACACACTTTGAAACATGGCTATTCTTTTTTCTTTAAGGTCATGCGTATTGGTTATGCTAAGATAGCAGCACGATCTAGCGGAAGGAGTTTAGTACGAGAGTCAATACATGCAAATTCGATAGTTGATGTGTACACGCTTTGAAACATGGCTATTCTTTGTACTTTTAAGTTCATGTGTATAAGTTATGCTAAGATACCAGCACAATCTAGCGGACGAAGTTCAGTACGAGATTCGATGTATGCAAAATCGATAGGTGATGTGTACACACCTTTTTACTTTAAGGTCATGCGTATAGGTTGTGTTAAGATAGCAGCACAATCTAGCGGAAGGAGTTTAGTACGATATTTGATGCATGCAAAATCAATAAGTAATGTGTGCACGCTTTGAAACATGGCTATTCTTTCTACTTTTAAGTTCATGTGTATAAGTTATGCTAAGATAGCAGTACAATCTAGAGGAAGAAGTTTAGTACGATATTTGTTGCATGCAAAATCAATAAGTAATGTGTACACGCTTTGAGACATAGCTATTCTCTGTACTTTAAGTTCATGCGTATAAGTTATGCTAAGATAGCAGCACAATCTACCTGCAGAAGTTTAGTACGAGAGTCGATACATGCAAAGTCGATAGGTAATGTGTACACGCTTTAAAACATGGTTATTCTTCGTACTTTCAGTTCATGCATCTTAGTCATGCTAAGATAGCAGCACAATCTAGCGGGAGAAGTTTAGTACGAGAGTCGATGCGTGCAAAATCGATAGGTAATGTGTACACGCTTTGAAACATGGCTATTCATTGTACTTTAAAGTCATGCTAAGATAGCAGCACGATCTAGCGGATGAAGTTTAGTTCGATGGTCGATGTATGTAAAATCGATAGGTGATGTGTACACGCTTTGAAACATAGCAATTCATACTGCTGCTCTGTTCCCAAGACTTTTAAGCATAGCTAATCCTAATGCTGCTCTTAGCGACGTCGAGCTAAGGATTGATTACGTGACCGTGACGTCACGACCACGTGCTCTTGTTTGGTAAACATAGCCACGTGCTTTTTTGACAGCTGTCTTCTTGACGAACCCTAACCTCACTTTGAAGGACAATGGAGCGTCGCTAACCTCACTGCTGCCATCTTTACGGCGGTAAACCTCAAGGCTGCCACCTTTTGCATGTTATAGCGGGGAATTTTAAAAATCCAACAACGGAACATTGCTAACCTCACTCTTGCCATCTTTACGGGAGTAAACCTCAAGGGCTGCCACCTTATGCATGTTGTAGCGCGGAATTTAAAATCCAACAACAGAACATTGCTAACCTCACTCTTGCCATCTTGAAAAGTTCAGTGTTCCAAACACTAGTTCGAAAAACGTAACTCATCGCACCTCGGGGATTTTCCATTCCTTGTTCTGAACATAAAACCATTTACCAATAAAGATTAATTTTCTACAAAGTACAAGCGTTCTTGCTGATAGCGATCGATGAGGTTGTTGCACCTTTAGCCCTTTAGCCCTTTAGCCCATTAGCCCTTTAGCCCTTTAGCCCATTAGCCCTTTAGCCCATTAGCCCTTTAGCCAAGGAATGTGCGGTAAGGAGGAGGAAGAGTCCTTTCATCCTTTTTGCCCTTCTGATAAGATGTAACCCCTGGGTTCCATACCCTATCACGATTTTTTTTTTCAGCCATGTTTATGCGATAACTTGTTCGACTGATTTTTACACACAAGACGAATGATGGAAGGTAAATAATTTGAAGTTATACTTTGGCTATATCGTTTACCGAGCGAGTTAGCTGCGCAAATCATCAAAATTGTACTTTTGCTCTGAACACATCAAACAATGTTCTGATCATATGTTGAGGTTAACAACATCGATTACAGTGTTCGATTCTAGTTTTGTTATGTTTCATTCTGATCTTCTTAGAACAAGGGTACCCCCTAACATGTTCTAAACACATGTTGTATTGAGTACAGTGTTCGATTCTAGTCTTGATCACTTATTTCGTGTTCTGAACACATCGATCAATGTTCTGATCACATGTTGTATCGAGTACAGTGTTCGATTCTAGTCATGATCACTTATTTTGTGTTCTGAACACATCAGTCAATGTTCTGATCACATGTTGAAGTTAACAACATCGATTACAGTGTTCTATTCTAGTCTTGTTATGTTTCAATCTGATCTTCTTAGAACAAGCGTATCCCCTGACATATTCTAAACACATGATGTATTGAGTACATTGTTCGATTCTAGTCTTGATCACTTATTTTGTTTTCTGAACGCATCAATCAATGTTCTGATCACATGTCGTATCGAGTACAGCGTTTGATTCTACTCTTCTTATGTTTCGAAAGTCTAAACATGCACAATAATGTTATCGCTGCACACGCTTGCCTTCGCGATGCAGGTTTAAACTTGTTCGATATAAAGCTATGCCTTGACATAAGAGGCGGAGGAGGAGGTAGAGAAGGAGGAGGAGGAGGGGGAGGAGGAGGAGAAGGAGGAGGAGGAGAATGATAAGGCCTTAACAGCCTATGTATAGTCGCCATTGTTTTTAAAGATGATAGCTGTCAAAAGAATTTTTCAAATTATCCACCACCACATTTCAGCTAAAGAGGGCAGCAGGGTGCTCTGTTGATTAAGCACATAGAATTTCAAATTGCCCTCCACCACATGCATAACAGCAGCTATTATCTTGCGCAGTAGCCTCTAAGCTAGCTTTCTTCATAAGAGTAGCCGCCATCTTGTGCGAGCACCCCTAGGCCGTCTCATAAGGAGCTATGTATAGTCACCATTTTGTGTCTGCCATCTTGCGTAAGCATCCCTAGGACGTCTCAAGGCATCTTGTTTCTCATAAGAGCAGCCACCATCTTGTGGAAATAGATAGCTGCGAATGCCAAAGGGCTTATGTAGGAATCGAACCGTTGATCTCATCATTAGACTATGTTTTTTCTTGTTCCTGATACCACGAACCTACGTATTAGGCGGAAAAATTTTGTCCGTTTTGCTCTACGATGCATCGTTTTCGAGATATTTAACATTTTGCATTTAAGCCTCCAAATTTAATGAATCGAACCTGCACGGTACGTTATACTCTCTACCATAGCTAAACCTGATCATGTTACGAAGACTCGCTTCAATACAAGCTAAAACAGAGCAAATGCCAAAGGGCCTAAGTAGGAACCGAACCGTTGATCCCATCATTAGACTATGATTTTCTTGTTCCTCATACTGCGAACCTAGGTATTAGGCAGAAAAAGTTTGTCCGTTTTGCTCTACGGTGCACTGCTTTCGAGATATTTAACATTTTGCATTTAAGCCCTAAATTTAATGAATCGAACTAGCACGACACGTTAGCCTCTAAGCTAAGAGCAGCAGCCATCTTGCGCAAGCACCCTTAAGGCGTCTCATAAGGAAACGTGTATAGCCGCCATCTTGCGCAAGCATCCTTAGGGCGTCTCTAGCCATCTTGCGCAAGGACCCTTAAGCCGCCTCATAAGAGCAACCGCCATCTTGCGCAAGCATCACTAGGGTGTCTCATAAGGAGCCTTGTATAACCACCATCTTGCGCAAGCATCCCAAGGGCGTCTCATAAGAACCTGTGTATAGCAGCCATCTTGCGTAAGCACCCTTAAGGAGTCATGTATAGCCGCTATCTTATGCAATTAGCGTCGAGAGAGGACTGCTGTAGAATTTTTCTTTTTAAATTATCCACCACCACATTTCAAAGGTATCTAGCTAAAGATAGCAGCACTGCGTATGACAGGTGACGAATTTACATCTACTGCGATAAAGAGGGCAGCACGGTGCTCAAAGATGGCGGATGATAGCTGTCAAAAAAGCACGTAGCTATGTTTACCAAACAAGAGCATGTGGAATTTGCCGCCACCACATTTCAAACTAAAGAGGGCAGCACTATGCTCTGTTGATTAAAGATGGCGGATGGTAGCTGTCAAAAAGCACGTGAGTTTGTTTCCAAACAAGAGCATGTGGAATTTTTCAATTTGCCGCCACCACATTTCAAAGGTATCTAGATAAAGATGGCAGCACGGTGCTCTCTTGATTAAAGATGGCGGATGATAGCTAACAGAACTTTTCAAATTGTCCGCTACTACGTGCTTAAGGTAGTAGCCATAAAGAGGGCAGCACGGTGTTCTGTAGATTAAAGATGGCGGGTGATAGGTGATGAAATTGCCCGCATGATAGCAGCACGGTGCTCTATTGATTAAAGATGGCGGATGACAGCTGTCAAAAAAGCACGTGGCTTTGTTTCCCAACAGAGCACATAGAATTTTTCAAATTGCCGCCACCACATTTCAAAGGTATCTAGCTAAAGAGTACAGCACTGTGCTCTGTTGATTAAAGATGGTGGATGGTAGCTGTCAAAAAAGCACGTGAGTTTGTTTCCAAACAAGAGCACGTGGAATTTTTCAATTTGCCGCCACCACATAGAGGGCAGCACGGTGCTCTCTTGATTAAAGATGGCTGCTGTCACGTGGAATTGTCTGCTACCACAGGTATCTAGCTAAAGAGGGCAGCACTGAGGTTTGCGATGCAAGATGGCTGCTGTCAAAAAGCATTTTTCAAATTATCCGCCACCACATTTCAAAGGTAAGTAGCTAAAGAGGGCAGCACTGTGCTCTATGGATTAAAGATGGCGGATGACAGCTGTCTAAAAAGCACGTGGCTGTCAAAAAGCACGTGGATTTGTTTATCTCGAGCTAGTGAGGTTAAGTTGGTAGCACTAAGGTTTAGGCCCGCCAAGATGGCAGCACTGCCGATGACAGGTGACGCAAGAGGGCAGCACAGCGCTCTGTAGTTTAAAGATGGCGGATGGCAGCTGTCAAAAAGCATGTGGCTGTCAAAAAGCACGTGGCTTTGTTTATCTCGAGCTAGTTAGGTTAAGTTGGCACTACTGAGGTTTATTCCCGTCAAGATGGCAGTACTGAGGTTAGCGATGCGTTGTTGTCTGTCAAAAAGCACGTGGCTTTGTTTACAAATCTGTCAAAAAGCACGTGGCTGTCAAAAAACACGTGGCTTTGTTTACCTCATGCTAGTGAGGTTAAGTTGGCACTACTGAGGTTTAGGCCCGTCATGATGGCAGTACTGAGGTTTGCGATGCGTTGTTGTCTGTCAAAAAGCACGTGGCTTTGTTTACAAATCTGTCAAAAAGCACGTGGCTGTCAAAAAGCACGTGGCTTTGTTTACCTCGCGCTTGTGAGGTTAAGTTGGCACTACTGAGGTTTAGGCCCGTCAAGATGGCAGTACTGAGGTTAGCGGTGCGTTGTTGTCTGTCAAAAAGCACGTGGCTTTGTTTATCTCGCGCTAGTTAGGTTAAGTTGGCAGCACTGGAAGAGGCCTCTGGCTGAGGTGGAGGAGGCCACTGGGAGGCCACTGGCTGAGGAGGAGGAGGAGGTGGCCACTGGGAGGCCACTGGCTGAGGAGGAGGAGGAGGCCACTGGCTGAGGAGGAGGCCTCTTCCGAGAGCCGGAGGAGGAGGAGGCCGCAGAACCCGTCTATTATACTACTAGCAATGTTCTGTTGTTGGATTATAAATTCCGCGCTACAACATGCATAAGGTGGCAGCCTTGAGGTTTACTGCCGTAAAGATGATAAGAGTGAGGTTAACAATGTTCTGTTGTTGGATTTTAAATTCCGCGCTCTAACATGCGTAAGGTGGCAGCCTTGAGGTTTACCGCCGTAAAGATGGCAGCAGTGAGGTTAGCGACGCTCTATTGTCCTTCAACTGAGGTTAGGGTTCGTCAAGAAGACAGCTGTCAAAAAAGCACGTGGCTATGTTTACCAAGCAAGAGAACGTGGCCGTGACGTCACGGTCACGTAATCAATCCTTAGCTCGACGTCGTTAAGAACAGTATTAGGGTTAGCTATGCTTAAAAGTCTTGGGAACAGAGCAGCAGTATGAATTTCTATGTTTCAAAGCGTGTACACATGACCTATCGATTTTACATGCATCGACCATCGAACTAAACTTCATCCGCTAGATCGTGCTGCTATCTTAGCATGACTTTAAAGTACAATGAACAGCCATGTTTCAAGGCGTGTACACATCACCTATCGATTTTGCACACATCGACTCTCGTACTAAACTTCTTCCGCTAGATTGTGCTGCTATCTTAGCATAACCTTAAAGTACAAAGAATAGCCATGTTTCAAAGCGTGTACACATTACCTATCGACTTTGCATGCAACAAATATCGTACTAAACTTCTTCCGCTAGGTTGTGCTGCTATCTTAGCATAACTTATACACATGAACTTAAAATACAAAGAATAGCCATGTTTCAAAGCATGTACACATTACTTATGGATTTGGCATGCATCAAATATCGTACTAAATTTCTTCCGCTAGATTGTGCTGCTATCTTAGCATAACCTATACCCATGAACTTAAAGTACAATGAATAGTCATGTTTCAAAGCGTGTACACATCAACTATCGAATTTGCATGTATCGACTCTCGTACTAAACTTCTGCAGGTAGATTGTGCTGCTATCTCAGCATAACTAAGACGCATGAACTTAAAGAACAAAGAATAGCTATGTCTCAAAACGTGTACACATTACCTATCGATTTTGCAAGCATCGACTCTCATACTAAACTTCTTCCGCTAGATTGTGCTGCTATCTTAGCGTAACCTATACGCATGACCTTATGGTACAAAGAATAGCCATGTTTCAAAGCGTGTACACATTACCTATCGACTTTGCATGCAACAAATATCGTACTAAACTTCTTCCGCTAGGTTGTGCTGCTATCTTAGCATAACTTATACACATGAACTTAAAGTATGAAGAATAGCCATGTTTCAAAGCGTGTACACATTACTTATTGATTTTGCATTCATCGAATCTCGTACTAAATTTCTTCCGCTAGATTGTGCTGCTATCTTAGCATAACCTATACCCATGAACTTAAAGTACAATGAATAGTCATGTTTCAAAGCGTGTACACATCAACTATCGATTTTGCATGTATCGACTCTCGTGCAAAACTTCTTCAGGTAGATTGTGCTGCTATCTTAGCATAACTAAGACGCATGAACTTAAAGTACAAAGAATAGCCTTGTTTCAAAGCGTGTACACATTACCTAATGATTTTGCAAGCATCGACTCTCGTACTAAACTTCTTCCACTAGATTGTGCTAAAATCGTGTAAGTGTTCTGCTATCTTAGCATAACCTATCGATTTTACATGCATCGACTATCGCAAGCATAACTAAGACGCATGAACTTAAAGTACAAAGAATAGCCTTGTTTTCAAAGCGTGTACACATTACCTATCGATAATGTATGTATCGAATATCGTACTAAACTTCTTCCGCTAGATTGTGCTGCTATCTAAGCATAACCTATACGCATGACTTTAAGGTACAAAGAATAGCCATGTTTCAAAGCGTGTACACATTACCTATCGACTTTGCATGTATCGACTCTCGTACAAAACTTCTTCCGCTAGGTTGTGCTGCTATCTTAGCATAACTCATACACATGAACTTAAAGTACAAAGAATAGCTATGTTTCAAAGTGTGTACACATCACCTATCGATTTTGCATGCATCGAATCTCGTACTAAACTTCTTCCGCTAGATTGTGCTGGTATCTTAGCATAACCTATACCCATGAAATTAAAGTACAAAGAATAGCCATGCTTCAAAGCGTGTACACGTCACCTATCGATTTTGCATGCATCAAATATCGTACTAAACTTCTTGCGCTAGATTGTGCTGCTATCTTAGCATAACATGTACGCATGAACTTAGAGTACAAAGAATAGCCTTGTTTCAAAGCGTGTACACATTACTTAATGATTTTGCATGAAACTACAATCGTACTAGACTTCTTCCGCTAGAGCATGTAGCAATCGCTTTTGTGTATCCCTAATCCATGTGCACGAACTTAAAGCACAAAGAAGAGTTATGTTCTAAAGCGTGTACACATCACCTATCGATAATGTATGTATCGACTATCGTACTAAACTTCTCCTGTCAGAGCGTACGAGTATCGCTTGTGTGAGCACGAACTTAAAGCATAAAGAATAGCAATGTATAAAAATATTGTAAACAAAGCAGCAGCATTACGTATAGTCAAGTTTAAAAGCGTGCACACATCATGTATCTATGATGCACACAGTACTAAACTTATTCTATTAGAATGTACGAAGTTCGCATGTGTTTGTGCTGCTATCTTAGCAAAGCCTATGTGCATGAACTTAAAGCATAAAGAATAGTTATGTGTAAAAAATCTTATGAACATAGCAGAATGTTTACTACGTAGGTGTAGACATTGAACTTTGCATGCTGAGGCAACATACTACGTGACCGTGACGTCACGGCCACGTTCTCTTGTTTGGTAAACATAGCCACGTGCTTTTTTGACAGCTGTCTTCTTGACGAACCCTAACCTCAGTTGAAGGACAATAGAGCGTCGCTAACCTCACTGCTGCCATCTTTACGGCGGTAAACCTCAAGGCTGCCACCTTACGCATGTTAGAGCGCGGAATTTAAAATCCAACAACAGAACATTGTTAACCTCACTCTTATCATCTTTACGGCAGTAAACCTCAAGGCTGCCACCTTATGCATGTTGTAGCGCGGAATTTATAATCCAACAACAGAACATTGCTAACCTCACTCTTGCCATCTTGAAAAGTTCAGTGTTCCAAACACTAGTTAAAAAAACGAAACTCGTCGCACCTCGGGGATTTTCCATTCCTTGTTATGAACATGAAACCATTTACAAATAAAGATTAATTTTCTACGCTTAACAAAGTACAAGCGTTCTTGCTGATAGCGATCGATGAGGTTGTTGCTCCTTCAGCCCTTTAGCCCTTTAGCCCATTAGCCCTTTTGCCCATTAGCCCATTAGCCCTTTAGCCCATTAGCCCTTTTGCCCATTAGCCCTTCAGCCAATTAGCCCTACAAGGAATGTGCGGTAAGGAGGAGGAAGAGTCCTTTCATCCTTTTTGCCCCTTCTGATATGATGTAACCCCTGGGTTCCATACCCTATCACGATTTTTTTTCAGCTATGTTTATGCGATAACTTGTTCGACTGATTTTCACACACAAGACGAATGATGGAAGGTAAATAATTTGAAGTTATACTTTGGCTATATCGTTTACCGAGCGAGTTAGCTGCGCAGTATGGGTACAGTGTGTTTTTGATTTTTACACTATGCAAATCATTGAAGTTGTAGTTTTGCAATATTGCTTACTGAGCGAGTTAGCTACGCGATATGTGCACAGTGTGTTTCCATAGTTTTGATTTTACACTAAGCAAATCATCAAAATTGTACTTTTGCTCTGAACACATCAAACAATGTTCTGATCATATGTTGAGGTTAACAACATCGATTACAGTGTTCGATTCTAGTCTTGTTATGTTTCATTCTGATCTTCTTAGAACAAGGGTACCCCCTAACATGTTCTAAACACATGTTGTATTGAGTACAGTGTTCGATTCTAGTCTTGATCACTTATTTTGTGTTCTGAACACATCGATCAATGTTCTGATCACATGTTGTATCGAGTACAGTGTTCGATTCTAGTCATGATCACTTATTTTGTGTTCTGAACACATCAATCAATGTTCTGATCACATGTTGAAGTTAACAACATCGATTACAGTGTTCTATTCTAGTCTTGTTATGTTTCAATCTGATCTTCTTAGAACAAGGGTATCCCATGACATATTCTAAACACATGATGTATTGAGTACAGTGTTCGATTCTAGTCTTGATCACTTATTTTGTTTTCTGAACGCATCAATCAATGTTCTGATCACATGTCGTATCGAGTACAGCGTTTGATTCTACTCTTCTTATGTTTCGAAAGTCTAAACATGTACAATAATGTTATCGCTGCACACGCTTGCCTTCGGGATGCAGGTTTAAACTTGTTCGATATAAAGCTATGCCTTGACATAAGAGGCGGAGGAGGAGGTAGAGAAGGAGGAGGAGGAGGAGGAGGAGAATGATAAGGCCTTAACAGCCTATGTATAGTCGCCATTGTTTTTAAAGATGATAGCTGTCAAAAGAATTTTTCGAATTATCCACCACCACATTTCAGCTAAAGAGGGCAGCAGGGTGCTCTGTTGATTAAGCACATAGAATTTCAAATTGCCCTCCACCGCATGCATAACAGCAGCTGTTATCTTGCGCAGTAGCCTCTAAGCTAGCTTTCTTCATCAGAGTAGCCGCCATCTTGTGCGAGCACCCCTAGGCCGTCTCATAAGGAGCTATGTATAGTCACCATTTTGTGTCCGCCATCTTGCGTAAGCATCCCTAGGACGTCTCAAGCCATCTTGTGTCTCATAAGAGCAGCCACCATCTTGTAGAAATAGATAGCTGCCAATGCCAAAGGGCTTAAGTAGGAATCGAACCGTTGATCTCATCATTAGACTATGTTTTTTCTTCTTCCTGATACTACGAACCTACGTATTAGGCGGAAAAATTTTGTCCGTTTTCGAGATATTTAACATTTTGCATTTAAGCCTCCAAATTTAATGAATCGAACCAGCACGGTACGTTATACTCTCTACCATAGCTAGACCTGATCATGTTACGAAGACTCGCTTCAATACAAGCTAAAACAGAGCAAATGCCAAAGGGCCTAAGTAGGAACCGAACCGTTGATCCCATCATTAGACTATGTTTTACTTGTTCCTCATACTGCGAACCTAGGTATTAGGCAGAAAAATTTTGTCCGTTTTGCTCTACGGTGCACCGTTTTCGATATATTTAACATTTTGCATTTAAGCCCTAAATTTAATGAATCGAACTAGCACGACACGTTAGCCTCTAAGCTAAGAGTAGCAACCATCTTGCGCAAGCACCCTTAAAGCGTCTCATAAAGAGTTGTGTATAGCCGCCATCTTGTGTCCGCCATCTTGCGCAAGCATCCTTAGGGCGTCTCAAGCCATCTTGTACAAGGACCCTTAAGCCGCCTCATAAGAGCAACCGCCATCTTGCGCAAGCATCCCTAGGGCATCTCATAAGGAGCCATGTATAACTGCCATCTTGCGCAAGCATCCCAAGGGTGTCTCATAAGAACCTGTGTATAGCAGCCATCTTGCGTAAGCACACTTAAGGAGTTATGTATAGCCGCCATCTTATGCAATTAGCGCCGAGAGATGGCTGCTGTAGAATTTTTCTTTTTAAATTATCCACCACCACATTTCAAAGGTATCTAGCTAAAGATGACAGCACTGCGGATGACAGGTGACGAATTTACATCTACTACGATAAAGAGGGCAGCACGGTGCTCTCTGGATTAAAGATGGCGGATGACAGCTGCACGTGGCTATGTTTACCAAGCAAGAGCACGTGGAATTTGCCGCCACCACATTTCAAACTAAAGAGGGCAGCACTATGCTATGTTGATTAAAGATGGCGGATGGTAGCTGTCAAAAAAACACGTGAGTTTGTTTCCAAACAAGAGCACGTGGAATTTTTCAATTTGCCGCCACCACATTTCAACTAAAGATGGCAGCACGGTGCTCTCTTGATTAAAGATTTCGGATGATAGCTAACAGAACTTTTCAAATTGTCCGCTACTACGTGCTTAAGGTAGTAGCCATAAAGAGGGCAGCACGGTGTTCTGTGGATTAAAGATGGCGGATGACAGGTGATGAAATTGCCCGCATGATAGTAGCACAGTGCTCTGTTGATTAAAGATGGCGGATGACAGCTGTACGTGGCTTTGTTTCCAAACAAGAGCACGTGGAATTTACCACCACCACATTTCAAACTAAAGAGGGCAGCACTGTGCTCTATAGATTAAAGATGGCAGATGACAGCTGTTAAAAAAGCACGTGAGTTTGTTTTCAAACAAGAGCACGTGGAATTTGCCGCCACCACATAGAGGGCAGCACTGTTCTCTCTGGATTAAAGATGGCTGCTTGTCGAAAAGCATTTTTCAAATTATCCGCCACCACATTTCAAAGGTAAGTAGCTAAAGAGGGCAGCACTGTGCTCTATAGATTAAAGATGGCGGATGACAGCTATCAAAAAAGCACGTAGCTGTCAAAAAGCACGTGGATTTGTTTATCTCGAGCTAGTGAGGTTAAGTTCGTAGCACTAAGGTTTAGGCCCGTCAAGATGGCAGCACTGCCGATGACAGGTGACGAAAGAGGGCAGCACGGTGCTCTGTAGTTTAAAGATGGCGGATGACAGCTGTCAAAAAAGCACGTGGCTGTCAAAAAGCACGTGGCTTTGTTTATCTCGCGCTAGTTAGGTTAAGTTGGTACTACTGAGGTTTAGGCCCGTCAAGATGGCAGTACTGGGGTTAGCGATGCGTTGTTGTCTGTCAAAAAGCACGTGGCTTTGTTTACAAATCTGTCAAAAAGCACGTGGCTGTCAAAAAACACGTGGCTTTGTTTGCCTCATGCTAGTTAGGTTAAGTTGGCACTACTGGGGTTTAGGCCCGTCAAGATGGTAGTACTGAGGTTTGCGATTCGTTGTTGTTGATGAGAGCTGTCAAAAAGCACGTGGCTTTGTTTACAAATCTGTCAAAAAGCACGTGGCTGTCAAAAAGCACGTGGCTTTGTTTACCTCGCGCTAGTTAGGTTAAGTTGGCACTACTGAGGTTTAGGCCCGTCATGATGGCAGTACTGAGGTTAGCGATGCGTTGTTGTCGATGACAGCTGTCAAAAAGCACGTGGCTTTGTTTACAAATTCAAATTTCCCGCGGGAGGTGGAGGAGGCATCTGGGAGGCGTCTGGCTGAGGTGGAGGTGGAGGTGGCCACTGGGAGGCCTCTGGCTGAGGTGGAGGTGGAGGTGGCCACTGGGAGCCTGAGGTGGAGGTGGCCGCAGAACCATCCAATTATACTACTCCTTGAAAAATAAAGAAACACGTATTTTTTGTTTTTGGAAAATCCCATTAATGGCGGTTAAACGGGAGTGACAAATTGGGGTGAATTTTTTGATAGACTATATCTACAAAATTTGCCTTTGCTGGCGGGACCTAGTGTTTACAGTGCACTATGTCTTCTGGTATGGGCTAGAGCAACTTTGTTACTTTCATTGATCTGTCTCAGCTTTATCCTTGGCTTTGACAATATGAAAATGACTGAGGTATGAGCCATGCTAGTAATGCCATTCCTTCTGCAGCCAGTCCCTGCTATGAATGCTATGAAAATGTTGCTCATAGGGTCGGTTGGTGCATGCATTTCAGTGGGCTTGGCAGACTGATATGTAATAGCAACTTCTGGCTCGGTGAGGAAAGCAACGGGAAACTACATCACTCCTCATTTCCCTGGTATGCCTCTTCAGTGATGCCTAGGCCATCTATGACAGCGAATGGCGGAGCTGTTGAGGATCCAACCAGCCTTCAGGCTGAGGACTAAACATACTACATCTATAAAATACCGTATCTGAGAAACGTAAAATGTTACGGACATAAAAACTTGGTATTTGGAATCTCCTGTAAATGTAAAGAAACATAGGTGATTTGTTTTTGAAAACTCCACTTAAGGGGAACTAAAAAGGGGTGAAATTTCAAAATGAGAATTTCTACAGTATATCTCCAAAAAACTTAACAAGTTACAGAAGTGAAAAATGGTATTTTTTATCCCTATTAAAATAAAGAAACGTGTATTTTTAGTTTTCGGAAATACCACTTGGGTGAGGAGGGTGTAGAATTGACTGAAAATGGTGTTGAATTCTTTTAATTAGGCTACTAAAATATCAAAAATGAAGATGTTACAGACGTGAAATTTGATATTTGGAATATGCTTTAAAAGTGAAGAAACACGTATTCTCGGAATATCCAATGAAGGGGGCGGGGGTGAAGGAATTCAAATAATTAATTAATTCTATGAGAATACATACATCTAATAAAAATTAAAGTTGTTACAGACGTGAAAATTAGTCTTTGGATCCCCTTTAAAAACAAAGAAAAACGCGTTTTGGGGGGGGAACAATTTTGGGGGGCGAGAGTGAAAAGGAGTTGAATTCCTTTCGTGAGGTCACATAAATTACTATTAAAGGAACAAGTATTTTTTTGCCGGAAAATTCACTTGAGGGGGGGGGGGGAGGGAAGAGTGTGAAAGGAAGTGAAAAAAGTGAAGTATTTTTATGGGGATACTTATATCTCAAAACTGAAGGTAATAGACGTGAACATTGGTGTTTGGAATCTCCTTTAAACATAAAGAAACACGCCTGCTTATAAATTTTTGTGGGGGGCGTGTAAATAAACTTAACGGCGGTGGGGTGTAAAAGGAGGTGAGAACAATTGATTTTACTGTTCATAATGTACTTATAAGGAGCCTCCGTTCCTCAGGCGGCAGCGCGCCGGCCTCTCACAGCTGGGTTCCGTAGTTCAAATCCCGGTCATTCCATGTGACATTCGTGCTGGACAAAACGGACGCGGGACAGGTATTTCTCCGGATACTCCGGTTTTCCCTGTCATCATTCATTCCAGCAACACTGTCCAATATTTCATTTCATTTGTCATTCATCGATCATTGCCCCAGAGGAGTAGTTCGGCAGCCGGCATAATTCCTATTGTCGCCTCTAGATGGGGGTTTATTCATTCCATTCCTGACCCTATCGAATGACTGGAAACAATGACAATGGCAGCAGATGTAATTTACCGCGAAGTAGCGGTCTTGCATCTGGCTGTGTGGTTCGGAACATCTAATAATAATAATAATAATAATAATAATAATAATAATAATAATAATAATAATAATAATAATGTTCTAGACCGTCGTCAAATGTGCTGACCGCGCTGGAAACGGGTCCTGGACGGGCAGTGACTAAGAATTCACTCCGGCCGCGGGTTCAGTATCGCCAAGGCACCCAAGACGACACCACGCCGGATCTCCTGAAGGATTTGATCCATATTAAAAATGCTTATAGGAAAAGATGACAAAGATTTAGGGACCCAACTGACCGTGTGGAATAACTGGACCAAGCCCGGGAAGTACGAAATCGATTGCTGGAAGGAAAGATTGAAGAATGGAAGGAAACTTGCCGTAATCTATAAGAAAAACAGTCAGATTGCGAATTTTGGCGGATTCTCTCAGAAAACGAGTCACATCATGAATTTCGGCGGATTATATATGTTACCGTATTTTTGTGGTAGGTAGAGGTGAAAGAAGGTGCGGGGGTGAACAGGTCTCAAGCTATGAAATTAAAGTTAATTTAAAATTTAACAAGGTTATATTCTCTTTTCAAAATTCAGAAATAACACGAATGGCAGGTACAGAGTAGCAAGGTAACAAATTACAATTACAGTATTACAGGATGGGCTCCGAGAGCCAAACCCACCATACTTGAACAATTAGCCCAATCTTACGATATACAGAAATTCAACAAAGGGGCAGAAGACCCCAATCATGCCCAGGAGCACTTGCTCCCAATTACACAGTAAAGCCTCCTCGAGGCATACAACACTCAATTTTCGAAAAAGAGCCACTCGCTCTCAACTTTAAGCCTATCAAAGGCCACACCAAACTCCACCTTCAAGTTGTCCTCTAAGGACATAGACACAGGGGTAAAATACCCAACCTACTGAGGCCTATTAAGTGAGAAAAAGGTTAATTACCTGACCTCTAAAATAACAATTTGAGAGGAGGCGATCTGCACTCCTAATACATTTATTTAAAACCTAATCTGGCTCTAGGCCGCTAATGCAAGGGCTAATCCCATACTACAGAGGTGACTTTAGAAGAGAACAATTTACATTACATTAAGGAAGAATCGGTTGTGAGAAGTAAGTTCACCTCAAAACAATATGAGTGGGAGCTCGAGAGGGTTAAGCACTCTCTATCCCAATATGTAGCTTTAAAAGAGAATAGATGCTAAGAGTCTTTACATTTTAGGGAAAGTTACATGGTAGAAACGCTTCGGACCCGCCCCGAGAGTTAAACTGCTGAGCTAGCAAGAAAAGAAGTTATTAAAAGGCCATTACCTTGGTGTTGAACTGCTCCCCGAAGAAAGAGGCGCTTCCCGCCCCCTGCTACGTACTTTACACACTGAAAGATGGAAGAGAAGTGGCGCAGAGACTCTAAAATCAGCAGTTTATATACTCTCGCAGAAAGTTCGAGGCGTTTCAGGAAGGAAAACACCCGCCCACAATCATTTTATTGGTGGATAAAGAAAACCCCTACACAAGATGAAAAAGAAACACATAATTGGTGGAAAATTAATTAAAGAAATTCGGGATTGGCTAAATTCAAAACAAGGGGAAAGAAAGGGTTAATATTGCCAACTTAAACAATGACTGAAAGAAATTTAGCAAAGAACAAACTTTTGAAATTAAATTTTCTCCAAAAAAAAACAGTTCTTTCACTTCGCACTAGGGTGCACCGTTGTAGTTCTTCAGTAGTGTCCTCTAGAAGAGAATGTTCACACTTCTTACTACAAGCAAAACAAAAATACATCGAAAACAACACAGTTCAGAAACTTCAAAATTTCCAAGTAGTGACATCTTCAGGGTAACTTGAAAATTAACACATAAGACAAAGTTCAGACTTCTTCCAGTAGGGGAGTTTCAACTGGCGCAAAGTTTGAATTAGCGGCGTGGAGGTGTACCGCCCGGTACAATATATAAAACAATAAGCAGTCAATTATAAATTTCAGTATAATATCGTAGCGAAGCACGGGTATCTTGCTAATATATATATATATTGTTATGTTTTTCGTCCCTCTAATGACTTTCACGGTTTTCGGAGACGTCGAGGTGCCGGAATTTCGTCCAACAGGAGTTCTTTAACGTGTTATATTGACCGCCTACGAAGTAAATTTTAAACATAATACATAATATCTCAGTTATTACATTAAATCAAGTTGGTAACACTGAAGTAACTATTATTGTGTCCGGCTCCATGGCTAAATGGTTAGCGTGCTGGACTTTGGTCACAGGAGTCCCGGGTTCGATTCCCGGCAGGGTCGGGAATTTTAACCTTAATTGATTAATTTCGCTGTCGTCTTCATCATCATTTCATCCTCATCACGACGCGCAGGTCGCCTATGGGTGTCAAATCAAAAGACTGCATCTGGCGAGCCGAACATGTCCTCGGACACTCCCGGCACTAAAAGCCATACGCCATTTCATTTAATTTCACTGTCATTGTAAGTTGTAAATGCCACGGGTAGGAAAGATTACATTCTCAAAATATATTCTTGAGTATGGTAGACCTCTGAGGTAACTTTATCTTATAATCGCTATTAACGGATCAAATATTCATAAATCAATGTCTATAAATTAATGAACCAGCACGTATAAACAAAAGGGCCTTAAATAATGCATGAGTTAAAAGGTGAAAAAATGCTAATTTAGGGAATCCCATAGCTAAAATTCTTATTATTAAACCTAACTACCGGGCGAGTTGGCCGTGCACGTAGAGGCGCGCGGCTGTGAGCTTGCATCCGGGAGATAGTAGGTTCGAGTCCCACTATCGGCAGTCCTGAAGATGGTTTTCCGTGGTTTCCCATTTTCACACCAGGCAAATGCTGGGACTGTACCTTAATTAAGGCCACGGCCGCTTCCTTCCAACTCCTAGGCCTTTTCTATCCCATCGTCGCCATAAGACCTATCTGTGTCGGTGCGACGTAAAGCCACTAGCAAAAAAAAAAAAAAAACCTAACTGTCCTAAAGTTGATAAAGTCCTTTACTGTACCGTACTGATTGTTTCAAAACAACAAAAGTAGGCTGAAAAAGTTCTCGTTAGGGATAACGAAAAGGTGCAGTCACCCGGGCTGTCTACCAGACAGGAGTGGTCTCTATGTGTTTCCTGTTACGGCATGATTGACGCAACGTTGCTACTTCTACATGATCAGTGAATGTCAATGTGCTGGTGATTGATTGCCATAGACCAGGTCACGGATTATGTTAATGATCGTCGTACCAGTACTCACACTCGGCTGTTTCCTAACAAACCCCTTATTCTGTCCTAGCCGACTTTCAATTATTGCAAACCATCAGACCATACAGGACAATAGGACTTTCATCAAAGCTCATTTGTAGAGCAATACTTCACGTATATCTGCTTTTGGATAGCTTATCATAGAATGTGGATATTTAAAAGAGATTTAGATTAAAATGTTAGATTTTAGAACTTGAATATTACATCTCTAGATATTCTAGATAAGTTGGAAATCTGCAGAGTTGCCTTCAAGCTCGGGACTCTTTGTGAGCTGAGTGGGTGGATGTAAGTTCATCGCACATGTCACCAACACATCTAAAATTATAAATAAAAATATAGCAAGCATTTTCCAAAACGTCAACAATTTATAACAGTGCACTGTGAAAATTTTATAAGAAACAACCTTCGTATTCATTCACTTACATGTGTAATTTCGATAGCAACATTCATATCATCAGTATTACAATATCCTTGAGAAAAATTGGTCCCTTACTAACACTCGTGAGAAAATATTACGTGGATTAAACTAAAGAATAATGTTATTATTTTTATGTCACACTAACTACTTTTTGACGGTTGTCGGAGACGCCAAGCTGCCGGAATTTTGCACCAAAGGAGTTCTTTTACATGCAAGTAAATCTACTGATAGGAAGCTGACGTATTTGAACACCTTCAAATACCACCGGACTGAGTCAGGATCGAACCTCCCAAGTTGAGGTCACCGAGCTCAATAGCTGCTGTCGCTTTAGTACGGTCAGTATCCAGTGTTCGGGAGATAGTGGGTTCGAACCCCACTCTCGGCAGCCCTGAAAATGGTTTTCTGTGGCTTCCATTTTCACACCAGGCAAATGCTGGGGCTGTACCTTAATTAAGGGCACGGCCGCTTCCTTCCCATTCCTACGCCTTTCCTATCACATTGTCGCCATAAGACATATCTGTGTCGGTGCGACGTAAAGCAAATAGCAAAAAAAAAAAAAAAATGTTGGGGTCAGAAGGCCAACGCCTCAATCGTCTGAGCTACCTCAGTCCGGCATTTACACTGAAATGTGGTTCTTAATGTAATTATGTTACAGATAATTCTCAAGACTTCTAAGACATTACTATCGAGTAGATTTCATCCATATTATATTTCTTCTTGTTATTACCCACAGATTTCTGACTAATATTATCTTTGATGCATCCTTCTAAGACGACTTTTCTGCTATAAAGGAGATTTCAAAATATCAATTTTATAACGGGGTTTCTATGCACCGTGTCATCTAAAGTTACCCAGTCACAAGATCACACATACTAGAATGGTCTGCCTTGTCAATGTTAAATTTACTTCCTCGTATCTCTGAAACTACGACACCTAGATATTTTAAATTATTAGAGCTGTCTTCGCACCTTCTTTATGTTCGCTGAACCAGAATTAAGTTATTCTAATATAATTTACTTTTAGCTAAAGCCATTTTTTGAAGGCACATTTTCTCACATTGTGAGAAAGATAATGTATGATGAGATTATTCAGTGGGTTTGCGCAATCGTTTTGAAAAACCGAGAATTATTAAAATATTAGTAGTCTGTCAGACCGGGGCACATATTACAAGGTAGTTTCAACAACTGAGGTAACAAGAGCTCGCACAGGAAAACTTTATTTTGCAGGCATATGTAAGGGTACACAGTAGTACGCGCATTGCTATTCCCATTCTTTTCAAAGCGCTTATTCCAATGGAATGCATTGATGCAGCATTGAATACATTTTCGTCCCATTCCTGAAGCCCGTCAGGAACAGCCGTATCGTCGTTAAAACGTTTACTTTCCAGGTGCGTCTTCAACGGTCCGAATTGATGGAAATCACTGGGTGCCAGTTAGGACGGTCCAGTACCTTCCACCGGAAACGCCGTAACGATTCCTGTGAGCTGTTGGCTGCGTGTGGACTGACGTTGTCGTGCAGTAACACGGCGTCTGTTGAGAGAAGTCCATATGGTTTTCTGTGAAATGCTACCCACAAGCGCTCCAGCATGTCACAGTAAGTGGCAGCATTCATTGTCGAATTCTCTACCGTTGGACTTCTTAACCATCTTTGTATGATTGTTTTGTTTCGGAGTTAATAATCGCAAACAAAATCATCTTATTATTGTTGCTGTTGTTGTTTGAGTAATTAGTGGTGGTGATTATTGTTTTAGGAGGAAGTACAACTAGGCAACCATCCTCTATATAACACTAATCAGAGGGGAAAAAGGAAGGGATCCGAAACTTCAAAAAGTGAAGACATCGGCTAAAGGAAGACAAGGGCCACGAAGGGCGTTAAAATGAAAGACACCCTAACCTAATAGCGCAGGGGTCAGAAAAGAACAAGAATTAACCAAGTAAGGTCGGCTAGGACAGATGAAAGTGAGGAGCCTGGCACAAGTAAGTGGAAACAATGCCACGACTCAGCTGAGGGCTCCGTAGTCGCCAACCCATGCTCCAAAGTTCAGAACCACTGGGCCCCTTTTAGTCGCCTCTCACGACAGGCAGGAGATACCGTTGGTGTTATTCTACCCCCTCCCCCACCCATAGACTGGTTTGATGGAGATCTCCATGCCAATCTATCCTTTGCTAACCTTCAAAAGCATCTTTCTAATTCCTAAATCAATGCTCAAAGTGAGCAAATTTCTTTTCTTAATAAAGGCCTTCCTTGCTTGTGCTAGTCTGCATTTCATGTCCTCCTTACTTCTGCCATCATTAGTTATTCTACATTTCTTTTACCATTTGCTCTACGTCACACCGACACAGACAGGCCTCATGGCGACAATGGCCTAGGAGTAAGAAGAAAGCGGCCATGGCCTTAATCAAGGTACAGCTCCAACATTTGCCTGGTGTGAAAATTGATACCACGGAAAATCATCTTCAGGGCTGCCGACAGTGGGGATCGAACCCACTGAGTCCCGCATGAAAGCTCACAGCTGCGCGACTCTAACAGCACGGCCAACTCGCCCGGTAGTTGTTCTACTACTCGAGCAACAATATTCAATACCTTCTTTAAGACATCACTTCCTAAACTAATATTTCCAGCATCACCTCACTTCGTTTGACTGCACTCCATTACCTTTGTTTCGGATTTATATATTTATTTTCACCTTGTATTCCTTCTCCAAGACTGTGTCCAAAACTTTCAGCAATTTCTCCACATCTTCTGCAGTCTAAGGTAAAACAGCGCAAATCTCACAATTTTTATTCCCACTCCTGGGATTGTGATTCCTTTTCCAAATTCCTCTTCGCTTTTCTATACGCCAGTTCTATATAAACATTGAAAAGGAGTGGGGGGAAATGCAGCCTTGACGTACTCATTTCTTGATTGCTGCTTCCATTTCATAGCCTTCGATTCTCACTTCAGACTGATTTCTGTACAGATTGTAGATAATTTTTCTTTCTCCGTATCCTATCCCGATCACCTTTAGTATCTCCAAATCATATACCTCAAATTTGTCACTGCTTAATCAGCTCCGCCCACGCATACACCTCCGTTCCACTCCACGCGTTATAAAAAAATCTCTAGACCTTTAAGATCAAAATAAAAAGACCACTTTTTCGGAGCTTCAGTTTAGTACTTTTGTATTTTCTTCTGGATTTTATAAGTTTTATTGTAATGCTTTTGAAAACATATTTTGAAAGAATTAAGTACAATAAGCAACAAAGAGTTTAGAAAACATTGCTTAATTTAATAGCTAATACCCGGGGTCTTACAAACCCTGTGATACCAGTTGTGTTACAAAAATATGCAGCGTTTTGCCGCAGTGTGGCGGTGGGCTTAGCAGTTAGATAACGTCAGATTAATATTTTTTTAAATAATTTCATGCAATTTATATGTACAGGTGGGGATGATTACTGTTTTAAAAGAAAGTACACTACATATGGGCAGCCATCCTCTACTAATATTAACAAGAAGGAAAAATTGAAGGGGCCCGTCACTTCGAAAAATGAATGTATCGGCCAAAGGAATGCAAGGGCCACGAAGGGCGTGAAAATTAAACACTCCCTAGGCCTCGAATGCTCTAATACCGTCAGGGTCGGAAAAGAACAAGAGTTGACCAAGGGAGGTCGGATAAGATAGACGAAAGTGAGGAGCCTGGCACAAGTAAGTGGGAGCAATGCCAGGACTGAGCTAAGCTCCCCGTGGTTGCCAACACACGCTCCCAAATTAAGAGCCACTGAAGCCTTTATATGTATAGTTAAGGAGTTATCATTGTTTCATAGAAACAACAGGAATAAAAAGCCCATCGCACTACAGATCTGGTGGGACTTGGCCTATCAAGCGATCGCTGCTCATCCCGAAGGCCTGCAGATTACCAGTTAACGCGTGGTCAGTGTACGGTTCGTCCCGGTCGTTGTTCTGGTCTTTCTAGACAGGGACTGCTATCTCACTGCCAAAAGCTGCTCAGTTGTAATCACTAAGATCTGGATGTTAAAGAAAATACATATTTCATTCCTGAAGTCATTTTACCAGAAATTTAAAATATATTAGTCATATTTTCGTCATATTTTGTTCATTTAGTGATATAACACTTTCCCAGCCTTAGTGCCCAAAAGTGCCCGACTCTTTAGTTTGCCTTCCGGTCCTTAGCGCCCGGCTGCATTATCTGCACACGTCTGCTGTGTATGCGATAATTTTTTATTACTTTTTCCGGCAGTGAAATCTTTATAAGGCATTTATGAACACGCAGTACAATCTACAAGGCTAAGGAAATAAAAGAAGAACGATAATTTGTCTTGAAGTTGCTTAGGCAACGGTCTTGAACTTCCGCGAGCGCTGGCCAGCTGTTTTGTACGTAAACATGGCAGGATTGCATACTGCGGCTATTGAAACTGACCTGAACATAGGCGAACAAAGTGACATACAGAAATGGGCAAAAGTATTCATAGCCCTAACCATCCAATACAAAATGCTTCATTGCTGGACCAGTACGGGGTACAGGTCAAAATTACAAACTCAAACGTATACCTTGTACAGCAGTGGTCATTACAAGGCACAAAATAAACTGGAAGTAAATAACAGTACACAACTAAGCAAGAAATGCGTACTCCATGACACTACTTGTCTGAACATGTATTCATACCTTACGTGTAAAAATGGGGTTTGAACGAGTAAACAGAAACCTGTGCTGTTCCGTGGCATTAGTTGTGTAGTAGATGTAGACAGAGAGGGACTGATTAGCTGGTCAGAGGCGGTACTAGTCCAATGGCGAGGAAAAGTAGGGAAACGTCGGTTGAAGAGAGACGACTTGTTCTACGCCTTCACCACCAAGGAAAACCGTATTCCGAGATCGGAAACGGAAACATCATTGGAAGAAGTAAACCAACTGTGCAAAGCATCATACGAAAGTTAAAAGGACAGGACGTCCGAAGAAACTGACCGCACGAGAAGAAAGGTTCAGTAACCACAATTAAAAAACAACCACTCACTACATCTTCGGCAATAGCATCGCAGCTGGCAGAACATTTCCATCATGTAATGTCACACAAAACAGTAAGGAGGGTCCTACATCGTGCTGGGTATCGATCTAGGGTCCCAAGAAAGAAACCGCACATAACGAAAGTGAATCGACGGAAGAGACTTCAATTTGCAAAATAATATATGGCGAAAGATAATGCGTTTTGGTCCACAGTGATGTTTACAGATGAGAGTAAATTTAATATTTTCCGAAGTGATCGACGCATTTTAGTGTGGAGACTCCCTAACACAGAGCTCGATGAACAGAACCTCGTTACCACTGTGAAGCACAGCGGGGGTGGTGTTATGATGTGGGGCTCAATGGCCGCTTCAGGTGTCGGGGAGTTGGTATTCATCGAGGAGACTATGGAGAGATTTCAGTATTTGAACATCCTGAAAGAAAACGTTCGCAAAAGCGCCTAAAAGCTTGGGATTGCTAATGAGTTTTGCTTCCAACACGACAATGACCCCAAACATACGGTGGAAATTGTTCGTTTGTGGGTACCCTACAACACACCGCACACATTAAAGAAACCTCCTCACTCGCCGGATACTAACCCCATCGAACATCTATGGAGTGAATTGGAGTCCGGACTAATAAAACATCACATAACAAGTAAAGCACACTTTAAACAGTTTCTACAACAAGAATGGGGGATTATTTCATCTGAACTAACACGGAAACTGGTGTTCTCAATGCCCAGCAGGTTAAAAAAATTAATATACAGGAAAGGCAAACACATGCTCTACTGATCGAGTTGGTAATATCTGTTTCTTCAATGAGTTGTGAAGTCTTCTGGGAATACTGAATACTTATGTCCAGATAAGTAGTGTCTTGGAGAACGAATTTGTTGCTTTGTTATGTGCTGTTATTTACTTACAGTTTATTTTGAGCTTTTTAATGTACACTGCTGTACAAGGTATACGTTTGGGTTTGTAATTTTGACCTGTACTCCGTATTGGTCCAGCAATAAAGCATTTTGTTTTGGATTGGTTGGGGTATGAATACTTTTGTCCATTTCTGTAGAATAGTTGAGTAGGGGTGAAGGTAAATTTTTATTGAGTAAATAACATATGAACGGCCATAATTTTAGTGATAACAGTGATATAAATGAAAAAGGATATCGAGAAATAGGACCTGATGGCTATGCCACGGCAGTTCAGGTAACACAAACAT
Organism: Anabrus simplex; assembly: GCF_040414725.1. Lineage (NCBI taxonomy): Eukaryota > Metazoa > Arthropoda > Insecta > Orthoptera > Tettigoniidae > Anabrus > Anabrus simplex. The sequence continues at coordinate 49,240,504 of NC_090271.1, forward strand.
TCCGTTTCGTTACTCGGAATGATTCAATGGATGGTGTTGAACGTATCCATAATTTTGAAAGAGTATGACGAATAGATTGTTTTTTACGTATGTTAGGAGGAAACAAACTATTCGGTAACATACCCAATTGCATATACTGTATATCAATGCAGCATTCAAACAGGCGCATTCCAATAGGTACATAATGGGAAGACACTTGCTCAGAGGAAATAAAAGCTGATATACATGAGCATCATTCCGCTTCCAAAATAACGTGATTATTGGTTTAGAGGGATTCAGGCAGCATGAAAATGTGATAAATACAGCCTACCACTGTGTCGAGTATCATCAGTAGTGGGGTGGAGGTTTGAAGCAAGAACCTTATGACTCAATTAATAGAGAAATGGATGTGATAGTATGTGTTTCTAACATTGATGAAAATTTTTAGCCCGCCTCTGTGGTGTATTGGTTAATGTGATTAGCTGCCACCCCCAGAGGCCCGGGTTAGATTCCCGGCTCTGCCACGAAATTTGAAAAGTGGTACGAGGGCTGGAACGAGGTCCAATCAGCCTCGGGAGGTCAACTGAGTGGAGGTGGGTTCGATTCCAACCTCAGCCATCCTGGAAGTGGTTTTCCGTGGTTTCCCACTTCCCCTCCAGGCAAATGCCGGGATGGTACCTAACTTAAGGCCACGACCGCTTCCTTCCCTCTTCCTTGTCTAAGCCTTCCATTCTTCCGATCCCTCCCGCAAGGCCCCTGTTCAGCATAGCAGATGAGGCCGCCTGGGCGAGGTACTGGTCATCCTCCCCAGTTTTGTCCCCGACCCAGAGTCTGAAGCTCCAGGACACTGCCCTTGAGGCGGTAGAGGTGGGATCCCTCGCTGAGTCCGAGGGAAAAATGGACCCTGGAGGGTAAACAGATAAAGAAGAAGTAGAAGAAGAATTTGAAAATTTGAATACATTGTGATCAATAGTTTTTATTATGTTTAACTTTTTCTGAAACAATGTGCTCTGCTTCAATGTTTCTTAAATAATAGGTTGAAACCTGGAGATAAGCGGTGTGAAAATGTGGACGAGAAAGCGATAAGGTCATAATTGTTATATTTTGTGCCTATGTATTTAAATTGAGGCGTCGTTTCTAACAAGGTACATGTTGTCTGCGTTGATTTTCAAACACAGGATCTTAAAATTCTGGAGTAGATGTATTTTTTTCCGAAACAGATAGGTAGAAGGATTAGAAGATGTTATACCGAGAAAGAGATGCTCTACGAACGTACACCGAAAGACACACACACAAAAAAAAACATCAAGTAGTCAATTACTTGAAATGAAGCTGTTAAAGCTTGTTACATGTAACAAAGAATCATGCTAATACTTCATATTTATATATGGGGGGGGGGGGACAGAATGAGAACTGCGCCTCAGGGCTATGGTAATGAATAGGGCCCGGATATCTATGCAGTAATAGGTTAGAATGCAAACTTACTGAAGCCAGTAACAAGTAGAGTCTACCCGCACGACGGTTATGCAATGAGGTTTGCATATACATTAGGGTTTTGGCCCAGGAACCCCTAGAATTTATGTTACTCCCACTACATTACGTTAGAGCGGGCTAGTCGATATTTCCTACTAAATTATTTTGTTACTAAATAACTTTGTTAGTAGGAAATGTCGACTAGCCCGCTCTAACGTAATGTAGTGGGATTAACATAAATTATAGGAGTTCTAATGAGCCGAACACCTAATGTTTATGCAAACCTCATAGCTTTACCGTCGTGCGGGTAGACTCTACTTGTTACTCGCTTCAGTAAGTTTGCATTCTAACCAATTACTGCATAAACATCCGGGCCCTAATAATGAAGGTATAAAGTTTTAACGTACCTAGTGTAGCTCGGTCAGTTTGTATGATAAGATGTGTCTGATGTGTTATCGCTTATCACTTGTTGACACGTTTACTGTTAGTATTCGTCATATTTAGTTAGTTTTTAGGCTATATATGCTTGCATATTTTGTACTTAGGTCATAAACTTCCGAACCCTAGTAATCACATAGGTTCACATCCTGGTAAAACCTCAGACCTAGACGGGAATCAGATTCGCGGTCTCTGAGTGAGAGACAGACACGCTACTTCTTTTTCTTAAATTTTGGCTTTCGGTCTTAACGACCACTTATCCAGATAAAATTCTGTATGTTTCTGATTATTAATTACGAATCGAATTTTATGATTTCAACTTATACATTTAAGACGAACACAAACACCCAGCCCCCGAGCCGGAGAAATTAACCAGGCGAAGTTAAAATCCCCTACCCGGCCGGAAATCGAACCCGGGACCCCAGTGACCAAAAGCCAGCACGCCAACCATTTAGCCATGGAGCCGGACAACGCCACTTCTTGACCGCGGGACTTCACTGCTGGTTTGCTAATGTCACGAATTAACAGGCAGGTGGCCGTCCGGAGGGGCGTTTCGCGTTGCACTGCGTACACACACCGGGAGTAAAACTAATGTCGTCTGCAAGGAAATCTTACAAGGCCATAATTGCTCCCATGCGAAGCCGAGACAGGTCGTTAGTAAGAAATAAACGCAATGAAGATAATATTGGCGTATTAATTTTGCCCACCTCTTAAAAATGTATTCTTTCCAATGGGGGCCTCTTCTTGTTCTTAAGGAAACCATCAAATTCAGCCCCGACACTGATGTACGCTCAATAGAATGTCGCAGGCTGGCATGAAGGAATGTGGAACAGGAGTGGTCCCACTTTGAAAGGTCGGGCTACACGTACCATATGTTATCCTGTTGACTCTGGCTGTCAATATTTCAATCCATGTACAAAGCTGAGCGATCAGGAGTTCCTCCCACAAGATCGTAAAACCCACACTACACTACATTACACAGCTACAATAGCAGCGCGTTCAACTTGGAGATCGAAGTTCGAACTCCACCCAACTAAACGTGTCACCCTCAGAAACAATCGTCAGGTCACCAAAGGGCCACAGCTCCTTGATATTGTTCGAGACATAGTACAGGATTCAATGATTACGAACTACTGACTTTCACTTGAGACAGGCTCTGATGTCTTTCTGCTTACTCACACATGCAAACACACAGTAGTCTGCTCTTTTGACTATTGACAGATAGACAGAGAGATAGATAGATAGATAGAGATAGATAGATAGATAGATAGATAGATAGATAGATAGATAGATAGATAACTTATTTATCCTGGCAAAATTAGGGACAGCTGTCCCTGTCTTACACTTAACCAGTAACATCATTAGAATGATAAGTAACTAATTACAAATTATTAAAAAGTAACCTATCATAAACTAAAAAACTACTGAACTAAAGCTAACAGTAACTACTTTGACACCAAAAGTAATAAAAGTCATGAGGGAAGAGCACAATATTACAGCAAAGATAGATAGATTTGTGAAGATGCACGGGAACACTTAAGTTCCAGAAATAAAAAGAGATTTACGAAACAAAATACAAATCTGTGAAATAAAAGTTACTCTTGTACTGTGAGTTTCCACTAATTTTGAGAAAGGTACAGGGTAGGCTGGGGGAAAAGGATTTGAAAGAAAAGCGAAAGAGGAAGTAGGAAATTGATTATGTCCTGCCACCTTGCCATTTGTGTCTTTCCATTAAATATTTTGTGCATTCACGTTTAAATTTCTTGGACACGAATATTCCTCTGACTTCTTGTGGTAGATTGTCCCATTCACAAATTGCAGATGAACCTCACACATGCACTTGGCGAACGCTGTAACTTCTGTAGTGATTCGTCAGTGCAGTCGTAAACTATATCACATTAATCAAGAACTGGCATAACTAGCGTTTCAGTTATAATCTTTTTGTGTTTAGTAGTAGGCTGTTAGTGCAGTGTATGAATGACTACCTTTTGAGTCCTTCGTCTACGATTACTTCCTGTATATTAGCAGAGTAATGTTATCTTGCGGTAGGCGAGTACGTGTATTGTTTAAGGTAAAAGGGGAACTGAGATTTAAAATTCCTTGTATTAAAGGGTAGACAGTGAAGATTACACCTGTCTGTATTGGTTAGTCTGTATTGGTTAGTTTAATAAATGTCAATAGAACCACGTGAAACATAGTATCTTTTAAACTATACGTTAGTAAACATACACATTTTCGAGCTTCATAACAAATGATCCACTAAATTTATCACAAAATTTTTAGTTATTCTGTAGACCGAAAATATAAAAATGTCAGGTTTTCCTATTTTTGAAATCCACTTCCCATAACAATTATTGTTAACTAGTGCAGTGTTATTATTGATCACTTTCAGAAGCTTGTAGGCTATCGACTGTATTTATTTATTTATTTATTTATTTATTTATTTATTTATTTATTTATTTATTTATTTATTTATTTATTTATTTATTTATTTATTTGACCTTCCAACATTGGTTTTTCCCTCGGACTCAGCGAAGGATTCCACCTCTACCGCCTCTAGGGCAGTGTCCTGGAGCGTATGATATTTGCTCCGGGATGTAACTGGAAGAAGGACCGGTACTTTGCCCAGGCGGCCTCACATGCTATGTTGAACAGGGGCCTTGTGGGCGATGGGAAGATTGGAAGGGATAAACAAGGAAGACGGAAGGAAACGGTCGTGGCCTTAAGTTAAGTACCACCCCGGTATTTGCCTGGAGGGAAAGTGGGAAGCCACGGGAAACCACTTCAAGGATGGAACCCCCCGAAACTGAGTCGATCCCGTTAAGGTCCTCGTGATAGAGTCGGGAATTGAACCCGGGCGTCCGGAGGTGGCAGCTAATCACACTAACCGCTACACCACAGAGGCAGCCACATGCAAATGAATGGTTTCAAAATGTTCGATAACGCCTTCAAAAGGTTAGAGTGGTTTGTGAGAATTTTAATCAGTTCCAAATCACCAACTTCGAGTGTCAGGAGATTTATCGAGAGTAATGCATGAGTAACCCAGACCAGCGGAAAGGCGCTGCTTACCATTTTTCTTGCAATTGGCTTTACGTCGCACCGACACAGATAGGTCGTGTGGCGACGAAGGGATAGGAAAGGCCTAGAATTGGGAAGGAAGCGGTCGTGGTCTTAATTAAGGTACAGACCCAGATTATTTCTGGTCTGAAAATGGGAAAGCACGGAAAACCATATTCATGGCTGCCGACAGTGGGGTTCGAACCCACTATCTCCCGGATGCAAGCTCACAGGCGCGCGCCCCTACCCACACGGCCAACTCGCCCGGTGTTGCTTACCCTAATGGAAGTAAATTCAGAATGAGAGTTTAGGCATGATAATCACTAGTTTGCATCGCCTATGAAAATTTTACAGTGGAATATCAGGACAACCCCTTCCTATTAATTTTCAAGAATTCTGACAAAAAATGTTTATATTTTGTCACTTTGTTCGTTGCATTTGTGTTTACGATAGCACAAGAATAACGGTATTTTCATGTATTTGTATAAGTAAAGTAGTTGTCAAAATAATTATGTGTTCCACTGTAGCAGACTTATAGACTCCGGTACCTTTCAGTAAACAGGACGTGACAGTCAAGTGGTATAGTGATTGGCTTCTCACAAAGGCAGCCAGTAGTTATGGCCTCGATATTAACAGCCACGTAAAATAAGAAGCTCACTTTTGCGTTTATTTCATCAGGTATTTTCAGAAATTCTTCTTCTCCTCTGCACTCAGACATTGGTGGAGAGCGTGTTTTATCGGTTGACTTTCTGTTGACAGTTTGTACTTCGATGTCATCCATAAATGCTATCCTCCGTCGTCTTCTAAGTATCTCATCACTTACACGTCATTCTACTAGTAATGTGAAGCACTAAATGGAATGTCTTACTAGAAGGTTTAATTTCATCTCTCCTTAATGGATCATAAATACTTCTTTTGCATTTTAAGAAGCATCTCCTTACTCTGTCTATCCCCGGTATTCTTTGCAATCCATTTACTATTATATATGGACGGTCTTACGCTAAAGACACCCAAGTAACATTTTTAGAGGAAAACTGAGAAAGCTTTGGCAAATTCCTACAACTTATTTACTTACAGTATGGCTGTAGTTCCAGAAGAAGGTCTACTTACCGCCTACATACAACATGACTTGTGGAGTGCTTTTAAAATAATTAAAACGGAATATTTGATTTTATGATTAAGTCCGACTCCTTGGCTGAATGGTCAGCGTTGATGCCTTCGGTTCAGGGAGTCCCGGGTTCGATTCTCGGCTGGGTCGGGGATTTTAATCCCATCTGATTAATTCTTCTAACTCAGGGACTGGGTGTTTGTGTTTGTCCCAACACTTTGCTCTTCATAATCAGACAACACATTACACTACCAACGACCACAAAAACACGCAATAGTGATTACGTCGCTCCATTTAGGATTGGCGTCAGGAAGGGCATGCGGCTGTAAAACAAGGCCAAATCCACATGTGCGACACACTTCGCACTCGCGACCCCACAGATGTGGGAAAACCGGGAGTAAAAAGTTTGATTTAATGATAAACGTATTTATGGTACTGAACTTCAGTATGTCACGCTGAAAGCTTATTACGTAATAAAGTAAGATGAACAACGCTTCTGAGCAGATTATGTGCGTTAGAAATTCGATATTGTATTGTAAGGAAAGGAATAGAATTAAGTAATTTAATAGATATATATTCACCAGATATTGTAATAGGAGTTGAATCATGGCTGAGAAATGATATAATGGATGCAGAAATTTTCTCACGGCACTGGAGTGTGTATCGTAGAGGTAGGATAGGAAGGGTGGGAGGGGGAGTGTTCATTCTGGTGAAAGAAGAATTTGTAAGCTACGAAAAAGTTAAAGATGAGATACATGAAATTCTAGGTGTAAGGCTCATTTCTAAAGATAATAGGCAACTTAATATATTTGAAGTGTACAGATCGGGAAGGGTAGCACTGACGCGGATTCGGAATTATTTGATAGGATAGTCAGCTATGTGGGAAACGACATGGAAAGAAATGTGATTGTAGCGGGAGATCTGAACTTCCCAGATGTCAATTGGGAAGGAAATGCGAACGACAGGAAGCATGACCAACAAATGGCAAATAAGTTAATATGGGAAGGACAGCTGATTCAGAAAGTGATGGAACCAACCAGAGGGAAAAATATCCTGGATGTCGTGCTGATAAAACCAGATGAGCTCTATAGGGAAACTGAAGTAATAGATGGTATTAGTGATCATGAAGCTGTTTTTGTAGTAGTTTAAAAAAAAATTGTGACAGAAAGGAAGGTCTTAAAAGTAGGACTGTTAGGCAGTACCATACGGCTGATAAAGCAGGCATGAGGTAGTTTCTAAAAAGTAACTATGGTCGGTGGAAAACGGTAAATATAAATGTAAACGGACTCTGGGATGGGTTTAAAGAAATTGTTGAGGAATGCGAAAACAGGTTTGTACCATTAAGGGTGGTAAGGAATGGTAAAGACCCACCTTATGATAATATAGAAATAAAGAGACTAAGAAGGAGGTGCAGATTGGAAAGAAATAGAGTTAGAAATGGCTGTGGAAGTAAGGAGAAATTGAAGGAACTTACTAGAAAATTGAATCTAGCAAAGAAGGCAGCTAAGGATAACATGATGGCAAGCATAATTGGCAGGCATACGAATTTTAATGAAAAATGGAAGGGTATGTATAGGTATTTTAAGGCAGAAATCGGTTCCAAGAAGGATATTCCAGGAATAATTAATGAACAAGGGGAGTGTGTATGTGAGGATCTTCAAAAGGCAGAAGTATTCAGTCAGCAGTATGTAAAGATTGTTGGTTACAAGGAAAATGTCGAGATAGAGGAGGAGACTAAGGCCAAAGAAGTAATAAAATTTACATATGATAACAATGACATTTACAATAAGATACAAAAGTTGAAAACTAGAAAAGCGGCTGGAATTGATCAGATTTCTGGGGATATACTAAAGACAATGGGTTGGGATATAGTACCATATTTGAAGTACTTATTTGATTGTTGTTTGGTCGGAAGAGCTATACCAGATGAATGGAGAGTTGCTATAGTAGCCCCTGTGTATAAAGGAAAGGGTGATAGACATAAAGCTGTAAATTACAGGCCAGTAAGTTTGACATGCATTGTATGTAAGCTTTGGGAAGGCATTCTTTCTGATTATATTAGACATGTTTGCGAAATTAATAACTGGTTCGATAGAAGGCAATTCGGTTTTAGGAAAGGTTATTCCACTGAAGCTCAACTTGTAGGATTCCAGCAAGATATAGCAGATATCTTGGATTCTGGAGGTCAAATGGACTGTATCGCGATTGACCTGTCTAAAGCATTTGATAGGGTGGATCATGGGAGACTACTGGCAAAAATGAGTGCAATTGGACTAGAAAAAAGAGTGACTGACTGGGTTGCTGTATTTCTAGTAGATCTCAGGGAATTAGAGTAGGTGAAGCTTTATCTGACCCTGTAATAATTAAGAGGGGAAATTCCTCAAGGCAGTATTATCGGACCTTTATGTTTTCTTATATATATAAATGATATGAGTAAAGGAGTGGAATCGGAGGTAAGGCTTTTTGCGGATGATGTTATTCTCTATAGAGTGATAATTAAGTTACAAGATTGTGAGCAACTGCAGCGTGACCTCGAAAATGTTGTGAGATGGACAGCAGGCAATGGTATGATGATAAACGGGGTTAAAAGTCAGGTTGTGAGTTTCACAAATAGGAAAAGTCCTCTCAGTTTTAATTACTGCGTTGATGGGGTGAAAGTTCCTTTTGGGGATCATTGTAAGTAACTAGGTGTTAATATAAGGAAAGATCTTCATTGGGGTAATCACATAAATGGGATTGTAAATAAAGGGTACAGATCTCTGCACATGGTTATGAGGGTTTTTAGGGGTTGTAGTAAGGATGTAAAGGAGAGGGCATATAAGTCTCTGGTAAGACCCCAACTAGAGTATGGTTCCAGTGTATGGGACCCTTGTGACGTACCCACTTGGCCCACAGATTAATGACGAATTTATAACGTGGTGGGTCATTTTAATATTAAAATAAATAAATGATATGTCATGGTTTCTCCAGAAACAGTATCCCAAGGGCGCCAGTCTTCAAGCTTATGGCTTGAAAACAAAAGTAGATAATTAATAATAATAATAATAATAATAATAATAATAATAATAATAATAATAAATAAAAAATACGTAATGAGACTCAAAAAACTCCCAGGGGTGAGGTGAACGGAACACAAATCATTAAGTACACTAACTTGGAATTTAAGGATCATTAATAATCATTTCATAAAATACAAATTAAAACAGCTATTTATTAAGATGAAAAACGTGACGTAACGGCGTATTAACGAAATCTGAACTTACGGAAGCAAAAGAAAAAGTGAATGAAATTAACTTTAAGAAAATGAACTGTTGCGCGAAGACTTGCAGTAACTTATGCCATAAGCTCACCAAATGTAGACTCTGTTGTCTTGAAGCCGAAGATGGGTGGATCTCTCGTACAGGCTGCCTCATCTGTTGTTGGATTCCAGTCCTACATCCACATTTCCTGTCTTTAATACTTCCTATTGTACTCCTTACATAAAGTCGTAATGAGTCCTAATTTTAAGTGCAAAACCACCATGGGTTATGTTCATGGAGAGAATACACTTGTATTCTTCCGAATTACGGAACAGTAGCGTAGCTAAACTCATAATAAAAGCTCTCCTGCCCTATACCAGTCAGAACCGGTCTCCCGTTGACTACCTCTCGTCATTGAGATAACAAGTCCCAATGAGAGTAACTTTTGAGTAGAATATACTCCGATGCGAAGTGAACTAGGTTAAAATCTTCTCCGATGTGTAGACGTAGAATCGTAGTAAGAGTATCTTCCAAGCGTGAGAATCGGAATCAGAATGTCCGAATCTCCGAATCCGAATGTGAGTCTGAATGAGAGTCTGAATGTGAGAATGTCCTCTCCAGCCATTCTCGGTGGTATATATTGGTTCAAAAGTCTCCTTCCATCAGCTATATCACATGGTCCAGTAAGATTCGAGGTCTTATCCCTTCTCCGATGTACAGCTGTGAATCCATCACGTTGCTTCATTACGTTCATTCACATAGGCTGAACTTTCCCGCTGAAATAAAGCGTCTCGAAGCTGAGTTTGAAAAGTGGGTGTTAATAATGTATCAACTGTCTTTTCATGAGGTGGAGAGGGTAAGGTCTCTCGTAACCTCGATGACGTACTTTTCCTGGAACTGGGCTTAAATTAGCCTGCTGACTCTGGTCACCTCACAACGGCTATTGGAAAATTTACTGCAAGTTATAAATATGCGTGATGTTGAAATACTTTACCCAATAATTTGTTCGTTCAGAATACGTTATAGCCGCGATACAAAGAAATGAAATGATGATTGAAATGGATGATAAAAGCCCTATATATATACATATTAATTTAAAATGACCTATCAGTGATTAAATATATACATATTATCAATTAAATATATAGTTCAATATTTAAAAACATTCAGTGATGTCCCAAACATCACATTCGCCCCTCTGAGCCTGAAACAAGTAGTACTTCGTTGAGGGCTCACACCCACACATTGCCACTTACGTTACACTTGTTTCCAAAACAATTTTACATTCATTCATTACTGTATACAACACAACACTATTTTACAAAATTACAACTTGATGATTCCACCTACAACTTAATAACAGATAATATATAACACTTCAAAATTTCCATTAAAACACAATATTACAACTTAGCGAGTTTCTGATGTCTCACTTTCTCAAATGTTCGTCATCTCTTGCTGATTTCATGAATCCAGTGTATGCAACACTTGACAATTCAATTTAGATCTGTACAAAATTTACACAAACAAAATGCATCGTATTACTCTTTCAAGTGTTTATACGTTCTTGCTGTATGACTATCACTTCACACACGCTAACACATTCACGCGGTTTTAGCCTAGGGTAAAATTATTGCAAGTCTTTTTGAAGACATAATATAGTCTACGGGGAATTTACAAATTTTAAACTGCAATATTAATGATCCTCGTTATATAAAATCAAATACTAGATTACCCATACATGGCGTTACGTAAAGAGAACAGACGTAATCTTGGTAATGAACTCGTGTCAATCGTATACACACACATCGTGTAGCAAGCAAAACAAAACTTGGGAAACTCCACCTACCAGAGAGCAGTCACTCCACGCTGCGACAGGTGTATATTATATAAGAGATAAGCGTGGCCTGGCTCACTGACCTATATTCCAGCACTATGGAAAATCCACAGGACTCGTAATATATTTACGTAAACTTCTAATGTTGTACGTACCCATTAAAATGCAATCACCGTCAGATAATTTATAAGCACACGGTCCTAGTTTCTTATGTATACGATAAGGTCCTTGATATAAAACTCCAGCCATCTCATCAATAAAAACCGTGGCGAAATCACCTGTATCATCACCTAATGCAATATTTAATGCTCTAATTAAGGCTGCAGAACTAGTCTTCGTCCCGTAGGGAACGCGCTGAAACTGATACAAGCTGTACTTATGACTAAATGCTGTCAGAGGCCTGTCCTCTACTCTCAAAGGAATCTGCCAAAAACTACTTCTTAAATCAACAGATGAAAACCATTTTTTACCCTCAAAGCCCTGAATTAACTCTTCAACAGTCTGTGATTTTAACTGGTCAGTACAAATACGTCTATTCATATCCCTCCCATCAATACAAATTCTAACGCTCCCATCACTCTTAGGCACAACGATTAAAGAATTTACATACTGGCTATTAGACACTTCAATTATCCCATCAGCTAACATAGCTTGTATCTGATCGTCAACTGCCTTGGCATATTTGTGTGGGATAGCATACCGTGGCCCGCTGAAAGGACTGTCATCCAGCACTGAAAAAGAATGTTCATAAACATGTGTTTTACCGGGTTTCTTAGAAAAAATCTCAGCGTGTTCACATAACACTGCCAACAATTCGTCCCTCTGGACTTCCTCTAATTTACTGTTACTCGCAGCTTCAAATAAAGCATCCTTATGATCCTCTTTCAACCACAACTGGCATAAATTAAACCCCTCACTGGGTTTCTCCTCATATCCAGAAACCTCAATAACACTCCACATAGAACAAACATTCGTTTTCCTCTGAATTTCATTTTTCAGTTCGAGTTTGACATACTTATTATCCCACTTCAGATTTACCGTTGCATCATCGTAATCTAGCTGAGCCGATTTTAAAGTCAGCCAGTCACATCCCAAGATGAGATCAAATACAAGGTGAGGAATAACCAAACATACCTGTACTGAAATAAAACCCTCTATACAAATCGGCACCGCAACCTGCTTGCATATTTGTTTCGACTTTTTACCAACAGCTGTAATAATGAATGTAGACTTAACAGGCATCTCTTCTATCATAATACCCTGTTTAACTAAATAGTCATACCATTCTGAACTTATACATGATTTCTGACTTCCAGTATCAATTAACGCGTGAACATACGCCCCCCAAACTTCTAATTGAACCACAAGGATTAATCACTTCTTCACCCGAATCTAAATAATTATTATCTGGTTCACACAGAAGGTCTTCCTTAACATCTAGGTCATATGGCAATAGTTTCATAACACAATTCCTAACTACTTCCTGGTAAGGCTGGAATTCTGACCCATCATTACAGCCTGCATTTAGTTTAAAGGTTGCGATCGTGTACCTACACTTGGCTCGTTAGTAACTTGTCCTCTGACGTGTTGGGCATTTCCCGATCTATTTTCAGGTGCGCCACCCCTACCGTTATGCCTTGGCTGAAACTGATTACGATTCTCGTAGTTTGGCTATCTCCTATTGTCCCTTGGTTCACTATGAGGAACAAAATTATGTGAGTTTCCTGTTCTATGCCCAATGTTTCCTAGTGCATCAAAACTCCCTAATAACTGCTCCATTTCCTGAATAGTTTTTATACTTTGCATACACGCTGCTTCGCGTACCCTGTCTGGAAAATGTCGTAACAGTAATCTGACTACATCTGAATCAGCCGTGATTCCGTCTAAATTCTGGCAAAGCATAACATGTGACAAAAAATACTCAGTCATAGAGACACATTCATTATGTTTGAATTTCCCAAATACTACCCTTTCTCTTTCACGGCTTTGAACGTTTTCGTTCCAGTATTTGTCTGTGAACTTCGTCTTAAATTCCTCCAGACTTTTCATGTTACTTTTATAGACTGAAAACCAGGAACGCGTCTCTCCCACAAAAGCATGATCAATAATGTCAATCGCCTCTTCCCAGTCCATAAACCCTTCCTCAATCCGTTTCCCAAACCGTTTTTCTACTATTTTAAGAAATTCTAATGGGTTAGTTTGTTTCCCATTGAACTTCGGTAATTCGATTTCCTTACTGTAAATCCCTCCATGACTTTGTCTCTCAGTGTTACCTTGCCTTTCTCTTACTTCTCGTCGTATGCGTGCTTCTGCCATCGCTATGCGGTTATCTAAATCTTTATCTCTTCTTTCAATTTCATTCACTACAGTGTTCTGTTTTTCTTTCAATGTCTTAATTTCCACTGTATTGCCTTCTACTATCGCAAACTTTTCTCTTTGTTCCCTAGTGTTGTCTTCTATTATACACTTAACGGTATCGATCTTGTTTTGTACCTGATCTTTAAATTCTTTTATTTCTTCCTTTTGGATCTCAACTTTATTTTTAATACTTGTCACCTGTGTCTCTAAATCCTGTCTAGTGTTGTTGCTTTCTTTTTCCATTAATCCCAACAACTCACTCCTCTGCTCTACAAATTTCTTTTCTACCTCTTGTTTGTTTTGCTTAGTTGTCCCTTTCTGTTCCTCTATCTGCTTGTTAAATCTTTCATTTTGCTTAAATAATTCTTGTAACTGTTTGCTATGTTCGTCCATCCTTTTATTAGCTTCGACCTTGTGTTCATTCAATGCCTTACTTAATTCTCGTTTAGTTTGTTCTACATCATTTTTAATTTCTGATTTAGTTTGTTCTACTTCATTTTTTATTTCTGATTTAGTTTGTTCTACATCTGTTTTAATTTGTTCCAATTCCTTTTTTATTTCGGATTTATTTTGTTCCATTTCATTTTTTATTTCAGATTTACTATCCTCTATCTTACTTAACATTAACTGCATCATTTCAAGTAACCGATTATTATTACTCTCACTGTTAGGACTAACCTCCGTCTCGCCCCCCATCGTACTATCGTCTGAATCTAACGTAACTTCGTCATTCCTACTCTTATTCCCTTCGCTATCTTCGCCCCTAATATCAGTTTCTTCCTCTACACATTTATCTAACTCTTCCTTAGAATTACCCAAAGTACTACCCTTCAGCACGTGTCCACTACGCAGCGTCATGTCTTTCTCCTCTTGCTCGGCCATGTTACCCCCAAAATCAAACACACTAGAAAAATATACTGTGGATACACAACAGTTACCCCCAAACTACTGATTTTATCCTTCTATACCAGTACTTAATGATTTACGAGCCCCTCAGTTGTGGCGACAATTTGTGACGTACCCACTTGGCCCACAGATTAATGACGAATTTATAACGTGGCGGGTCATTTTAATATTAAAATAAATAAATGATATGTCATGGTTTCTCCAGAAACAGTATCCCAAGGGCGCCAGTCTTCAAGCTTATGGCTTGAAAACAAAAGTAGATAATTAATAATAATAATAATAATAATAAATACGTAATGAGACTCAAAAAAACTCCCAGGGGTGAGGTGAACGGAACACAAATCATTAAGTACACTAACTTGGAATTTAAGGATCATTAATAATCATTTCATAAAATACAAATTAAAACAGCTATTTATTAAGATGAAAAACGTGACGTAACGGCGTATTAACGAAATCTGAACTTACGGAAGCAAAAGAAAAAGTGAATGAAATTAACTTTAAGAAAATGAACTGTTGCACGAAGACTTGCAGTAACTTATGCCATAAGCTCACCAAATGTAGACTCTGTTGTCTTGAAGCTGAAGATGGGTGGATCTCTCGTACAGGCTGCCTCATCTGTTGTTGGATTCCAGTCCTACATCCACATTTCCTGTCTTTAACACTTCCTATTGTACTCCTTACATAAAGTCGTAATGAGTCCTAATTTTAAGTGCAAAACCACCATGGGTTATGTTCATGGAGAGAATACACTTGTATTCTTCCGAATTACGGAACAGTAGCGTAGCTAAACTCATAATAAAAGCTCTCCTGCCCTATACCAGTCAGAACCGGTCTCCCGTTGACTACCTCTCGTCATTGAGATAACAAGTCCCAATGAGAGTAACTTTTGAGTAGAATATACTCCGATGCGAAGTGAACTAGGTTAAAATCTTCTCCGATGTGTAGACGTAGAATCGTAGTAAGAGTATCTTCCAAGCGTGAGAATCAGAATCAGAATGTCCGAATCTCCGAATCCGAATGTGAGTCTGAATGAGAGTCTGAATGTGAGAATGTCCTCTCCAGCCCTTGTCGGTGGTATATATTGGTTCAAAAGTCTCCTTCCATCAGCCATATCACATGGTCCAGTAAGATTCGAGGTCTTATCCCTTCTCCGATGTACAGCTGTGAATCCATCACGTTGCTTCATTACGTTCATTCACATAGGCTGAACTTTCCCGCTGAAATAAAGCGTCTCGAAGCTGAGTTTGAAAAGTGGGTGTTAATAATGTATCAACTGTCTTTTCATGAGGTGGAGAGGGTAAGGTCTCTCGTAACCTCGATGACGTACTTTTCCTGGAACTGGGCTTAAATTAGCCTGCTGACTCTGGTCACCTCACAACGGCTATTGGAAAATTTACTGCAAGTTATAAATATGCGTGATGTTGAAATACTTTACCCAATAATTTGTTCGTTCAGAATACGTTATAGCCGCGATACAAAGAAATGAAATGATGATTGAAATGGATGATAAAAGCCCTATATATTATACATATTAATTTAAAATGACCTATCAGTGATTAAATATATACATATTATCAATTAAATATATAGTTCAATAATTAAAAACATTCAGTGATGTCCCAAACATCACACCCTCACCAGGATTAACTGATTCAAGAACTGGAAAAAATCCAAAGAAAAGCAGCTCGATTTGTTCTGGGTGATTTCCGACAAAAGAGTAGCGTTACAAAAATGTTGCAATGTTTGGGTTGGGAAGAATTGAGAGAAAGAAGAAGAGCTGCTCGACTAAGTGGTAAATTCCGAGCTGTCAGCGGAGAGTTGGCGTGGAATGACATTAGTAGACGAATAAGTTTGAATGGCGTTTATAAAAGTAGGAAAGATCACAATATGAAGATAAAGTTGGAATTCAAGAGGACAAACTGGGGCAAATATTCATTTATAGGAAGCGGAGTTAGGGATTGGAATAACTTACCAAGGGAGACGTTCAATAAATTTCCAATTTCTTTGAAATCATTTAGGAAAAGGCTAGGAAAGCAACAGATAGGGAATCTGCCACCTGGGCGACTGCCCTAAATGCAGTTCAGTATTGATTGATAACTGATTGATATACAGCCGGGCTCAGTGGCTCAGACGGTTAAGGCGCTGGTGTTCTGACCCCAACCCGGCAGGTTTGATCCTGGCTCAGTCCGGTGGTATTTGAAGGTGCTCAAATACGTCAGCCTCGTGTCGGTAGATTTACTGCCATGTAAAGAAAAACTCCTGCGGCACTAAATTCCGGTACCTCGACGTCTCCTAAAATCGTAAACGTAGTTAGTGGGGCGCAAAGCAAAATACATTGATATTATTATTATTATTATTACTATTATTGTACCGGGAGGTACACCCCAACGCCGCGCATTTAAATCTAGCGCCTAAATGAACTCCTCTATTGGTGAAATAGTGAAATTGAAACTGCACAAACTTATAAATTTACTCAGAAGATGTCACCACTAAAATATGATGTAAATTTTGTTATTGTGAAGTTTCCTGAACTGACTGTATTTCTACTAGTTTTGTTTGCTATCCATTAAGAAGTGTGGACATTCTTCCACAGATGTCACTACTAAAAACTATGATCATGCACCCTGGTGCGAGGTATATGTACTTATTATTCAAAGAAGTTTTGCATTCATAAGGTTTTTTTTACTGATTGATGTTCATTTATTTTTGGGTTGTCAATATTTCCTTTTTATTTCCGCCAGTTTTGAATCTAGCCAATCCCTAATTTCTGTAATTAATTTTCTACCAATCACAGTCTTCTTCTCCTACTTCTTCTTCTTCTTCTTCTTCTTCTTCTTCTTCTTCTTCTTCTTCGATTTTGAGTGTAAGTTTTAAACTGACCAATAAACATGAGAAGGTGTGGCTAGTTTAATCTTGAATGATCTCGAAATTTCCCCGAGGGTTTATAAACTGCGGATTTTCTCGTTTCTTGGCCACTTGATCGTCATCTTTTTGTGTGTGCGTGTGTCAAAGCAGGAGGCGGGCGGCCTCTTTCATCAGGCAGCAGTACATCGACAAGGTAATGGCCACACAACAACTTTATTTCTTGCTAGCTCCGCAGTTTAACCTGAGGGAAAGGTCCGAATCATTAACTATGTAACCTAGTTTTTCTAAAAATATAACTTTCTGCCGGCTGATGTAAAACTTCATAAAATCTTTAACTGTAAATCGGGATAGGGAGTGATGTACCCTCTCGAGCTCCCCTTCATATTGGTTTGAGGTGACTACGTTTAGTAACTGGTTTTCTTCCTTTCCGTAATGTTCTAATCTATTCTTATACAAGTCACCTCCATAGTTTGGGAATAGTCCCTGTTTCATCAGCCTAGTGCCCTTTAGGTTTTAAGTGTTCATATCTAGGAGTGCAAGTATTTGCCTCCATTCATTTTGTGTTCGGGCCATTTATTTAGCCGTTATTCTTGTTCCATGAAGGCCCAGTAGGTTGGGTATTTAATATCCCTGTATAATCCAGAAATTGTAAGTTGATGTCGCCGTGAATAGGGTTGGAAGACTGAAAGCCTATTAGCTCTTTTTCAAAGTAAGATTAATGAATGCCTCTTGAAGGCTAGATGTTGTAATTTTGGGAGCTAGTGCTCTTTGAATTAGGGGATTTCTGCCCCGGTATAAATTTGTGCTCTTTGGTAAATTTGAGCTAGTAGCTCAGCAAATGTAAAGCTAGGGGCTTAAAGCCCAAAGTGTTAAGATTCTGTATCTTGGATTTCTCCCCATCTTGTTTAATGATTGCTACTTGTACCTGTAAAATTGTTAAATTTTGTGTTTTGAAAATATAACCTTCAGTTTACGTTTTAAATTCAATTCTTGACATTTTAGTTAGACCCATTCACCCCGGCACCTTCGTTCACCTCTGCATTCCACGCGAAACCCCGGAACAATTATTATTATTATTATTATTATTATTATTATTATTATTATTATTATTATTATTATTATTATTATTATTATTATTGTACCGGGCGGTACACCTCCACGCCGCTTATTTAAACCTTGCGCCAGTTGAAACTCCCCTACTGGAAGGAGTCTGAACTTTGTCTTATGTGTTAAAATTCAAGTTACCCTGAAGATGCCACTACTTGGAAATTTTGAAGTTTCTGAACTGTGTTGTTTTCGATGTATTTTTGTTTTGCTTGTAGTAAGAAGTGTGAACATTCTCTTCTAGAGGACACTACTGAAGAACTACAACGGTGCACCCTAGTGCGAAGTGAAAGAACTGTTTTTTTGTTTTTTTTTTTTTGAGAAAATTTAATTTCAAAAGTTTGTTCTTTGCTAAATTTCTTTCAGCCATTGTTTAAGTTGGCAATATTAACCCTTTCTTTCCCCTTGTTTTGAATTTAGCCAATCCCGAATTTCTCGAATTAATTTTCAACCAATAATATGTTTCTTCTTCGTATTGTGTAGGGGGTTTCTTGGTGAACCAATAAAATCCTTGTGGGAGGGTGTTCTCATTCCAAAAACGCCTCGAACTTTCCACGAGAGTATATAAACTGCTGATTTTCGGGTCTCGAGGCCACTTCAGTACCATCTTTCAGTGTGTAAAGTACATAGCAGGGGGCGGGAAGCGCCTCTTTCTTCGGGGAGCAGTTCAACACCTAGGTAATGGCCTTTTAATAACTTCTTTTCTTGCTAGCTCAGCAGTTTAACTCTCGGGGCGGGTCCGAAGCGTTTCTACCATGTAACTTTCCCTAAAATGTAAAGGCTCTTAGCCTCTATTCTCTTTCAAAACTACATATTGGGATAGAGAGTGCTTAACCCTCTCGATCTCCCACTCATATTGTTCTGAGGTGAACTTATTTTTCTCAACCGATTCTTCCGTAACAGTAATGTAAATTGTTTCTTTCTTAAGTCACCTCTTTAGTATGGGATTAGCCCTTGCATTAGCGGCCTAGTGCCAGATTAGGGTTTTAAACAAGTGTATTAGGAGTGCAGATCGCCTCCTCTCAATTGTTATTTTAGAGGTCAAGTAATTAACCTTTTTCTCACTTAATAGACCTCAGTAGGTTGGGTATGTTACCCCTGTGTATATGTACTTAGAGGACAACTTGAAGGTGGAGTTTGGTGTGGCCTTTGATAGGCTTAAAGTTGAGAGCGAGTGGCTCTTTTTCGAAAATTGAGTGTTGTATGCCTCGAGGAGGCTTTACTGTGTAATTTGGAGCAAGTGCTCCTGGGCTTGATTGGGGTCTTCTGCCCCTTTGTTGAATTCTGTATATCGTAATGCTGGGCTAATTGGTCAGAATTGTGTGTCTGGCTCTCGGAGCCCAAATCCTGTAATTGTACATTCTCGATTAGTGGTTTTGCTACTCTGTACCTGCCATTATTGTTATTTCTTGTTTTTTGCTAAGAAAATATAACCTTGTTAAATTTTAAATTCACTTTAATTTCGTAGCCTGAGACCTGTTCACCCCCCGCACCTTCTTTTACCTCTAACTACCACGGAAAACTCCGTAACAATTATTCTCTCTTCTCTTCCTTCGTTATGCCCATTCATAGAGCGCGTTTGAACTTGATAGTTGGTTTGATGGTTTGTGCCTTCTTATCCTCCCAAAATCTCTTCATGAATGCACTGTGTTGCATCTTGCGTTCTGTCGACCACTTCCTACCAGTTGTCTTTTTTGGTTTCTCCCTAAATTTATGATTAGCTACTTTGGTTCTAAAAGCTCCACGATTTTCCATGATGTCGTCTGTAATATTTATTTCTTGGAGGTCCGCCTTAGTTTCTTCTAGCCATTTTATTTTGACCTTCTTTGAGTTGATTACTTTGAATAATCTTTTAGTTAGTCTGTCGCTGTTCATTCTGTAGATATGGCTATAGAAATTAAGGCGCCTTTTCCGTACAGCATCAGTAAACCTGTCGGTGAAGGAGTAGAGGTCCGCTGTTTTCCTCTTAATCCACATTCCATTTTCTCTCGTAGGACCATAAATTTTCCTGAGAATTTTCCGCTCCTGCTTTTCAATTTCTGTAATTTTAGAGTGACCACCTAAGCATATGGTTTCTGAGGCATATAAAGCTTTGGGCAATACAACTGTCTTGTAGTGTCGTAATTTTGCATTACGCGATATGACTCTTTTGTTGTAGTAATTCCACGTCAGTCTGTATGCCTTATGTAGTTTGGTGTTTCTTTCTACATTGGCACTACTGTCTAATCCTGATGGTAGTATAATTTCTCCAAGGTATTTGAAGGAGGGCACCTGTGAAATTGTGCCATTTTCCATCTCGTAACAATTATTATTATTATTATTATTATTATTATTATTATTATTATTATTATTATTATTATTATTATTATTATTATTATTATTATTATTATTGGAAACTCGATATTTACCATTATTATGGGGGATACATTTTTTAACTGTCTCGGATGATTTAATTGAATTTAATTGCTGGTTTACAACGAGGTAGTAAACCCCAATAACAGTGAACCTTAAAATCTTTAAAGTGCTTATTGAATTTCATTGACACGAAGTCTTCGATCTTAATAACTTAAAAAAAAAATCTTAATAACTAAATTATTTTTCTACGGGCTTTACGTCGCACCGACACAGACAAGTCTTATGGCGACGATGGGATAGGGAAGGCCTAGGAGTTGGAAGGAAGCGGCCGTGGCCTTAATTAAGGTACAGCCCCAGCATTTGCCTGGTGTGAAAATGGGAAACTACGGAAAACCATCTTCAGGGCTTCCGACAGTGGGACTCGAACCCACGATCTCCCGGATGCAAGCTCACAGCCGCGCGCCTCTACGCGCACGGCCAACTCGCCCGGTCTAAATTATTTTATTTAGTTATGTATTTACTTAT
This sequence comes from Anabrus simplex, assembly GCF_040414725.1. Classification (NCBI taxonomy): domain Eukaryota; kingdom Metazoa; phylum Arthropoda; class Insecta; order Orthoptera; family Tettigoniidae; genus Anabrus; species Anabrus simplex. The sequence goes on from NC_090271.1 coordinate 49,261,751, forward strand.
TTATCCATTTATTTATAATTGATTCCCAATAGCCATTTTGATAAGACATACCATACACACATTTTAAATTTCAAATTTCGTAATGAGAACATGAGGATTATACAGATAATTTCTCCAAATCTGAAGAGAGTCTTTTAGATCCAGTAATGCTATTTCCATTATTAATTTGGTTCATATGACGAAACGGAATCAAAATTCGCTAAAGTATTTGACAGTAGTGTCTCTACACCCCACAAGCAAATCTACTGCCGTAACCGTTTGAAAGGCATACTTGGTCTTAAAACACCGTACTTCTAGTCTATCAGTGCAATGAGTAATTACGGATCCAATAAGAAACGTGAAACACTTCATAGCATTTTATTAATAAAATGTTGTAATTTCACTGAACTCTATGAACTATATGTTCTTCTTTCACTGAACATTAGGTTAATTATTCATTAAAGCGGCCATCATCTTCCGTAGTTAATTCACTTTCTTCTGATGTTGCTTTCCATCTTTAATGAAAATAGTGGTGCAAGAGTGGGACGAATTTTAGTAGACTATCGAGATCCTTCAGATTTTGAGGATATATACTGTCTCCAGCAGATAGAGCTCTGCGCGGTTGCGGGTATCCGTGGATTTATCCGTTTAATTCCTCAAAGTTAGTGTCTTGGCGGATACAAACTCTGTGACAGTGCGAATAGTTTTGAAGATAGTTTCTAAACGGTGACATTTATTGATTTTCACTCAGGTATAGGTACTCTAGAAATCTCTACCCGTGAGTATTCATACATTTCATGCAGTTGTTTTTGCTTGTGGTCAGGCGACCCTTGACATTGCTATTGAAGAATGGTGATATATAAAGAGCCTTGAGTCATTAAAGCCGTAAATCTGACTGGCTCCTGTCCACAATTAGTGAAAGGAAGCAAAAAAAAGTTCCAAAAGAGAACCGCTCAATATGTCCATAGTTGCCGCAAAAGGAAATCTCTCATAAATGTGTGGCTGTAGGGAGGCCGGTGCCAGGTAACAGGGCAGGTCTATCCGTTTCAATACCTTGGGTGTAATAAGAGTGAAATAGTTGCAATAGCCGTGCATAACCTATTCACGGGTACGGACGAAGGAAGTGCTGATGAGGATGCGAATAATATTTTGTATATCCGCGCAGGGCTCTACCAGCAGGATACAACGTAGACAGAAGAAAAATAACACGCCACTATCTTTCTTTAGATAGTTATCTTTGGAATGTGAAGCATGGTATTACCTACCAAGTTATACACTGAAGAAAATTGAAATTGCAACACCCAGAAGGAGTGATGCTACATTGCTGCAATTGAACATGCAGGACGAGTGTTCGGTTGTGCGTCGATGATTACAGTTTCAGGTCCCTCTGACAGCAAGTTTGGACAACAATCAATACAGGATGTGCCCACCACGAGCTTCAATACATTGATGAATTCGTCGAGGCATGGAGTAAATAAGGCCCTGGATCGCTTCCTGAGGAATTGTGGCCCATGCTTGCTGCACTGCACGGGTCAGTTGTTCCAGAGTTGTGGGTGGCTGAGGACGGTTGGCCAGTTGTTGACCCATCATATCCCACACATGCTCAATAGAACTGAGGTCCGGGGATCTGGCGGGCCATTCTAAGGTTGTGATGTCGTGGAGAGCTTCTCTGGAGATGCGTGCAGTGTGAACTCGGACATTGTCCTGCTGAAACATCCCATTAGCAATGTTCGCCATCATAGGGACAACCACTGGATTGAGAACCCTATCAACGTACTGTCGAGCAGTCACAGTGCCCTCAACAAGCACTATTTGTGATTTCACATTAAAGCCAATAGCTTCCCAGACAATAATGCTTGGTGTTGGCCCTGTGTGCCTCTCGACAATAAGATCTGGGCGGCCCCTCACCCCGGTACGTCGGCGCACACGTTTCCGGCGATCACCGCAGGCAAGACAGAAGCGCCTATGCCATTCGTCGACCCACGTCGATCTTTCTCGACACCAGGCCAGCCTTACACGTCGCAGTTGTGGGGTCAATGGAACACCTTCTGCAGGGACACGGGCTCGTAAGCCAGCTGCACGCAGGCGATTACCAACTGTTTATTTTGTAACGTGGGTGCCACAGCTGCTCGAATTTGAGCTGCTTTTGCATGGGGTTCCATTCGGGCTATCCGAATGATGCAGCGATCCTCTCTCAGAGTAGTCCGTCACGCTGGGCCTGTGCCAGGTCTACGAGTGTGGGTACCTTCATTTGACTACTGGTGCCATAAACATTGTACCGTAGATGCCTGTCGGCCAACACGTGCAGCGACAGTCCTTAGCGATAATCCAGCCTCACACAGCCCAATTATCCGAGCCCTCTCAAACGGCGACAGTTGTTGATAGCGTGCTCTTCTCTGTCGTCGAGGTATGTTTGACGGGGAACACTTCACTGCACAGACTGCAAGTTAACTACGCTACACCAGAGTCCGTATACTGGAGTTGATTCCTCCGCGACCAATCACGTGGAGAGACATGTAGCAACAATCCAATGGGTCTGAAACTTTGATCGTTTACATACGTACATGGCATCGTTCCATATCTTGAAAATCAACACAAACGTCTAATGCCTTCATGGTGTTGCAATTTCCATTTTCTTAAGTGTAGTAAAATTTACAGTGCAAATATCGCTTAGATCTCGCTGGCATTAAAAAGGAGAGTGCTTTAAGCTTTCGTTCCGTGTCATATTGTTTAGAAAATGTGCCACTTCGTTCAGTTTAGCATAAGACCATTCATAGCATACAGCCTTTTAAGTGTACGCTGCAATATTTAAGTATAACTCTATATCTTTCTGTTACTTTGTTGGTGTACTGGTTAATGAATCAGAGCTTGTTACGACTTTAGGAGTACAAGAGCACTTGCTATATCGACATTTGCTGAAATATGTGCCAGGAATAGAAGGGCAAGGTCACTTACCAGAGCGACCTATAGAACATCACGACGGCTGTTTCTCTTCGATTTGGGCTGGAACGCGGAAACAAATTACCATTGCTAATGCTTGTATGCAAGCAAGATGGAGTATTTATAGCCGACTAATAAGAATCTTCAGCTATAACTCTTAAGCACCTATTGTTTCGGGGACAGATTTTCTACCGCCCTCTGGGGCCATCGAGCTCAAAACCGTGTCATCGACAGTGTCCTTGACGGATACTAAATCTAAACTCTCCGGGTTTTTGTGTCTTGATTAATAGCGGCTAGAGGTGAGGTGGGGACATGAACTCATTCGTAGAGGACGATATATCTTGTTAGAGATGGCTGTTGTTTTAATGCATAGCTCTGGGGCGTAGAAACCATCACCTCCATGCACTTAGTGTCTGCATGAAACTACTCTGAAGAATTCTGTGGACGTAGGACAAAAGTATATAGGACTCAAAACATATTTTGCTCAGACGGTTGAGGCGCTGGCCTTCTTACTTCAACTTGGCAGGTTCGATCCTGGCTCAGTCCGGTGGTATTTGAAGGTACTCAAATACGTCACCCTCGTGTCGGTAGATTTTCTGGCACATAAAAGAACTCCTGAGAGAATAAATTCTGGCACCTCGGAGTCTCCGAAAACCATAAAAGTAGTTAGTGGAACGTAAAGCAAATAACATTATTATTAAAACATGATTTTTCAGGAGAGAACTTTAAACATTCAAATACGTACAAATACGTAAAGCATATTGCAAATACATCGATAGAAATGGATTTATGACAATAACATATGATAAGAATATTCTTCTTCTTTCTTAATCAGTTTACCCTCCAGGGTTGGTTTTTCTCTCGGATTCAGCGAGGGATCCCACCTCCACCGCCTCAAGGGCAGTGTCCTGGAGCGGACACATTGGGTCGGGGGATACAACTGTAGAGAAGGATCAGTACCTCACCCAGATGGCCTCACCTGCTATGCTGAACAGGGGTCTTGTAGGGGGGGTGGGAAGTTTGGAAGGGACAGGCAAGGAAGAGGGTAGTAAGCGGCCGTGGCCTTAAGTTAGGTACCATTCCGGCATTTGTCTGGAGGAGAGGTGGGACACCACGGGAAACCACTTCGAGGATGGCTGAGGTGGGAATCAAACCCCCTCTGCTCATTTGATCTCCCGAGGCTGAGTGGATCCCGTTCCAATCCTCGCACCACGTTTCAAATTTCGTGGCAGAGGCCGGAATCGAACCCGGGCCTCCGGAGATGACAGCTAATCACACTTAACCACTACAGCACAGAGGGTCATGGCAGAATATAATAATTTTGTTATCATCTACTAGATACAAGATTTACGTATTTTTAATCAAAAAATTAGAAGAGTTAAAAAAATCTAAGAGCCGGGCCGTGGTGTAAGGGTAGCGTGCCTAAATCTTACTGGAGGCCCCCGGTTCAATTCTCGGCCAGGTCAGGGATTTTTACCTGGATCTGAAAGCTGATTAGAAGTCCATTCAGACTACGTGATTAGAATTTAGGAGCTATCTGACGGCGAGATAGCGGCTCAGGTCTAGAAAGCCAAGACTAACGGCCGAGAGGATTCGTCATGCTGACCACACGACACTTCGTAATCTGCAGGTCTTTGGGCTGAGCAGCGGTCGCTTGGTAGGCCAAGGCCCTTCAGAGACCTAGTTCCATGGGGTTGTAAAAATATCTAAGCGCACATAAATAAAATGAATTTATTTCATTTTTGTAGAAAGCCTCCGTGGCTCAGGCGAGTGCGCGCCGGCCTCTCTCCGCTGGATACCGTATTTCAAGTCCCGGTCACTCAGATTTGTGCTGGACAAAGCGGAGGTTGGACAGGTTTTTCTCCGGGTACTCCGTTTTTTCCTGTCATCTTTTATTCCAGCAACACTCTCCATTAACATTTCACTTAATCTGTCAGCCATTTATCATTGCCCCAGAGGAGTGCGACAGGCTTCGGCAGCCGGCACATTTCATATCCTCGCTGCTAGATGGGGGCTTCATTCATTCCATTCCTGACCCAGTCGAATGACTGGAAACAGGGTTTGGATATACATTTTCAGATTTTTGTAGAAGCAGGGAATAATGAGCCTTAATGTACTTGCATAACTGTCCCCAATGAAAAATTAAAACGATTTGTATCTTTTTCATGATACAAATAAAAAATACTTTGATAAATATTTCCTCATACCTGAATCTTTTAAATCTTCCAAACACTGAGTAAAAATACATAACTGCAGTTATTCACCAATGAGCAATAAAACGAATGTGAATGCTGAAAGTGGCAAGTAACATAAATGGTGACGTGTTTCTTTGCTCAGTGAAAAATGATGCATTTCTACAACTAGAACACTTTGATCGGATGATATTCTAAAAGAATATCGGGCTAGTAGTTGGAAAAAATTTACTCTGTGGTGATCCAAAATAATGCTATTACTTGCTACATTAACATAAAAGTGAGTACAATTGGAATTATGCTCTTCTGCCTGAATGCCATATAATTGTTCTACCCGTACCAGTGTGCATATCTACAGGGAGTTAGAGTCTGCATAATCGTAAGCTAGTAGTTACGGCCCAGGCTACTGAAATGCCAGTAGTGACAGTGCCCCCATTTTTCCCGAGCTAAGCCCAGCCATCGAGCGAGGAATCCCAAGGTGGACCGTTCGATCGTTGGCTATCACTTTCTAGAGGCATTTAAGGGTTGTTAAGGATTGATGACCAAGCAGGATAAAAAGAAATATTAAAACAACACTCTGACATTTATTCACATAAGCAGATAAATAACAAAATATTCTTGATGATATTTTTCTTTTAACATAACAGAGCTTTCATAATATCGGATTTCTTCCTCGATTTAGAGTGACACGTGTTCATATCTCCAGCTCTACTGTGCTGTAAATGAAACCAAAGAAGTAATTAGGCCACTTGCCTTTTTAAACCAAACATTTGACTGAAAGAACTAAATAAATTAACATGTGTTCAAAGTTTCACCAATTTAAAGTATTCCCAACACGTGGTTTTTTTTTACGATGTACACAACTGAATTAGTCATCTACAGTATTTAATATTGATCAATGACACCAACATGAACTTCAGTAGCAAAGAAAAACTGTTTCCAAAATCCTCAAAATTAATTAATTATTATCTTGATTATTATTATTATTATTATTTTATCATTCAATTAACCTGTTTCATTGTCACACGATCGTGTTCTTATTAATTCTCCACCGCATCATTTACCTAATGTTCATCATTAGCATTTCAGAGTAATGATTTTTAATTAATTATTAATGACTTATTTTCACAATGTTTCAAAGCAATCATGCGGCTGACAAAATTTCTACCTTTGATCTTTGCATTTCATTTCTATTCAAATTAATCTTAAAGTATTTCAGATTTTTAGAAATTTACATTACCAACGTGTGAGCTAGTTAAATAAATTCTGTTTACAAGTCGAGTGCCTTCGCAAAGTAACGAGATGATCTTTCCTTTTAAATCTCGCTAATTAAAAAAAATTAAATTCCTTCCTAGTCTTCCTTGACTTAATTTAATTAAACTTTCCCTTAAGGGCATGAAATTATTTCTTAAGGCAACACACAACGATGAATGTGATCCGCGTCACAGCGAGTGCGCGACCAGATCAAAATTAAATGAAATCAACATGGCACAAGAGAAATATACACATTTACACACACACATTCACACTAGGGAAACACGTTTTTATGTACACTATTTACATCGAATCCTGATTTGGCAATTTTATTTATGATTTTTATCGATGGTCGGGACGCGTAATGTCTCGCAGAAATAATCCGTGTACAGAAATTCTCCTACATTAATGGTGGCTAGTGATCGAAGTCATGGGTATCACTTGGTAGAAACACATTTCACATATCAGCGCAAGTTCATCTAATTCATGAGATTATAATGGAAGATTCTAGTAAAATCCATAAGCACTACCATCATGTGGGCTACAGGTTGAATTTACCGCAAGCGTGAGCCTTACTCGCATTATTTTTACTTCCTACCTGTGAAATACACTCGCAAACACGTGCTCCACTAATCATAATCTATCTTGCGCTCCAAATACACAAGAATAAATCAGTATCACCACTAATTCATCATTTACTCAATTATGCAACAAATATCCCTCAGGATAGGCCATATTCCAGACCCTTCATGAACAGAGCACATTCCATCTCACATTTAGGAACTCTACAGTAGTTTTATGGCTCACGAGCGTTTACATCTGTTTTACCCGATCTTTAGTCAATATTATTATTATTTAAGTGATTATTACATCTACTGATTCTCCTGGAATGTCGTAAAATTAGATGACTTCATCATAAGAAAAACAACAAGTGATTTTAAAAGACACTAGGTTCGACCCTATTCACTCAAGATGTACACGCAAATTTTCCGTCCGGTAACTTTCAATATTACAAATAAAGTAGATTTATCGTGTGGTCAGTGATTATTAAACTTAAGCTCCTTAAGCATGGGAAGTCATTCAAAGACAACCTACATGTCTACTCTAATAGATTCCAAAATTTCATTCACACGTACCTAGTCTACCACGACACCTTAAGAAGTAGGAAAATGAAACATTTCTAACTACAGCAAACTGATAGATCTACGACTTAAGAAGAAAGATCTCTAGTTGTACAAAAGATAAGACAGATAAATTAAATTAAAAAGGTACTCAAGTTTTTGTAGAGTTCGATTCCCGTCGACAGTCAGTTATTTCAGCATACTCCGGCCAGTCTCCTTCCCATTACCAGAGACGCCTTACATTTTTACAGCTCCATGGAGGCTCTGCAATGGATGTCCCTCGATGAAATGATGTTGGTAATTGCGGAATTCTTCATCTTGAGGTGTTCAATTCCGAGACGTCTTCCGTTGATTGCTGGTCACAAGCTGTAACTGAGATGACAAAATTAAGTATTTTGCACAAGCACACGCAGAATATAAACAGCTCGTCTACACTGTCACACTTAACTTGGCTCCTAGGTGTTTTTATTCCACAGAATTCACTAATCATCAGACTAAATTCTGGTAGAACGGACGTCGACTTGACTTGAAAATTTTCCTTCCACGTGGTCCGGTAATGTGATGTCTCACGCAGCGAACAAGCATTAAGAAGAGCATAAAGAGCATTAAGCATTAAGAGAGCGATTCACTCGAAGCAAGGCCTTTTATCTAATTAGCCCAGGAAGGTGTGTTCTTCAGCGAGAACGGTAATTGGCTGATGATCTCCTTTAATTTGCGCAGACTATTCCAGAAACAAGCTGGGTCGCGCGTGCGAAGGTAGTCACGTGGTTTGCTATAACCTTGGCACAGTCTCGCCGATGACGTATCGCACCCCTCTGAACGACAAAAAAACTCGTTCTCGGCTCGCCACGACTTCCCAAGTGATGTGTTGCGGCTTCAAGCAGACAATAAAATTTTTGCTTTCCACTTGTTAAAATATTCATAAGATCGCCAATTTTCACGGGGACATCTCTCCCTTGGTTGGAGCATAATTTCGTTTGTAGATGAAATTATAACATAACAGTGTCCATTACTATTGTTCCGGAAAATTGGCTGTTGAATCACCTGGTAATAACTTAATTGAGCTTGCGACAGGTGTGAGACTCGGAGTTCTTCGTTCCGCTCCTAGCATCCAGTAGCCTAGTCTCTCCATACAGGGTGTTCCTCAAGTTTTATTTCCATCTTCAGTAACTTATTTTTCCCTTTTAACAGATGGTTACACGGTGTCAGCTAGTGGTGTAGGTGTTCGGTAGAGTCTTAAATTAGCGGCATTGTGGACAGCTTCGTAAGATTTATCCAGACTTTGTATTTTATAGGAGTTGTTGCCAAAGACTTTAATGATCTTGTAGGGTCCCACAAACAAGGGTGCAAATTTAGCATAAAATTTGCTCGTAGGCTCGGACACAGCAGGTCTCCTCAATAATACGTATTCGTTTAATCGGAGAGGTCGGTGAAATTTTCTCCCTTGAACCCTTCGGTTACGTCTCTCAGCGTGGCGTCTCAGTGATTCCGTTGCCTTCTCAATGTTTTCCTGGGGAGTAGGTCTTACGGTTCCAGGACACTGAATGATATGATCCCAAGATCTCACAGGGTAATTATTAAAATGAAGCACTGATGGAATTTGGGAGGTAGTTTCATGAACAGTGCCATTAGAACATTCCATAATAATTGGAAGTACATCTACCCATTTCCAATGAGCATTCCCGCAGAATATTCTACAGAACTTGGCCAGCTCTTGCATTACACGTTCCGCTGGATTACTAGACGGATGTCTCACGGAATTTAGTACATGTTTGATGCCCAGTTGGGTCATGGCTTGTTTAAATTCGGCCGAGGTGAATTGTGGTCCGTGGTCTGTTAGAATGGCCTGAGGCTTTCCCATGTGAGGAATTATATTCCGGGTGATTCTCCACAGAACGGCTTTAGTAGTGGCCTTCTGGATTGGATATAACGTCACGTACTTGGAAAACACATCGATGGTCACAACCACATGACGGTTCCCTCGCTTAGAAGTTGGAATCTGACCGAACAAGTCCATTGCGTAGAGTTCTTTTGGAGCAGATGGCAAAATAGGAATGGGACTTTGCTGTAATAAATGAGAGCTTGGTTTGACCCTTTGACAAGTGTCACATGTTCTGATGACATCATTTACAAAAGTTCTCAATCCTTCCCATGTGAATGATTCTAATATCGTGGCAACAGTCTTATCTACTCCACCATGACCTGTGATTCTATGGACGTGCCAAGTAAGAAGTTCCCGTAGCTTCGGCGGTATAACAGCTCGTAGTTTCGTCCTAGCAGAGTCAATGAACTTATGCAGGATTCCATTGATATAGCGGAAATTTCTAGCTTGTCTCCTTATTTTCCGAAATCCTGGCTCGTTTGGGGTAAGTTTGTCTTCGAGACAGTCAATGATAGGCCGTAGCTTAGGGTCCCGCTTCTGTGCCTGTCGAAGGTAACCAAGTTTTCGTAAGAACTCGTGGTCTTCCTGTATTAACGTTATCTGATGTATCTCGGCGACTTCAGAATTAGGGTTTCGACTCAGGCAGTCGGCTAACAGGTTGTTCTTCCCGGAGCAATGTTCTAACTGGAGGTTAAATTGTTGTACAAAGAGTGTCCATCTGAAAACTCGTTCGGAAGCCATAGTTGTTTTTAACATGAAGGTTAATGCACGATGGTCAGTCCTGACAATGATGGGAAATCCGTAAATTAATTTCTGCCAGTATTTGAGAGCGTAGACTATGGATAACATTTCCAGTTCAGTTACGGAGTAATGTTTTTCGTGCTTCCTTATCTTCCTGCTGACGAAAGCCAAGTATGTCCTGTTTTCAGGGTTCTCCTTATCTTCTTGGAAAAGAACAGCTCCTATCCCAATGTTTGAGGCATCAGTTTGTAGAATAAAGGGCCTAGTAAAGTCAGGGTATCCCAGCTTAACGTTGTTTACGAGCATTTCTTTCGTCTTAGCGAAGGCTTTGTCACATTCGGCGCTCCACTTCCATCTATTGCCCTTCTTTAGGAGATCCTGCAACGGAGCAACTGTCTGAGTGTAATTAGGACAGTGGTTCGAAAAGAACTGGGCCATTCCCAAGAATTGCCGGACCTGTTTCACTCTCACAGGCTTAGGAAAATTACTAATGGCTTCGATCTTGACTGGGTTTGGTTTCACGCCATCGCCGTCTATGATGTGTCCCAGAAATAGGATCTCGGACTTGCAAAAGTGAGACTTCTTCAGGTTCACGTGGAAGCCAGCGTCGGATAAATTCTTAAGGAGTTTCTCCAATTTAACGAGGTGTTCCTCTAATGTCTCACTCGCTAGGAGGAGATCATCAATATACCTCGTTGTAAAGGCTTTAACCTCGTCGGTTAGGCATCTTTCGAGTGCTCGGATAAGCGCGCAGCCAGCGTTACGGATTCCAAAGGGTAGCCTGCAGAAAACATAGGTTTGTTGGCCGTATATGAAACCTGTCAATAGCCTGGATTTTTCTTCAAGCAGAATATGGAAGTAGGATGACGTAAAATCAACAGAAGAGAAGTATCTCATACCCCTGAATTTTCTAATGACGTCTTTGATCGTCGGAGGCTGATCATTCTCCGGAATTAGCTTTTCGTTCACAGATCGAGCGTCTAAACACACGCGCAGCGATCCGTCTGGCTTAGACACGACTACTAAAGGGTTAATGAATGGACTGCTAGCTTTCATGACGATTCCATCCCTCTCCATTTCTTCAATAATCTTGCCGACTCTGGAGTAAAATTTTTCCGGTATCGGATACGGCTTCTTCTTGAAGGGTAGCCAGTCTGTCACAAGAAGTGAGTATTGAAAGTTGGGAATAAGACCTGGTTTGGAATCGAACAAGTTCTTATATTTCAGTAGCAAATTCTGCAGTTGAATCTGTTCTTCTTCCGTACCCATGGCTTGCCTTGACTTCTCAGAAATGAGATCGAAGGGGTGTACGTCGTTATCGCCTTCTTCTAACACTTTATCCATGGCCATTAAAATTTCCTCAGAGGCCTCATGGTCTTCGGTTTCCCTCGGAGATAAGGCGTCTGTTTCCCCGCAATAAGCAGATGGATCGTTTACATCTGAAGGGTTTAGCATAGCAGTCTCGGAAAAATCCGCCTTCCTGAATTGAATGGAGTTTGACTGCATGTCAATCATGGCTTGGTAAGACATTAGGAAGTCTGCACCCAAAATAATATTAAATTTAATGTTGGACATGGCTAGGAATACTTGAGGAAATATCGTCCGTCCAATCTCGACATCCAACAATGTCTGTTGTTTACACATGACAGACTTGTCCGGTATTATGCCCTTAATTTTCACGTGAGATACCGGTATGACAGGTATATCATTTCTGTCCCTCAGGTCTCTCAAAAATGCCGTCAAAATGACGCTAATCGTCGATCCAGTATCTATGAGACATTTTACGTGAACATTGCAGATCCGTGCTGAAATGATGGGTAACGTCGATGGTATTTCGCTGTTACGCTGACCAACTTCGTCCAACAAGTCTTCGGGCTTGGTAGTCCATGAGTCGACCTGTACCACAATCCATTCTTGAAGTTTAGTGATCTTGCCTTCAGGATTCAGGCTATCTCCTCTCACTGGAGATGGAGTTTTTTTTTGTCGGCACCTTGGCTGTGCTCCTGACTCGAGTTGTTATGTTGGCTTCCCCGAGCCTTGGCCTCTTGGTATTGAAGGCTTTCCGCCCCCACGATATCAGGGTTGGTATCCTGGGTTTGGATTGCTCTTCGCCATCGTTCGTTTTCCTGTGTCGAGTTTTGAAGGTCCTTTAGATATTTTTCCTTTTCTTCTTCTCGCCAGTCTCTCCTTCCTCTTGAGTGGCGGAAGTCCTGGTTTCGCTTCCAGCTCCTTCGGTAATCTGAGTATGGACGCTTCCTCTCGTTACGTCTGGAATATTCCCAGTTTCTAATGGGTCTATTTCTGCGTACGGGCGATCGATCACGAGGTGAATCTTGCCCTCCAGGGTTACGTTTCCACGTTCTCCCTTGGTTGACTGATTTCGATTCTTCCTCCTTATTCGTTGTTACCTGATGGATCTGAGGTTCCGAGTTTCGTCCCTGACGAACTGGTTCCTTGGACGTCATGTCTAATTGTCTTAGTAACGCCTCAGCCTGGATTGCAGATTGTGTATTTGAGGCTATCATGATCCTCTGCACATCTGGTGGTAACTGTCGTGTGATCAACTTAACCAACTCAGGTTCTGATGGTGGTGAGTCTAGTTCCCTTAATTTTCTTAATTGACTGGATAGGAAGTCCGCATATCTCGTGGGCGTAGATGATGCATATTTCCTGGCGTATAACTCCGTCCTAAGGTTGTATTGGACGTCGCTATTCCAGTACTTCTCCAGGAATGCTTTTTTGAAACTTTCGAAATCGTCAAACGAAAATCGAAATGCGACAAACCAGGTATGAACTGAGTCTTCCAGGAATTTTTCGGTGACTCTTAGCTGCCTTTCTGGTGGAATTTTCGCATCGCGAAAGTAATCCTGCAGTTCCCGAATGAAGCCTTTCGGAGTCACGTTTCCTCTAACGTTATTGAATTTCTTGGGCTGGTCTTCGTGAAGACGAATTATATTTACTATTTGCGTCTGGCCGGTTGTATTCATTTGAGACGCGTTTACTGTCGGCTCTGAAGAAATGTCAATTGTATTCGCAGCGCCTGTCCCTGCAGTTGCAAGTGGAGTTGACGTCTGACACGTGCCGGTTACACGTTGCTCCAGTAACGCCTGCTTCTCTAGCAATGAGTTAGTGACCTTGCTAGTGTTCTCGTTCTGGATTTTCAGGAGATGCATTTCATGTACAAGCTCCTTAATTCCATCCGTGTACTCCTTTCGAATCCCTTCGGTTTCGGTTTTTGACTCAGTCGTGACCTTGTGTATGGCATTCATCAGGGTGGTTTTGATCGTTTTTATTTCGCCCCAACTATCCTCCAGTGACTCGTGGATATAATCCATCCGTTCTGAGCTATCGACTTGGGATGTCTCGATTTTGTCGAGAATGCCCTTTTCGACTTGTTGTAGCTTTTCGTTTAATCCGATGAATTTCTTCGCCCAAGCCGTTTTCGTAACCTTAAGGTCCTCTGAATTTGTGTCAATCTTTTCCTCAATATTCAGGAATGATTGTTCGACTTCGCCCTTGTATTTGTCGATTCCAGTTAATATGTCCTGCTGAACGTTCGCCAGTCGTTCACTGAATTCATTGGACATGCCCGCCATAGACTTGGCAATGTTTTCGTTTACCTCCTTTTTCATGGTAGCGAAATCATTCTTGACTATTACGAGCTCGCTCTGCATTGAGGCTAGCTTGCCGTTAAAAAGTTTAATGTCTGAACATATTTTTCCTAAACCTTCTTCAGTTTGGTTTTTAATGTCCGTCAACTTTTCTTCAATAGCTTCCCCGAGAGATTTTTCGAGGTTTATTTGTGCGTCACTGAGATCACTGAGTCCTTTCTCTAAGTGTACCTGACTATTGTTGAGTTCAGAGAGTCCTTTCTCTAAGTTTTTCTCTAAGTTAGTTTGACTATTATTGAGTTCAAAGAGTCCTTTCTCTAAGTTCACCTGATTTTCACTAAGTTTTTTCTCTAAGTGAGCCTGATTTTCACTAAGTCTTTTCTCTAAGTTAGCTTGACTAATGTTCAAGTTGGCATTAATCCTCTCCTCCATAGCCAACAACATCTGCCTTAAGTCCTCCATAGTTACAATTATTCATTAAATGGCTATTCTGGTACTGGAAGGATTCTGATCGGAATACTGAAATATTGGGAATCGAACTCCACCAAATTTATGAAGGCACCGATTTGTCGATATCATGAAAGTTCCAAATTTTCACCAATATCGGTCGCAATTATGAAACTAACTTTAATTAATTATCATCGCAGCAATTCAAATTTCTAATTACCAGCAAGAATTTGTTTTTAACAATATTCATACAAGTTACATTTAACATGTGCTTATGTTAGCCACAAGAATTTGGGCGAATAAATGTGTCAGAGTCAGCCTAATTTACTTGGTCATCTGATCTTGTCAATGTCATAAACACTGGACAGCACAAGATCATTTTCGAGCTTGGATAAGCCAATCTCGAGCCCCACGCTTGGGTTAAGCCATCTTAAATGCCCCCATTTTTCCCGAGCTAAGCCCAGCCATCGAGCGAGGAATCCCAAGGTGGACCGTTCGATCGTTGGCTATCACTTTCTAGAGGCATTTAAGGGTTGTTAAGGATTGATGACCAAGCAGGATAAAAAGAAATATTAAAACAACACTCTGACATTTATTCACATAAGCAGATAAATAACAAAATATTCTTGATGATATTTTTCTTTTAACATAACAGAGCTTTCATAATATCGGATTTCTTCCTCGATTTAGAGTGACACGTGTTCATATCTCCAGCTCTACTGTGCTGTAAATGAAACCAAAGAAGTAATTAGGCCACTTGCCTTTTTAAACCAAACATTTGACTGAAAGAACTAAATAAATTAACATGTGTTCAAAGTTTCACCAATTTAAAGTATTCCCAACACGTGGTTTTTTTTTTACGATGTACACAACTGAATTAGTCATCTACAGTATTTAATATTGATCAATGACACCAACATGAACTTCAGTAGCAAAGAAAAACTGTTTCCAAAATCCTCAAAATTAATTAATTATTATCTTGATTATTATTATTATTATTATTTTATCATTCAATTAACCTGTTTCATTGTCACACGATCGTGTTCTTATTAATTCTCCACCGCATCATTTACCTAATGTTCATCATTAGCATTTCAGAGTAATGATTTTTAATTAATTATTAATGACTTATTTTCACAATGTTTCAAAGCAATCATGCGGCTGACAAAATTTCTACCTTTGATCTTTGCATTTCATTTCTATTCAAATTAATCTTAAAGTATTTCAGATTTTTAGAAATTTACATTACCAACGTGTGAGCTAGTTAAATAAATTCTGTTTACAAGTCGAGTGCCTTCGCAAAGTAACGAGATGATCTTTCCTTTTAAATCTCGCTAATTAAAAAAAATTAAATTCCTTCCTAGTCTTCCTTGACTTAATTTAATTAAACTTTCCCTTAAGGGCATGAAATTATTTCTTAAGGCAACACACAACGATGAATGTGATCCGCGTCACAGCGAGTGCGCGACCAGATCAATATTAAATGAAATCAACATGGCACAAGAGAAATATACACATTTACACACACACATTCACACTAG
This sequence comes from Anabrus simplex, assembly GCF_040414725.1. Lineage (NCBI taxonomy): Eukaryota > Metazoa > Arthropoda > Insecta > Orthoptera > Tettigoniidae > Anabrus > Anabrus simplex. Next base: position 49,277,459 of record NC_090271.1, read on the forward strand.
GGAAACACGTTTTTATGTACACTATTTACATCGAATCCTGATTTGGCAATTTTATTTATGATTTTTATCGATGGTCGGGACGCGTAATGTCTCGCAGAAATAATCCGTGTACAGAAATTCTCCTACATTAATGGTGGCTAGTGATCGAAGTCATGGGTATCACTTGGTAGAAACACATTTCACATATCAGCGCAAGTTCATCTAATTCATGAGATTATAATGGAAGATTCTAGTAAAATCCATAAGCACTACCATCATGTGGGCTACAGGTTGAATTTACCGCAAGCGTGAGCCTTACTCGCATTATTTTTACTTCCTACCTGTGAAATACACTCGCAAACACGTGCTCCACTAATCATAATCTATCTTGCGCTCCAAATACACAAGAATAAATCAGTATCACCACTAATTCATCATTTACTCAATTATGCAACAAATATCCCTCAGGATAGGCCATATTCCAGACCCTTCATGAACAGAGCACATTCCATCTCACATTTAGGAACTCTACAGTAGTTTTATGGCTCACGAGCGTTTACATCTGTTTTACCCGATCTTTAGTCAATATTATTATTATTTAAGTGATTATTACATCTACTGATTCTCCTGGAATGTCGTAAAATTAGATGACTTCATCATAAGAAAAACAACAAGTGATTTTAAAAGACACTAGGTTCGACCCTATTCACTCAAGATGTACACGCAAATTTTCCGTCCGGTAACTTTCAATATTACAAATAAAGTAGATTTATCGTGTGGTCAGTGATTATTAAACTTAAGCTCCTTAAGCATGGGAAGTCATTCAAAGACAACCTACATGTCTACTCTAATAGATTCCAAAATTTCATTCACACGTACCTAGTCTACCACGACACCTTAAGAAGTAGGAAAATGAAACATTTCTAACTACAGCAAACTGATAGATCTACGACTTAAGAAGAAAGATCTCTAGTTGTACAAAAGATAAGACAGATAAATTAAATTAAAAAGGTACTCAAGTTTTTGTAGAGTTCGATTCCCGTCGACAGTCAGTTATTTCAGCATACTCCGGCCAGTCTCCTTCCCATTACCAGAGACGCCTTACATTTTTACAGCTCCATGGAGGCTCTGCAATGGATGTCCCTCGATGAAATGATGTTGGTAATTGCGGAATTCTTCATCTTGAGGTGTTCAATTCCGAGACGTCTTCCGTTGATTGCTGGTCACAAGCTGTAACTGAGATGACAAAATTAAGTATTTTGCACAAGCACACGCAGAATATAAACAGCTCGTCTACACTGTCACACTTAACTTGGCTCCTAGGTGTTTTTATTCCACAGAATTCACTAATCATCAGACTAAATTCTGGTAGAACGGACGTCGACTTGACTTGAAAATTTTCCTTCCACGTGGTCCGGTAATGTGATGTCTCACGCAGCGAACAAGCATTAAGAAGAGCATAAAGAGCATTAAGCATTAAGAGAGCGATTCACTCGAAGCAAGGCCTTTTATCTAATTAGCCCAGGAAGGTGTGTTCTTCAGCGAGAACGGTAATTGGCTGATGATCTCCTTTAATTTGCGCAGACTATTCCAGAAACAAGCTGGGTCGCGCGTGCGAAGGTAGTCACGTGGTTTGCTATAACCTTGGCACAGTCTCGCCGATGACGTATCGCACCCCTCTGAACGACAAAAAAACTCGTTCTCGGCTCGCCACGACTTCCCAAGTGATGTGTTGCGGCTTCAAGCAGACAATAAAATTTTTGCTTTCCACTTGTTAAAATATTCATAAGATCGCCAATTTTCACGGGGACAACAGAAAGGTCATTTCCGCAACATTCAGGGGATAAATATGAGGAGTTTAAAAGTTCAGATTTTCAAATTTCCACGTGACAAGGTAGAAAACTACCTCATTCCTCATCCTGCCCAGTACGACTCACTTTGGCGCTGCCATTGGTTTTTGCGGCTTTTCTATAACCACTTACACTTTGGTGGTGCATTTTGAGGATCCAACCATCCTCTGGACTGATGACGTAACAGACAAGATAGTCTACTTAATATATCTACTTTACAATTATTTGGCTAAATAGTTGGAAAAGCTGATGGATACGAGGATGTTACAATGTTTTAAAGTTATATGTGTATGTATAGGGAAATCTGCTAATTCCGTACGAATGGTTGCAAGTATCTAGACAGATATCTTTAAACAAGAGCCCTTTGGCGCAAAGTGTGGAGGGTTAGATGTAACTGCACTCTTGGGCAAAACTTTGTACGTGCGTCCATGTCACGATGAGGAGGAACGTCAATCAATCAGTCACTACTGATCTGCATTTAGTGCAGTCGCCCAGGTGGCAGATTCCCTATCTGTTGTTTTCCTAGCCTTTTCATAAATGATTGCAGAGAAATTGGAAATTTATTGAACATCTCTCTTGGTAAGTTATGCCAAACCCTAACTCCCCTTCCTATAATATTTGCCCAAATTTACATTCGCAACGACTAAGTTCTCCCAAGGACCAACCAGGTGTGGTATAGGAAAATTTTAAGGGGAATTGATGAAGGTTATAAGGAAAAAGCTCCACCATGTGTTTAAATGTTGAAAACTTTACTAAGCAGAAAAGTAGGGATCCCCACACTGCGAAAAACGTAACATTAAGCAATTCATCAATTGTGCCGAAAGTTGAAGGGCTAAAGGTACCGGACATATTCAAATTAGGAGTCTTGGATAGCTTCATCAAACAAAAACAAAAATAACCCTTTACTGCATGAATTATTTTTCGTTTTCGTTTGGTGAAGAAAATTTCAAGCTTTAATGTTCAACATACGCTCAGTGTATTAGATGTACCAGCAATTCTTAACTGGGGCTAATAGCTTAACACTCATATATGATGTGGATTACCATTGTTGAATATATATATACGATTTTTCACGATTTTTAACATTCAAAGACCGAACATTACTACCTACTGGCCATAGGTACGTACTGCAAGGCGCAAGTACAACTTGCAGAACCGTAGGTCGGTAATGTCTTTGAGATTGAGCCAAAGGTACTCCTGCAGCCTGTGGTAATGTGATGGGGAGGGCCCACGTAAAATAAAACGGTGGTTGGTTCGCGTGGATGTTGACGGGGTGGAAGGAGTATAGGGCTGATGTTATGTAAAAAACAAGGCTTCACGTATCACTGGGATGTGTGTTTAATTGATTGTACAGTTGAAGGTGTGCCGTAACACTACCTCTGTCTACAATATTTATACAGGTGAAAAGTTATTTGTTGCCTAAAGGCAACAGTATGCAGTAGAGGGTTAATATCACTTCCGGCCTAAATGCAGTTCCAGAAAAAATGCCGAAATCGCTTGTTTCTTTACTTGTTTTCTTATTAATTCAAATTCTATCCAAATTAAATTATTTGCATAATTATTTCTGTAATGTGTTCCTTGGTTCGATATCCTCAAGCGGATTTTATTTTTGAAAAATGCCCACCACGAATGTAGTTATAAGGTCTTAAGTGAAACAATGCATTAACTCACAATAGCGCTCTTAGTGGTGCCTAAGTGAAACTCTGTATTGACCCACATTAGCGCTCGTAGTGGTAGAAAAAGGTAAGCTGCTAATCTAATCACGGTCGACTTGATGCTTCGCTCTAGCTAGCTCTCCAGTTGGCCGTGATCAAATCGACCGGATAACGATGATTAAGAAGAAGATTGTATTTTTAAGGAATAAATAAAGAATATATTATCATACTTTATTATATTTTTATTTACCTAAAATTCGTAGCTCATATCTCTAGGATGTTTTCAACATTGAGTTGCTTGCCTGAATGGCTAGAACTGTGGATTTTTGCACAAATAAGTCAGCATGGCGGGAGTTCAACAATGGCTAGAAAAGCCCCATTATATAAGTAGGGCCGATTCTTCACGAAAGATAAAGGAAAGACTACAGAAGAAAAACCATAGCAAATATACATGAATTTTAAAACTGGAATACATTGCTTGCAGCAGTCTAAAAGCCATTTTTTTATAAATGTAGGTTACTTCAAGAAGATCCGAATCGTTGGTTGAAAGGCCAGCGTACTGGCCTTCGGTTCAGAGAGTCTTGGTTTCGATTCCGGGCCGGGTCGGGAAAATTAATCGCTTCTGATTAATTCTTCTGGCTCGGGGACTGGGTATTTGTGTCCGCCCCACCACTCTCCTCTTCACATTCACACAGCACACCATACTAACAACCACCTCAGAAACACGCAATAGTAATTACATCCCTTCATACAGGGTTGGCGTCAGGAAGGGCATCCGGCCGTAAAAAGGGCCAAATCCACATGTGCGAAGCAGTTCGGACCCACGACCCCACAGGTGTGGGAAAAGCGATAGCAGAAGGAGAAGAAGAAGAAGTAGGTTACTTCAACAAGAGCTTAAAATCAAATTCTATGTAGTGATTTTGTTACTAGATTAAGAAATGCGTAAGTGTTGGTTAGTGCTTCGTGTGTTCTGTTGTGTCAATATTCCTCTCGCAGCAGTCTGCTGTCTAGGCAAAGTTCAGCGACCTTCTCTTTCTTTTCTACTTGCCCTTGTTGCGTTTTAAAGTGTAATACCAAGTAATTAAAACGTGTGATTGGTAAAAAGTTTCCCGTCCTTGTAAAGTCACGCGATAGCAATCATTGCGATCACAACTTATTTTCTTACCACAAAATTCGTTAGCGGCGTTGTTTGAGTACGTTATATGAAAGACAGTCCTCAAGAACCCAGTAGCCAATTGGTCTTTCATCACCGATCCCTAATTTCTTCGGAACATTGGCCCCCGAACATAACCTCTGACTCTCCCTCGAATCTCCTATCAACGTATTATTATTGTCTTGACTAAAATCAAAATTCGGCATGTAAACGATCTCTGGTGACACATTTGGTGTACCCGACAGTATTCTATAAAACTCAGCCATAAACGCCCAAGAGAGATTTGGTTCACTCTGCCATCTAGTGGGCCTAGACTAAAACGAACTTTCAAATTGACCAGCAGACAGCCGGATAGCGTCCAATTAAAATGGCTGCAAACGGAAGCTTATTATTATTATTGTTGTTGTTATTTTTATCATCAAAATCACAGCCTCCTTCACAATTGCTCATATGATACAACATTTCGCGAACACGGGACTTACTCGCCTTGAATGACTCCTCGTGAGGCACGCTGCAACCTTAACTCCGGAAGTTAGCAGACCACTTGGCAAAACTGAAGATTATAAATCTGTATTTGACTAGAGCAGTAGTTATGCGTCATTTGAAAAATTCAAGATGAACAAGATCAGATATAGAACTATTGCTCAAGGATGTGGAGCAACAGGTTTTGAAGCCGTGCGGTACTCGCCTCGCAGTTTTAAGACACTAAGATGGAATAAGCTCACCGGACTAAAAATTAGTCAAAACGAAAACCAAAAACAAAACCCCGCGGCACTTAACGCCCTTTAAAGGGCTCTGACCTGCCCAGAGACCGCTGCTTAGCCCGAAGGCTTGCAGATTACGAGGGGCCGTGCGGTCAGCACGACGCATCCTCTCGGCCCTTATTCTGGGCTTTCGAGACCGGGGCCGCCATCTCACCGTCAGATAGTAGCTCCTCACTTCTAATCACGTAGGCTGAGTGGACCTCGAGCCAGCCCTCAGATCGAGAGAAAAATCCCTGACCTGGATGGGAATCGAACTCGGAGCCTCCGGGCGAAAGGCAGGCAAGCTACCCCTACACCACGGGAGCCGGCAAAAATTAGCCAACCCTCGAGAAATTATCACAAACATCATTCAACACTGTGTAACTCCGCCTCTGGACATTATAATCGCCCGGATTAGGTTAGGAAGTGAGTCCACAAGGTTGTGCAGGTACGTCTCATCCAAATTAAGCCTCTCGCTGAGGATTTGATCGCGCAGTTCCACCAAATTGTGGGATGTTGATGTCGGTGGTTAACCCCCTATTCCAACATGTTCCACAGGTTTCCAATGAGGTTCAAGTCAGGTGATCCTGCAGGCCAATCGAGATGCAGTAGGGGAGGTGAGTTTTCATAATACTGGTCATATATGCGTCCAGCCCGAAGAACTTTGTTGCTGTTGTCATCTTGAAAATTAGGGGCATCAATAGTATACTCATCATGCAGATGTTGACTGAAAGGCTACACCTGAACATCCAGAATGTTTAAATAAACATCCTGGTTCATGTAAGTGGTCACCTCAGTGACGGGGCCCAATCCATAATACGAAAAATACCCCCAAAACACCACAGACTCACCTCTGACTTGAACGTGACTTTGCACACATCCAGGATGAAATGTTTCATTTGGCCTTCGGTGCATTCGATGACGTGCGTTATTGGAATACTGGCAAAAACCACATTACGTTCCGCCAGTCAGCTACTGTCCACGTTCGATGATTTCTAGACCATTGAAGATGCGTAGCGTTATGTGACTCTTGCGAGGTGACCGATTCCAATTATTCATTGAATACAGTTCTCGTCGCAATGTTCTCTCGCTAACAGGTTGGGATGTACCTTCATTCATTGACCACAGCAATTCCTGCTGGGGTTGAAAGCGATTTTGATTCACAAGCCGTGAAACATTTCTCCGGTCCCTCTCAGTCAGGATCTTTATCCGACCACAATTGTGACGTCGTGTTTCGTGGGCACGTAGACACGTTGAACAGTCCGCTGAGAAACACCAACTTCACGCACCGTATGGTCATGGGTATGGCTAAACACGATTGCCCCCCTTTTAGCAACTCTTTCACAGCCATGTTGACGTAGAGTGTCCGCTTGAAACATCAATGTTTCATTGATCGCTACTGCCTTATGCTCACGTGGAGGCAGTGCGTGTGCGGTTGAGCACGAGACTCGTTCGCTGCGCCAGCTGTACAGGCATTTGTGCGTGCGTATTAGGGTGAGTAATTTTTTGTCCAGTGAGTTTATTTATTGGTGGAATGTAGACAGTTAAGTTTCATTTTCCAACTCTCATGGATTAAAAGAAATAAGTTTCATAATGATAGATCCGTATTGAACTGTGATTACAATAGAGTAAAATAATATATTATTATTGGTCCACCTTTTCAATACAAAATGAAAATTACATAGGGACTAGTTTCGACCTAGTAATAGGTCATCATCAGCCTGAAGTAAGTCAAAGATCGAAGAAAACATAAACAATGTAAACACCAATAATAATATATTATTTTACTCTATTGTAATCACAGTTCAATACGGATCTATCATTATGAAACTTATTTCTTTTAATTACTTAGCCAACCAGGCAAAACATAAAGCCTATTTATACTTAGGTTTAAAAGTTAAAATAGCCAAATTAGGCAAGGATATCGAGTTTCTTAAACAATGTATTACGTATAATTTGGTGTTTACATTGTTTATGTTTTCTTCGATCTTTGACTTACTTCAGGCTGATGATGACCTATTACTAGGTCGAAACTAGTCCCTATGTAATTTTCATTTTGTATTGAAAAGGTGGACCAATAATAATATATTATTTTACTCTATTGTAATCACAGTTCAATACGGATCTATCATTATGAAACTTATTTCTTTTAATTACTTAGCCAACCAGGCAAAACGTAAAGCCTATTTATACTTAGGTTTAAAAGTTAAAATAGCCAAATTAGGCAAGGATATCGAGTTTCTTAAACAATGTATTACGTATAATTTGGTGTTTACATTGTTTATGTTTTCTTCGATCTTTGACTTACTTCAGGCTGATGATGACCTATTACTAGGTCGAAACTAGTCCCTATGTAATTTTCATTTTGTATTGAAAAGGTGGACCAATAATAATATATTATTTTACTCTATTGTAACTCTCATGGAGCCTATTTTTGTTTAACTGCACTCTCACACCCGACGAATCTAATTTTTCCTTCTATTAGTACTTTTGTCACCGGGCGAGTTGGCCGTGCGTGTAGAGGAGCACGGCTGTGAGCTTGCATCCGGGAGATAGTAGGTTCGAATCCCACTATCGGCAGCCCTGAAAATGGTTTTCCGTGGTTTCCCATTTTCACACCAGGCAAATGCTGGGGCTGTACCTTAATTAAGGCCACGGCCGCTTCCTTCCAACTCCTAGGCATTTCCTATCCCATCGTCGCCATAAGACCTATCTGTGTCGGTGCGACGTAAAGCCCCTAGCAAAAAAAAAAAAAAGTACTTTTGTCTGGTGGAACCTTGTTTCAACCTCAGAATTTACGAGCAATTCTTAAAGAACTGGCTATATTATGCGGACAGAACTACGAATATTATATTCTTACGGGGAAGAGATAACTAACACTGAAGTGTGTGGTGGAACAATGCCTGTTAAAGACAATGCATAATGTGAAGCGAATTTACCTCGTCGTACCTATGAAAAACGTACTTTAGTTCTGCATACATTCGGTGTTCACTTACCTCAACGACTAGAATAGTGGATTCTCGTTTAAATTCACAGTAAGGCTAATTCCTCTGTAACTGAAATAGAATTTTACTGTGGAAACGCGAAGGGAAGGTCTGATCGGCTAATTACAACCTCTAAATATCTTGTACTATGATAGTAAAGGCACAGTATATTCGTTTGATAGTAGAATTGAGAAACTTCACTATCCTCTTAACTGACTGGAAGGCAGGCATTTTTAAGGTGAGTACTTCTACAATACGTTTTGTTATTTGCGGGCTTAGTTGAAGTATTACAATTAAGTTAATCAATTGAAAAAGTAATTTATAATACTGTTATGAAGAAGTAAAGAAACATAGCAATGGAACCACCAACTTCCTGAATTTACAGGTCGTCACTGTGAACACAGTGATTTTGGAACCACCAAATTCCTGAATTTACAGGTTGTCACTGTGAACACAGTGATTTAGGAACCACCAAATTCCTGAATTTACAGGTTGTCACTGTGGACACAGGAATTTTGGAACCACCAGATTCCTGAGTTTACAAGTTGCTTCTGTGGACAGAGTGAACTAAAACAGTATGGAATATAGGCCTACATTGCTGATTTTTGTACAGATTATAGGTAACATAGTATCATATTGGGCGTTATTAGATCTTGAGGTGGGGCTGATTTTTGTACAGATTATAGGTAACATAGTATCATATTGGGCGTTATTAGATCTTGAGGTGGGATTTTATGAATCCTAATGAATCACACCGGGCGAGTTGGCCGTGCGCGTAGAGGCGCGCGGCTGTGAGCTTGCATCCGGGAGATAGTAGGTTCGAATCCCACTATCGGCAGCCCTGAAGATGGTTTTCCGTGGTTTCCCATTTTCACACGAGGTAAATGCTGGGGCTGTACCTTAATTAAGTACACGGCCGCTTCCTTCCAACTCCTAGGCCTTTCCTATCCCATCGTCGCCATAAGACCTATCTGTGTCGGTGCGACGTAGAACCCCTAGCAAAAAATGAATCACAGATTAAATTAACCATACTATCTTGTACTCCAGTATTCCAGTCGCTTCAACATAAAAATGTTTTGATAACCATTCCCAAAATGCGTCATAGTTCCAATTTTGCATTAATATTGTGGATTTATCAGTCTCCGTACATTGAATTTGTAGAAACGGCATTTGAAAACCTTGAATTAATTGGATCAAGTTAATTGAGATTATGAAGAAAACAGTTTTTAGTTCTGTTAGGTCTTATGGCGACAATGATATAGGAGTGGGAAGGAAGAGGCCGTGGTCTTAATTAAGGTAGCTACTGCCTGGTTTGAAAATGGGAAACCTCGGAAAACCACTTTAAGGGTTGTCGATGATAGAGTTCAAACCTACTATATCTCTGAAGGTAAATGGGTTCATTTACCGAGACAGAAGAGTTATCTGTCATCTGTACAAAAATCAGTCAGCAGGAATAAGAATTGAGGGCTATGAAAAGTAAGCAGTTATCCAGAGAGAAATGAGCGAGGGTTGCAGTGTGCCCCCGCAACATTTTTGATTACCTGTAAAAAACTGAAAGAAAGCCTCATATGAATAGGGAGGCTGTTAAGAAATACACGATGAAAAATTTTCAAGTCAATCAACCGCAATCATACGATTTTTATTATTATTATTATTATTATTATTATTATTATTATTATTATTATTATTATTCCACCGCATTTCCCATACCTGTAGCGTCGTGGGTGTGAAAAGTGTCGCACATGTGGATTTGACCCTATTTCACGGCTGGATGCCCTTCCTGACGCCAACCCTCTCCGGAGGGATGTATTCACTACTGCGCGTTTCTGTGGTGGTGTGTTGTCTGAAAATGAAGAGGAGAGGGTCGGGACAAACACAAACACCTAGTACCCGAGCCAGAATAATTATCAATCACGATTAAAATCCCCGACCCAGCAAGGAATCGAACCCGGGATTCTCTGAAACGAAGAGGACCGATATTGAATACATTCCTCCAGATAATTTCGTGAGGAAGTGCAAAATATGGTAAATAAACTTCATAAAGCAGCAGGAATAGATGAAGTTTGACCTGAAATGGTGAAGCAGAGTGGCAAATCAAAGTAGTAATGGCTTAGCAGAATAAAAAAGATTAGCATGGAATATTAGTAAGGTACTTTCTGACTGGACAAAAGTGGTAATAAGCAAGGGAATAGGAAGGGTTGCAACAACTATCGAGGTATTTCATTGATCAGTATATCAGGAAAGACGTTTTGGAAAGTAGAGTGTGATCAATGGTTGAGAGTAAGTTGGATGGAAGCCACTGTGGTTTCAGACCACAGCGAGGCCGTCTGGATCAGATTATTACTATTGGCGACCATCTGCCCATAATGAATCTCGTGTTCATTGATCGACAACACCAATATCCAAGAAATTATAATGAAGTTACATAAATTGCCTCGAGGATTTACTGTGAGCAAACCTTGCTGCTGGTTGCTAGAAAGTAGATAGTGGATCCCACACCGAAATAAATATACAGCAGGAAGTGAGACTTTTCGCATGTAAAACAAACGGCTTAGTGATTTCAATAAATAACCGGAAAAAAGTTTCTCTATGCAAATTTCTGGAAATGTATTTGTTGTTCAAAAGGTTATCGCGAAGCACTAATTCAAGGAACAGCCTTCTCAAGTTCGCAACTTGTGTAAAAGATCCGCTCGTTCGCAGTCAATTTTACTATTCTCTTCGCAATAATGAATGTCTCACACCTTTTCTGGTGATGATATAGAGAGTTTTATTAGATTCTAGGGACACACTTACACGGTCAGATTTCAAATCTATACCGACACATGCTAGATTTTCACCGATCTATGACGAAAAATGGCTTTACTTGTAATAAGGTGGTGTACAGTACACACAGCGTCTCCGAATTATAGTTGGGAAACTGGTGAATTGTTCTTATTTCGAGTTTTTTCACTGCCCGTCTCCTTGACAGAACAATCAGCGTACTGCCATTTACAATATTGAATTGCGTAGTTGTCATTACAAAAGCAGATCCCCTTCCTTACTGCCGATCAAATTATGTTGCCCAAGATTGCTTCTGTAGTGACAGTTGGTAGGAGTTTGTTTTCCTAACACCAAGGGAGTCGGAAAAGAACAAGTGATGACCAAGGGCGGCCGGATAGGAAGAGCTGAGAGTCCTTAAGTGATGATTTAAAATATCATATTTTAAGTTCTGTTTATACTCCTCGTCTAACAATAGTCAGAGGCGGTAGTGAATTAAACAGAGGGGCTACTAAATTCCGATCCCCACTCGAGTTTCCAGTTGCTTCCTGTACCGTGTCTCAGCGAGTTGATGATGCAATAGTTGCCTGACCTATATAGTTCACCCAGTGATGCCATTGTCTCCGCTAGTCTGCGATAAGCTTCCGTATAGCGTACAATGTAATTTCTTCTTAGACAACAGAAAGTGATCCTTTTGTGCCTTTCATGGCTTCTGAATTAAGTTTTGAACCGAAATTGTCAAGATTTATGAGGATGAATGCAGAGAGTGAATCGGAATATCATCAAACACTTCAACGCAGAGAGAGAGCATTTTCAACACTTACTGTAACAGGGTAAGTTTCGAAAAATATTACAGCATGTGACTTCTGCCCTTATTGTTCTAGATCTACCATCCCGTTACGTCGAGTGTTAAGGTTTCAAATTCACTGGCTCACATATCATGATTCAAAAGTCGATATGAAGTTCTCACAATCTTCAACCCCCACATAACTTTGTCCCTGAGGATCGCAGGGTAAAATTTTTGATCAATTATCTCGGACTCAGAGGAGGCTGTCTAGTAGTCCCCCGCATGATCGATTGTAATTGATAGTTAAACAGTCAAATCACTCATGTTTCGAAGAAAATTCCAACCTCAAATTCTGGGCCCCTTCCTAGCAGTGTTATTCCCTTCGAATTCGGATCATTTCGTTACGCAAATATAAGGCGTCGATTGAGGGGTGTCTGTTTAAGAGGCGCTATATCAATCAAAAGAAAGTTACGGGGAAAACGCATAAAACGTTGAGAAAACTCACATGGAACGTAACATGATCGGGTATGATATAAATTTTAAGGAATTACATTTTTTTGGTTTGAATTGCTCATGTCATTGGATAGCATTCAACTACTGTAATGCAAATCGAAGAATTTTTATTTTGAAGTGGAAACAGCGCCGTTTGAACCGGCACTCATCAATTGATAGCCTATATATATATATATATATATATATATATATATTTCGACATCTTAACCACATCTAATTTTCATCTAATTTTCGAGGACCGGGCGAGTTGGCCGTGCGGTTAGGGGCGCGCGGCTGTGAGCTTGCACCCGGGAGATAGTGGGTTCGAATCTCACTGTCAGCAGCCCTGAAAATGGTTTTCCGTGGTTTCCCATTTTCACACCGGGCACGGCCACGGCCACTTCCTTCCCACTCCTAGGTCTTTCCTATTCCATCGTCGCCATAAGACCTATCTGTGTCGGTGCGACGTAAAGACACTAGCAAAAAAAATTTGAGGGCTCGGATGTTGAGGAAAAATCATTTTTTTTTCACGAGTGTCAGAAGAAGAGGCCCAACATAATATATGTTCATTGTGGGTCATTATTGGCAAGACAGTGGTGGGTTTTATTTGACCCTTTGTGCCGTTTTCGGCGTTTTAGCTTATTGTTTTTTTTATGTTTAAGGTTGTAACGGCATTTTTTGCACCTTCACCTTTTTGTCGACTACATTTTTACTGCCCATTATTTCATCCATCATTTCTTAAACACCTTTCCTCTAGTGAAGAAATGTCGTATAGCTTTTAGTACCGGGAGTAGAAATTCTTTGATTTGACACCCGTAGACGACCTGTGCGTCGTGATGAGGATGAAATGTTGATGAAGACGACACATACACCTAGCCCCCATGCCAGCGGAATCAACCAACTATGGTTAAAATTCCCCATCCTGCCGGGAATCAAACCCAAGACCCCTTTGACAAAAGGCCAGGACGCTAACCATTTAGCCATGGAGCCGCACTTTTCTCTAGTAAATACAACTATTTGAACCATACCTGGAAAGAGAGATAATGAAATGAAAAGGTGAAACTAGCGCTTGAAAAAACCAGGGATATCAAATTATGTCCAAGATGAGTGAAATATTGAAAGGAGAAAATTTTGATGTTAGTGTTTTTGAATAGGAAGATCTAACTTGCTTAATGTAGTGAAACCTTAACATCCGTTGATGAGGAGAAACATTTCTCGGTGTTTCGCAACGTGCTCTCTGAAAACCGACAAACCTTTACACCTAAGAACCTGGAGATGACTATTGTGATCTACTGCAAAGCTAACTGAGGTAAGGTTTCCGAATTCCAATTTCTGTAACCCTAGTGTGGTTAAGCCAAATATGATTACAGTTCATCATCATTATCATCATCATCATCATCATCATTTTCCATTATCCAGCTGTAGCCGGGTAGGGGCAAATATGGTTCCTGTCCAATTCCTCCGGTCTTTCCACCATTCCTCCTCCAACACTGTGTCCCAGTCCACGTTTCATTCTCTAATACTGCGTTGGATTGTGTCCCTCCATCTCAATCGTTGTCTTCTGCGGCCTCTCCTTCCTTGCATTTGCATTTCCATCACTTTTTTTTTTGGCAATTTTCGTCACTCATTCGCTTTGCGTTCCCAAACCATCTTCATCGGCTCTCCTCTATTTTATCATTCACTTTTTCCACTCCAATTTCTTCCCGGATTTTCTCATTCCTTACTTTGTCTCTAGGCCTTTGCTGGCAAGATGTAGTGTTTACAGTGCACTATGTCTTCTGGTATGGGCTAGAATAAAATTGTTACTTTCATTGACCTGTCTCAGTCTCATCCTTGGCTTTGACAATATGAAAGTGGCTGAAGTATGAGTAACGCTAGTAATGCCATTCCCTATGCAGCCAGTCCCTGCTATGAATGGTGTGAAAATGTCACTCATAGGGTCGGTTGGTGCACGCATTTCAGTGGGCTTGGCAGACTGATGTGCAATAGCAACTTCTGGCTCAGTGAGGAAAGCAACGGGAAACTACCTCACTCCTAATTTCCCTCGTGCGCCTCTTCAGTGACACCTAAGCTATCTATGACAGCTAATGGTGAACCTGTTGAGGATCCAACCAGCCTTTGGGCTGAATACCCAACATACATACATACATACATACATACATACATACATACACTTTGTCTCTTCTACTCTACTGTATCATATTCCTCAAGAACTTCATTTCGACTGAATGTATTCGACTGCCATCCTTATTTGTCATTGTTCAAGTTTCTGCTCCGTAAGTTGTTATGGGTATGTAATACATCTTGCTTCCATTGGCACATCTTTTCCCCAAAACGTATTTCTTACACTATGATGGAAACAGCTTCCAGCTTGAATCTTCTTACTGATTTCAGCATCCAGTCCAGTTATACCACTTAATTTCTCCAGGATTTCCATTGCTGGTTCGCTGAATACATTTTAGGCGGGAAAAGTATTTGCATCTAAATTAAGCACGTACTTTTTTAACAAACGCAGAATTGCTTTTTAATTATGTTCATCTAAAAATATATCCTGTCTAAAAGAAGTATTTCACTCATATGTTTCTGAACTGTATGTTGCATACCACCAGAATTTTGCATTTTTAAATATTATATTCCTTCATTAAATATGTAACTAAAAATTAAATTATGAATGTATTTGGATCGCTTTTAGGTGATTTTTGCAAGTTCTTTTAAGTCCTTCCATTTCTATATTAGGTCCTTTTTATAGGTCATTTAAAGGCAATATATAGGTCTTCAAAGTCCGAACCCTATAAATCACAAATCAAATCACTCACCTCAGAATCGTCCCTTTTTGATCTCCCTTCTCGCCACGCATAATTAGCAGAGACCGATCCTTTTTCATACTAGTATTTTCTCTCACGTCACATATTTCTAACCAAACCGTTCGTATCAGAATTTTAGTCCCGAAGTTACAAATCCGAATGAGAGAACCCGATTTCATTACGTTAAAGTTCGACTTATGTAGCCTCATTTTACAGAAGTTATCACTTCAAAATCAGCTCAAATGAGAACCTTTCTTAATATTCGCATGGAAGTTCATTTTAAAGTGACACAAATCTTGGAACGTACTGTAGCTTGGAGCCTTATCTTAACGATCAGCTGGTGAGGCTATTACTTAGCTAAATGCTTTCTTTGTTCCGTGTTATTGATATCCTGCACTTTTTAATGGCACTCGGCTGGTCGCTATAACATTAGCATAGAGCAACACTTGCTCGGAGTGACAAATTGACATTCCCAATAGAATATCTAAGGTGGGCAGTGTTTTACAGCAGTCAGGCAGAGCCGTACAGTGACCTACCAGACCAGGTCGAGGGTCATCTGACACTTAGTGGGCGGACTTCAAAAGGGCTGTTGAACTTTAAACTGTTTCGGAATTTCGTCTACCTGTGCCTCAGATCAAAAGATTATGGTGAGGGAGGCCTTAAACTGCCCAGTCTCAACACGGTTACAGCTGTAGGCTGCGCGTCAAGCAGGTGGAACATGCTGGCTTCTTCTAACATAAATTCAAGCGATGAGCTTCTCGGAGGAAGAGAGAAAAATTGCCAGGAGGACGCCATTTAAATTCAGACAATTATTATTATCATTATTATTACTATTATTATTATTATTATTATTATTATTATTATTATTATTATTATTATTATTATTATTATTATTATTATTATTATTATTACCTAACCTGTATGTTTCACAAAACTCAAGCTCTTAAACCAGAGATAGTTAAAAGGTGCGCTTTGTACCAAAATCTTCCAAATCGTCTCAATAGCACAGGGAAAATCTTGCATTTCTTGGAAAGTCAACGGAAATATATTTTATGTAATCCATTTAATTACAAAGACGCACTAAGATTTGGATCGACTTTGATGGACAGATTGTCGTTAGGCGACAGCGACTTACTCTGTATCATGTCAGTCTGGTAAGAAATGCTGTATATAGGAGGATTGGAACACGCCGCCATGTTTTATGAAGTACATTTCTTGCTAGGAGGTTCATGACCGTGCCTGTTATTTGGAAATAGCAATCCAACATGCCGTGTTCGAGATGTTCTGTCATGTAATTAGGCAACTCATTGCCGAGGATCTGTTCATTTTCGCACAAAATGGAAGAACAAAGAATGTCATGTATCCACTCGCATTGCAATCAATATCATGCAAATAAATCGCCATTTATGTAAGCATATAGAAATAGTTTGAACAAATTAAAAGTCATAGGAATCTAAAAAAATATTCCGTAATCACTTTTTCCACAGTAGCAACCTTTAAATTCCGGAATTTGGTGGTTCCACAATCACTTCGTTCATAGTAGCAACCTATAAATTCAGGAATTTTGTGGTTACACAATCACTTTGTTCACAGTAACAACCTATAAATTCAGGAATTTGGTGGTTCCACAATCACTTTGTCCACAATAGCAACCTGTAAATTCAGGAATTTGGTGGTTCCACAATCACTTTGTTCACAGTAGCAACCTGTAAATTCAGGAATGTCGTGGTTCCACAATCACTTTGTTCACAGTAGCAACCTGTAAATTCAGGAATTTCGTGGTTCCACTGTCAGTTTATCCACAGTAGCAACCTGCAAATTCAGGAATTTTGTGGTTCCACAATCACTTTATCCACAGTAGCAACCTTTAAATTCAGGAATTTGGTGGTTCCACAATCACTTTGTCCACAGTAGCAACCTGTAAATTCAGGAATTTTGTGGTTCCACAATCACTTTATCCACAGTAGCAACCTGTAAATTTAGGAATTTGGTGGTTCTACAATCACTTTGTTCATAGTAGCAACCTATAAATTCAGGAATTTTGTGGTTCCACAATCACTTTGTTCATAGTAGCAACCTATAAATTCAGGAATTTGGTGGTTCCACAATCACTTTGTTCACAGTAGCAACCTGTAAATTCAGGAATTTGGTGGTTCCACAATCACTTTATCCACCGTAGCAACCTGTAAATTTAGGAATTTGGTGGTTCCACAATCACTTTGTTCATAGTAGCAACCTATAAATTCAGGAATTTAGTGGTTCCACAATCACTTTGTTCATAGTAGCAACCTATAAATTCAGGCATTTGGTGATTCCACAATCACTTTATCCACAGTAGCAACCTATAAATTCAGGAATTTGGTGGTTCCACAATCACTTTGTTCACAGTAGCAACCTGTAAATTCAGGAATTTTGTGGTTCCACAATCGCTTTATCCACAGTATCAACCTGTAAATTCATGACTTTGGTGGTTCCACAATCACTTTGTCCACAGTGACAATACGTAAATTCAGGAAGTTGGTGGTTACACAATAAATCATCTATCTCTCCTTGCTATGTTTCTTTACAATTTCATAAGGTAAGGTAAGGGTTTGTCTGCCCGAAGGCAGGTCCGAACCTCCGCAGAGGTGTTCCTGAGCCGGAGTTTACGTGCGGTAGGGTGGCCAGTTCCTTTCCGCTCCTCCATTCCCTTACCCACCACCAACACCGCGTGGCAACCCATACAACTCCTGACCACGCCCAATGTTGCTTAACTTCGGAGATCTCACGGGATCCGGTGATTCAACACGGCTACGACCGTTGGCTTAAAATTTCATAACAGTATTATAAATTAATTTTTCAGTTGTTTCACTTCATTGTAATACTTCAGCTAAGCCTGCAAATAACAAAACGTATTGTAGAAGTACTAATCTTAAGCCTGTCTTCCAGTCAGTCAACAGGATACTGAAGTTTCTTAATTCTATCATCAATGGAATCCATTGTGCAAGATATTTAAAGGATGTAATTAGCCAATCACACCTTTCCTTCGCGAATCCAAAGTAAAATTGTAGTTCAGTTACAGGGGAATTAGCCTTACTGTGATTTTTTTTTTTTTTTTTTTTTTTTGCTAGTTGCTTTACGTCTCACCGACACAGATAGGTCTTATGGCGACGATGGGACAGGGAAGGGCTAGGAGTGGGAAGGAAGCGGCCGTGGCCTTACTTAAGGTACAGCCTCAGCATTTGCCTGGTGTGAAAATGGGAAACCACGAAAAACCATCTTCAGGGCTGCCGACAGTGGGGTTCGAACCTACTATCTCCCGAATACTGGATACTGGCCGCACATAAGCGACTGCAGCTATCGAGCTCGGTTACTGTGAATTTAAACTAGATTCCACTATTCTAGTCGTTGAGGTAAGTCAACGCCGAATGTATGCAGAACTACAGTACGTTATTCATAGGTTCGACGAGGTAAATTCGCTTCACATTGTGCATTGTCTTTAACGGGCATTGTTCCAACACACACTTCAGTATTAAATGTCTCTTCCCCGTAAAAATAGATTATTCGTGGTTCTGTTTGCATAATGCAGTCAATTATTTAAACATTGCTCGTAAATTCCGAGTTTTAAACAAGGTTGACCATACAAAAGTACTAATAGATGGAAAAATTAGAACCGTCGGTTGTGAGGGTGCAGTTAAGCAAAAAGAAACACCATCAGAGTTGGAAAATGAAACTAAACTATTCTCGTGTCGTAGTTGCCATATTCCACCAATAAATAAGCTCACCGGACAAAAAATTACTCACCCTAATACTCACGCACAAATGCCTGTACAGCTGGCGCAAGGAATGAGTCTCGTGCTCAACCGCACGCCTTTACGTGAGCATAAGGCAGTAGTGATCAGTGAAACATTGATGTTTCAAGCGGACACTCTACGTCAACATGGGTAGATGTAAGGATGTGAAAGAGTTGCAAAAAAGGGACAATCGTGTTTAGCCATGCCCATGGCCATACGGTACGTGAAGTTGCTGGATTTGTTGGTGTTCTACAGCGGACTGTTCAGCGTGTCTACAATCAGTGGCCACTGCATGTGGCCACGGTACACGACGTCAGAATTGTGGTCGGAGAAAGATCCTGACTGAGAGCGACTGGAGACGCGTTTCACGGCTTGCGAATCAAAATCGCTTCCAAGTCCGACAGGAATTGCTGCAGTCAGTGAATGAAGGCACATCCCAATCCGTTAGCGAGAGAACATTACGACGGGAACTGTATTCAATGAATATTTGGAGTCGTTCACCTCGCAAGAGGCCATTGCTCGCACAGGCACGTAAAACAGTGCGTCTTTAATGGGCTAGAAATCATCGAACGTGGACTGTAGCTGATTGGCGGAACGTAAAGTGATCTGACGAATCACGGTTTTAGCCTGTATTCCAATAACGCACGTCGTCAAGTGCACCGAAGGCCAATTAAAGCATTTCATCCTTGATGTGTGCAAGGTCAGGTTCAAGCCGGAGGTGAGTCTGTGATGTCTGGGGGGTGGTTTTCGTATTACGGATTGAGCCCGATCACTGAGTGACCACTAGCATGAACCAGCATGTTTATTTAAACATTCTGGATGATCAGGTGTTGCCTTTCAGTCAACATCTGCATTCTGAGTATACTATTGATGCCCCGATTTTTTAAGATGACAACAGTAAAGTTCATCGGCTGGGCGCATATGTGACTGGTTTTATGAAAACTCCCCCACCCTACTACATCTCGATTGGCCTGCAGAATCACCTGACTTGAACCCCATTGAATGTCTGTGGATCATGCTGGAACAGCGGGCAAACCTCTGACATCAACATCCCCCAATTTGGTGGAATTGCGCGATCAAATCCTCAGCGAGGGGCTTAACCTAACGGTATCCTGATGCTTGTAATTATTTCTCCAGGGGTGATTAATTTTTGTCCGATGAACTTATTCCACCAGAACGTTCTGTGCGAGGCGAATACCGCACGGCTCCAAAACCTGTTGTTCCGCATCCTTGAACAGAAGTTCTAAATCTGATCGTGATCATCTTGAATTTTCCAAATGACGCATTACTACTGCTCTAGCAAATACAGATTTATAATTGTCATTTTTGCCAGGTTATCTGCTAACTTCCGGAGTAAACGTAGCAGCGTGCCTAACAAGGAGTAATTCAAGGCGAATATGTTCCGTGTTCGCGAAATGTTGAATAATTTGAGCGGTTGTGAAAGAGATTGTGATAATAATAATAATAATAATAATAATAATAATAATAATAATAATAATAATAATAACATTAATAATAATAATAATAATCTCCAAGATCTATAGCTGCAATCGCTTAAGTGCGGCCACTATGTAGTATTCGGGAGATAGTGGGTTCGAACCCCACTGTCGGTAGCCCTGAAGATGATTTTCCGTGATTACCTATTTTCACATCTAGTGAATTAATTAAGGTCACAACCACTTCCTTCCCGATCGTAACTATTTCCTATACCCCCCCCCCCCCATGGCGCAACAGCCCCGAAAGGCCATGGCTTACCAAGCGACTGCTTCTCAGCCTGAAGGTCTTACAGTTTACGAGGTGTCATTTGGTCAGAACAACGAATTCTCTCGGACGTTATTGTTGGTTTTCTAGACCGCGGCCGCCATCTCACCGCCAGAAAGCTCGTCAATTGTAATCACGTAGGCTGAGTGGACCTCGAACCAGCCCTCGGATCCAGGTAAAAATCCCCAACCTGGCTGAGAATATTACCCGGGGCCTTCGGGTAACAGGCAGACACGCTACTCCTACACCTCAGGGCTCTTTCCTATACGATCGTCGCCAGAAATCTATCAGAGGCAGTGTCATGTTAAAATGATAGCAAATAAAATACAAGTAATTTCAATGCCAGTGTCACTATTAGACAACAGAACGTTTAATATAATATCTAAACAAACAGGCCGTCCACTCCCTGAAGTAGTAAGATGCAAGAACCACACGATTGATGCAAAATTTCATGGGTTTCGAGGAAAAATAGAAGAAGGGGAAAGGTAACATCTGGGCACGAGAGAGGAGGAAACAGCAAAAATCAAGAAGAATGCGCAGGGTTAGTTTCCGCGGTCCTCAGATGGACAAAATCGAAAAGAAGAAGAAGAAGAAGAAGGAGAAAAGAAGAAGGAGAAACATTTATTAAAAATTTCAGGTAAATTATAATCTATTTTTGCTTTTTGTTAAATATCAATAGTATTGCATTATGATTTGCTGGCCTTCTGACGCCAACTTGGCAGTATCGGTCCTGGCTCATCCCGGTGGTATTTGAATGTGCCCAAATACGTCAGCCTCGTGGCGATAGATTTACCGGCACGTAAACGAACTCCTGCGAGACAAACTTCCGGCATCTCGGCGACTCCAAAAACCGTAAAAATATTAGTTAATGGGACGTAAAAACAAGTATGGGCCCTGCTGGACCACGCAGTGCTTTTATGATTTACATTGTTGGTCTTCCATTTTTTCTGCGTGTGCTCTTTCTTTCTTCAGTCCACTTGGTTTTTGGTCTCCTTGGAACTTCATTCTATGGCCATACTGTACTACCCATCTGTTTTTTTTTTTTTTTTTTTTTTTTTACAAGTTGGGTTACATCGCACCGAAACACAGGTTTTATTGCGACGATGCGATAGGGAATGGCTAGGACTGGGAAGGAAGCGCCGTGATCTTAATTAAGGTACAGCCCCAGCATTTGCCTGGTGTAAAAAAGGGAAAGCATGGAAAAACACCTTCAGGGCTGCCGACAGTGGGTTTCGAACCTACTAACTCCCGAATGCTGGATACTGGCGGCACTTAAGCGATTGCAGCTATAGAGCTTTATCATCTGTGTATATTTTTACTGAACAGATTTCAGTCTAATATAATGATATATCTATCTGGGCTTTCCACAAGTTCTTCTTGACTTCTTTGATTCATGGTAGACTCTTCAATTTTCTGCTGTAACTTATGTCATGATCTTGTGTGTAAGCCTTGTTGTTGGGAGTCTTTGAACGTGTCCATAACATTTCAATCATCGTTTTCTAAAGTCTCATGCCAGGTTGGACAGTTTCTCTGTTGCTCTATGGGATTTCAGTCTGTATCCGTCTTCAGTTTTTCCTGGACCAAGAATTTTTCTCATGATCTTTCGTAATTCCTTCAGAATGTTGTCTAGATCCCCTTTCCTACTGAGTAATTATTATTGTTTTAGGAGGAACAACTGGGCAACAATCCTCTATATAATACTAATCAGAGAGAAAAATGCAAAGGATCCGACACTTCGAAAAATGAAGGTATCGGCCATAAAAGACAAGAGCCACGAAGGACGTGAAAACCTAATAGCGTGGGGGTTAGAAAAGATTAAGAGTTGACCAAGGAAGGTCGGATAGGATAGATAAAAGTGAGGCACCTGCCACAAGTAAGTGGAAGAAATGCCAGGGCTCAATTAAGGATCCCGTGGTCACCAACCCACGCTCCTAAAATTCAGACTCCTGGGACCCCTTTTAGTCACCTCCTACGACAGGCAGGGGATACTGTGGGTGTTATTCTACCGCCCCCACCCACAGGGGACTTTTCTCTTGAGTAACAGTATTTCACTCGCGTACAAGACTTCAGATTTGATCACAGCATTATTATTAAAGATTTTATATTCAATAAAAGCATTGAAAGTAAGGATTATATCATTTTCACACAAATAAACGTCCGTCTCCATGGCTGAATGGTTAGCAGGCTGGGCTTTGGTTGAAGGGATCCCGAGTTCGATTCCTGGTAGCGTCGAGGATTTTCATAATTTAATTCCTATAGCTTTGGAGCTGAGTGTGTGTGACGTTTTCAGCATTAGATTTCATCTTGTCCGCCTCTGTGGTGTAGTGGTCAGTGTGATTAGCTGCCACCACCGGAGGCCCGGGTTCGATACCCGGATCTGCCACGAAATTTGAAAAGTGGTACGAGGGCTGGAACGGGGTCCACTCAGCCTCGGGAGGTCAACTGAGTAGAGGTGGGTTCGATTCCCACCTCAGCCATACTGGAAGTGGTTTCCGTGGTTTCCCATTTCTCCTCCAGGCAAATGCCGGGATGGTACCTAACTTAAGTTCAGGGCCGCTTCCTTCCCTCTTCCTTGTCTATTCCTTCCAATCTTCCCATCCCCTCGCAAAGCCCCTGTTCAGCATAGCAGGTGAGGCCGCCTAGGCAAGGTATTGGTCATCCTCCCCAGTTGTATCCCCGACCCGATGTCTGAAGCTCCACGACACTGCCCTTAAGGCGGTAGAGGTGGGATCCCTCGCTGAGTCCGAGGAAAAAACCGACCCTGGAGGATAAGCAGATTGAGAAAGAAAGAAAGAAAGAAAGAAAGAAAGAAAGAAAGAAAGAAAGAAAGAAAGAAAGATTTCATCTTAGGTAGGGCGCCATTCTCACAGACGCAGGTCGCCTATACGGCGTCAACTCAGAAGACCTGCACCAGGCCTCTTCGGAGGCCATACGCCATTATAGATACAAATAAACACGTTTTGCTAACGTCTTTTACCCTTCATACGGAAGCCGGGTCAAAGGGATTGGGGGTCGGGTTTCCACATGCGAGGGTTCTCGCACGGGTACACTAGTAAACAAATAATTTAATAAAGTCCATGCTGGAACCTGGAGCTGCTAATCAAAGGCGTGAGGAATTTTTAATGCCCCACCTTCATTTTTCATCCAAGGTCTGCCATAAACGGCACCGTACCAACTTCGTCGCTGTGAGGGCCTGAGTACAATTAGCAGAGCGCCCCATGCTGCAAGCCATAGGAACATAAAGCACGTGGCCTCACGCGGTAAATTATCGCTTGATCGCCCGCGATAAGCGGCCACTGTACCGTCATTGAAATACGAGTGGCCCCCGGCCGTCCTGCAGTAGGAATGTGGACTGGACCCCGAAGATCAGGTGAGAAGGAATTGGATTCCAACATCTCGCGTGCCTCATTCTTAAGCATTGTCACTCGCTCCTGCTCGAATCCTTTTGCATAAAACTATGTTGCGGAGGAAATCCAAGCTTTCGAAATAAACTTTCAAATTTTAAGTCGTCTTCACTTCATATACAGAGTAAAGTAGACCAAACTTTCAGGACACATTACTCACACGGAGAGGTAAATACATTATATGGACATAGGTCCGGAAACGCTTTATTGAATAATGTCATTTGTTTTACGTCGCACTAACTACTTTTGCGGTTTTCGGAGACGCCGAGTTCTCGGAATTTAGTCCCACAGAAGTTCTTTTACGTGCCAGTAAATCTACCGACAAGAGAGCGACGTATTTGAGCACCTTCAAATACCACCGGACAAAGCCAGGATCAAACCTGCCAAGTTGGGGTCAGAAAGTCAGCGCCTCAAACGTCTGAGCCACTCAGCCAGGCTAAAACGCTTCATTTCCATGTTAGAACTCATGTTCTACAGGTCTACATTGGATATTAATCAAGGGAAACACACAGAAACAGAACGTGACAGCTTACCACATGAAACTCTTTCTTGCAAGGAATCTTCGAAATTCCCTCCGTTAGCCTTGATACTTCCCACCATCCCATTGAATTTTGGATGCATGTATCGAGGCTAACGGAGGGAATTTCGAACAACGAATCCTCTCAGCTGTTCTTCATGGCTTTCTAGACCAGAGCCGCTGTCTCTCTTTCAGATAGCTTCTCACTTGTAACCACGTAGGCTGGGTGCACCTCGAACCAGCACTCAGGTCCAAGTAAAAATCCCTTACCTGGACGGGAATCTAACCTGGGGGACTTCGAGGGGAAGACACGCACGCTATCCCAACACAGTGTGGCCTACTATACGGCCTATAGTCAGATATACTCGTATTCCCAACTTTCAACTCCAAAACAATACTTACTGTACTAATATCATCGTTCGATCATCATGGACAATAAATCATTATCTTCCGAATGCCGAGTTATTGGTTCTTAGATGGCTAAAGAGTCCGTCTCTCTGGTGTAGTGGTTCAGTGTGGTTAGCTGCCACCACCGGGGCTCGGATTCGATTCCCGGCTCTGCCACGAAATTTGAAAAGTTGTACGAGGGCTGGAACGGGGTCCACTGAGTACAGGCGGGTTCGATTTCCACCTCAGCCTTTCTCGAAGTGGTTTTCCGTGGTTTACCACTTTTTCTCCAGGCAAATGCCGGGATGGTAGCTAACTTAAGGCCACGGCCGCTTCCTTCCCTCTTCCTTGTCTATCCCTTCCAATCTCTCCATCCCCCAACGAGGCTCCTCTTCATCATGGCAGGTGAGGGCGCGTGGGTGTGGTCCTGGTCCTTCTGCCCAGCTTTTTAATGAATTTATTTGTACATTGCTCAGAATTTAAAAAGGATGGTATTTCTGTATTGGACATATCCACAGTAACAAGGAAATGCACTTTTTAATTTTTCGTAATGTCTGTCTGTCTGTCTGTCTGTCTGTCTGTCTGTCTGTCTGTCTGTCTGTCTGTCTGTCTGTCTGTCTGTCTGTCTGTCTGTCTGTCTGTCTGTCTGTCTGTCTGTCTGTCTGTCTGTCTGTCTGTCTGTCTGTCTGTCTGTCTGTCTGTCTGTCTGTCTGTACGCACATCACGAGAAAACGGCTGAAGAGAATTTAATGAAAATCCGTATGTAAAGTCGGGGAATGAGCCACTACAATCTACGCTATAAATCGTTTTATTCACGCTGAGTGAAATGGTAGTTTAGGGGAAGTCCTAAAATTTTATTCTCACATATTTATGTTTTTAGTGGTCCTGTCGATGAATACTACATAATTAAGTTATATAGAATAAAATTTCCGATCTTTTATATCTTATACACTTTTACCGTGCCGGCTATGATAAGAGAGATATTCATGAATTTGTATTTTTGTTTCTAAGTCCATATCAACGCTGAGCCACAAGAAAATGGGTAAACAGAATTTAATGAAAATCGGCATATAGAGTCGAGGAATAAGAAACTACAGTCTAACAATTGTATTCGCCCTGGATGAAATGGTCGTTTAGGGGAAGGAACCTAAAATTTAATTTTTAAATACCTATGTTAGTGGTCCTATCGAAAAGTACTACTTAACAAAAGTTATAGAGAAGACAATTTCCGATCATTTATGTTTTATTCAGTTTTACCGTACCGACTATGATAATAGTGGTATTTCAGAGTCGGAAGAAAACTAAATGTGATGACCTACAATATCGAAAGTTTACTAAATTGATCAACAGTAACTTGATATTGACCATTGTTTGTTGTGATGTTCTTTGTCTCTTATGCTGCCACTCATCTCCGATAGATGGGATTGCTACTGCGAACCGAGTGTAACAGCCTGCCTGAATATCGGCTGTAAAATGCTGGGGTGTTAGATAACTTTCTTCTTTAGCAAATGTAGAATTCCGTAGCGAAGCACGGGTACATCAGCTAGGACATGCATGCATATGGCAGTCCTCATTTCAAGCACCTTCCTTCCATTATTCCCACCAGTTTGTATCACCACACATAACACTATCCTCCACCACGATAACGTCCGCCTCCGTAGCGTAACGGTTAGTGTTATTAGCTGCCGTCCTCGGGGGCCCGGGTTCGATTCCCGGTACTGCCAGAAATTTAAGAATGGCAGGAGGGCTGGTAAGTGGTTGAAATGGTACATGCAGCTCACCTCCAATGGGCCTGAAAAGAGCTGCAACACCTCGGGATGAGGACATGAGTTTACTTTTACCACGATAACACGCAGTTACCTACACATGGCGGATGCCGCTCACCCTCATCGGAGGGTCTGCCTTACATGGGCTGTACTAGGCTAGAAATAGCCACTCGAAATTAATTACCAGTTTGTATCAGTAATCATTCTCGCTACTTTCATGTCTGTTACGTCTTATTAATATGATATCCCGAATCCACCCAGCTTTCATTCCCGTATAGGAAAGTCAGTCTGTAAACAGGCCGGTTTAAAGATAGCTCTGTCCGAAAACTCACTCCTTCAAATACAACGTTTTAATTCCCTGACGATCCAACAGAATTCCTGGTTATGACGGAGGAATCAATATACTACATTCGTGGCCTGGATATTAGTTTGTAATTTTATTATGAGATAATTATTGTAAATATTAATGTTTTTTTTTTTTTTTGCTAGTTGCGTTACGTCGCACCGACACAGATAGGTCTTATGGCGACGATGGGACAAGGAAGGGCTAGGAGTGGGAAGGAAGTGGCCGTGGCCTTAATTAAGGTACAGCCCCAGCATTTGCCTGGTGTGAAAATGGGAAACCACGGAAAACCATTTTCAGGGCTGCCGACAGTGGGGTTCGAACCTACTATCTCCCGAATACTGGATACTGGCCGCACTTAAGCCAAACAAATAAACAAACAAACAAACAAATAGACAGAAACGAACAACTTTACCTTTAAGATTATTTTTATACCACCCCCCTCGCCCCCTGCCCATAAGGGTGCTAGGGGTGTCTTACCCTCTCGCGGTTTGTCTCCTGATACTAACTGATAAGTGTACCACGTTTGGTGAAATTGCTCCAGTGGTTTAGGAGGAGATGTGTCATATATACACCCACACACCCACGCACACACATACATCAATTTTTATGTATAGTAAGAATAAGAAGATAACATTTTATATGTAGTTTTTCGATTAATTTTATATCTCACCCCCTTCGCTCCCCACTTGGATTTGCAAAAAAATCCGGAGAAATACCATTCATCTCAGAGATCCTGAAATCTATGGATTCGAAACTGTTTTTAATTATTTCTATATCTCACCCTCCCCCCCCCGACCCTTTTCTCCCCACCTAAAAGGGGGCTGGACTTTAAAAAATTATAGAGTATTACTTTTCAACTCAGCGACCCCGAAAACTATGAATTCGACACTATTCTCGATTATTATTGTAACAACCCCCCCCCCCCACTGAACCACTCCCTTAAGGGCGCTAGGGATGGCTTAACCCCCACAGTGCTCGTCTCCCGATAGTAAGTGATACGTGTACCAAGTTTGGTTGAAATTGCTCCAGTGGTTTAGGAGGAGATGTGTCATTTACACACACACACTTCCATTTCTATATATAGTAAGATTTTTACACTCGTACTTCACCCCATTTCCATCCCCGCCCAAAGGAGTCCTATGAGTGCCTTACACAACAGTATATTTTTTTCCAGATATTAAGTCTTATTTGTACCAATTTTGGTTGGCAGCTATGCCCAAACGTACATACATAATCTCACTGCTCTAGAATCCTGGAGCTGACGTTGCCATGGTTACGGCAGTTCATTTCTTTATCCGATTCCTAGAGCAGGGAGCAGGGGTAGTGTGGTGCCAATATCTCCGTAACAGTTGGTTTTAGGGCCTTAAAACATGGTTTTCGGGCCCGTAGGGCTGACCGAGTTTTGTTCTTTGCGTCAAGAGGATTAAATTGAGCTATGTCTCGTCCTTATACGACAAATTCGATATTTTGCCTATAATAGCATAAGAGAAAATGGAGGAAAACCGTTTTTCCTATAAAACCCGCGTTTTTTCAAAGATTTTAAAATGATATGCATATCGAAACCTTCCCCTGGGTCAGTATACTCTAAATATGAAGTTTGGTTGAAATCTATCCAGCCGTTTCGACGTGATGGTGGAACAGACAAACAGACAAACAAACACGAACAACTTTATTTATAAGAAAAGACTACACATTTATTCCGCGTTTCATCACAAGTATCTTCAGAAAGTTCTTCTCAACATAGACACACTGCACCTCTGTCGTCGGGCTTTGTGCCTAATTACTTCAAAGTAGTATAATTGGATGGTTTTGCCGCCTCCTCCTCCTCCCGCGGGAAATTTGAATCCTGGCGGGAAATTTGAATTTTGGCGGGAAATTTGAATTTTGGCGCGAGATTTGAATTTGTAAACAAAGCCACGTGCTTTTTGACAGCTGTCATCGACAACAACGCATCGCTAACCTCACTGCTGCCATCTTGACGGGCCTAAACCTCAGTGGTACCAACTTAGCCAAACTAGCGTGAGATTTGAATCGGTAAACAAATCCACGTGTTTTTTGACAGTCACGTGCTTTTTGACAGACAACAACGCATCGCTAACATCACTACTGCCATCTTGACGGGCCTAAACCTCAGTGGTACCAACTTAACCTAACTAGCGCGAGATTTGAATAGGTAAACAAATCCACGTGTTTTTTGACAGCCACGTGCTTTTTGACAGACAACAACGTATCGCAAACCTCAGTGCAGCCATCTTGACGGACCTAAACCTTAGTGGTACCAACTTAACCTCACTAGCGCAGGATTTGAATCGGTAAACAAATCCACGTGCTTTTTTGACAGCTGTCATCCGCCATCTTTAAACTACAGAGCACCGTGCTGCCCTCTTTATCGCAGTAGCTGCAAATTCGTCACCTGTCATTCGCAGTGCTGCCATCTTAACGGGCCTAAACCTTAGTGCTACCAACTTAACCTCACTAGCGTGAGATTTGAATCGGTAAACAAAGCCACGTGAATTTTTTGACAGCTGTCATCCTCCATCTTTAATCAAGAGAGCGCCGTGCTGCACTCTATGTAGTGGCGTTAAAGTCGAAGTGCTTTACAAACTCACGTGCCTTTGTCATCCGCCATCTTTAATCCAGAGAGGACCGTGCTGCCCTCTTTGTGGCGGTGGCAAATTCCACGTGCTCTTGTTTGGGAAACAAATTCACGTGCTTTTTTCTGACAGCTGTCATCCGCCATCTTTAATCAAGAGAGCACAGTGCTGCCCTCTTTAGCTACTTACCTTTGAAATGTGGTGGCGGATAATTTGAAAAATGCTTTTTGACAGCAGTCATCTTTGAGCACCGTGCTGCCCTCTTTGTGGTGGCGGGAAATTCCACGTGCTCTTGTTTGGAAACAAACCTATGTGCTTTTCTGACAGCTACCATCCACCATATTTAATCAACAGAGCACCGTGCTGCACTCTATATGGTGGCGGCAAATTCCACGTGCTCTTGTTTGGAAACAAAGCCACGTGCTTTTTGTCATCCGCCATCTTTAATCTAGAGAGCACCTCCTGTGGACTTTCTTACAGGTTGCTTTACGTCGCACCGACACAGACACGTCTTATTGCATCGATGGGATAGGGTAGGAAGTGGCCCTGGCCTTATTTTAAGTACAGCTCCAGCCTTTGGCTGGTGTGATTATGGGAAACCACGGAGAACCATCTGTAGTGCTACCGACAGTGTGGTTCGAACCGACTATCACCCGAATGCAAACACACAGCTGCGCAACCCCAACCGTACGGCCAACTTGCTCTGCTCTGTGAATTTGAGAACAACTACTTGTATGTAATAATTAATTACTCGTGAGAGTCGGGATGTCATTGCTTTGGAATCGTGATGAGCATGTTTTTAGTCGTGAACTTCTTTGTAGTCAGGCAAACAATC
Organism: Anabrus simplex; assembly: GCF_040414725.1. Classification (NCBI taxonomy): domain Eukaryota; kingdom Metazoa; phylum Arthropoda; class Insecta; order Orthoptera; family Tettigoniidae; genus Anabrus; species Anabrus simplex. The sequence continues at coordinate 49,308,046 of NC_090271.1, forward strand.
CATCGGGATGTCATTGCTGTGGAATCGTGGTGAGCATATTTTTAGTCGCGATCTTCTTTGTACTTAGGCAAACAATCCATCGGGATGTCATTGCTATGGAATAGTGATGAGCATATTTTTTGAGTCGTGATCTTCCTTGTACTCGGTCAAACAATTCATCGGGATGTCATTACTATGGAATAGTGGTGAGCATATTTTGAGTCGCGATCTTCTTTGCACTCAGGCAAACAATCCATCATTCGTCTTAAGGCCATGTAATTCGAAATCGCCCTTGTAAAGTGCTTGTAAATCTTTTTGGGGGCTTATGACCTAGATTTTAGGCCCCTTTAAACAACAGACGCCGGCCCCGTGGTGTAGGGGTAGCGTACCTGCCTATTACCCGGAGGCCTCGGGTTCGATTCCGGCCAGGTGAGGGATATTTACCTAGACCTGAGGGCTGATTCGAGGTCCACTCAGATTACGTTATTAGAATTGAGGAGCTATCTGACGGTGAGATAGCGGGCCCGGTCTAGAAAGCCAAGAATAACGGCCGAGAGGATTCGTCGTGCTGACCACATGACACTTCGTAATCTTCAGGCTTTCGGGCTGAGCAGCGATCGCTTGGTAGACCTGGTCCTTCAAAAGCTGTAGTGCCATGGAGTTTGTTTTATTTGTTTCAAAGAACAAACATCATCAGCAGCATCATCTAACGGTTTGGAACATCTTTTATCTGCACGAACGTCTATTAATCGAACAATGAATTATTAGATACCATAGTAAGAAAAGTACTTTATGTAACTGACCCTGGTTCTTACAGCCACATCCTAGTATATGAAGTATGGACGGTTAGAGAATGACCTATATCGGATATCTGTTAAACCACAGCTTCTGATGCTACAAGAGGCTTGCACAGATTTGTGAGTGCTACCGTCGAATTTTCGGAAACTGAACCTATAGCCAAGTATGAACAAGACAGAGTCGGCCAGTTTCCACCTCAATAACAATATGGCAGACAAACAGTTGAGAGTACCTCTCTCTGGCACCATGCTCCGTCACAATCTTCATTTGAAATAGCTGGATCTGATCTTCACCATACAATCAAGAAAACCTTGCATTGAAGCTTAAGACCAGAAACAACATCCTCCATACACTGTGTGGAGCATAATAAAGTGCTTTAGCAGATGCTTTACGATGCTCTGCCCTAGATCTTGTATATACGACAGCCAAATACTGCACCCGGTGTAGTAAAATAGTGGAGTACAAAGAAAGTAGATGTCCTCTTGAGCAACTCGAAGAACAATCTGATCTACCCGAACACACCGCCTACCGTTTCTCTCTCGTACTGCTCTACCAGTTCTGCGGCTTTCAAACGCATTACTCCTAGAGTACGTTAAGATCTCGTTCGACACTCTCCTACCAATCCAATGGGACAGCAAGGATCTTTGCAGTCGTAGACTAAGGAGATGTCAGAAACAGACTTTAACCTAAGCGAGAGATGAGAAAAGGGATGGATTTATGCAGCTCCAGAGCTGTTCATACTGCTCAGTCCAAATCATCTCCTCTACAAGAAACTTTCATCTGGCACGTAGGACTTGGTTGGAACTAAACCGACTTCATACAACACACTGCCAGTGTGTGCACTAACTTCATAAATGGGGCTTGCGGAGCTCACCTTGAAAGTGATTGTGGAACTTTCCAACAGACAATGGAACACATCTTTTCGGAATGTCCTCTGCGTTCACCTCCAGTAATCCAGTGACTGAATTCACTTGGTGTTCAACTCTAAATCTTTCTACATCTTTGCTTTGGCAGGAGTGTTGACACCGCTTACTTTCTTGCTTAATTCATTCATTCATTAATTAATTAAACCTGTCACTCCTGGATGAAGAATAGCACACATACAAGAGATCTCCTTCTGACACTGTCATGATGTTCTTCCAGGACTTCCAACTGTCGCTGCCTCTTTTCCCACAGTTCGACGGCACCTTATCCGCTTTCTTCAGCTCCCTGGGGATTTTATTCAAGAGCCTGGTTTGGTATACTGTCAGACCTCGGCAGAGTGGTTTCCACCTCACTGATATATACAGAATGTTTGGCAGGTACTTAGCTGCTGTTTATTGATTGAGTCATGAATACATATGACATCAAAGTAAATTTCTATTTCAAAAATAAATAAAAGACGAAGTTCAAAATTTGATGTTTCTAGCTCGGGTGGTATTTAATATTGAATGACCCAGAGCTTTGCTGGCATAGATTAAGAAATATTCCAGTGTGAAAACGTTCGCTTCCTGTACGTCAGAGGTGTTCACGCTGGGCATTCCGTCCCGCGGGCGCCCAGCACTGTAAGCGGGCGGACTGCCAGGCGATGAACGCAGCGTGTGCTGTTCAACCACAGTGACGTTGTGGCTACGTCATAGACCGTAAAGTTGGGCGAAGTTCTCCCCGTCGCTCTCGATCACTGCTGCGATGTCCGAGTTTGAAATGGACGCAGAAAATAATTTAAGAAAGAGGGTAAAAATCCACCATATTTTCAATTTACTTTATAGGAAGAAAGATATTTATGTTCATTGCAAGTAGTATAATTGGACAGTTCGGCGGCCGCCGCCGCCGCACGCCTCCTCCTCCTCCGCCGCCGCCCGCGGGAAATTTGAATTTTGGCGGGAAATTTGAATTTTGGCGGGAGATTTGAATTTGTAAACAAAGCCACGTGCTTTTTGACAGCTGTCATCGACAACAACGCATCGCTAACCTCACTGCTGCCATCTTGACGGGCCTAAACCTCACTAGTGCCAACTTAACCTAACTAGCATGAGGTAAACAAAGCCACGTGTTTTTTGACAGCCACGTGCTTTTTGACAGACAACAACGCATCGCTAACCTCAGTACTGCCATCTTGACGGGCCTAAACCTCAGTAGTGCCAACTTAACCTAACTAGCATGAGGTAAACAAAGCCACGTGTTTTTGACAGCCACGTGCTTTTTGACAGATTTGTAAACAAAGCCACGTGCTTTTTGACAGACAACAACGCATCGCTAACCTCAGTACTCCCATCTTGACGGACCTAAAAGTCAGTAGTACCAACTTAACCTAACTAGCGCGAGATAAACAAAGCCACGTGCTTTTTGACAGCCACGTGCTTTTTTGACAGCTGTCATCCGCCATCTTTAAACTACAGAGCACCGTGCTGCCCTCTTTCATCACCTGTCATCGGCAGTGCTGCCATCTTGACGGGCCTAAACCTTAGTGCTACCAACTTAACCTCACTAGCTCGAGATAAACAAATCCACGTGCTTTTTGACAGCTACGTGCTTTTTTGATATTTGTCATCCGCCATCTTTAATCTATAGAGCACAGTGCTGCCCTCTTTAGCTACTTACCTTTGAAATGTGGTGGCGGATAATTTGAAAAATGCTTTTCGACAAGCAGCCATCTTTAATCCAGAGAGAACAGTGCTGCCCTCTATGTAGTAGCGGCAAATTGAAAAATTCCACGTGCTCTTGTTTGAAAACAAACTCACGTGCTTTTTTGACAGCTGTCATCTGCCATCTTTAATCTATAGAGCACAGTGCTGCCCTCTTTAGTTTGAAATGTGGTGGTGGTAAATTCCACGTGCTCTTGTTTGGAAACAAAGCCATGTGCTTTTTTGACAGCTGTCATCCGCCATCTTTAATCAACAGAGCACTGTGCTACTATCATGCGGGCAATTTCATCACCTGTCATCCGCCATCTTTAATCCACAGAACACCGTGCTGCCCTCTTTATGGCTACTACCTTAAGCACGTAGTAGCGGGCAATCTGAAAAGTTCTGTTAGCTATCATCCGCCATCTTTAATCAAGAGAGCACCGTGCTGCCATCTTTAGCTAGATACCTTTGAAATGTGGTGGCGGCAAATTGAAAAATTCTACGTGCTCTTGTTTGGAAACAAACTCGCGTGCTTTTTTCTGACAGCTGTCATCCGCCATCTTGCATAACAAACCTCAGTGCTGCGCTCTTTAGCTAGATACCTTTGAAATGTGGTGGTGGCAATTTGCTCTTGTTTAGTAAACAAAGCCACGTGCTTTTTTTGACAGCTGTCATCCACCATCTTTAATCAATAGAGCACTGTGCTGCTATCATGCGGGCAATTTCATCACCTGTCATCCGCCATCTTTAATCTACAGAGCACCGTGCTGCTCTCTGTAGTAGCGGGCAATTTGAAAAGTTCTGTTAGCTGTCATCCGCCATCTTTAATCGAGAGAGCACCGTGCTGCCATCTATGTGGTGGCGGCAAATTCCACGTGCTCTTGTTTAGTAAACAAACTCACGTGCTTTTTTTTGTCAGCTGTCATCCGCCATCTTACATCGCAAACCTCAGTGCTACACTCTTTAGTTGAAATATGGTGGCGGATAATTTAAAAAGAAAAATTCTACAGCAGCCATCTCTCGGCGCTAATTGCACAAGATGGTGGCTATACATGACTCCTTAAAGGTGCTTATGCAAGATGGCCGCTATACATAGACTCCCTTGGGATGCTTGCGCAAGATGGCGGTTATACATGGCTCCTTATGAGATGCCCTAGGGATGCTTGCGCAAGATGGCGGTTGCTCTTATGAGGCGGCTTAAGGGTCCTTGCACAAGATGACTAGAGACGCCCTAAGGATGCTTGTGCAAGATGGCGGACGCAAGATGGCGGCTATACACGACTCCTTATGAGACGCTTTAAGGGTGCTTGCGCAAGATGGTTACTACTCTTAGCTTAGAGGCTAACGTGTCGTGATAGTTCGATTCATTAAATTTAGGGCTTAAATGCAAAATGTTAAATATATCGAAAACGGTGCACCGTAGAGCAAAACGGACAAAATTTTTCTGCCTAATACCTAGGTTCGCAGTATGAGGAACAAGAAAATCATAGTCTAATGATGGGATCAACGGTTCGGTTCCTACTTAGGCCCTTTGGCATTTGCTCTGTTTTAGCTTGTATTGAAGCGAGTCTTCGTAACATGATCAGGTCTAGCTATGGTAGAGAGTATAACGTACCGTGCAGGTTCGATTCATTAAATTTGGAGGCTTAAATGCAAAATGTTAAATATCTCGAAAACGATGCATCGTAGAGCAAAACGGACAAAATTTTTCCGCCTAATACGTAGGTTCGTAGTATCAGGAACAAGAAAAAACATAGTCTAATGATGAGATCAACGGTTCGATTCCTACTTAAGCCCTTTGGCATTCGCAGCTATCTATTTCTACAAGATGGTGGCTGCTCTTATGAGAAACAAGATGCCTTGAGACGTCCTAGGGATGCTTACGCAAGATGGCAGACACAAAATGGTGACTATACATAGCTCCTTATGAGACGGCCTAGGGGTGCTCGCACAAGATGGCGGCTACTCTTATGAAGAAAGCTAGCTTAGAGGCTACTGCGAAAGATAACAGCTGCTGTTATGCATGTGGTGGAGGGCAATTTGAAATTATATGTGCTTAATCAACAGAGCACCCTACCGCCCTCTTTAGCTGAAATGTGGTGGTGGATAATTTGAAAAATTCTTTTGACAGCTATCATCTTTAAAAACAATGGCGACTATACATAGGCTGTTAAGGCCTTATCATTCTCCTCCTCCTCCTCCTCCTCCTCCTCCTCCTCCCCCTCCTCCTCCTCCTTCTCTACCTCCTCCTCCGCCTCTTATGTCAAGGCATAGCTTTATATCGAACAAGTTTAAACCTGCATCGCGAAGGCAAGCGTGTGCAGCGATAACATTATTGTGCATGTTTAGACTTTCGAAACATAAGAAGAGTAGAATCAAACGCTGTACTCGATACGACATGTGATCAGAACATTGATTGATGCGTTCAGAAAACAAAATAAGTGATCAAGACTAGAATCGAACAATGTACTCAATACATCATGTGTTTAGAATATGTCAGGGGATACGCTTGTTCTAAGAAGATCAGATTGAAACATAACAAGACTAGAATAGAACACTGTAATCGATGTTGTTAACTTCAACATGTGATCAGAACATTGATTGATGTGTTCAGAACACAAAATAAGTGATCATGACTAGAATCGAACACTGTACTCGATACAACATGTGATCAGAACATTGATCGATGTGTTCAGAACACGAAATAAGTGATCAAGACTAGAATCGAACACTGTACTCAATACAACATGTGTTTAGAACATGTTAGGGGGTACCCTTGTTCTAAGAAGATCAGAATGAAACATAACAAGACTAGAATCGAACACTGTAATCGATGTTGTTAACCTCAACATATGATCAGAATATTGTTTGATGTGTTCAGAGCAAAAGTACAATTTTGATGATTTGCTTAGTGTAAAATCAAAAACTATGGAAACACACTGTGCACATATCGCGTAGCTAACTCGCTCAGTAAACAATATTGCAAAACTACAACTTCAATGATTTGCATAGTGTAAAAATCAAAAACACACTGTACCCATACTGCGCAGCTAACTCGCTCGGTAAACGATATAGCCAAAGTATAACTTCAAATTATTTACCTTCCATCATTCGTCTTGTGTGTAAAAATCAGTCGAACAAGTTATCGCATAAACATGGCTGAAAAAAAATCGTGATAGGGTATGGAACCCAGGGGTTACATCTTATCAGAAGGGCAAAAAGGATGAAAGGACTCTTCCTCCTCCTTACCGCACATTCCTTGTAGGGCTAATTGGCTGAAGGGCTAATGGGCTAAAGGGCTAAAGGGCTAATGGGCTAAAGGGCTAATGGGCTAATGGGCTAAAGGAGCAACAACCTCGTCGATCGCTATCAGCAAGAACGTTTGTACTTTGTTAAGTGTAGAAAATTAATCTTTATTTGTAAATGGTTTCATGTTCGGAACAAGGAATGGAACCTAGGGGTTACGTCTTACGTAATAAAATCCCCGAGGTGCGATGAGTTACGTTTTTCGAACTAGTGTTTGGAACACTGAACTTTTCAAGATGATAGCAGAGAGTTTAGCAATGTTCTGTTGTTGGATTTTAAATTCCGCGCTACAACATGCATAAGGTGGCAGCCTTGAGGTTTACCGCCGTAAAGATGGCAAGAGTGAGGTTAACAATGTTCTGTTGTTGGATTTTAAATTCCGCGCTATAACATGCATAAGGAGGCAGCCTTGAGGTTTACCGCCGTAAAGATGGCAGCAATGAGGTTAGCGACGCTCTATTGTCCTCCAAAGTGAGGTTAGGGTTCGTCAAGAAGACAGCTGTCAAAAAAGCACGTGGCTATGTTTACCAAACAAGAGCACGTGGCTGTGACGTCACGGTGACGTAGTATGTTGCTTCAGCATGCAAAGTTCAATGTCTACACCTACGTAGTTAACACTCTGCTATGTTCACAAGATTTTTTACACATTACTATTCTTTATTCTTTAAGTTCATGCACATAGGCTATGCTAAGATAGCAGCACAAACACATGCGAACTTTGTACATTCTAATGGAATAAGTTTATTACTGTGTGCATCATAGATACATGATGTGTGCACGCATTTAATCTTGACTATACGTAATGCTACTGCTTTGTTTACAAGATTTTTTAATTAATTTTCTACACTTAACAAAGTACAAGCGTTCTTGCTGATAGCGATCGACGAGGTTGTTGCTCCTTTAGCCCATTAGCCCATTAGCCCTTTAGCCCATTAGCCCTTTAGCCCTTTAGCCCATTAGCCCTTCAGCCAATTAGCCCTACAAGGAATGTGCGGTAAGGAGGAGGAAGAGTCCTTTCATCCTTTTTGCCCTTCTGATAAGATGTAACCCCTGGGTTCCATACCCTATCACGATTTTTTTTCAGCCATGTTTATGCGATAACTTGTTCGACTGATTTTTACACACAAGACGAATGATGGAAGGTAAATAATTTGAAGTTATACTTTGGCTATATCGTTTACCGAGCGAGTTAGCTGCGCAGTATGGGTACAGTGTGTTTTTGATTTTTACACTATGCAAATCATTGAAGTTGTAGTTTTGCAATATTGCTTACTGAGCGAGTTAGCTACGCGATATGTGCACAGTGTGTTTCCATAGTTTTTGATTTTACACTAAGCAAATCATCAAAATTGTACTTTTGCTCTGAACACATCAAACAATATTCTGATCATATGTTGAGGTTAACAACATCGATTACAGTGTTCGATTCTAGTCTTGTTATGTTTCATTCTGATCTTCTTAGAACAAGGGTACCCCCTAACATGTTCTAAACACATGTTGTATTGAGTACAGTGTTCGATTCTAGTCTTGATCACTTATTTCGTGTTCTGAACACATCGATCAATGTTCTGATCACATGTTGTATCGAGTACAGTGTTCGATTCTAGTCATGATCACTTATTTTGTGTTCTGAACACATCAATCAATGTTCTGATCACATGTTGAAGTTAACAACATCGATTACAGTGTTCTATTCTAGTCTTGTTATGTTTCAATCTGATCTTCTTAGAACAAGCGTATCCCCTGACATATTCTAAACACATGATGTATTGAGTACATTGTTCGATTCTAGTCTTGATCACTTATTTTGTTTTCTGAACGCATCAATCAATGTTCTGATCACACGTCGTATCGAGTACAGCGTTTGATTCTACTCTTCTTATGTTTCAAAAGTCTAAACATGCACAATAATGTTATCGCTGCACACGCTTGCCTTCGCGATGCAGGTTTAAACTTGTTCGATATAAAGCTATGCCTTGACATAAGAGGCGGAGGAGGAGGTAGAGAAGGAGGAGGAGGAGGGGGAGGAGGAGGAGGAGGAGGAGGAGGAGGAGAATGATAAGGCCTTAACAGCCTATGTATAGTCGCCATTGTTTTTAAAGATGATAGCTGTCAAAAGAATTTTTCAAATTATCCACCACCACATTTCAGCTAAAGAGGGCGGTAGGGTGCTCTGTTGATTAAGCACATATAATTTCAAATTGCCCTCCACCACATGCATAACAGCAGCTGTTATCTTTCGCAGTAGCCTCTAAGCTAGCTTTCTTCATAAGAGTAGCCGCCATCTTGTGCGAGCACCCCTAGGCCGTCTCATAAGGAGCTATGTATAGTCACCATTTTGTGTCTGCCATCTTGCGTAAGCATCCCTAGGACGTCTCAAGGCATCTTGTTTCTCATAAGAGCAGCCACCATCTTGTAGAAATAGATAGCTGCGAATGCCAAAGGGCTTAAGTAGGAATCGAACCGTTGATCTCATCATTAGACTATGTTTTTTCTTGTTCCTGATACTACGAACCTACGTATTAGGCGGAAAAATTTTGTCCGTTTTGCTCTACGATGCATCGTTTTCGAGATATTTAACATTTTGCATTTAAGCCTCCAAATTTAATGAATCGAACCTGCACGGTACGTTATACTCTCTACCATAGCTAGACCTGATCATGTTACGAAGACTCGCTTCAATACAAGCTAAAACAGAGCAAATGCCAAAGGGCCTAAGTAGGAACCGAACCGTTGATCCCATCATTAGACTATGATTTTCTTGTTCCTCATACTGCGAACCTCGGTATTAGGCAGAAAAATTTTGTCCGTTTTGCTCTACGGTGCACCGTTTTCGATATATTTAACATTTTGCATTTAAGCCCTAAATTTAATGAATCGAACTATCACGACACGTTAGCCTCTAAGCTAAGAGTAGTAACCATCTTGCGCAAGCACCCTTAAAGCGTCTCATAAGGAGTCGTGTATAGCCGCCATCTTGCGTCCGCCATCTTGCACAAGCATCCTTAGGGCGTCTCTAGTCATCTTGTGCAAGGACCCTTAAGCCGCCTCATAAGAGCAACCGCCATCTTGGGCAAGCATCCCAAGGGCATCTCATAAGGAGCCATGTATAACCGCCATCTTGCGCAAGCATCCCAAGGGAGTCTATGTATAGCGGCCATCTTGCATAAGCACCTTTAAGGAGTCATGTATAGCCACCATCTTGTGCAATTAGCGCCGAGAGATGGCTGCTGTAGAATTTTTCTTTTTAAATTATCCGCCACCATATTTCAACTAAAGAGTGTAGCACTGAGGTTTGCGATGTAAGATGGCGGATGACAGCTGACAAAAAAAAGCACGTGAGTTTGTTTACTAAACAAGAGCACGTGGAATTTGCCGCCACCACATAGATGGCAGCACGGTGCTCTCTCGATTAAAGATGGCGGATGACAGCTAACAGAACTTTTCAAATTGCCCGCTACTACAGAGAGCAGCACGGTGCTCTGTAGATTAAAGATGGCGGATGACAGGTGATGAAATTGCCCGCATGATAGCAGCACAGTGCTCTATTGATTAAAGATGGTGGATGACAGCTGTCAAAAAAAGCACGTGGCTTTGTTTACTAAACAAGAGCAAATTGCCACCACCACATTTCAAAGGTATCTAGCTAAAGAGCGCAGCACTGAGGTTTGTTATGCAAGATGGCGGATGACAGCTGTCAGAAAAAAGCACGCGAGTTTGTTTCCAAACAAGAGCACGTAGAATTTTTCAATTTGCCGCCACCACATTTCAAAGGTATCTAGCTAAAGATGGCAGCACGGTGCTCTCTTGATTAAAGATGGCGGATGATAGCTAACAGAACTTTTCAAATTGCCCGCTACTACGTGCTTAAGGTAGTAGCCATAAAGAGGGCAGCACGGTGTTCTGTGGATTAAAGATGGCGGATGACAGGTGATGAAATTGCCCGCATGATAGTAGCGCAGTGCTCTGTTGATTAAAGATGGCGGATGACAGCTGTCAAAAAAGCACATGGCTTTGTTTCCAAACAAGAGCACGTGGAATTTACCACCACCACATTTCAAACTAAAGAGGGCAGCACTGTGCTCTATAGATTAAAGATGGCAGATGACAGCTGTCAAAAAAGCACGTGAGTTTGTTTTCAAACAAGAGCACGTGGAATTTTTCAATTTGCCGCTACTACATAGAGGGCAGCACTGTTCTCTCTGGATTAAAGATGGCTGCTTGTCGAAAAGCATTTTTCAAATTATCCGCCACCACATTTCAAAGGTAAGTAGCTAAAGAGGGCAGCACTGTGCTCTATAGATTAAAGATGGCGGATGACAGCTATCAAAAAAGCACGTAGCTGTCAAAAAGCACGTGGATTTGTTTATCTCGAGCTAGTGAGGTTAAGTTGGTAGCACTAAGGTTTAGGCCCGTCAAGATGGCAGCACTGCCGATGACAGGTGATGAAAGAGGGCAGCACGGTGCTCTGTAGTTTAAAGATGGCGGATGACAGCTGTCAAAAAAGCACGTGGCTGTCAAAAAGCACGTGGCTTTGTTTATCTCGCGCTAGTTAGGTTAAGTTGGTACTACTGACTTTTAGGTCCGTCAAGATGGGAGTACTGAGGTTAGCGATGCGTTGTTGTCTGTCAAAAAGCACGTGGCTTTGTTTACAAATCTGTCAAAAAGCACGTGGCTGTCAAAAACACGTGGCTTTGTTTACCTCATGCTAGTTAGGTTAAGTTGGCACTACTGAGGTTTAGGCCCGTCAAGATGGCAGTACTGAGGTTAGCGATGCGTTGTTGTCTGTCAAAAAGCACGTGGCTGTCAAAAAACACGTGGCTTTGTTTACCTCATGCTAGTTAGGTTAAGTTGGCACTAGTGAGGTTTAGGCCCGTCAAGATGGCAGCAGTGAGGTTAGCGATGCGTTGTTGTCGATGACAGCTGTCAAAAAGCACGTGGCTTTGTTTACAAATTCAAATCTCCCGCCAAAATTCAAATTTCCCGCCAAAATTCAAATTTCCCGCGGGCGGCGGCGGAGGAGGAGGAGGCGTGCGGCGGCGGCGGCCGCCGAACTGTCCAATTATACTACTATTGCAGTTTTTGTATTTTGACCGGACACAATAAAGAGTTAGGCTTACAACCTCAAATATTTTTATAATGTACGTAATGTGACCTTACATGTTACGTTGACTAATGGATCGAATGAAATTTTGGGTATGCCTCGGCTGGTGTCAACGGAGATCCATAAAAGTCCACTTATGGGCGCGCAAGTTCGACGAGTATTGGTCACATGTCCACCGTTTACTGTTAAGCCTTAATCGACATCTCGAGAATGCATTTTCTTATAACGACTCGAAATTATTCTAAATCTTAATCTACAAATCATTTTCATTTGGAAGGATATTCCGATTTAACTCATTTATCTACGAAATATAACCAATAATATTAACTGTGTCTGACAAAATGATTGGATAATCAGTAAAATTGAATATAATAGTAATAAACGTAAATAATTAAATGTCTCTATCCTTTTCTTGGTTATTATATCATTCGCAACAAATGCAGTAACATTAAAGTTGTTAAACATATTGGCGATTATTCTAACATTAACTTCGTATTTCAAATAATTCATTAAAAAAAACATGAATTTGCTGAAGGCTTAAATAATTAATCATGACTTTAATTAACCCAGATTATCGTATATAACGACTATTCACACGATCTACATCAATATCCTTCGGGAAAATATCATTTTGAAAATCAACTATCCACTCTTAAATGCTTGTCTATTTTCAACATAAATCAACTCCTTCACATGACGTACACCAAACCTACTCCTTTCACATTAATCTCATTGGAATTCTCGAAGATTGCATTACCCTATTCATAATGCTTTATTCTCAATGAACTATTTTACAACAAAATATCACACATATTATCCTTTCGTTTATATCGATGACCCTATCTTCAACATTCCTATCTTTTTACATGCGGGTCAGGCTCAGTCCTAATCCACTGTCCACAGTATACAAGTATATTCATCTCCGAAGAAGACTCTTTCATTTAAAATACGCGTGAAAATCACTATAATCAATGAATATATCTCTAGCGAAGACTCGCATACCTGACATGAAATTATAATGTGAAAGATTCTCAACCTTGACACATATTGATTACATTATTACCATTCCGATACGAAATATCTACACAACATATGGTCCGTTGGAAAATCAATGTACGAAGACGATATTTCATAAATATAATAGACATATTTTAGTAAAATTCCTGCATAGCACTCACGATTGCTTGCAAAACCAAATATGTAGCATACGGATAACGAGGATTCCGATGGTACCATTATAAGGAACTCATCACACTCCACGAAATATCACGAAATTATTTAGCAATGATCCTATTATATCACTCAAGTTGTCTTCTTTAAATCCTGTCACATTCTGACAACGGGAAATGAACTACTCTATTAAAAAAGCAGCTACATTATAGAATAATGAAATACAATCCCTTTGGGGTACTAATCGTGCTGAGGGATTCAGGAAATGCAGTTCCATCGTCTCAGCTGTTAAATATTATGGACAGGACACTTTCAACATATTTCTAGACCCTCCAGGACACCATCCTGGGTTTAGGCCCGCATGGTCTTCTTGGTTGACATCTTACAATAATAATCCATTACATACATCGGCATCATGACCTGAAACTTGTACAACAGTGTTAACACAATATCGTCCGGCTCCATGGCTAAATGGTTAACGTGCTGGCCTTTGGTCGCAGGGGTCCTGGGTTCGATTCCTGGCAGGGTCGGGAATTTTAACCATTATTGGTTAATTTCTCTGGCACGAGGGCTAGGTGTATGTGTCGTCTTCATCATCATTTCATCCTCATCACGATACGTAGGTCGCCTACGGTCATTAAATCGAAAGACCTGCACCTGGCGAGCCGAACATGTCATCGGACACTCTCGGTACTAAAAACCATACGCAATTTCATTTCAACACAATGTCATATACTAATATAAATCTACCAGCGTTTTAACTCAACACTCGCCTTATTATCCTTAATTAAATTCTATACTATGTTTTACAATTCAGTTCTCATATTTCCTAGATATCAGCTATTCAGACTTTGAAAAATTCATAATCAGATCTCTTTACGTCGTAACCGTCTTAATTAATGTTCAATCTCCTTCTCATAAATACATTGTTTTTCTTAAAACAAACCCCTATTCCGATTGTTAATAATAATATCAGCTTTTTTCTTTTAGTTCTTCATAAATCATTGGCCGGTAACCACCTTTCCATATGTTTTTGATATTTATGGATAATCTCTTTGATATTAAACATTCTTATAATCGGGATCCAAAGTAAAGGAACACGCTTAACGATCCGTTTCATCTTCTCAAGTTATGTACCAATCGATTGCTTCATAATATGACTATTCGAGTACTCGGATTTATTCCGTGACAACTAGATAATGTATAACCAACGTAGATAAAACCAAACTTAGCCTGTATCATTCAATCCATTCCATTGCTAATACAGGCATTACTTTTCTGGACATGAATTAGATGTATACCACGAGGTTCTGAGGTTATGAATTTATCTATATCTCCAAAATTTCGTTCCATTTATTGTTCAATTGAGGGAGTTCTCTCAACTTACGAGTGTGTCTGGACATATAATGACTGGACGTATACCATTAAGTGATTTCTGTAGACTTCTTCTTTATCATAAACTTCAATGGTTCCTAAATGTCTGATCTGGAATCCATTGGAAGGTTATAGTAATGAATTACAATTTTCACTATTACATTTAATGAGGTACTTTAGAAACAGCGTTAATATAATACGAAGGTAAGATGGATAAGCTCTTGCTTGTGTTTTTTTTTTTGGGGGGGGTAAATTTTCTGATGAACTCACCGACAATCCAATCATGCTTACTTGGAATAACATCAATGAGGTTATTTATCTGAAGGCATTCTGTACAACTACTTGGTAGATATACACTGACTGACAGAGCAAATGCAACACCAAGAAGGAGTGGTCAGAACTTTATGCCAATTACAGGGTAGACTGACGTCACTGAGGTATGCTCATGATGTGAAATGCGCCGCTGTGCTGCGCACGTAGCGAACGATAAATGGGACACGGCGTTGGCGAATGGCCCACTTCGTACCGTGATTTCTCAGCCGACAGTCATTGTAGAACGTGTTGTCGTGTGCCACAGGACACGTGTATAGCTAAGAATGCCACGCCGCCGTCAACGGAGGCATTTCCAGCAGACAGACGACTTTACGAGGGGTATGGTGATCGGGCTGAGAAGGGCAGGTTGGTCGCTTCGTCAAATCGCAGCCGATACCCATAGGGATGTGTCCACGGTGCAGCGCCTGTGGCGAAGATGGTTGGCGCAGGGACATGTGGCACGTGCGAGGGGTCCAGGCGCAGCCCGAGTGACGTCAGCACGCGAGGATCGGCGCATCCGCCGCCAAGCGGTGGCAGCCCCGCACGCCACGTCAACCGCCATTCTTCAGCATGTGCAAGATACCCTGGCTGTTCCAATATCGACCAGAACAATTTCCCGTCGATTGGTTGAAGGAGGCCTGCACTCCCGGCGTCCGCTCAGAAGACTACCATTGACTCTACAGCATAGACGTGCACGCCTGGCATGGTGCCGGGCTAGAGCGACTTGGATGAGGGAATGGCGGAACGTCGTGTTCTCCGATGAGTCACACTTCTGTTCTGTCAGTGATAGTCACCGCAGACGAGTGTGGCGTCGGCGTGGAGAAAGGTCAAATCCGGCAGTAACTGTGGAGCGCCCTACCGCTAGACAACGCGGCATCATGGTTTGGGGCGCTATTGCGTATGATTCCACGTCACCTCTAGTGCGTATTCAAGGCACGTTAAATGCCCACCGCTACGTGCAGCATGTGCTGCGGCCGGTGGCACTCCCGTACCTTCAGGGGCTGCCCAATGCTCTGTTTCAGCAGGATAATGCCCGCCCACACACTGCTCGCATCTCCCAACAGGCTCTACGAGGTGTACAGATGCTTCCGTGGCCAGCGTACTCTCTGGATCTCTCACCAATCGAACACGTGTGGGATCTCATTGGACGCCGTTTGCAAACTCTGCCCCAGCCTCGTACGGACGACCAACTGTGGAAAATGGTCGACAGAGAATGGAGAACCATCCTTCAGGACACCATCCGCACTCTTATTGACTCTGTACCTCGACGTGTTTCTGCGTGCATCGCCGCTCGCGGTGGTCCTACATCCTACTGAGTCGATGCCGTGCGCATTGTGTAACCTGCATATCGGTTTGAAATAAACATCAATTATTCGTCCGTGCCGTCTCTGTTTTTTCCCCAACTTTCATCCCTTTCGAACCACTCCTTCTTGGTGTTGCATTTGCTCTGTCAGTCAGTGTATTTACGTTGTTGTTGTTGTTGTACTTTACTCTTGGATAGTAAATATCTAGGCCTATGTCCTCGCTCGTGATGAAACTTCCTCTCGCCATTTATAGGCTAGCTATTATCAACGGACGCCTGTTAAATTTAAAATTCAATGAACAGAGAAAGTCACACAACACTACAACACTGTGCAAAATAATTGTTGCACTATGTAATAATACTAATACTAATTGTTGCTTAATGAATAACAGGAATCTTACTTTTTTTAAATGAAAATACAGTCATTCCCAAGCAAGGCATTGTAAATTGTAGATTGTACGCTTAAATCCTGTACCTTTGTAGATGGTAACAAAAAAATTATAACATGTCAGTTTTCTTAGAATGAATAAATATAAGAAAATTAAATTGATTAAATCGAGCGCAGTATAAATCAAATCGGAATATCTTGAAAAGGTCAGTTTTTTTGGTTGCAATTATAGAGTTTTATTTTATATAACGTATCCCAGTCAGCACTTAGGCGAGTAGTGGAGGAGAGCTTCTTAACCACAATCGAACGTCAATGCTCCCTCGCTTGCCTGCAAAATGTATTCGCTCTCTCGCTTCACTGTGACGTATGTTTGTTACGTAAGCTGCCCGCATGTACGTCACTCCAGTCCGGCCGCACTGGGCTAGCCTCAACGGGCGACCAGCTGAGCACCTTTGTTGTACGTAGAAAGTTTTCATACAACTTACGCATGCTTACTACCTGAAGCTGCAGTGCAATGATGTACTTAGAATTGCTTCTAGCACATTACGCATGCATACTGCCTGAATATCGTACGGTGGGTGTTATAAGTTGAGGGGCAAATGAAGCTATTATCCACCTCACAAATATCACACGCTACTTCAAGTTCCTTCCTTGGGCAAATCATTCGCTAAATTTAACAAAACTACCAAGTTCTTCGATCTGCTGAAATTCATCCCTACCTTCCGTATGATTATTTGTACTTATCTCTGAAACATCAAGTATATTGTAAATATTTTATATAAAGGTACCTATTGTTCTAACTGCGTATGTAGTCCTATAGCCTTACACTAAATAAATAAATGTTAAAGATATTACAACTCATTTATCAAACCTGAAGCACTAAACACCTCGAAAACCTTGATCACTGGAGGCAGATCACTTATTAAAAACACAGAGAAACAAAGCAAAGCAAACTCATCCCCGTACAGGCCATGAAGGCCCTGGGAGGGGTGGAAGATAAAGGCTTCCACTATCCATGACCTCGGCACTTGGAGGGGTAGAGTGGTTAGCTCTACGCCCGGCCGCCTTTGCCCCCAGGAATTAACCTGGTACTCATTTTTGATGTAGGCTGAGTGAACCTCACGGCCACATAGAGAAACAGGAGAGGAAAATATTGAGGAAAATATTTGGTCCAGTCTACTCAGAGGGAGTCTGGATGAAACGAATATCTCGGGAGCTTTATCAGCATTCCGGAAAGATCACCGACACTATCAGGAAAAGGCGATTAAAGTTCTATGGCCACATTTTGAGCATGATCAATGACAGACTCACCAAAAGGATTCCCAACCTTGCTATCTCAATGAAAGTCAAGAACAACTGACTAGTGAAATAGAAAAGATCTTCACGAAATTGGCATCCCACAGGGAATTATTTAAGATTGACTCCAATTAAAAAAACAGTCATCAACCATATTTTTTCTTGCAAAATGAATACCAGAACCAGTAAATCATCGGCTGAAGAACGGAGGAAATATTTCAGTGCCCAGATGAAGAGATGTTTGGAGAAGAAAACATCAACGTCAGCTAAATAAGATCTATCGCGCTCCACAGATGGGCGTAACGCTGTAAAAATAATGTTAAATTTTCTATTCTATTCAATATTATACTAACGTGTGTTTGTAATTTCGGGATCTATACTTGTAAGAGTCAACTACTTACTACCATATTCAAGGAGACTAAAAACAACGCAGGCTAACAAACAAGTTTTATAGAAAGTACACTGAGTGGCTACTCATATTTTAAAGTAGCAGCAATGGAGATAACAACATGTACTTAAAGAAAGAAGTATTAGCTTTTAGTTGAGCCAAACGCACCTGTAAAGGCCTGTTAAATAAGAAATTGAATGCAACAATCTTTTTCGGAGATAAACTTGTTTCAATTATTACTTTAAGGTAATGGCGAACATTGCATCAGAGTCCTGTTATTACGAGTGTCTTGTACAAGATTTATGACGGTATTCTCTAGCCCATTGTCTGCTTTTGTATTGTTTTTCAGTTATTGAGTTGCTCACGGTTTGTTTGCTGGCTTCGGGGTAATAACTCATCACTGGAGGAACTAGTTAACCACCGTATCAGGAACTCACCAAATTCAGGATTAATATAGTTAGGTACCTTCATGTGAAATGTATGAGGATAGCAAAGTGCTTCCGAATAGCAGTCAGAAACGTAGTCACTCTATATCGAAAGGAATGGATAAGATGAGACTTAAAACGTGTTACTTTGGTCTTTAGACGGCTGTATTCGTAATTTCTTCATTATGACCACCACTGACAGGTTTATCATTTCCACTTGCATTGTAGATATCAGTCCTGAATATTCCTGTATAATTCTTGAACAACTGACCCCAAGGGAAGAGAACACTCTTTGTCTACTAGTGATAAATGAAACCGTTGCTACAACTGGGTGCTGTATTCATCGAATAGAAATATTCTCTCTATGTGAATATCAATTTTTGTTGGCTTAACAGGTGTGATGCTAAGCAATGACGTTGATATCAGTGGCCACTAAATCCACTCCTCTCTCCTTCTTTACGATGATGCCTGCTAGAGATCACGTATCAATTTCAATTCATCCTTCCTTTTTGTTTCATCTTCCGTTCTTTCTAGTATTTCTTCATCATTACACTATGCTTTATTCTTCTCTCCTTATACCACTTTGCACAAGGTTTTCTTTTTATTCCTTCTTATAATCCATTCTTAACACCTTCTTTTGAAAAACTCTCTTTCTATAGTTTCCTCTTCTCCTTAAATCTTTCTTGACCTTTTGCATTTAACTCGTTGTTGATTCTTTTCCCTTCCAAATGTAGTTGAATATCTGTTTTGTCAATCTGATATCATCCATTCTACAGATATGTCCGAAATATAGTAACTTTCTTTTGACATATGTACCGTATGTCTTATGTCTGAGGTTCATCCGAAAATTTATGTAACGTGGCACAACAAAATGCGTGACGGAAGTGTAACCATAGCAACCGTGCAGGCTGTGATGTAAGGTATGGATGGATGGTCAGACAATGTTATCTAGCAACCGTGCAGGCAGTGATGTAAGGTATGGATGGATGGTCAGACAATGTTATCTAGCTACCGTGCAGGCAGTGATGTAAGGTATGGATGGATGGTCAGACAATGTTATCTAGCAACCGTGCAGGCAGTGATGTAAGGTATGGATGGATGGTCAGACAATGTTACCTAGCAAACCGTGCAGGCAGTGATGTAAGGTACGGATGGATGGTCAGACAATGTTATCTACCAACCATGCAGGCAGTGATGTAAGGTATGGATGGATGGTCAGACAATGTTATCTAGCTACCGTGCAGGCAGTGATGTAAGGTATGGATGGATGGTCAGACAATGTTATCTAGCAACCGTGCAGGCAGTGATGTAAGGTATGGATGGACGGTCAGACAATGTTACCTAGCAACCGTGCAGGCAGTGATGTAAGGTATGGATGGATGGTCAGACAATGTTATCTAGCAACCGTGCAGGCAGTGATGTAAGGTATGGATGGACGGTCAGACAATGTTACCTAGCAACCGTGCAGGCAGTGATGTAAGGTATGGATGGATGGTCAGACAATGTTATCTAGCAACCGTGCAGGCAGTGATGTAAGGTATGGATGGATGGTCAGACAATGTTATCTAGCTACCGTGCAGGCAGTGATGTAAGGTATGGATGGATGGTCAGACAATGTTATCTAGCAACCGTGCAGGCTATGTCTTATGGCTGGTTGCCATCTGAAATTAGCAGTCGTTGATGGATGGCCATGACCGAGAGACACATTCATGACCCTTTGAATTTCTGGTCTATTTCCTTGTTACATCTTAATTTCCATTGTTCCTTTGTTTTCATTGGACCTAAGATTTTTTGTTCATGATTCTTCTTTCTAGTACTTACACACTCCTCTCTACTGGTTACCATCACCCTGCAAGATAACTCAGACGGGAAAATTCCCTTGTCTGCGTGAATCAAAAGATAGTTTCTAATCATTAGTTACCAGCTGAAGCTGATCTGCTGAACCAGAAGGTATTACACCCTCAACTAACATCCGGGAACTTCCCAATGTCTGCAGGTTTCATTAGTACGCAAATAGTTTCAATATGAATATAAAAATAGGAATGAAGAAATGGCACACCCAAAATCGAAAAAAATAGAACGCTAGGCACCCCGGGATTTAACTTACCCGTCATATGTCTTGACGGAATTCGAACCAATCATGTAATGTGTGCAGAGTCGGCGGTGAAGTGCGGTTTAAAGCAGTCAGCTGTGTGTGCGCCTGTGGAAATGATAATAACTAATCAGACGATCAGTCCTGCCGCATTTGAATGTTCTGTCAGATCTTATGCGGCCAATCTTCATGTTCAGCTGTGAGGGCTGCTGAGCAATTGTGCACTCAATTACGTACTTTATCTTTCTTATAAATTGTGTACTTCTTTAATTTTACTTTGCACGCTTTATGTCATACACTAATTAAGTGGTTCTCAACGTTTGTGGGCGTGCGCCCCTTTTGTACCCGTAAATTATTTCACGACCCCCTAATGAATTATTGATTTACTCAAGTTCTACTTTTCTGTTAGGGTTAATATCTCAAGCAATATTTTATAATGGTTTTATTATTAATTATGAGTGCTTAATACATAATATTACTTGTTTCAAAGCAATAATTACAATGCAAACTCTTTACAAAGAAAGTCAAGAATAACACAAATAATAATACAATAATAATTAAGCAGGATTCTACACTCACTTCAATTAACATCTGAAACTACATCTTTCAATCTGATTTTGTAAGAACAGAATTAATGATGAATGATATTTTTCTTTCACGATTTTTGAAATGTTTGGTTCCAACTGTGATAGCGCATATCTCAGATCAGTTTCAACATCTAGCCGTACTCGGTATTTTGATTTGATGTAAGCAAGTGTAGAAAACCCACATTCACATAGAATGTGAAAACTGCACCAACAACCTTGTAAATTCCATAGCCACTTGTGGCTGTACTGAAAAACAGTTTAACCAAAATTCTTCAACATTCAAATATAGAAACTCAGCTTTCGCTTCGGAATCACATTTTAAGTCGATTGCCTACTCCTAAAGGAAATCAGGAATCAGATTCAGTTCTATTTTGAACGTATTTCGTGTCAACTGAAATTGTCAACTATCTGAAGAAATGTCTGAAAAGTAGCGTCCAACTTCGGTTTTAAAGGATAACAATTGTTCTGAAATCAAGCTCCTCAATTCAATTTTGATATTTAATGGAAGATTTTGTGTGGCATCATCATTACGTATAATAATTTTAGTAAAAGCGTTTTTCTACGCGTACGTTTTAACGGTGATGAAGACGCCTTTTTCTAGTCCGACTCGTTGGCTGAACGGTCAGTGTACTGCCCTTTGGTTCAGAGGGTAGCGGGTTCGATTCCCGGCCTGGTCGGGATTTTAACCGCCTCTGATTAATTCTTCTGTCTCGGGGACTGAGTGTTTGTGTATGTCCCAACACTTCCCTCTTCATATTCAGAAAACACACTGCACTACCAACCACCACAGAAACACGCAATAGTGATTACATCCCTCCATATAGGGTTGGCGTGCATCCAGCCGTAAAACAGGACCAAATCCACATGTGCGACGCTGTTCCACCCGTGACCCCACAGGTGTGGGAAAAGCGGTAGGAAAATAAAAAGAAGAAGATAGCTTTTTCTAGTAGATTCTTTTCTTTGTCACTACATTTTACTGTTAAGTAAAATTCGTATGTGTTTTTCACTGCTCACCACGCCTCTCCAAGGGGAGGGGAGGGGTAGGGCGCCCCCTCAGGTTGAGGACCGTTGCACTAAATGAAGTTTATATTTTTCAACAAAAACATCTTCATACACAAAATTTATCTTTTTCAACAAAAACGACTTCATACACAAAATTTATCTTTTTCAACAAAAACGTCTTCATACACAAAATTTATCTTTTTCAACAAACACGTCTTCATACACAAAATCCATCTCCGTAGCGTAACGGTTTGCACTATCAGCTGCCCTAAACCGGGGACCCGGGTTCAATGCCTGGTACTGCCAGAAATTTAAGAATGGCAGGAAGGCTGGTATGTGGTTAAAATGGTACATGCAGCTCACCTCAATTGGGCATGTGCCTGAAAATAGCAGCACCACCTCGGGATAAGGACATGAGTTTACCTCCAATTCATTCACAGCCCGCATGGTAGCCTTGATCGTTAAGGCGTCAAGGCTACATGGTCTGACACCGTGGTTCACCAGTTCGAGTTCCGTTGGTGGAAAACAAATTCTCCATGAGAATGTTGGCTGGCAGAGTAGAAAAGATGGTGGTACACTCTTTCTAATCATCAGATTGCGTGCCGAAAAGCCTGGATTCAGTTCCAAACCTCTCCGCAGTATTCGTATGGAGTGAGGACATATGATGTTGTTGATGGTGATTCCTCCGTCCGATGGAGACGTTAAGCCTTGAGCAGACCCATTGGTGCATTGGTGCTCTTTGACAGGAGTAGGCCGTGTGCCGACACTGAGGTTCACCCTCCCCTTAACTACTAGCATCAATCAATATTCTAAAGGCTTATGCCCTGTCGATGCAACCACTCTCTTCTTTCATTGGCTGCTCGTTTCACTTCCATGTAACTGTCACAACCTAATCTCTTCTTGATGTCGTCCAAATACTTCATCCTAAGTCTTCCTTTCTTTCCAGCACTTTCCCTTCAAGAATGTTAGTGATGAAAGTATTGTGTCTGATGACATGTCCAATAAATTTTCCTTTCCTGTTTTCCATTTCCTTTAATAATCTTCTCTCTTCTTTACCTTCTCTTAAGATCACCAGGTTGGTTTTTCTTTCCGTCCAGCTCGTTCTGGTCATTTTTAGCCATATCCACATTTCAGTAGCTTCATGTCGATTCCTTTCTAATTTACCCACAGTCTGACTCGCACTTCCATACTGCAGTGAATCCAGACAAATGATTTGCAAAGGATTTTCTGACATCTATATTCATGTGTGTGCTGGTTATTTTTTTAGTCATAAATGCCTGTTTTGCCAACGCTATTCTTCTCTTTACTTCCAGGAAGCATATTATCCTCTATTATCATACTACCAATATAACAGAATTGTTTCACCTGATCAATTCTGACGTTTGTTTTGATTTCTTCCATATTTTTCCATACTATCATTACTTTCATTTTCCGTTTGTTTACTTTTAATTTCTGTAGTTTAAGAGTGTCTGAGGGGACTTGCAGCAATCTATTAATTTCATTTTCTGAGTCTGCAATTAATACGATGCAACCTACAAATCTGATACAATGTATCCTTTCACCATTCACTATTATTCCCTTTCTCTTGTCCTTCATGATCTGAATAGCTTCCTCAATACACATATTAAGTAAATACGGTGATAGGGGACAACCTTCTCTAACTCCTTTTCTAATCCTGGCCTTTTCTTCCACCTGACTGATGATTATTTTTGTCCTTTGGTTCAGATACAGTTGATTAATCATTATTCTGTCCTTCTAGTCCAGTCCTATCTTCCTCATAGTTCTAAAGAGTAGTTTCCAGTTCACATTGTCAAGAGCTTTTTCTAAGTCAATGATGGTGAGATAAGTTGTTCGATACATTTCCATCCTTCTCTCCAATAACTTGCGTAAGGCCATTCTGGCTTTTATTAGATTATATTCATTCTTGAAGTCCTTATCATCGTACAGCAAGCACGTATGTTATCATTGTCTATCAGTAGTATTCCTTCTTTATCTTTTACTACTGCAGATTTTGTTCAAGTTTTGTACTGAAGGACACTGATTTTCTTATAAACTTGATCCTGTTTTCCCTTTTATATATCTTCTTGTATCTCTTCAGCAGTGCTTTTGCCAATTTCTCTTTATCTTCTCTGCATTTGGTTGTGATGTGATTTTTAATTCTTTTGTAGCCTTCTACATTGTTTTCCTTCCTGAGCTTATTCCTTTCTTGAATTAGGTTTCCTGTGTTCCAATTTTCTTTTTCCTAAAAGCTCATTTATTGTTTCAATTATCCATATCTTGATGTTATTCTACTACACTGGCTCATCACTTCCAATATCTACTTTATTGGTTCGTTCCTTTGTTGCTGCTTCTGTCAGTTCCTATACTCTCCACTCCTTTTTAATAGATTTTTTGGTTCTATTAAATCTAATGTTGCACTTGGCTAACACAAGTGTATGGTCACTATCTATATCGGGACCTGGATAGTTGTGGAATGATTTTATCTGATTCCTGTACCTTTGCTTCATTAGTATATAATCTAACTGAAATCGTCTTTTCTCTGGCGCCTCCCACGTGTACCTTCCTCTAAAAGGAACTTCAAATAATTTGTTTGTAATCGGGAAGAGTCATACAGTACCGGCCACCTTAACTTTTTCCCTTATAAACATTAAAATGCTGTACGGTATGAGAGTTTAATACAATAATCTTGCACTTCATTAAATGCTTTTACCGAGCTCGATAGCTGCAGTCGCTTAAGTGCGGCCAGTATCCAGTAATCGGGAGATAGTGGGTTCGAGCCCCACTGTCGGCAGCCCTGAAGATGGTTTTCCGTGGTTTCCCATTTTCACCCCAGGCAAACGCCGGGTCTGTACCTTAATTAAGGCCACGGCCGCTTCCTTCCATTTCTTAGGCCGTTCCTATCCCATCGTCGGTGTCGGTGCGACGTAAAGCAAGTAAAAAAAAAATTAAATGCTTTTACACTGTCAGGGTGTGATTTCCATAAAATCTTATCAAAAGTTTACAATATTTAAAAATACAACAAAGCTTTATTTCCAAGGACTACAAAAATCTTCTTCCAGTACCGGCCAGTTACTATTTTCTAAGATATGTATGTCCAATAAATTACTAACATCAAACAAATATGGAATGAGCTCGACAATACATAATTATTGGAACTGACATCCACTAACTTCAAGTTTGGTTTAATTTTTGCAATAATTACAAATAAAATACAAAATATTCCCTTGGTCTAGACATCCAACTTGCGCCCAGTGTTTGCATTTCGTACACTGCACCCATTCTTCATCCAATGATTCACAACACATAGCCTAATGCATGATGTGTTTTCTTCCATTTCCTTAGTATTTACATAATAATCACAATAAAGCTGCTTTCCGACTGTTTGTTTTCCTTGTTGAACCGGTGAGGTACTTTTGAATGCTCGGCCAAAGCGAATGCTAATTGTAAAAAAATGTTTCCTGCTCAGGGACATGAAGATTATCTAGATACTTCATATAAGTAACCAATTGATTCTTTAATTCTTCCCATCTGAGGAGTTAGATCCACAGCCACACCGACTCTAAATGCTCTCAGACGATCTCCTAACGTACTTCTTGGCACACAAAAAGCCTCAGCAGCCTGCCTTGCAGTCCTTTTGTTAGAAATAATTTACTTTAGTACCATCTTCATCCCGTCCGCGGTCCATTTTCATTTTGTGTTACCCGTTTTCTAGGTCATTTTACTCTGTAAAGTTATAAGAAGTGGATATAATTTTATTTCTTTTAAAGTCCTACTGCCCGGTACTGGAAGACATATGGTTGGCTGGTACTGTACGAAACTCACGTGAAGAAACTTCCCCAACTGGATATTGTTTAATAGACGATGTCGTGAAACTTTTACCAGCTATAGTATCCTCAAATAATGCATATAATATATAAGTAAAAACAAAATCAACAGCTTACCTGGAAATGGAGTACCTGGGGCTTGAAAATAACTTTTCGCACGCGATCGTAAGCCGGCCAAACAGCAATACTCACATCTCACACAAGACTTAACGCTAAACGCAACCCCCAAAGTATGACACGCAAGAATGAAGCATCCTTCATATGCCACCTGTAAGCTACTGCCATATAGCACCTAAAACGAGAACCAGCAATGGCCGGTACTGTAGGACTCTCCCCTAACCATATCATTTTGAATGCAGAAATCTACCGAAGTTTCATCTCTTTCATTGATCAGTAGTTCAGCTTTTCCTCATCAACGTCGGCTTCCATGGTTGCATTCTAGATATCCTTAGGATCTTTAATGGAGTTGTTTCCCGTTGCCTTCTCCATTCTATGCCATTGATCGATAATGTATCGGTTCATTCGCCTTTAAGGGCAATTTCTCATCCCAAGGACAAGAGAGTGCCCTGACCTCAATTCGTTCATCCACACTCGGAGGAGGCTGTTGACAACATTGAGAGGTGCCACTTATACCGGCGGCCACTAGGTTCCCTTTTAGTCACCTTTTACGAAAAAAATGAACTGCAGAGTAGACACCTTCAATAAAATATGCTACTATATGTATTTTTGATTAATGGTATCACTTTATGAAAGATGACAATTTAAATTTCTTTAAGTTATGTTGAATACTATTTACAAGAGATAGACCTCTCGAGCAGTCCTCAGTATTATCTGAAATGCAACGCTCTATTACGTGACATAAATTTTCGGCGACGAAATACCTAGCACCCTTGGGAATACGACTTGACATATCTATATTATTCTAACATGAAGCCATTTCCTCATAAAAAGAATCCCGTTATGTTGTTATCGTACCATCCCCTTTAATAGGCTTATCAGGGATGAGTTTTGGACCGATGAGTCCGAAGACCTCTCGAATTAAAAGTGTATATGCAAATAACTTTATAAAACCATGTAAGTCTTCAATCTGGAGCTGAGAATTTTACCATTGTTCTTCAGTAACATACTCATTTCATAGATCTGTTTCTAACCACTGAATTAAAAGCAATTATTCTGAAAAATCTTTTGTGATTTATTGTGAATTAAATCATGTTACCATCTGTCCTTTATAAAAGCAAAGCAAAGTCATCTCCGTAAAGGTCATGAAGGCCCTTGGAGGGGTGGAACGTAAAGGCTTCCACTATCCTTAACCTCGGCACTTGTGGGGTAGAGTGGTTAGCTCTACGCCGCCTTTGCCCCCGGGAATTAACTTGGTACTCATTTTTTGTGTAGGCTGAGTGAACCTCGGGGCCACGTGTACCTCCGAAAGTGGAAATCTCGTTTCTTAAATTTCACGACTTCCTCATGGGGATTCGAACCCACGTCCTTCCGGGCGAACCGAGCACGCCTTTACCGCCTCGGCCAGGCAGCCCCTATATGTTCTTTATAGCAACCTTAAACGAGATGTTATATAAGTTACCTGCTATATCTGAGCTCAATATCATAAAAGAAATGCTTCTCCTTGGTGGACGTCGTCCATCAAACAACACCGAACCGCACTTACATCGAATCTATCCTTCTATAATACACCAGTTTTTCCCATATTTTCAGTTTGGACACCCCTTAGGGGGGTGCCGGTTGCGGTGCCAGTACCGGTGCGCTATGCCGCGCTCCTCACCTGGCCTGTTGTAGAAAAATAAGTATAAAAAGGAATAAAATATATGTGGGTGATAATAATAATAATAATAATAAAATGGTAGAAATTTTACTGTAAAGTGGGTGCGGTTGTGTGGTATTATGGTGAAATTCAACCTTATTCTTTGCGTGCCATGGCTGGATGTTAATAAAATGTCTAAATTTGGCTTTGAGCCAGCGGCAAGGGCAAATATGGATGGTCACCAGTTATCAAAGTTAAACAAAATTAGTAGAATAATTGTTGATAGTGGCTATGGAGATTTGTGTTCATGAACCATTACAAGCTCTGCAAAATCTTACGTCATTACGACATTTCAGGATATATTCAGAAGCACTGAAAATTCCTAAGAGAGAGACATGATATCACAATGAAACCGAAAACCCACAGCTTGCTTCCAGTCATTCGACCGAGTCAGGAATGTAATGAATTAAGCCCCATCTAGCGGAGAAGATAGGAACTGAGTCGGCTGCCGAAGCCTGTCACACTTCTCTGAAGCAAAGACTGACAGATTAAATTATATTGGAGAGTGCTGTTGTAGTGAAAGTGACAGGAAAAACCGAAGTACCCAGAGAAAAACCCACCCGGCCTCCGCTTTGTCCAGCACAAATCTCAGATGAGGTGACCGGAATTTGAACCACGGAACCCAGAGTTGAGAGGCCGGCGCCCTGCCACGTAAGTCACTAAGGCTCTGATATCACAATATTTGATTTAATATAATCGCGAGGGATGTGTTACACTATAAATTGTTAGTCAGGGGCCACGCACTTGCATACCACGTACGAGGTGGAGCAGCTTTTTTTTTTTTTCAGGCACGCCCCAATGGAGGCGAACTGCGCGTACCCGCCCTCTTACCAATTTCGAATTTCTGGAAATGCCGGGAATCGAACCCGTAATACAGACGACGGCAGACAATAGCACTGACTGTAAAGCTACGGAGTCGTACACTTGCACCCGGTGCACGCATCCCACTTCATTGTCTTACTTACACACACGTACTTACACAGTTCTGTTTTGTTTTGTTTTGTTTAATTTTGTTTAGTTTTGTTTTATTTTGTTTTATTTTTTAAAGTTTAGTTTAGTTTAGTTTAGTTTTGTTTTGTTTTGTTTTGTTTTGTTTTGTTTTGTTTTGTTTTGTTTTGTTTTGTTTTGTTTTGTTTTGTTTTGTTTTGTTTTGTTTTGTTTTGTTTTGTTTTGTTTTGTTTTGTTTTGTTTTGTTTTGTTTTGTTTTGTTTTGTTTTGTTTTGTTTTGTTTTGTTTTGTTTTGTTTTGTTTTGTTTTGTTTTGTTTTGTTTTGTTTTGTTTTGTTTTGTTTTGTTTTGTTTTGTTTTGTTTTGTTTTGTTTTGTTTTGTTTTGTTTTGTTTTGTTTTGTTTTGTTTTGTTTTGTTTTGTTTAATTTTTTAAAGTTTTGTTTTGTCTTTAGTTTTGTTTTATTTTTTGGTTTTGGTTCTGTTTTTAGTGTTGTTTTGTTTTTATTTCAGTCAGCTTTGTTTTACAGGGATTAGACAAGGCTGTAATCTTTCACCTTTGCTGTTCGTAGTTTACATGGATCATCTGCTGAAAGGTATAAAATGGCAGGGAGGGATTCAGTTAGGTTTAAATGTAGTAAGCAGTCTGGCCTATGCTGACGACTTGGTCTTAATGACAGATTGTGCCGAAAGCCTGCAGTCTAATATCTTGGAACTTGAAAATAGGTGCAGTGAGTATGGTATGAAAATTAGCCTTTCGAAGACTAAATTGATGGCAGTAGGTAAAAAATTCATCAGCATTGAATGTCAGATTGGCATTGCTTGTAAACCATCTTGGGGTCTGAATTCAGATATCTTACGCATAATATATCATGGATCGTTTGAGCCAATGATATTGTATTGTGCTTCAGCATATCAAAATGTCCTGGAGAAGAAATTGTCTCAATGAAAATTTGCACAAATTCAGAGAGGATTTACACTCTGAATAATACGAGGTTATAGAACAATATTCACTGATGCTGCTCTTATTATAGCTGGTGTAGAACCTTTGCATATGAAAGCCATAGCCAAAGCTGAATTGACTAACATTAAGAAAGGAAGACAATGCAATAAGGTAATACAAGAATATGATATTGAGCAAAAAGTAAATATCCTTGAATGTGGTCATCCAGCATATCATTATGATTATGTTATTACTGAATGTTTTCTCACACATGAGGTACAAGTTTACACAGATGGCTCAAGAACACCCAAAGAGGATTGTACTAATCTAGTAGGAAGTGCCTTTGCTGTGTATAAAGATGAAGCAGAAATGTGACTATGAAACTTTCCTCCCAGTGTTCCATTTTTCAAGCAGAACTTCTTGCTATAAAATATGCAGTTCAGTGGATAAAAGAAAAAAAGTTTAGTGCATGTTTACATGGTGACTCGCAAGCAGCTCTGAAATCTATAAGTAAGAAATATAATTTAAATTCTTTGGCATATAGCATCAGAACAGATGGAAGACATATCTGTTTTAAGAGGGTTAAAGGGCATGAAGGTCTATTAGGTAATGAAAGAGCAGATGATCTTGCTAAACTTGCAGCATTTAGTGGCAATGAAACTGTATACAAAAGAGCCCCTATATCAAAAGTGAAACATGAATTATATAAATTCACAATCAGTGAATAGTCAAAGCTGTGGAACGCAAGTAATAAGGGTGAAGTTACAAGAACAATCTTTTTTTCCCACGGTTACAGGACCGTTTGGACTGCAGTTTATTGAAACCAAACTTCACCAGCACTCAGTTTCTTTCGGGTCACGGAAAATTTAAATTTTATTTACATAAATTCAAAATTAGTAGTAATAACAGTTGTGTTTGTGGAGATGAAGAAACTGCAACTCATCTTATTTTTGATTGTCCATTCTTCCGCAAAGCTAGATATATTTTGGAACAACACTTAAATTGCTGTACAGTAATGTTAGTCAAACCTATTTTTAGGATATTTCACAAGATCTGTTGTTTGAAAGAATTTTTTTTTAAGTTTATGCAGTTTATTTTAGAAAATATTTAAGGATAGTTTTACTTTTCTCCCAGCTTAATTAATTGTGTGTGTAATCACTCACTTCAAAAATGTTGTATTATATGTTTGTAATATTTAATGTAACTAGTTATAACCTACAGCCCTAATATACTAGACAAAGTAGGGCTTTTTTCATGGATAATAAATAAATAAATAAAAAATGTCAGATTGGTGATACAAAGCTAGAAAAGGTATATAATTTCAAGTATTTGGGTTGTGTGTTCTCGCAGGATAGGGGCTGCCTGGCCGAGGCGGTAAAGGCGTGCTCGTTTCGCCCGGAAGGACGTGGGCTCGAATCCCCGTCAGGAAGTCGTAAAATTTAAGAAATGAGATTTCCACTTCCGGAGGTGCATATGGCCCTGAGATTCACTGATCCTACACCAAAGGCAGCCGGGCGTAGAGCTAACCTCTCTACCTCATCACGTGCCGAGGTTAACAATGGTGGAAGCCTTTACCTTCCACTCCTCCAAGGGCCTTCATGGCCCGTACGGAGGTGACTTTGCTTTGCTTTGCTTTGCTCTCCCAGGATGGTAATATAGTGAGAATGGATCAAGGTATAGTAAAGCTAATGCAGTGAGGTCGCAGTAGCGATCAACAGTATTCTGTAAGAAGGAAGTCAGCTCCCGGACGAAACTATCTTTACATCGGTCTGTTTTCAGACCAACCTTGCTTTACGGGAGCAAAAGCTGGGTGGACTCAAGATATCTTATTCATAAGTTAGAAGTAACAGACATGAAAGTAGTGAGAATGATTGCTGATACAAACCGGTGGGAACAATAACAGGAGGGTATTCGGAATGAGGAGATAAAGGCTAATTTAGGAATGAACTCGATGGATGAAGCTGTACACATAAACCAGCTTCGGTGGTGTGGTCATGTGAGACGAATGGAGCAGGTTACCTAGGAGGTTACTTATGAGAATAATGGACTCTGTTATGGAAGGAAGAGAAGTAGAGAGAGACCAAAACGACGGTTAGACTTACTTTCTAACAATTTAAAGATAAGAGGTATAGAACTAAATGGGGCCACAGCACTAGTTGCAAATAGAGGATTGTGGAGACGTTTAGTAAATTCACAGAGGCTTGCAGACTGAACGCTGAAAGGCATAACAGTCTATAATGATAATGTATGCATGTTGTTTTGTTTATAGCCATTAATATAACGCCAAGTACAGAAATCGCCTACACCAAATGCATAACATTAAACATTACCTCTAAATACAGCACATTAAGTCTGAATATATAGACCATTTCAAGGACTTTAACAGCCTCCCAGCTGAACTTAAATAATGAATTGTTTTACTGCCTTCCATCGAAGGTTATCAGTGGAATACATAAATGAGAAATTTATGGCTATGTTACATTTAACCTCTCTCCTAGTGCCACTTCTTGAGGGATGCGATACTTTTGCAATGTATCTTGGTACAGAACAGATCAAAATGTAGCTCCCACGGAAGTCTTACCAACGGCTGTGATAGTATGGAACCTGCTGGGGTATGGGTTGTGCTGAGTAATGACATTCAGACAACAACCAGTCCGTCTGTTTGTTAACAAATGTGTTGCCCATAGGGTCAGTCATTTTGCAATAGCACTTTCTGGCCCAGTGAGGAAAGCAATGACAAAATACCTCACTCCTCATCTTATCTAGTACGCCTCATTTGGGCGCCGACATCGGTTTTTGCAGTTTTCCTATAACCGCATAATGTTTGGAGGTGCTATTTGGGAGTCCAACCAGCCTGTGGGCTGATGCATACAATTTAACATAGGCTAAAATGATGGTTCAAAATTTGGCATGACGTTTTCAGTATAGATAGTACAGTTTCAACTATTACATTTACGGGTAAGCCGAAACGCTTCCTAAAGTCCTCATTTTTTTTAAATAGTTCCCCGCGCCCCCAGTAGGACTCAGTACTTCGATGTTAGCCAGAGTTAACTTCTCCTCGAAGTATGGAACGGTGGGATTATGCATTATCTTCTTTTCACTGTCCACATCAGAATGTTGAAGACCACCTAGTTCAATGCAAATTTTTGGATAATTAACTCCTGTTCCTGGACTGAGTGGTCAGATCGCCCAGGGCTGGACTCTCGGTCGGGTCACGGATTTTAACTGCGTGTGTTTAATTCTCCTGGCTTGAGGACTGAGTATTTGTAGTCATCTCTATTTACACACTATAATCCGCCACGGAAACACACAATTTTTAATGCATCCCTTCACATAGGATTAGCGTCAGGAAGATCATTCGGCCGTAAAACTGAATCAAATTCATCTTATTGCCGATCCGAGGTAGTTTGGGTAATTCTACGAAGAAGAAGTAAAATCTCTTATGTTCTCAACAATATGAACATACTGGATAATTAAAATTATGCCTATTTTCTTCACAGATTTCTAAAATTTACATGCCAGTGCTACATGTATTTATAATATTGTCTAAACTAATCTACTTGCCATTTCTCCTTGTGAAGCAAAGGGCATCCAGGAAAACTCTCCAATCCGCCCCTTCTGCAGCCAGGTCTTTTACGTCATCCCATGGTTGGTCGGTCGGTCGGTCGGTCGGTTGGTTGGTTGGTTGGTTGGTTGGTTGGTTGGTTGGTTGGTTGGTTGGTTGGTTGGTTGGTTGGTTGGTTGGTTGGTTGGTTGGTTGGTTGGTTGGTTGGTTGGTTGGTTGGTTGGTTGGTTGGTTGGTTGGTTGGTTGGTTGGTTGGTTGGTTGGTTGGTTGGTTGGTTGGTTGGTTGGTTGGTTGGTTGGTTGGTTGGTTGGTTGGTTGGTTGGTTGGTTGGTTGGTTGGAATATCTGAAGCCATAGCATGGAGATAGACTATACTTGGAAGAAAAAGTCATTAAGACAAGTTTCAGATTTCAAGAATTTAAACAGAAATAAACACAAATGTTTATACGTGTCTAACCTGATGATGTTCTTTCAGGAACGAAACACGTCAATCTATTTTAATTAAGTTCTTTCCCTTTCAGGTGTAATACTGTTACCATGTGGTTTTTTCCAGGTAGTTTACAGATTTATTGCTCAAAATTAGTTTCAGCAGATTGAAGAACCTTCTTCTTCTTCTTCTTCTTAATCTGCTCACCCTCGAGGGTTGGCTTTTCCCTCGGGCTCAGCGAGGGATCCCACCTCTACCGCCTCAAGGGCAGTGTCCTGGAGCTTCAGACTCTGGGTCGGCGATACAACTGAGGAGGATGACCAGTACCTCGCCCAGGCGGCCTCACCTGCTATGCTGAACAGGGGCCTTGCAGGGGGATGGGAAGATTGGAAAGGATGGACAAGGAAGAGTGAAGGAAGCGGCCGTGGCCTTAAGTGAAGTACCGTCCCGGCATTTGAAGTGGGAAACCACGGAAAACCACTTCCAGGATGGGTGAGGTGGGAATCGAACCCACCTCTACTCAGTTGACCTCCCGAGGCTGAGTGGACCCCGCTCCAGCCCTCGTACCACTTTTCAAATTTTTGTGGCAGAGCCGGGAATCGAACCCGGACCTCCGGGGGTGGCAGCTAATCACACTAACCACTAACCACAGAGGCGGCCGTGAAGAACCTAATAGTTATAAATCCCATGTTTTCTCAATTCCAATCAGTTCGTCGTCTAACCGTTCGCGTCCAATTGTTCCAAGTCTTCCACGCTTCCTTTTTCCGATTGGGTCGCATCCTAAGATTGCCTTTTCAACTGCTCCGTCCTATTTTCTTAATGTATGTCTTATCCATCCCCACTTTCCCTTATTTCTAAACCAATGGGTTTCTGGTTTGTATCCTTAGGTTTCCATTTGTGATAACTTCAAGCCGTCTAATATTGATTATAGGCCGCAGACAGCGATTCACGAATAATACCGTTATATCCCTTGATGAGAGCTTTGCTCGTGGAGTCCAAACAAAAGATGAAATAAATGCATCAATATGTATAAATGGAAGTCGGTTTGGAGCGATCTATAAAGGTATCAACATGAAAATAGACGTGAATTAATGAGGCACTTCGTGGCATCTTAGAAACTTAAGACTCGCTACCGGAGTGGCTGATGAGCTCAGAAGCTGTAGAAAAATCTCGAAGCCCCAAAGGGGGCCAGACTGGAGTGTTTTGAAATTTGGGGCTCAGCATAAGAACGCAAGTGTAAGCATCCCCTTCTCGATCTGACTGCCAGTAGGCAAGGGTGCTTACCATTATAATCAGTACTCCCCAACACGATTGTGACTGGTATTAAGAAAAGCGGTCTGCCTTATAATAACACCAAAACTCAGTTTTGACTGGCAGTAGCGAAGGTGCCTGCCATTACAATGAAAACTCAACTGGAATGTGTCTGGAAGTAGGAAAGAGGGCCTGCCATTGTAATGAAAACTCCCCAAATTGATTGTGACTGGCAGTAGGCCATTATAACGAAAACTCTTCAACTCGATTTGAATGGCCTGCCATTACCATCAAAATTCCTCAACTTTCACCTTTCATGGGAAACAATGTATGGGGATCTTACCCGTAGTGTTTCTCGGATAACGCTAAGAGACATGCAATTTAATAAAATCTTACTCACTGTGTGAACAGTAATTTACGTGAAATCCCTATACAATGTTGAATTCCGTAGGGAAGCACGGGTACATTTGCTAATTTCAAATAAAAAATGTACTAGGAGTTAGGTGCGACTTCGTTCGTGTGGATTTCGTAATTTGATAAAATTTGTCGTTCCTCGCTACTATATTAAGACATTATCTGAATATCTCTAAAATATAAAAACTCACTGAAAAATTGAGTTTCAGTTACACCCCAAAAACTTTGTAAACCACGTTTGTGATATTGCCTTTTGGGGCTTAGATGACCATGGGACATAGAACTGTACATGTGAGGAACAGTCTTCTCTCAAATCGAAAAGAATTTTTTTTTGTTTTGTTTTGTTTTGTTTTTTAAAGGAGATTCCGATTGCCAATTTTTACGTCTGTGAACTTTTAAGTTTTTGAGATATAGATACACTCATTTAAACAATTCACACCCCTTTTTACCCGCTTAGCGATGGAATATCCAAAAATTCTCCCTTAGTGAGTACCCACACTCTAATATAAATGCATCCCCTAACTTTAATTTCTTTATGTGCAGTAGTATTGATTGGCTCGGTGATGATGAATCAGTGAGTCAGTCAGTCAGTCAGTCAGTCAGTCAGTCAGTCAGGACATGTTATTTTATATATTTGTAGATTATGTTTATTAAGGTTTAGTTCCTTACCTCAGAAACTATAATGTTTGAAGTAGAATACGCCTGTTATTACTTCTGATTTTTCTTGACTTAAACACCTGTACAAAATAATTATGATATCAATTAAAACAATAATAAAACAAGCAGACAAGCCTGGTCCCTTTCTCAAGCTACCAGGCACGTATTCAAATACAAATCACCAAGACGTAGTCGAGTCTCTTGACAAATTCTCAAGAGGTATATTTTCGTCATGTCATTTCATTCTTTCCGTGATGAACGCTTCGTGATTAAAGATACTCATTCAGCTCATTAATTGATGTCACTTCTAATGATCATCTTGGGCGGATGAGGAAATTAAACCTCTTTACTTTGCCAATACATCGTGGGTGGCTGACAAGGCGGATTTGGAAGAGGAATCCAACTGATGGTGATGGTGATTACTGTAAACAGGGAAAATAAAGCGAGAAAATCAACCTATCCTTACTGTAGCGCTAGGGGGAAGGGTTTAAGATGGGACACTTCAAGGAATGAATATATTTCCAAAAGAAAGTGAAGAACTGACGAGAAGTTTGGAAAAGGAAAACACGAGCCCATGCAAACGTAGTGTTAATATCAATCAGTCAGTCAAGACTGATCTGAATTTAGGGCAGATCCCTACCTGTTGTTTATCTAGTATTTTCTTAAATAATTGCAAAGAATTCTTGATATAAACGAATATTTGCCCCAAGTTGTCCTCTTGAATTTCAACTTTATCTTCATATTGTGATCTTTCATACCTTTTAAAGACACCACTCAAACTTATTTGTCTACTAATGTCATTCAACGCCATCTCTCCACTGACAGCTGGGAACATAACACTTAGTCGAGCAGCACGTCTCCTTTCTCCCAAATCTTCCCAGCGCAAACTTTGCAACATCATTTTAATAACGCTATTATTTTGTCGGAAAACACGCAGAGCAAATTGAGCTGCTTTTCTTTGTATTTTTTCCAGTTTTCGAATCAATTAATCCTGGTGAGGGTCCCATGCACTGGAACCATACCCTAGTTGGAATCTTACCAGAGACTTATATGCCCTCTTCCTTACAACCTTACATTCTCACTCAGGGTTTTTAAAGTTTCAATTTGCTTTTCGTCGCACCGACACAGATGGGTCTTATCGCGACGATGGGATAGCAAAGGCGTAGGAATGAGAAGGAAGCGGTCGTGGCCTTTCTTAAGGTACAGCACCAGCAGCATTTTCCTGGTGTGAAAATTGGAAGCCATGGAAAACCATCTTCAAAACTGCCGACAGCGGGGTTCGAACCCACTACCACCCGGTTGCAAACTCACAGCTGCGCGCCCTTAAGGACACGGCCAACTCACCCAGTACTCAGGGTTGGAAGGCAACAAAATTTGAATGGGAATAACAAGTGGACTTTCGGTGAGTGTTGTTAATGGGACGATGAAATGTGAGTGCGAACAAGTGTAAACACTGGCCAAGAGATAATAATATAAACATCCGGCAGTGTAAACGATTTCGTAGGAAACTATCTTCTCCGGTACAAAGCAAGGAATATTAGAGGTGATTATCATGGGAAAATGAACGGGGTGAATTTTTTAGGATCCAACAATAACGTGTTTCCATGAGGAAACAGATTCTTTATAAACTAACTAAAGCTGTCATACCTAAAGACAGGAGTTCAAGAATTGTCTCTGCGTCACTCTCTTATTCGGTTGCCACCCTATATATGCACCAAGTCCCGATGAACCTTGTATGGGTTAAAATCAAATGGGTGGTAAGAGAAAACAGCCTACCTGGAGGTTTATTCCTCAGTAAGTCACACTTTCGGAGATTACAAGAGCGATTTGGAAGGGATATTACAGGAATTTCGAAAAAATAGAAGGCGAATATGGGGAGAAGGATGAAATCGTGTCTGACGTTACTAACGCTGTAATCATTTCTTTGGAGCAGTGGATTGATGGTTCCTAGTCATCTGAAGCAGCGAGCTCCAAATCAGAGCAGAAGCGGCCTACCTAGGCCTCGCAAAACATCTTCAGATGAGAACAAACAATGACCAGGGGAGGTCGGACAGGAAATATGAAATCAAGGAAACTGGCACTAGTAAGTTGAAGTAATGCCAGACTCAGCTGGAAGCACAGTGGTCACCAACCCCAATGTCAGAGGTCCTGAAGGTTACCCCTTTCAGTCGCCTCTTACGACAGGCAGAGGATACTGAGGAGATATACTACCTTTCCCATTCACAAAGGAAGTTTGTGATTACTTGCTGATTAACATGAATTTTGTTTTCTGAATGTGAATTCTAATATATATTTGCTCTCTTATTCCAGTTTCACCATTAGCGGTTTGCTTTCTTACCTTGTATTTTTAGTTAAATTTGACGTATTTCATCTTTAATGGAAGGTGTCAAGTCATGGATGAGTGGAGCTCCAGCCAGGTTGTCTGGAGAAAGGGTGGGCGGGCAGGTGAAAGGTGACGAGTGTTCTTTAACAGGATCGGTAACAAACAGTAGAACAGTTCCCACACCTTTCTATGTTTACCATAGAGAGGCTGTAGTAGTAATAATAATACCAGATATTCGAAATATTTTCGGTCTCTCTGATCAGACAGATAATGACGCTAGCTAGCTCTGACAGTCCCTACGGATCGCGGTAGTAGAATGCATCCTCAGTATCCCCTGCCTGTCATAAGAGGCGACTAAAAGGGAAAAGCCCAGGTATCTCAACGAGCACGCATTGGTGACTACGAGGCCCTTGGCCGAGTCTAGAATCTAGAGTCTAGAAGTACCGAGACCTAGCGATGATGAGGGCCACCTGGGCAGCCTCAGTTCAGCACATTAACATACGTAACACCTTACTACAACTCAATGTCGCCCATTTGCACTTCCTCAGAAATCTTACAGCGGAAAACGCGTCAGCCTTATCTATATACCATAAAAACTACTCGGTGTGGAGCGATTCATATATAAAGGTATAAAAATGAAAATAGACTTCAATTAAGGAGGCAGAAATTTGAAACTTGGTACCGGAGAAACTGATGGTCCCAGGATCCCTAGAAAAGTTGAAAATTCTCATTCTCTGAAGTGGGCACGCTGGGGAGCCTTCCAATTTTGGGCTCAGCATAAGAACGCAGTCGTATACTTTATCCAAAGCGACAACCTATAGGTTTCGTGAGCTTAAAACATTTCCTGAATTTCCTAAATTTTATTCCCATTCCCTGCAAATCAATATGGCGGTACTATCTGCCGGACGAACTAGAAAATTGAAATTTTGCGAAATTATATCTTTTAGCCTGTAACCGACGGAAAAATTCCAAGATGTTCAAATTTTTCACCTTCTACCCCCAAAAATATCGAAATATGGAGGCAATTTTAATGAATGTGCAGACATTCCTTTTGAGGTATTTGTTGGCTAAACGGCAAGTCTTATCACAAAACGGATGGCACAATCTCGGTTCAATTTGGAGTGATCTACAAATTTTGTCCTATGATGTTTTGTCGTATCTCTCTCCGTTATACGTTAGATGTGGCTGTATTTCTGGATCGTTCGTAAATTTGGTGATTTTTACACATATATTTCATTGTTTGACACACTTATAGGAAGTTTAGTGCGCAGATTAGCACGATTGAAGGTCATATGTGGACAAAATTTCATTATTCTAGCTTATACATAATTATGCAAAACTTAATGTAACGCGTTAAAAATGTACCAAAATTTCACACTATTCAGATTTTGGGACTCAGTTTAACCCATAAATATGGGAGATACAAGAAAATGGTTTAGAACCAAATATATAGAAGGATAAAAGTGGCGTCTGATGGTGCAAAGTGTTTGCTAATGCGGTGTACCGTTTAGGAGTAGTGAATCTCCAAGTGGAGGTCTGCACTTCAATAAATTTAATAAAATTTCAATTACCACGTGTAAAGTAATTTACGCAGGAATCCGTACACGAGTAGAAAACCGTAGCGAAGCACGGACACATTTGCTAATCTAACCTTAGCGACAACCAGCCGAAGCCATTG
Organism: Anabrus simplex; assembly: GCF_040414725.1. NCBI lineage: Eukaryota > Metazoa > Arthropoda > Insecta > Orthoptera > Tettigoniidae > Anabrus > Anabrus simplex. The sequence continues at coordinate 49,348,019 of NC_090271.1, forward strand.
ACAGGACTGGAAGACGCGTACGGAAGGAACTTCGAAACGATGCATGTCAGATCTGGACAACGCACATCCTGAGAGGCAAGAGAGTTGTTCTGTACTCGGGTGTCCCTCAAACTAAGTCATGGATGAGCAATAGAAAGGGGATTTCATGCTCCGAATGGACAAGTGCTCTGATGATGTCATGCAACACTACAGCGGTTCGCACAATACCGGGTCGATGTTCAAGCACGACCCGCAGCCAGTCTGCAGTATTATGACTACGTAATAAACTGATATCTCTCTTGGAGAATAAATAAAATTTACTTGCACTGGACTCCTCAGTTCCATCTTTCATATCTCACCACCCCTGGCCAACTCTTGTTCTCTTCCAGCCCTGATAGAATTAGGTTTGAAAGTCCCAGGGAGCCTTCATTTCCACGTCCGTGGTGGCCTTTTCCCTTGTTTTGGCGATGCCTTCATTCTTCGATGGTCAGATCTCATCCATTTTTCCTTTCATTAGAATTAAGACAGGACGGTGGCCAAGTTTTACTTCCTCTCAGTGACACCAGGCTGAGACTAATAGCAGCATTATGCAATTGGAGACGGGTAAATGGTGTTCTCTGCGACCAGAAGATGCGTCAATGCGTATAGACGATGCGTTCTGTCACTTCTTAGAGGGTGGTCCATTTACTACCTGCCTGCGTGGGGAGAAGGGAGTTGGGCGTATGGTTACCATGGAAACGTGAGCCTGCTGGCCAGCTCGTGTTGCCTAACCTTCAAAACATACGGCAAATATTAACCGCGCACTCTGGGATTGTGCTTCGGCTAATTTCGGGGCTGCTCGACGTAACTCGTACGTATCACTGGTACACTCGCCAGCGATACCTGGGCTACGTTTTCACTCCCCGTCTTGCACACCTTCCTTACCGACCCACTACCCCGCACCCTCAGTCTTGAAACTGAACCTCTTTGCTGGTCCCGGAGAGCAACCGAGTGTTGATGTCAAAATTATCGCTTCGTGAGCGAACATACAGAGCTAAGTAAAAGAATCATCATTATAAGTTCTTCCCTAGGCAGGGTTTTACATGGGAGCTCTGCCATCCTCTTCAGATCCTTGTAAGTTCCTCTGATATCATCTATAATTTTGTACCTTCTCCTTCGTCGCAGTCTCCTTCCGCAAACTAATCCTTCCAGTGCTTCCGTTAACGAACACCCCCATCTCAGTAAGTGTTCCATCCAGTTCTTCTTCCTTTCTCTCATAATTTGCAGCAACTCTTCTCACAAACTCTTTCCAATACTTTTTTTCATTTCTCACTCTGTCCACCCAACTAATTCCCTCCATTCCCCTCTACATCCACATCTCGAACGCTTCTAGTTTTCTTCATCTTCTCAATGTCCACCTCTCTGCCCTATATAATGCATAAAAATCTCCTATTCCTATTGAACGTTCCCTTCGCTATAGCAAAGCATGTTTTCACCTCCTGATGGTATCTCATGCCTTCATTTATTGTACTTCAGAGATATTTGAGAGACAGGATGATGGTGATGATGGCAGATCGGCCTCGAAACCGACTTTCAACCTATTAGGTCGTGTTTCGTACATTTAGTATGTGTTGAAAAGATGTTAAGTACAGAGCAAAAATGGCCAACCGGACACCCACAACCTCCCGATTTCGCGTCCATATTGGCGGCCACTGTACTCACTTGTGTTCATAAATAAATATATCTTTATATGGGCACATTATGACCTTTAAACATAAAGGCGAACGCTGCTGGAATGAATGAAGGCCCATATAGCGGCGAGGATAGGAATTGTGCCGGCTGCCAAAGCCTGTCGCACTTCTCTGGGGCAATGAATAATGAATGACAGATGAAATGAAATGATATTGGAGAGTGTTTAAATATAACAGGGAAGACCGGAGTAAAACTTGCCACGCCTCCGCTTTGTCCAGCACAAATCTCACATGGAGTGACCGGGATTTGAACCACGGGACCCAGCGATGACAGGCCGACGTGATGCCGCCTGCCCACGGAGGCTCGGCTAAAGACCTAGCGAGCACTGCTGGGATATTAACATGCCCCTATCTTGATACTCCAGCTTTAACTAAAGAGATAGGCTCTTGGTAAACCAAGACATCTATTTCTTGGCGGTTCACTGAACCACTGAACGTATAAAACGAGCCGCCACTGTCCAGAAGAAGAAAATGAAGCCCGGAGAAGAAGATACAACCATGAGGTTAACAGGCTAATTTAATGAACACGATATTGTTAAAGCCACTAAGATTAAGAGGTTAGAGTGGGCTGGATTTAATGCCCACCACGTGTCAGTCTATGGTAACATAGTACACTTGAAGAAGATATTTAATACGTTGCCAGAAGGATCCCGAATATTTAAAAGATCAAAGCTGCGGTGGGAGGAATGTGCGCACCAGAACATGAACACTTCGTGAATACACAATAAAATATAACATAAATACACACTCAATACACCTTAAATGCTGGAAGATTCCCCCATTAACAACAAAATGGTCGTGTAATAAAATATTTTGTGAAATACAGCGAGAGATGAACTATTGGCTAAGTGCATCAACCTCCATTAAGATTCGGCTAACCAGTGTGTACGTAAACATGGTTTAAATTTAAGGACTGGTTAGAAGGAAACGTGGAGCACCATTCTTAATCAATGTTTAGTAAAGCGTGTTTAGCTAGCAATGGGAATTATACACCAGCGCGATGTTTAACTTTCTAGTGAAGAATAGTGAACGCGTTTCGATGAGTTCGTGTTTCTTTTGTTAGGAGGAGGAATATTCATTTTTTTTTCTTTGTTCATCGTCATCATCATCATCTGTTTACCCTCCAGGTTCGGCTTTTCCCTCCGACTCGGCGAGGGATCCCACCTCTACTGCCTCAAGGGCAGTGTCCTGGAGCTTCAGACTCTAAGTCGGGGGATACAACTGGGGAGTATGACCAGTACCTCGCCCAGGCGGCCTCACCTGCTATGCTGAACAGGGGCCTTGTGGAGGGATGGGAAGATTGGAAGGGATAGGCAAGGAAGAGGGAGGGAATCGGCCGTGGCCTTAAGTTAGGTACCATCCCTTACAGGATGGCTGAGGTGGGAATCGAACCCATCTCTACTCAGTCGACCTCCCGAGGCTGAGTGGACCCCGTTCCAGCCCTCGTACCACTTTTCAAATTTCGTGGCAGAGCCGGGAATCGAACCCGGGCCTCCGGGGGTGGCAGCTAATCACGCTAACCACTACACCACAGAGGCGGACTTTTTTCTTTGTTGACAGTACTTATTAGGAGCATGGAAGAACAAAACAAAAAAAGGTCGTCCAATTTTTCTGATTTTGAAACCAATATTGTGGCATAACTGCAGAAGTTTTAATATTACTCCCGAGCTGCTGCTGTTCTGTACATATTAATAGTATCACTTACAATAAATTGTTAAAGAAACGAGTGGCGTATTACCTCAATGTAGTGAGCACTCTGTTGATAGCAGAAAGAGGATGATTTTTCTGCATTGAAAATTGTAGGTTATTTTACAAATGTTTCCTTAGACGAGGAAAACCTTTCCAGATATTTTATATCACTAAGTTCTTCAAAAGGATCACCTAAACAAGGTTCGTGCACTTGGCAATATGACTTGTAGCAATATCAACGAAATGAACATTTTTATGGTGCCCTTCGCTTGTTTCGTGTATAAATATATAAATACAAATTGTATCATTTCATCGCCATTAACGCATGGTATCCTCAATTGAATTCATCCACTTAATATATTTTTTACATTCACTGATTTTTTTTTTTTTTTTTGCTAGGGACTTTACGTCGCACCGACACAGATAGGTCTTATGGTGACGATGGGATAGGATAGGCCTAGGAGTTGGAAGGAAGCGGCCGTGGCCTTAATTAAGGTACAGCCCCAGCATTTGCCTGGTGTGAAAAAGGGAAACCACGGAAAACCATCTTCAGGTTTGCCGATACTGGGATTCGAACCTACTATCTCCCGGATGCAAGCTTACAGCCGCGCGCCTCTACGCGCACGGCCAACTCGCCCGGTATTCACTGGTTTTATTAGTGGGTTTAGTTATACTTTCAATTGAGCAAACACACGATTCTTATTTATGCCATAGAATATGAAGCACTTTTGCCCCTAACCACGTGTCTATTTATGTAAACCTACTGCAGAAAGTTCTGAAGGGCCCCTACAACAAGATATGCGATGAAATGTATATAGTGCTAGGCTACCATGTACTCGTATCAACGATGGAACAGTGACGATATTCATTGACTTTTGACTCTAAATCAGTAATGGAAATGGAACACTGGATCGAGTCCAACTACACATTATAGACCTCCACCTTTCCCCTTCGACTCATCATGACGTAGTCCGCTTGGGCTCTGACTTCCCAATCAGGAGAGAGAGATTTACCGCTATTAATCTCCCGCGAGCACATACCTTGAAATATAGCGTTTGGGTCCACGACTGTCATACGGACGTCGTCCTTCTCGCTGCATTGTTGAGAAGAGGTGACTCAAAAAGATTTCAATGTTATCACCAGCTCTGTAAATAGCTCTGTATTTTCCAACAACTGTGCAAATTAAGTTACTTACAAGATGCTGTCTGTCTGTTAGGTCATCAGCCCAGAGGCTGATTGGATCCTCAAATAGCATCACCAAAGGCTATGCAGTTATAGGGAAACCACAAAAACGAATGGCAGTACCAAAATGAGGCGTACAGGCAAGATGAAGAGTTAGTTTGCCATTGCTTTCCTCACTGGGCCAGAGAGTGCTATTGTAGCACAATTAACCCTATGAGCAACACCTTTCATGACACTCAGACACACTGGTTGTGCTCTGAATGTCATTAATCAGCACCACCCATACCCCAGCAGCTTCCATATTGTCACAGCCATGGATGAGACTGGGACTTCAGTGGAAGCTACACTTTGCTCTGGCCTGTGCCAAGAGATGGATGCAAAGTACTGTAACCATCAAGAAATGACAGCAGGCAGTACAATATGCTATATGATGAAATTCCAGTTACTCCTCCTCGCGAGACTACGAAATTAACAAAAAAATTAACATAAGAATAAATATAATGCATAGCAATAAATTATGTGGTGTTTGGCCAGAACACGTCATCTCCAAAAATGCTGTTTTGAGATATAAGTATTTTTGTCTTCAATTTTAATTTTTAAAACAGAGATCTGTTAGAGATATAAATGCAAAAGTAAATATTATGCATTGCCATGCTTTTTAGTTACTCGGATATTCATATGCTTATTCTTTTATATAGTTTCTAAATTGCATTAATTAAAAATAAATTGAGTTACCACAGTCTGACCAAATTATGTTGCCTATAATCAGAACATGTTATCTGCATATTTATTTATCTTGTTAATACAAATTACAGTAGTGAATCATGTACAAGTGGAAATCAATATAAAGTGGAATAAGCATTATCATTTTTGTATCAAATTACATATATTTAACTTTTAAGAAGCCTATATGCTTCATATCTTTTAATAATTGTACAGTATGTCCATCTGAAAGAAAAACGAAGCACTTGATTTTAAATTAACTCTTCATCACTATCACTCACATAGGTAGTAGAATCCTTTGAAACGTGAAGTTTCTGGTAGGATCTATGGTACAGAGGACCAATAAGCTCTAACATGGACAGCAGATCATCATAACGTTTTCTTCTGAATCTTCGCCGGGTGCTCATATGCAACAGGCAACAGTTGTCCTCTTCTATTTAAACGTACAAATTCTTAAGGACACCTCGTTCGGAAGTGAATGTTGGAATTAAAATTTAAATTCTCTAAAGTCCTTGCTGACGTGCAGCCAGAAAATATTACGCCAAACAAATTGAATTTTTCCTGCGTCAATTGTCCTTCTAGTGAAGCAACATTTCATAAGGCTCGAAAATGAAAAGAAATCATTCTGATTCATCTGAACCACTATTGATGTGTGTGATCTGGAACTAAGAAATTGCAGCAGATTTCTTTTAAAAATGTATCTTTTACAGACTTATTCATTTTTATCCTGTCTAGTATTTGAAGAAATAGATTATTTACTGATACTTGCTTATTGCTGCGGCTTTTAAGTGCAGCCTTTACCGTACCATACCACGGAAGAAGTCGCTCATTATGGATGTTAACATATGCATCAGAAACAAGAAGTCTTAACAAATGACTGATGCTATGACCTACGAATGCTATGCTTGACAACTGAAAACCAGCAATGCCAACCTATGCATTTAATTTGATCCTAACATAATAACTTCCTGTGTTCATATTACATAAGGTGGACAGTTGTTTGGTATATACATGATAAGTCCTCTTGTGAGGATCTGACCAAAACTAAATTGAAAAATTGACAGTTATCAGGTTTAGACCACCGCTGTAACGAGAGCTTAGGAGAAGATGGAGATATCAGGTTTATACCAAACGAAAGAGGATGGTTTCTTTTCCGTAACTACTGACTTAGCACAAAGGGCCATTTTTTACTTATCATCATGTTCTGACCAAACCCCACAGAAATATAAGAGGGGGGTGGGGTTGTAATGATAAGTGTACTATCACAGTACCGAGTACACAATTACATTCATGAACACATACCCTTCAGATTTTTAAATGCTATAATGTATTGCCCTAATCATTTCATACAGGTTGAATGATGTTACCACATAGGATTTAATTTTAATTTGCAGAAATAATTGAACATGTCATGCTAAGTGGTAAGAAGCTTCATCAAAGTGCGAACTGGTTGCCAAACCCTTCAAATAGCTGCTATTATTACAGGTTTATTCAAGTGAATGTACACGCAATATCTCACATCAGTGAGGTAAGATTCTTATGCAGAGAGCTATCAGGTATCAGGTGATTTTCTTCGTGCTGCCAAACAAGTTTCAGTACTTAACTCCCGATCACCTGTTTGTTGACCTTTACAACAGCACGGTTCAATTTCTTCTTTGTGCTGAGAGCGCGTGTAAACATTACGTCTTGAACAACAGGTCCGTTTGCACTTTCTCCGTATGTCGCCAAAGACAGAAACGAGTGTAAGTAAGACAATTTGAAAGTCGTGCACACTGTTTAGAAAGTGTCGAACACTTTCTCTGTAGCAATTAGAAAATACAATACTGGAGAAAAATCACGTTTTATATTGCCCTTCTTGATTGAAGAACTGAATAATAATAATAATAATAATAATAATAATAATAATAATGGTCCAGTGGAAAGAGAAACGAAATTCAAATATCTGAGAGAAATAATCCAAGAAAACTGTTTACACTAATCTGCAGTAGAAGAAAGGGTACACAAGATGAAAAGAGCATTTGGTATCACAAAGAATTTTTATAACAAAAAGTGTCAATCAAAATATCTAAACTATAGATTAGATAAAACTTGAGGTACTAGAAAGGAGAATCATGAGAAAAATCTTAGGCCCTGTGAAAACAACAGAAGTATAGAAATAAAGATATAATGATGAAATATATAGGAACATAGAAAGCATAACAGAAACCATAAGAAAAAGGAGATTGCAATCTTTTGGTCATGTTTACAGAATGGATGATTCCAGATTAACAAAAAGGATTTTCAAGTACCTTTGGGACAAAAAGGCAACAAGTAGCTGGATTCAAGAAGTAAAGAAAGATTTATGAAGAAATAATATAATAGAAGAAGGAAATATGGACATAATTTTAGAAAAAGGGGTAGTAAGTATGGAAGGAACTCTAGGAAGATAGAACAAGAAACCTGGTGCGAAGTGGTCGAGGGAGAAAGAATTAGTATAGTGAAAGGATGAAAAAATATTGGAAGGAACGAAAGAGAAAACGACAAAGTATGAAGAATTGAATTTAAATTGACACGTGGTCCTTAGCAGGACTCATCGGAAATAATAATAATAATAATAATAATAATAATAATAATAATAATAATAATAATAATAATAATAATAATAATAGACTAATATTCATAATCAGGGCCAGGATTTTCATGACCTAAAATGTTTTAAAAAATGATCTATAAAATGACGGCAAAATCCAGTAAAATGTTGCGAAAGCTTTAAAAAATGAAAAATTTTAAATGCAATTTAATAAACAATTTACTAATCGAGCTGGTATTTCCTAATTTACTATATGTTTTAGACATATTAATGAGCCATGTCAAGAAAACGTTTCGCAGAGAACTTTGCCCCGCGTCTTCAGAAGAAAATCATGTCTCTCCTGGAATGTAAGAGAGGAACAAAGTTTTTTTTAGTCCCCAGATTGACAAAGCGTTGTGAAGATTCTCAAGTCCTCACTTAAAGTTGCGATAATATCCAATACCACCCGCGTAAACGCTTAAAAATCTTCAAATATGTAAGAAAAGACTCAAAAAGTACAAAATAGAATAAATTCCATAAAGTGACCAGATTAAAACGTATAATTTTTAGAAAACGACCTAAAAATGGCAAAAAAACAAAAAAGACCTAATAAATTATCATTCCACGATGTTAGAACTATGATAAGGATTTCTGTACTAGTTAGCAATATCTGTCGTGAATCAACCACTTAAAAGATGACATGTCATCAAAATTCTAGCCCTGATTATAATAATACAACTTGGTATTATTATTATTATTATTATTATTATTATTATTATTATTATTATTATTATTATTATTATTATTATTATTATTATTATTATTATTATGTGCGTATGGACCCAATGGATCACGCAAAGCTCTAACGATTCTGTTTTCTGAGTTGCCAAACAGCTCTCATCCTTTCTCCGTGGATCCTTTTTCGTTCTTCTGTCCACTTTGCTCCAGTCTTCTTTTTCACTTCGTTCTCTGGTTGCACTTTCCATCCATTAATTTTTTCCTATAAAGGTTTCATTATTATTATTATTATTATTATTATTATTATTATTATTATTATTATTATTATTATTATTATTATTATTGCCAGCCATGCGGTGTAGGGGCAGCGTGCCTGCCTCTTACCTGGAAGCCCCGGGTTCGATTGCCGGCCAGGTCAGGAATTTTTACCTGGATCTGAGGACTGGTTCGAGGTCCACTCAGCCTACGTAATTACATGTGAGTAACTATTTGACGGTGAGATAGCGGCGCTGGTCTTGAAAGCCAACAATAACGGCCGAGACACACGATACTTCATAATCTGCAGGCCTTCGAGCTGAGCCATGGCCCTTCGGGGCTCTTGCCCCATGGGATGTATTATTATTATTATTATTATTATTATTATTATTATTATTATTATTATTATTATTATTGTTGTTGTTGTTGTTGTTACTCGAGTCAGAAACAAACAAAATACGTACTAGAGATGGCTGAAAAATAACGTAGCAGTTACTTTGTCACAGTTACATGCCTGTCATTGTTTCAAATGTAAAGTGGACAAAAAATAACAGGTTACCGAGTAACGACAACAGAATAGCGAACTAGTGAAAACAGTAAGCGGGAAGTTGGAACTGTCACTAGTAGCGACTTACAGACAGAGAATGTGACCTTCTGAGTTCAGATAGTACGCATGTCTCCCAAGTGAGAGCGCTTTCGTAGGAGATTGCTTTAAGTCAAATACACTATAGTGTATAACATACTCTATAGTGTATTTGTTTAAGTTGCTGCTGTCATCTGGTAACTAAAGTGCAAACTGTTATGACATATTCAACTGCTCAGGGGTAATCGTTGACTCAGACATCGCGCAGGGCTACCTACATTATATTATTATTATTATTATTATTATTATTATTATTATTATTATTATTATTATTATTATTATTATTATTATTATTATTATTATTATTATTATTATAAGTTTCACCCGTATAATTTTTCTTGTACCATAAATAAATGAGTATGCTAACTTTCCATATTGATATTATAGATAACATATTATAGATACCATAACAATACTTCATTTTACTTAATCTATCCCCTTGTACCGGTTTGTGTCGAGTTTTGGCAGTCAGACCATCATGTTTTCTTGTCTTCTATCCTTGATCGAGGCATTGTCAAGCTCATTCCTCTAGATTTCAGAAAAGACGATATATTGTCTTCTCATTTCATCGGTGTTTTGCTGCACCGACTTTCAACAGTGTAGTGATGCGTGCGCGCATGTGCGTGTGAATGAATGGGACTTCGCAACGCAGTTGTGAGGAGGCAAGCTTGAAGCCGTGACCAGCCTGTGACCAATAAAAAGTGAGTAACGTTGGACGTATTTTTTAACTGTTACTTTTCGCAGTAACTTTATTGTAGCAGTGACAGATGTAGCAGTTACACAAAAATAACCTTTGTCACACCTCTAACATGTACATGCATAAATGACAGTCACACCACGGTGGACCAGTGACGTGCACCTCAGTGCATGGTCTGGGGTTCTCTACAGTCGCAGTTAACGTTGTCGACAGGAAAGTGGTTTTCCTGGAGATTGCTTTTGGATCTTTGGATCAATGAGAAATAAACAAAATGGCCATTAGTATGTATGAAAGAACAGAAAGAGTGGTTGAGTTGATGAGGAAGAGTTCTATGGACACTTGTTGAGAATGGACAGTAAGAGACTGACGAAGAGAATCTTAGTGAGGTTGGGCTTGACGAAGATTAGATCATGGACGGAAATCGATTTAGACAACTCGTCAGAAAGTTCCGTGATTTCAAGGAGACTGGGGATACATTGGTGAGAAAAGGGGGGACCTGTACAGAAGAACAGAAGAAGAAAGGAGGAGCAAGAATGGAAAGATAATGACAGAAAGTGAAGTCAGAGAAGGCTAAAAATACCGCAAAGCTTCTCAAACCTGGTACATAGACGGCCGAAACCAAGGAGGGAAAATTAAATGGTGATGATGCGGTGGCTAAGCTGCTGGATTTTTCCACCCGAATAACCAAGGATAAAATACGCATGGCTTGCGGGTTGGAATTTTCACCAACAGGAAACATGGTAACAGGAAAGGCATCCAATCTTAAAAAACGCTGGCGAAAATTCAAATGAGCCAGTGTGGCAGTTGACACCTGAAATACCTATAATTAGACTTTTAAAATTAAAAATTGTTATAATTCTACGTTTTTAACGTCTCTCCAATGTTCTCCCTAAGGAGGATTTCCTTAAAATGATAATACATTTCTTCACATGAGTATCTCATGTTTAAATGACCGCACAAGGTGACTGGTCTTAGAATCGAAGATCTGCTCTTAAAGGCTAGCTTCCATTGAAATGGTCACTATATAAAAGCAACAAAAGTCAATTCATGAAAGACCGAGAAAGTGACCGTTAACCATTTTATTTTACCTGGCAAGATAGCCTTCGTCCGCCTCTGTGGTGTAGTGGTTAGTGTGATTAGCTGCCACCCCCAGAGGTCCGGGTTCGATTCCCGGCTCTGCCACGAAATTTGAAAAGTGGTACGAGGGCTGGAACGGGGTCCACTCAGCCTCGGGAGGTCAACTGAGTAGAGGTGGGTTCGATTCCCACCTCAGCCATCCTCGAAGTGGTTTTCCGTGGTTTCCCACTTCTCCTCCAGGCGAATGCCGGGATGGTACCTAACTTAAGGCCACGGCCGCTTCCTTCCCTCTTCCTTGCCTATCCCTTCCAGTCTTCCCATCCCTCCACAAGGCCCCTGTTCAGCATAGCAGGTGAGGCCGCCTGGGCGAGGTAATGGTCATACTACCCAGTTGTATCCCCGACCAAGAGTCTACAGCTCTAGGACACTGCCCTTGAGGCGGTAGAGGTGGGATCCGTCGCTGAGTCCGAGGGAGGGACCGAACCTGAAGAGTAAACAAATGATGATGATCATGATGAAGATAGCCTTCAGGCATCCTCTTCCATCTAACCAGGCACATAATTATACAATTATTTGTCCCCATGACGCAACACCCTTGAAGGGCCATGGCCTACAAAGTGATCGCTGCTCAGCCCGAATGCCTGCAGATTACGAGGTGTCGTGTGGTCAGCACGACGAAGACTCTCTACCATTATTCTTGACTTTCTAGACCGGCGCCGCTCTCTTTCCGTCAGATAGCTCCTCAATTGTAATCAAGTATGCTGAGTAGATCTCGAACCAGCCCTCAGATCCAAGTAAAAGTCCCTGACCTGTCCGGAAATCGAACCCGGGTCCTCCGGGTAAGAGGCAGGCATGCTACCTCCTACACCGCGGGGCTGGCTTTTAAAAGTAACCCAGATATTTATCATAGACAGTGTACGGACTGTGGCCACCCAGCCTCTGTACTTTGCAGGTCGGTTTCTTCTGTACAAATCTCTTAATTCTATTCCCGCATTAACTTGTATAATAAAGTCATCACAGCTGTAAGAACTTTAATTTTTGTAGCAGTTATCAAGCACTTACTTCGTGCGCCACGATTAAAGAAGCGCTCCTGCAGAACGACGTTATTTAGACATCTGCGAAGAAACCAAGCAATTAGACAACAAATTGTCTGTTTCGTGCAGGCCGGAGATTTCTGACCAAATTAAAACTGTATTTTGCTCTGCAAGTCGAACAAGTGATTGACAGCAACCGACAACTCGCCGAACTGCTGAACCATGGTGGAGAGGTCAACGCGTGATGCTGGAGAGCACTGCGGCTCTTACCTGCACTTGATTCCTCGGAACACTCAAAAAAGAGGAGACTCGTTCCCACATAACCAGAAACTGCCCATCACAAGCCATGGGTCTAGAGAGAGAGAGAGGGAGAGAGAGAGAGAGACAGAGAGAGAGAGAGATTATTATTGTTACCGTATTTTTGTGGTAGGTAGAGGTGAAAGAAGGTGCGGGGGTGAACGGGTCTCAGGCTACGAAATTAAAGTTAATTTAAAATTTAACAAGGTTATATTTTCTTTCCAAAATTCAGAAATAACACGAATGGCAGGTACAGAGTAGCAAGGCAACAAAAGTACAATTACAGTATTTACAGGATTTGGGCTTCGAGCCCCGAACTCGCAAATCTTGGGCAACAAGCCCAACTTTACCTCAAAACAAGATTTAACAGAGGGGCAGAAAACCCCATTCATGCCCAGGAGCACTTCCTCTAAATTACACAGAAAAGCCTCCTCGAGGCATACAACACTCAATTTTCGAGAAAGAGCCACTCGCTCTCAACTTTAAGCCTATCAAAGGCCACACCAAACTCCACCTTCAAGTTGTCCTCTAAGGACATAGACACAGGGGTAAAATACCCAACCTACTGAGGCCTATTAAGTGAGAAAAAGGTTAATTACATGACCTCTAAAATAACAATTTGAGAGGAGGCGATCTGCACTCCTAATACATTTTGTTTAAAACCTAATCTGGCTCTAGGCCGCTAATGCAAGGGCTAATCCCATACTACAGAGGTGACTTTAGAAAAGAACAATTTACATTACATTAAGGAAGAATCGGTTGTGAGAAATAAGTTCACCTCAAAACAATATGAGTGGGAGCTCGAGAGGGTTAAGCACTCTCTATCCCAATATGTAACTTTAAAAGAGAATAGATGCTCAGGGTCGTTACATTTTAAAGAAACGTTACATGGTGGAAACGCTTCGGACCCGCCCCGAGAGTTAAACTGCTGAGCTAGCAAGAAAAGAAGTTATTATACGGCCATTACCTGTTTGTTGAACTGTTGTCCGAAGAAAGAGGCACTTCCCGCCCCCTGCTATGTACTTTACACACTGAAAGATGGTACTGAAGTGGCCCAGAGACCCTAAAATCAGCAGTTTATATACTCTCGCGGAAAGTTCGAGGCGTTTCAGGAAGGAAAACACCCTCCCACAAAAACTTTATTGGCTAGGGTTAAGCAATATATCCCCTCTGGGGAAGATACACCTGATTGGTTATAAATTAATTAAAGAAATTCGGGATTGGCTAAATTCAAAACAAGGGGAAAGAAAGTGTTATACAGCCAACTTAAACAATAACAGAAAGAAATTTAACAAGAAACAAACTTTTGAAATAAAAATTTCTCCAAAAAACAGTTATTTCACTTCGCACTAGGGTGCACTATTGTAGTTCTTCAGTAGTGTCCTCTAGAAGAGAAAGTTCACACTTCTTACTACAGGTAAAACAAAAATACATCGAAAACGACCCAGTTCAGAAACTTCAAAATTTCCAAGTAGTGACATCTTCTGAGAAACTTGAAAATTAACACCTTAAATAAAGTTCAGACTTTCTCCAGAAGGGGAGTTTCAACTGGCGCAAAATTTGAATTAGCGGCGTGGAGGTGTACCGCCCGGTACAATTATTATTATTATTATTATTATTATTATTATTATTATTATTATTATTATTATTATTATTTCGTTCACTCTTCTTTGGTGTACGTTGAATCAATAATTTCTCTGTGTATTGTTCTTTTCTTAGTGCCCAGTATTTCATTAATTCTTTCTGATCATCCTTTCCTCTAGTCTTCCGAAATAATAAGTTGGGTGTTCACTGTAGTTTTGTCTTGAAACCTTATATTTTCATCTTTAGTTATTGATTTTGCTGTTCGATCGAATAGTGAATTTTCTGTATTTTTTAATTCTACTAGGTCTTTTTTTTTCAGTTTCTTTAAAACAATTTGGGTTTTGTTTTGCGGTTACCGAATAAGTCAAAGATTTGTTTGGTCATTCTATTAGAGTTCATTTTGAGAAGATGATCGTAAAAATTAGTCCTTCGTTTTTCGCATAGTATCTGAGAGTTTTTCAATTTTCTTTTAGAGCGTTTCATTGTTGATGTGTGTTATCTTTTTTTCCTGAAATTTTGGTCCTGTGATCTTTCTTAATATTGTCCTTTCTTGAGCTCGAGTTTCTCCATCTGGCCTTTGAAATTCGTGTTTAGTGTTTCTGTTGCATATAGCTTCTTGTTTTATAATGTTTAATTTTGGATCCCATGAAAGGGATTCCTTGTTGTATGTATCTTGTTGCCTGGAAGGCCAGTTCAACTTTATTTCTCCTGGATTCCATTACTTTGCCTTCCACAGCATTCCAACTAATCGATTCTCCGGAATATTTGAATTCAATCTTCTGTTCTTGGACTTTGAGGGATATATGTAGGTGTTTGTTGTTTTTCATGATTTTGGTTTTTTTTGTTGTGTTTCTTCGAAGGAAATGTTAAGACCTATTTCAGCTGCTTCTTTCTCTATTTCAATAATTTTCTCCCTTGCTTCCACCAATGTTTCAGCAAACAAGGCCATATCACCTGCAAAAACAATACAATTGATTTTAAGGTTCTTCACTTTGCAACCCAGTCTAATTCCACTCTTTATATTTTTTTCTATTCTCCAACTACTTTCTCAAGCGTACAGTTGAACAATTACGGTGAGAGCCCATCCCCCTGGCATACCCCCGTCCTTATTTGGAAGTAATCTGATATTATTATTATTATTATTATTATTATTATTATTATTATTATTATTATTATTATTATTATTATTATTATTATTATTATTATTATTATTATTATTATTATAGTAAGTGAGATCGAATCAAGGTGCAGTAAAGCTAAAGCAATGAGCTCGCAGTTGCGATCAACAGTATTCTGTAAGAAGAACGAAACTAACCGTACATCGGTCTGTTTTCAGACCAACTTTGCTTTACAAAAGTGAAAGCAGGGTACATTCAGGATCGTATTATAAGTTAGAAGTAACAGACACGAAAGTCGCGAGAATGATTGCTGGCAAAACAGGTGGGAACAATGGCAGGCGGGTATTGGGAATGAGGAGATAAAGACTAAATTAGTAACAAACTCGATGGATGAAGCTGAACGCACAAACAGATTTCGGTGGTGGGGTCATGTGAGGCGAATGGAGGAGGAGACGTTACGTAGGATATTGTTACCTAGGAGAATAATGGACTTAGTTATGGATGGTAAGAGAAGCAGAGGGAGACTAAGACGACGATTGTTACACTCAGTTTCTTATGATTTAAAGATAAGACGTTTAGAAGTAAACAAATCCACAACTACAGTCTCTCTCACCATGTTTGAGAGTCGGAGTTGCAGTCTGTGCGACATTTGATTTTAGGAACGCTCTCCATACATGAAAATTTACACAAAAATTAACATTGCACAACTTACATAGTTTGGAAAAAATTTAACAAGCGTAACATATGATGCTTTTGCTCATTATTAGCAATATAATTTCAGTATTCCTTATTCTTACCACATGCAGGATACAAATACGTTACATATCCCAGGCACGTACTTTTTACAGAACTGTATGACAGTTTGACGCATTGTGTAAATGCCTGTCGCATACGGTACATGTTTTTGCAAAGGTAATGGTGTAGTGAGTGATTAAAGGCGATTGTTGCTTGGTATGGGGCAAAGGAGAATAGACCATAACTACACCAGTGACGTTCGCTGGGATGCCCAACAGCATAAAACGTCAGGCGCGGCTGACTCACCCGGTGTATTCAACACATGGCAGAGCGTTCCTAATAACTTACATGCTGTTAAGAGAAAAAAAAAAGTCTACGTACAAACAGACCCCATCATGACATACGCCTTAGACATTATCTGGGAACACCTATCAAAGGATTATCTAGCTACACTAGAAAGAGTGAAGGCCATGTGTCTTTAAAAAGTTCTCTACTTGGCAAGAAACGCACCTTCGAGACTAATCTACGAGCTCACAAGCCAACCGTTCTGTATAGAAGAACTGAGATTTAAAATAATATCGCCTTCTACGACACAATACGTGACGACAGTTTACATCAAGAACTGTAGGATAAAAACGCGAATATATGGATAGTCTTTTACCAAACAGACGATGAAGTCAGAGTGGATGAATTATGACTACGAACTGAGGCACACCATAACCCGCTTCTTATTAAATGTTCACCAAACCATTGAAAAGAGCAGGCAAAACAATATGACTACGGCAGTCATATCAAGACGAGTCACCTGCCCTATTTACAACGAATGCTGCGCAGCAGTATGAGTCCTCTAGTAGGAAATGAAAACTGTTTCGATGAGCAAAATCGTAATAATTAGGATTATTGCTCAAGCGAAACAGTCTAATGAACGAAAATAAATGTTTTGGAACAGGTAGTATTTCAGAATACACGTGCTTGCGATTGCTTACTTCGACTCTCAAATATGGTGAGACAGATTGTAGTTACAAACAGAGGATTTCTTTTTTTTTTTTTACAAGTTGCTTTTCGTCGCACCGACACAGATAGGTCTTATGGCGATGATAGGACAGGAAAGGGCTAGTAGTGGGAAGGAAGCAGCCGTGGCCTTAATTAAGGTACAGCCCCAGTATTTGCCTGGTATGAAAATGGGAAACCACGGAAAACCATCTTCAGGGCTGCCGACACTGATGTTCGAACCCACTATCTCCCAAATACTGGATACTGGCCGCACTTAAGCGACTGCAGTAATCGAGCTCGGTAAACAGAGAATTGTGGTGGCGGTTAGTAAAGTCACAAAGTCTTGCAGACTGAACGCTGAAAGGCATAACAGTCTATAATGAAGATATACGTTTTTTAAAAATATATTCTGCAGACCACGTGCCAATGTCAATGCTTTATCCTTTGTGTTTCCTTCTTACTCCTGGGCCGATGACCTAGATGTTAGGCCCCATTAAACAACAAGCACGTTCTTACTCCAATACCCCATCTTATCACTATGTCTCCTTTTCTTCTTCTTGGATCATTCTGAGCCCGTTTTTCTTTCCCTTCCGACTTTGGAAGCATTCCAGTGTTAACATTTTCTTGTAAAAATCTCTCTCTCCCTCTATTGCTTCTTCTTTTCCTATATTGTCTCATTCCAAATCTTTCTTGACTTCATGAATCCAGTTTGTTGTTGACTTCTTTTACAAATATATTTTAAGATCTGTTTGGTTAATCTGTTGTCACCCATTCTCTATTAATGTCAAAAAAAAATCAATCGTCTTTTCCATATTGTTTCTGTTAATATTTTCTATGTTCCTTGCTTGTTATTTAAAGGGGCATAACATCTAGAACATCGGCTCGTTCTATGTTCCGATATATTTTATGATTACTTCTTGATTTACAGAGTTCTGTAGTTCTTAGCGGATCGAGTATTTTCCGTATAATCCTTCTCTCCAGTACTTTTAATATATTTTAATTCAGTATTAGTATTTCTCTCGCATATAGGCATTCCGGTTAGACTGCTATGTTCTAGTGTTGTATTTTGAGGTTCCTAGATAAACATTATTTTGTTGTAGATATTCCTACTTACACCGTATGCTCTTTCCATCTGGACTCGGGGGATAGTGGGTTCGACCCCTACTGTCGGCAGCCCTGTAGATGGTTTTCCGTGGTTTCCCATTTTCACACCAGGCAAAGCTGTACCTTAATTAAGGCCGCGGTCACTTTCTTCCCATTCTTAGCCCTTTCCCTTTCCATCGTCCCCATAAAACCCATCTGTATCTGTGCGACGTAAAGCAAATCGTAATAATAATAATAATAATAATAATAATAATAATAATAATAATAATAATAATAATAAAACACCAAAGAGCGTATGGCCTCAATAAGAATATATATATATATATTTTTTTTACGTCGCACCGACACAGATAGGTCTTATGGCGACGATGGAACAGGAAAGGGATAGGAGTGGGAAGGAAGCAACTCAGCAACAGGTGAACAGGCTGAGGTTTAGATGAACTGGAAGTACTAGAATGAAGAATCACGAGACAAATCTTAGGACCTGCCGGGCTGAGTGGCTCAGACGGTTGAGGCGCTGGCCTTCTGACCCCAACTTGGCAGGTTCGAACCTACTATCTCCCGAATACTGGATACTGGCCGCACTTAAGCGAGTGCAGCTATCGAGCTCGGTATAAGAATTTTTATAACTAGAAATGCTTATCTAAAAGTCTAACAATAAGGCCATCAGAATATCTTTAAGGAAGTGAATATGTAGTTCTGAACTATAATTTAGATGAACTCGAAGTACTAGAATGAAGAATCACGAGACAAATCTTAGGACCTGCCGGGCTGAGTGGCTCAGACGGTTGAGGCGCTGGCCTTCTGACCCCAACTTGGCAGGTTCGATCCTGGCTCAGTCCGGTGGTATTTGAAGGTGCTCAAATACGTCAGCCTCGTGTCGGTAGATTTACTGGCACGTAAAAGAACTCCTGCGGGACTGAATTCCGGCACCTCGGCGTCTCCGAAAACCGTAAAAGAGTAGTTAGTGAGACGTAAAGCAAATAACATTATTATTATTATTAATCTGAGGACCAATGAAAATAACAGAATATTGGAAAATATGAAGTAATAAGGCAATATACAAGACCATAGAAAGTGTCACAGAATCAATAAGAAAAAGGAGATTGCTATTTTTTTACATATCTATAGAATGGATAATAACAGATTGGCAAAACAGACATTCAAGTACCTTTGGGAGAAAATACCAACAACTAGTTGGAAACAAGAGGTCAAGAAAGACCTAGAAAGAAAATAAGATTTTTTAATTTGCTTTACGACACAAATAGGTCTTGTGGGAGCGATGGGATAGGAAAGGCCTAAGAGTGGGAAGGAAGCGGTCGTGGCCTTAATTATGTTACATCCCCAGCATTTGCTTGGTGTGAAAACGGGTAACCACAGAAAATGAACTTCAGGGCTGTTGACAGTGGAGCCCAAATGCAGGCTCACAGCTGCACGCCCGTAACCGCGTGGCCAACTCGCTCGGTTAAAATAAGAAAAGAGGAAATTATAGAAAGGGAGAGTTTTGAAAAGAAAGTGTTGAGAATGGAAGGATTCCAAGGAATAATGACGAAACTCTGTCCAAAGTGGTCGGAGAAGAGAAGAATAAAGCATATCGCAATGATGAAGGAATAATGGAAAGAACGGAACAGGAAACAGTAAGGGAGGATGAATGGAAATTGATACCTTGTCCCTAGCAGGCCACATCCTAAAGTAGAAGGACCGAATGCACTTCCCGACGCCACGTGATCCTTGAGATGAAAATCTCGACCCAGTATTGACCGGGATTCGAATTCGGCCTTCCAGGTGAGGCGCCAGCAGCTACGCCACTGAAACGTGTCCCCCCTCCCCAAATCCGAAATACAAGACAATGGTTCAATTAACCTAGGCAAGTGTTGTGTGTGTGTTTTTTGAGCTGTGTTAGCAGCTACAGAACAATATCTGTAAAGTTGTCCAGATGGTTTCTTTGAGACAATCTGCTGGAGCACGGCTAAATAGGGCTAGGCTCTCCGCGCCGCGCCGTGCCGTGCGATACGGGTCAGTGCGCCTGGCGAGCAAGCACCACGCAACAATTTACACGCGTGTCGATCTTCCCCCGTGGCCCACACACTGCACAGAACAAGGCAAGGTCAACTGCTCCCTTGCAACCTAGCCTACTTCTTCGAGAACCAAGTTCAGTGTTTGATTACTCCAGGGAGGTCAACATTTTGAACTCAGCAACAGGTGAACAGGCTGAGGTCATTATCTAAATTACTCTCAGAAATTGAGGCACTGCAGGTGAATATCTGGAGGACTCAAGAAAGGGCACAGTTCTCAATGTCTTCCTTGTTCTAAACACAATGTAAACACTTTGTGCTAGATGTACTGCCTTGTTATTTTGTACGAGCATACGTTGTTGTGGAAGTCACGTACAATTCACAGATATATCTAAGACAAAGCGTACAATTTGCGCGCTACGTGTTTTGGTAGGTTAATTCCAGTCGTGTTTGATACCTAGACACTATTACTACACCGGAACTCATTCATTCTTTATGGGAGCTTTGAATATTGTGGTCATCATTGTTGTGTGGTTTATTTGTGCAGAATGGCGGTCATTTAGTGTGTATCACTGCGGGGTATCTCCACTTGCGTAGCCATCTAATTTGTAAAGTGGGTTAGAGCCTCACTGTCCGCAGCCCTGAAGATGGTTTTCCGTGGTTTCCCATTTTCAAACCAGGAAAATGCTGGGGCTGTACCTTAATTAAGGCCACGGCCGCTTCCTTCCCCACTCCTAGGCTTCCCATCCCGTCGTCGCCATAAGACCTATCTGAATCGTTGCGACGTAAACAAAATTGTAAAAGAATTGAAAGATTTTGAAGGGAATAAATATTTATTTATTTATTTATTTATTTATTTATTTATTTATTTATTTATTTATTTATTTAATCGGTTTACCCTCCAGGGTTGTCTTTTCCTAGAGCGTGAATAATTTGGTTAGGATACAACTGGGGTGGAGGACCTGTACCTCGCCCAGGCTGTCTCATCTGCTATGCTGAACAGAGGCTATCTGGGGGATGGGAAGATTGGAAGGGATAGACAAGGAAGAGGGAAAGAAGCGACCTTGGACTTAAATAAGGTACTATCCCCGAGGAGAAGTGGGAAACCACGGAAAACCACTTCAAGGATGGCTTAGGTGGGAATCGAACCCCCTCTGCTCAGTTGACCCCCCGAGGCTGAGTGAACCCCGTTCCAGCCCTCATACCACTTTTCAAATTTCGTCGTAGAGCCAGGAATCGAACTTGGTCCTTCGGAGATTGCAGCTAATCACACTAACCACTACTTCACAGGGGCGGACAATAACATTGTAAACATATGTAAATTCTTCTGCATACATCTAGGTTGTTAATATTTTGTCAGTATTTAATTTTAGTAAAATGTTATATATTTACAATTGTTATTATTATTATATTATTATCATTACATGTTTTCAATAAATATCCAAATGGTGAAGAAAAATAGGTAAGCAAATGAAGACTGAACGGGTACTTTACTTTTACTGCTCATTACACCACTTTATAGCCACTTGTTTTTTGAAATTATTTGTATGATGCTTACGGAACTCATGATAATCGTATGGCGCTAAGTCTGGACTATATGGAGAATGTTGTCATACCTCCCACTTGAATCGGTGCAGTAGTTCGGATGTTTGACGGGCCTTGTGACGTGTTGCGTTATCGTGCAACAAGATCTCGTTGGACGACGATTCCGAAACGATGAGGAGGTGAAAGCAGCTACATCCAGGTCGTTACATAGCGCTGGGGGTGAATTCTACGCATCCGGAATCGAAAAGTTGGTTGACCGTTCTGAGAAATGTTTACATCTCTTGGGGAGTACGTGGAAAAAGTGAACTTACATTGCATGTTGTCACAGCCATGTTCACTATGTGCCGGTGGTTTCATAAATGGCCAAAACTTGGAAGAGTAACTTACTTTTTGATTCGCCCTCGTATATATAGGCCTATATTGCTCCTAGGCAATTCCACTCTCGAGAAAACCACGTTGCTCCATCTGTCTTGTGAAGACTTGCCGCGTTGCCTGAGAGGGGATCAGAAGAGTCCAATGGTTGAACAATCCGGCTCTCGTCAAGCAATAAAAATGCCAGGAATAGTTTTCCGGCCATTGCTGACCACTCAGTTTTGGGTCCCTTCTGTAAACTTTACTCCGAAGAATTTTACGAGGTTTCCTTTTTTTTTTTTTTTGCTAGGGGCTTTACGTCGCACCGACACAGATAGATCTTATGGCGACGATGGGATAGGAAAGGCTTAGGAGTTGGAAGTGGTGGTGGTGGTGATTATTGTTTTAAGAGGAAGTACAACTAGGCAACCATCTTCTATATAACACTAATCAGAGAGAAAAAATGTAAGGGGTCCGACACTTCGAAAAATGAAGGTATCGGCCAAAGAAAGGCAAGGGCCACGAAGGGCATGAAAATGAAAGACTCCCAGCCCTCGCAAACCTAATAGCGTCGGGGTCGGAAAAGAACAAGAGTTGACCAAGGGAGGTCGGATAGGATAGTTGAAAGTGAGGAGCCTGGCACAAGTAAGTGGAAGCAATGCCAGGACTCAGCTGTGGGCCCCGTGGTCGCCAACCCACGCTCCAAAGTTAAGAGCCCCTGGGGCCCCTTTTAGTCGCCTTTTACGACAGGCAGGGGATACTGTGGGTGTTATGCTACCGCCCCCACCCACAGGGGGTAGGAGTTGGAAGGAAGCGGCCGTGGCCTTAATTAAGGTACAGCCCCAGCATTTGCCTGGTGTGAAAATGGGAAACCACGGAAAACCATTTTCAGGGCTGCCGATAGTGGGATTCGAACCTACTATCTCCCGGATACAAGCTCACAGTCGCACGCCTCTACGAGGTTTCCTTAGCCCAGCAATATTACTATTATGGAACAGGGTGATGAAGTGGCTTAATTGCTTGCCTTCATCTCGGCGACCTTGGTTTGATTCCCAGTGTTGCTGCGATGGTATTTTCCGATGAAAATCCCGTGGTGTCAAGAAGGGCATGAGACCTTAAGTCTCCGGAAGATGATGTTGACGATGATATTTTATATTATTTGGCATCCAGCAACTATAATTTGTTGTTTCTGGTGTAATCCCTATATACTAGTACCTCAGAGGGTGGGGGGTACGAAAGTAAAATAATTGGATTTTGGGGTTACGCAAACCAAAATGTTTGAACACCACTGATATAGACAGTTTCCAAATTGATAAACTGCACTTCTTCTAAGGGCTTACTCCTCAGTATCACTATTCCCCTTTTCAACGGGCTGCCTGGCCGATGCGATAAAGGCGTGCTCGGTTCGCCAGGAAGAACGTGGGTTCGAATCACCGTCAGGAAGTCGTAAAATTTAAGAAACGAGATTTCCACTCCCGGAGGTGCAAATGGCCCTTAGATTCACTCAGCCTACACCAAAAATGAGTACCAGGTAAATTCCTGGGGGGGGGGGGCGTAGAGCTAACCACTCCACCCCATCACGTGCCGAGGTTACGAACGGTGGAAGCCTTTACCTTCCACTCCTCCAAGGGCCTTCATGGCCTGTACGGAGATGACTTTGCTTTGCTTACCCCTTTTCAACCAACGATCCTTCGTTCTTGTTCCTAAACAGCGTGTTGTTTGTTTTCAATTCCAATGAAACTGTTACAATACTCGTAAGACTCTGCAGGACAGTAATGCAAACTCATGAAATAATTCACATTCTGATGGAGAGATGGCAGCCACAAAACTGATCAATATACCAATGTTAGACATTTGAATGGAACACGCCCGAAAAACAAACATCAGTTCGCATATTTTTCAACAGATGGCTAGAGAAATCTGATGCACATGTTGTAACGTTCAAGATTATGATGAAGTGATGCTTAAGAAGGAATGCTAAAACTCAGTGGAAGAATAGTGAAATTAAATTAGATCAATAAAGCAAAGCAGAAAGTGTACTCAAAAATCAGAATAAAGTATACTCGCGTATACTCTCGACTATAGCCCCGCGTATACGCGTAACCACTTAAGACCAGTTAAGCTAACTTTTTCGGGAGCGGTCGGCGGTTGCAGAGTGGGCTTCGGCTGGTCCGACGGCTCTGCATTCTGATCGACCAACCGAGCGGAGGAGTGGCCGCGGCTCTGCCGTGGCTCTACACCTCTGCATTCGGCAGACGGAGAGGGGCTGGTGCCCACCGTCGACTGTCCTGAGATTGGTTTTCTGTGGTTTTTCATTCTCCTGCACTAAGGCGAATGCCTGGACAGTAGAGATGTGACAAACGGTTATTTTTGTGTAACTGCTACAGTAAAGTAACTGTGAAAAGTAATAGTTAAAAATAACGTCCAACGTTAGTCACCTTTTATTGGCCACGGCTTCAAGCTTGTCTCCGTACAGCCGTGTTGCGAAGTCCCATTCATTCACTCTCACATGCGCGCACGCATCACGACAGTGTTGAAAGTCGGTGCAGCAAAACACGCATTCCTATTTGCTATAAAATTAACGAGAGGCAGACAACGGATGAAATGACAAGACAGCATAGCGTCTTTTCTGAAATCTAGAGGAGTGAGTTTGACAAGGATAGAGCACAATAAAACATGATGATCTGTCTGCCAAACCTCGACACAAACCGGTACAAGAGGATCGATTAAGTAAAATGCAGTAATTACGTTATCTATAATATCAATATGGAAAGTTAGCATACTAATTTATTTATGGTACAAGAAAAATTATACGGGTGAAACTTATAATAATAATAATAATAATAATAATAATAATAATAATAATAATAATAATAATAATAATAATAATAATAATAATAATGTAGGTAGCCCTGCGCGATGCCTGAGTCACTTGAGTACACGATTACTCCTGAGCAGTTGAATATGTCATAACAGTTTGCACTTTCGTTACCAGGCGACAGCAGCAACTTAAACAAATACACTATAGAGTATCTCCTACGAAAGCGCTCTCACTTGGAAGACATGCGTACTATCTGAAATCTGAAGGTTCACATTCTGTGTCTGTAAGCTGCTACTAGTGACAGTTCCCACTTCCCGGTTACTGTTTTCACTACAGTAGTAGTACGTTATTCTGTTGTCGTTACTCGGTAACCTGTTATTTTTTGTCCTCGTTACATGTGTAACAGTGACAGGCATGTAACTGTGACAAAGTAACTGCTACGTTATTTTTCAGCCATCTCAATTGGACAGTTCCTAGTATAGGTCACGGCCACCAACCCTCTCATCTTCTCCGCACATCTCCTTCACCGCAAAAAATCTCCTGGCCTGAGAGACGGAGTCACCGTCCAAGAGGCCCGCCTCCTCCTTCAGGGGAGGAATGAAAACATTTTATTTGTAGTTGTACTCACGTAAACTTCACACCCTCAAAATCACATAAACATTCATCCACCCCCACCCCTCCACTCATAGAGAAAAATTCAGGTAAAATACAAAAATTACGTTATGTAAATGTTTCGTTGAATATTATTTTTTACCGCAAACAAACCCGAGGTGTTCGGATAGTAGCTATCTTTGTAGCCACTACCCAGATACTAGCCACCTTTAAAGTTGGCCCTAAACGTGAGCAGTTAAAATTCTACCCACTTACGCTGTATCTCACTGAATACTGCGAACTGAACTAACACTAAAATAAGACATTGCTACCACAGCACCTGTGAGTAACACTGTTAGCCTTTTATTGTGACCACTCGCCAGATGACGCGTCAAGATACAAATTCTTGACCTCTGTCTTGTAATTGTTCAATTGTCAGATTTTCTTCTGCTCCATTGTGCATTCCCAGACGATGGATTACTCTGATAGCACCTCCAACTTGTAAAAGCAGCTGAACCGTGATGGGAAGGTCAATGTTTGAGGTCGAGTGCACTTAAGAACGACAGCCCTGAGGATTTCAACCCACTTCCCAGGAGATGTGTACCGGACACCAGATAATAGCGAGCAATCTCCGAGATGTGTTAATACCCTCACAACATGCAAAGCTTTCCAAATACCAACATGCTCGAGTTGCTCCACAAAGGACTTAACGGGGCCTGTCCATTTCTCAGGACGGTGGTGGTAGTGATCATTATTTTAAGAGGAAGTTCAACTAGGCAACCATTCTCTATTAACATTAATCAGAGGGAGAAAATGGAAGGGGTCCGACACTTCGAAAAATGAAGGAATCATCCGACGAAAGACAAGATCGGTGAAGGGATGGGATAGACGAAAGTGAGGAGCCTGACACAATTAAGTGGAAGGAATGCCAGGACTCAGCTAAGGGCCAAGTGGTCGCTAAACCCACGCTCCCAAATTGATAGCACCTTGGGCCCCTTTTAGTTGCCCCTTACGACAGGCAGGTGATACTGTGGGTGTTATTCTACCACGGTTCTCAGTACGGTTCAAGGTTATGGGAAATCCAATCCTCGATCAATTATAAGCAACATCATTGGTTCCAAAATGGGAGAATGACGTAGATTTGAGAGGAAGGTACAAAAAAGTGTTTAACATTATTTTCAGAGCTAGGATGTATATCTATTGATAATGTACAAAATAAGTAATTTTAAAGGGCCGGCTTAGTGGCCATGATCGTTAAGGCGTCTGACACCGTGGTTAGGTGGTTCGAGTCACGTTGGTCGAAAAAATATTCACCATCAGAATGTTGGCCGGCAGTGGTGGTGGTATACAATTCTTAATCACTAGACTGTGTGCCAAAAGCCTGGATACAATCCCAAAACTCTCCGTAGTGTTCATATGGAGTGAAGGGATACGACGCTATTGATGGAGATGTTAAGCCATTAAGCGAACCCCTTGATGTTATTCGACAGAAGTAGGATATGCGCAGAAATCAGTTTTCACCCCTTCCCTTTCTACTATCATATATCACGTCATACCAAGTTTTATAAAACGAGTTGTCATACTTAGGGGATCAAGTCATTTTCTGTCCCCCCCCCCCCCCCATCCCAAAAAAGTGATCTTGGGGGGTAGGGGTGAAGAGTACCATTTTGCACCCCCATAAACGTGGTGTTTGGTAGTTTTCAGGTGTGGCTAAGCCGTTAAATCTGGTATGTGATTTTATATCAAGAAATGATATTAGAAAGCGGCCTTCCTTCAGAGAACTGCGTACATTTCCCAGTGTAGACTGTTCAGGCGGTACGTCTGGTGGTGGAGCTTTTCACATTTCTTATTATTAAAAATTTCGTACATAAGACTCGTTCAGAAATGTGTTTAAAATAAGCTCTATTATTAAAAACATTTAAGCTTTTTCAATAGTGAAATTACCAGCGTTACGCCCCAGTGTAGCAGTGGGCTCATCAGTTGGAATGCTATACCTTGACGTTGTCCGACTCGTTGGCTGGATGGTCAGCGTATTGGCCTTCCGTTCAGAGGGTTCCGGGTTCGATTCCCGGCCGGGTCGGGGATTTTAACCTTCATTGGTTAATTCCAATGGCCCGGAAGCTGGGTGTTTGTGCTGTTCCCAACATCCCTGCAACTCACACACTACACTTAACACTATCCTCCACCACAATAACACGCAGTTATCTACACATGGCAGATGCCGCCCACCCTCATCGGAGGGTCTGCCTTACAAGGGCTGCACTCGGCTAGAAATAGCCACACGAAATTATTATTATACCTTGACGTTGGTGGCTAGTGCGCCGTTCAGACACCACTGCAAGCCTCTTATGTAGGACAATGCAGTGACGGTGCACTAGGGGAAGCATGTGCCTGCACTTGTATAAATGCCTGCCTTTGGCCTTTATATCAAAAAATAAGGTTCCTAGAAGGAAACCAATATTAATTTCATCGATTTAAGGGGAGTCGGAAAGCCCTATCTTGATAATGTTAATTTGACAGAAAAGATGCCCCGTTATCTTAGGAAGTATTAAGTTTAGAGCTTTGATAGTTTTACTACATGTACTTACACCCTTTCCGTACCTACTGAACCAGGATGGAATGGTTGGAGCAAACGATTGTACAAGTTATGAATTTGTTTAATAAGTTCCAAATTTTTAACAAAAACGTAATTAAAAACGTATGTAAATCAGAAACTATATATGTGAAGTGCTTTTATCTGGTTCAGTAGCTGTATCATGGCACAAGGTGACTCTCTATAAGCAATGAACTGCCTATCCAGTGTAGTTTCTGAGATAATGGGTCAAACATGTGAAAAAAATGTCATTTCTCAGAATATGATTTCAAAGTAAAACAGATTGTTCACTCACACATTTACCCTCAACAGTGCCTAAAATCCAACTCTATTTAATAGAAACTACTGAAATGTTTGTTATGACAGTACCGGAAACCTCTGCGCATGACATTCAGTAATAGAACAGTAAAAACCACAGCCTTCTCGATTGAAGGGTTCCAGACATTTATATTTTCAAAAAAGTAACATATCTAAGATGCCCAATTTACCACTTGGGCATTGATTTTTAAAAAAGTTCTTTAAAATGCTTACATGTGTCATATTAAAATAAATTATACACCATTTTAATCAGCAGAATCCAAATAATTGAATGAGGCAACATTTGGAAAAATCATTTTTTTTTAATTTTTTGGTTTCCGACTCCTCTTAAGCTCTTTAAGTCTTTAGGTTCTTTCATGTTAATCATGCCCCCGCAATAATAACAGAAATCGGCGTGGCTGCGTCATACATTTCATATAATTAACTCATCTGATGAGGATGACGTCAGAAGTGCATCCGGTCGTAAAACTCGATACGAAGATTCATCCTACTTCATAACCGAGCCTGTGGAGAAAAGGCAGAGGGGTTGGACATACTCTCCGCGATTTTAAGTGCATAGCATTCTTTTTATAAATATGAAGTATTTTAATTATACTCTTAATTTGTTTCTAATAAATAAATACATACTTACTGTCAAAATTAGAAAACGGAGGAGTCTCTACGCTTAACTTGAGACTGGTCTACACCTTTCTCCAGGTTGTCCGTGACAGAAAGCACTCGTCAGCTTGTGTTGTTCCCACTCTTGGACGGTCAAGGAAGAGTTTACTTTGGCTATGGAGCGTGTCTGATGAACTCGGCTGGCTCCATTCTCCACGGGCCAACCGCAGAGCGTCATTAGGATTCAAATTACCAGCGTGTAATTACTGTGGATATAGAAATAATTAGTTTGTGCTCTACCTATTGATTTTGTATTTAACGTCTCCCTTAGGTCTCGATGGGAGCTCACATACAATAATTGAATAGCGTGTCCTCTACTGGCTACATCTGTTCACATTTACATCAATCAGCGTATTGTATTTTATAAGATCCTCGCGCTTACATTTTTCTCATAAACAATTGAACCTATAGAGATGTTTGTTCTGGATATCCACACGTACAAGGGAAGGGAATTATATTTTGATAATAAATAAAATCGTGCCTGATAAACCTACGAACCTACAATACTTTACGCCAATTTTGTTTTTGGTGACTGTACATTTGTGTCTTACCTTTCTAAAGTGAAGTGAAACTGAAGCGAAAATAAATATTAAGAGTTCTTGTGACCTGATGGTTGCGTGTAAGTTGATAGCAAATTTATGAAATGTCTTTCAACCACAAAATTCAACAAAATTAGAATACTGTCATTTCTATTTTCTTCTTCTTCTTCTTCTTAATCTGTTTACCCTCCAGGGTCGGTTTTTCCCTCGGACTCAGCGAGGGATCCCACCTCTACCGCCTCAAGGACAGTGTCCTGTCGTGTCAGACTTTTGGGTCGGGGGATACAACTGGGAAGAATGGCCAGTACCTCGCCAGGCGGCTTCACCTGCTATGATGAACAGGGGCCTTGTGGAGGGATGGGAAGATTGGATGGGATAGGCAAGGAAGAGGGAAGGAAGCGGCCGTGGCCTTAAGTGAGGTACAATCCCGGCATTTGCCTGGAGGAGAAGTGGGAAACCACGGAAAACCACTTCCAGGATGGCTGAGATGGGAATCGAACCCACCTCTACTCAGTTGACCTCCCGAGGCTGAGTGGACCCAGTTCCAGCTCTCATACCACTTTTCAAATTTCGTGGCAGAGCCGGGAATCGAACCCGGACCTCCAGGGGTGGCAGCTAATCACACTAACCACTACACTATAGAGGTGGACCATTTCTATTTTACGATTCGTTATTTCATTAAAGAAAAGCACGGCTACGGGTGGTTATTTCTCAAACAAATATCGATATTACGTCATATGCTGATAAAGGCGTGTTCTTCTGTGTGTCCATTTTTCAAACCCAGTAAAAAAATTGATAATGTGTTTTGAATATGAGGTAAACTGCAAATTTGCCTCTGTGGTGAAATGGTTAGCGCGATTAGCTGCCATCCCCCTGGAGGCGCAGGTTCGATTCCCGGCTCTGCTAAGAAATTTGAAAAGTGGTACTAGAGCTGGAACGGAGTCCACTCAGCCTGGGAGGGGGTAAACTGAGTAGAGGGCGATTCAGTTCCCACCTCAGGCATCCTGGAAGTCGTTTTCTGTGATTTATCACTTCTCCCGAGGCAAATGCTAGGATGGTACCTAACTTACGGCCACGGGCGCTTACTTTCCTCTTCCTTGCCTATCCCTTCCAAATTTCCCATTCCCCCTGTTCAGCATAGCAGATGAGGTCACCTGGGAGAGGTACCAGTCCCCCTACCCAAAGTTTCACGCTCAGGACATTGCCCTTGAGGCGGTAATGGTGGGATCCCCAGCCGAGTCCTAAAAGGAAAACCAAGTCTAGAGGGTAAATGGATGAACAAAGAAAGGATGAAGGAAAGGACATAAAATGTAAAATACACAGGACGATTGGGAGATAAGTAGAAATATTTTTTCTGCTGGCTACTGGTAAAGTCCTGAATGCAAATGACGTCAAAATAATGTTCTGTTTAACAAATTTAAATTGAATTAAATTGAAAATTTGATGTTTATAGCGAAGGCTAGTATTTGATGCTGAACGTCTTAGGGCTTTCCTGCAATACATTACGATATTTTCCACGTGCACTTCCTGTACGTAGAACATTTTCAAACAACTTACGCATTGCTTCTTACACATTACGCATGCAAAATATGTCCTGAAGCTGCAGGGAAGTGATGTCTACTAGTCTAATGCAGTGATGTACTTAGAAATGCTTCTAATACATTCCGCATGCAGAATTCGTCCTGAAGCTGCAGTGATGTATATAGATACAATGTACTGATCCGCTTAAAACTGCTTCCTACACATTACGCATAGTGCCTGAACCATGGTACGGCGGGTGGTATAATCCGAGGGGCAAACGAAGCTACTACCTACTCAAAAAAAATCGCACTGTACTTCAAGCTCGTCGTTTGGACAAACCATTCGTTAATTTAGAAAAAAACACATATTACGAAAAGAGGACATGCATCCCTACGTTCCATATGGTTATTTTTATTTATCTCCCAAACAACCTCTCTCAAAATTTACGTTGTGTCAGGAAGAGCATCCGGCCTTAAACCCGCTGGCAAAACCAAAGTGTTGTCAGTAGTTGAGATATTGTGTACTTACTTCATGGACGACCAAGCCAGAATCGTTCAAGGTCTTCGCCAGGATGGCATTGCGCGTGCAGTGTCCTAGGGCACTGGGGAGGGTTGCGATCACGCTGTGACAGTTTTTATTATTATTATTATTATTATTATTATTATTATTATTATTATTATTATTATTATTATTATTATTATTATTATTTCAGCCTCTGTACCGTAACGGTTACGACTACAAGCTGCCGTTCTTGATGGCCCGGGATCGATTCCCAATATTGCCATGAATTTAAAAATGGCATGAGGGCTGGTATGTGATTGAAATTGTACATGGAGCTTATTTCGATTGGGGGTGTGCCTGAAAATAGATGCGCCACCTCAGGATGAGGACAAGAGTTTACTTTACTTTTTATAACTATTATTGCTATTATTAATACCGTATGAAAAATAACGTTCATGTTTCTAAAAAAAAATAGGGAAATTGATGACAACAGCAGATTGCGATGTTCGAACTCAGAACGCGGCTGAATCCATGTCCTCACACTAGTGTCCTTTGCGTGTAAAGCCTAATTCAGTTTAAAAGCATAACCGAATGTCGTATTCCTTCACCTCAGCTCTATCTTACTCCGGAGATCTAATCAGGCGGAGCTGGTTAATCAAACGCCCACACGAGATGATCAGGTTTGACAGATATTCAGCCCTAAGCACGCGGTGATTGATTACTTGGTGAATGGGTTTAGCGGTCGCTGCCAGGATGAGTGCAAGTAGGCGGACATCACGACTCGTAGAGTAGTGACGACACTTGATCTGTCTTTCTACGAAATCAGATCCGAACTCACTGGTCCACACCCCACAGCATGTGCATTGTAATTCAAATAACAGTACCTCATAACTCATTGGTTCATTTCCCAGCCTTCACAAGAGCCTCAGCAAGATTAAACTTGCCAAATACTCCAGGGTTACCCTAGCGTGGTTAAGGCCGAACTTACAGCCAGTTTTCAAGCTGTGTATGAAGACCTGCCCGGGATAAGAATGTCACCAACAAATCAGTAATTTTTCAGGAGTGAGGAAAATTATATTTGGGATTTATTTCATGATATACACTTCTTGAACCTATTGCATAATATATGCAAGTGTTCAAATGAGTTCATCTATTAAAAACAATATTTTAATAACAAGGTTTTAAGGGGAGACATCAATGAAATACACCAAATTATCATGTATTTCCTCATATCGCGTTGCATAGACTTTAGAGATTATATTCACAAAATTTGGAATGTGAATTAAATCTCTTAAGTCTATTAAATAATTTAAAGCTGTTGATGATGCACATAGGCCACGCCCACTTTTCACAGCATGCAGTCGTACCAGCTCAAGTCTTCTAGTATTTATTGCTATTTATCCTTGCATATTAGCAGAATCCTGTACTGGAAGGAGTAATATAACTACAACGTGATTGGCAAAGTTCACAACGAATGTGTGGCGATTTAGAAGGCTGTGAAATTGGCGCGAGTATTGCTTTAGTTGTCATCTCTGTGGTTGCCACGTGACTTGCTAGGTATTGTTGATTGTTTATCTGAGCGGTGTTCATGGTAACAGCTAATACGCCTAGAAGTAACAGCATTTTTAGAAAACACAAGAAATATACAATCAGAGCCCGCCTGGTGGCCATGATCGTTAAGGCGTTAAAGTCTAAACGGTCTGACACCATGGTTACCCGGTTCGAGTCCCGTTGGTCGAAAAAATTTTCACCATCAGAATGTTGGCCGGCAAGGTAAAGGAGGTGGTGGTACACAATTTATAATCACGAGATTTTGTGCAAAAGCCGGGATTAAACTCCAAACCTCTCCGCAGTGCTAATATGGAGTGAGGGCATATGGCACTTTTGATGGTGATTCGTCCGTCAGATGGGGACGTTAAGCCTTGAGTAGACCCCTTGGTGCTATTCGACAGGAGTAGGCTATGTGCCGACACCGGGTCTCACCCTCTCCCTTCCTACTGCCATCTCATTATCTCCTCTGATGAGGTTGACGTCAGCAAAGACATCTGGCCATAAAAAAACCTCCACGATATATTCATCTCACCTCAATTCCCAGAGAAACGGGACAAGGGTCGGACAGACAAACAAAAAACAAGAAATATCTGACCAATAATGTTCGGAGGACGAAGTGTGAACCAGGCAAAAGTGACGTAATTTTATAGTATCTCCACACCTCCAAGTGCGTGCAAATCTAAACTGAAAAAAAAAAGACGCTTGGAAAGTGACAAATCATCACAGTGGTGAACTGGAGGAAGACAGTGGATTTAGATTAATTGATATCCAGTCACACAGTCTACCTGAACCAGTTTTATTAGCAATAAAGCCAGTCTACCGAATCCTTTTGAAATCCCGACCTTCTCTGCCGATGTCTCCATGGGAAAACACAATATTCCAAAGAATCCCTGAACTGACTGATATGGGTATGATATCCTGAAATCAACCTTTTGCTCCTTCACCATTGTAAGAATTACCACAAATAAAAATGTAATGGCGTGTGGCTTTTAGTGCCGGGAGATCCCACGTCGGGTTCGGCTCGCCAGGTGCAGGTCTTTTGATTTGATGCCCGTAGACGACCTGCGCGTCGTGATGAGGATGAAATGATGTTGAAGACAACACATACACCCATCACCCGTGCCAGGAAAATTAACCAATGATGGTTAAAATTCCCGACCCTGCCGGGAATCGAACCTGGACTCCTGTGACCGAAAGCCAGCACGCTAACCATTTAGCCATAGAGCCGGACATTACTACAGATGATGCTGTTCTTGTCTACACTGATGGAAATGAATGAAGAATGAATACTATTCTAAAAGTGGGCTTCAAGACTGGAGTCTGCGCATGCCGCATCCTCAGAACTGTCGACCAAAAACGTATTGCTGCAGCCAAAACTGAAGTTCTGGCTAGAATGAAACAAAGAAAGCAAAAAATGGAGGGGGAAAAGAGAAGAGCAGAAGATGAGGAAGACAAAGACTACATACCTGGAGAAGTTTAGCTCAATAAACAGATTTTTATGAGTAACAAACTTTCACTGATGATTTCCGGTATTTCCATTTTTAAACAAATTTTCCTTTTTTCGGGCATTGTAAAATGTAGCTCAATAAAATTTTTTCACTTAATAAACTAATAATAACACATATTTTACCGTAACAGAAATTGTATATTTAAAAAAAATAGCATTTATAAAAGGCATTTTTTGAATATTTTTCACTAAATATTTTATTGCAAAATGTTTAAATTATACCAAGAAAAATAAACTTGCGTCCGTTTAAAGACTGTTGGTGAGATTAAATTGCAATTTTCAGAAAATTTGATAGGAAGGCTTCTTGAAAAATGGTACATAAATTAGTATTCAAAATTAAAACTTTGAATTTCAATATAAATTCAAACTTTTGCGGTAGAAATCTGAACATTTCAGAGCTTATAGCTAATTGTATTATTAATGCGCCTGTAGATTTTCACATGTATGTAAATTGCTGTATGGGAGATATAGGGTATATTCCGTGCACATGCATATTGGTTGACATCCCCCCTCCCGGACTTACAGCCAGCTTTCGAGCTGTAATCGAAGACCACCCCGAATAAGGACGTCACCAACTAATCAGTGATTTTTCACGAGAAAGGAAAATTATTTTGGGGATTTATTTTATGGTATACACTACTTGAACCAATTTCATATGCAGGTGTGCAAGTGAGTACATCTACTAAAACAATATTTTATTGTTATGACTTAAGGTTTTAAACACAATGAATGTTTTATGATGTGATACAGTGGAAAACAAACCGCAATTACGTCTCACATTTGTGTATAAGGGAAGAGAAATCCTGCACATGCACTTGGAACACAAATAATAACAATAAAATGTCAAGAATATATATATAATTTCGTCTATGGCCTTTATTTATACGATCTGGTACACATGGTGATGAACCAACACCAGCACTGACTGATGTTCCATTCTTACAGCACGGAGAACAAAGTTCTACTGGGTTGAAATTCAAATGTAAGACATGAGATGACACCACAGCATAGAGGCGTGATGATACACCCTAGATGCAATGAAATCTCACTTTTCAAAAGTTTTTTTTTTTGTTGTTGTTGTAAGTTGCTTTACGTCGCACGGACACAGGTAAGTCTTATGGCGACGATGGGATAGGAAGGGGCTAGGAAAGGGAAGGACGCGTCCGTGGCCTTAATTAAAGTACAGCCGCAGCATTTTCCTGCTGTGAAAATGGAAAACCACGGAAAACCGTCTTCAGAGCTGCCGATAGTGTGATTCGAACCCACTATCTCGCGGT
Source organism: Anabrus simplex (assembly GCF_040414725.1). Classification (NCBI taxonomy): domain Eukaryota; kingdom Metazoa; phylum Arthropoda; class Insecta; order Orthoptera; family Tettigoniidae; genus Anabrus; species Anabrus simplex. Next base: position 49,383,932 of record NC_090271.1, read on the forward strand.
TGCAAGCTTACAGCTGCGCGCCCCTTACCGCACGGTCATCTCGTCCGGTATCAGGTTCATATGATGTCATGGTAATCACATGGTGTTGGTATTTGTAGGAAGAGTATTCTTCAATATTTTTATTAACATTAGATATATGAAAGGACTGAAGCCTATATAACAAACCTTTAAGAATATGTTTATGCCATGTACGTATTTATCGTACGACGGACATTTACGCAGATGATTACGAAAAAATGGATTTTTAGTCCAAGTCCCATAGGTCATGACGTGCATATTACTTCAAGGTGGGTAACGAGAAAAACTAAAGGGCCATTTTTTGCTCTTTTCGATAGGGAAGATATTAAAGGAGGTATCATCAATGTCGGAGCGCCACGCCAGTGGTCAGAGACAATGGCGGCTCGCGACAAAATTTTTAGGGGTTTCGCAACAACATTTTTGTTCATGTCTCAAATCAGCAATAAAGTAACATAGGTACATAAATCACTTCACTAAAAGTACGGTTCCTTTTCCACAAATAATATGGTAGAACCCCTGTAACCGAGGATAAAGTTTATACTATACTATACTACCACCTACAGCATTTACCGGTCAATTTTTTAAAAAATAATTGTTGCCGAATTGACCCCAATAGTCTCCACATTATCTCGACTAATCAGGGTTCTACTGTTCTACTGTATCACATGTTAATTATTCTCGTCTTGGAAAGTATAGACAACACTAACATAAGGAATTCAATACTCGCATTTTTGTGTGCATGAGAATTTTCATGTTTATTTATTTTTGTACTCAAATGAGCAAGGTCTGTGCATCCAGCTGAATTCCAAACACTTCTTTGTTGTACAATAAAGAGGACAAACAAACAAGCGCATTCCTAGATCTACATATACAGAGCCACTTGCGTGTTTCGTACACTTCTCTCTTAAACTTACGCCTATACGTCGGTCAGTTTTTGTAACTTATTCGATAACCAAATCTGCTCTGTCCGGTCCAAGCTTTTCATTTCTAACTTATCCTGATAGGTTAATATTTCGCTGGTTAAAATTACGTGAACTGAATTAATTTCCTCTTACACAAAGAATATCATGGTTACAAACCATACAAACCGAGAAGCAGAACACAACACTCAAATAAATTTCACTTGAGAAGAGTTTCCAATCACAAGGTAAAGCAAACTTCTTCCCACGATTACGAACACCTGTTCACAACGAGCTAGAACATGCCTATTCAGAATTATTAGCGAAATCTGCCGGTAATGTAATGCAATAGTACCTCCTGGGAGGCTGTGGCTAACCGCAATAGGGGAGGTGGTGGACCCTTGTGGTCAACTGTAATACTGCCACTGATTTGGGGGTGGCTTTAGACGACAAGGCACGTACCTTACCGTGCGCCTCGCTAATGAGAATAGCACTGCATAAACCATGACGTCATCTGCTTTGCGCATGCGTATAGTCTTCAGCACAATAGCGCATTATCCTGTGTGCTCGCTGCACTCTCAGTCAAAACAAAAAACTGTCGGTGTAACGGAGCTTCGATTTAAGTCGAATGCTTTCGATCGATTGTCGAAAGCAGCTCGAAAGAAAGGAAAGTTTTAAATCATCCATGGATGTGTAAAGATGTATTAAAACTGGGTGTTCACGTGCTCAAGTGCTCCTGAGAGCTCACCGCCACTGCTCAGAGATACAATACGCAACCTGAGAACCACGAGAATTTCGAACAATTTCGGACCAGGAACTGTGCCCTACAATAAATTCCGGAAATCGTCCTCATTCTCCCTCGACTTTGTTTAGCTTCATCATAGTTCACGTTACTGCCACTCGCTTTAGTAGGAAAATATTATTTTAACATGTTGCATTAAACGTGTGAATAAAGCCATGTTACTTCGCAAAAATTCCTGAAGGAAACGTGTAATCCACTGCAAATCCCCGTGCGAAGAACAGGTACAAATGCTAGTTATTAGTAAAGTGCTCCACAGGTTGTTTTATGTGTAAACTGCAAATACATTCTCCTTCCAATGGCTTCATACTGTACAGTAAGTAAAGTAAGTAAGGAGGTGAGTGAGTGAGTGAGTGAGTGAGTGAGTCACTTTGTAAGGTAGTTAGTTAGTCAGTCAGTCAGTAAGTTAGCAAGTAACTCAGTTATTTCAGTGAGTGAATGGCTAAGTCAGTCAGTTTGTAAGGTAGTTAGTCAGTCAGTGATTTAAGGACATAAGTAACTAAGCAACTACATCAGGCAGTCAGTAAGTATGTCAGTCAGTTAGTAAGTAACTGAGTTAATAAGTCAGTAAGGAAGTGAGTGAGTAACTTAGACAGTAAGTAAGTAAGTAAGTAAGTAAGTAAGTAAGTAAGTAAGTAAGTAAGTCGGTCGGTCGGTCGGTCGGTCATTCGATCGGTCAGTCAGTCAGTAATTAAGGAAGAAAGTAAGTCGTAAGTCATTAATTTAGTCAGTCAGCCAGTAAGTAAGTAACCGAGCTCGATAGCTGCAGTCGCTTACGTGCGGCCAGTATCCAGTATCGGGAGATAGTAGGTTCGAACCCCACTGTCGGCAGCCCTGAAAATGGTTTTCCGTGGTTTCCCATTTTCACACCACGCAAATGCTGGGGCTGTACCTTAATTAAGGCCACGGCCGCTTCCTTCCCACTCCTAGCCCTTTCCTGTCCCATCGTCGCCGTAAGACCTATCTGTGTCGGTGCGACGTAAAACAACTAGCAAAAAAAAAAGTAAGTAAGAAAGTAAGCCTGTAACTAATAAAGTAAGTAAGCCATTAATTTCGTCAGTCAGAAGATAAGTAGGTAATTGAGTAAGTAAGAAAGTAAGTCGGTCGGTTAGTCAGTAAGTAAGTAAATAAGTCGGTCAGTCAGTCATTTAGTCGGAAAGTAAGTAACTAAGTAAGAAAGTAAGTAAGCCGGTCAAGCGGTCAGGCAGTCAGTAAGTCAGTAAGTAAGTAAGTAAGTAAGAAAGTAAGTATGTCGGTCAGTCAGTCAGTCAGTAAGTAAGTAAGTAAGAAGGTAAGTAAGTCGGTCGGTCAGTTAGTTAGCTAGTAAAAAGTAAGTAAGTAAGTCGGTCGGTCGGTCGGTCGGTCAGTTAGTTAGTTAGTTAGTAAGTCTGTCGGTCAGTAAGTAAGTAATTAAGTAAGTAAGTAAGTAACTAAGTAAGTAAGTCGGTCGGTCAGCCAGTTAGTCAGAAAGTAAGTAAGTCGGTCGGTCAGTCAGTTAGTCAGTCAGTAAGCAAGTAATTAAGAAGGAATTGAGTCAGTAAGTAAGTAAAGTGGTCAGTCAGTAAGTGAGTAAGTAAGTAAAGCGGTCGGTCGATCGGTCGGTAAGTAAGTAAGTAAGTAAGTCGGTCAGTCAGTAAGTAAGTTAGAAAGTAAGTAAGTCGGTCGGTAAGTAAGAAAATAAGTAAGTCGGTCGGTCAGTCAGTTAGACAGTCAGTAAGTACGTAAGTAAGAAAGTAAGTAAGTAAGTCAGTCAGTACGTACGTAAGTAAGTAAGTAAGTAAGTCCGTCGGTCGGTCAGTCAGTTAGTCAGTAAGTACGTAAATAAGAAAGTAATTCAGTCAGTCAGTCAGTCAGTACGTAAGTAAGTAAGTAAGTAAGTCGGTCGTTAAGTAAGTAAGTAAGAAAGTAAGTACGTCGGTCGGTCAGTTAGTCAGGAAGTAAGTAAGTAAGTAAGTAAGTAAGTAAGTAAGTAAGTAAGTAAGTAAGTAAGTTTGTCAGTCAGTCAGTAAGTAAGAAAGTAAGTAAGTCGGTCGGTAAGTAAGTAAGAAAGTACGTCCGTCGGTCAGTCAGTTAGTCAGTAAGTAAGTAAGTAAATAAGTAAGTAAGAAAGAAAGTAGCAAGTCAGTCAGTCCGTCCGTCCGTCCGTCCGTAAGTCAGTCAGTACGTAAGTAAGAAAGTAAGTCGGTAGGTTGGTCGGTCGGTCAGCCAGTCAGTAAGATGGTAAGAAAGAAAGTACGTCAGTAATTAAGAAGTAATTAATTGAGTCAGTCAGTAAGTAAGTCATTGAGTCAGTGAGTGAGTGAGTCAGTCAGTCAGTTAGTCAGTCAGTAAGTAAGAAAGAAAGAAAGAAAGAAAGAATTAGAACGTCGGACGGTCAATCAGTCAGTAAGTCGGTAATTAAGAAATAATAATTGAGTCACTCAGTCAGTCAGTCAGTCAATCAATAAGAAAGCAAGCAAGGAAAGCAAAAAAAAAAAGAGAGAGAGAAAGCAAAAAGAATTAAGCAAACAAGTAAATAAGTAAGTTGTAGGAATGTGCCCAACTTTTGTCAGTTTTTCTGGAAGTCATGGCAAAGCCACTTGGTACTCTTCAGCGACTGACCATCGATTTTATCCCAAATGAGGTGAGTTGATAACGCTGGTACAATGCAAGCTCGTGAGTGTGTTGGCTCTATGGAGTGTGGGTGGTGAACAGGAAATAGAAGTATAAGGTGGTGTCTCACTTGTTGAGTACGCAATATCCTCTTGTCAACTGCCACCCATGTTTAAGAAGAACTCTACATCCTGCATGTTCAATAAGAGGGTGAGCTGATTGATGCCCACACACACGTGGCATTAATTTAAATTCCATATCGATTGTATGTCTGCTGTTTTTGTGTTTTCCTCTGCCCTTACTCACAAGAGAATTAAATTACTCCTCCTTTAATGTTTTGCTCAAAATCCTTACTCTTTATATGACCTGTTGTGCCATCATTGACGGGTTGCATTTCTACTAGTCGCAGCAGTAATGCCATCTAGAGTGGTACCGAAAGACAAAGAGCAAACGCTTCCTTGAACAACAACAATAATAATAATAATCAGTAAAATAATCATTGTCCGCCTCTGTGGTGTAGTGGTTAGTGTGATTAGCTGCCACACACCGAAGGCCCGGGTTCGATTCCCGGCTCTGCCACGAAATTTGAAAAGTGGTACGAGGGCTGGAACTGGGTTCACTCAGCCTCGGGAAGTCAACTGAGTAGAGGTGGGTTCGATTCCCACCTCAGCCATCCTGGAAGTGGTTTTGCGTGGTTTCCCACTTCTCCTCCAGGCAAGTGCCTGGATGGTACCTAACTTAAGGCCACGGCCGCTTCCTTCCCTGTTCCTTGTCTATCCCTTCCAATCTCCCCATCCCCCGCAAGGCCCCTGTTCAGCATAGCAGGTGAGACCGCCTGGGCGAGGTACTGGTCATCCTCCCCAGTTGTGTCTCCGACCCAGAGTCCGAAGCTCCAGGACACTGCCCTTGAGGCGGTAGAGGTGAGATCCCTCGCTGAGTCCGAGGGAAAAACCGACCCTGGAGGGTAAACAGATTAAGAAAAAAAGAAAATAATCATTTATAAAAAATTTTGGCAGTACCGGGAGTCGAACCCGCGTCACCGTGGAGGGCAACTAATAGCGCCAACCGTTACGCCACGGAGGCGGATAAAACTTGCGTCATGGTCTTCTTGTATTTCTTCTAATTTCTTTACGTCACACCGACACAGATAGATCATACGGCGACGATCGAATGGGAAAGGACTAGGAGTTGGAAGGAAGCAGCCGTGGCCTTAATTAATATGCAGCCCCAGTATTTGCCTGGTGAGAAAATGGGAAACCATGGAAAACCATCTTCAGGGCTGCCGACGGTGGGGCTCGAACCCACTATTTCCCGAATACTGCATACTGGCCACACTTGAGCGACTGCAGCTATAGAGTTCGGTGTATCATAGTCTTGAGGTGATGCAGCTCTTTTCAAACACAACCCCAATGGAGATGAGCTTCATGAACCATTTTAACCACGTATCAGCCCTCCTGTCAGCCTCTGTGGTGTAGTAGTTAGTGTGTTTAGTTGTAAGCCCCGGAAACCCGGGTTCGATTCCCGGCTCTGCCACGAAATGTGAAAAAAGTGGTGCGAGGACTAGAATGGGGTCCATTCAACCTCAGGAGGTCAAATGTGTAGAGGGGGTTCGATTCCCACCTCAGCCATCCTCGAAGTAGGTTTCCGTCTTCTGTGACTATCCTTTCCAATCTTCCCAACAAGGCCCCTGTTCAGCATAGCAGATCAGCCCGCTGGATGAGATACTAGTCTCCCTTCCCAGTTGTATTCCCGAGCAAATTTCTCACGCTTCACGCTTGAGGTCGTACAGATGGGATCCTTCGCTGAGTCCAGGGCAAAAAACAAACATTGACGATAAACTGACTAAATGAAAAAGATAAACAACCTGCCATTCTCTGGTGGTACCGGGAATCGAACCCAGGCCACCAAACATAGCAACTAATAGTGTTAATCGTTACGCTATAGAGATAGTCTGTCATCGTCATTGTTGATAAGTTTTATTGGCTGAGGACTTTGCAGATCATCATATTTACTTTCCTTCTGGTTGGGTGGTTTGAGGTAGGCCTATCTGTCGTCAAGGAGGTCATTCATTTGCCTGTCCTTTAATGGCTCGCTTATTTTTCTTCGAACGATTTTCCTGACCATTCAGCCGAGGATACGGGCGTCCTTTCCATATGAACACTGCAGAGAGGTTTTGGCGTGCAATCTCGTGATTAGAAATTGTATACCATCACCTCTCCTACTTTGCCAGCCAATACCCTGATGGTGATTTACTTTTTCACTAACGGGACTTGAACCGGCTAACAACGGTGCAGACCATATAGACTTGACGTCTTGATCATGGCCTGCAGGCGTGCTAACTCTGTGTGTGAATTTGCCTAGTTTTGCACCGATTACCCTTCCTGACGCCAGCCCTAGATCCAAGCCGCTTTACGTCTCACGGACACAAATAGGTCTTATGGCGACGATAGGACAGGAAAGGGCTAAAAGCGGGAAAGAAGCGGCCGTGCACTTAATTAAGGTACAGCCTCAGCATTTGCCTGGTGTGAACGTGGGAAACCACGGGAGGAGTGAATTAAGCATAGAATAACTTAATGCAATCAGTTCCTGTGTCTTAAACCGTCAATGAGCATTGTACTACAGAGCGGGGCATTGGGGTTTGACTCCTGAGAGTGGTCATTTATTCAAATCTCACTGAATACTGGCCGTACTTACGCGACTCCAGCTATGTACAGAGATGCAGTCACCATTGAGTGACTCTATTGGAGATTGGCAGTATGATATGCGTGTAAGAAGTGGTGTATATTAAGGCGAACACAAAAACCCAGTCGCTGAGCCAGACAAACTAATCAGTCGCGGCTAACTTTATTTTGATTGATCCCTCTTAATGTAGGGGTTCTCCCTCCTCCTGCCAAGCAGATGCGGCGTCCTGGAAGGAAAGGTTCGAGACCTCTGTTCTAGATAGCCTAAACTTTAAATAACGACTGAAAGTTTCTTTCCAAACGTAAAAATATGTCATCAGCTTTGAAGTGCCTAAGAGAATGTTCTGATGTCTGGTTAAATGGTTTGTAAGTAATTCAGTACAGTTTCCATAGTTAATCAATTCACTCATCCCAGTGAATAAAAAGGTAAGTCAAAAGATGTAAGTTCTCAGGGAAAGCATAATTTTGTTTTTATACAATATGAAATCACGGAATCACCGAATGTTGTCAAAACATTCTGCGTTGTGTGGAACACCTTTTTAAATAATGACTTTGGTTTTACGTTATTTATTTATCTGCTTTGGATTGCGAATAAAAGAGACTTGCCCTACATTGAGCAGACATTATTTTCTTATGTGGATCAGTAAAATCCAGAGTGGTTTAAGTGAAATGTGTGTATTGTTAGCCAGTAAGATTTAATAGTTCCCTTTACATGTCCACGTCCACAATAATAGCAGAAACTATACTACAAATAAGACAAACTGTCTTATCTGGTTGAAGCCACTTTTATTAACAATATTCAGAATATTAACAAGATAACTCAACTTATCAGGGTCTTACATGGGACTGTTTTGTATTCCTGAATAATCCCGAAGTAAAATTTGGCTATTTCTTCACTATTATGACGAAATAACTTATCTTGTTAGTGTCAAAGTATAGAGAGCATTGACCTTAATAGGTTACTGCACAAATTTATATAAAAAACGAAAAAATGTGTTTTCTCCCCGGTATGAGTGAATTAAGCATAGAATAACTGAATGCAATTATTTTCTCTGTCTTAAAGCGTTAATGAGCATTTTAATACAGAGCGGGTCATTGAGATTTGAGTCCTGAGAGTGGCCATTTATTCAAATCCTACACCTAGTTAGATAATGAACTATCATTCACTCGTACTGGAAACGTTATCTTCTTCTTCTTCTTGCTTCCGAATTTGGCCAACTGTGCACCGCGTGAAACTTAATGCTTTCTGGCCAGTCTTCTTCTTTTCTCTTCCCAGAACTTCTTCATTCGTTCACTCCTTATTTTTCTCTGCTCCTCAGATATTACAAATTTGAGCCTGTTCTTCCGCTGCTCTTCATGGAATTTGTGGTTATCTACTCGAGTTCTGAACTTCTTTCTGTTGAGGATCAATTCTGGTGTTATTTTAATTTCTTCTGCGTCCTTCTTAACCTACTCCACCCATTTCGTTGTTCTCCTCAATACAATAATATATTTAAATATCCTTTTAGTCAGGCGGTTGTCATTCATTCTCACAAGATGTCCGTAAAATTTCAGTCTTCGTTTTCGCATTGTGTCCGTGATCTTTTCGGAATACTTGTAGAGATCCTCATTTCTCGTTTTCCTCCACGTACCATCCGTCGTTTTCTGAGGTCCAAGAATGTTCCTCAAAATTTTTCTTTCCTTCTTCTCAATTTCTTTAATTTCCCCTTTTTTACTTAATATAAGGCATTCCGAACCATACAGCCCCTCTGGTTTTACAACAGCGTTGTAGTGTTTAATTTTGGCTTTGTAGGCTATTGCCCATTTATTGTACCTGTTCTGTGTCAGTCTGTAGGCCAGTTCTTTCCTTATTTGCCTCCTTGTTTAGTCCATTGGGTTGGATCAGTTCTCCCAAATACTTAAACTTTTCTACTCTTCTAACTTTTCCGCACTTCACTTCCATGCTTTTCTCTCCCTGATGTCGGTACTCCACGTACTTCGTCTTTTCGTAGGAGACTTTGAGACCTGTTTTCTTCGCAGTGTGTTGAAGAAGCTTCAGCATCGTTTGGACATCCTCTCTGTTTTGAGCTGAGAGAGCAAGATCATCAGCAAAAGCCAGACATTTAATTTCCAAGTTTTGTCCCTTGCGCCCAAGATGAATTCCCTGTATGCCTTCTACGTTCAGAGAGTTTTCCCAGGTTCTTATGACTTTCTCCAATACAATGTTAAACAGGATGGGTGACAAACCATCTCCTTGTCTACTTGTTTGATTATTCTTTTGTTTGTTTGTTGCGACTTTACGGGGAACAAGCAAAATAGAATTTCTCTAAAGTCAGGATTTAACTTTAAGGATAGCCTGGGTGTATAGTGGCAACGCCTCCAGTCAAATGAAAACAACCTGGAAAATATTGCACCTTGGTGTTATTATGACGAGTAAGGACAGCTGTGGAGTAGAGATCAGGAGAAAGGTTATCATGGCCAACTATCTCATATTTGGAAGGATCGCACCATTTCAGTCAAGCTAAAAATGACACAGTTCAAACTCTGGTTCTGTCTGCCTTCCTCTACGGTCCTGAAACGAGGGCCATGCAAGCTGCAGATTCGAAGAGGATTAACTGATTTGAGATGTGGTGCCGGAGAAGAATATTTTACATTTCTTCGACAAATACTTGGTACGACCAGTATCCAGTAATCGGGAGATAGTGGGTTCGAGCCCCAATATCGGCAGCCCTGAAGATGGTTTTCCGTGGTTTCCCATTTTCACACCAGGCAAATGCCGGGGTTGTAACTTAATTAAGGCCACGGCCGCTTCCTTCCAATTCCTAGGCCTTTCCTATCCCATCGTCGCCGTAAGACATATCTGTGTCGGTGCGACGTAAAGCAAATAGAAAAAAAAATACTTGGTACCAGTGAGTCCATCCTTAAAGAACTGATCATCAATAACCGGTTATCATCAGTTTGCCAGCAAGGAATTCAGCTATTCTTTGGTCACAATCTGCGAAGCAGAGAAGAGGAGAGACTTCATAAGACATCCTTCATACAAGCACCTTGTTCGGCAGAGAAGTAGGAAGGATGGAAACAGATATCAAAGATCACGATTCCCATGATTGAAGGAAAGATAAGAAGAAGAATACAGCGACATAGGAAAGTTAAGCGGACCGAAACAGGAAATGCCACATTTCTCCGATAATATTAGCTGTAGTCCGCCTCTGTGGTGTAGTGGTTATTGTAATTAGCTGCCGCCCCCCGGAGCGCCGGGTTCGATTCCACGAAATTTGTAAAGTGTTACGAGGACTGATGATGATGATGATGCTTGTTGTTTTAAGGGGCCTAACATCGAAGGTCATCGGCCCCTACGAGGACTGGAACGGGGTCTACTCGGCCTCGGTAGGTCAACTGAGCAGAGGGGGGTTCGATGTTCGATTCCCTCTTCAACTATCCTCGAAGTGGTTTTCCATGGTTTCCCAATTCTCCTTCATCTAAATGCCGGGATGGTACCTAACTTAAGGCCACGGCCGCTTCTTTTCCTCTTCCTTGTCTAACCCGTTCTAATCTTCCCATCCCCCCCCCCCACAAAGGCCCTGTTCAGCATAGCAGGTGAGGCCGCCTGTCCTCCTGCCCAATTTCATCCACCCGACAAAAATTTCACGCTCCAGAACACTTTCCTTGAGGCGGTAGAGGTGAGATTCCTCTCTGAGTCGGAGGAAAAAACAAACCCTGGAGAGTAAACGGATTAAGAAAGAAAGAAAGAAAGAAAGAAAGGATATTAGCTGTGTACAAGTGTACCTGCTCAAAAAAACGTTGTACAATATATAATTTGCGATCCTTTATGACTCATATGTATTCACCGTGCGAGGAATAAGTACGAATCTATTCTAAATTATTATATTATTTACAAAATGCCACATATCTCCGAAGGTACTGATTCTGTCCAAGCCGGGCTGAGTGGCTCAGACGGTTAAGGCGCAGGTCTTCTAACCCCAACTTGGCAGGTTCGATCCTGGCTCAGTCCGGTGGTATTTGAAGGTGCTCAAATACGACAGCCCCGTGTCGGTAGATTTACTGGCACGTAAAAGAACTCCTGCGGGACTAAATTCCGGCACCTCGGCGTCTCCGCAGATCGTAAAAGTAGTTGGTGGGACGTGAAGCAAATAACATTATTATTATTATTATTATTATTATTATTATTATTATTATTATTATTATTATTATATCTAAAAGCTGTATATAACGAATGTAATAGAAACCCACATTCTTATCGTTATTGTCCCGCGTATTTTTTTCATACGGGCTATGATGATAATAAGAAGAAGAACAACAACAACAATGTTCGGTCTCCGAAGAGGCCTGGTGCAGGTCTTTTGAATTGACGCCGTATAGGTGACCTGCGTGTCTATGAAGATGGGCCCTACCTAAGATGATTTATAATCATGAAGACGGCACAAACACCCAGCCCCCGAGCCATAGGAACTAGCTAATGAAAGTTAAAATCCCCGAGCCGGCCAGGAGCCGAGCGTACGGGCTATGAATAAATTTTAACGCTGATCATCGATGACGTGGAAATACGGTTCAATCGTCATGGTAACGAATTAATTGGTCCACCTCTGTGGTGTAGTGGTCAGCGTGATTAGCCGTCACCCCCAGAGGTCCGGGTTCGATTCCCGGCTCTGCCACGAAATTAGAAAATTGATAGGAGGGCTGGAACGGGATCCACTCAGCCTCAGCAGGTCAGCTGAGTAGATGGAGTTCGATTCCTACCTCAGCCATCCTCGAAGTGGTTTTCCGTGGTTTCCCACTTTTCCTTCAGGCAAATGCCGGGATGGTACCTAACTTACGGCCACGGCTGCTTCTTTCCTTCTTCCTTGTCTACCCATTCCAATCTGCCTATCCACTCCCCCAACGAGGCCCCTGTTCAACATAGCAGGTGAGGCCGCCTGGGTGAGATACTGGTCCTCCTCCCCAGTTTTATCCGCTGACCGAAAGTCTCACGATCCGGAACATTGCCCTTGAGGCAGTAGAGATGGAATACCTCGCTGAGTCCGAGGGAAAAGCCAACCCTGGAGGGTAAACCGATTAAGAAAGGAAGACAGAAAAATACAACTGAGGTCTCCTTAACAGAATACGTTTAAAGATTTGGATGAGGAAGATCATATTTCATTTTGGGCCCAGTAAAAGGCGGTATAAGAGATGATTCGGAGTACAGCTCGGTTAAGGACTAAAATATCAAGTACTCTCTCACGAATAGCTGTGGCACATCTTCTGAGGGAGAAGCCTGCAGAAAGAAAGAACGAATGAATTGGCGATGGTGTTGGTTGTCTTAGAAGGCACATAACCAAGTAAGTTAGTGGTGATTGTAGTTTTAAGAAGAAGTACAACTGGGCAGTCATCCTTCATTAAGACTAATCAGAGGGGGAAAATGGAAAGGGTCCAACAATTCGAAAAATGAATGTATCGGTCAAAGAAAGACATGGGCCACGAAGGGCGTAAAATGAAAGACACCTTACGCCTCAGTGCTCTAATACCGTGGGGGTCGGAAAAGAACAAGATTTGACCAAGGGAGGTCGCCAGGATAGATGAAAGTGAAGAGCCTGGCACGAGTAAGAGGAAGCAATATCAGGGCCTAGTGGTCAGCAAACCCACACTCCCAAGTTAAGAGCCCCTATAGCCCCTTTTAGTCGCCTCTTACGACGGGCAGAATATACTGTGGGTGTGATTCTACCAACCCCACTCACGGGAATTGTAATTATCAACCCGTTACTCTTCACGAATATAATAAGTACGGAAGTGAGAAGAAGGAGGAAAACAACCATAGCCTTAATATTTACCTGGTGTGAAAATGGGAAACATTGGATAGTCATAAGCAGGGATGCTGACAGAAGGGTTCGAATCCAGTATCTCCCGAAAGCAAGCTGACTGTTATAAGACACAAACCACGTAGCTAAATCACTCGGTCAAACTGTGTTGAGGGTTCCCGATAGTGAGATTCGAACCTATCACCACCAGAATGCAAAGTTACAAGTACACGGCCACTACTGTGTCATAAACAATAAGTGGGAGTTGTGTTTGAAGTACGGACACCCTCCAGTAAGCCGTACGCTACCTGTCGCTCGCTGTGTGCTGGCTGTGTACAGTAGCGGCTTGCTGGGCGTGGGGCACAAGGCAGATGGAACCAAGATTTGATATTACCATTGTGTCCGCTCCACTGCTTGCTTTGTCTTTCTGGATAAATGGCTTTTTGTTCGACTATGTATATGGGGTAATTGAGTTTCCGGTCACTCACCCTGCCTGCCTCATACACTTCAAGGGTCACGAACACTTCTCAGACAAGTGCCAGATGAGCTGTCCTGCTCCGGTATTCGCACGTCCGTTCACAGCAGGGACCAAGACTAACAAGTGCACATTTAGAAGTGACTGATACGTAATAAAACTGTGATCATCAAAGATAGGCACAATATGAAAAATATGTTGCAATAATATGGAATTTATTTAGGATAAATAAGAAACTATGAAAATATATTCAACAAAATGAAATGGCGTATGGCTTTTATTACCGGGAGTGTCCGAGGACAAGTTCGGCTCGCCAGGTGCAGGTCTCTTGATTTGACTCCCGTACGCGACCTGCGCATCCTGACGAGGATGAAATGATGATGAAGACAACACATAAACCCAGTCCCCGTGCCATAGAAATTAACCAAATATGGTTAAAATTCCCGATCCTGCCGGGAATCGAACACGGGCCCGTGTGACTCTAACCATTTGGTCATGGAGCCGGACACATGTATTCAATAATATTGTGAAATGCAATAAATCACAATATTTTTACAATTTTTAATGTTTTATTGGATGGCAGGAGGGAACTCGGAATGAGGAGATACAGGCTAATTTAGGAATGAACTCGATGGATGAAGCTGTACGCATAAACCGGCTTCGGTGGTGGGGTCATGTGAGGCGAATGGAGGAGGATAGGTTACCTAGGAGAATAATGGACTCTGTTATGGAGGGTAAGAGAAGTAGAGGGATACCAAGACGACGATGGTTAGACTGTTTTTAACGATTTAAAGATAAGAGGTATAGAACTAAATGAGGCCACAACACTAGTTGCAAATCGAGGATTGTGGCGACGTTTAGTAAATTCTCAGAGGCTTGCAGACTGAACGCTGAAAGGCATAACAGTCTATAATGATAATGTATGTACTGTATGTATGTATGTATGTATGTAATCCGTGAACCCTCCATGGTTGGTTTTCCCTCGGATTCAGCGAGGATTCCCACCTCTACCACCTGTAGAGCAGTGTCCTGGAGCTTGAGACTTTGGGTCGGGGGATAAAACTGGAGAGGAGGACCAGTACCCCGCCCAGGCGGCCTCACCTGCTATGCTGAACAGGGGCTTTTGGGAGGTTGGGAATATTGGAAGGGACAGCCAAGGAACAGGGAAAGAAGCGGCCGTCGCAATAAGTTACGTACAATACCGGCATTTGCCTGGAGAAGAAGTGAGATAAAACGGAAAACCACTTCGAGGATAGCTGAGGTGGGAATGAAATCCTTCTCTACTCAGTTGATCTCCCGAGGCTGAGTAGACCCCGTTCCAGCCCTCGTACCACTTTTCAAATTTCGTGGCAGAGCCGGTAATCGAACCCGAGCCTCCAGAGGGTGGCAGCTGATCTCACTAACCACTACACCAATTATCGTAATTGCAATATTATGTTCTACCTTCCTAGTGTATTCAACTATTAGCTCTTTAAAGAGAATTACAATATGATACAAGCAGCGTTTCGATATTTCGTGGCAATAGGTTGCATCTTCTGTTTGTTTGTCCAACCCTTGTCCCGTTTCTGTACGGGGTCGGGTATGAGGTGAGATGAATCTGTCGTGGCGGGTTTATATGACCGAATGTCCTTCCTGACGTCAACCACATCAGAAGAGTTAATAATTTCGTGTGGCTATTTCTAGCCGAGTGCAGCCCTTGTAAGGCACACCCTCCAATGAGGGTGGGCGTCATGTGCCATGTGTAAGTAACTGCGTGTTATTGTGGTGGAGGACAGTGTTGCGTGTGGTGTATTCGTTGCAGGGATGGTGGGGATAGCACAAACACCCAGCCCCCGAGCCATTGGAATTAACCAATGAAGGTTAAAATCCCCGACCGACCGGGAATCGAACCCGGGACCCTCTGAACTGAAGGCCAGTAAGCTGACCATTCAGCTAACGAGTCGGACATCAGAGGAGTTAATGAGATGAAATGAATGACGTGATCTCTGATAGGAGGAGGGGAGAGGGTGAGACCCGGTGCCGGCACATAGCCTACTCATATCGAACAGCACGAAAGGGCCTGCTCAAGGCTTAACATCGCCATCCGACGGACGAATCACCATCAACAGCGTCCCTCACTGCATATGAACACCAGCAAGGCCCATACAGGCTGCATCTTCTTTCGGTAAATATTGTTTTGTAAAATAATAAAGATTGTTCGTCACCAGGTGATGTAATGGGAGCGTACTCGTATCGCGCTATGTTTGGTAGCTTAATACTAGTGGTATTTCTCCGTTGCCAAGTGAGTTGGCGCGCAACTGTGAGCTTGCATCCGAGAGATAGTGGGTTCGAACCCCACTGTCGGCAACCCTGAAGATAGTTTTCCGTGGTTTTCCCATTTCACGCCTGATAAATACTGGCGCTGTACTTCAATTAAGGCCATGGCCGTTCCTTCGCACTCCTAGGCCTTTCCTATCTCATCGTTACCATGAAACCTACCTGAGTCGGTGCGACGTAAACCCAATTGTGAAAAAAAAAAAATCGAACACAAGAACTCAGTCTCTGATGCAGAGGAGTTAAAATCCCCAGTCTGGTAGGGAATTGAACCTCGGGCCCTCCGAACCGAAGTTCTACTGTAGTTTGCTATGTTGTTTGACTTTCTCTGTTAGCATTCTATGCTGTCCCTAATTCCCGCGCAGTGCCTTCATTCTTGGTAGTTGGGGCCACATCCGCAACGAATAAAATGCTTGACGGAGGTACTTCAAGAAAAATATAGCTTTTTGAAGTATTCAGTATCACAATGTGAAGCATTCTAATTCCCTGTGGGTGGGGGCGATAGAATAACACCTACGGTGTCCTCTCCCTATCGTAAGAGGCAAGTAAAGAGTGACCGGGCGAGTTGGCCGTGTGCGTAGAGGCGCGCGGCTGTGAGCTTGCATCCGGGAGATAGTAGGTTCGAATCCCACTATCGGCAACCCTGAAAATGGTTTTCCGTGGTTTCCCATTTTCACACCAGGCAAATGCTGGGGCTGTACCTTAATTAAGGCCACGGCCGCTTCCTTCCAACTCCTAGGCCTTTCCTATCCCATCGTCGCCATAAGACCTATCTGTGTCGGTGCGACGTAAAGCCCATAGCAAAAAAAAAGTAAAGAGTGCCCCAGGGGCTATGAACTTGGGAGCGTGGGTTGGTGATCACGGGGCACTTAGCTGGGTCCTGGAATTGCTTCCACATACTTGCGCCAGGCTGCTCACTTTGATCTATTTTATCCGACCTCCCTTGGTCAACGCTTGTTCTTTTCGACGCCGACAATATTAGGTTGCGAATCCTAGAGAGTCTTTCAATTTCACGCCCTTCATGGCCCTTGTTTTCCTTTGGTCGATACCTTCATTTTTCGAAGTGTCGGATCCCTTCCATTTTCATCTCTGGTTAGTGTTATATAGAGGATGGTTGCCCAGTCGTACTTCCTCTTAAAACAATAACTACCACCACCTGAAGCATTTTCTACGCCAGGGCCTCTCAAACGCCGAAAGTCTCACACGTGCAAATCGAGGCGCAAGAGCTCCGTGCACTGTGCATCGCTCCCGCTCGGCACGGCTCGGACCAACGCTTCGTCTCTGGGCTACTCGGTTAAGCTGGGCTCAACTCGGCTCAATTCAGCTCGGATTTGCAGCGCTACGCAGCAAGTGAGGAAGAGGGTGACAGGGGGAGCGAGCGAGACAGGCGTGGGGAAAGAGAGAGACAGCGCTATTGCTCCAAATCGAGGAGTAGGGGGCTCTGCACTCTGGTCAATCAAGCGAAGTCGTCTTTTGCACCGTGCACAGTGCATGCACCAAGCGCATGCACCCTGAGAGACCCTGCTCTACGCTTTGCAAGTTAAATTTTCAGTTGCCATGGATGCTGGAAGTGCAGACGTAAGTGTCAACTGTTGCCAGTCAAGTGAGTTTCAACTTCAACGTGAATTATTCCTGCATGGGAATGTGCGGTAAACTCCTTCAAAACAAGCACCTGCTGAAAATAATGCAGTCAAGTTTCCCTTTGGGAAAAATCAAATTATCATAAATATGCCTTTCAGTGAATAAAACACAAATTGTTAACGATTAATTTATTTTCATCGTTTCACAAAGATAGGTAGGCTCAGTCATGGCCATCCACCAGTACTTCACATCACAGCCTGCACAGTTGCTAAGTAACATCACGTCACACAGTTTGTAATTGCCGGCCCTAATTAAAGTACATCCCCAGAATTTGCCTGGTGTGAAAATTGGAAACCATAGGAAACCATATTCAAGGCTGCCGACAGTGGGGTTCGAACCCACTATCTCCCGGATGCAAGCTCACAGCTAACTGCACGGCCAACTCGCCCGGTACGCACATTTTCAGATGGCCCCAGCCATTAATCTTATTTGTGTGAAAACCCATATCAGTGAAAACTATTTCTGAACTATTGATATAATCTTGTAAAATAATTCATTATTGTTTATTAGAAGAGCCTCCGTAACTCAGGCGGCAGCGTGTCGGCCTCTCACCGCTCGTTTCCGTGGTTCGAATTCCGGTCACTCCATGTCAGATTTGTGCTGGACAAAGTGGAGGCGGGACAGATTATTCTCCGGTTGCTCCGGTTTGTCCTGTCATCTTTCATTCCACCAATATTCTCCACTATGATTTCATTTCATCCGTCAGTCATTAATCATTGCTCCAGAAGAGTGCGACGGACTTCGGCAGTCGGCATAATTCCTATCCTCGCCGCTAGATGTGGGCTTGATTCACTCCATTCCTGACCTGGTCGAATGACTGGAAGCAGGCCTTTGATTTTCATTTGTCATGGTTTATTAGAATAGGAAGTATGTCAAATTAATAAGAAAGCTCTCTTAGATTAGAGAATAATAATACAGTAGAACCCCGCTTAACCAAAACCCGGCTTAACCGAAATGCTCTGGCAAAATTGTATTTTAATATTTTGTTTTTACCCTCTCGTTCTTAGCCGTCGATATTAGTAATTCTTTGCTATATGTGCTGAGAGCTACTCGGCGAACCCTATTTATATATCATATACCAGAATTCACGTGTCGCATAAAACAAAACAGTTTTTATCTTACCATCTAGTTCGTTCCATGATACATTTTTTCTTGAATAAGCAGGAATTATTATTATTATTATTATTATTATTATTATTATTATTATTATTATTATTATTATTATTATTATTATTATTATTATTCGTCATAAAGATCATGTAGACTGTGGTTAATGATGCTTCATTTGCGGGAGTTTCATCTTGTTTACTGCTCGGACTATACTGCAGCTTCTGTTAGGAAACCAGGGAAGTCCAGCAACCCTTCTCCAATCATATTTTTCTTTCACCCAAGGTCGTTCCACTGGCCTTGCGGTTTTATACTGTAGTTCCAATGCTTTTCTTACCCCATTGCAAAAGAAACCGTTTCATAATTTCAGATTGCTTTGCGCTTTGTTGAACAAAGCGACCAATCTACACCAGCTGATGTATTGTTGATTAAACGGTGGCGCGACAAAGCTGCACCAAGAATTTTTTTTTTTGCTAGTTGCTTTATGTCGCTCCGACACAGATAGGTCTTATGGCGACGATGGGACAGGAAAGGGCTAGGAGTGGGAAGGAAGCGGCCGTGGCCTTAATTAAGGTACAGCCCCAGCATTTGCCTGGTGTGAAAATGGGAAACCACGGAAAACCATTTTCAGGGCTGCCGACAGTGGGGTTCGAGCCTACTATCTCCCGAATACTGGATACTGGCCGCACTTAAGCGACTGCAGCTATCGAGCTCGGTCCAAGAAAATTCAGAAGAAAATCAGACTTCATACAATGAGTGACATTATGTACAGATGTTAATGGTAATATACAGTATGCACCTTTGCTTAATAGAGTTTATGAATTTTTATTTCGACATTTAACTTCCGAAAATATTGACTATGTGTCATCCGAAAAAACGCCCTCTTTATTTCGGGTAAACGGGGTTTACTGTTCTACATTTATGATACGAACCAGAAAGTATTATTCGTTATACGAATACTAGTTGCATTTCAAGTAGCATCGCTGTAGACGGCCCAGATCTGCTTGAGAATTCTGGTAGTGTTAGATAATAGGAACTACGGCTCAGATCACAGTACATGTCTGCAAAGTTTTTTCTCATATTCACCGGTGTGGAAATTTACGAGCTACCTTCTTTAGAGGAGGGGCCCTCAACCCTAGTGCACAGTTACACACCACCACATAAATCTCCCAGCTTGTCCCTCCACACCCGTCCTGCGCTATATACACTAATCTGGAAAGCATGCACTGACTACGGATTGCCGCTGGAGATAAATTACATTTCCCAGCACTTCGTCTTGGATTCCATATCACGTTTGTCCACGTGTACCGAGTAAAGAAAGAAATAAATTGTTAAGTATGTTAATTCCCAGATCCGTTATTCTCTGGTGACAATTTAGAATTGGATAGTACAAAGACACACCTTCTGTAAGACAAATAGCCACCCATGATATCAAACCCAAACTCCAGAGTTCCCGTCCTAATATATCATTCCCGAGACAGGTGAATACACATCTGACAATAGCGCTTCCTTCACAGTTGAACACTAGCCGAAGTGTGAAGAATATCTATCGAGTGATGAATGTGACGTCTATAGGTCGTCAGTTTTAACCTCAATATCTTGACCTCCTAAAACCGAAATCTTACTTTCTCTATTCTTAAGTATGTTTTTGTTTCAAAAAGCATTTCGACATCACGATCGTATATTTACTGCGTGTGTGATATCTGTCTCATTATGATTAAATAGGTGTCACTGTAAACTGGCCAGAGAATTATAAGAAAGACTTGAACAGTATAAAGAATGTAATTGAGAAAATGTAAATCATTTGAACTGGTGGTTGAAGATGGTATTCTAAGCAAACATGTTCCACAGTTTTACTCCTATCCTAATTAGTGTAGTAAAAAATAAATCACAAAACTTCTGTAAATGTTTTTGAGCAGTCACTTGGCACTGGATACCTCTCTGCTAAACAGAAAGTCAACACAGCTGTGATTACTCCAGGTCGCCCTCCCCTCCAGAACAGATCAGTGCTCTGCGGCCTGCAGACGAGCTCTGAGCAGAGACGAAATCGCTTTATCAAATCATGATATGTGTGATACGATTTCAATTTGTGGTGAGACAAGATGTAATAGAGCAAGGGTGGGGCTAATGTCTCGGGAACGTTTTCCCAAACAAAGACACCCAAATGATAGGTTTTTTCTCGCTGTTCTTCAGAGACCTCTACACCGGGCCTCAAAGAGTTACTGATTATCCCAATTACTGTGTCCTATAAAACATCAATCAATCAATCAATCAATCAATCAATCAATCAATCAATCAATCAATCAATCAATCAAGCAAGCAAGCAAGCAAGCAAGCAATAAATAAATAAATAAATAAATAAATAAATAAATAAATAAATAAATAAATAAATAAATAAATAAATAAAATAAATAACTAAATCAGTCAATCAATTAATCAATAAATTAATTCCACACTTACTAGGTACGCTACACAGTACTGAAAAATGAAAATCCACAGCCTGTTTCCAGACATTTGACCGGGTCAGGAAAAAAAATGAATGAAGCTCCCATCTAGCGATGAGGGTAGGAACTGTGCCGGCTGCCGAAGCCTGTGGCGCCTCTGGGGCAATGACTAATGACTGTCAGATGAAAAGAAATGATATTGAGGAGTGTTGCTGGAATGAGAGGTGGCAAGGAAAACCGGAGTACCTGTAGAAAAATCTGTTCCCCCTTCGCTTTGTCCAGCATAAATCTCACATGAAGTGACAGGGATTTGAACCAAGGCATCCAGCGGTGAGACGCCTGCCCGCTGCCACCAGAGCTACGGCGGCACCTGCTACACAGTAGTACCGATCCAAATATCTCAATCATTTATGTGAGGTTGCAAGCGAAAGAATACAAATTTGTTTCGTAGTTATTTTACAAGGTCCGTCTTTGTGGTGTAGTGGTTAGTGGATTAGCTGCAACCCCCGGAGGCCCGGGTTCGATTCCCGGCTCTGCCACGAAATTTGAAATGTGGTTCGAGGACTGGAACGGGGTCCACTCACCCTCGGGATGTCAATTGAGTAGAGGCGGGTTCGATTCCCATCTCAGCCATCCTCGAAATGGTTTTCCGTGGTTTCCCACTTCTCCTGCAGGCAAATACCGGGATGGTACCTAACTTAAGGCCACAGCCGCTATCTTCCGTCTTCCTTGTTTATCCCTTCCAATCTTCCCATTCCCCAGACAAGGCCCCTGTTCAGAATAGCAGGTGATACTGCCGGGCGAGGTACTGGTCATTCTCCCCAGTTGTATCCCCGGCCCAAAGTCTGAATCTCCAGGACACTGCCCTTGAGGCGGCTGAGGTGAGATCCCTCACTGAGTCCGAGGGAAAAACCAACCCTGGAGAGTAAACAGATTGAGAAAGAAGGAAAGAATGAAAGAAAGTAATTTTACAAGAAGAACACAACTATTCTCATTATTATCAGCTGACTCGCTCCCCTTCTCACCCCTACCAACAGTCAAAGTCATGCTTGCATGACGCAAAAACTTCCCCTCACTGATCTTACCTCGCACCAACCCCCTCTAGCTACAGCAGACTTAGTTTGCCACTGCTACCTCAAGAGTTACTGAAAACCTAAACACATTCGCTTCTTAATATTTAATTTTAAATTTCAAAATAGGTGACAATTTCTTCGCATAGGTGTCCTAGAATGGTCTATTCTACCACCTGTAACATGGATGTACATTATATTAATTACACCCTGTATTGTAATATACAGATTCAATCGCCTAGATTTTTCTGGCGAAAAAGCTTCTAATCCGTTGAAGATATCATAAATGCCTCGTAAGAATCTGTGCTACATTTTTCTGTCGGTTGTTAAATAATAACTGAATTAGACTAAATTAGTTTTTGAATGGTACTTTGGTAATTAATGTCCGCCTCTGTTATGTAGTGGTTGGCGTGATTAGCTGCCACCCCCGGAGGTCCGGATTCGATTCCCGGCTCTGCCACGAAATTTGAAAAGTGGTACGAGGGCTGGAACGGGGTCCACTCAGCCTCGGGTGGTCAACTGAGTAGAGGTGGGTTCGATTCCCACCTCAGCCATCCTGGAAGTGGTTTTCCGTGGTTTCCCACTTCTCCTCCAGGCAAATGCCGGGATGGTACCTAACTTAAGGCCACGGCCGCTTCCTTCACTCTTCCTTGTCTATCCCTTCCGGACTACCCATCCCTCCACCAGGCCCCAGTTCAGCATAGCAGGTGATGCCGCCTGGGCGAGGTACTGGTCATTCTCCCCAGTTGTATCCCCGACCAAGAGTCTGAACCTCCAGGACACTGCACTTGAGGCGGTAGAGGTGGTATCCCTCGCTGAGTCCGAGGGAAAAACCGTACCTGGAGGGTAAACAGATGATGATGATGATGACTTTGGTCATTAATACAGGTGGCACCAAAGTTCAAACTGTTACGAATTCAAACATGTAAGTACTTTTTTTTTTAATCGGACAGTTACTTTTTAAAGTCCACCAAAGAATCGATATCATACAAATTGAATGGGTGTTTGCTAAACAGCACAAGTCCTATATTTGGTCATATTGACTAATGAACTCAGTTACGTATTTCAAATGTAAACGCATCATGTTTACACAAAAGCGACACATATCCAATGATTTCCTATCCTAACATCGCAATTTAAAAATCATGTTCATTAGAGAAATAGTAGGCTACATGTCCAGGATTGTTATGACGGATTTGGAGAAATGAAGTAAGGTAAACGCGTCTGTGCCTGGATATTTTACCGCTACACCACATGATGTAGCAATAGTGTGTCTTAAATCTATATATATAAAAGCAAGTCGGGCTGGAGCGATGTATATATAAATATTTAAAAATGAAAAAAGACGTGAATTAATGAGGCACTTCCAGAAATCTCAGAAATTTGAAACTTGGTACGAGGGAAACTGATGACCCCAAGATCCCTAGAAAAATCGGAAATTCTCAAAATTCCCTGAGGGGGGCACGCTTGGGGGGCTCAAATTCTGGGCTCAGCATAAGAACACAGTCGTATAGTATATCCAAAACGATAACCTATAGGTTTCGTGGGCTTAAAAATTTTCGGGAATTTCCTCATTTTTATCCCGCATCCCCCCAAATCAAGATGGCGGCACGACCTGCGAGACGAGGTAGACAATTTAAATTTGGTGAAATTATAGCTTTTGGTCCCTAACCGACGGGAAAATTCCAAGATGTTCAAAATTTTCACCTTTTACCCCCAAAGATATCGAAATATTGAGGCAATTTTAATGACTGTGCAGACATTCCTTTCGAGCTATTTTTTGGCTAAACGGTAAGTCGTATCACAAAACGGATGGCACAATGTCACTTCAATTCGGAGTGATCTACAACTTTGGTCCTGTGACATTTTGTCGTATCTCTCTCCCTTATACGTTAAATGTGGCCGTATTTCTGGATTGTTCGTAAATTTGGTGATTTTTACAAGTATATTTTATTGTTTGACACACTTATAACAATGATAGGATCATCACGTTGTGTGCGCACATTGGCACGATTAAGGGACATATGTGTACCAAATTTCATGATTCTAGCTTATACATAAGTAGGCAAAATGTAATGTCAAATGTTAAAAATGCACCCAAATTTCACCCTATTCAAAATTTGAACTCAATTTACCCCCTTAATATGGGAGATACGAGGAAATGGTTTAGAAACAAACATGTAGAGCGATAAATGAGGCGTCTGAGGGCGCAAACTGTTTCTTAATATCATAAACCGTTTAGGAGATATGAATCTCGAAGTGGAAGTCTGCACTTTTCAACGTGCTCATGCTTATCCGTCATCTATATATATAAAAGCAAGTCGGGCTGGAGCGATGTATATATAAATATTTAAAAATGAAAAAAGACGTGAATTAATGAGGCACTTCCAGAAATCTCAGAAATTTGAAACTTGGTACGAGGGAAACTGATGACCCCAAGATCCCTAGAAAAATCGGAAATTCTCAAAATTCCCTGAAGGGGGCACGCTGGGGGGGCTCAAATTTTGGGCTCAGCATAAGAACACAGTCGTATAGTATATCCAAAACGATAACCTATAGGTTTCGTGGGCTTAAAAATTTTCGGGAATTTCCTCATTTTTATCCCGCATCCCCCAAATCAAGATGGCGGCACAACCTGCGAGACGAGGTAGACAATTGAAATTTGGTGAAATTATAGCTTTTGGTCCCTAACCGACGGGAAAATTCCAAGATGTTCAAATTTTTCACCTTTTACCCCCAAAGATATCGAAATATTGAGGCAATTTTAATGACACTGCAGACATTCCTTTTGAGCTATTTTTTGGCTAAACGGTAAGTCGTATCACAAAACGGATGGCACAATGTCCCTTCAATTCGGAGTGATCTACAACTTTGGTCCTGTGACATTTTGTCGTATCTCTCTCCCTTATACGTTAAATTTGGCCGTATTTCTGGATTGTTCGTAAATTTGGTGATTTTTACAAGTATATTTTATTGTTTGACACACTTATAACAACGATAGGATCATCACGTTGTGTGCGCACATTGGCACGATTAAGGGACATATGTGTACCAAATTTCATGATTCTAGCTTATACATAAGTAGGCAAAATGTAATGTCAAATGTTAAAAATGCACCCAAATTTCACCCTATTCAAAATTTGAACTCAATTTACCCCCTTAATATGGGAGATACGAGGAAATGGTTTAGAAACAAACATGTAGAGCGATAAATGAGGCGTCTGAGGGCGCAAACCGTTTCTTAATATCATAAACCGTTTAGGAGATATGAATCTCGAAGTGGAAGTCTGCACTTTTCAACGTGCTCATGCTTATCCGTCATCTATATATATAAAAGCAAGTCGGGCTGGAGCGATGTATATATAAATATTTAAAAATGAAAAAAGACGTGAATTAATGAGGCACTTCCAGAAATCTCAGAAATTTGAAACTTGGTACGAGGGAAACTGATGACCCCAAGATCCCTAGAAAAATCGGAAATTCTCAAAATTCCCAGAAGGGGGCACGCTGGGGGGCTCAAATTTTGGGCTCAGCATAAGAACACAGTCGTATAGTATATCCAAAACGATAACCTATAGGTTTCGTGGGCTTAAAAATTTTCGGGAATTTCCTCATTTTTATCCCGCATCCCCCCAAATCAAGATGGCGGCACAACCTGCGAGACGAGGTAGACAATTAAAATTTGGTGAAATTATAGCTTTTGGTCCCTAACCGACGGGAAAATTCCAAGATGTTCAAAATTTTCACCTTTTACCCCCAAAGATATCGAAATATTGAGGCAATTTTAATGACTGTGCAGACATTCCTTTCGAGCTATTTTTTGGCTAAACGGTAAGTCGTATCACAAAACGGATGGCACAATGTCACTTCAATTCGGAGTGTTCTACAACTTTGGTCCTGTGACATTTTGTCGTATATCTCTCCCTTATACGTTAAATGTGGCCGTATTTCTGGATTGTTCGTAAATTTGGTGATTTTTACAAGTATATTTTATTGTTTGACACACTTATAACAACGATAGGATCATCACGTTGTGTGCGCACATTGGCACGATTAAGGGACATATGTGTACCAAATTTCATGATTCTAGCTTATACATAAGTAGGCAAAATATAATGTCAAATGTTAAAAATGCACCCAAATTTCACCCTATTCAAAATTTGAACTCAATTTACCCCCTTAATATGGGAGATACGAGGAAATGGTTTAGAAACAAACATGTAGAGCGAAAAATGAGGCGTCTGAGGGCGCAAACCGTTTCTTAATATCACAAACCGTTTAGGAGATATGAATCTCGAAGTGGAAGTCTGCACTTTTCAACGTGCTCATTCTTATCCGTCATCTATATATATAAAAGCAAGTCGGGCTGGAGCGATGTATATATAAATATTTAAAAATGAAAAAAGACGTGAATTAATGAGGCACTTCCAGAAATCTCAGAAATTTGAAACTTGGTACGAGGGAAACTGATGACCCCAAGATCCCTAGAAAAATCGGAAATTCTCAAAATTCCCTGAAGGGGGCACGCTGGGGGGGCTCAAATTTTGGGCTCAGCATAAGAACACAGTCGTATAGTATATCCAAAACGATAACCTATAGGTTTCGTGGGCTTAAAAATTTTCGGGAATTTCCTCATTTTTATCCCGCATCCCCCCAAATCACGATGGCGGCACAACCTGCGAGACGAGGTAGACAATTGAAATTTGGTGAAATTATAGCTTTTGGTCCCTAACCGACGGGAAAATTCCAAGATGTTCAAATTTTTCACCTTTTACCCCCAAAGATATCGAAATATTGAGGCAATTTTAATGACACTGCAGACATTCCTTTTGAGCTATTTTTTGGCTAAACGGTAAGTCGTATCACAAAACGGATGGCACACTGTCCCTTCAATTCGGAGTGATCTACAACTTTGGTCCTGTGACATTTTGTCGTATCTCTCTCCCTTATACGTTAAATTTGGCCGTATTTCTGGATTATTCGTAAATTTGGTGATTTTTACAAGTATATTTCATTGTTTGACACATTTATAAGAATGATAGGATCATCACGTTGTGTGCGCACATTGGCACGATTAAGGGACATGTGTGTACCAAATTTAATGATTATAGCTTATACATAAGTAGGCAAAACGTAATATAAAATGTTAAAAATGCACCCAAATTTCACCCTATTAAGTTTTGATCTCAATTTACCCCCTTAATATGGGACATACGAGGAAATGGTTTAGAAACAAATATGTAGAGCGATAAATGAGGCGTCTGATGGCGCAAACCGTTTCTTAATATCATAAACCGTTTAGGAGATATGAATCTCGAAGTGGAAGTCTGCACTTTTCAACGTGCTCATGCTTATCCGTCATCTATATATATAAAAGCAAGTCGGGCTGGAGCGATGTATATATAAATATTTAAAAATGAAAAAAGACGTGAATTAATGAGGCACTTCCAAAAATCTCAGAAATTTGAAACTTGGTACGAGGGAAACTGATGACCCCAGGATCCCTAGAAAAATCGGAAATTCTCAAAATTCCCTGAAGGGGGCACGCTGGGGGGGCTCAAATTTTGGGCTCAGCATAAGAACACAGTTGTATAGTATATCCAAAACGATAACCTATAGGTTTCGTGGGCTTAAAAATTTTCGGGAATTTCCTCATTTTTATCCCCTATCCCCCCAAATCAAGATGGCGGCACTACCTGCCAGACGAGGTAGACAATTGAAATTTGGTGAAATTATAGCTTTTGGTCCCTAACGGACGGGAAAATTCCAAGATGTTCAAATTTTTCACTTTTTACCCCCAAAGATATCGAAATATGAAGGCAATTTTAATGACTGTGCAGACATTCCTTTTGAGCTATTTGTTGGCTAAACGGTAAGTCGTATCACAAAACGGATGGCACAATGTCCCTTCAATTCGGAGTGATCTACAACTTTGGTCCTGTGACATTTTGTCGTATCTCTCTCCCTTATACGTTAAATTTGGCCGTATTTCTGGATTGTTCGTAAATTTGGTGATTTTTACAAGTATATTTCATTGTTTGACACACTTATAAGAATGATAGGATCATCGCGTTAGGTGCGCACATTGGCACGATTAAGGGACATATGTGTACCAAATTTCATGATTCTAGCTTATACATAAGTAGGCAAAACGTAATGTAAAATGTTAAAAATGCACCCAAATTTCACCCTATTCAAAATGTGAACTCAATTTACCCCCTTAATATGGGAGATACGAGGATATGGTTTAGAAACAAACATGTAGAGCGATAAATGAGGCGTCTGATGGCGCAAACCGTTTCTTAATATCATAAACCGTTTAGGAGATATGAATCTCGAAGTGGAAGTCTGCACTTTTCAACGTGCTCATGCTTATCCGTCATCTATATATATAAAAGCAAGTCGGGCTGGAGCGATGTATATATAAATATTTAAAAATGAAAAAAGACGTGAATTAATGAGGCACTTCCAGAAATCTCAGAAATTTGGAACTTGGTACGAGGGAAACTGATGACCCCAGGATCCCTAGAAAAATCGGAAATTCTCAAAATTCCCTGAAGGGGGCACGGTGGGGGGGCTCAAATTTTGGGATCAGCATAAGAACACAGTCGTATAGTATATCCAAAACGATAACCTATAGGTTTCGTGGGCTTAAAAATTTTCGGGAATTTCCTCATTTTTATCCCCTATCCCCCCAAATCAAGATGGCGGCACTACCTGCCAGACGAGGTAGACAATTGAAATTTGGTGAAATTATAGCTTTTGGTCCCTAACGGACGGGAAAATTCCAAGATGTTCAAATTTTTCACTTTTTACCCCCAAAGATATCGAAATATGAAGGCAATTTTAATGACTGTGCAGACATTCCTTTTGAGCTATTTGTTGGCTAAACGGTAAGTCGTATCACAAAACGGATGGCACAATGTCGCTTCAATTCGGAGTGATCTACAACTTTGGTCCTGTGACATTTTGTCGTATCTCTCTCCCTTATACGTTAAATTTGGCCGTATTTCTGGATTGTTCGTAAATTTGGTGATTTTTACAAGTATATTTTATTGTTTGACACACTTATAACAACGATAGGATCATCACGTTGTGTGCGCACATTGGCACGATTAAGGGACATATGTGTACCAAATTTCATGATTCTAGCTTATACATAAGTAGGCAAAATGTAATGTCAAATGTTAAAAATGCACCCAAATTTCACCCTATTCAAAATTTGAACTCAATTTACCCCCTTAATATGGGAGATACGAGGAAATGGTTTAGAAACAAACATGTAGAGCGATAAATGAGGCGTCTGAGGGCGCAAACCGTTTCTTAATATCATAAACCGTTTAGGAGATATGAATCTCGAAGTGGAAGTCTGCACTTTTCAACGTGCTCATGCTTATCCGTCATCTATATATATAAAAGCAAGTCGGGCTGGAGCGATGTATATATAAATATTTAAAAATGAAAAAAGACGTGAATTAATGAGGCACTTCCAGAAATCTCAGAAATTTGAAACTTGGTACGAGGGAAACTGATGACCCCAAGATCCCTAGAAAAATCGGAAATTCTCAAAATTCCCAGAAGGGGGCACGCTGGGGGGCTCAAATTTTGGGCTCAGCATAAGAACACAGTCGTATAGTATATCCAAAACGATAACCTATAGGTTTCGTGGGCTTAAAAATTTTCGGGAATTTCCTCATTTTTATCCCGCATCCCCCCAAATCAAGATGGCGGCACAACCTGCGAGACGAGGTAGACAATTAAAATTTGGTGAAATTATAGCTTTTGGTCCCTAACCGACGGGAAAATTCCAAGATGTTCAAAATTTTCACCTTTTACCCCCAAAGATATCGAAATATTGAGGCAATTTTAATGACTGTGCAGACATTCCTTTCGAGCTATTTTTTGGCTAAACGGTAAGTCGTATCACAAAACGGATGGCACAATGTCACTTCAATTCGGAGTGTTCTACAACTTTGGTCCTGTGACATTTTGTCGTATATCTCTCCCTTATACGTTAAATGTGGCCGTATTTCTGGATTGTTCGTAAATTTGGTGATTTTTACAAGTATATTTTATTGTTTGACACACTTATAACAACGATAGGATCATCACGTTGTGTGCGCACATTGGCACGATTAAGGGACATATGTGTACCAAATTTCATGATTCTAGCTTATACATAAGTAGGCAAAATATAATGTCAAATGTTAAAAATGCACCCAAATTTCACCCTATTCAAAATTTGAACTCAATTTACCCCCTTAATATGGGAGATACGAGGAAATGGTTTAGAAACAAACATGTAGAGCGAAAAATGAGGCGTCTGAGGGCGCAAACCGTTTCTTAATATCACAAACCGTTTAGGAGATATGAATCTCGAAGTGGAAGTCTGCACTTTTCAACGTGCTCATTCTTATCCGTCATCTATATATATAAAAGCAAGTCGGGCTGGAGCGATGTATATATAAATATTTAAAAATGAAAAAAGACGTGAATTAATGAGGCACTTCCAGAAATCTCAGAAATTTGAAACTTGGTACGAGGGAAACTGATGACCCCAAGATCCCTAGAAAAATCGGAAATTCTCAAAATTCCCTGAAGGGGGCACGCTGGGGGGGCTCAAATTTTGGGCTCAGCATAAGAACACAGTCGTATAGTATATCCAAAACGATAACCTATAGGTTTCGTGGGCTTAAAAATTTTCGGGAATTTCCTCATTTTTATCCCGCATCCCCCCAAATCACGATGGCGGCACAACCTGCGAGACGAGGTAGACAATTGAAATTTGGTGAAATTATAGCTTTTGGTCCCTAACCGACGGGAAAATTCCAAGATGTTCAAATTTTTCACCTTTTACCCCCAAAGCTATCGAAATATTGAGGCAATTTTAATGACACTGCAGACATTCCTTTTGAGCTATTTTTTGGCTAAACGGTAAGTCGTATCACAAAACGGATGGCACACTGTCCCTTCAATTCGGAGTGATCTACAACTTTGGTCCTGTGACATTTTGTCGTATCTCTCTCCCTTATACGTTAAATTTGGCCGTATTTCTGGATTATTCGTAAATTTGGTGATTTTTACAAGTATATTTCATTGTTTGACACATTTATAAGAATGATAGGATCATCACGTTGTGTGCGCACATTGGCACGATTAAGGGACATGTGTGTACCAAATTTAATGATTATAGCTTATACATAAGTAGGCAAAACGTAATATAAAATGTTAAAAATGCACCCAAATTTCACCCTATTAAGTTTTGATCTCAATTTACCCCCTTAATATGGGACATACGAGGAAATGGTTTAGAAACAAATATGTAGAGCGATAAATGAGGCGTCTGATGGCGCAAACCGTTTCTTAATATCATAAACCGTTTAGGAGATATGAATCTCGAAGTGGAAGTCTGCACTTTTCAACGTGCTCATGCTTATCCGTCATCTATATATATAAAAGCAAGTCGGGCTGGAGCGATGTATATATAAATATTTAAAAATGAAAAAAGACGTGAATTAATGAGGCACTTCCAAAAATCTCAGAAATTTGAAACTTGGTACGAGGGAAACTGATGACCCCAGGATCCCTAGAAAAATCGGAAATTCTCAAAATTCCCTGAAGGGGGCACGCTGGGGGGGCTCAAATTTTGGGCTCAGCATAAGAACACAGTTGTATAGTATATCCAAAACGATAACCTATAGGTTTCGTGGGCTTAAAAATTTTCGGGAATTTCCTCATTTTTATCCCCTATCCCCCCAAATCAAGATGGCGGCACTACCTGCCAGACGAGGTAGACAATTGAAATTTGGTGAAATTATAGCTTTTGGTCCCTAACGGACGGGAAAATTCCAAGATGTTCAAATTTTTCACTTTTTACCCCCAAAGATATCGAAATATGAAGGCAATTTTAATGACTGTGCAGACATTCCTTTTGAGCTATTTGTTGGCTAAACGGTAAGTCGTATCACAAAACGGATGGCACAATGTCCCTTCAATTCGGAGTGATCTACAACTTTGGTCCTGTGACATTTTGTCGTATCTCTCTCCCTTATACGTTAAATTTGGCCGTATTTCTGGATTGTTCGTAAATTTGGTGATTTTTACAAGTATATTTCATTGTTTGACACACTTATAAGAATGATAGGATCATCGCGTTAGGTGCGCACATTGGCACGATTAAGGGACATATGTGTACCAAATTTCATGATTCTAGCTTATACATAAGTAGGCAAAACGTAATGTAAAATGTTAAAAATGCACCCAAATTTCACCCTATTCAAAATGTGAACTCAATTTACCCCCTTAATATGGGAGATACGAGGATATGGTTTAGAAACAAACATGTAGAGCGATAAATGAGGCGTCTGATGGCGCAAACCGTTTCTTAATATCATAAACCGTTTAGGAGATATGAATCTCGAAGTGGAAGTCTGCACTTTTCAACGTGCTCATGCTTATCCGTCATCTATATATATAAAAGCAAGTCGGGCTGGAGCGATGTATATATAAATATTTAAAAATGAAAAAAGACGTGAATTAATGAGGCACTTCCAGAAATCTCAGAAATTTGGAACTTGGTACGAGGGAAACTGATGACCCCAGGATCCCTAGAAAAATCGGAAATTCTCAAAATTCCCTGAAGGGGGCACGGTGGGGGGGCTCAAATTTTGGGCTCAGCATAAGAACACAGTCGTATAGTATATCCAAAACGATAACCTATAGGTTTCGTGGGCTTAAAAATTTTCGGGAATTTCCTCATTTTTATCCCCTATCCCCCCAAATCAAGATGGCGGCACTACCTGCCAGACGAGGTAGACAATTGAAATTTGGTGAAATTATAGCTTTTGGTCCCTAACGGACGGGAAAATTCCAAGATGTTCAAATTTTTCACTTTTTACCCCCAAAGATATCGAAATATGAAGGCAATTTTAATGACTGTGCAGACATTCCTTTTGAGCTATTTGTTGGCTAAACGGTAAGTCGTATCACAAAACGGATGGCACAATGTCCCTTCAATTCGGAGTGATCTACAACTTTGGTCCTGTGACATTTTGTCGTATCTCTCTCCCTTATACGTTAAATTTGGCCGTATTTCTGGATTGTTCGTAAATTTGGTGATTTTTACAAGTATATTTCATTGTTTGACACACTTATAAGAATGATAGGATCATCGCGTTAGGTGCGCACATTGGCACGATTAAGGGACATATGTGTACCAAATTTCATGATTCTAGCTTATACATAAGTAGGCAAAACGTAATGTAAAATGTTAAAAATGCACCCAAATTTCACCCTATTCAAAATGTGAACTCAATTTACCCCCTTAATATGGGAGATACGAGGATATGGTTTAGAAACAAACATGTAGAGCGATAAATGAGGCGTCTGATGGCGCAAACCGTTTCTTAATATCATAAACCGTTTAGGAGATATGAATCTCGAAGTGGAAGTCTGCACTTTTCAACGTGCTCATGCTTATCCGTCATCTATATATATAAAAGCAAGTCGGGCTGGAGCGATGTATATATAAATATTTAAAAATGAAAAAAGACGTGAATTAATGAGGCACTTCCAGAAATCTCAGAAATTTGGAACTTGGTACGAGGGAAACTGATGACCCCAGGATCCCTAGAAAAATCGGAAATTCTCAAAATTCCCTGAAGGGGGCACGGTGGGGGGGCTCAAATTTTGGGCTCAGCATAAGAACACAGTCGTATAGTATATCCAAAACGATAACCTATAGGTTTCGTGGGCTTAAAAATTTTCGGGAATTTCCTCATTTTTATCCCCTATCCCCCCAAATCAAGATGGCGGCACTACCTGCCAGACGAGGTAGACAATTGTAATTTGGTGAAATTATAGCTTTTGGTCCCTAACCGACGGGAAAATTCCAAGATGTTCAAATTTTTCACTTTTTACCCCCAAAGATATCGAAATATGAAGGCAATTTTAATGACTGTGCAGACATTCCTTTTGAGCTATTTTTTGGCTAAACGGTAAGTCGTATCACAAAACGGATGGCACAATGTCGCTTCAATTCGGAGTGATCTACAACTTTGGTCCTGTGACATTTTGTTGTATCTCTCTCTCTTATACGTTAAATTTGGCCGTATTTCTGGATTGTTCGTAAATTTGGTGATTTTTACAAGTATATTTCATTGTTTGACACACTTATAAGAATGATAGGATCATCACGTTGTGTGCGCACATTGGCACGATTAAGGGACATGTGTGTACCAAATTTCATGATTCTAGCTTATACATAAGTAGGCAAAAAGTAATGTAAAATGTTAAAAATGCACCCAAATTTCACCCTATTCAAAATTTGATTTCAATTTACCCCCTTAATATGGGAGATACGAGGAAATGGTTTAGAAACAAATATGTAGAGCGATAAATGAGGCGTCTGATGGCGCAAACCGTTTCTTAATATGATAAACCGTTTAGGAGATATGAATCTCGAAGTGGAAGTCTGCACTTTTCAACGTGCTCATGCTTATCCGTCATCTATATATATAAAAGCAAGTCGGGCTGGAGCGATGTATATATAAATATTTAAAAATGAAAAAAGACGTGAATTAATGAGGCACTTCCAGAAATCTCAGAAATTTGAAACTTGGTACGAGGGAAACTGATGACCCCAGGATCCCTAGAAAAACCGGAAATTCTCAAAATTCCCTGAAGGGGGCACGCTGGGGGGGCTCAAATTTTGGGCTCAGCATAAGAACACATTTGTATAGTATATCCAAAACGATAACCTATAGGTTTCGTGGGCTTAAAAATTTTCGGGAATTTCCTCATTTTTATCCCCTATCCCCCCAAATCAAGATGGCGGCACTACCTGCCAGACGAGGTAGACAATTGAAATTTGGTGAAATTATAGCTTTTGGTCCCTAACGGACGGGAAAATTCCAAGATGTTCAAATTTTTCACTTTTTACCCCCAAAGATATCGAAATATGAAGGCAATTTTAATGACTGTGCAGACATTCCTTTTGAGCTATTTGTTGGCTAAACGGTAAGTCGTATCACAAAACGGATGGCCCAATGTCCCTTCAATTCGGAGTGATCTACATCTTTGGTCCTGTGACATTTTGTCGTATCTCTCTCCCTTATACGTTAAATTTGGCCGTATTTCTGGATTGTTCGTAAATTTGGTGATTTTTACAGGTATATTTCATTGTTTGACACACTTACAAGAATGATAGGATCATCGCGTTAGGTGCGCACATTGGCACGATTAAGGGACATATGTGTACCAAATTTCATGATTCTAGCTTATACATAAGTAGGCAAAACGTAATGTAAAATGTTAAAAATCCACCCAAATTTCACCCTATTCAAAATTTGAACTCAATTTACCCCCTTAATATGGGAGATACGAGGATATGGTTTAGAAACAAACACGTAGAGCGATAAATGAGGCGTCTGATGGCGCAAACCGTTTCTTAATATCATAAACCGTTTAGGAGATATGAATCTCGAAGTGGAAGTCTGCACTTTTCAACGTGCTCATGCTTATCCGTCATCTATATATATAAAAGCAAGTCGGGCTGGAGCGATGTATATATAAATATTTAAAAATGAAAAAAGACGTGAATTAATGAGGCACTTCCAGAAATCTCAGAAATTTGGAACTTGGTACGAGGGAAACTGATGACCCCAGGATCCCTAGAAAAATCGGAAATTCTCAAAATTCCCTGAAGGGGGCACGGTGGGGGGGCTCAAATTTTGGGCTCAGCATAAGAACACAGTCGTATAGTATATCCAAAACGATAACCTATAGGTTTCGTGGGCTTAAAAATTTTCGGGAATTTCCTCATTTTTATCCCCTATCCCCCCAAATCAAGATGGCGGCACTACCTGCCAGACGAGGTAGACAATTGTAATTTGGTGAAATTATAGCTTTTGGTCCCTAACCGACGGGAAAATTCCAAGATGTTCAAATTTTTCACTTTTTACCCCCAAAGATATCGAAATATGAAGGCAATTTTAATGACTGTGCAGACATTCCTTTTGAGCTATTTTTTGGCTAAACGGTAAGTCGTATCACAAAACGGATGGCACAATGTCGCTTCAATTCGGAGTGATCTACAACTTTGGTCCTGTGACATTTTGTTGTATCTCTCTCTCTTATACGTTAAATTTGGCCGTATTTCTGGATTGTTCGTAAATTTGGTGATTTTTACAAGTATATTTCATTGTTTGACACACTTATAAGAATGATAGGATCATCACGTTGTGTGCGCACATTGGCACGATTAAGGGACATGTGTGTACCAAATTTCATGATTCTAGCTTATACATAAGTAGGCAAAAAGTAATGTAAAATGTTAAAAATGCACCCAAATTTCACCCTATTCAAAATTTGATTTCAATTTACCCCCTTAATATGGGAGATACGAGGAAATGGTTTAGAAACAAATATGTAGAGCGATAAATGAGGCGTCTGATGGCGCAAACCGTTTCTTAATATGATAAACCGTTTAGGAGATATGAATCTCGAAGTGGAAGTCTGCACTTTTCAACGTGCTCATGCTTATCCGTCATCTATATATATAAAAGCAAGTCGGGCTGGAGCGATGTATATATAAATATTTAAAAATGAAAAAAGACGTGAATTAATGAGGCACTTCCAGAAATCTCAGAAATTTGAAACTTGGTACGAGGGAAACTGATGACCCCAGGATCCCTAGAAAAACCGGAAATTCTCAAAATTCCCTGAAGGGGGCACGCTGGGGGGGCTCAAATTTTGGGCTCAGCATAAGAACACAGTTGTATAGTATATCCAAAACGATAACCTATAGGTTTCGTGGGCTTAAAAATTTTCGGGAATTTCCTCATTTTTATCCCCTATCCCCCCAAATCAAGATGGCGGCACTACCTGCCAGACGAGGTAGACAATTGAAATTTGGTGAAATTATAGCTTTTGGTCCCTAACGGACGGGAAAATTCCAAGATGTTCAAATTTTTCACTTTTTACCCCCAAAGATATCGAAATATGAAGGCAATTTTAATGACTGTGCAGACATTCCTTTTGAGCTATTTGTTGGCTAAACGGTAAGTCGTATCACAAAACGGATGGCACAATGTCCCTTCAATTCGGAGTGATCTACAACTTTGGTCCTGTGACATTTTGTCGTATCTCTCTCCCTTATACGTTAAATTTGGCCGTATTTCTGGATTGTTCGTAAATTTGGTGATTTTTACAGGTATATTTCATTGTTTGACACACTTACAAGAATGATAGGATCATCGCGTTAGGTGCGCACATTGGCACGATTAAGGGACATATGTGTACCAAATTTCATGATTCTAGCTTATACATAAGTAGGCAAAACGTAATGTAAAATGTTAAAAATCCACCCAAATTTCACCCTATTCAAAATTTGAACTCAATTTACCCCCTTAATATGGGAGATACGAGGATATGGTTTAGAAACAAACACGTAGAGCGATAAATGAGGCGTCTGGTGGCGCAAACCGTTTCTTAATATCATAAACCGTTCAGGAGATATGAATCTCGAAGTGGAAGTCTGCACTTTTCAACGTGCTCATGCTTATCCGTCATCTATCTATATATATAAAAGCAAGTCGGGCTGGAGCGATGTATATATAAATATTTAAAAATGAAAAAAGACGTGAATTAATGAGGCACTTCCAGAAATCTCAGAAATTTGAAACTTTGTACGGAGGAAACTGATGACCACAGGATCCCTAGAAAAATCGGAAATTCTCAAAATTCCCTGAAGGGGGCACGCTGGGGGGGCTCAAATTTTGGGCTCAGCATAAGAACACAGTCGTATAGTATATCCAAAACGATAACCTATAGGTTTCGTGGGCTTAAAAATTTTCGAGAATTTCCTCATTTTTATCCCCTATCCCCCAAATCAAAATGGCGGCACAACCTGCCAGACGAAGTAGACAATTGAAATTTGGTGAAATTATAGCTTTTGGTCCCTAACCGACGGGAAAATTCCAAGATGTTCAAATTTTTCACTTTTTACCCCCCAAAGATATCGAAATATGGAGGCAATTTTAATGACTGTGCAGACATTCCTTTTGAGCTATTGTTTGGCTAAACGGTAAGTCGTATCACAAAACGGATGGCACAATGTCCCTTCAATTCGGAGTGATCTACAACTTTGGTCCTGTGACATTTTGTCGTATCTCTCTCCCTTATACGTTAAATTTGGCCGTATTTCTGGATTATTCGTAAATTTGGTGATTTTTACAAGTATATTTCATTGTTTGACACATTTATAAGAATGATAGGATCATCACGTTGTGTGCGCACATTGGCACGATTAAGGGACATGTGTGTACCAAATTTAATGATTATAGCTTATACATAAGTAGGCAAAACGTAATATAAAATGTTAAAAATGCACCCAAATTTCACCCTATTCAGTTTTGATCTCAATTTACCCCCTTAATATGGGACATACGAGGAAATGGTGTAGAAACAAATATGTAGAGCGATAAATGAGGCGTCTGGTGGCGCAAACCGTTTCTTAATATCATAAACCGTTTAGGAGATATGAATCTCGAAGTGGAAGTCTGCACTTTTCAACGTGCTCATGCTTATCCGTCATCTATATATATAAAAGCAAGTCGGGCTGGAGCGATGTATATATAAATATTTAAAAATGAAAAAAGACGTGAATTAATGAGGCACTTCCAGAAATCTCAGAAATTTGAAACTTTGTACGGAGGAAACTGATGACCCCAGGATCCCTAGAAAAATCGGAAATTCTCAAAATTCCCCGAAGGGGGCACGCTGGGGGGGCTCAAATTTTGGGCTCAGCATAAGAACACAGTCGTATAGTATATCCAAAACGATAACCTATAGGTTTCGTGGGCTTAAAAATTTTCGAGAATTTCCTCATTTTTATCCCCTATCCCCCCAAATCAAAATGGCGGCACAACCTGCCAGACGAAGTAGACAATTGAAATTTGGTGAAATTATAGCTTTTGGTCCCTAACCGGCGGGAAAATTCCAAGATGTTCAAATTTTTCACTTTTTACCCCCCAAAGATATCGAAATATGGAGGCAATTTTAATGACTGTGCAGACATTCCTTTTGAGCTATTTTTTGGCTAAACGGTAAGTCGTATCACAAAACGGATGGCACAATGTCGCTTCAATTCGGAGTGATCTACAACTTTGGTCCTGTGACATTTTGTCGTATCTCTCTCCCTTATACGTTAAATTTGGCCGTATTTCTGGATTGTTCGTAAATTTGGTGATTTTTACAAGTATATTTCATTGTTTGACACACTTATAAGAATGATAGGATCATCACGTTGTGTGCGCACATTGGCACGATTAAGGGACATATGTGTACGAAATTTCATGATTCTAGCTTATACATAAGTAGGCAAAACGTAATGTAAAATGTTAAAAATGCACCCAAATTTCACCCTATTCAAAATTTGATCTCAATTTACCCCCTTAATATGGGAGATATGAGGAAATGGTTTAGAAACAAACATGTAGAGCGATAAATGAGGCGTCTGATGGCGCAAACCGTTTCTTAATATCATAAACCGTTTAGGAGATATGAATCTCGAAGTGGAAGTCTGCACTTTTCAACGTGCTCATGCTTATCCGTCATCTATATAAATTAAATCGTAACGGCCGTGTGTCTGTACATTGATTATTTTGGCGAAATTTCCGTACAGTTATCCGTTTCACCTGTAATTATGACCATCTGCATCATTTTTAGCTTTGGTGTCCGTTTGTCTGTTTGTTTGTCTGTTTGTCTGTCCTTCTATAACTTGAAAACTACTGGATATATTTCCACCAAACTTCATATTTGGAATCCACCTGTCCTTGGGTAGGTTTTAGCGCAAAAAATAAAAGCGTAACGACCGTGTGTCTGTACATTGATTTTGGCGAAATTTCCGTACAGTTATCCGTTTCAGGTGTAATAATGACCATCTGCATCATTTTTATCTTTGGTGTCTGTTTGTCTGTTTGTCTGTCCTTCTATAACTTGAAAACTACTGGATATGTTTCCACCAAACTTCATATTTAGAATCCACCTCTCCTTGGGTAGGTTTTAGCTCAAATATCGTTTCTAAATCCCTGAACTGAGTGGGGATTTTTACGAAACCGAAACCGTGATTTTGCACTCCCTCAAAGTATACACAACCGAACTTAATGGAAATCAACCTGCCTTAATGAAAATGAATTTCTAAACCTTTTTTTCTCATGTGCATCATTTCGATAACAGGATTTAGTAAGGGATATATCATTAACGGACCGTTTTTCGGTACAAATCCCAGCGGGTGCGTGTAAAGCGTACTTCTTACAACTTGAAAACTAACAAGATATTTGAACCAAATTTTATATATAGCATCCATCTGTCCAGGGGTAGGTTTCCTTGGTGTCTGTTAGTTAGTTAGTTTGTTTGTTTGTTTGTTTCTTTGTTTGTTGGTCTGTTTGTCTTTCTCTAACTTGAAAACTACTGGATATATTTCCACCAAACTTCATATTTAGAATCCACCTGTCCTTTGGGGAGGTTTTAGGGCAAATATTGTTTCTAAATCTCTGAACTAATTGGGGGTTTATACGAAACCGAAACCGTGATTTTGCACTCCCTCTAAATACACACAACCAAACTTTATGGAAATCTACCTGCCTTAATGGAAATTAATTTCTAAACCTTTTCTTCTCATGTGCATAATTTCAATCACTTACAGGAAAGATAGTATGATCAAACTCTACACGAACATTGGCCCACCCAGTACCCATATGTGAGCCAAATGCTATGCCACATAATTATCCGAAAAGTAATGGAAATGTAAGATATTCTTACACAAATTTCAACCTATTCAACGTTTTTGATTCAATCTGACCCATGAATAGATTAGATGCGAGAAAATATCATAGGACCAGCCATTTAGATCGCTAAATACTGCGCCTTACGGTACAATCCTTTGTCGATATGACGTACCGTTTAGCAGCAGTTAATCTGTAAATGAAGGTCTGCAATATTGTAAACATTCATATACTTTCGTATGTCCATCTGTATATATATTCATTGATGTCGATTTGTAGAGATCGAGAAAGGATGTGTCTGCTATTGTAATCGGTACTCCCTACACCGACTTTGACTGCTGGCAGTAGGAATGGGGTCCTTCTCCAACTCCTGTGTAACTGGCATTAGTAAGGAGGGCCTACCATTTGAATGAATAATTCACTTTTCGATTTGTCTTGCAGAAGGCAAGGGATCATGCAGTTTTGTTCGAAAGTCCCCTACTCTATTGTGTTTGGCTCTAGGCCAGGGTGCCCGCCATTATAAACAAATGTTCCAATCTAAAATTTGACTAGCATTAGGCATTGTGGCCTGCTATTTTCATGGAAACTCACTAATTCTGTGTGACTGGCAGTAAGCTGGCTAGCAGCAGTAAAAAGGGACTGTCATTATAATGATAACTGCACAACTCAATTTTGACTGGTGGTAGGGAAGTTGCCTGGTATTATAATAAAAACTCCTCAACTGTAACCTGTCTGAAAGTAGGAAATGGGTCTGCCATTGTAACTAAAACTCCCCAAATCGATTGTGACCGCGCAGTAGGCATTGGGGCCTGCAATTATAATGTAAACTTGCCAACTCGATTGTGAATGGCAGTAGGCAAGTGAGCCTGGCGTTATCATCACAACTCCGCAACCCTCACTTTACATTGGAAACAACGTATGTGGACCTCCCCATGCTATTTCTCGGATAAGGCTAAGAGACATGCAATTTTAAAACAATCTCATTTGCTGCACGCACAGTATTTACGTCGATATCCGTATACAATGTAGAATACCGTAGCGAAGCACGGGTACATTTGCTAGTTATAGGATATTTGAAGGATAGAACGTGATAATCATTAATAGTTCTTAAAAAATGTAATTAAAGCTCCTAGGAAATTTAAGCCGGTTAATTTTAAGGAATCCAGTAAATCTTAAAAGTAGACAGAAGTAATACAGCTCGTACAGCACGGATACATTGCCACCTCCCTACAGGAACTAGAAGACAACATACTCAACGCAACGGCAGTAATACCGACGTTTAACAGGAAATCGAAGCCCTGGTTCAACACAGCCTGTTACCAATCCAGGAAAACAACAATCCAATTGCTGCACGCAGCTTTAATGTCACCCTGCGAAGCCTCCCTGTACGAATACTCCGGGAAAAGACAGAGTTACAATGCGCTGATGAGAGAAACAAAAAGGAAATATTTTGAAGGAACAGCAGAGAAGCTTGTAGAAGAAGCTAAGGAGAACCCCTTCAAAGACTTACAGCCGAGGAATCCAAACTTCTCGAGAGACATTCCTATGGAGATGTGGCATGACCACTACAGTAAAGTGTTACAGTCTAAAGACACTAGACCTTCCGATGCTACTCTCAGACAAGGAAATGTGAGAGGCACTGAATCATTCACTCAAGAAGAGATAGTAGAAGTAATTGCAACACTGAAACCCAATAAAGCCTGTGGACACGATTTGAATTTAGTGAATATCTGCAGAGTTCAGCTCAAATATTAGCAAAGGCATGAACTGAACTGTTTAATAAATATCTCCAGCAGGGGAGAATTCCGGACAAGTGGAGGTTTTCGAGGGTTAAAACACTGTATAAGGGCAGAGGGGACCCGAGTAACCCTGAATCCTACAGAGGCATAGCGCTAGAATGTACATTATATAAAGCCCTGGTGAAACTTCTGACCCTGAAACTGACAGCCATAGTGGACAAGAGTATCCCAGATAGGAAATGTTATTAATCTATAATCCAAGCAGTAGAATGTCTACAGAACAACATACATGAGACCCTTCGACATCCAAAAGGGAAACTACACGTTATCTTCGTTGATTATACCAAGGCATTCGACACTATCAACAGAACGAAGCTAATGATGAAACTCGAGCAACTCGTAGGAGAAGAGAACTCCTTTACGAGGCTAGTAAAAAATATACTTTCGAGGAACTATATTGAAGTGGACGACGCACTTACGATCTCTAACCCGATCGAGCAGACGACGGGAGTCTTACAAGGGGAGCCGGAAAACCTCCTCCTATTCAACATTGCTACATACGACGTGGTGCAGGCAACGAAGAAGACGTAAAGACATACCTGTACACGGATGATACGGCCCTGGTTTCAACATCGATCACTTCGCTACAAAATGTGTTCGATCACCTAGTAGACTGGGCGAACGACAACGATCTACAACTGAACAGGCTGAAGACTGCGAAAATGACCTTCAAGAAAGGAGGAAGACAAGCAGCAGAGGACGTTATATATTCAGGCTAATAACCACTAAGCAATGTGAGCAGATTCAAATATTTGGGAATCACTCTACAGGCACAGGGAAGAACATTTTCCCTACATGTTAGAGAAAGAGTGGCCGCATCTCCGATTGCAATAAATGATATCAGACATATCAGGAAGATTTCACTCCGAACAGCGATGAAATTATTTAAATTTAAGGTCATATCCATAGCTATGTATGGGTTACAGTTAATCAGGGAACGCCTCACAAAAGCGAACTTGAAGGACATCGAAAACGTTAAGGTAACGTATATGAAGCGAGTCCTCGGCGTCTTCAAATTTTCCCCATCCAGACTGAGCTACGAGTTGTGCAGAGAAACGATGCTTTTGGAATATCTTCGCGTAC
Source organism: Anabrus simplex (assembly GCF_040414725.1). Classification (NCBI taxonomy): domain Eukaryota; kingdom Metazoa; phylum Arthropoda; class Insecta; order Orthoptera; family Tettigoniidae; genus Anabrus; species Anabrus simplex. The sequence goes on from NC_090271.1 coordinate 49,427,409, forward strand.
AAGTTTGGACTCCATTCACGCCAGCTTACGAAGAAATAGTCTCCGAACACCAGAGGAAAAAGAAAGACATCTGGATTGACTTCTACAGCACAGACGCGATGTTGATAAATGATTGGAAGGAAGCGAACTACGAGCTGAGGCACTTTGTGACAAGGTTCGCGATCCACGGCTTCCATTTGAAAGTCTGTTGCACCGATTGATTCCACGAACCATGTGAAGACTGTAGTTGTTCCTTGTGTAGTAAGTCATGCGATCGATACCACGTGCAATTTTGTGACAGCCGGCGTATGTCGCTTACGAAATTCTGCTCGAAAGAGAATTAATACCGTGCAGACGGTCAATTGTACAAATGAAATTGTTATTTGTAACATCAGTAGTAAGGTCAACACGGGTTCTAAAACAACGGGTGTTGAGACAGCATTTTCCCACGAGGTTGTTGACCCCTAGTGGTGGGGGTAGGGGTTTCTGACCCGAGGTCATTGACCCCTAGTTGAGTAGAAGGGCAATGGGGATTGACGGATTTTACGTACGAGAGCAAGCCTAACTTCACAGTCGCCACCTTGGAGGGGCCTAACCACACAGGGCGTAATTTTACGGCCAGATGCCCTTTCTACCATCACGGGGTATAGTTTTTCGGCCAGATGCCCTTCCCGACGCCATCTTATAGAGGAATCACCTCACATGGCCTAGTTTTACGGCCAGATGTACTTCATATCCTTACAGACCTAGTTTTACGGCCAGATGCAATTCCTATCCTTACAGACCTAGTTTTACGACCAGACGCACTTCCCGACGCCATCTTCGAGGAACCTAAACTTACGGTGCCTAGTTTTAAGGCCAGATGCCCTTCCCGACGCCATATTGGAGGGGCATAACATTACAGAGCCTAGTATTACGGCCAGATCCCCTTCCTGTCACCATCTTGGAGGGGCCTAACCTTACAGGACCTAGTTTTACGGCCAGATGCCCTTCCCGGCGCCATCCTGGAGGGGACTAACCTCACAGAGCCTCGTTTTACGGTCAGATGCTGTTCCCGCCACCATTTTGGGGATCTCGAGTACGCAGTCACCATCTTGGGCTTAGTTTTTGGCCCAGATGCCCTTCCCTATTCACATGCACCAGTTTGGAGGGGCCTAACTACCCAATCGCCATCTTAGACCCAGTTTTAAGGTCAGATGCTCTTCCCTTCTCACAGATGCCATTTTGGAGGGGCCTAACTAGACAGTCGCCATCTTGGGCCCAGGTTTACGGTCAAATGCCCTTCCCTCCTCACAGACGCAGTTTTGGAGGAGCCTAACCACACAGTCGCCATCTTAGGGCCCATTTTTACAGTCAGATGACCTTCCCTCCTACTCCTCCTCATCTAGCGCAGTTTCACAGTCATATGCCCTTCCCTCCTCCTCCTCCTCATCTGGCACAGTTTTACGGCCAGACGCCCTTCCCTTTCACAGTCATATGCCCTTCCCTCCTCCTCATCTGGCACAGTTTTACGGCCAGATGCCCTTCCCTCCTTCTCATCTGACCAAGTGTTACCGTCAGATGCCCTTCCCTCCTCCTCCTCATCTGGCCTAGTCCCCCCTCGAAGTAGTGACAGAGCTGTGACGTAATAAGCGCGGGCGATTTAAAATGCACACAACCGAACGCGCACTCTTTCTCCTGAAAGAGCTGTGACGTCACGGCGTGAATGATTTGAAATGCGGTCTGATGGCTAAGGATGAATGATATTTGCCCTTTCCTTGTCTCGTTTCTCTACGGTGTCGGTTTTTCAATGAGATGAATCTGTTAAGGTATATTACCGGATGCCCTTCCTAACGTCAAGGAAAAACCCGGGTAAAACCCGGTAGTGGCACATAGCCTTTTCCTGTCGAATAGCATCGAGAGGTCTGCTCAAAGCTTCAAGTCTCCATCCGACGGACAAAGAACCAACAACAGCGTTATATGCTACGGAGAGGATTAGAAGACTTTTTTGGGCACACGATCTAGTAATTAGAAATTGTATACTACCACATACTTTACCCTGCTAGAATGAATCGCTCAGACGGTTGAGACGCTGGCCTTTCCGTCGCAAACTTTTGCCTTACCTCATACACGACCCTCATTTCCCTCCTCCTTCTCCTAAAATGCAAGTTTACTTAGTTGTCAACCTGTGCCAAAGTCCTCTCCTACGGGACTGAGCGTGTGCGATACTAACGTCATTCCGTTTTGACATGCAGCGATGACGTTGCCATGGTTATGACTTGTTCGTTATCAAGGTCACTCTCTATTAAACTCAAACCTTTATAGACGGAGGCAAGGAGAATGCAATAATGAACCCTTTAGGTCCATATTGAGGGATACCTACCTTTCTTACCTATCAGCAAAGTTCATGAGATCTGTCTCTTGGGTCGTGTCGGGTTCTTCGTCACTTGCTGAGGTAATGGTAGGGTTCAGTAATTCTAATCTATCTACTGGAATGAAAGGTCTGTTTAAAAGATTCCTATTTATTCAGGAACTTTTGAAGCCTTCTCTTATGTCAATGGTATCATAGAAGTCAATTGCGTCCACTGGACACCACAATCATTTTTACATAAACGTCAGAACACTGGTGTGAGACTTTAACGTAACTGCCTGACGGGCATTCATACTAGAAACCATTGTCTCAATTATTAATCATTTAAGAAAGGAAAGTCTGGAAATCCTTAAATTCGGCTTCCATGTGAGACCACATGTACCATCATAGTGATTCGTTATGGTCCAGCCCTCGTAACACGAACTCCGGACTCTGGATATAATTAAGGCCGTCCAATCGGTGTGTGCCACACAGTGGTTCTACGGCATGGACCCTTAATTGAATCGATGTGACCTGCGTCTATGTCATGGACCGACATCTAATCTCCTAAGTTACTTTAAAGTCATTGTGGATGATGACCGCAAGGAAAGGATACTACAATGGCATATGGCCCTAATCTAAGTCACTGAGGTTGATGACCCCTGACCATCCAAGTTTCTAGGCTGAAGGCTAGACACAATTAAGTTACATCGGTTGATGACCAAAGTTCCACTTTACTATCCCCAGCACATTCACTGCTCAATCAATCAAAGTTCAATAATTACAACAATAGCAATGCTCACAAACTTTGTGGCAGTAAAATCCATTTCCTTCGGATATGTCCCTTCAATCGTTACTTTATATTTTAATATTCCCCAGAAAAACAAACTAAAATTTCCAGAATGCATCTCCAAGTTATTCGCTTGATTAAAGTTATTTCAAAATGCGGTTTCACTGAATTTAATAATTAAATAAATTTAAATGATTTAACGAAATGTTAAAGATCAGTAAATTTTATCTCCGCGGACTCTGGTTTCTTCACAAATTCCTACGCAGCTGTGATGTAAATTCAATATTGCGATGTTTATCTGGCTGGAAAGGAATTTGTTACATAATTCATGTCCAGCTATATATCTTGTCTTGTGATCTCACACTTTTAAAATCTAATCTAGTCCTAACCGTTATTAACACTTGGATATCCTAATAATCGACGTACAAACCAAACAACTCGCCATATAATTACGATGTCACATCTCGTCATACCATTATGAATTTTGCACATCCCTCACAGACAAACCGATCATCACAGCCATCGCTCTATATTTTGGACAACCCTGAATTTGGTTACTCTGTTCCTTATACTCAAAGTTCGTGATTTCAAATGTTCATTACGTCCCCAATTACAGTATTTCACAATACTCAGAACATTACCGGCTATGAATTTCAACTAAATCCAGCATTTTTAACGTTTTCCCTGGCCGAGAATTACAATCTCAATTCCACACGGATCCCGTTATTATCCCCGCTGAGGTCTCTCATCCCCCGAGTTCGCTTGGCAGTTACACGAAACACCTGGTTTATTCACAGTTGACTGGCTTCTCAAAATGCTCCCTTTAAACTCTGCCGACATAATTAAACAAATACGATATTCTAACCAACAAAATGCACAGGTTATGCTTCAAGATGCCCACACTAATTATACGCGTTGCCAATTATTACCGCTATGGATTTCTATGAATTTCTTTCCATTCTCAACATTATAAAATATTCCTCGGGCTATCATGTCCCGGCTTCAAATGACAGGACTCTAACCTGATTCGCACATCTCATCTCAACTCATATAAAACATTCCTCGGGCTTCCGTGTCCCGGCTTCAATGACAGGTCCAACCTGATTCACAAATCTCATATCAACAAACTAACCTCTGTTTCCCAGCTCCACAATTATCATCGACAAAGAACTGGAATAAAATCCTTACTAGAAATCTCGACGTCTAATATCGCACAATGCATTAATCATGAATAACTTCGCCTAAATTATATCGTATTTAATAACTTGATTTTTTATGAACAAAGTGACTGAAACATTCTACTAGATCTTTTTATTGTCAGTCAGACACAGTTAAAAATGAGCTTAGAAAAACGTTTCTCTCCGTGACCAAATTCATCACCCTAGGTTCTCACCCGACAGCGCGCTTCCACTCGATTGAAAATGAGTAACCATGGATTATTATTATTAACGTCGAATTGGAGACAGAAAAAAATTACGTCGACTGAACATCTTAATTTGGCATCACAAAATATAGGCAGTACACTCACACGGATGACGATCTACATTGGACGTGATATCACTTCGGAACCCTATTCAATAACTTTTTACAACATTATACGGCACTCGCAAGACTTCAAAATTTTATCCAAGTGGAAAATGAAACAAATCACTCTTTTAGTCGTACTTTCACATTTACAAAACTTAGTAGGGGTGACCACTGCGTCGTATATCCCCATTCAAATACACTTTTAGAGATCACGAGACAAGATATAAGAGGTAGTAAGATGGAAAGTCACCTACCTCATGTCGTCACGCCAGTGTTCGTCATAGGGCTCACCTACGACCCTGGCACTTTATTTAGCCATTTTTACATTCATGGCTTCACAGTTTATTATTATTTTCTTCAGGTTTCCTGGAATAAAGCATAAAAAAAGAAAATACCCTTCACTTGTTTGTTGAGCGCACACGATGGACTATAATTGTTTCCGCACACGAATTAATTAATCACATTAGAATTTATTCAGTACTTTGACCGTCCTATCTGGTACAATTATTTCACTCAAGAAAACTATCCCCTCATGGGCTCAAGACCTAGCCACACTGGCTGAAATCTGCAGTTGAACTCAGTCTACTTTCGTTGTTTGATTTCGCAGAGCAGCTCAACAATTTTCGTCCGCTTTGTATCACAAATGCCGGAGAAGGAGAGTTCGTCATGGCGTCCCTTCATATTTATAGCAGTTACCCCCTCTCTTCGGATATCTCCCTTTGCCGCCAAGAAAATTTCTATAAATTTTCTGACTTACCTAAACTGTAATTTCAAGAGTTTTGAAAGTGACTACATGCTTGCTACATTTCTGGCGGTAGTGTTCATGGACATTTAAAAATTTTACGGGTTCGATTTGTGAGATGATTGACCCCCTTTTGATAGGCACTATATTCTTTTGACTTGGCTTGGGACGCCATGTACACGCGCTTTGAAATAGTTCACAAAAATGACTTGAGATTCTTCCGCCGTTGACACGTGTGGCTGACGTCACGTACCCCAGAGCGTGGGACCGAAGGTAATCACCCCCTCGTCACGTGTCAAATCCATGCTATCAAGAATCCAACTTTTAAATGATTGTCGATTTTTGCATAATGTTCTTAGCGCACAAAGGTCATGGGTTCATATTTCTCCCAAGACACGAATTCCTTTCGCACAGTGACAAGGAATTTCCTTTAAAATACTCCAGATGGCGAAATTTCTAATTTTGACGTCTGATGAAACATGACCTTTGAATACGAATTCCTTTCTTCTCTCTTATGCAATCGCTCATCTTCTGGTGTACGGATACTGGTTGATGCCTTCAGCTTCCTGGTAGTTCTTGGTTGCTTGGCGGGTTCGGGGCTGCGGGGTAGATCTCCAGTGAATTGTAGTTGACTTATTGGAAGTTAGGTGGTTTGTCCTTCCAACTTCTCGACGAACTTGCATTCACATCAAAATGCGAAGTTTCTGGGTTCAAATCCCTGTCCTCATTACTGTCGTTTTCACTGACTTTCTTCATTTTTGCTGGTGGCTTACCGTTCTTCTTCTTCATCATTCTCCTCATCTTCTTCATTTTAGCAGCTGGCTGACCCGTCTTCTTCATCATCATCCTCATCTTCATTTTAGCAGCTGGCTTACCCTTCTTCTTCATCATCATCCCCATGTTCTTCATTTTAGCAGCTGGTTTACACATCTTCTTCATCACCATCCTCATCTTCATTTTAGCAGCAGGCTTACACTTCTTCGCATTTGCTTGAGCCTTTCTTGACGGACTATAATCGTCATTACTGGCATCCTCGTCTGAACGTTCATCCCTCTCATCACTGCTGCTTTTCTTAGGCCTCTTCTTATTGGCACTAAATCGTTTAGGTTTTGCTTTTTCCTCTTTCGATTTATGCCATAGATCAGAATGTCTGGATTTGTAATTATTCCACCTTCTATCGGCTTCATTTCCACAACGGCGTCTGCGTCTTTGGTGAGAATTTTCCCGACATCGAGCCTGGTTCCTCCTACATGGATCACGGCGTCTATTCCACTTTCCGTACAGGTAGCTAGGCTGTTCCACGTTCTTACTATCCTGGTTTAGTATGGTTTCAAACCCTTGCCCATTATTCTCTTGTATGACTGCCTGCGAGACATCCCTATCCGGTCTACTCTCTTCGATATGGTTTGCGACATTCGTTTGGTTTTCCACATGCGTAACTACTTGTGGCGCTGATTTAGGAGACTTCATGTTAGTTAGATATTCAAGTATACGGGCCATTTAACCTCCACTGTTTCTAACTTCTTGTTCGAGTCTTTCGCATCCACATTTATATTTTCACTTGATTCCTTCAAGTCTGCCTGTACCTCCTCAATACTCCTAGCCGTTTCTTCCTGAGTTGTACCTAATTTTCTCATATCCTCTTTATTCATCTGGATTAATTTTAAGTCAATGGCTTCAATACGCTGGTCTACAGTTACCTTGACGTCTTCGGCTACCTGGTCTACTTTGGCATTTACGACGGCTATCTCTTTACACAACATTTACTTATGTTCATTCATCGCTGTGAAGACCTTTGACTTATCATCTTCATGCATGATGTTGAACTTCTCTACCTCGGTTTTCAGATCGGCCTTAAGCTCAGCTTGATCTGACATCAAGTGCTGATGTAGTTCCCTACTTTCGTTGACGTGCCTATCGAGGTCCCCTCTAATTATGTCCTGATTTTCACCGAGAACACGATGTAGCTCGCGAGTTTCTATAACCTGCTGATTTATTTCATGTTTAAAGTCACCAATGTCCTTCCTAATATCAACGCTAGCTTCCTTACAACTATCCTGAGTGTCCTGCACTTTAATGTCAACATTTTGAACAACTTCCTTCATACCTTTTAATTCCACATCTGCACTATCTAATTTATTGTCCATGGTTCCTACGACTTCCTTCATACCTTTTAATTCTACATCCGCACTATCTAATATATTGTCCACTGTCTCTAGCTTATTATCCACTGTTTCCAACCTTACACTCATAGATTTAATATTCTCACTTAAGTCCTTCCTATCGGCATCCATTCTCTCCATAAAGTCCTTCATCATTTGGACCACCTGCCCTTGGGCCAATTCTCCCTCCTGCATAAACATACTGTATTTAACAGAAAACGATAGGTCATCGGTGAGCCCGAGACTTCCACGGCGTATAATAGGACTACAACGATAAACATCACAACATCCTCCTATCTAACACATCACACTGTTAATGCAACATTCTCTCAAATTTTATTTCATAAAATGTGAAATTCAATGTTAACTCGATCAAAGTGATCAGCCAAAACACTCAAACCAGTATTCAAAATTTTGGGAAATTATTCTAACACATACTTAAATTATACCTTCCATTCAGTAGATAAATTATTCTCATAGTGGTATCTCCTAGTCTTACTCATCGGGAGTTTATCTATTTCTTCGAGTTCACTATCAACTCTGGCGCACGATTTTATCATCCATAATGTGGCATAGCCTCAACATTATTTCTCATTTCCTCTAGTACACGATTTTTCCAAAATATCCTTATCGTTATCGTGACTTAGGTTCCCTCATCGTTATCGTGACTTATGCCCCATCGTTGGTGCGACATTTTAATGATCGACCAACGTATAACAATCCTACAATTGGTCATCGTTTCACTGATGTCAACCAAACCTAACTTGTAGTTCTTCTCTCGATGTATTTAGGCCCTCTCTTAAGTGACTGAAGCCCCACGTTGGGCGCCATTTTAATGAATCCTTTAGGTCCATATTGAGGGATACCTACCTTTCTTACCTATCAGCAAAGTTCATGAGATCTGTCTCTTGGGTCGTGTCGGGTTCTTCGTCACTTGCTGAGGTAATGGTAGGGTTCAGTAATTCTAATCTATCTACTGGAATGAAAGGTCTGTTTAAAAGATTCCTATTTATTCAGGAACTTTTGAAGCCTTCTCTTATGTCAATGGTATCATAGAAGTCAATTGCGTCCACTGGACACCACAATCATTTTTACATAAACGTCAGAACACTGGTGTGAGACTTTAACGTAACTGCCTGACGGGCATTCATACTAGAAACCATTGTCTCAATTATTAATCATTTAAGAAAGGAAAGTCTGGAAATCCTTAAATTCGGCTTCCATGTGAGACCACATGTACCATCATAGTGATTCGTTATGGTCCAGCCCTCGTAACACGAACTCCGGACTCTGGATATAATTAAGGCCGTCCAATCGGTGTGTGCCACACAGTGGTTCTACGGCATGGACCCTTAATTGAATCGATGTGACCTGCGTCTATGTCATGGACCGACATCTAATCTCCTAAGTTACTTTAAAGTCATTGTGGATGATGACCGCAAGGAAAGGATACTACAATGGCATATGGCCCTAATCTAAGTCACTGAGGTTGATGACCCCTGACCATCCAAGTTTCTAGGCTGAAGGCTAGACACAATTAAGTTACATCGGTTGATGACCAAAGTTCCACTTTACTATCCCCAGCACATTCACTGCTCAATCAATCAAAGTTCAATAATTACAACAATAGCAATGCTCACAAACTTTGTGGCAGTAAAATCCATTTCCTTCGGATATGTCCCTTTAATCGTTACTTTATATTTTAATATTCCCCAGAAAAACAAACTAAAATTTCCAGAATGCATCTCCAAGTTATTCGCTTGATTAAAGTTATTTCAAAATGCGGTTTCACTGAATTTAATAATTAAATAAATTTAAATGATTTAACGAAATGTTAAAGATCAGTAAATTTTATCTCCGCGGACTCTGGTTTCTTCACAAATTCCTACGCAGCTGTGATGTAAATTCAATATTGCGATGTTTATCTGGCTGGAAAGGAATTTGTTACATAATTCATGTCCAGCTATATATCTTGTCTTGTGATCTCACACTTTTAAAATCTAATCTAGTCCTAACCGATATTAACACTTGGATATCCTAATAATCGACGTACAAACCAAACAACTCGCCATATAATTACGATGTCACATCTCGTCATACCATTATGAATTTTGCACATCCCTCACAGACAAACCGATCATCACAGCCATCGCTCTATATTTTGGACAACCCTGAATTTGGTTACTCTGTTCCTTATACTCAAAGTTCGTGATTTCAAATGTTCATTACGTCCCCAATTACAGTATTTCACAATACTCAGAACATTACCGGCTATGAATTTCAAATAAATCCAGCATTTTTAACGTTTTCCCTGGCCGAGAATTACAATCTCAATTCCACACGGGTCCCGTTATTATCCCCGCTGAGGTCTCTCATCCCCCGAGTTCACTTGGCAGTTACACGAAACACCTGGTTTATTCACAGTTGACTGGCTTCTCAAAATGCTCCCTTTAAACTCTGCCGACATAATTAAACAAATACGATATTCTAACCAACTAGAAATCTCGACGTCTAATATCGCACAATGCATTAATCATGAATAACTTCGCCTAGATGATATCGTATTTAATAACTTGATTTTTTATGAACAAAGTGACTGAAACATTCTACTAGATCTTTTTATTGTCAGTCAGACACAGTTAAAAATGAGCTTAGAAAAACGTTTCTCTCCGTGACCAAATTCATCACCCTAGGTTCTCACCCGACAGCGCGCTTCCACTCGATTGAAAATGAGTAACCATGGATTATTATTATTAACGTCAAATTGGAGACAGAAAAAAATTACGTCGACTTTACATCTTAATTTGGCATCACAAAATATAGGCAGTACACTCACACGGATGACGATCTACATTGGACGTGATATCACTTCGGAACCCTATTCAATAACTTTTTACAACATTATACGGCACTCGCAAGACTTCAAAATTTTATCCAAGTGGAAAATGAAACAAATCACTCTTTTAGTCGTACTTTCACATTTACAAAACTTAGTAGGGGTGACCACTGCGTCGTATATCCCCATTCAAATACACTTTTAGAGATCACGAGACAAGATATAAGAGGTAGTAAGATGGAAAGTCACCTACCTCATGTCGTCACGCCAGTGTTCGTCATGGGGCTCACCTACGACCCTGGCACTTTATTTAGCCATTTTTACATTCATGGCTTCACAGTTTATTATTATTTTCTTCAGGTTTCCTGGAATAAAGCATAAAAAAAAGAAAATACCCTTCACTTGTTTGTTGAGCGCACACGATGGACTATAATTGTTTCCGCACACGAATTAATTAATCACATTAGAATTTATTCAGTACTTTGACCGTCCTATCTGGTACAATTATTTCACTCAAGAAAACTATCCCCTCATGGACTCAAGACCTAGCCACACTGGCTGAAATCTGCAGTTGAACTCAGTCTACTTTCGTTGTTTGATTTCGCAGAGCAGCTCAACAATTTTCGTCCGCTTTGTATCACAAATGCCGGAGAAGGAGAGTTCGTCATGGCGTCCCTTCATATTTATAGCAGTTACCCCCTCTCTTCGGATATCTCCCTTTGCCGCCAAGAAAATTTCTATAAATTTTCTGACTTACCTAAACTGTAATTTCAAGAGTTTTGAAAGTGACTACATGCTTGCTACATTTCTGGCGGTAGTGTTCATGGACATTTAAAAATTTTACGGGTTCGATTTGTGAGATGATTGACCCCCTTTTGATAGGCACTATATTCTTTTGACTTGGCTTGGGTCGCCATGTACACGCGCTTTGAAATAGTTCACAAAAATGACTTGAGATTCTTCCGCCGTTGACACGTGTGGCTGACGTCACGTACCCCAGAGCGTGGGACCGAAGGTAATCACCCCCTCGTCACGTGTCAAATCCATGCTATCAAGAATCCAACTTTTAAATGATTGTCGATTTTTGCATAATGTTCTTAGGGCACAAAGGTCATGGGTTCAATAAGTAGAACATTTTGAATTTGGTTATGCTGTCGACAAGGTTGCTGTACTCTTTAACATCTTACTGTGAAGAGGTATCACGCTTCCAAAATTGTATTGCCCCTCTGGAACATTCTTATTAAACAACACATTTATTGTTTATGAAATTAAGTTTTCAAAATATTATACCCTACAGGGCATAAACGGTAATGGATTACCGAACTTACCTGCTTACCTGTCAGTAAATAACCGTACCAGCCTAGCTGCAACCGGCAGAAGGGCGTTTTGTATTCTTGTGACGAGAGTATCATGGGACAGGGATACTACACTATTAATTTTTAATTACGGAAGTGAGGAACTCCATTATTATTTGACTCTTTACTAGACAAAGCATATTCGATTAAAAAAATTAGTTATCACAATACCTCTTTTACAATGGATCGCACTCGTCGAGCCAAGATAACTGCCGTAAAGGCGCACATTCGTAATTTACAAAGATAAAATAATGTGATGACTCGGTGCAGGCGAGTAAATCCGTGAACCAAACATGTATCCCTCTTTAGGGAACAACCATTGGACCTACAAAAATAAAAACATGATGCCAGGATTAGAGGCGTTTCGCAGAAATAAAGCTGTTACTAAAGGTTTCCTCACATTTTGGGGAAATATTAACATATAAATAGCAACTCCGCATGTTACAAACGACGACTAAGATAAACCAAAAACTGAAGCTATATGTTATCCGACGACATATGAAAATACATAGGGATGTGAACCCATATCCTCTGAGTAGTCTTTATAAATCTAGATAAACTAATAATCCCATTTCCTTAGTACCAATATATTATTTATATATAAATACACATCTATATTGACAAGAAAGTGGAAAAGAAAAAGAGAAACAAAAAGAAAGGAAGAATCGTTGTCACACACAACTCTCAGCCAGAAAGAAAGAATCCCTTACAACCTTGGCTTTTAAAAATGGCTGCGACTTCTAGGAATGCAATGCTGGGCCATTGACCTGACCGTCTAGCCAGCAAAGCCTCCCCTCGCACACAAAAAAATCGTAAACAGGGTGCCAATAACCTATTTTTATGCGTTCTGGACTAACATCACAAGAGGGCTTTAAATTTCATCTTCTCTTGACAAACCTAAGCCTTAGAACAAATAATGAGCCAATTCTCATTCTATATATCTGGCTCTAATACCTGACCACCTCGGACCTAATTCATTTCATACATAGTACAATACCATACTATTTCTCGTAAAATCATGACCGTCTATACATATGACGCGCCTCGTAACGGTTCAAGCCCATATTTGGCAGAGTGAAACTGAGTCAAAGATTTTAATGACACTGCATACGATGTGGTTTTAATTTACCAGGATTCAATCAAATAGATACATGCATATAAATCAAATTCGGTCATCATGCAAACACTACGTTACGCAGACCTATCTATCCTTCCCAATAGAGAGAACAATAAACTAATCCACATGATCCTTACATACAAGAAACTTTTATCCGACGACAGATAATAAGGAATATACTGATCTAATATTCACTAAACAACCTTAAGTAACAATAGGCCTTCTTCTTCCCAGCACGTAACATAACTCACGTCGCTATTCGCTACATCTATACTTTACAATTTAGTGATTTAAAAATCACCTTAATAACTAGCCTGATAGGCTATAAACACGTCATATTCAACTATTTACATACTTAATTACTACATTTCTGCGTAACAGCCCCAACCCTAACACATGCTTACAAGTGTAGTTCACTTATCTATCATTTTGGTGACCTCCTTTATCCCACCTTCAGGGTTAGGCTGTGCCTTCTCAGCCCATCCTGGCAGCGATGTGGTCCTGGGACGATCCTCTCGGTCCAGTCTCCATGGATAGCTCGTTCATGAGGCCGTCTTCTTGAGAGATGGCTCGTTCATGAGGCCGTCTTCTTGCGGTTGCGGTCGGAAGGTCTCGTATCACACGTCTCTTGAAACACGGCACAAGTCTTCACTGGAATGAATTGCCTAGTTTATTAACAGCACAGCACTCCCGGTACTTTTATTTAATTTTTGAGACAGAAATCAGTACTGGCGATTTGCGACGTTAAAATCATTGTTCCCCTTTAGCCGCTTAACTACGCACGAACGTATGTAGGCAATATATCTACTATCTGAAATCAGCAACTTAATCGGTCGAGCGAATTGTCATTTTCTCATGCTCGACTGATTCAGACTCATAAGTCTAGCGGGAATAACACAAATGGCTTTAGTTTATACTTGCACTTCTTCCGCACTTCGCAATATATTTCCGTGGTTACCCGTACCGCTTCATGATGAAGTCTATATGTACGGCATTGTCTACAGTCGGTTAATTAGGCACTCGCGACCTCAGTGTAAAGCATCTAAATACAATCATACGATTGAATAATTACTGGAAAGTTTATGGATCATCGATCCACTGAATAAACGTTAGCGCAACTCCACTAAAGCAATCACAGTCTTTGTCCTAAACAAAGGTTTCTGGCGCCAATACAGACATACACACGACACGCACTAGCAGCAATCTCACTGTCGAATGAACAACCTCCCTCCACACCTCTTAGCTCTTATAGGGAGCAAAAAGCAAAGCGACGCTAGGGAAACTCCCTCGAAACACTCTTGAGTTTGGTATGCAGCCACTACACAGTTTCCCACGGTGGTCGGATTATTGCGAAATTATTAATCTCGTTACTTGTTAGCAGCGTTAAACGTATCATTGGCTCATTAAAACTCTGGAGATAATTTTTATCTTTTTATTATTCTGGAAAGCCTTCAGATGGAGAAAATATCACTCAATTCCCGTGATGTGGTGAACCTGACTACTGCCGCTTAAAATATTGTTAGGGTGGTATGGTATTTCCCAAAACAAAATTCTTATCTCTCTTTCCTTCTCCCATATGTCTTCTGTTTCACTTGTGCATAGCCACACCCTGCCTAGGGAATCACCTCCTGAGTTCCCGCGTTCTATATGGCATCACGGCCTTACAGTTGGCGTCATGTTGCGCAATATTACTTATTATATCGCTTATTCATGGTTCAATATATTACACAATGCATCTTATGTATGCGTCGCAAAGAAGATGACGCAGTTCTTACATTAATTACTAATTACTAAATTCCTTTCTGAATCATTATCAGGTACTGAAAAGAAGGGGAAAAGTTCATCCATACACTGTGTACAATTTACAATCTTCGCATTAGGTCCATTGCAATCGCATTCGATGCGGTTTTCACTTCGATGCTTGCAATGTCATCGACAGCGTCTGCATGAAGCTACATCGATTAACATAGTATGGAGAGGCAGGATGTCCAAAAAAGTATCTACGAAAGGAGCAGCGTACGTACATAAAAAAACCTTGCGGTGAACACTGAATCAGATGTTTTGGCATCTGATGTAAGGTTCTATGTATATCGAACATCTTAATAGCCTCACTTGTTTTTGTGTGAGGTAAATAAGATGTAGCGTATTAGTTTCGCTGGTAAGCGAACAGCATGCACATTCGCAGTTTTGTTTGTTATCAAGACGATTGTCTGTAACCGTATAGCCTTTTCGTATTTCTGTTCCATAGTGTATGATGTAGAAGCACATACTAATGTTCATGATAAAGGGCTATCCTTATTTATAGTTTTGTAACAATATTCGTCAGCGGATGGTAAGTAACATCACTCATATGAATAATAAGACAATAGGCTGTTGTGTTAGCAGGAATATTTTCAGATGTTTCAAATTCTAAACGAATATCGACAGGAGATTTTTTTATGGATTCTTCATGATAAGAGCAGTCTATAACTACAATTGGTGTTTTATTTTCAAAATTATTCAAGTAAAAAGATCGGACGATCTTCTTTCTGATAATATGATGATTGGAATTTACAAAACATGTCATAGAGCAACCCAAATGTATTTTTTCTCAAAATTAATGTCCATTTTTTCGTAGGGATACGTAACTCCGTTGAGATATGGTCTAATATTTCTTAATTTACAGTGATCAAACTGTGCGCTATCTTCTTCGAGGTTGAATTTACGATGGGTTTGAAATTCACAGATAATATACAATGGCTTTTCAGTAAAACGTTGATGTTTTAACAGCTCAGCTATGCTTGTTTGAAGGTGGTAACACAGGATATTCATACAGCTCCCAATTTCGGAAACGTATAGGTAATGGTGTACCTGTTTCTACAATCTTGAGCAATCGAAGTTTTCTCGATCAGATAATGTTACATGTGGGGTCCTCCACAATATACGATGAAGTATAATTTTCGAGTCCACTGGTGTTTCTGCTGCTTTAAAAGAATTGTAATAACTTCAAGCACGGATTAGAATTAGCTCTTGTTTTGCGTTGATTATACAATACAATCAGCCATTTCAATCATTAAAATGATGTGGCCTCTTTAAGTCGTGGGTATAGGTAGGCCTTCAACAGTCTTCTCCAAGTAGAACGGTCTTGGGCAGATCTCATCCAAGTGGTACCAGCGATCTTCTTGATATCTTTGTCCCATCTGTCCGGTGGTCTTCCTCTAGGCCTTCGATGTTCTCTCGGACTCCACTCCAGCACTAGTTTTGTCCATCTATCATCATTTCTTCGTGCAACATGGCCAGCCCACTGCCATTTTAAGGAGCGTACTCTCTCTAAGATGTCTTTAACCTTTGTAACAGACCGGATGTCATCAGCTCTTTTCCTATCTTTCTTTGTATAGCCTAGCATTGACCTTTCCATGGCTCTCTGCGCGGTCCGAAGTTTCCCTTTTGTGAATTCGTTCAGAGTCCAAGTCTCACAGCCATAAGTCAGCACAGGAAGGATGCATTGGTCAAATACTGTTTTCTTCAGATTTGCTGGCATTTTTGATCTTAATACTGAAGAATTCCTTCCAAATGCTTGCCATCCGAGCTTGATGCGCCTATAGATTTCTGGTCTTATATCACCTGTCATATTTATAATCTGGCCAAGGTAGATGTAATCACTGACCTCTTCTAATGGCATGTTCTTAATATTCACATTATAATACGTCTAAAATCATCTGCAAAGCAGAGAACATGTTTTAATGGTAACATACCAGAAAGAGTACCGTCCTGATTAATCATCCAGTTGTTATTAGCTTCCTGACACAATCCTGCCAATCGTAAAAGATTACTTTCTTCATCACTATAAGAAGGGTAGAGTTTAATTGCACTTGTTATACCAACATTCTTCGATCTATCTATTTCCATATTATTTACTTCATAAGACGCTTCAGAAAAGAGAAAAGCTAGACCATGGTTATTTAGTTGAGATGTGCTTGGTCCACTTCCATCTGCCTTATCTAGGCGTCCATCAATATAGAGGTAGCTTTCGTGTGGTAGGGCGTATACATCTTGCTGATTAATGATAAAGCGAATTTCATCATTGTAATTGAGTCCAAACGTAAAGAGTTGATAAGAATAAAGCACACTTCGTACAACACCTTCATGTGTTTCTACTTTGTTCATAATGTCTAGCATTTCTTCCATTCTGTTGTAGTAGCGTATAACCTAAATCTTGGAGAATCTGCTTATGGGCATCTGTTAACTCGTTGAGACTTCGCAAACATGTAGTATGTCCCCGGAATGTACACCGTGTTTTATAGATTTTCTTCATACTGGTTTACGATGAAGTTTGTAAGTTACGTACGTGTGTCGACCTAAATTAATAAGCGGATTATGTTTATTTTCAAGCTTAAAATGATGTTATTAATGCGTTTTACAGACACAGGATTATAAAGAACTATTGACGGTTACTCACGAATAGTATATCTACTTTCCTCTGTAATAATAAAGTCGTACAGGACGGTTGAAGTTTGTTGATTACTATTCAAGTCTGTAATAATATTACAAGTGATGTTTACATGATGATCATCGAAGAGTGATAGAGGTTGATCAGACTCGTAACGTACGTTCGGCATGAGCTCCCTTGGTGAAAATACAAGCAATGGTCCAATCTAATCAGGATGTGATTTGAACTCAATGTTGAATGATGACTCAATAACATATTTATGTGTGATGTTGCTCATAGTATTGTAATTGAGAACTTGTAATAATTACTAAAACTCTCTTCTCTAAACTGTTCGATTAACGTACCTTCAATGTAGTCACGAATATCGTCTACTGAATAACTGCCTGGTGGTAGCGTTGGCACATACTCATCGTAATATAAATTGTTTACGCCATCACGCACATTATAGATTTCATTGTAGATTTCAAACGACACAAGTCCAAGACTATGTGGCTCATGACCGAGTTCTATCAGTGGATTGAAGTAGACGCTTATTTCAGGTCCTTCTCTGCATACGGCGAACGTTCTTTCACCGTTGGACATCACGTGTATACTGTTGCTCTTTGTCTACTGTCTGGGTTTGATATAAGAACATAAGACGTAATCGCTTGCACATGCGCGTATTGAATTTTTGCACTCGGTTTTTATTGTAAACAATGTATGCACTGCTTCCGAAATAACGTATGAGCTCAAATGGAGGAGGTTATTCTCCATAGCTATCGAAATGCCATACTTTAGATTTACGTTTTACGTAGGCAACCTAATGAGATCCAGATGCGCGAGTGTTGTCCAAACTTGTGAAAATTTAGATTTCATAATTCCACCTTTACAATACTGTAATTGCCTTTATTACAAAGACTACATTAAATTACACTCGTGAAACATGTTTCGTCCTCATATAGGACATCTTCAGTCACAAATACATAACATTAAAAATAAGGCGAGGACACATTAAAATAAGTAAATGCAAAGTCTTTGTATACTGTGATATACTTATTTTAATGTGCCCTCGCCTTATTTTTAATGTTATGTATTTGTATTTGTAACTGAAGATGTCCTATAAGAGGACGAAACATGTTTCACGACTGTAATTTAATGTAGTCTTTGTAATAAAGGCAATTACAGTATGGTAAAGGTGGAATTATAAAATCTAAATTTTCACAAGTTGATACTTTGACAGTATGGGCTCTAATATGAAATTTCTAACGTGCAGTGTTGTCTAAGTTAATTACAGCACTCTCACGTTCAAGCCGGCGTGCTGGTAGTGATCACGTATATTCACACCTCGAAAATAATTAATTCCTAGTTGTTAGCAAACGTAAAATCTTCTTCTTAGGTTAGAGCTCGATGTGACAGTGCATTCAGTAGATCTTTTGGAAACATGTAGATGCCATAGATGGAAAAACTATGGTCATTTTAGAAGTGGTAATCATTGGGTCTACTTTTCTGGAAATGATGGAAAAAGCAGTAACGGGGTTGCAATTGTGATCAGCGACAAACTGAATGGCCTAGTGAAAGGATATATACCTGTTAATGATCGCATTATAACACTAAATCTCAAATGCAAGCCACTTTCAATCAACATCATTCAGGTGTATGTTCCACCAGCGGATGCGTCTGATAAAATAATCGACCGCTTCTATCAAGATCTTGATGCTACTGTTTCAGCTTTTCCAAGCAGAGAACTAACTATTGTTATGGGAGACTTCATTGCCAAAATTGGTTCAACACTACATGATGAGCATGTCAGAACATCGGTAGGAAGATATGGAATTGGAGAAATAAATGAACGGGGAAACAGATTTCTTGAGTTTCCAATTTAAAACAGGTTCACTATAACTAACACAGTCTTCAAGCATCACATGGACTTCGCATGATGACCAATATAAAAATCAGATTGACTGCATCCTGATCAGTTGAAGATGGAGAGGTCTTCTGTAATGGACAGGTGCAGGTGCAGTCCAGGTGCAGAATGTGACAGTGATCACCAGCTTCTTAGAACAGAAATAAGAATAAAACTTCAAACACCAGTTAAAAGATCATACAAGATACCACAAGTAGTAATTAATATGTCGTCATTCAAGGAATCATTGGCGCGAAGAGCCTCCATATTACAGGATCCAGTAACAGCTGTAGAAGGACTGTGGACTGTGACTAAAAACTGGATAGAATCCTCTTTGAATGAATCTAGAGTACCAAATACTAGAAGGCAACAGTGGATCTCTGACTTAACCCTTCAGCTTGTAGAAGAAAGAAAGTGCCTTAAAAATCTGGGATTAACACTAAAGAAAAAAGAGAGCAAATGTTTGATATTGATCGAAGGATTCAGTCTTCTTGTAGAAGTGGTAAGAATAATTTCCTTAGTAACATTTGTTCCGAGATTGAATATCATGCAAATCAAAACCATAGCAAGGATCTTTTTGACAAAATTAGAATAATCACTCGAGATTTCAAGCCATATTCCTGGATTGTATAGAACCCACAGGGTGATGATGTTGTGGATATAGATAAAGTTATATAAACATGGAGATTGTCCTGCCAGGATCTGTACAGTGAACAATGCAATGCACAAGACCAAGTGAAGATAGATAAACAGTCAGATCCTGAACCTAACATCCTCCGAGATGAAGTAGAAATGGCTTTGAAAATGCTGAAAAATGGAAAAGTGTTTGAACCTGATGGAATAAGTGCAGAAGTCTTGAAAGCTACAGGCGATGCTGGAATTGAAATGCTGTTGAATATCGGCCAAGCAATATGGAATTCTAGAAGCTGGCCCGAGGAATGGGTACTGTCAATCTTTGTCCCAATCCACAAGAAAGGATCGAGAAAAAATGTGGATATTATCGCTTAATTGCTTTGATTTTACATGCCAGTAAAGTTATGCTTCATATCCTGCATAAGAGACTCCGGGCATTCCTAGAGTATCAAATTCCTGAAGTCCAGACTGGATTCATGAAAGGAAAAGGCACTCGAGAACAGATCTGAAGCCTAAGACATATCATAGAAAAGGCTATAGAATTCAATGTTCCGATATATCTGTGCTTTATTGACTACCAAAAAGACTTCGATACCGTCCAATGGAACCATCTTTGGAAAATTTTGGATGACATGGGTTTGCCACTCCATTTGCTTGATCTCCTCAAGTCCTTGTATAAGGAAAATACAGCCACTGTGAAGATTCAAAACAAACAGTCACAGCAGTTTTGTACGAGGGCTGGAGTCCACCAGGGATGTACCCTGTCACCGTTACTTTTCCATCTCTATGGTGAATATACAATGAGAACTGCATTAGATGACTAGGACAAAGGATTTTCCATTGGGGGATGCAAGATCAACATCTTGAGGTTTGCTTATGACACCACCTTGATAGCATTATCTGAAAAGGAGCTGACAGAGCTGATTAATAGTGTGGAGGAAGCCAGCCTAGAAATTGGATTACGCCTAAATCGACAGAAAACCAAAGTCATGATCGTCGATCGTAAGAACAACAACAGTCCACATATCCAACAGATTGGAGGTTGTGAAGTTGTACATCATTATGTATATCTAGGCCCCTTACTATCCTTTTCTGGTGGTTCCAAAGATGAAATATAGCGAAGAATTGAAATAGCAAAGGTAGTAATGATCCGTCTGCGGAAGATCTGGAAAGATAATAACATCACCATCAATACAAAAAAGAAGCTAGTTGAAGCTCTACTTTTCTCAGTCTTCTTGTATGGCGCAGAGACGTGGACCATCTTCAAACGTGATCGTCAACGGATAGAAAGCTTTTAAATGTGGTGCTGGAAGAAAATGTTGAGGATTCCTTGGACTGATCATCGCACGAACACATCAATCCTGAACCAACATCAGATAAAAGTTCCTCTATCGTGTAAGGTCTCCCAGCGGATCGTACGCTACTTTGTACATATAATACGCCGAGATGGTAGTCTTCAAAAGTTGATTGTTGAGAGCAAAGTTCAGGGAACCAGACAACGAGGACGAGTACCAACACGATGGATTGACATGGTGAACGGCGTCCTACAGAGTTCTCTCAGAGCAACCACATTAAAAGCTTTAGATAGGGAAGAATGGCGGAGTATGGTTCATCGGATAGAGGGCTGAATATTATGATAGTCATGACGCCTCAATCATGAGGCAAAACGAAGAAGAAGAAAGACTAAAAAATAAGGCTCGGATGTTAAGGAAAAGTCATATTTCATTTCTGAGCTCATTTTACCCAAAACCTAAAATATAACTGTGAATTATGGATCCCTGGCCCCCTTCAAAGCAAGTTTATGTTCCATATACAGTAAATGCATATTTTAGCCACGTTTATTGCTCATTTTAGAGTTACTAGAGGACCCGTGCGAGAAATCTCCCATGTTCATAAAGTATGTGGTGGAGTAGCCTCCTGCTGAACTGAGGAATACAAAAATCAGTACAATATTAGACAGTCTTACTTACCACTTAATGTGTCTTTGATATTTTAACATTTATGGTATCTACTTGACCGGAAGAAAATGCAAGTGCATTATTATACTGACGAATGTTCCGGAAGTAATTTTTGGTTTTACTATCATTCTTTTCTTATCTGATAATTACAGCATATTATAATAACATAAAACAGGCGTCCCAGTGGCCGAAAATTGAAGTGGACAGCATTGACGGCACGTATTTTCCTACAGCAACAGTATTTGCAAATCGCACACTTTGTACTATATTTTAATTCATATTTTAAATAAATTATCGTTATTTATGAAATGAGAGTGCAATTCGTCACTGCTAATGTCTATTCTCTTTCTTTTGAATGTTCATTTATCACGATTGTTTACTTGTGAGCGCCGCAAATATATACTGTATATATGATAAGGTCATATTTGGTTACATTTTGAGCATTTTTGTTTATATTGAAGCGTCGTTTTCAAAACAAGGTGCATGTTGTCTGCGTTGATTTTCAAACACAATATGTCCAAATACTGTTATTCTTTATTTTCCAGAAATAGATCGGTAGCAAGTTTATAAGACATGATTTCAATAAAAATATGATGTACGAACTACGCCAACAGATACTAAAACCCATGCTATTTCTTATTTTCTGTTATTTTTTAGGAAAAAAGGATAAGGACTGCACTTCAGGGCTAACCTAACCCCATGGCACTACGGCCCTGAAGGGCTTTGATCTACCAAGCGACCTCTGCTCAAGCCGAAGGCCTGCATATTACGAGGTGGCGTGTAGTAATGCGATAATCGAATACTTTTAATATTCGAATAACCTCCATCCGATTATTTCAATAATCGAATAAAATAATCGAATGAGTTTCCAATATCATTCAGTTGTAGTGATGGCATAATCGAATACTTTTAATAATCGAATAATTACCTCGATCGGATTATTTCAATAATCGAATAAAATAATCGAATGAGTGTCCAATATCATTCAGTTGTAGTGATGGCATAATCGAATACTTTTAATAATCGAGTAAACTAATCCGATTATTTAAATAATCGAAAAATAATCGAATGGGAAATATAATCGAATAATCGAATAGCCTAAAATGAAATAATCGGATAAGCGATTATTCTTAATTCGATTATCCCATCACTAATGTCGTGTGATCAGCATCCTCTCGGCCGTTATTCTTGGTTTTCTAGACCGGGGTCGGTATCTCACTGTCAGATAGCTCCTCAATTCTAATCACGAAGGTTGAGTGGAGCTTGAACCAGCCCTCAGATCCGGGTAAAAATCCCTAACCTGGCCTTCGGGTACATCAGGACTATGCTACCGAATTAATGTAAAAAGTTTTAATTTTTCTATTGTAGCGCTGTCATTTTCCATGATGAAATGTGTCTGCTGTAAAATCGCTTATCACTTTTTGACACATTTACTGTTACTGATATTCTAATACTTGCTATCTAACCCTACAATGCTAAAGTAATATTTTAACTTTTTTAGGTCATATTTCTGTACTTTTTGGAAGCCCGCCTGGTGGCCATGATCGTTAAGGCGCTGAAGTCTAAAGGGTTCGAGTCCCATTCGTCGAAAAAATTTCACCATCAGAATATTGGCCGGCAGGGTAGGGGAGGTTATGGTATACAATTCATAATCATTAGATTGCGTGCCAAAGGCCTGGATTAAATTCCAAACCTCTCTACAGTGCTCATATGGAGTGAGGGCATATAACGCTGTTGATGGAGAATCGTCCGTCGGATGGCGACGTTAAGCCTTGAGCAGATCCCTTGGTACTATTTGACAGGAGTAGACTATGTGCCGGCACCGGGTTTCATCCTCTCACTTCCCACTATCATATATAACGTCATTAATTTCATCTCATTAACTCCTCCGATAAGGTTGATGTCAGAAAGAGCATCCGGTCATGAAAACACGCCACAACAGTTTCATCTCACCTCACACCCGACCCCGTAAAGAAATGGGACAATGGCTGGACAAACAAACAATAATCATTTCAGTAGCTTTTAGGGCAAATTTTCTTGCATATTTTGTACTTCTTTAGGTCAGAAATTTCCTAACTTTAGTAATGAATATAGATTGGCAACACCGAATGTACTGTCTCTTATTCCAAAGCAAAGCATATGAATACCGAAGTCTCAGGCTAGAGTCGAACGAACAACCGAGGACAAGTTCATTTAGAAGGCTCTGAACGTGAGAAGCCATCGCTTTTACATCGCTTGAATATACTGACAAGATGATAGAAATCTTGGTCTTCATATCATGAACTATAAAACCTCGACTTTTTTAAGGCTGGCTACTGGTACAGGAATAAAAGTATATTTATGATTAGCCAAGACTCTCTATATCCCTGTGTTTCTCCAACAGATCATTGGTTGGGGCTTAAAAGTCTGAACCCCCACATAAATATCTCTAAATTAATTATAAAGCCCATGAAAGCCATTCTCGGAAATAATTTGTGGTCTTTAGTGAGACTCCGCTTTCATTTATGGAACCAAGCCGTTTAGAGTCACCTTATTTATGTTATCTTCTGGTCCAAACAAGAGCTCATCAACTTTCTTTTTTCTCATGAAGTCCTTGAGAAGAAGCGAAAGTACCACTGCACGCGTCCGTCGCGTCGTCTTTGTTGATCGGACATCTTCATACAGTGCGGGAAGAGAGTCCGCATTCTTAGGCGATGCTTACAGCTCTTGCTGGCTTAGAAAGCACAATAAAATCAGATAGCCGGCAGTAATGTGGAGGCTCAGACAGTTAAACGCTCAAAGGGCTTATGTCCTCGATCGTAAATGCCTAAATAACTATTCAGAACATGGAATCGACGCGGCAACTAGAAACACAGCTATCACCAGCACTTCACATAATTCACACCTTCAGATGCTTTACAGTTGAGATCCTTAACTCGCCCTTTCCGAGCTAAAATCTTCCACCATAATAAGCTCGTCCCAGCATAACATCAGAAGTCTCCTCTGGGGTATTTATTTGTGTGTTTATTTATTTACTAGCTGGTGTAACTGTGCTTTGCTACGGAATTCTACATTGTATACAGAATTTTAGATGAAGGCATGTACGCGTTATGAATAAGATGTTATTAAACTGCATAATAGCATCTGTCTGTTAGGTCATCAGCCCAGAGGCTGGTTGGATTCTCAAACAGCAACACCAAAGGCTATGCAGTTATAGGGCAGCCCAAATGAGGCGTATTAGGCAAGATGAGGAGTGAGGTAGTTTGCCATTGCTTTCCTCACTGGACCAGAAGGTGCTACTGCAACACGACTGATCCTATGAGCAACACCTTTCATAACACTCAGACACTAGTCGTGCTCCAAATGTCATTACCCAGCACCACCCATACCCCAACAGGCTTCCATATTGTCACAGTCATGGATGGAACTGGGACTTCGGTGGAAGCTACACTTTGCTCTGGCTTGTGCCAAGTGACGGATACAAAAATACTGCATCCATCAGACATAAATAGCTTAGGTATTTAAAAATTAAATGTTAGGCGCCCTCCCCTCAACTACGATTTCATCGAGCGCTAAAAAAGTTGTTTACAGCCTCAACTATAGTACTTTACTCCCCGACTTTACATACCGATTATCATTAAATTCTGTTCACCCATTTTCTCGCAGCTCGGCATTGATACGGACTTGGCAACAAAAAATCGAATTTCGTGAATATCTCTGTTGTCATAGCCGGTACGGTAAAAATGTATAAGACATAAATGATCGAAAATTTAATTCCTCATAACTTTAATAGTGTAATATTTTTCAATAGGACCATTAATGTTATAGATTTTTATGCATTGAATTTTGGGCCTTCCTCTAAACTACCATTTGTCTTAGCTTGAATAAAATTATTTATAACCTATATTGTAGTAACTTATTCCCCGACTTTACATACCGATTTTCATTAAATTCTCTTAAGTCATTTTCTCGTGATGCGCGTACATACATACATACATACATACATACGTACATACATACATACATACATACATACATACATACATACAGTACAGAGTACAGGGATGACAGAAAACTAAAAAGTACATTTCCTTATTTCTGTAAACACGACAGATACAGAAATACCATTCTTTTTTCATTCTGAGCATTGTACAGAGAAAACTCTTTTTGTATATAGATTAATTCATTTATTTATTTATTTATTTATTTATTTATTTATTTATTTATTTATTTATTTATTTATTTATTTATTTATGTATTTATTTATTTATTTATTTTGTTCTCATTTATTTATTTATTTATTTATTTATTTATTTATTTATTTATTTATTTATTTATTTATTTTGTTCTTATTTATTTATTTATTTATTTATTTATTTATTTATTTATTTATTTTTATTTATTTATTTATTTATTTATTTATTTAGACTATGTATTTACTTATTTATTTATTAACGGGTGAGTTGGCCGTGCGGTTAGGGGCGCGCAGCTGTGAGGTTGCATCCGGGAGACAGTGAGTTCGAAGCCCACTGTCGGTAGCCCTGAAGATGGTTTTCCGTGGTTTCCCATTTTCCTACCAGGAAAATGCAGGGGCTGTACCTTAATTAAGGCCATGGCCGCTCCCTTCCCACTCCTAGGCCTTTCCCATCCCATCGTCGCCATAAGACCTATCTGCGTCGGTGTGACGTGAAACAAATTGTATGTATTTTTTCCTTCTTCAATTGTAGCCATCTAAGGACCACGGAAAGTAACCCTGTGCACTCATCAATAATCCTTCCTTCCTGACTTCCAATAGTTCTTCCTCCTTTCACTTTGCTGTTTCCTCCTCTCTTGTGTCCATATGTTATTATTACCTTTCCTCTTTCCCTTTTCCTTGGATCCCTTGAAATTTTGTATCAATCTTCTGAAAGTTGTTCAGTCTTGTATTATATCTTCTGTCATTCCAATCTCTGTCACATCTTTTTTTTACTCCTTGGATCCACTGGTTGCCATTCTCGGTCTTGTAAACATGGTTAACACTCGTTTTACCAATCTACTGTTATCCATCTGCGTTATGTGATCAAAAAATGTAATTCTCCTCTTTCTGATTTTTGTCATCCTTGTATAGATCTTTATTCCTCCTATGTCTAAGCTCTCCTTCCTTCGTTTTGAATGGTCCCCAAACTTTCCTCAATATTTTCTTTTCTTTTCTCTCTATCTTCTATTTCACCAGTTTCCATAGAGAACATGCATTCTGTGCCATTCGGACTGTCTGGTTTGATTATTGTGTTGCAGTGTTTAATATTAGTTTTCCTTGGGAGATTCTTCCTATTGTACGTTTATTTAGTGAGTTGGTATGCTGGTTCAAGTTTTCTTGCTCTTGATCTGTTTACTTCCTTATAGAGTCCTTTTCGCCTAGGTATTTAAATTTATTAACCTCGTTGATTTTCCCCTACTCTGTTTTTAGCGCTGAGGGTGAATCCCCATTTATTTATTTATTTATTTATTTATTTATTTATTTATTTATTTATTTATTTATTTATTTATTTATTTATTTATTTATTTATTTATTTATTTATTTATTTATTTATTTCAGTGATTGAAAATGTAAAGTGTCCGCCTCTGTGGTGTAGTGGTTAATGTGATTAGCTGCCACCTCCGGAGGTCCGGGTTCGATTCCCGGCTCTACGAGAGCTGGAACTTGGTCCATTCAGCCTCGGGAGGTCAAATGAGTAGAGGTGGGTTCGATTCCCACCTCAGCCATCCGGGAAGTGGTTTTCAGTGGTTTCCCACTTCCCCTCCAGGTAAATGCTGGGATGGTAATTAAGGCCACGACCGGTTCCTTTCCTCTTCCTTGTCTATCCCTTCCAATCTTCACATCCCCCACCAAGCACAGCAGGTGAGGCCGCCTGGGCGATATACTGGTCATCCTCCCCAGTTATATTTCCCGATCCAGAGTCTGAGGCTTCAGGACACTGCCCCTAAGGTGATAGATGTGGGATCCCTCACTGAGTCCGAGGGAAAAACCAACCCTGGAGGATAAACAGATAAAGGAGAAGAAGAAGAAGAAGAAATGTAAAGTGCACTTCAAGACAAGCTTGACCTTTAGCAGGATGTGTTCGAAAGGAGCACATAAAATCAGATATCAAACATAGTATCTGCCAGTCACGTAGCCAGGATCGGCTGATGGTGGGGGTACGGGCGGGGGTGTAGTTACAAAATAATGATGGAACAGAACGAAGGTGCATGAATGACTTGGCATTATAAGTACACTGATATAACTAAGTTACAGATCTGTTGGTTCTACAATTACGTCTCTGCATGTTGTCAGTTTCTGTATATATTATTTTTATAAAATGTCCATGGGTCCGCCCCACGGTGTAGGGGGCAACGCGTCCGCCTGTCTCCCGGGTTCGATTCCCGACCGGGTCAGGGGTTTTTAATTGTAAATGATTAATATCCCTGGCCTGGGAATTGGGTGTTTGTGTCGTCCTTAACATTTCTTCCCTCACAGTCAACACATTACACTTCCGCCATTTACAAAATACAGTCAGGTTCCTCACATATGGTGCAAGTAGGGGCAAAAGATTTTTCTAGGTCGACGCCCCGAACAAATAGTATTTTTTTAAATGTCTATGGGAGGTTATAACTCCCGGTACCCCCCCCCCCCCTCCAACTGGCTACGACCGTGGTATCTACACTGCAACGTTTACATAAGTGGACAGAGTCGTGAAGGACTACAAATTATAAATGAAGTGGGTTTATAACAAATACCTTCCAATACCTCGGATGCGTGATTGAGGACAACGCAGAACTTGAGACGTTACGAATAAAACAGCGTCTATTTTATTATTCTAATTTATTTCAGAATGACCCAATATATACACAAAGAATGCTATTCAGCATGAATGGCCACACTCAGTAATTGCTGTCTATTTATACGGCTCTCACAGCCGGACACTCTTTACCTGAAGGAAGCTCTAATTCTATCCAAAGGTTCGCCTTACTTTCAATTCTCCAAGTCCATTTACCGCACACAGCAACTGCGTGCCGAGTAACACAGGGCTACTGACTGCTGTTGCTTGGTTCGATTCCAGTGATTTACACAGTCACATGCAGTGAACCACTAAACAACAACAGTTCAGCAGTGCTAAACAGCTCACAAGACGACTACTAATCCAGTTCCAATTGAAGACATGGATGGAAGAAGGGCGTAACTCAAAAAACACTCTTTTGAGATAAATGAGTTTAAAGAATTACAACATCAAACACTTTTCTCAGAAATACAAAATTGTGGTATATTATACTTAACTACATTCTTGATTATTTCATAATATGTACATCAAAAATATTTATACATTTTTTGGTTTATTGTCAATTTTGTATTTTGGAGTTACGCCCTTATTCCATTTTCAAGAAACATTTTCATTGAAAATTAATGTTTTTTACATTGTTGGAAGCATGTAGACAAGTTTTACAGGTTAGAACATTTGACAGGGCACAACATGTTATTAGGGGAGTCACTATATCGAGAATTTCCTACTCCCACAGATTCAGCTCCCCGGAAAATATTTTCAAACCATGCACGTGCACCACTTTTCATTTTCTGGGTTCAATACCTACTCGAGGGACTGGAAAGCTATCCAAATTATCTTACAGATCATATATCCTTCAATAACTGAAACTTGTCATGAAACGTAATATTATAATTCTGGCTTCCTGATACAGTTCCTTCAGGAGAGTGACATAATATGACATACTTTGGAATTGAAAACTGAAGTCCTTTAGTTTGTGGTGTTGCAAATGACAGTGGGCTGAGAACGGCAGATCATTCTGATAGTAAGGATTTAGTATCCGAATCATCTGAGGTTTCATTTGGTAAATATTCACTGTCATTTGCTGAAATATCAGATATTTCTCCTCCTGACATTACTCCTGCGTCAGCTGTTTCGAGTCTGATGAGTGATGATTGCTGGCTCGCCCTAAGTCAGCATTGGAGCGTATTTTAAGTCGGACATGAGTAATATTTGGAAGAACGGCGCAACTCAATATAGCACATCACACGCCATCTATTGACACTACCGATAAGCCATTTAGGTAGTATCTAGAAGAGCCTCCAAGGAACGTATATATGCAATTTACCGAATAACGCCACAACCTGACTTAAGCCCTTCTTCCATCCATGTCTTCAATTGCACTCACGATAGCTGCTCTGGTCGCCGACTCTACGACAGAAGTACACAGACACACAGTAGTATCCTCGGAGATAAAACATGAGTAGTCTCCAGTGACGTCCTGGTGTCTATTTGCGGCTTACTATGTCTGCTGCCGCCGGAGTTGCCAAATCGTCTACTGCACTGGAAACGAAGACTGAAGAAAGTGGTTTGGCAACCTCTCCACGACAAACAAGGATCACTTAGAACTCGATAACTCAGTAGAGTGCAGGGTGTGATTCACAGCTGGCTTCCAGCTCGCTCGCAATAACTGAGGCCACGTTTACCTGTTCCTCCCTGTACCAGTAAAACATGGCTCGTATTAACTTGTTATTTGAAGAGAGCATGAATTAAAGTTCTCAAGGCGCTTCCTAGGCAAAAATAGTTAGGGCTTGGTCCAGGAGGATAGGTTCTATCTACAATAAGTGAAGATGTACTTTGAACTCTTGGTTTATTCAGAATTTTGGCAAGTTTGAAATTTATCTACCGAATCGTCTTCCAGAATGATTCTCCAGACAACTTGTACTCCAGGATCCTCTCTTCACTATGGAATTGGACTCGTGCTCGCTAGTCCACTCGCCACCATGGAATCGAACCCGTACCTCGCACCTGAAGGTCTCGAATTTCTCGGAGGTCTACGGCGATCTTGATGCGAGGTAATCACTTGTCGTTCAGCTTTATACGAGTGTCCATAGTCGTACGGTCCCCCGACACGTTCACAATCACTTGTCACCAAAATTTGCAAAGTACTGCCTTTAATTCATATAGGCAGACAACACGTTGTTTGGAATATGCCAAAAAACTTCACTTGACACTTGCAGATAGAAAATGATGAATGTAACTTCAAAATGTTAAAGTTGATTTAAGAAACGAAAATGTTACCAAGAAATGAAACAATGATGGAACACAGTTTGTGGTTATTTACCACTGAAAAACGATGGAACTAAACACAGTTCACTTCTTATACACTGTATGTGGTTACTGCTGCACTTGATACACAAAAAAGAGCTATTAAAGAGTTTCTCTGTACTACACTGGTAATAGCGATGAAAGAAATAATAACTAGTCAGTCACTCTCAGCACAGTGAGTCTCATAAAGTAACGAAGTCACCGTAGAATGTTTAGAAGCAATTATATACACGTATGTGCAGAAATCAGTTCGAATCCAGTTAAGATTAACACCGCAATGGATTATCAGTTTAAGTCGCTTGTTTTCAATAGTACGGTTGGCACAGTATAACGTACTCAAAGTTTATCATTAGTTAAGGAGCACTTAAGTGTTGAATGGCAAGAAATATGGAAACGTGTTATAACGATAATACAGAGAACGAAGAATTGCCTCCAATCTGTATAAAAATCAGTCTGCAGCCATAAGAATCGAAGGCTTTGAAAAAGAAGCAGCAATCCAGAAAGGAGTGAGGCAAGGCTGCAGTTTGTCCCCTCTCCTTTTCAATGTTTACATAGAACAGGCAGTAAAGGAAATCAAAGAGAAATTTGGAAAGGGAATCACAGTCCAAGGAGAAGAAATCAAAACCTTCAGATTTGCCGATGATATTGTTATTTTATCTGAGACTGCAGAAGATCTCGAGAAGCTGCTGAATGGTATGGACGAAGTCTTGGGTAAGAAGTACAAGATGAAAATAAATAAGTCCAAAACAAAAGCAATGGAGTGCAATCGAACGAAGGCAGGTGATGCAGGAAATATTAGATTAGGAAATGAGGTCTTAAAGGAAGTAGATGAATATTGATACTTGGGTAGTAAAATAACTAACGATGGCAGAAGTAAGGAGGACATAAAATGCAGACTAGCACAAGCAAGGAAGAGCTTTCTTAAGAAAAGAAATTTGCTCACTTCAAACATTGGTATAGGATATAGGATAAGATATTTTTGAAGACTTTCGTGTGGAGCGTGGCATTGTATGGAAGTGAAACATGGACGATGACTAGCTCAGAAAGAAGGAGAATAGAAGCTTTTGAAATGTGGTGTTACAGAAGAATGCTGAAGGTGAGATGGATAGATCGAATCACGAATGAGGAGATACTGAATGGAATCGGTGAGAGGAGATCGATTTTGCTAAATTTGACGAGAAGAAGAGATAGAATGATGGGACACATCTTAAGACACCCAGGACTTGCTCAGTTGGTTTTTGAAGGAAGTGTAGGTGGTAAGAACGGTAGGGGTAAACCAAGGTATGAATATGACAAGCAGATTAGAGCAGATGTAGGATACAATAGTTACGTCGAAATGAAAATGTTAGCACAGGATATGGTGGCATGGAAAGCTGCATCAAAACAGTCTAGGGACTGATGATTCAAACAGCATCTCAAACACTTTCAAATATCACAGTTACTGAAATATTAAATAATGTGCTAACACTTGCACAGCAACGAAATAAGTTAAACACTTCACTTGGTTTTTGATCGAAGAAACATTAAGTTCCACAGTTCGAGAATTACACTACGTTCAATTCTCAGCGTGAGAATTTACAAGTCGCGTTTTACAGTCACCACGTCGTCACCTGACTTTACTTTCCGATGGACAGAATAACACAGGGTCTCACCAGGCAGAGCCCTTGCCAATATTGCCTGTAAGAGACAAGAACAAGCCTGTGCGAGTCAACTTGTGCATACGCGTGGAGCATTATCTCTGTCTCCATCATGCATCGCACTTCCCCTCCCTCCCCTTCTCTTCCCTGAAGCACGCCAGTGGTTTGTGCTCTAGCAGAGCATTTTCTCTGTCTCCATCATGCATCGCACTTCCCCTCCCTCCCCTTCTCTTCCCTGAAGCACGCCAGTGGTTTGTGCTCTAGCAGAGCATTTTCTCTGTCTCCATCACACACCCCACTTCCCCTCTCTGAAGCACGGCAGTGGTTTGTGCTCTAGCAGAGCATTATCTCTGTCTCCATCATACACCCCACTTCCCCTCCCTCCCTTTCCTGAAGCACGGCAATGGCTTGTGCTCCAGCAGAGCATTATCCCTGTCTCCATCATACACCGCACTTCTCTCCATCCCCTTCTCTTCTCTGGAGCATGTCAGTGGCTTGTGCTCTAGCAGAGCATTATCCCTGTTTCCATCATACACCGCACTTCTCTCCATCCCCTTCTCTTCTCTGGAGCATGTCAGTGGCTTGTGCTCTAGCAGAGCATTATCTCTGTCTCCATCATACACCCCACTTCCCCTCCCTCCCCTTCTCTTCCCTGAACCACGGCAGTGGCTTGTGCTCTAGCAGACCATTATCCCTGTCTCCATCATACACCGCACTTCTCTCCATCCCCTTCTCTTCTCTGGAGCATGTCAGTGGCGTGTGCTCTAGCAGAGCATTATCTCTGTCTCCATCATACACGTCACTTCCCCTCCCTGCCCTTCTCTTCCCTGAAGCACGGTAATGGCGTGTGCTCTAGCAGAGCATTATCTCTGTCTCCATCATACACGTCACTTCCCCTCCCTGCCCTTCTCTTCCCTGAAACACGGTAATGGCGTGTGCTCTAGCAGAGATTATCTCTGTCTCCATCATACACCGCAATTCCCCCCTCCCTTTCTCTTCCCTGAAGCACGCCAGTGGCTTGTGCTCTAGCAGAGCATTATCTCTGTCTCCATCATACACCCCACTTCCCCTCCCTCCCCTTCTCTTCCCTGAAACACGGTAATGGCGTGTGCTCTAGCAGAGCATTATCTTTGTCTCCATCATACACGTCACTTCCCCTCCCTCCCCTACTCTTCCCTGAAGCATGTCAGTAGCTTGTGCTCTAGCAGAGCATTATCTCTGTCTCCATCATACACCCCACTTCCCCTCCCTCCCCTACTCTTCCCTGAAGCATGTCAGTAGCTTGTGCTCTAGCAGAGCATTATCTCTGTCTCCATCATACACCGCACTTCCCCTCCCTCCCCTTCTCTTCTCTGAAGCATGTCAGTGGCTTGTGCTCTAGCAGAGCATTATCTCTGTCTCCATCATACACCGCACTTCCCCTCCCTCCCCTACTCTTCCCTGAAGCATGTCAGTAGCTTGTGCTCTAGCAGAGCATTATCTCTGTCTCCATCATACACCCCACTTCCCCTCCCTCCCCTTCTCTTCTCTGAAGCATGTCAGTGGCTTGTGCTCTAGCAGAGCATTATCTCTGTCTCCATCATACACCTCACTTCCCCTCCCTCCCCTTCTCTTCCCTGAAGCACGGGAGTGGCTTGTTCTCTAGCAGAGCATTATCTCTGTCTCCATCATACACCTCACTTCCCCTCCCTCCCCTACTCTTCCCTGAAGCATGTCAGTGGCTTGTGCTCTAGCAGAGCATTATCTCTGTCTCCATCATACACCTCACTTCCCCTCCCTCCCCTACTCTTCTCTGGAGCATGTCAGTGGCTTGTGCTCTAGCAGAGCATTATCTCTGTCTCCATCATACACCTCACTTCCCCTCCCTCCCCTTCTCTTCCCTGAAGCACGGGAGTGGCTTGTTCTCTAGCAGAGCATTATCTCTGTCTCCATCATACACCTCACTTCCCCTCCCTGAAGCACGGCACCATCTTGTGCTCTGGCATAAAAAATACGGCGAGTTTGTCAATTCGAATCGCGCGCCCGGAAGTAACAAAATCGCCAATCCGATTACACCATCGTTCTTAAAATAACACGAAGAGAATCCCTGACTTTCTTGTCGGTATATTTCTGATACACCCTGCACATATATCATTTTGAGAGTTCCAAGGTACCATGTTCAGTCTCACCTAGTAATGATAGCCAAATGACTTTATGCTTAAAAGAGAACTAAATAGTCGCCTATGTGGTGTAGTGGTTAGTGTGATTAGCTGCCACCTCCGGAGGCCCGGGTTGGATTCCCGGCTCTGCCACGAAATTTGAAAAGTGGTACGAGGGCTGGAACGGGGTCCACTCAGCCTCGGGATGTCAACTGAGTAGAGGTGGGTTCGATTCCCACCTCAGCCATCCTGGAATTGGCTTTTCATGGTTTCCCACTTCTCCTCCAGGCAAATGCGGGGATGGTACCTAACTTAAGGCCACAGCCACTTCCTTCCCCCTTCCTTGTCTATCCCTTCCAAACTTCCCATACCCCACCAAAGCCCCTGTTCAGCATAGCAGGTGAGGCCGCCTGGACGGGGTACTGGTCATCCTCCGCAGTTCTGTCCCCCGACCAATTGTTTCACGCTCCAGGACACTGCCCTTGAGGCGGTGGTGGGATCCCTCGCTGAGTCCGAGGGAAAAACCAATCCTCGAGAAAAAGATTAAGAAAAAAAGAGAACTAAATATGAACTAATTTCCTCTTCCTTGCGAACTTTTGTATCATTCCTAACACATGTGAAAAATAAAAATGTAAGAGATTTCCTTCGGACTGACGTAGTAATAAAGTAATTGCACTCATTGTACAGCCCCGTAGTGTAGAGGGCAACGTGTCCGCCTGTCACCCGGCGGCCTCGGGTTCGATTCCAGGCTGGGTCAGGGTTTTTTAATTGTAAATGATTAATATCCCTGGCCTGGGGACTTAACGTTCCTTGCCTCAGATTCAACACTTTACACTTTTGCCATTTACATAATACACGCAGGTGCCTGACATATGGTGCAAGTAGGGCCAAAAAATCTTTATAGGTCAACGTCCCGAACAAATAGAATTGTTTTAAATTTCACTGATTACTCGTTGAAAAAGTAATTTGTAATTATAATCGAGTAAAACATTTCTCAGGTAACTGTAATCTAGTCCTGTTACTTTTCTTCTTGTACTTTTCCCATCACTGCACACACCATGGGCCAGTTTTTGTAATCTTACACAGTAATTTCAATTAATGGCATGCAAATAATTAACTGGGTTATGGCTCGTAAAATTGCATCCATCATCCCGTCTAGACAGAGTCGACAGAGTTGTCATTTGTCTTCTGTAAAGGTGATGGAGTAAGAATAATGGTTCTTCTTCTAAAACGGGTGTAATACTGCGAATTACGTCTAGAGATATGAGGACGGAGAAGGAATCAACAGAAACAAATGTACATTTCTACGAATCCGGAACGAATTCTAGATCGTTAAATACACTCCCACTAGTTCACCCCGTGTGGGTGAGTCATGGTGGTGATGGTGGTTGTTTAAGAGGAAGTACAACTAGGCAACCATCCAAAAAAAGCAAAGTCACCTCCGTACAGGCCATGAAGGCCCTTGGAGGAGTGGAAGGTAAAGGCTTCCACCATTGTTAACCTCGGCACATGATGGGGTAGAGTAGTTAGCTCTACGCCCGGCCGCCTTTGCCCCCAGGAATTAACCTGGTACTCATTTTTGGTATAGGCTGAGTGAACCTCAGGGCCATATGCACCTCCGGAAGTGGAAATCTTGTTTCTTAAATTTTACGACTTCCTGATAGGCAACCATCCACTATATACAAATTGAAGGTATCGGGCACTTCGAAAAATGAAGATATCGGCCAAATAATGACAAGGGCCCCGAAGGTCGTGAAAATTAATGACTTCCTAGGATTCGCAACCTAATACCATCGGGGTCGAAAAGAACAAGAGTTGACCAAGTAACTGGAAACAATGAAAAGACTCAGCTAGGGACCCCGTAGTCGCCCACCCACGCTCGCCAGTTCTGAGTCCTTGCGGCTCTGTGGTGGCGGTGGTAGAATAACACCCACGGTATCCCCTGCCTGTCACAAGAGGCGAATATCCGCATCCGTATAGAGCTCTAATCATAACCTCGCGGCCATACCCAGCACAAGATGTGGTTACGCTATTAAGGTCACGAAACTGTCGGCTCGCATCCAGGAGATAGAGGATTTGAACCCCCACTTTCGGCATCAATGAGCGTGGTTTCCCGTGGTTTCACTTTTTCACATCAGGCTGTACCTTAATAATATGACCAAGGTCACATCCTTCCCACTTGTAAACCCTTTCTTATCTCATCATCGCCATAAGACCTACTTGTAAAGAATAGAGAGAAAGAAACCCGATTTGCTGGCTATTTCAAACTTTTGCAATGCCATATTCCTAACCAGCACATATAAATTTGGTGAAATTGATTATATTTATCCTCATTATGAAATCTTGTTGACTAGAAGTGTTTGCCTTGAAATTTTCTCCTTACCGAGCTCGATAGCTGCAGTCGCTTAAGTGCGGCCAGTATCCAGTATTCGGGAGATAGCAGGTTCGAACCCCACTGTTGGCAGTCCTGAAAATGGTATTCCATGATTTCCCATTTTCACACCAGGCAAACGCTGGGGCTGTACCTTAATTAAGGCCACGGCCGCTTCCTTCCCACTCCTAGCCCTTCCCTGTCCCATCGTCGCCATAAGACCTATCTGTGTCGGGGCGACGTAAAGCAACTAGCGAAAAAAGAAATAGAAAGAAATTTCCTCCGTAGGAGACTTGGTAAGTAACAGTACCTAGCATAATACGAAAGAAATTTATAGCACTGGCTTGTACAGTTGATCAGTGACACGTTCAATTTACACATGTCGAGAGCGATAATTAATTGTTTAATACTCTTTGACATGCGCACTGGTAGAAGAGTAAAACAATTAAGGTGTGGGCACATAGCGGCCCCTTCAGGGTTAATACGAGCAACACAGCCCTTCTTATCGCGAAATGAGATATGTAGTCATTAATTTGACTGGAACCAATGACCTCTACAACCGCAAGTATTACCATACAGCATAATTCACTTACGGGATGACTAACCCTACATTACGTCACTGTTATGGTATTACGCGGAACTGTACAAGGTTCCGCACTTAAGGCGCAACAAGAAGCAGGTTAGCGCGCCGCCACACAATCAGAGCAATGTCATAACAATAACATGAACTTGGCATCCCACATCTTGTTTCTTAACTGTTTCTCGACAGTAACCTGTACAACACTGGGAGCACTTTTTATAACTGAAGGGTACATGGGAAAAAAGGGGAATGTCAATGTAAAACAAAAAATGAATTAACACTACCTAGATATACTTTATGGTCCGGAGAATAGTTTAAAACAATGTACAACCAAGTAAAGGGAATTGTCACGGAAATATAACAAGTTTAAGAATACATGTACAATTGATGAAAGGGGAATGTCACCACAGAACAAGAAACAAAGGGGGAATGTCAGTTTGGTATGTGGCAATAGCGATGGATTTCCAAAAGAATTTATGCATACCAAATTAATCCACTAACGACGTGATTACCGTAGACAGCTGTCACTGTTCTCCTTCAATATACTTGTTTTGTCTAGTGGACACTCGGTATTCTACACATACCCAGAGACTGTTGCATATAAAGCAGCAGATGAAGTGTGTTCTGTGTTACATCATTTTGTGAACTTGGGGACGAGATAAAACACTTGACAATCTTCTGTGATTCTGCATGTGGACAGAACAAGAACTGGACTGTTTTCAGATTTCTCCACTTTATAGTACATCATGCCAAACGCCTCGAGTCTGTGAAAATAGTAATTCCAATTCGTGGGCACTCGAACTTAGAGTGCGATAGAAACATGGCACTAATTAATCAGAAATTTGCAGTTGAAATGCCAGAAGACTGGGCGGATCATTTTAGAAGTGCCAGAAATAAGCCCTTCCCTTTCCATGTAATTGAAGTTGGTCAACCAATGATTCGTCTGTGGACCAAGTTTTTGACTCCCTTGTACAGAAAAGTTTGCCCTTTTAAAACAAGACCTATAAGGGAACTTGTCATCTCCATTGAGCCTCCACGATTCATGGAATACAGAGACAGTTACAATGGCCATCGGGAACGACCTGTTGTAAATGCTCCAAAATCAACTCCACACTTCCCAGAAACACCAGTTATGGGTTTGCTCTTCCAGAGGCGTCTTATGAACGTAAGTGCAAGAGTTAGTGTACATGAAGTTGCTCTACATTCGCAAACATGCTGGCAAGATTGAGATTTTAAATATGTAATTTCTTTCTATTGCAGGTTTACATCCAATCTCTACAGCAAAATTTTCTGATCTGCGCGTCCTTAGATCATTTTGTGGACCAGAGGGAAGATCATTCATTGATACACTTCCTCGCTATTAATTGATAGGTTATTTGTTAGGTTTTGTTAAAAGTGACATTTCCCTTTATTTCCGTGATATTGTGTTCATAAGGCTGGCATTCCCCTTTATTTTCGTGATAAGTGTATTTACTTCATCTTACATTTTTTTTCAATTATAAAACTTAATTCTATATTTTCATTATTATCTATTTACAATATCAATACATTAGGCTAACGTTACATAATATAATAATTTATGTAGACTGTATTAAAGGTTGAAACTTTCAAATTTAATTATCTCAGTTTGTAGAAAATATGACATTCCCCCTTTTTCCCGTGTACCCTTCAACTGCTATTTAAACGTCTCTCAATTATTGGAAACTACTACCATTTGCTTAGAATTATTGATTTATTCCTGTTTTTGCAGACGAGTATGCGATACTGCTTGCAACGCTTCCCACACAATGGACAGGTAGGGTTAGGTCGGTGGATGCAGAGTGGGTCTCAGCCCACGGCTTGTCCGTGGTCCGACAGCTCTGCACTCCGACCGGCAAGGTGCTATCCCCACCGTCGGCCGTCCTGAGAATGATTTTTCGTGATTTTCCTTTCTCCTGCCTAAGGGCGAATGCCGGGACAGTTCCTAGTATAGACTTTTTCCGCACATCCTCCTCCGATACAAACCCCTTGGCCTGAGAGACGGCGTCACCGTCTAGGAGGCCCGCCTCCCCCTTCAGGGGAGGAATGAAAACATTTAGTTTTAACAGTAGTTCCGAAAATGAGGACACCCTCAATGTGATTGATCAACACGCTCTAGCACTGCCGAATTCCTGAATGATGCATTATTAGTTCAATTTTGCTTTCTTTCTTAAGCCGTTTACCGTTCAGGGCAGGTTTCTCGCTCGGATTCAGCGAGGGATGCCACCTCTACCGTCTCAAGGGCAGTATCCTGGGACGAGAGACTTTGGGTTGAGGATACAACTGTGGAGGATGACCAATACCTTGCCCAGACTATGCTGAACAGGGGCCTTGTGGGGAGGATGGAAATTTTTGGAAGGGATAGACATTTGCCTGGAGGAGGAGTGGGAAACCACGGAAAAACACTTCGAGAATGGCTGAGGTGGGAATAATCGAACACACCTCTACTCAGTTGACCTCCCGAGGCTGGAGGCTTGAGAATTTAGATCGGGGACACAACTGGGAAGGAGGACCATTACCCCGCTCAGGTGGCCTCACCTGCTACGCTGAAGAGGGGATTTGTTGGGAGATGGGAAGATTCAAAGATACTGTATAGACAAGGAAGAGGGAAGGAAGCGGCCGTGGCCTTAAGTTAGGTACCATCCCGGCATTTGTCTGGAGGAGAAGTGGGAAAACACGGAAGAGCACTTCGAGGATAGTTGAAGAGGGAATCGAAGCCCACTATACTCTCCCGAGGCTGAGTGAACGACGTTCCAAACCTCGTACCACTTTTCAAATTTCGTGGCAGAGCCGGGAATCGAACCCTGGGGTGGCAGTTAATCACACTAACAACTACACCACAGAAGTGGACCTTTACGTTGTCAAATAGCTATATTTACATAAGAAACAAACAAATAAAAAATATTACACACATTGCACATACCTGCACGTTAGAGCCCATGTTAGAGGGGAGATGAGCCACTCGACTGAGCGGTGTGTTCCGAGTTGATAGTGGAGAGATGACGTTAGTTGATGAGTCTAACTGGTGTTCGGTAAGGTAGGAAAGATCACAATATGAAGATAAGGTTGGAATTCAAGGAAAATGAAATAAAATGGCGTATGGCTTTTAGTGCCGGGAGTGTCCGAGGACATGTTCGCATGGCAGGATGCAGGTCTTTTGAGATGACTCCCGTAGGCGACCTGCGCGTCGTGATGTGGATGAAATGATGGCGAAGACGACACATACACTCAGCCCACGTGCCAGCGGCATTAACCAATATGGTTAAAATTCCCGACCTTGCCGGGAATCGAACCCGGGCCCCCTGTGGCCAAAGGCCAGCACGCTAACCATTTAGCCATGGAGCCGGGCGGAATTCAAGGAAGCAAACTGAGGCAAATATTTGTTTATAGCAAGAGGAGTTGGAGATTGAAATGATTCACCAGGAGATATGTTCGAAGACTTTTTTTACAACTGACTTTACTTCGCACGCCAACAGCCGTAGCCGTGTTGAAACACCGGATCCAGTGAGATCTCCGAAGTTAAGCAACATTGGGTGTGGTCAGGAGTTGGATGAGTTGCCACGCGCTGTTGGTGGAGGGTAAGGGAATGGAGGAGCGGAAAGGAACTGGCCACCCTACCGCACGTAAACTCCGGCTCGGGAACACCTCTGCGGAAGTTCGGACCTGCCTTCGGGCAGACTAACCCTTACCTTACCTTACTTCGCACCGTCAGAGATAGGTCTTATGGCGACGATGGGATAGAAAACGGCCAGGCGTTGGAAGGAAGTAGCCGTGGTCTTAATTAAGGTACAACCCCGACATGTGCCTGGAGTGAAAATCGGAAACCACGAGAAAACATCTTCAGGGCTGCCGACAGTGGGGTTCGAACTCACTATCTCCCAAATTCATTTTTTGCTATTTGCTTTACGTCGCACCGACAGATATGTCTTACGGCGACGAAGAGATGGGAAAGGCCTAGGAATTGGAAGGAAGCGGCCGTGGCCTTAAGTAAGGCACAGCCCCGGCATTTGCCTGGTGTGAAAATGGGAAAGCACGGAAAACCATCTTCAGGGCTGCCGACAGTGGGGCTCGAACTCACTATCTCCCAAATTCAAGCTCACAGCTACGCGCTCCAAGTTCTTTGAAATCATTTAAGAAAAGACTAGATAAACAAAGATAAGGCATCCAGGCTACCCTAAATGCAGATTAGTGGTGATTGATTGATTGATTGATTGATTGATTGATTGATTGATTGATTGATTGATTGATTGATTGATTGATTGATTGATTGATTGATTGATTGATTGATTGATTGATTGATTGATTGATTGATTGATTGATTGATTGATTGATTGATTGATTGATTGACACAATGAGAAAACTTACTCGATGATGGTCACCAACCTTCTGTGAGCACACGGAACCAGAAGAAGGAGAAGAAGAAGAACGTTTTCTATAAACTTTATCAGTCTAGGCAATCTCGAATTATGAGGGAAAGCAGAACAATGTGTCCGCCTCTATGGTGTAGTGGTTAGCGTGATTAGCTGCCACCCCCGGAAGTCCGGGTTCGATTCCCGGCTCTGCCACGAAATTTGAAAAGTGGTACGAGGGCTGGAACGAGGTCCACTCAGCCTCGGGAGGTCAACTGAGTAGAGGTGGGTTCGATTCCCATCTCAGCCACCCTGGAAGTGTTTTTCCGTGGTTTCCCACTTCTCCTCCAGGCAAATGCCGGGATGGTACCTAACTTAAGGCCACGGCCGCTTCCTTCCCTCTTCCTTTCCTGTCCCATCCAATCTTCCCATCCCTCCACAATGCCCCTGTTCAGCTTAGCAGGTGAGGCCGCCTGGGCGAGGTACTGGTCATTCTCCCCTGTTGTATCCCCGACCCAAAGTCTGAAGCTCCAGGACACTGCCCTTGAGGCGGTAGAGGTGGGATCCCTCCCTGTGTCCGAGGGAAAAACCGACCCTGGAGGGTAAACAGATTAAGAAGAAGAAGAAGAATGTTTATACGAACAGCTCATGAATGATCAGTTATTTAGGACCTACCCTATAACGAAGTTCCTCGCAACTTTATTAACATTTTGGCAATCAGACAGTAAAACGGGTAATCTTTCGGTTTTGTTATGACTCGATTTGACGGCAGTATATGGCTAGCAAATTGAAATTCGCAACGCAGGCATACCACAACGATTAAAGATGGAATAAGAGTGAATAGATGTTCTAATTTCAGGGCTAATATTTAATGGAACGATGTGCAAGCACTTGCTATAAATTGTGGGCTTGTTAAAGAGTGTTATGTATCGTCTGCGAATAGATCCCATTTATCAATTCCGTCTCTCTATAATTAACGGCAGTGAAACCAGAACTAGCGCGCCCATCCAAAGCTGATGGCCGACAACTTTTGCCAGTGCAAGGTACTTTAATTATTTATACACCCAAACCTAATTAGAAAATTACAGGGAAGAGCTGTGCTGATTACGTCACTCTCAGGGCGCGCCTAACGGACACGCTGCCTTCACGTCCTCTTGGGGACAATCTCGTTCTTTTGATTTACAGCCAGGTAGAGAAATTCAAAAAATACGTGTAAACTAGAAATTATTATTAAGAATATAGTGAGATTCAATGTAATCCATTTAATAATAATAAATATAATCTCTCCTCGCGTTCGGCCGTGAAACCAATTTTTTTTATTTGCGAGGGAGGCTGGGAGACGGAATTTGATGCCCTGATGTTGCGTCGTAGTCGACTTTGGAGGTCCATCTTTCACGCCCACGTCATATTATTATTATTATTATTATTATTATTATTATTATTATTATTATTATTATTATTATTATTATTATTATTATTATTATTACGGGAAGAATTGAAAATAGTCAGGAAAACAAGAGAATTAATCATGCCAACACTAAGAGGCACCGCTTCAAAGTTTTAATTCTTAGGGGAATTGTGTGAACCATTTGATGTTGAAACAGGAGTCCGACAAGGAGACGGGTTGTCCCCTTTATGATTTAATCTAGTTTTGGAAAAGTTATTAGGACTTTGGAAAAAGAAGTTAAATGAATAACCCTTGGCAGATTACGTGAAAATAAAATTAAGTTACAGTGTTTGGCCTTCGCTGATATCCTAGCAGCGTTGTCCAATGACAGACAGGAAGCGACTGCATCCAATGAGAAACTCCGTAAAATTTCATCCAGAACAGGACTACAGATCTCATACTATAAAACTCACTACACGGAAGGATCTCTTCGATACTTAGATGGACAACCATTAAAAACCAAATCTGGCAAAATATCCCAAGTGTCTAAATTCAAATACCTGGAAGAAGTCGTCGTGAAGCAAATAAAGAAAGGATCTCTAACGTATAAAGAGCATACAGACTCACTTGGAACAGATACAGTAAACAATCCATATCCAGAAATGCAAACTGAAGCCATACAACACTGTAATCAAGCTTGAACCACTATTTGCATCTGAAACACTGATCATTGGGGCAGATCAGATTAAAGATATAATGAATGGGGTATGGATTTTAGTGCAGGGAGTGTCCGAGGACAAGTTCGGCTTCCCAGATACAGGTCTTATGATTTGACTCCTGTAGGCGGCCTGCGCGTCGTGATGAGGATGAAATGATAATGAAGACGACACATACACCCAGCTCCCGTGTCAGCGAAATTAACCAATTATGGTTAAAATTCCCGAGCCCACCGGGAATCGAACCCGGGACTTCTGTGATCAAAGGCCAGCACGCTAACCATTTAGCCATGAAACCGGACGTTAAAGATGTAGAAAAGTAAGAAAGAAAAATCTTAAGCAACATTTTTGGACCAGTCTGTACAGGGGGAATCTGGATGATAAGGAAATCTCATGAACTGTACCAACATTCAGAGAAAATCACAGACACATTTAGGAAAAGTCATTTGAAATTTTATGGACATATTCTCAGAATGAGTAATCAGAGATTGACAAAAAATATTCTGAACCTTGCCCTATCAATGAATGTTTAAAAAAAAACATTGGCTGCTCGAAGTTGGAAAAGATCTCTACGAAATAGGCATCACAGGTGACATTCTGTTAGACTGATCTAAGTTCAGACAATTAGTCGACACACTATCCAAGCACTACCACCAACAAAACCCGGTCGGAAGCCACAGAGAGAAGATGAAGAGATT
Source organism: Anabrus simplex (assembly GCF_040414725.1). Classification (NCBI taxonomy): domain Eukaryota; kingdom Metazoa; phylum Arthropoda; class Insecta; order Orthoptera; family Tettigoniidae; genus Anabrus; species Anabrus simplex. Next base: position 49,472,122 of record NC_090271.1, read on the forward strand.
TTGGGAGCAGAAAAAGGCGACGACATCAACTAAATAAGGTCAATCGCACTCCTTAGTCGGGCATAACGTAGAAATAATAATAATAATAATAATAATAATAATAATAATAATAATAATAATAATAATAATAATTGTTACCGTATTTTTGTGGTAGGTAGAGGTGAAAGAAGGTGCGGGGGTGAACGGGTCTCAAACTACGAAATTAAAGTTAATGTAAAATTTAACAAGGTTATATTCTCTTTTCAAAATCAAGAAATAACAAGCATGGAAGGTACAGAGTAGCAAGGCAACAAAAGAGCAACAACAGTATTTACAGACTTTGGGCTTCGAGCCCCGAACTCACAATTCTTGAGCAGTTAGCCCAAGCTTACATGTACATAAGGTTTAACAAAGGGGCAGAAAACCCCAATCATGCCCAGGAGCACTTGCTCCAAATTACACAGTAAGACCTCCTAGAGGCACGCAGAAACAAATTTCGAAAGAGCGATCCGCTCTCAAAGTTTTAAGCCTATCAAAAGGCCACACCTAACTCGACCCTCAAGCTGTCCTCTAAGGACGTAAACACAGGGGTAAAATACCCAACCTACTGAGGCCTATTAAGCGAGAAAAGGATAATTACATGGCCTCTAAAATACCAATGTGAGAGGAGGCGAACTGCACTCCTAATACATTTTGTTTTAAAACCTAATCTGGCTCTAAGCCACAAATGCAAGGGCTAATCCCATACTAACGAGGTGACTTTAGAAGGAAACAATTTACATTACGTTAAAGAAGAATAGGTTGTGAAAAGGTAAGTTCACCTCAAAACAATATGAGTGGGAGCTCGAGAGGGTTAAGCACTCTCTATCCCAATATGTAGCATAAAAGAGAATAGATACTAAGAGTCTTTACATTTTAGGGAAAAGTTACATGGTGGAAAAGCTTCGGACCCGCCCCGAGAGTTAAACTGCTGAGCTAGCAAGAAAAGAAGTTATTATACGGCCATTACCTGGTTGTTGAACTGCTGTCCGAAGAAAGAGGCGCTTCCCGCCCCCTGCTATGTACTTTACACACTGAAAGATGGTACAGAAGTGGCGCAGAGACCCTAAAATCAGCAGTTTATATACTCTCGCGGAAAGTTCGAGGCGTTTCAGGAAAGAAAACACCCGCCCACAATCATTTATTGGTTAGGGTTAAGCAGCATATCCAATTTGAAGAAGAAACACCTTATTGGTCATAAATTAATTAAAGAAATTCGGGATTGGCTAAATTCAAAACAAGGGGAAAGAAAGGGGTATACAGCCAACTTAAACAATACCAGAAAGAAATTTAACAAGAAACAAACTTTTGAAATAAAAATTTCTCCAAAAAAAACAGTTCTTTCACCTTGCACTAGGGTGCACTATAGTAGTTCTTCAGTAGTGTCCTCTAGAAGAGAAAGTTCACGCTTCTTACTACAAGCAAAACAAAAATACGTCGAAAACGACCCAGTTCAGAAACTTCAAAATTTCCAAGTAGTGACATCTTCTGGGTAACTTGAAAATTAATACATTAGATAAAGTTCGGACTTCCCCCAGCAGAGGATTTTCAACTGGCGCAAAGTTTGAATTAGCGGCGTGGAGGTGTACCGCCCGGTACAATAATAATAATAATAATAATAATAATAATAATAATAATAATAATAATAATAATAATAATAATAATAATAATAATAATAATAAAAGTGTATGTCTACCCTTTAATCCTATTTCCTGATACGGGGTCGGGGGTGAGATGAGACAAAATTATATGGCATATTTTATGTCCGGATGCCCTTCCTGTCGCCAACCTCAGTTGAGGAGCTAATGGGGATGAAATGACTCACTCAGATAGAATACCTCGAGAATTGCGCAGAAAAACTGGACTACAAATCTTCTAAAAGACAGAATTAATGACTAACATGTATATATCAACGTGCATACTCCTGATAAAATATCATAATAGCACGAAGGGGGGAACTGTGGGATTCCTGTTCACGCATTTTATTATACTGTGTAATGTCCACGTAACAACGGCAGGTGTGCAGTGATTTTCTGATGTCTGAAGTTCCATCACAATCGATGCCTTCGATACATTTCGTCCCATTTAAAACTACAGCGAAAAATAAAAAAGAAAGAAAAGCTATTTTTAAGTTCGTGAATACATAGGTTAATTTTTAGTAGTGGCAACTATTTATTTTGTGGAAACATAGCATACATACAAGATTCTAGGTTTTACAGGCCTTTGATGCAGCCACCAGCGTTGCGCACAGCCTGTTTCCGGGGACGCGGAAGCCTTTGGGTATCGTCGGCAATGCCTAATGTTCGGGTGGTGTGCAGAGAGCCAGTGATTACCTGCAGAACGTCTTCAACTGTTCAGAAACAAATCCCACGTAGTGGTTCCTTCATCTCGGGGGTTAGGTTGAAGTCACAGGCACTTAAATCCGGAGCGAGTATTGGTGGGTACCCCCGGCTGATGGAGCATTCCCCAGCCCCAGTGAGTGAACAAATCAGAAACCGCTCCTGCTGCATGTGGCCGTGCATTGTCGTGCAGAATGATGGGTGAGTTATGTTGAAAGTTTTGTCGTTTTCTTCCACGCGCTGTTCGCAGATTGGTTTTCAGAAACAACAGTTGTACCTCGGATTAACGGTCTGCCATCGAGGAACGGCATGCTTTAAGATACGACCATCCTAGTCGTAGGTAAGAATCATCATAAGTTTCACATTGGTGGTGGTCTGCCGAACTATTGTTCTTTGCGGTGACCCGTTATGATATCACTAGGTTGATTGACGTTTCAGCTTTGGTTCGTAAGATGTGGCCCAGGTGTCATCCATGATAATGATCCGCCGTTGGAGAGTCTCTCCATTGTGCTCATAGCGCTGCAGGTAGGCCTAAATACGAGCAACGTCACATCGCAGCCATCGTAGCGTTAAATCATGTGGAGCCCATCTTGAGGAAATGTTTCCTCATTCCCAAGCGGTCCCTCAGGATTGAAGCACAGTCGAAAGCGCCAGTCCGGTATCTTGGGCTGACTCACGAATCATGCAGTTCCGATTCGTCTGCACCACCGCGGACACATTCAGCACGTCGTGGTCACTTGATGGTGGATGACCAGACCGAGGCATGTCTGGCACATATTTCCGGCCTCGTGTTGCTGCTGTTCGGTAATGTAATGTAATGTCTTGCAGTCCATGGTGTCACTGTTGTGCATTGCGACTTCTAGCACATTCCATGTTTATCCAGCTTCGAAACTATTGCTACAGTATTCTGTGATTGCTCGTTCACAACTGCTCTGTTCCAGTTATCACTGTGCATGCGCACAGAGAGGAAAGAGTGTGTTCATATGCTCGGAGGGAGGGTAGGCATTTAACGTACCTAATGTAAATTTTATACTAAATGTCTCTCCTCAACTATTGAGTGAAATATTTACTTAGGCTATGAGCTTGCAGCCGGGAGATAGTGGGTTCGAATCCCACTATCGGCAGCCCTGAAGATGGATTTCCGTGGTATCCCATTTCTTTTTGCTATTTGCTTTACGTCGCACCGACACAGATAGGTCTTACGGCGACGATGGGACAGGTAAGGCCTAGGAATGGGAAGGAAGCGGCCGTGGCCTTAATTAAGGTACAGCCTGGTGTGAAAATTGGAAACCACGGAAAACCATCTTCAGGGCTGCTGACAGTGGGATTCGAACCCACTATCTCCCGGATGCGAGCTCACAGCTACGTGCCCCTAACCGCACGGCCAACTCGCCCGGTATTTCCCATTTTCACACCAGGCAAATGCTGGGGCTGTACCTTAATTATTAAGGCCACGGCCGCTTCCTTCCAACTCCTAGGCCTTTCCTATCCCATCGTTGCCATAAGATCTATGTGTGTCAGTGCGACGTAAAACCACTAGCAAAAAGAAACATTTACTTAGCATATGTCAGACCCATCCTGCTGTATGAATGTGAGGTCCAAAACTCCTTTCCCAAATGACCAACTTTTCAAAATAAAACATTACGCATGACAAGAGACCTGTTTCTGAAATCTAAAAAAAAAAAAAAAATAAAAAAAAAAACGAACCGAGCTTCGTAGTCCGCTAATTAGATCTCAGTTAAACAAAATAGTAAAGATGACCAAATCTAGAATCCTCCTTAGTCAATCTACCGATCCTACTCTTTAAAACGGATCGGAAGGACCAAGAAGCCAAACACACGATTCAGACACCGCGGCCCTTGGCTAAATTACGACCTTCTAAATTGTACCTCCCCAATTGTTCGGCCTATTATAAATTTAACACGTACTTTTCCTTAAATAACATCAAAATTAATTCGCTGAAAAGGCCTGTTTCTCGAGAAGATTAGCTTTCCCACTCCCATCTTTTCAGTTGCAAAATTCAAGAGTACAATTTGAATTTCAACATTTATCTCTGACATGAGGGAAAATACCGCATCCATGACAGATCACTTTTATCCCCCGCCAGTGTTGTACAATGCCGATTTTCCGTATCATCAGGTATTTCTCGGACACAGATAAGTAAAAGAGCATAGTTTTCGTGCTGAGACACTAATGTACTCGCTCTCAACAACAAAAACAACAACAACAACACAAGACAACGACATTGCCTGGCTTCGTTACACGGCGGAGCTACAGCATTTTTACCACTATTAAAAAATCACTATTTTACGTTAGAATGACTATTAGCAGTAAGTTTATGGGGTCTTCATTGATCGCCCTACCAAGTTTTATTGCAATCAGTCTGGTGCAACACAAACAGCTCTATTGATAGTCTAAGGAGAGAGAAAAGGTCCACAGCAAAAGAATGAAAGAACTTTAGGCATGAAGGAAGGAAAACAAATACCTCTAAATGATGTTCATAGCCTTGCATGGGCTTATTCGCAACTAATAAAATAATAATTTAAGGGGTTATCCATAAAATACGTTCGCAAAAATACCATAAGAATTAACCCCCTCCCCCTACTCTGACTCGTTGTAAGAATTATTAATACCCCCTCCACCCAAGTGAACGTTTAACACAAATTACCCCCACCCCCACCCTATCGGGAAAAACGAAAATAATAGCATTACCAAAAGCAGTGCTGCTTTATTTATGACTGAGATGTAGTGCCAATAAGTTCGGCTCAATGGCTAAATGGTTAGCGTTCTGGCCTTTATTCACGGGGGTCTTAGGTTCTATTCCCGGTAGGATCGTGAAATTTAACCATTTCTTTCTTTCTTAATCTGTTTACTCTCCGGGGTTGGTTTTTCCTTCAAACTCAACGAGGGATCACACCTACACCGCATGAAGGGCAGTATCCTGGTGCGTGAGACTTTGGGTTGGAGATATAACTGTGGAGGATGACCGGTACTTCGCCCAGGTGGCCTCACCTGCTATGCTGAACAGGGGCCTTGTGGGGGGAATGGAAAGTTTGGAAGGGATAAACAAGGAAGAGGGAAGGAAGCGGCTGTGGCCTTAAGTTAGGTATCATCCCACCATTTGCCTGGAGGAGAAGTGGGAAACCACGAAAAACGCTTCGAGATTGGCTGAGGTGGGAATCGAACCCACCCTTACTCAGTTGCAATCCCGAGGCTGAGTAGACCACGTTCCAGCCCTCGTACCACGTTTCAAATTTCATGGCAGAGCCGGGAATCGAACCCGGCCCTCCGGGGCTGGCAGCTAATCACGCTAACCACTCCACCACAGAGGTAAAATTTAACCATAATTGGTTAATTCCGCAGGCACGGCAACTAGGTAAATGTGTCATCTTCATCGTTTCATCTCATCACGACGCGCGGGTCGCCTACGGGCATCAAATCAAAAGACCTGCATCTGGTGAGCCGAACTTGTCCTCTGAACTCCCGGTTACCCCCTGTGGTTGGGGGCGGTAGAATAACACCCACGGTATCCCCTGCCAGTCGTAAGAGGCGACTAAAAGGGGCTCCAGTGGCTCTGAACTTTGGAGCGTGGGTTGGCGACCAAGGGGCCCTTAGCTGAGTCCTGGCATTGCTTCCACTTACTTGTGCCAGGCTCCTCACTTTCATCTATCCTATCCGACCTCTCTTGGTCAACTCTTGTTCTTTTCCGACCCCGGCGCTATTAGGTTTGCGGGGGCTAGGGAGTCTTTCATTTTCACGCCCTTCGTGGCCCTTGTCTTCCTTTGGCCGATATCTTCATTTTTCGATGTGTCGGATCCCTTCCATTCTTCTCTCTGATTAGTGTTATATAGAGGATGGTTGCCTAGTTGTACTTCCTCTTAAAACAATAATCACCACCACCATCACCACCTGAACTCCCGGCACTAAAAGCCATACGCCATTTCATGTTTCAGTGTCCATAGCACAACAACAAAATGACAGAATTCTAGCCGCATAACCTTTATGTTGGTTTCGATATGCATTCGGAAAACGTTTTACCGAAATGTGAGGTTTTATACAGTTTTATAGGCAGTGTATAACGCACAATGGTGCGAATTTCCTAATGAAGGAAATTGTGATAATAAAATGTTCATCCATTTTATTCTTCATAATTTATTACTATTAGAATTTGCATTTGGCAGACTCTTCTCAAGACTGGTCATAATGTTTTCCAAGATAGAGGGACAGGAACAACCAACGAAGAAAAAAAAGGCTCATGTTTAACCAGAATAAAAACGTACATGAAAAGTGCCAAAAAATCTTCACTTCGATTTTGCAAATCGGGTAATAACGAAAAAACTGACGACGTACATATTATCGTACAGACCCCACCTCTCCGGAAATCGTCGTACACTTTTGTCGTATTCTTGTAAACCCCCGCACTCCTCAAACCCCCCCCCCCCCCACCGCCCTTTTCAAGCGAACGTATTCTTAATTAATAATCAACTTCAAGAAATGAGCACCAAGTATGGGATAGTTTATCGGACTGAACTTTTAGGGCCTAAGAAAGTTCCCGGACATGGATTCATATTCAGTCTGAGGTCAAACAAGAACCTGTATAAAAAGTTCGGAGAGAGAGAGAAGTCTTATTTTTTATGGGCATATCAAAAGAATGGAGACCGTCAGATATGCAAAAAAAATGTTATTATTCAAGAGAAGTGGAAGTCACAATTTCCCTTGGCTGGGCTGACTGGCTGGCCTTCTGGCTCCAACTTGGCAGGTTCGATCCTGACTCAATCCGGTGGTATTTGAAGGTGCTCAAATACGTCAGCCTCCTGTAGGTAGATTTACAGGCACGTGAAAGAACGCCTTTGGGATAAATTCCGGCACCATGGCGACTCGCAAAATCGTAATGGTAGTTAGTGGGACGTAAAGCCAATAACATTATCATTATTTACAACTTCCCTGTCTTCAGGAAGTACATCAGAAATTGGAAAATTGTAACATTAGTACGAGGGGTGTCTGAAGCAGAGTGAATTTTAGGTCGAAAGTTGCAGGGGTAAAGGATCTCCCCCGAGAAAGACCTAAGATTTCTGTGGAAGAATGGCTGAGACGAAGTGAGAGGCTGAAGAATTCCTGCTAGGAAAAAAATAATACCTTGAAGAAGTAATATGTAAAGGTACGAATTGGCAATGCCGACCCCGTGGTGTAGGGGTAGCGTGACTGCCTCTTACCCGAAGGCCCCGGGTTCGATACCCGGCCAGGTCAAGGATTTTTTGCCAGTATCTGAGGGCTGGTTCGAGGTTAACTCAGCCTACGTGATTATAGTTGAGGAGCTATTTGATGGTGAGATAGCGGCCCCGGTTTAGAAAGCCAAGAATAACGGCCGAGAGGGCACCTGGTAATCTACAGGCCTTCGGGCTGAGCAGCCGGTCGCTTGGTAGGCCATGGCTCTTCAGGGCTGTTGCGGCATGGGGTTCGGTTTGGTTTGGTTAAGAATTGGCAATATTGCCTTGGCAGAACAATGTCTTTGTTTGAGTATACGATATCATTTCTCCTAGAAAAAAACGAAGATAATAAGAGAAGAGCTGTTGCGTCTTGTGTACACAGTAGTGAAAATAAATTCAGTAATGAGGCTGAACACACGACCCCGACGTACACCTATTCCATAAGAACGACAATACAGTCGCAGTCCAAATCCGTACCGCAGAAGCAAAGATTTCAGGCAAACGATTCATATTGCGACTAACATTTCAGAAGTGGACAAAGATGCATGCCAGAAAAATGTAAGCAAACTTGTGGATGGATGACGTCGAAAAACCCCAACCGGAAGCGAGTCCGACTGCCGAAAGCTATGACAGAAGCCGCAAACACCAAACACCAATAATAATAATAATAATAATAATAATAATAATAATAATAATAATAATAAAGAAACCAAACCCCATGGTGCAACAGCCCGAAGGCCTGTAGATTACGAGGTGTCCTCTCGCCCGTTATTCTTGGCTTTCTAGACCGGGTCCGCTATCTCACCGTGCGATAGCTCCTCGATTGTAATTACGTAGGCTGAGTGGACCTCGAAACAGTCCTCAGATCTAGGTAAAAATCCCTGACCTGACCAAGAATCAAACCCGGGGCCTCCGGGTAAGAGACAGGCACGCTACCCCCACACCATGGGACCGGCCCTTAGTGGTCCTACCGATGAATAATAATAATAATAATAATAATAATAATAATAATAATAATAATAATAATAATAATAAATTATTTTTAATGCCATGCAATGTTAAGGGCAGAAGACAGGTAATTGCTATAATTTTTCAGCCTGCTTTGGGCAAAATTCATACTAATACAGCTGGGCTCCTATTTACAAGAGACTAATAAAATTTTCACCACATATATGTATAATGTTACTGTTGCTATACATTTCAAAAATCCTAACGCAATTACCTCTAGTTCACCAAAATGGATCTTTTGGAAAATACGTCAAATTAGAGTTTCCACATATTGAGGTGTACTTTACTCAGCAACTATTTGAGAGAGAAGTACGATTTTTTAAAATGAACTCTTCAAACCACCCTCAAGGTGGTGAACAAAATGTTACGTTATTTAAATTAAAACTGTGTCCGCCTCTGTGGTGCTGTGATTAGTGTGATTAACTGCCATCCCCGGAGGCATGGATTCGATTCCCGGCTCAGTCACGAAATTTGAAGCGTGGTGCGAGGGCTGTAACGGGGTCCACTCAGCCTCGGGAGGTCAACTGAGTAGAGGTGGTTCGATTCCCACCTCAGCCATCCTCGAAGTGGTTTTCGGTGGTACCCCTCTTCTCCTCGAGGCAAATGCCGGAATGGTACCTAACATAAGGCCACGGCCGCTTCCTTCCCCCTTCCTTGCCTGTCCCTTCCAATCTTCCCATCCCCCAAGAAGGCTCCTGTTCAGCATAGCAGGTGAGGCCAACTGGGTGATATACTGGTCCTCCTTCCCAATTGTATCTCCGACCAAAAGTCTCACGCTCCACGACACTGTCCTTGAGGCGGTAGAGGTCGATCCCTCGCTGAGTCCGAGGGAAAACCAACCCTGGAGGATAAACAGATTAAGTTACGTAAATTAACACAATTTCTAGTATTTAAATTAATATTAGGAATTATTCGCAAAATAAATTAGGTAAATAGAAAAAGATATTGTGCTAAATAATATGAAATTTCAAAATTTTGGTTATTATGTCACATATACTGAACCCATAATTCTACGGTGAGGAAAAATTTTTTATTTTTCTCAAATATTTATTTGGTATTCAGAAACGACTGTATGTTTGAGGGCAGCCATTTTGCGCTCCCAAGAGCCCGATGTTGCGTGGGAAGGTTCCCGCAAGGCGAGCTCGTGGATTGCCGGGACACCTCGGTGGAGCTCGAGTGCCCGACAATTTTCTAAATTAATGAATTCTGCACAACGAGGGATTTTGACAATATAGTAAAGGAAGAAATAAATAAGCAAAATTATTCATACACCCTCTGTGAAGGTAGTGACACCAGGGACAATTTAGATGCAGTTAAGCCCAAGTGTGTGTTAGCGTGAGAACAGCGAGCTAGTTACACGTGCCAAGGTCATGGGCAGAAGAAAAACGCGCGAAACGTACGGGCAGAAACAATTTATTTCTCCTGTTGTGAGTGCAGAAAAATTATAAAATTAACATCGAACATAAGTGCAAGTCTGTCCGGAGTTCTGGGACAAGTTTTATCAAAATCGGTTTATTAGAAACAAATTTGGCAGATTTCACAACCAAGCCTCATAGAGGGGATAGCGTCCTTCCGGAAATTATAAAAGAAACCCCCCACCGTAGATTTTTGAGTGTCGATCTGGAACTTGAGGCCGCGGGAGCTCGTGCCCGTCGTCATTAGAATTTCGCGCCAGATTGACCGACAATAATCAAATACATGTTCGTGGCTAAAGTCCATATATTTAGTAAGAAGAAAAGTGAATTGGAGAAGCTGTGAACGTTTGCAGACGAACTGGGAAGGTGTAGGCTGGTTGAAAAATACACAGCAGATTTTATTTTTATCATTTCCTGTACTCTTGTAAGTGAAGAAGGTCTGGGGGAAGCGATTCAAAATAGTTCGACTCCCTTATCGGCCGAACACCTGTTCTTGTTGAAACAACGGGGAGAGAAACCACTCTGGGAGACGCATCAGACAGTTATAGCCGACTGCAGAACGAGGGAAGTTCGTGGTGCAAGTTACAAAGAAAGTGCATTATTTGTGGTAATTTTAATCTCGTGTGTGTGTGAAGGGTAGTGTTTGGATGAGTGAGTTTTTAAATATGAAAATGTTATCTGTGAAAATGAGGGGCTAAGTACGAGGTTGCTGGGATGATGCAATCAGAATGCTGAGAATGTCACCATTGTGCAGGTCTGTCTATTTTATATTATGTTGTAGTTAGTTATTTAGTTACTGTCTGTCCTAAACAAAATTTCCAGATGATTGTCGGGTGATATTCGTAATTATCAGGCGAAAGGCGTTGTAAATTTTGGTCAGCGTGTGAAATTTTCAGTGTGTAAATTTCATGTCTAGAACGGTAAAATGCGACGCTTAAAATTTTGTGTCGAGATGAGATATCATTCAAAGTACGGATTTGTGAACGTTATAAGTGTAAATTTGTCGTGGCGAATATTGTAATCTCAGGTGTCAGTTGCATTCAGAAATGCTGGTTAATAATAATAATAATAATAATAATAATAATAATAATAATAATAATAATAATGTCTACCGCGGGATAAGGAAATTCTTCTATGTCAAATTTCATTTAACCAGTTATTTTTACAAGGATCGTAGGCATATTTAGATAATGTCAATAAAATTTGTTAGAGTCACAGTCATTAATGGGAAGAAAATTTTGAGACATCGTGTATACTTGAATTGCGAAAGGTCGATGTGTGCTCTTGGATTTTTGAGGTTCGAAAGTCGTAATTATAGTAAAGTCAGAGATGTGCTTAAAAATGGTTGTCGTTTTCACCAGGGGATCGAAGTATGAAAAGGGGTCTTGAAGGAAAAGGGATTGAAAGCGATGAATTTATATGTACGTGAAGATGAGAGAGAAGCGTTACCGCTGGAATCAAGCGATGAGAAAGAGTGTTGAGACATTTTTGGTAGAGGAAGTATTTAGGAACAGGCTGTGTGAGGCAGGCTGTATTGTTTTCCGCAATCAATCCGAATTTGAGATGACTATGATGTGAAGCATTGTAAATTTATAGAATGATTCCAAGTGAAAACGACTCTAGTAAAATGTAAAGGTCTGGGTAGTAAACATCCAGTGATTTTTGTTAAGATAAGGTACGGCCTCCAGGATTAAAGAGCACTTTGGACACACGGTTGGGTTATATTTAATTTTGTTCATTGGAGAGGTCATGGATAAGATGGTTGGAATTGATGATAGGCGATCTGAGAATTTCGAATGTGATGGTGATGATTATTATTTTGAAGGCATCCACTAAAAGGGAAACGTGTGTTGGGAATTTTCATTGGCAGCCCTGACACTTCAGTGCACAGGCTGAGATTGTGTTCGAGGTGGAGAATCGTTCGTCACGTCTATTTATTTTTGAGTTCACATATTATGATGAAGTGGACACTTGTTGTATTTTTTTCGAGAGGTAGGCACTTACCGTGTTTCGACTTGCATTCTTTTGATAAGAGACGTAGTTCCGTCGTGCGTATTTTTTGTCTGACCAGATTCAGTGTTACTGTTGGAGGTTTGTTGGAAATTGCGGTTCGCCTGATATGTTAAGGGAGACGTAGTACGACCCACTTTGACGCCCGACGATAGATTTAGGACGTCACGTGTTTATTCTTGGAGTCATTGGTGATGAGACGTCCTAGGTCACGCCCGACGATAGGACTTGGAAGGCATCATGTATATACTGATTAGGTTTAGGGTGTACAGATTTCAAGTGAGCCCGACGATAGGTCTGGGATGGTAGCTGTACACACTCAAGTCTCGGTTAAGATGTGTTTCCTTTTTGTTTCTTTTGTGAAGTGGCCTGGGGGAAGGTAGCAGTTACAGTACGATATGATTTATTGTAGAGGGTCTATGCGAAGCTCTCATTGAGATAACGGGACTGTTGTTGATAAATGAGGGCTGTCCAAGTATGGGACACCGACCCGATCTAGATTAAATATTTTTACTGTGTTTCTTCGTGCGTGTTAAGCTGTATGACTTTGAGATGTTAATTTATTTTTACGAACTTCATTGTTTCTCGTTTTAACGTCCGTTTTCGTTTGATGGTGTGCATATTGACACTCAGCGTTTTAGAATGAGACTTGAGTTGCGAATGCGGTTTCGATTCGTCAGCCAGTGATTTATATCATTTTTAATTTTGTCGTATTTTCATTCTTATTCATAGTAAGTAAGTAAGTATTCACTTTACCAGTAGTGTGTTGGGACAGACAGTAAATAGAGAGATCTGTACTGGTAGCATTGTTGTCAAGGGAAAGAATTCCTTAAATTTGTAGTAAATTTTGGCGTGGACTGGTAAATTTATTAAGCATAATAAACCCATTTCTAACCTGAAAATCGGTTCAATAATAATATTTTCAAGTGACTTTTCACTTTTTGATTAACTTCAGTGTTTGGCATTTCTTCTAAATGCATGATTAGTAAGTGTTTCCTGCATTTCGCAGTTTTGTTCCTTTAGAACGACTTAACGTAAGATCCTCCCGGATCATGTGGTTGTTGGTTCCTTCCGAACAGTTGTTTGGGTGATGCACAGTTAGCATCGGGATTAACGTATCACTTAAGGGTGTCATGAATGACAAATACATGGTGGAATTTTATTTCAATTGTGAATGATGCCATTAACTTGTAGTGAACACCATGCTTTCCCATAATATTTCGCAACCTATCCAAAGCAACTGATAGTCAGTTTGGTTCGATTAAGGGTCCATTCGGCGGATGTTCCGTATCCGTGAAGGGTATTTGACTGGTGGATAACCTTAATTAAGAGAAAATCAGGCGTTCTACTTGTTGAAAGTCAGATTTTCCACGGATCGTGTGGATTAACTCTCAGTTCTCGTTTGGAATAATAGGTGCCCGGTTTTCAGGTCTTTTTTTTTTTTCTTTCAGTTTTTCAGTTTCGCTGTCCACTAACATATTAGCTTCTCCGAAGCAACTCTTCGACATTAGAAGAAACGAAGTGACGTTATGTAATGTGACTGTGTTTGGAACTTTTCAAAATCAAGAATTAAATTTTTTTTATATTTTTGTGGCAAGAATGCATATTAAATTAACGATGTTATCGTGCTCTTTCAGTTTAATAAAAGTTAGTAAGCACATTTTTGCTCCTCATTTCAAGTAGTTAGGCTTTCTTCTGAACCCCATCGTTTGGTTAAGACCGTGACCGAATTTATTCCCGCAACGACCCAAGATTTAAGAGTTCTAAATTGTTCTACTATAGCAGCCGTGGCCGACCAACGATGGAATGGTAAGTTCAAGGGTTCAGTAGAAGTGTCGCGCCAACTGTGGGGCTTAAGTCACGATGAGGAGGACGATAATATTCCACGTTGGAGGACAGTAAGAAATAACACCAACGTGATGGCTTAAGTCACTTAACGGAGAGGGCTTGAGTGCATTAAAGGAAGAACTACGAGTCATGTTGGTTGACATCAGTTAAATGATGACCAATTGTAGAATAATAGTACACGTTGGGCCTCAGTAGAAGTGGCGCCATCAACTTTGGGGCCTTAATGTCACGATAACGATGAGGAGCCCAAAGTCACGATAACGATACGATGCCACGATAACGATAATGAAATTATCCATTGAAAATAAATGTTAGAAAAATATAAAATAATGTTGAGGCCTAAGCCACATTATAAATAATACAAGCGGGTGAAAATGATGGCTGAGCCACAGTTAAACGAATTATGCCCAATGAGAGTGCTAGATATTAATACGTTTAATGAGGAGCGTAACTACTTGGTAGATAATAATAATAATAATAACAGTCACAATGCATTTTAGGAAACCAGTATTTAAAGCTGTATTGAAGCTTATGTCATGTTGCCAATATAAATTTTGGAAGTGGTAACGCTGAATTACATTCAAAGTTTATGCGTTAACATGTTCTTCATTTACTTAATTTACGGAAGCGAAACTATTTGGGATATTTATCCAAAGTAACTTATTAACTTCAGATTTTCTTTTCATTAAACAAGTTTGTGATACCAGCCACCGAAAAAAAATTTTATGAGACAACTGCTGGAATGTTGTCAGTTTCGGTATTAAATTATAACAGCGTTTGTATGTGAAAACGCGGTAGGTAGTGAATTCTTTCCCTAGTAGTTTGGAGTATTCTGGTTGCATCGACAGCCAGCGTACTCATTATTGTATTCTTTGTGGTATTGTGAGATGGAAGGTCAGGCGACCTTGGAGAAGTTAATGCAGATGATAGAGGACATGAAAGTCCAGAGTGAGAATTTGAGTAGTAAGATGGAGGATACGAAAGGGCAAATGTTAGATAGTTTGGATAGTAAGATAGATAGTTTGGATAGTAAGTTGAGAGAGGACATGAAAGTTCATAATGAGAGTTTGAGGGAGGACGCGAAAGTCCAGAGTGAGAATTTGAGAGAGGACATGAAGGCTCATAATGAAAGTTTGGATGGTAAGATTGAGGAGTTACAGAGTAGTATCGAGGATACCCAGGCTAGGTGTAAAGAGTCTAGTGATGAGTTGAAGGCTGGATTGAAGAACGTAGTTCGTGAGACATACACTATGTGCACCGAACTTAAAGAGGAAGTTAGGGGTGAGATAGGTAAACTCAACCAGCGTTTTGATGATAGCCGAGTGGAAATTAGGGATGAAATTGACAAACAATTTGCGGAAGTGCAGGTCAGTTTAAAGAACGATTTCGACAAACAGTTTTCTAAAATCCATGACAGTTTAAAAACCGATATGGACAAGCGTTTTGACGAAAGCCACGACATGTACAGTCGGTTATGCGATAGTCAGGATGAGATGAGAAAGGAACTTGACAAGCATTTACTGGAAAGCCAGGCGGCGCATAAGCAGTTGATCGACAGCCAGGTTGAATTTAAGGACGACATTACACAACAGGTCGTAGAGATGCGGATCTCCAGTGATAAGGAAAAGGGGAAAACGCTAACCATAATAGAGGAACAACGTCAAATATTATCTGCGGACATTCAGTCACTGAACAACAGGGTAGATAAAATTAGTGTGGAATTGGAGAGTCAGGTATTGTCAAAAACCGAAACCATGGAGAAGAAACTGTTGCAAGTTAATGAGGAAGCGATTAGTAAACTCCAAGTGGCTAATGAGGACTCCGAAACTTTAATTAAAGAAATTCAAGAGGAGTTAGTTGAAATGAAAAATGAACATACCAGGGAATTCAATGACAGGCAAATTAGTATAGAACAGGATTTAAGGGAAATCACGTCAGCCCAGGAAGAGACAGACAAGAAAGTTGGGTTCATTAAGAGCGAAGTGAGCAGTTGGATTAGCAGCGTGGTAGACATGCAGTCCAAGGTGGACAAAGTATTAAGTCAAACCTCGACAGCTGTTAACTCTGACCTCAGTGGTCAATTGCCAAATATCAGTCATGTGAATAATAACGGTCAGAGCTCAAATGTAGATACCAGTCGATCTCAAAGCTCAGGGGTCACCAACGTTATTAACATGATCAAGTTACATGAGGACCAGCCTAAGAAATTTAATGGAGGTCCACATACCACACCGAAGGGATTTCTTAAGGATCTCAGGGAGTACATCCGGGACGCCAAGATTCCTGAGGAACGTCAGTTGAGGGTAGCTGAAAGATATTTAGAGGGGGCACCACTTTTATGGTTTAAAGGCTTCCGATACCACTTTGATACCTTTGAGGAATTCCAGAGGGCGTTTCTTAATAAATTTTGGAGTACGGAAATTCAGCAGAGTCTTAGATTAGAGCTATACTCACGTCGGTATAATGCAATAGGCCCTACAAAGTTCAGTGAATACTTTATTGCACAAATGGTAAAGTTCAGAGAACTTGAGGCGCCGCCCTCGGAGCAAGAGTTGGTACAGGCCATCCAGAAGCAGTTACCTCCCGAAGTACAAAGGATGCTCATTGCATCAAAGGTAGAGACCCCCATGCAGGCAGAAATGATCCTTAGGCAATTGGATCATACCCATAATCAAATAGCACCCAGAGGGGGACGATCGCACGAGCAACATGTAAACACTGTTAGCCAGGTCCCAGAGGGAAGTCCAGAGGCACCTGAGCAGGGGAAACCACAGCCGATTGAGCGGAGGCGTGAGTTTCGGAATAACTGGGAACCCTCGCATCCACGAAATGAGGATTGGAAAAGGCGTAGGGGCAATTGGAATTATCCACAAAGGAGGAACCCTTACTGGAGGCGATACGATGGGGACAGAGAAAACCAGAGGAATTTCAGGAATGGACTTAATAACCGCAGGGACTGGGGAAATAATCGAACCCAGAACTTCCGCCGTGATGAGGATGAACGGTACCG
Organism: Anabrus simplex; assembly: GCF_040414725.1. Classification (NCBI taxonomy): domain Eukaryota; kingdom Metazoa; phylum Arthropoda; class Insecta; order Orthoptera; family Tettigoniidae; genus Anabrus; species Anabrus simplex. The sequence goes on from NC_090271.1 coordinate 49,488,977, forward strand.
TGAACGTGTTCAGTACACCGACGGGTTAAGGAAGGACCACGAAAGAAAAAAATGGCAGGGGGCTATACAGCGCCAGGACGTCAACACCGATTGTTTCGGGGCTGAAAGTTTGGAGTTCCAGCAGGCACATAGGCAAGACCAACGAAACTCCGGTCTGAACCCGTTTGCGCCGAATTTTGAGCAGGAGTCAATGTCGACGCTTGATAGAAGAAAACCAACTTCAAATTCCCAGTAGGAAGAGGTTCAGAGTCTTTCCTCCCAGATTCTGAAGGAGAGACGACCAAATGACGCACATAACATCGATAACAGCCAGAAACAGACTCCTAGCAACTCCCAATAAAATGATGATGGCAACCCAATAAAATTTACAGATTTATCATAGAGCCGAAGAAAGAATTCCACTACAGGATGACGCAGCCTTGCCAGCTGGGGAAATGGTCACCGAAGAAGAAGAAGAAGAAGAAGAAGAGGTACAACCAGTAAATATGATCGTCACGTCGAGAGGAAGACGGGTCGAGGCACCACTCCAAGGACAGGCAAGCAGCGGGAGTAAAGAAGAGAAAGACGCTGAATGTTTACAATGTTCATTCTTAAGAGAAGACTTTGTTGATGACATCTGTAACGCGATCCTATTGTTGGAAGAAGAAAACAGGGAAATACGTGAAAGTAACAGAGCCCTACGTCAAGAGTGAGATCGGCGGGGAAAGTTACGTAGAATCATGGTTCATCTGTATCAAAATTTCTGTATCAGAATTTTGAAGGAATATATCTGTTTAAATATTTCCCCTTTCTGGGTAAACATTTCGTGGTTGTAGGTGGATTATGAACCCATAATTCTACGGTGAGGAAAAATTTTTTATTTTTCTCAAATATTTATTTGGTATTCAGAAACGACTGTATGTTTGAGGGCAGCCATTTTGCGCTCCCAAGAGCCCGATGTTGCGTGGGAAGGTTCCCGCAAGGCGAGCTCGTGGATTGCCGGGACACCTCGGTGGAGCTCGAGTGCCCGACAATTTTCTAAATTAATGAATTCTGCACAACGAGGGATTTTGACAATATAGTAAAGGAAGAAATAAATAAGCAAAATTATTCATACACCCTCTGTGAAGGTAGTGACACCAGGGACAATTTAGATGCAGTTAAGCCCAAGTGTGTGTTAGCGTGAGAACAGCGAGCTAGTTACACGTGCCAAGGTCATGGGCAGAAGAAAAACGCGCGAAACGTACGGGCAGAAACAATTTATTTCTCCTGTTGTGAGTGCAGAAAAATTATAAAATTAACATCGAACATAAGTGCAAGTCTGTCCGGAGTTCTGGGACAAGTTTTATCAAAATCGGTTTATTAGAAACAAATTTGGCAGATTTCACAACCAAGCCTCATAGAGGGGATAGCGTCCTTCCGGAAATTATAAAAGAAACCCCCCACCGTAGATTTTTGAGTGTCGATCTGGAACTTGAGGCCGCGGGAGCTCGTGCCCGTCGTCATTAGAATTTCGCGCCAGATTGACCGACAATAATCAAATACATGTTCGTGGCTAAAGTCCATATATTTAGTAAGAAGAAAAGTGAATTGGAGAAGCTGTGAACGTTTGCAGACGAACTGGGAAGGTGTAGGCTGGTTGAAAAATACACAGCAGATTTTATTTTTATCATTTCCTGTACTCTTGTAAGTGAAGAAGGTCTGGGGGAAGCGATTCAAAATAGTTCGACTCCCTTATCGGCCGAACACCTGTTCTTGTTGAAACAACGGGGAGAGAAACCACTCTGGGAGACGCATCAGACAGTTATAGCCGACTGCAGAACGAGGGAAGTTCGTGGTGCAAGTTACAAAGAAAGTGCATTATTTGTGGTAATTTTAATCTCGTGTGTGTGTGAAGGGTAGTGTTTGGATGAGTGAGTTTTTAAATATGAAAATGTTATCTGTGAAAATGAGGGGCTAAGTACGAGGTTGCTGGGATGATGCAATCAGAATGCTGAGAATGTCACCATTGTGCAGGTCTGTCTATTTTATATTATGTTGTAGTTAGTTATTTAGTTACTGTCTGTCCTAAACAAAATTTCCAGATGATTGTCGGGTGATATTCGTAATTATCAGGCGAAAGGCGTTGTAAATTTTGGTCAGCGTGTGAAATTTTCAGTGTGTAAATTTCATGTCTAGAACGGTAAAATGCGACGCTTAAAATTTTGTGTCGAGATGAGATATCATTCAAAGTACGGATTTGTGAACGTTATAAGTGTAAATTTGTCGTGGCGAATATTGTAATCTCAGGTGTCAGTTGCATTCAGAAATGCTGGTTAATAATAATAATAATAATAATAATAATAATAATAATAATAATAATAATAATAATGTCTACCGCGGGATAAGGAAATTCTTCTATGTCAAATTTCATTTAACCAGTTATTTTTACAAGGATCGTAGGCATATTTAGATAATGTCAATAAAATTTGTTAGAGTCACAGTCATTAATGGGAAGAAAATTTTGAGACATCGTGTATACTTGAATTGCGAAAGGTCGATGTGTGCTCTTGGATTTTTGAGGTTCGAAAGTCGTAATTATAGTAAAGTCAGAGATGTGCTTAAAAATGGTTGTCGTTTTCACCAGGGGATCGAAGTATGAAAAGGGGTCTTGAAGGAAAAGGGATTGAAAGCGATGAATTTATATGTACGTGAAGATGAGAGAGAAGCGTTACCGCTGGAATCAAGCGATGAGAAAGAGTGTTGAGACATTTTTGGTAGAGGAAGTATTTAGGAACAGGCTGTGTGAGGCAGGCTGTATTGTTTTCCGCAATCAATCCGAATTTGAGATGACTATGATGTGAAGCATTGTAAATTTATAGAATGATTCCAAGTGAAAACGACTCTAGTAAAATGTAAAGGTCTGGGTAGTAAACATCCAGTGATTTTTGTTAAGATAAGGTACGGCCTCCAGGATTAAAGAGCACTTTGGACACACGGTTGGGTTATATTTAATTTTGTTCATTGGAGAGGTCATGGATAAGATGGTTGGAATTGATGATAGGCGATCTGAGAATTTCGAATGTGATGGTGATGATTATTATTTTGAAGGCATCCACTAAAAGGGAAACGTGTGTTGGGAATTTTCATTGGCAGCCCTGACACTTCAGTGCACAGGCTGAGATTGTGTTCGAGGTGGAGAATCGTTCGTCACGTCTATTTATTTTTGAGTTCACATATTATGATGAAGTGGACACTTGTTGTATTTTTTTCGAGAGGTAGGCACTTACCGTGTTTCGACTTGCATTCTTTTGATAAGAGACGTAGTTCCGTCGTGCGTATTTTTTGTCTGACCAGATTCAGTGTTACTGTTGGAGGTTTGTTGGAAATTGCGGTTCGCCTGATATGTTAAGGGAGACGTAGTACGACCCACTTTGACGCCCGACGATAGATTTAGGACGTCACGTGTTTATTCTTGGAGTCATTGGTGATGAGACGTCCTAGGTCACGCCCGACGATAGGACTTGGAAGGCATCATGTATATACTGATTAGGTTTAGGGTGTACAGATTTCAAGTGAGCCCGACGATAGGTCTGGGATGGTAGCTGTACACACTCAAGTCTCGGTTAAGATGTGTTTCCTTTTTGTTTCTTTTGTGAAGTGGCCTGGGGGAAGGTAGCAGTTACAGTACGATATGATTTATTGTAGAGGGTCTATGCGAAGCTCTCATTGAGATAACGGGACTGTTGTTGATAAATGAGGGCTGTCCAAGTATGGGACACCGACCCGATCTAGATTAAATATTTTTACTGTGTTTCTTCGTGCGTGTTAAGCTGTATGACTTTGAGATGTTAATTTATTTTTACGAACTTCATTGTTTCTCGTTTTAACGTCCGTTTTCGTTTGATGGTGTGCATATTGACACTCAGCGTTTTAGAATGAGACTTGAGTTGCGAATGCGGTTTCGATTCGTCAGCCAGTGATTTATATCATTTTTAATTTTGTCGTATTTTCATTCTTATTCATAGTAAGTAAGTAAGTATTCACTTTACCAGTAGTGTGTTGGGACAGACAGTAAATAGAGAGATCTGTACTGGTAGCATTGTTGTCAAGGGAAAGAATTCCTTAAATTTGTAGTAAATTTTGGCGTGGACTGGTAAATTTATTAAGCATAATAAACCCATTTCTAACCTGAAAATCGGTTCAATAATAATATTTTCAAGTGACTTTTCACTTTTTGATTAACTTCAGTGTTTGGCATTTCTTCTAAATGCATGATTAGTAAGTGTTTCCTGCATTTCGCAGTTTTGTTCCTTTAGAACGACTTAACGTAAGATCCTCCCGGATCATGTGGTTGTTGGTTCCTTCCGAACAGTTGTTTGGGTGATGCACAGTTAGCATCGGGATTAACGTATCACTTAAGGGTGTCATGAATGACAAATACATGGTGGAATTTTATTTCAATTGTGAATGATGCCATTAACTTGTAGTGAACACCATGCTTTCCCATAATATTTCGCAACCTATCCAAAGCAACTGATAGTCAGTTTGGTTCGATTAAGGGTCCATTCGGCGGATGTTCCGTATCCGTGAAGGGTATTTGACTGGTGGATAACCTTAATTAAGAGAAAATCAGGCGTTCTACTTGTTGAAAGTCAGATTTTCCACGGATCGTGTGGATTAACTCTCAGTTCTCGTTTGGAATAATAGGTGCCCGGTTTTCAGGTCTTTTTTTTTTTTCTTTCAGTTTTTCAGTTTCGCTGTCCACTAACATATTAGCTTCTCCGAAGCAACTCTTCGACATTAGAAGAAACGAAGTGACGTTATGTAATGTGACTGTGTTTGGAACTTTTCAAAATCAAGAATTAAATTTTTTTTATATTTTTGTGGCAAGAATGCATATTAAATTAACGATGTTATCGTGCTCTTTCAGTTTAATAAAAGTTAGTAAGCACATTTTTGCTCCTCATTTCAAGTAGTTAGGCTTTCTTCTGAACCCCATCGTTTGGTTAAGATCGTGACCGAATTTATTCCCGCAACGACCCAAGATTTAAGAGTTCTAAATTGTTCTACTATAGCAGCCGTGGCCGACCAACGATGGAATGGTAAGTTCAAGGGTTCAATACTATATCAGTCTAAAAGTTTAGTACATGAAGGTTTGTAATTTTATGAGGTAATTGTACCTAAAGAGAAAATTGCGTGAAACGAAATTAATTTGATGTATTTAAAAATATCCAATGCAGGTGAACTAACTGCATTAGTACTTTTAAAATTTATAATAACATTTAAGAACATTCTGCATGTATGTGGTGAAATTTTCATTAGTCTGTTGTATATAGGAGCCAAGCTGTATTAGTTTGAATGTTGCCCAAAGCAGGCTGCAAAATTATAGCAATTACTTACTTTCTGTCCATATCTTCGTGAATATAGAGACAAATAGGCATTTATAGGCATTAGATACTGAAATATGCAAACATAGGCATAATTATATTTTCTTGTATACAACCTTAAGAGCCCGAAATAATCTTAAATCTTTTTCATAATATTTGCTAAAACAAAGTATAGGCAATTTGCGTTACATTGCATTAATAATAGTTTTATTGTGTAACTACGTCAGCAACATTTGGTAGTGCAGGTGACTAGTTTCTTTCCGAGATCATCTGACAACATTTAGAACAGCAGAGAAAGCTCCCGCCATGCGTGTTACACTTGGGTCCTATTATGCACGCCTGACCTCTCTCCTTGACATTAAACTTCCGTTACTTGGACCATTACTGAAATTCGAAATTAAATACTAAAAATTAATGAGATTTCAAGGTGATTAAGTTCGGACCCAGTAGCTTTACGTTCACATAAAATGCTGAAACTAATTAGCTAAACAAATAGAGGTGCTGTAAAACTACACGGCACTCGGGCAGAGGAAACGGAAACTAAGGCGAAACCAGTTTCTTGTGACCTCGATGTCAACAATGACCAGGGGGCATAGGATTGTCATTCATTTTGGATTGATTGATTGATTGATTGATCGATCGATTGATTGATTGATTGATTGATTGATTGATTGATTGATTGATTGATTGATTGATTGATTGATTGATTGATTGATTGATTGATTGATTGATTGATTGATTGATTGATTGATTGATTGATTGATTGATTGACGAGCGAGTTGCCGCACGCTTTGGATCGCGTAGTTGAGAATTTGCACTCGGTAGATGGTGAGTTCGAATCCCTCTGTCGACTTCTCTGCAGATAGTTTTCCATGGTTTTCAAATTTCACACCAGGCAACTATTGTCACCATACAGTACTACGGCCACGGTCACTACCTTTCAATCCTATATCTTTCCCATCCTTGTGTGGCCGAAATCTTCAATGTGTTGGTATCTAAGGGAATTCAGTAATGGATTGATCAATCGATTGTTTAATTGATAGATCATTTTTTTTACTTAGTTAGTTAATTTATTTATATTAAGGAGTTGAAGATCGTTATTGTGAAAGGAAGATTTCTCTACCTTTAAACAACTAAGGTTATGAAAGTATAGATCTGTGACAGGTAGAAAGAAGGAACGAATTGCTTTCAAAATAAATTGTTTTATGCGAGGCTACAGACGAAAGTGGCAACTAAGTTATTTTACAAGGTGACGTGGTTGAATAAATACTGCTTCACTTGAGTGGCATGGAATGAGATAGATGAGGAAGAATGAGATAGATATATTAGGTATATGTGAGGCAAGATGGGAAGGAAATGGAGACTTCTACACTGATGAGTTTAGAGTAATTTATAGTGGTGGAGAGAAAATATGAAAGCATGGAGTGGCACTTATAATAAGAGGAAAATGATCAAATGTTTGCCGTACCTACCATGTCAGCGACCGGTTAATGATGGTGAAAAAAACAGTGCACCTGTGGACTTGGTAGTAATTCAGTAATTCAGACATATTTCCCAACATCGGCTCATGACTTGGAAGAAGTGGAGACAATGTATCAAGATACTGAACACCTATTAAAACTAACTAAAGAAAAAGATAATGGGCGAGTTTAATGCAATAGTGGGATCCCATACAGGCAATAAGACAGTAGAAAATTTTAGTCCGGGATAACAAATGAAAGAGGTGAAACTTTGGTAGATTTCTTCAGTCCAAATGATATGGTTATTACAAACACATTATTTGAAGTTCCTCTTAGAAGGAGGTACGCGTGAGAAGCGTCAGACAAAAGACGATTTCAGTTAGATTATATACTAATTAAGCGAAGATACAGGAATCAGATAAAAACATGCCACAGCTATCCAGGTCCCGATAGAGATAGTGACCATACACTTGTCTCAGCCAAGTGCAACATTAGTTTTAAAAGAACTAAAAGATCTATCAAAAATAAGTTGAAAGTAGAAGGACTGAAGGAAGCAGCAACAAAAGTGACTTTTGAAGAACGAACCAATGGAGAAGATAATGGAAGTACCGAGCTCGATAGCTGCAGTCGCTTAAGTGCGGCCACTATCCAGTATTCGGGAGATAGTAGGTTCGAACCCCACTGTCGGCAGCCCTAAAGATGGTTTTCCGTGGTTTCCCCATTTTCACACCAGGCAAATGCTGGGGCTGTACATTAATTAAGGCCATGGCCGCTTCCTTCCAACTCCTAGGCCTTTGCTATCCCATCGTCGCCATAAGACCTATTTGTGTCGGTGCGACGTAAAGAGACTAGAAAAAAATAAATAAATAATGGAAGTGATGAGCCCATGCAGTGGAATAACATCAAGATGAGGAAAACTGAAGCAACAAATGGGCTTTCAGGAAAAAGGAAATTGGAGCCCAGAAAACCTTGGATGACAGAAGAAATACTAAACCTAATTCAAGATAGGAATAAGCTCAGGAAGGAAAACAATGTAGATGATTACAAAAGAATTAAAAATCACATCACAACCAAATGCAGAGAAAAAAAGATAAATGGACCAAAAGCATTGCTGAAGAGATAGAAGAAGAAGATATACAAAAAGGAGAAAACAGGCTCAAGTTTCTAAGAAAATCAGTACCCTGCAATACCAAAATAGAACCAAATCTGCAGTAGTAAAAAATAAAGAAGGAATATTACTGGCAGACTATGATAAGATATGTGCTCGCTGGAAAGAATACATAAAAGAACTGTACGATGATAAGGACTTCAAGAATGAAGATAATCTAATTGAAGACATAAATGAGTGTGGAAGAGAAATGGAAGGTCCTCCAATCATGAGACATGAATTTGAACATGCCCTCGGAGTCTGAAAGAAGGAGAAACAACCGGTGTTCATGGCATCCCAGCAGAATTACTGAAATTTTAAGTAACAACATGTAAAACCAATTACTAAGAGTAATAAATGAATGCTACGAAAGATAAATCGTGCCAGAAGACTTCGCACAATGCAGAACCATTACAATTTCTAAAATAGGAAGGGCAGTTGACTGCCGCAGTTATGGGACACTATAAATATTAACATATGCCTCCAAGATACTCATTAACATAATAAAAGGCACTGTAGATAAGTATGTTGCAGAAGACCAATTTGGTTTTAGACAAGGCAGAAGAACAAGAGAAGCAATTCTAGCCTTACGCAAGTTATTGGAGAGAAGGGTGGAAATGAATAGAACAACTTATCTTACCTTCATTGACTTAGAAAAAGCTTTTGACCATGTGTACTGGGAACCATTGTTTTGAACTATGAGGAAAATAGGACGGGACTTGACTGGAAGGTTAGAAGAATGATTAATCAACTGTATCTGAACCAAAGCACAAAAATAATCATCAATCAGGTAGAAGAAAAGGCCAGGATTAGAAAAGGAGTTAGAGAAGGTTGTACCCTATCAGCGTATTTATTTAATATGCTCATTGAGGAAGCTATTCAGACGATGAAAGAGACGACAAAGGGAATAAAAGTCAATGGTGAAAGGATACACTGCATCAGATTTGCAGATTATATCGTATTAATTGCAGGCTCAGGAAAAGAAATGAATAGAATGCTGTAAGACCCCTCAGACACTCTTAAACTATGGAAGTTGAAAGTAAACAAACGGAAAACGAAAGTAATCATAGTACGGAAAAATATGGAAGAAATTAAAACCAATATGAAAATTGATGACGTAAAAATTGATCAGGTGAAACATTTATGTTGTCTTGGTAGTATGATAACAGAGGATAATAGATGCTTCCTGGAAGTAAAGAGAAGAATTGCATTGGCAAAACAGGCATTTATGACTGAGAAAAACGTTTTAACCAGCACACACATGAATATAGATGTCAGAAAATAATTTGCAAAATCATTTGTATGGAGTACACTTCAGTATGGAAGTGAGAGTTGGACTCTAGTTAAATTAGAAAGGAATCAACTTTAAGCTGCTAAAATGTGGATATGGCAAAAAATGACCAGAACGAGCTGGACGAAAAAAAACCAACTTGGAAGTCTTAATGGAAGTTAAAGAAAAGAGAAGATTATTAAAGGAAATGGAAAACAGGAAATGAAAATTTATTGGACATGTCATCAGAAACAACACTTTCATCACTAATATTTTTGAATGGAAGGTGCTGGAGAAGAAAGGGAGAGGAAGACCTAGGATGAAGTATTTGGACGACATCAAGAAGAGGTTAGAAACTGAAACGAACAGCCAATGAAAGAAGAGAGTGGTTGCATCGACAGGGAATTAGCCTTTAGAATATTGATTGATTGATGAATAACAGCCTTAGTTTTCACATTCAAAATTATAATATTCTAATCATAACAATTTTAAAAATTCTATTGACTGGAATGATCGTAACAAAATTATAAAATATATTTCGAACTTTATTCGTACAATCATAAGATACATTTCTACTAAATTTGATCTCATTTCTCTCAAAATTGTGTCACGACGAACGTTTCTTATTGCGCGTCAAAATTGTATAAAAGGAAGAATAACTTCAAACCAAACCAAACCAAACCAAACGACTTAAGCGAAGGAAATTTATTAAACAGCTTACTAGGAAGCATGTGTTTGTGTGAGATAAATTTCATGACAATAACTTGAAAACTGGAGAAGTTTGAAATTTCAGTCGTACCTCCCCTTAAATCATATCATCTTGTGCCTCTCCTTCCACAGACGGAGCTAAGATACTCGATGTAACAATATTGTTTTTTTTTTTTTATCTCTCCACTGTATTATTGTACCTGGAGAGAGGACATTGTTCCGTAAAACCCTGTGACCATAGTCATCATTAGATACTTCCAGACGGTTGGATGGGGATAAAGACTCACCTTGTTGCAGTGATGTTCACACGGCTGTCCTTCAAGCCGTTCAGCCCTTGAACCGTGCCCGTGGCTACGTTGTGGGGATCAACACCTTACACAAGCCTGCCACCAGGCAGCCAGACAGGATCCCGGGCCGTTCAATGCCCAGATTACGTTGTTTATAACCCTCTGACACATTAAAATATTAATGATGAATCGCATTCCAGAACTACTTCCCTTACCAGCCTTCCGTCACCAGCATACAGGGAGGTGCTTAACATCTTCACTGCGTATTTTACGTTGTTTATAACCCTCTGACACATTAAAATATTAATGATGAATCGCATTCCAGAACTACTTCCCTTACCAGCCTTCCGTCACCAGCATACAGGGAGGTGCTTAACATCTTCACTGCGTGTTAACCTTTCAAATGGTGTTGAAACGGTCCATCACTCCCAGTGCACTTGTAGGCTAGTGCGGCAAACGATGTACGATGGCGTACGCACACATCTCGTGCACAGTCCTTCCACAAACGTAAACAAATAGCTCGTATCGTCACCAGGTGGTGTACATTTTTTTTACAAATTGTTTTACGTCGCACCGTCACAGAATAAGTCCTATGGCAGCGATCGTATGGGAAATGCCTAGAAGTGGGAAGGAAGCGGCCTTGGCCTTAATTAAAGTACAGCCCCAGCATTTGCCTTGGGTGAGAATGAGAAAATTCAGAAAAACATCTTCAGGGCTTCCGACACTGCGGTTCGAACCCATTATCTCTCAAACGCAAGCTCAGAACTACACGCCCTTAACCGCACGGCCAACTCGCTCGGTCAGGTGAAGTTCGTGTGTTTCCCTAATCTCTTCTTGCTTTATAAGAGAGAGATGTGAAACCGCAGCTGTACTAGGGCATAATCACAACCCGTTATCTGAATACATAACATCCTGCCTCCAAATTACAAATTCTGCCAAAAAGCTACTGAAGACATAACAGACCGTTATAAACAATTCATTCCTCTCTTCATGAAACACAAAATAATCTCGATGTGCAAGATGTCAACAATATAAGAACAATAGATATAAAAAGGTCCTCCTCTGTGGCGTATGGGTTAATGTGATTAGCTCCCACTCCCGAAGGCCCGGGTTCGATTCACGGCTCTGCCACGAAATTTGAAAAGTGGAACGAGGGCTGGAACGGGGTCCACTCAGCCTCGGGAGGTCAAATGAGTAGAAGTGGGTTCGTTTCCCACCTCAGCCATCCTCGAAGTGGTTTTTCGTGGTTTCCCACTTCTCTTGAGACAAATGCCAAGATGGTACGGAACTTAAGACCAGGGCCGCTTCCTTCTCTCTTCCTTGTCTATCCCTTCCGATCTTTCCATCCACCCACACAGCCCCTGTTCAGCATAGCAGGTACTGGCACTCCTCTCCAGTGATATCACTCGACCCAAAATCTCACGCTCCAGGACACTGGCCTCAAGGCAGTAGATATATGATCCCTCGCTGAGTCCGAGGGAAAAACCAACCCTGGAAGGTAAACAGAATAAGAAAGAAAGAAAGATATAAAAAGATGGAGTTTTTAGAAAAACTACTCGAAATGTACAAAAAATGGAAAATATTCACGATTAAAATTCTCAAAACAATAGCCTGCCTTGTGGCCATGGTTGTTAAAGCGCCAAGTGCGTGTGGTCCGACACCGACATTTGCCGGTTTGAGGTTCCGTTGGTCAAAAAATCAGAATGTTGGCCAGCAGGGTAGGAGAGGTGATGGTTTACAATTTCTAATCACTAGATTGCGTGCCAAAAGCTTGGATTACCGAGCTCGATAGCTGCAGTCGCTTAAGTGCGGCCAGTATCCAGTATTCGGGAGATAGTAGGTTCGAACCCCACTGTCGGCAGCCCTGAAAATGGTTTTCCGTGGTTTCCCATTTTCACACCAGGCAAATGCTGGGGCTGTACCTTAATTAGGGCCACGGCCGCTTCCTTCCCACTCCTAGCTCTTTCCTATCCCATCGTCGCCATAAGACCTATCTGTGTCGGTGCGACGTAAAGCAACCAGCAAAAAAAAAAAAAAAGCTTGGATTGAAGGCATATGCCGAATGTTACGAGAGGATGGTACGGTTGCCAAGTTGTGCTTCCTCTTAGAATTACCACCACTACCACATACTGATCTCTACATGAAATCCCTGGGTGGTTAACCCTTTCATGACAGTTAAGGGATGTCATGCATGTATTCTGTCTTCCATCCCCAGGGGAAGACTTCTGATGTCTATCATTATCCCACCTTTCCTGATCCTCACTTTTTATTTATTCTCTTCTTCTGCAACCTCGCCACACCTTGATGGAGTGGCGGGTGCGAAGGGATTTTTTTTTTCTATTTGCTTTAGCCTACGTTGCACCGACACAGGTAAGTCTTATGGCGACGATGGGACAGGAAAGGCCTAGGAATGGGAAGGAAGCGGCCGTGGCCTTAATTAAGGTACAGCCTTATCATTTTACCTATTGTGAAAATGGGAAACCACGGAAAGCCATCTTCAGGACTACCGACAGTGGGATTCGAACGCACTATGTCCGCAGCTCACAGCTGAGCGTCCCTAACCGCACAGCCAGCTCGCCCGGTCAGGAATGTTTTCACTATTGCGCGTTTCTGCATCGTTGGTAGAGAGGTGTGTTGTGTGTACTGAAACAAGCTCAAACATCCAGTCCCCAAGACTGAGGAATTAACCAGGCGCGCCTAAATCCTCGACCAGCCGGGAGTCGAAATTGGGACCCCCTGAACCGAATGCCTCGGCGCTGACCGTCATTCATTAAGGAGATATACCCTTCAATTGATTTAACTCTTAACTGTGCAGCACTGCAAACGTACAAAGAAGAGTTTATTTCAAAAAATAAGGTTCCTAGAAAGAAACCACAATTTAATTTCATCGATTGCAAATGCATTGTCCTGCATAAGAGGCTTGCAATGCACTAGCGCCAGCGTCTTGGAAATGTGCAGCAATCCAACTGCTACTCTGGGAGCGAAACGCTGGCAATTTCACGATTTAAAAAGCCTAAAGAGCTTAAATGTTTTTTTAAGAATTTACTTGCTTACTGCACATTCTTTTAGACAATGCAGTATTGCTACAACGAAAATGAAACATAGAATGGTATATCCGATTGCTCTACCATCTGCTTGATATAATAGTGAGAACTACTTGGATTTTGAGCAGAAGTAAATGTATCTAAGTAAGAAAATGGTATGAACTTTTAAAAAAATCGTAATTCTCATTGATCTAAACCCTGTGTAGGATTGCAAAGGGGTATTTCAAGCAAGGAAGGCGAAGTTTCGACATCATTGAGCAAGAGAAAACAAAGTTTCGAGAATCGTCAATCCCTGCAACTAATGTAAGGAAGGATTTTTAGCGACCACTTGCCACCATGGAATGAAAAATGTACTACTTGCAAATTGCTCTTGTGTAAAGAGCACACTCATGTGAGAATAATGTAAAGTGAAACCTCTGTAGGCCTATAAACAGAGAAAGTAATTATGTCAAGGCTTTTAATTCTAGTTAACTGGAGTTAAGTGTACAGTTAAACAGTGGAGGTAAAATCAGCAGTGATCATAAGCATGGACATTGCCGAAGTGTGGTAGTAGCGTCTGTAGCTAATTCATCTTTGCACGAGTGACCCAAAAGTCCGTTAACATTTGATGAGGCAATACTTCACCGAATATTGGAGGTAAAGAGGTAATAACTGACAAACATGACTGGCATGACATGGGGTTTTATCACTGCCTTCGTAATGTACAGGTCGTACTGTGGAAAGCGCGCCAAGCCTATCAGCTGATAAATTGAGGCGAGCTAAGCGAATGTTACGAGTTGTACTTGTGAGGGTAATGCATAAAAATTGGGAGCATTCTTTGGATAACTGTGACTGTTCAAAGATAGAACTTTATATTTAACTGTACTGCTTGTCTATTCTCTAAATTTATCACATCAGGAATTACGTAAACAGCTGTTATTAAATAATGAGGCCTCATAGTTTAGGTTAGGTATGTCATCTACACGTGACGAGTAATGTAAATTCAAGGGACATGATACATCTCTTGGAATGTATTCATTGAATTGTTATCGTACAGCACGTTCTTGTAGAACTATAATGTTTTGCGAGTTTAAATACAGTGTGGAAGTTCTCAGTTTCCACAACGCTAAGAACTTGTGCGTACCACGGCCAAGATACACTATACAAGTAAAAATACACTAAAAATTTCATTTCCTTCGTATGAGAACAGGATACCTTTATGAAAAACGAAAATCCCAACCGAAAATGTACATGTTACGAAGAATACAGGAGTCTGTTTTACTCAATTTCCGGAGCTGAGGGGAAGTTTGCTTTTGACTTTCTTGTTGAATAGATTTATAGCAAGTCGTTTTATTGTTGATACAGAAAAAAAGCATGGAAGTAATATACACTAAATGGTCAGTAACCAAGTGAACCTTCATATGGTTATTTCTTGGGTTAATAATGTTGAGTACGCGCTGCCTTTCCTCCCCAAAAGTAATGCGAGTAAAAGCATGTTAGAGTAAGCTAACTTGACACGTGCTCTTAAATTGCTATTCAAGAATGAAAACTGTAAAAAGCAACGATTTATTGTTAAAACAGCACCACACACAATTAGCAAATAAACAAAGCCACATAAACATACATTTTACAAGGAGGTTATACAAACTTAAAAGGAGCAAAGAGAGAATGTAAAGATTGGTCACTAAGTCTTTGGAGTCGTTTTGATGTAGATGGAGCCACCACAAGCAAAAACCAGTCTATAAATGTACAACTAAATGCAGTTTATAAAACCTAACCTTCTGTTAAACGAGCTTAGCTTTTTCACGCATACATTTTAAAATATAAAAAATAAGCTATTGCTGGTAAATAACATTTAGTTGTTACAAGCAGTGCAACTTAATAATTAAGAAATTAATACTTAATAATTAAGGAATCATTTCTCAGCAATTTCCGTGAAAGAGGGAAATAACTAACAGATCTTCCTGGACAGCGAATTAATATTTGGGAGAACATGGGCTATGCCTAAACAAAAAATGATACAAATGTTTGTGTGGAAGAAAGGGTGTCAAGAAAGTCTTCGAAAGATAGTGCCAGAAGTGTCAAGAGAAACCAAGAAAGCTACTGTATTTATGGCTATCTAGAGATAGATCTCCATCTTTTTATTAATACATAATAATTATTTGTTGGGTATAATTACGAGTAAAACCCTTAAGCTTTGACAGCGTGGATCACTCTTCAAACCTACTTCTCCTAAAATTACATGGACCTAACTTAAGAGATATGATGCGATTACAGGTATTAATGATCTCTCCTGTTATAATAACATAACATTTGTTAACCAACATTTGTTAATATTTCGTAATTACAAGGTACAGACCTATCATGTCCTTGCATTGCACGGCTCGGACGGAGAAAACAGTTCGCCTCTTTGCGTGACGTCATCGTAGCTACAGTACGGCCTGTACCTCACGAAGGCAGAGGTTTTATTGACACCGAAATAAAATACACAAAATGACCAGCAGATGGCGCTGGACAACAACACGTCAGGTACAAATGGCCCCACATGTTTAACCACCGCCGTCTGAGATGGCGGTGTGGTTGACATGGCGTGGGGTTTTGTTGACACCAACAACGAGTGTACAAACAGGCCAACAGATGGCGTTGGGCAGCAACACATCAGTGATGCCGCATGACACCCCTGTATGATATAAAAAGACCTGTCGTTAGAGAAGGCGTCAGATGCGCCTGCAATCGTGGCAAGTTAACGTTACCAGAAAAGGCGCTGTTAGAGAAGCTTTATTTACTTTATTTTGGATGTATAATGTAACAAGAACTGTTCAGTCTGTCAAACACACAGCAATTACAATATAAATTATAACACTATAAACATATCTGTAAAAATACACACTATCATAAAAAGAATGACATGTTTCGTGCTACAAGAACATCCTCAGATTCTATAAAATCACTTAAAGCAGTCCGACTCGTTGGCTGAACGGTCAGCGTACTGGCCTTCGGTTCAGACGATCCCGGGTTCGATTCCTAGCCGAGTCGGGGATTTTAACCTTAATTGGTTAATTCCAATGACGCGCAGGTCGCCTACGGGAGTCAAATAGAAAGACCTGCACCTGGCGAGCCGAACCCGTTCTGGGATATCCCGGCACTAAAAGCCATACGACATCGCACTTAAAGCATGCTTATATATGTACAGTTTTGTTTACGTTGCGTAAACTTGTCAATGATAGAGAGTCTAGTGATAACATGAACCAATAATGACAAAAAACAAATTTACAACTGCCGATGCTAAGTCCGTTGTCACCAAACACTATTACAGGAAAAAAACACTTTATTTTGGAGTCAATAAAACTGAATGTCATGCCAATCGTGTGTGTCAATTATTACCTCTCTACTTCCAATATTCCGTGAAGTATTGCCTCGTCAAATGTTAACGGGCTTTTGAGTCACCCTATATAGGCTATAAAACATTCAAAACTAATCATATTTTGATTGACAAATATATTAAAAAAACATCCTCTACTTTTGGAATGAAGAAACCCAAGAAATAATAAATTGTGCATTTAAGGGTTAACTGATACTCTCTTTCTGAAGTTATCTCTCCTGTGATAGTTAAGAGAAGCTGGTAATCCTGTTCATTGATCACTTAAAACAACAATCACCAAGCATCTTACTCACCGATCTAGAAGATTCATAAGCCAAAGATGGATACATTTTACAGCTATTTGAATTTCGAATCCAAATGGAACACATTCTTTCCCCCACTCGTTGCACTCAAAGCATATGAGGTTCCCTGCAGCTGCGTTACATATTCCTGTGTGATATTCTTCATTTAAATGTCTCCTTGTGGAGTCTTCTCACGAAGTGTGGTAGCAGATGTAATAATAATATTCTACCCCATATTTCGTTCTAAGCCGTGCTACGATGTGTTCGGAATGTATAATTGTAATGTGCTCTGGATTCAGATTGGAAAGCAACGGTACTGCATTCATGATGGAAGCACAGCTCCGACAGATCTGTGTCTTTACCTACTAGCCGGATGTTGATGGGAAGAAGTTCTGTAACATTAATCCCTAGGGTTTATAGCAGTGTAACAGTATCGAGGAATGTTTATAATTATATAATGTAAATACTCAAATAAATTATTACTAGGTGTTAGTGTTAAATTTACAATTAATTATTTTCTTCTTCTCCTTCGTATTATTATTATTATGATGATGATGATGATGATGATTATTATTATTATTATTATTATTATTATTATTATTATTATTATTATTATTATTATTATTATTATTATTATTATTATTATTATTATTAGAGAAATAGTAATTCGCCTTAAGACATAACAGTGGTGACGTGAAGCAACTGCTGGGTGCCATAAATTATTTGAAGAGAGGGTATATAAATCCTCTACCTTCTCAAACACGTCGGACAATCAACACTTGGGCTTGCTTTCTACGAGTGGAATGTGAGTAAATCCTACTGATCCGTTGATATTAGGCCGGCACACACTTGATTGTGAGACCACCTCCTTAGAAAGGTCCAGCCCATTCATCACACTGTACGCGGGGATAAGAAGTGGCTGCTTGTTGGCAGCCAGATAATCATTACACTTTAAACTCTACTTAAGCTGTAATAATCAGGTCCTAGGTAGACAGCAGGCTCTGTCTTATTCATAACGAAACTCACTTACTTGTTGAGTAAGACGGGGTGTTGTTTCTCTTTAGGTGTGTTCAATGTCGCTGTCCAGTGTTTAATCCCCCGGAGAGTTCCTTAACGTTTCATACGAAGAAACCAATTGAAGACTTACCTTTCTAAAGAGAATAAGTGCTAAAAAAAAACGTTTCCGTGGTGTCAGCCAAAAGGTGAATACATTTCATTCCACTAGATGTTGTCTAGCCATCGTTGACGGATTAGTTTCAGACTTTAAAAGTCTTTGAAGTTGGCGTCAGGAGTCTCGAGCGAAAAGTCGACGTAACGCTTTCCACGAAACACAAGTGATTATTGCTCAGAAACAATTAGATATACGGAAATGGTTTATATGTTTTATTTCAAACTATGACGTAATTGCCTTCTTTCCGTGCTCAAAAGAGTACGGAAAGTAACATTTTACCGAACTGTATTATTATTATTATTATTATTATTATTATTATTATTATTATTATTATTATTATTATTTATTATTATTATTATTATTATTATTATTATTATTATTATTATTATTATTATTATTATTATTATTATTATTATTATTATTATTATTATGCGTGAATGGTCCCTTTCGGAACACACGAAGCTTTATTTATTATTTCGTTTGCGGAGGATCCAGGATGCTTTCATCTGTTGACTAAAGATCCTCTTCCTTTCTTCCGTCCATTTGGTACCTGCTCTTTTTGGTACTTCATTCTCTGGAGTAATTTCCCACTTGTCAGTCTTCTTTCTATATATATTTCAATTCAAAATTTCTTCAGGTTGAATTTGTGCGCTCTTCATGTCCTCTTTTGTTTGTTGTATCCAAGGAAAATTCTTCAGTTTATCAACTCTTTCAAGAATTTGGTGGGTTAGTCTGGTTTCTGGAAGCCTCTTAACATGTCCATAAAATTTTAGCCTTCTTTTTCTGAGGTCTGCTGCAATATTAGATCATTTTTCTGTGGATTTCCGGTTTTGGAGGCGGTACCCTTCTTCCGTGTGTCTTGGTCCTAAAATTTTCCTCATGAGTTTTCGCTCTTCTTTTAGGATATTTTCCAGCTCGCCCATTCTATGAAGCGTTAAGTTTCCCCTGCATATAAAGACTCAGGTTTGATTACAGTATTGTAATGTTTAATCTATGTGGAGAGACATACATTTTTTGTTGTAGATTTCTCTTGTTCTACCATATGCTCTTCTGAGTTTTCGGACAGGGTTGTTTTGGGCTATTTTCTCTTGTCTGGTTGGTTCGAGGATTTCGCCCAGGTATTTGAAGTGAGGGACTCTGTTGATTTGTCTGTATTTTGTATTGAGACTATGGATGTCTAGTTTTGCACAGAAAAATTCCGTTTTCTGGAAGGAGATATGAAGTCCGACCTTTCTGGCACATTCTTGGAGAATTTCAACTTGCTTTATTGCTGTGACTTCATCGCTGGACAAAAGGGCCAGGTCATCCGCGAAGGCTAAGCATGGAATTTCAAGTTTTTTTTTTCCCCCCAATGTTTACTGGGTTCCAGCTATTTTGAGCTTTCAGTTCTTTTTCGCATTCCCTCATCACCTTATCTAGGACGAGGTTGAAGAGGAGGGGTGACAGTCCATCTCCTTACCGGACACCAGTTTTTATCAGGAATTCGTCTTGAGATTTCTCCCATGAATTTTACTCTTGACTTCGTGTCAGTGAGGGTCTGTTTGGTCAAGTTTAGCGTTTTGGAGTCTAGTCCCTGTTCTTTCAGGATGCTGAACAGAGATTGACGATCAATTGAATCATAAGCCTTCTTGAAATCTACGAAGGTACAGATGATTGGAAGGTTTCTGAGGGCCATGAATGTTAGAGAGGTTTTGAGGTTGAAGATCTGTTCAGTGCACGATCTGTGAGAGCGGAACCAATCTTATGCTCGAGTTGTTCTTGTATTCTTTTCAACAGGCATGCAGAGAAAATATTGTAGCCGACTTCAAGGAGGGAGATTCCCCTATAGTTGTTGACATCAGTTTTGTCTCCTTTTTTGTGAAGTGGGTGAATCAAAGCACATTTCCAGTCTTCTGGCAGTTTTTCATTTTTCCAGATTTTCTGTATGATTTCTGTAAGTTCCTTGAGTGCATTTGGACTTAGATTCTTAAGGAATTCTGCAACAATCCCGTCACTTCCCGAGCTTCTGTTGTTCTTTAGTCGTTTAATCTGGCTCTGAATTTCTTCCTGGTTTGGTGGAGGTGATTCTGAGTGACTGAAACTGGATGCTTCTTCAAGAAATCTTTCAGTGGGTTCGGGGCAGTTAAGAAGTTCTGAGAAGTACCATACAATTTCTTGGCAGTTTTCTTTATTAGTAAGCGCCAATTTTCCGTCTTGTTTCCTGAAACATAAGTTCTGTGGAATGTATCCTCGGATTTTTTCTGTGAATGTTCTGTAGAAATCCCTTGTGTTGTGGTTTCTAAAGTTTTCTTCAATTGAGTCCAGTTATTCTTTCAGGTGCTTTCTTTTTCCTTGCCTGATGGTTTTGGATACTTGTTTTCTGGTATCATAAAATTCTCCTTGAGTTTTATTATTATTATTATTATTATTATTATTATTATTATTATTATTATTATTATTATTATTATTATATGACGCGAATAAGCCCATTACGGCCATGCAAAGTACTTAGAGGCGTGCTTGTGCCTTCATTCGTGCCCATATTTCTTTCATTCTTTTACTGTGGGTTTCTTCCTGTCTTTAGACCAGCTTGTTCCAGTCTTCTTCTTTGGTCTTTCCTCTTGGTCAGCTTGCAATTTGTGAATTCTTAATCTGAAGATTATCCTGTTTTAGTGTAATTCCTGCCTGTTTCAACTCGATTTTGATTTCGCCAATCCATTTCATTCTAAGGCTTATCGTAGAAATCAACTATTTGTTTTCTAAGTCTGCCTCGATGCGTTTTTTAAAATATTCTATGCCCATAGAATATTAACCTTTGTTTTCTAATGTCACCGTGAATATGTTTGTGGATCGTTTGATTTCCTGTCTGCCTCTGAGTCGGTAGCTGCCTCTGTGGATCAGTGGTAGAGTGTCCGCCTCCGGATCCCAAGATAGAGGGTTCAAACCCGGCAGAGGTAGTCGGATTTTTGAAGGGCATTCGACACTCCATGTCGTACGATGTCGGCATGTAAAAGATCTCTGGTGACACGTTTGGTGTTTACCCGACCAAATTCATTACATCTCAGTCATAGATGCCCATGAGAGTTCCGGTTTACTCGGTCTGCCATCTAGTGAGCCTAGAGTAAAACGGAACGTCGAAATTGACGAGAAGACACCCAGATGGCGTCAAATTGAAATGTCTGCACACGGTAGCTGAGGTCATAGGATTTTTTTTTTTTTTTTTTTTTTTTTTTGAGTCGGTATTGTCCGTCGGCAAGTTTTGGACCTAAAATATTTCTTATGATCTTTCGTTCCTTTTCCTCAGTGTTTTCAATGTCTGTTTTCCTGTTCAAAATTAGCATTTCTGGCCCATTAAGACTTTGTACTTTAATGATTATATTGTAACGTCTTAGTTGTGTGCTTGGAAGTGCATTCTTTATTGTAGAAATTTTGGGTCAATTGGTATGCAGTTTCAATCTTTTGGCATCTATTATTATTATTATTATTATTATTATTATTATTACTATTATTATTACATTCCTTTATGGGCATTTGAGATCACGTTTAGCAACAATCACACATTACTGGAGGCCTTCTTAGCAGCCCAAAATCTACGTATTCTTTCTCTGTCGGTCTGTCTTCTTTTCTCTGTCCAACGCCTATTCAGTTTCTGTTCGTCATGGAAACCTCTGAAGCTGTCGATCACTGATCTATACTTTGTTCGTTTTGAGATGTCTTCCCGATTTAATCCAGACTGCTCAGGATTCTTCCTTACGGTCTGGGCGGCGGAAGAGGAAGTTTTCCAACGGCTGAGGCGGCGGACGAACTGGCTCTACGGCTGACAACCGTAGTTCTGACAGCGGGTGGAGGAATATGTCCCCCAGTCTTACAGTGAGGTAACATTATTATTATTATTATTATTATTATTATTATTATTATTATTATTATTATTATTATTATTAGGGTGAGAATAGGCAAATTGTCGAATGTCGAAAAGTGGTAGTCGGCTTTGATTTGTTTCGACTTCCTACCAGGGAATTGCACCCACGTCCTTTCAGGTCAGCCAAACGTGCCTTCAGGTAGACCAGCCGTACCCATAGAGGACAACTTTCAGCGAGGGCTTGCTTACGGCACGTCAGCAGGGAAGAGGGCATACTGCTGCGATTGCGCAATAGTGTTTTGTAATGATGCACTGGATGAGCCGGATTCAAATTCATTTAACCTTGCAGTATGAACATGGACGCAACGACAGATTCGAAACAAGAGACTCAGAAAATTTAATTTCGAAGACAGATTGGAAAGAAAATTCTTCCAACAAATGGCTGAAAAGTTGAAAATACTTGATACGTAGTATTGTCAAGGTATTGCCATCGCCAAAACGAAATAAAATGTAGAGCGGCACTGTAAAAATAAATACTCTGCTACGCATGAATCTATGGTTGAGGACCTGAAAAGTAACGGAATTGGCTTTACGACACAAATAGGTGGGTTAAACATCTACACGATCTCCGGGCAAGCAATTTCCTCGTTAATGACCGGCACGCTTTTGAAGCCTAGCTGCCTGGCTGTGTTTACATTCCTTGTCAGAATCTCGATGCGCTGAACCCTGCTTGGTATTCCCCTAACTCGTTGTCCAGCTGTCGGCTTAGATGCCGTTCTAGTAGGTATCTTATTATTATTAAAGGACCAGTGCTGCTCCGAAACATTCGTTATAAATAGGTCAGGTATAGGTTGATATACAATTGCTCCATATGTTACCTGGGTACTTTCTTTGAACGGTTACTTTTAGGATTTGTATTACCTGTTAATTATGTGTGAAGTGAATTTTTGAAGTTGTCTTTATAGTGATGATGTAAGACATTTTACGAAATTATTCGGTTTACAATTCGATTTTTCGTACAACGAATAATTGGATAGGGATCATACTCCAAACTATCTAACTAAATGAAAATTGAACACAGATAGGTCTTATGACGACGATGGATAGGAAAGGGATAGGAATGAGAAGGAAGCAGTCGCGGTCTGAATTAAGGTACAGCCCCGGCATTCGCCTGGTGTGAAAATGGGAACCTTCTTCAGGACTGCCGACAGTGGGATTCGAGTCCACTATCTTACGAATGCAAGCTCACAGCTGCGCTCCTCTAACTGCACGGCCAACTCGCTGGGTGAAAAAGAAAGCTGTAAAAAAGAGGCGATTCGTCTATATTCAAGTACATCGGCCTGTTAAGATATTTCACGCCTCACAGCACGGACACAAATGAGACATGTGCTCCTGTACATTAGGGTGTATCGTATTATATCAGTTTTATTTGTGTTGTAATACAAAGATATAATTAGGTTCTCTAAATGTAATATAGTCTTTGTAAAATTATCGGTTGATGAGCCGGGCTGAGTGGCTCAGACGGTTGAGGTGGTCGCCTTCTGACCCCAACTTGGGAGGTTCGATCCTGGTTCAGTCTGGTGGTATTTCAAGGATCTCAAGTACGTCAGCCTCGAGTCGGTACGTAAATGAACTCCTGCGGGACTTAATTCCGGTACCTCGGCGTCTCCGAAAAAACCGTACAAGTAGTTATTAGGACATAAAGACAATATTATTATTAGTAGTAGTATTATTATTATTGGTTGATGAATTGTTAGTAGCAAGTTTGGCCCCTTGACTTAATGGTCAGCGTATTGGCCTTCAGTTCAGAGGGTTCCAGGTTTGAATCCAAGCTTGGATTTTAACTGCGTATAGTTAATTCCTCCAGCTCGGTAACTGGGTACTTGTGTTCTACACTTATCGTCATCTAAGCACAACACAAGCAGGCAATATTGAATAGGCCTATATATATTCAATAGGTTTGGTGTCAGGAAGGGTATCCGTCTGTAAAACTAGGCCAAATCCATATCATACCCGATAAATTTGAAATTAAGCCCAAGAAGAAGACCTTTTCATGTAATTCCTGGAAGAATTTTATTTGAGAACATTAAAACACATTTCAGAACAACATCTTACATTTAATGAATCCGTCATTGCAAAGGCAAGTCATCCTCTCCGCCCTAGCCTTTACTGCATGAATGCCCTGAGGCAGGCTTAGGGCGCCTTTAGGGAACAGGTCTGAGCTTCAGTAGACAACCCATAAATAATAATAATAATAATAATAATAATAATAATAATAATAATAATAATAATAATAATAATAATAATAATAATGTTATTGGTTTTTCCGTCCATTAACTACATTTACGGTTTTCTGAGACGCTGATTTGCCAGAACTTAGTCCAGCGGGACTTCTTTTGCATGCCGGTAAATCTACCGACACGGGGCTGACCTTCAAATACCACTGGACTGAGTCAGGATGAGATTTATAGAGACGCTGGGCGCAAGTTATTGAGCAGATTGCCACGTGGTCAAAATGCATGTGTGAGATACGTCTGTATCCTACGGTAATATCACTCCTTCATACAGCCACCTACCATGGCCACGATTAGTAATCCGTCACACTCTGCTTACCCTATGCTGTCTCCATAAAGTTTTTCGTTCTTCACACCAGATCTACTAATAATTCCACCCTTGCTTTACGTACCCATACAACCGCCATTGACGATAATTCATTTCCAGTAATTGCCTGCCGTAAGTGGAACCTCCTTCTTGAAAGTACCAGAGGGTTAACCGCTACTCGCACTTTCAAAGAAGCACTTTGGAAATATTTTATTCACCAATAAGAACCATTTATGTAAACTTGATGCTGCTACTTACAACCATTCTCTTGTCATAGATGCCTTGGTAGAAGATTAGTTTATAATACCTATGCCGCATAGCGACATAATCACACTTCACACATGTTAAAACAATCTTACGCCAACGATGGAAGATGGACTTCAAAAAGCAAACTCCGTGAAATAACATCCACTATCATAAAACAGTAACCCGTTAAGAACATTTGCAGGCAAGATCAGATTTTAATCACGACTGAGGGCAGGACACTCAAAGCTAACCCACAGTTATCTTCTAAGAAAAGAGCAACATCCCATTTGCAATGTATGTAACTCACCATTGACAATCAAGCATATTACTGAACGTCAACTGTACAATCAACGGTGAAAGCGTGACCACAGTATTCCTAATGAGCTCCAAAAGGCTCCATCACTATGCCTTCAGATTATTACATTGTTTAAAGATTCTTATTTATATTACCAAATATGAAGATTAATTTTTCACAGGTAAGTATTCAATGTAAGTATTTTGTTTATGTAAAATTGTTTTTATATTTTTATATTATTAATGTAAATCGCAATATGACCATCGAGTTAAAGCAAATATAAACATTTTGAATTTAAAAAAAGAAAATTAGAAAAAATCTCTTTTTGAAGAAAAATGTTTTAAGAATTTACTTAGCCAGGGAATATCGGAGTGAAAGGGAAAGTCACAAAATTCTGCAGGTAGATCCTGAAAAACTGCAGTTTCCTGTGACTTCGTGTATGGTTTCCGCCTTTAATAAAAATCATAATCCTTGTGACATCCTTCATCACCTCATTCAGCTTAACAAATTTGGTGAAGAGCAACCCTTAGTGAATAATGCAGTATAGAAAGGAATTGTTAAATCAATTTTTCTCAACATCCCTACTAAGCGCGTGTTCTTACCAGTCGTAAATTTTGCGCCATGCGTCACTATGCACAATCATTTGGAAAATTCACAATAAGCTCAAACTGACACAAGAGCATTATAGAATTCAGAGCTTTTCCCGCTAGTATGGAGTGGCACCAGATCAAGTAGTTCTTCTTTGATGGAAAATTATTTATGAACTTTCCTTATAAAAACCAAGAACAGGCATACATCACTCATGTCTGTACCTTCATCCAAAGAGATAGAGAAATATTAACATTTTGTAACTTCTTTTCTCAATTGTGTGTCAAGTTTGTTGCTTATTTCTATAAATCTTCTCGAAACAGTCTGATGCAAGAGTAATAAAGCGACTAAATTAAGTTAATTTTTTTAAACTCTTTTTTACACGTAGGATATTAGTTTTAAGGTTTTTATTGTTGTTATGTTTAATTTATTTAAACTTAATTTAATTTCATCACTCATCTTTTTTTGTACCGTATTGTTATTAATTTCATCATCATCATCATCATCTGTTTACCCTCCAGGTTCGGTTTTTCCCTCGGACTTAGCGAGGGATCCCACCTCTGCCGCCTCAAGGGCAGTGTCCCGGAGCTTCAGACTCTTGGTCGGGGGATACAACTGGGGAGTATGACCAGTACCTCGCCCAGGCGGCCTCACCTGCTATGCTGAACAGGGGCCTTGTGGAGGGATGGGAAGATTGGAAGGGATAGGCAAGGAGGAGGGAAGCGGCCGTGGCCTTAAGTTAGGTACCATCCCGGCATTCGCCTGGAGGAGAAGTGGGAAACCACGGAAAACCACTTCCAGAATGGCTGAGGTGGGAATCGAACCTAACTCTACTCAGTTGACCTCCCGAGGCTGAGTGGACCCCGTTCCAGCCCTCTTACCACTTTTCAAATTTCGTGGCAGAGCCGGGAATCGAACCCGGGCCTTCGGGGGTGGCAGCTAATCACGCTAACCACTACACCACAGAGGCGGACATTGTTATTAATTTAATTTGTATTAATCTAACTCTTGCAATGTAATGCAATGTATTATACGTATATTTCACTGTCTGGTTAGATAGAATAGGAAGCCTGAAAGCCTTAATCTTGAGAAGTAAAATAAAACATTACCAACATTACTAAACCTGCCAAGTTGGTGTCAGAAGGCCAACGCTCAACCGTCTGAGCCACTCACCCGGCACAATCCATACAAATACCTAAGTACTTATTATTATGGAACTATAACAAAGTTATTGCTACAGTTTGGAACTTGATGTAGCATTTCAAATCTCGTTGACTGTAAATACGATGGACGCAGGTCCCCAGCTCATTAAAGTACCGTGCCTACTTCATGGTCTTATGGTGCGTGAAAACGAGTAATGCACCTTTAAAATTCTTTGAAACTCAGCAACCTAATATGGATTCGTAATGTGACGGTGAATGCTCGCTTAACGTTTAGAAATTATGGTGATAAAAAGCAAGTTATTGTGACTGACTCTAATAATTCATAACTCCTAAATGTAGCGGGAAACATCGCGCTCCTGCGTTACGGCTGTGAAATATGGCATCAGACATTCGCTATCTTTCAAATAAGAAAAGTGCAAATTATAAACGCCGTTTTGTTTCATGATACAGCGTGAGACGAATATAAAATTAAACTGTTTGAACAGCAAAGACAAAGGCATTCCATGAAGGTGATGAGATCTTAAAACATTCATTTAGCAGTTCTCGTGTGCTTTACTGAGTTAGGGTTCTCAGGAAATGCCATATTGTTTCTCCGTCCTCCGTTTTGGCTATTTCTTCGAATTAAGCACAACTTGGATATTTCTAATGATCAATGAACCCGTGAAGGCTAGGATGGCAATCTCCCTCAACGCTGTAACTGGCAGAGACATCTGCGTCCAAAATTTGGCGCCAAAAATGGGAATTGTTCCCCTAGCTCCAATCATCAGACCCACTCTGTCGATTTCCTCTAGCTGGTATTTCTCCCTGTAGTAAGGAATTGTTGGTATTACACGTTATAAACTTCATATTAGAGCCCGTATTGTCAAATTTTCAACTTGTGAACATTTGAATTTATAATTCCACCCTTACAATACTGTAATTGTCTTTATTAAAAAGACTACATTAAATCATACTCGTGAAACATGTTTCGTCCTCTTATGGGACATCTTCAGTCATAAATACAAAACATTAAAAATAAGGCGAGGACACGTTGAAATAAGTGAATAAAAAGTCTTTGTATCCTGTGACGCGGCGTGATGGCGTCTTGTCAATCTTCAATGTTAAAATGGTGCGACGTGAACATGATATGAAGCATGAAATCCAATCAAAATCACAGATTAAATTGTTGTTCAAAACAACGAATTTTCAATTATTAAACAACGTGAGTGGCTGTGCGAATAAAATTATATGCATATTGTACATGAAACAGTGTAGTGGTAATGCCACATGAAAATAGCTTTCTTGATTAAGAGGTGGAGTTGTACTGATGATGCAAGTTGAACTTGATTATGTGTTGACAATAGGGGCCTCCTTGCTCGTCGTACGTCGACCACTCCACCTCAAGTGCTAAAGCTAACTGTTTTGATTCAGCATTTAACCTATAAATGCTTCTTTGACATCCCTTTCTGTTCTTCCAATAATATCAATGTCGTCAGCATATGCTAATACTTGTACTGATTTGCGAAATATTCTACCCCTCCTTTCAATTCCAGAGTCTCGCATGACCTTTTCCAGCGCAATTAAGCCAACATAGTTGATTAAATATTCAGCCTGTATGAAAGGCAGATATGCCGCGGACTGAGGTAACTATGACAACGCAGCGTACTTCCTAGTTAATGCTTGCACCGCTCAAATGTCAGACTTAACTCTCGTGGACCCAACTATAGATGAACAGATGAACTCTTACGAAAAATAGAAATACGCCTTTTTCCAAACGTATCTCGAAATGTTGAAACTAAATGAGTGAAAATTGTCTTAATAACATCACTTTTCATCCGATTATTTCGAATGCATTCACTATTCAATTGTCTCATTCATTCGAATGAATAACCGAAAAATAAATTAAATGAGAAATATAATCGAATAATCAAATAAAATGAAATAATCCAATAAGCTATGCTTTTGTATTCGATTATCCCATCATTAGTGCAGAGACCTTCGCATGATGTATTCCCGTATACGTTGAACAACAGCGGGACAGAATGCAACCTTGCCTCACTCCTTTTGACAATCTGAAGGCCTCTGATAAGCCACAGTTCACTTTGACTTGAGTGGTATTGTTTTCTTATAAGCAGTAAGATGAGGAACGCCCATTTCACTATTTAAATCATTTTGTAATACATGTGAAAGTAAGTGTGAGTATAATGTAAATCTGCTGGATTATAGGTTAATGTATCTGCAGATACGTGTTTTAAATGTGATTAAGTGTAAGACAAGGGCCAGACACCCTAACTTCGTCACTTGAAAGAAGCTGCATAAATAAATAAATATTTGTAAGATTTTTTTTAGTGGCAACCCAAGTACGGTATTTAGAGTGGCTAGTGACTTCTATAAATTCAGTTAAGTAGATGGACATGATTTAGAACGTGTGGTACTACGATGTTTGTTCGTCCAGAACTGGAATCTGACCCTTAACTTTGATAGTACTTTGACAGAATACGGTCTCCAGTGTGTGACACTTGACAAAGCTCAAGACTGGCCGTATTGTTCTCGGCATGATGACAGATACGCCCCATGCAGAGAGGAATCCCGTTCCTTTCAGTGGGGAGCATCTCTCGGACATGACCAGACTCATTACTAACAAGTGAGTACAGGTCGACACAAGACAACATTCATAACAAAATATGACCAATGTTCATCAATGGAAACGAATGATTAGTATGATATCGACACTGAAGATAGGGACCTATAAAATATAATATTCGCAGGTGGCATTTCCCTTTTCTCAGGGATTCCTCTACAAAGTGCTTACCAGACTTTTCCAGCTGGCACTCCCCTTTGTGAAAATAAAAATCCACAGCCTGTATTCAGTTTCAACCGGGTCAGGAATGGAATGAATGAAGCCCCCATCTAGCGGCGAGGATAGGAATTGTGCCGGTAGCCGAAGCCTGTCGCGCTCCTCTGCGGTAAAGACTAATGACTGACGGATGAAATGAAGTGTTATTGGAATGAAAAATGAGAGTTAAAACCGGAGTACCCGGAGCAAACCCTGCCCGCCTCCGCTTTGTTCTCTCACACGGAGTAACCGGAGTTTGAACCACGGAGCCCAGTAGTAAGAGGTAGGCACGCTGCCTCCTGAGCCACGGAGGCTGCACTCTATTTTGAAATCTCTGAAGATTCCGAGTTTGTGACTCTTGCAATCAGTGCCATTAGACGGAGACGGAATAAATTTCGTGACTCTTGCACGGAATGGACATTGTCTAGGGAAATCCGAAGTTTGGATGATTAAGACAGTGACACTTGATGGGTGAGTAAACGTTTCCATTCCATACCCGGGCAGGGTAAGGCTGGCCTTCTAGACGTTTACGTCGTCTGTTAGGCCAAGGAAATGTATGTTGGTGATGTGATTTGCAGAGAAGGTGAAGAGAGTGTGGTCGTGGTCAATAACGGAACCTTTCCAGCATTCTCCTTAGCGCAGGAGAATGGAAAACCATGGAAATAATTCTTTGGACAGCCGACCGTAGAGACCAGCCCCTCCGCCTCCCGAACGTAGAGCTGCAAGGCTAGTTGTTAAGCCGAAGCCTACTGTACTCGGTCCAGTGACACTTGCACAAGAGTAAAGGTGGAGGGGTAGGGTTCCTCTTACTGGGATTCGTTTGGGCTGAGTTGCTTAGACGGTTGAGGCGCAGGCCTTCTGACCCCAACTTGGCAGGTTCGATCCTGGCTCAGTCCGATGGTATTTGAAGGTGCTCAAATGCTTCAGCCTCGTGTCGGTAGATTTACTGGCACGTAAAAGAACTCCTGCGGAACTAAATTCCGGCACCTCGGCGTCTCCGGAAACCGTAAAAGTACTTAGTGGGACGTAAAGCAAATAGCATTATTATTACTGGGATTCGAGATCATGGGAAAATTCGTTTGACTGTGAAGTTGCCAAATAGAAGGGGAAAGAGTAGTTAAAAAACTTCCCTTAAACCTCAAATAGTGAGATGAACCTTTATGTACGTAAATAGAATAGAATAGAACGGAATAGAATAGAACAGAATAGAACAGAATGGAATAGAATAGAACAGAATAGAATAGAACACAACAGAATTGAATAGAAAAGAATAGAACAGAATAGAATAGAATAGAACACAGCAGAATAGAACAGAATATAATAAAACCTAGCAGAATAGAACAGAATGGAATAGAACACAGTAGAATAGAACAGAATATAATAGAATACAGCAGAAAAGAATAGAATAGAATAGAATAGAATAGAATAGAATAGAATAGAATAGAATAGAATAGAATAGAATAGAATAGAATAGAACACACCAGAATAGAATAGAATAGAATAGAATAGAACACAGCAGAATAGAACAGAATGGAATAGAACATAGTAACAGAATATAATAGGACACAGCAGAATAGAATAGAATAGAACAGAATAGAACAATTACTACAGTAAATATTACAATCACGCCCAATCTCTAAATTGTAGTTCTTAAAATTGTATTTATTCTTGCGCTGGACGGCATGTGTCTTATTCGTATTAGTACAGGTATTTATTTATGTCATGTGTCTGGACAGAGGTGTTCTTGGCTTACAGTAGATATTATGAATAACGGGATGATTGTATGAATTAATAAATGAATTAATTCCATTAATGAATAAAACTCCAATCACGATAACCACCAACTTAGGAGAGAGAGCATTCTTTATTAAATAAGTGATTGAATGATTGAATTAATGAGTGAATGAATGAATTGATGAATCGGTGAATGAATTCTCTCAGCCTACAGATACGGAACTCCAGCAGCTGAGGTCGGTTCAAGACTGGTACCAACATAAAAATGTACATATTCTAAATGTATGTAAAAAACCAAAGAAACATTCACAGCGACACACTCAGAAGCTATTACTTGGCCCATGTGAACGTGTTAACAAATCTAGTATGATTCAGTGATATGAATTTCGAAGGTTTTTTTTTTCTGGTACAAGGGAAACTATTACTGATTCCTGTTAATAATGTGCCCTGAATCCATATCAGTGTTCAGATTTTCAGTATCACATCCGTTTCTGTTTTGTAATTTTAAAAAGAAAATCAAAAACATCACAATTGGAAAAACTGGTCATTTAAAATAATGACATATAATTGATTAAGACAATATACCTGAAATGTCTGCTTGGGTATTGAGGGATGTCGAATCCAAATCTGTATTCACATTTTCTCTACCGTGCCCCGTTTTATGTAATTTTTAGAAATAAGTACGAAAAACTTCAAAATTTGAACAAGAATTTCAATAACGTTAAGTGAGGTATATTGTTTCTAAACGTGTTTTAACACCGCAATATAACATTCAAGTGTGTAAAATTAACAAGTAAGTCACTGAATTATATTCATAAAAAGTACTTACAGCCATTCAGATTTCAATTTGTCGATCGAAATGTTGCGCCGTTTTGACGCCCTGCTGTGACTTTGAGATGTACTCATCTTTAAGCACCAGCAAAAATCCGCTAACTTTGCTTCATTCCGCTTGCGCTATCATGTTATTTCCATCGTTTTAATATCTTTATGAGATCTTTCAAGGAATGTCATTCAAACAAATATAGAAATGAACTGAGGGTTTTTCAACTGTCCTTACAATATTAAGCAAAAATAATAAAATTCTAGAATAATTTGTTCATTATTTTTATTTTCAGTTGTTTTGTAATGTTTTAGTGATTCCATCATGTCTAAATTACCAGCCTTAATGTAATAATAATAGTATGAAAAAATGAAAACCTACAACCTGTTTTCCAGTCATTGACCGGGTCAGGGAAGGAATGAATGAAGCAGATATAGGCTATTAGTACGATGGGGTCGCCACTCCCAAAGTGATTTTATTAATGACTGATAAATGCTATGAAATGAGAATGGAGAGTGTTGCTGGAATGAAAGATGACAGGGAAAACCGGAGTACCCGGAGAAAAACCTGTCCTGCCTCCGCTTTGTCCAGCACAAATCTCACATGGAGCGACCGGGATTTGAACCACGGTATCCAACGGTGAGAGGAATAATAATAGTATAATTGATGTAAATATATATATTAGTTTCAGTATTTGGACATTTTCATGACTTTTAATCGGACGTGATGAAACTACATACTTTATAACGGGGGAACTGGAAAATATAAACAGATTCTCTGTAGCAAAATAGTTGCATATCAAT
This sequence comes from Anabrus simplex, assembly GCF_040414725.1. Lineage (NCBI taxonomy): Eukaryota > Metazoa > Arthropoda > Insecta > Orthoptera > Tettigoniidae > Anabrus > Anabrus simplex. Next base: position 49,521,957 of record NC_090271.1, read on the forward strand.
GAATCAACAGAATGATACGCTTCCACCAAACTCGAGAAGGAATTGCAAGATCCTAAAAGATACTAATTTTTTCTTTAAAGAGAAAGGTGATTTCAAAATTTATACTGATAAATCGCTGGGGCTGTACCTTAATTAAGGTCACGGCTGCCTCCTTCCAACTCCGAGCTATTTCCTATCCCATGGTCGCCATAAGACCTATCTGTGTCGGTGCGACGTAAAGTCGCTAGCAAAAAAGAAAAGAAAAAGAAAAAACCTGATAAATCAATATCAAACCCTGTCAGAGTCTAAAAGTACGGAAATAAGAAACATTTGGAAAAATATGACCCCATACAAGTTCCCAAGTTTTTATGCGGGAGGAAAGTGGCTTAAGTTGACACCGTCTCGCTGAGATCGGGACGTCTAGATTCCTTAATTACGGCATACTAACAATTAAACTAAACTTTGTCACCCCAGATTTCATTTATCCTAATCCTGACTGTAGCTGTCCATGTCTCTAAGAGCTTCTTATAATTGACTTATTAATTTAGAATTGCCATTACCGTAAATAACAGGAAGCAGGTAGCTTAATGCATTCCCCCTCGCACCTGAAGTATCACATTACGAAAGGATTAGCCGGACGAGGGGTCCTTCACACCTGTTGATCACAGGTAAGGCTTTCCTTTGGAAATCCTCCGGAAACGACGACAAAGGCGGGATATAGTACCGTCTAGACGTTCTTGATCATGAATGATCATAAGATACTACTCCCCCGCATAAAGCTTGCCGACACTAGCACACATCCGGTGCTTTCACCTGCCCCAGCCTTGAACCCGGGCATTTTCAATGTATCATACAAACGTAACAGAGAAGAATTGAGGGGTTGAGTGGATATACATCACCGCAAGCGAATAAAAACTACATTAGCACAAGGGTTCTACAGGTAGCGTGGACCCTTCCAAGAAACCTCACCTTATTTTACATCGGGATCACCATTCATTCACATCACTCGCTCTTGAATTGAAAAGAAATATGTCAACAGTTTAACAAAGTAAACAGGTAGTCTCAACATGTCTATGGGGAAATATCAAACTGAATTAACTTCCGCTCACACATTGTAACGAAAAGTAAATGTTTCAGTATTTCACATCTCTGGACACTTCCAAGTACCCAATCCATTAATCATAATTATAATAATGTTCAGATTTAAGGGACCATCACCTCAAATCTTGTGCGCTGAGGGTTCTTATAGGCTTATCTACAACACTCGAGCTACCAACCAACGGGTGCCAGGTCATTATTTTATATATTTATTTACATTTACATTTACTAACATCAATGAAAGGCTTTTATGTGGACAATTGGGCTGCAGTGAGAATTTATAGTAGAGGTATTTAAAGGGGTTAGACAAGGCTGTAATATTTCACCTTTGCTGTTCGTAGTTTACATGGATCATCTACTGTCCGACTCGTTGGCTGAATGGTCAGCGTACTGGCCTTCGGTTCAGAGGGTCTCAGGTTCGATTCCCGGTCGGATCGGGGATTTTAACCTTCATTGGTTAATTCCAGTGCCTTAGGGGCTGGGTGTTTGTGCTGTCCCCAACATTCCTGCAACTCACACACCACACAGAACACTATCCTCCACCACAATAACTCGCAGTTACCTAGACATGACAGATGCCGCCCACCCTCATGGGAGGGTTTGCCTTACAAGGGCTGCACCCGGCTAGAAATAGCCACACGATTTTTTTAATGGATCATCTACTGAAAGGTATTAAGTAGCAGGGAGGAATTCAGGGTGAAAATGTAGTAAGCAGTTTCGCCTATGCTGACGACTTTATCTTAATGGCAGATTGTGCCGAAAGCATGCAGTCTAATATCATGGAATTTGATAATAGGTGCAATGAGTATGGTATAAAAATTAGCCTTATCAAGACTAAATTGACATGTATAACTTAGAAAAAAAATTCGTGAATAGAGTTCATGCAATACTGAACCTTAGATAACAGAACTTCTTTGGTCAGAGTTCTAAGCTGAAATGTTATCACATATCAGTTTTTCTAGGCACAACGGTGGTTTCTTCCGTTTTCTTCTTACTTGTTTCACGTCCCACCGACATAGACATGTCTTATGGCGACGATAGGATATAAAGGGGCTAGGAGTTGCAACGAACTGACCGTGTCCATTTGCTGGTTTTAAAATTAGAAACCACGGAAAACCATCTTCAGGGCTGCCACAGTGGGGTTCGAACGCACTATCTCCCGGATGGAAGCTCACAGCTACATGACCTAAACCGCTTAGCCAGCTCGCTTTGTATCCATCTGCCTGTCATTCTATTTATTTATTTATTTATTTATTTATTTATTTATTTATTTATTTATTTATTTATTTATTTATTTATTTATTTATTTATTTATTTATTTATTTATATTTTACTTTTCTTGGCGTGTGCCCTCTGGAGAGGCCTGGTGCATGTCTTTTGACTTGACTCCCGTGGGCGACCTGCGCGTCGTGGTGAGGATGAAATGATGATGAAGACGACACATGCACCCAGTTCCCTTGCCAGGGGAATTAACCAATTATGGTTCAAATTCCCGACCCTGACGGGAATCGAACCCGGGACTCCTCTTACCAAAGGCCAGCTAACCATTTAGCCATGGAGCCGGACATTTATTTATTTATTTATTTATTTTATTGTTGTACCTCTCTGGGTGCCAGCCCTGCGGTCTATGGGTAGCAAGCCTTAATCTTATCTGAATTCGTCTCCCAGGCAAGTCAGGGAGTTCTACCTGGATCGGAGGGTTGTTTGGAAGTCCACTCAGCCCACGTTAGAAGAACTGAGGAGCTATATGGCCGTGAGGTAAAGACTCAGAAACCCAAGAATAACGTATCAGAGGATTCGCTGCGTTGATCACGTAGCACCTTTAAGGTAAGCAATGGTCGTTTAGGCCAAGGTCCAAAGTGCGCTGTATTTGCCATGAGGGGAGTTTTACTATATATATCGGTGTATTCCCTCTCAACGAACGAGGTAATGTGAATCTTGATAATGGCAACTGAGATTTGGAGATCATTCTCTTAACATTACGAGTATTTAAATGTTGGAAACCCGCCGAAAAATACGTCAAGAAATACTTTCAGAGCAACGTTTCGACATAACGGTATCTCTTGAAAAATAAGCAATTTGATAAACCATTCAATATTGTATTGATTGAAGAGTGCGAAGACTAGCATTCTAAGAATCAAAAATATATTAATTCTACGGTTAATGGGAGAAACTAATAATATGAAAAATGAAACCCCACATTTTCTAATTTCCTTCTAGCTTTTATCCTTCATGTGGTGGGATCAGCTTTCCTTATCCTTCTTTCCTACTTCGCCCTATCGATGGCGAGGGCGCATTGCCGCATGTGGGAGAGTGAGTACAGATTCTTTACTTATTCCCCTCTTAGTAGCCTCTTACGACATGCACTTCACACGCAAGGGAAACAAAGAGTTCAGATAAATCGAAAGAAATATGTAACATTATGATCTAAGTCCAGCAATATAGCAGCTGTTCCAGCAAAGAACACTCCCATTCCATGCCACAAGATAGTCCCATCTATTGAGATCTGCGTCCAGAAATATGGCAGCTGATCCAGAAAACAACATTCCCATACCATGTCACAAGACAGCCCCACCTATTGAGATCTACGTTCAGCAATATGGCAGCTGATGCAGCAAACAACATTCCCATCCCATGTGAAAAGATAGCTCCACCTGTTGAGATCTACGTCCAGCAATATGGCAGCTGATCCAGAAAACAACATTCCCATCCCATGTGAAAAGACAGCTCCACCTATTGAGATCTACGTCCAGCAATATGGGAGCTGATCCAGAAAACAACATTCCCATCCCATCTGAAAAGACAGCTCCACCTGTTGAGATCTACGTCCAGCAATATGGCAGCTGATCCAGCAAACAACATTCCCATACCATGTCACAAGACAGCCCCACCTATTGAAATCTACGTCCAGCAATATGGCAGCTGATCCAGCAAACAACATTCTCATTCCATGTCAAAAGACAGCTCCACCTGTTGAGATCTACGTCCAGCAATATGGCAGCTGATCCAGCAAACAACATTCCCATACCATGTCACAAGATAGCCCCACCTATTGAGATCTACGTCCAGCAATATGGCAGCTGATCCAGAAAAGAACATTCCCATACCATGTCACAAGATAGCCCCACCTATTGAGATGTACGTCCAGCAATATGGCAGCTGATTTAGTAAACAACATTCCCATACTATGTCACAAGATAGCCCCACCTATTGAGATCTACGTCCAGCAATATGGCAGCTGATCCAGCACACAACATTCCCATACCATGTCACAAGGTAGCCCCACCTATTGAGATCTACGTCCAACAAAATGGTTGCTGATTTAGCACACTTTTTTTTTTGCCATATAAATATATTAGCAAGCTATGTATTCCTTCGGTGACATTACTGTGTGTAAGGGGCTTTGCCTGTCACCTACAAGAAACTCTCGTTAAAGACAGTGGAAACTTGTTTAATAACGCTGCCATTTGTACCTACCGTATACTGTATAGAAGGCAGAGTTCTTGACAAAGACTTAGATGACGAACACTGCTCACCTAGTTACCACGGTGTCGGTTTTCTGTCTACGCTTAGTTGAAAATTCACAGCCTGTTTCCAGTCATTCGACCAGGTCAGGAATGGAATGAATGAAGACCCCATCTAGCGGCGAGGATAGTACTTGTGCCGGCTGCCGAAGTCTGTCGCACTCCTCTTGGGCAACGATTAATGACTGACAGATGAAATTAAATGATAAAAGAGAGAGTCTTTGGAATGAAAGATGGCAGGGAAAACCGGAGTACCTGGAAAAAATCAGTCCCGCCTCCGCTTTGTCTAACACAAATCTCACATCGAATGACCGGGATTTGAACCACGTAACCCAGCGGTGAGAGGCTGGCACGCTGACGGAGGCTCTCCACGCTTAGATGATTATGCTAATTCCAGATGGACCCCCAGACACAAAATATATCCATATTAGAAGAAGAATAACTTTGAATAATTTTAGATAGTCTTGAAGAAAACATGACTGATAAATCTCTGGACCTTACTGTATATGAGAATTATTAATTCCAGTACCGCTCTATGAACTAAAATATAAAATAATTAAAATATGTTTACTACAAGCACTTTCAAGACCAAGTATCTTATTCAGACCATACGCCAACGGCCGTAGCCATATTGACACACCGGGTCCTGTGAGATCTCCGAAGTTAAGCAACATTGGGCGTGATCAACAAGTGGATGGCTTGCCACGCGCTGTTGGTGGGGTAAGGGAATGGAGGAGCGGAAAGGAACTGGCCACCTTATCGTACGTAAACTCCTGCTCAGACACACCTCTGTGGAGGTTCGGACCTGCCTTCGGGCAGAATACACCCTTACCTTCCCTTATTCAGACCATACAGTACTACACTGAGCTTCTTCTCACCCCACTTCCTCACTCCAGCAGGATGTGGAAGGATGTATTCACTACTGCGGGTTGCTAGGGTGGTTGATAGTATGGTGTATCTTGTATTCGTGAAGAGGTATGTATTGAGACACACAAACACCCAGTCGCCCAATCCACCAGACATTGATATAATCCCGGGCCTGGCCGGGAACCAACCTCGAGGCCCTCTCAGCTTGGCCTCGTCTCTGACCATTCAGGCAAGAAGCTGGACACTGTCTTAGAAGAATGTTTGGAGTAAAATGGCAGGACTGTGGAACAAACATCTGTGTCTTGGAAGGTACTAATTCCACGAACCATAGGGCAATGATTTTTATACATCAGTTTCAATACAAGGGACATTCGTAGGTCCGGTATAAAAAAGAGATATCTGTAAATTAATCCGCTACAAGAAGAGGTATAGAATCAATGAGTGTGTTTTGCGGCTTAGAAGAAGAGAGAGCAAGTACAGATTATTTCACTGTTCCCCTCTTAGTGGCCTCTTAGAACGTGCAGGGGTATTCCTCCCACAGGGGAGATACAGAGTTTCGAAAAATCGAAAGAAAAACATAGCACCATGATCTACGTCTAAATATGGCAGCCGATCCAGCACACAATATTAGCCTCCAATTCAAAACTCATGACGTGTTGAAGTGTTATGTTATGTGGTACCCCTGTTGCTTTACAGTGTTATTTGAAGGGTGGACGTTATAGGTTTCGTCATTTAGCTGATCAGTCTGCCAAGGAGGCAGTCACATTGCCCTACAAGGTTCCTGCCGGGAATATACGTACGTTCTCGGACAGGGAGGAGGAGTGACAGGCCATTTCTTTCCAATCAGGTGACAACGATTAAAGGAACAACGAAGGTATGGAACACTTTCCTTCGCATTTCCCGGAGAGAAGCAGTGGTATGTTGTCGTGTTCGGATCGACCATGGTATAGCAACACACTCGGACTTACTGCAGGAAGAAGGCCCTCCACTTTGTACTTAAGGCGGCCACCTCTCCGTAGGGTACACATCCTTACGGAATGCGTGTATCTGGCCGATTCACGCCAGCCTATACCCTCCGAGTACAATCTCCCTCATCCCTCGAGATAACGAGCATTCACAAGACTTAATCTTCCGTTTTATGAGTGATAGTGACATGTTTTAACAGTGAAGTTGTTATTTCAAGTAGTTGTTTTTAACGTTAGGGTATACATTTTTATACTTTTGATTGGGTTTTTCCTATTTTTTAGTATTTTAATAAGCTTGTAATTTTTAACTTGAATAATACTTGAATTTACTTTTAAGTAAGTGCCTTAGTTTATTGAGTTTTAATTTATTTTTTATTCTTTTATTGAAAAATAAGACACTGCGCATTAGATCCCCTGACTATTTTAACGTCATAATCATTTTTTGTCATCGTCATCATTTCTTAATCCTATTCAGTGGGTACATTTTAAATTTCAATATGCCATTTCGTTTCTTTTGTTATCATTACGGGTGGATGGCCTAGATGTAAGACCCCTTCAAGCAGCAATCATCATCATCAGGCTTCGTTTAATGAACCAACTGCAGCCTTTAGGAAAGTGGATGTATCAAACAATGCTCAAGATACCATAGCTAGACCACGTCAGCAACGAGGAACTCTCAATTTCCTCGTTAACGACTCAAACGTTAAGCAGTACCACTCCCCGACAGTCCTCTCTGCTGTGACCAATACCATATGGTTCTAGATCAATAGCATGTTTGTTTGTCATTGACAGTCCACGTGGAGTACATCAAAAGCGTGCCGGTCCTGAAGTTGGCTCACTTGTCATGTCACCAGTGTTGCACAGTTGCACGCAGTCCTGTCCAGTCCCGCTGCTCGCTCTCACAGGCTAAATAGTTAAAACGGAGAGTTGACAACGCTTCGACTCGAGTTGTGGAAATCCTCGCACTCCACGGACAAAGGATGAAAACACAACCGGCCAGCTAGGCTTCAAAAGCGTGCCGGTCGCTATCGAGGAAATTGCAAGAACTATACTCCGGCTTGTCCGGAAATCGTTTGGAGTCTTTCTTAACCCACACAAAACACAGGAAATCAGTCTGTTTAGGCCGCATCTTCAGAAATAACAAATACGGTCTGATACAAGTGATCATAGAAGACAGAAAGGACACGTGGATATGTGTGAGGAAGTTTATCCTGGACACTATGCCTCCGACAGTGATTCAACACCCACGATACGGTAACTCTGAAAAGAGAAACACAAAATAAGACAAATTCCTCCATGATGATCACCAACGTTCTGTGAGGAGGCATCAGTCAATCAATCAATCAATCAATCAATCAATCAATCAGTCACTACTGATCTGCACTTAGGGCTGTTGCCCAGGCAGCAGGTACCTTATCAGTTGTTTACCTAGTCTTTTCTTAAACGAAACACTCTTGTCCATAAGTTAAGGGATCTTTGAAATCTACAAGAAAACACTGCGTCGTGGCGATAATGTGCGGACTAAACTGTGGCTGGACAACACAGAAACGCATGACATACATGGCACGCTCGGTACGAGACCGAATGGTGTGACTAAAACAGTCCGTGTGAGCAGAGGTCTTGGGTACAGTGTTGTGTGCGTTAGGCAGACAGTATTCGAGTCGTAGGGCAGCAGGATGGCACAGCAAACACAATTGGATGCATTACACGTAGCGGATCATCATCCGATTAGATGCTGGCCACAGTCAGGGCGAAACTGGCCCAGAGTCGAATGTTGCCTGTAACGTCATTTCAGAGCTGTGGAGAATATCTCATAAGGGAGGGAAACATTCAATGAGAGTACGGACATGGTCGATCACATGCTACAACCCGGCATCAGGAACATTAACCTACCGAAGTGCCCAAAGACATCCAACCAGCAGAGCACCTGCATTGGCTAGAGACCTCGCAGCAGCCTGTTGGTCGCATCTTACGCCCGTTTTCACGGCTTAGGTTGCTTGGTATGCTGAACGACCCACCAGATACAATCATAGTGACTGGACCCAGGAACAGAGGGGTAGTGTCCTGTTCACGGATGAGTCGTGGTTTAGCCTGGAAAGTGATCCACGCCATCTCTTCATCTGGCTCTTGGGACTCGTTACAACTCTACCAATAGTGTGGAAAGGTACCGATATGGCACCACCAGTGTTCTTGTCTGGGGAGGCATCATAGTAGGAACACGTGTGTTTACTGCGGGTACTGGAAAGTGTCCAGTCTATAGGGATGACATCTTGCAACAACAACATTTTCATAGTGCATGTGAACCTGGGTTCCATCTGATGGACGGGGCCGATGACCTTCGATGTTAGGTCCCTTAAAACAACAAGCAGCATCTGATGGATGATAATATCCGCCCACAAAGGGCTGGCCTGATGGACGAGTACCTGCATCATGGCATCACGCGTCTAGGATGGTTAGCTTGCTCTCCGGACTTAAATCCGATTGAACATGCATGGGATACTCGAGGCTGAAGGATTGCAGTTCTACTACGGCCACCACGGACCACTGTTGACTTCTAAAGGACGCTTGTCTAGCAACGGGATGCGTTACCGCAAGCCATGTCGGACGGCCTGATTCACAGTACGGGGATCCGTTGTACATTCTGTACTGCCATGCGGGGTCACCACACCCCGTGCTAATGTTATGTATGCCATCGGTGGAGGGACACCACATACGGTCAGTGCCACCGTGTCCAGTTTTTCTCTATACGCTATGTGTCACGAGACATATCGTTCATGGCACCATTTAGTGCATACGTTATCGCCGTGCCCCATTTGTTCTCGTGGATCTCGAAGACCTCTAAAATTATGGACATGATTGTGGGTAGAAAGATAAGAAGAAGAACTATAAATTAGCGAGAACTTAGCCAACGTCTAGAGGTGGAACTCTTAAAGTTTGAAGGTAACACCTTCACCTCCTGCCCGAAGAAAAAGTGGATAACATTAAATTTTGTGGAAGAATGTGTATTTGTTTTATTTTTGGCTATGGGCTCCAAGAAGCCATGAAGTCAAATGGATGAAATACTCGGCAATAGGAATTAGGTCACTGTGTATATATTTATAGCATAGAGTAGTTATCGGCAGTATGAAGGCCACTTGCTGTAGAAAGTTGGAACCACTCGCCTTATTGAAAGCCATAAATCAGCTGGAGGATTCCCAGGTCGAGCGCGACCTCACGAAATAAATCACTCAAGGATGTAACCCCTTCCAGTTCTTTCTCAGCAGTCCTGTGGTTGTCACTTTTTATTATAAAGCGAAGGCTCCATGCTGCTGTGATGAAGAGCTTAAGACTTCCGTGATTAGGCTCTAAGCAGACACAAGACGTTCATTTTAATGATATCATTTTTCTCACGGGCAGTAAGTGGAGTAATGTGAGCTTGTGAAAGGCACACAAGTACACCTGAGATGCTTCTCTTCACTTCCTTATAAAACACAAATGAATATGTCCAAGTACAGAAATTGGATAACAAGTAATAATTTCAAAAATATACTTGAAAGATGTACTTTATATGATATTTTATCTTTCACTCATACTCCACCATTGAAATGTACGTCGGATGATATGGAGAACTAAAATTAAGAGGAAATAATGTGTGATTTCAATTTTATATTCGCCTAATTGCCGTATCAGTACAATCACACCGGCATTCCAAAAACAAGTGTGCATTTTATCAAAACTTTATTCATGTTATTGTTTGTACGAATGTATTGGCTAAGGACAGCTATCCGTTTTTGTTTGTTTTCTCTCTTTATATAATGTATCTTTTATTTTTACTGGATTTGGTAACTGTATTTTGAAGCTTAATGTTTAATTTAATATTTCAATATTATAAAAATTTAGTTACTGTATACATAAACATGTATATTATTATATGAAAACGAGACATAAAGGGGCTTTTCAGCCTCAGTTGCATGTAAATTATCAATAAATTCAATTCAATTCTCTCTCGCTCTCTCTGTCTATCTGTCCCTCTGCCTCACTCTCCTATTTTTCTTTTAATATGTCATTATCCGAAATGTAAGAGGCGTTGATGAGCGCAGTAACTTAGCTCCTTTCCCTCATTCATTTCCAGTTGTTCGCCGATATCGAATGCTAATAGATCTTAGGGTGGAACTTAGACCTGCAAACTCCGTGAATTGAGGAAGGTCATCCGGCCACAAACATCTGTTAAAAACTCAAAATCAGCCGTGGTGCTCTTATCACTCAGAAAGAACTAGAATAAGCTGAAATAAGTTTAGAAATGCAGAATTAGTCAAGACCTATAATCAAGTCAACAAGGAAATTCGAGTAAATTGAGTTAGTGAACACGTAAAGGAAAGTCATTCCCCGATACTGTGATATATTTTGTGATGTTCTTAATAATAATAATAATAATAATAATAATAATAATAATAATAATAATAATAATGTAATTGCATTTAATTACCGCTAACTACTTTTACTGTTTTCGTCAAATACCACCAAACTGTCCTGCTCCGTGGCTAAGTGGTTATCGTGCTGGCCTTTGGCCACAGGGGTCCCGAGTTCGATTCCCGGCAGGGTCGGGAATTTTAACCATAATTGGTTAATTCCGCTGGTACGGGGGCTGGGTGTATGTGTCGTCTTCATCATCATTCCATCCTTATCACGAAGCGCAGGTCACCTACGGGAGTCAAATCAAAAGACCTGCATATGGCGAGCCGAAATTGTTCTCGGACACTCCCGGCACTAAAAGCCATACGCCATTTCATTTTACCACCAAACTGGAACGATGATGGAATAAGCACACTTTTTATTTATTTATTTATTTAATTATTTATTTTAGTTCCGTTTAGGCCTGCTATGGACCACGTGGTTCTTATCTCTAGCAGCTTTCTTCTTTGACCAGTACTCATTCATTCTTGCACTGTGAATGTCTTTTCGCTCCTGAGTCCATTTCACACCTCCTCTCGGACGTACTGTTTTTTCTGTTAGTGACTGGAGAGAGTTCGATGTTTTGATCAACGTTCTGTACCTATTCCTGTCATAAATTTCACTGGGAGCAATGTCCAATTCTTTAAGGTCTTTTCTGACGAGTCTTGCCCACTTGGCATTAGTCGCTTTCCCTCTAGAGATGGTGTGGAAGATTCTGGAGGTGAGCCTCTGATTGTCCATTCTCATGACATGACCATAGAAGTTCAATCTTCTCTTCCTCATAGATGTTGTAATGCTCTCCAAGTGTTGGTACAGTTCGTTGTTGTGCCTGATTCTGTACTTGCCTTCTTCTTCTTTTTTTTTTTTTTGCTATTTGCTTTACGTCGCACCGACACAGATAGGTCTTATGGTGACGATAGGACAGGAAGTGGCTAAGAGTGGGAAAGAAGCGGCCGTGGCCTTAATTAAGGTACATCCCCAGCATTTGCCTGTTGTGAAAATTGGAAACCACGGAAAACCATCTTCGGGGCTACCGACAGTGGGGTTCGAACCCACTATCTTCCGAATACTCCCTTCTTCTTTAATAGGGCCCATGGTTTTTCTCAAGATCTTCCTTTCCTTCAGCTCCAGTTTTCTAAGTTGCCCTTTCCTTACCATGTTTAGGCATTCTGAGACATATAGTACTGACGGTCTCACTAAAGTACTGTAATGCCTGATTTTGAGGTTAAGGGAGAGTTTGGTGCATCTGCTGTTTATGGCCTGATCTTCATTCATGTTTGGGGTTATCCATTCTCCTAGATATTTGAAGGAGTTTGTCCTTTGTACTGTTTTGTCCCCCAGTGGGATTGATTTGGGTGCATCTTTGATGTTGGTGATAAACTGTGTTTTGTTGATGACGATCTTCAGCCCTGCTTTAGCTGCTATGTGGTCGAGAGAGGATAGTTGATGGATAGCTTCCTCCACACTGGATGCCAGGAGTGTAAGGTCGTCTGCGAAGGCTAAACAGTTGACAGTTAACTTGTCTTTCTTGTAGCCTATTCTCAATCCAGAGTCATCCTTTAGCATTTTCGTCCACTCACGAATGACTTTTTCGAGAAGGCACTTAAAGAGGATTGGAGATAGGCCATCCCCTTGTCTAACACCTGTTTTGATCTCAAAGTTCTGTCACAGTTCCCCTCTGAATTTGATTCTGGCTGTAGTGTTGGTAAGAGTTGCTTTCACTAGATTTAAGGTTTTCTTATCTAGTTTCAGTTCAGTAAGTGCCTGGAAGAGTGACTCTCTATCTACTGAATCGTAGGCCTTCTGAAAGTCAACAAATGTTGCTACGTAGGGTGAGGCGCTTAGGTTTTTGTAAGTGATGATGGTTTTGAGGTTCAGGATTTGTTCGGCGCATGACCTTGACTTGCGAAACCCAGCCTGGTACTCTCCGATGCAGGAGTCTAGTTGAGCCTCTACTCTTGTGAGTAATACTTTGGAGAGTATCTTGTACGTCATTGATACAAGGGAAATCCCTCTGTAGTTGTTGAGATCTGATTTGTCGCCTTTTTTGTGTAACGAGTGGATGATAGCTGAGGTCCAGTCGCTAGGTAATGCTTCTGTCACCCAGGTGTTTGATATGATTTCATGGATACTTTGGATTGACTCCTCATCAGCTTATTTCCAGAGCTCTGCTATGATTCCATCCTCGCCCGCTGCTTTGTTATATTTCAATTCTGAAATGACTTTCTGGATCTCCCCCTTTGTTGGTGGGAGAGAGTCCGACTTAGTAACATTCTGAGGTTCGAAATGCAGTTTTTCCTTGGGTTTCTTTGAATTTAGAAGGTTGTTGAAATACTCTGCTAGAACTGTGGTGCACTCTTCATTGTTCATTTTTAGCTTACCGTGAGCTCCCGGAAGGTGAAGTGTAGGGGCTGAGTAGGGTGTTATTTGAGATTTAAAAGTTTGGTAGAAGTCTCTAGTGTTGTTTCTTTGAAAATCCCTCTCTGCTTGTTCAATGATATCCTCATTGTACCGCCTCTTGGTGTTCCTGATAATTTTAGTAGTAGTTTTCCTAGCTTCTAAGAAGTTTTTATGCTTATCCAGACTTTTGTTACGGTTTCATTTTTGCCATCCTTGCTTTCTCTCTTCTGTTACTTTGTCACAAATAGTTGTCCACCATGGATGTTTGTTCTTTCTGACCGCCGGGATGGTGGTTGTCGCTGCATCTATTAGTGCCTTCTGTAGTTGGGGCCAATCTTTCTTGTTTTTGTTTTTAACCAGGGTCTCGGTGAAGTTATTGTTATATTTCAGCTTGGCTGGATTGAACCTTGGAATTCGCGACTTTATGCAGTGGTTTTCTCTGCTTCTTTTAAGAGGGATGAAATTGGTTTTGATCAAAGAAAGATAATGGTCTGAATCAATGATCGCACTTCTCAATACTTTGACATTCAATACTTATTTGCTGTTCCTTCTACTGATGGCTACGTGGTCCTTTTGGAATTCCCCAAGCATTGGGTTTGGGCATCTCCAAGTCATAGCTTTCCTAGGGAGGCGTTTGAAAGCTGTAGATTTGAGGACTAAGTTGTAATTTCTGCACAGGTCAATCAGCCTTTCTCCATTCCTGTTGGTCCTCTTGTGGGCTGGGTAATAATCTCCAACTATGTTCTTGAATTTTCTCTCTTTGCCAATCTGGGCGTTAAAGTCCTCCATTAACATAGTTATGTGGTGCTTTGGGATCCGGTCCATTGTCATTTCGAGTACCCTCCAAAAGGTTTCCACATTTTCAATATCTTTCCTGTTGGTGTCATTAGTAGGTGCATGGAAGTTAACAACTGTGTATACTTTGTTGAGAGTTTTGAAAGCTATAGTGGACGTTCTTCCATTTGGAGATGAAAAGGAGATGATGGAGTTGATCATTTTGTTGCTGACTATGAAGCCTGTTCTGAAGTGAGGCACATTCTTCATTACTCTTTCACCGGGTTGACCTTTGTAGATCCGATAACCTTGTGATTCTATCACTTCTTGATCGAGGAATCTGGTCTCTTGTACAGCTGTTATTTATTTATTTATTTATTTATTTATTTATTTATTTATTTATTTATTTATTTATTTATTTATTTATTTATTTATTTATTTATTTATTTATTTATTTATTTATTTATTTATTTATTTATTTATTTATTTATTTATTTATTGGTATTGTGAACACAACAGTTCATGAGTCCCAAATACTATGTTCACAACAATTGTTACTTAGACGTTAAATGTACAAATATAAAACAATGTATAGCTCGAATAATTTTAAAATTCCTACCAGTGACTCATGTTGCATTAAAAAACCATGAAGGGTAGTAGAACTAACATTACGGTACTAATTAATATTCATAATGCTTAAAACATTATTATAACAGGATTTTCACTTGGAATCTAATAAATTTAAAAATACGGTTTACAACATTTATACTAGTATTTCTTTTTAAAATTTTGTCATAAACTATTAAATTATATTCAGAGGTACAGTGTTACATGACGAAGTGAATGAAGTTTCGGTCATACTAAGAATATCAACGTACGGGTTAATACTCGTATTATTGTAGTCTCATTACTCTCTTAATTGGGGAGTTGCTATGAATTTCAGTATTAGCCTTCGACAGAAAGAATATATTTGTAGGACGATTTAGTTCCTGTGGTGCACAGAAAGTGATTGACTGCGACATACTTGATTCATCAATCTAATAATTAATTATTTTATACAGGAAAGTCAAATCTTTGTAATTTCGTCCCTGGTGCGAGCTATTCACACCATGTTCCTTCAGTATACTTGAAAATTTTATGAAGCTTGGGTAATTTCCTGCGATTTTTATAAGTCATCAATTTTAAAAACTTGTTTTGAGCACTCTCGATAAGACGGATATTCCTTGTGGCCATTGTGTTCCAAATAATTGAGCCATACTCAACTCTGGATATCACGAATGAGTTGAACAAAGCAAAGAGTGTCTTTGGACGAAATGAACATGAATTCTGTATAATAAAGCCAAATACAGTAGAGACAA
Organism: Anabrus simplex; assembly: GCF_040414725.1. Classification (NCBI taxonomy): domain Eukaryota; kingdom Metazoa; phylum Arthropoda; class Insecta; order Orthoptera; family Tettigoniidae; genus Anabrus; species Anabrus simplex. The sequence continues at coordinate 49,537,353 of NC_090271.1, forward strand.
TACGCGACACTCAGCGAGATATCGAGGGACAGCGATTAGAGCTCTGTCTAGCGGAGTGACCTGAGAGTCACTGATTTTGTCATAAGAGCACTTGTATTTGTTTGTGGAGTTTTTGGGGCTATTTATGCGTTTGCATTAAGCTGACATAATTAAATAGTAGCATGTGTCATTCCTCTATATCTCCTGTAAATATGAGTGGAAAGATATGTGCTGCGTTTCGCTGCAATAACTATGAAGTGCAGAAGGATATACGGTCTCTCTTCCGTTTCCCTCGTGACAAGAACATGTAAGTAAATACTGTGTTTACATATATATGTTCTTCCAGTTACAAAGATATTTTTATAGAAGGCCTACTTCCTAAACTTCTGACCTGCGCGACCCATATTTTAACTGGCTTAAAATATAATAAGCTTATTTTATTGTATTAGTGCAGCAGTTAACCTTCAATACCGATGTGTTGTTGTAGGTGTGATCTGTGGGTTTTGATTTAATTCAGGAAAATGCATATGCATATGTGTGTGGCTAGCTGCGTTCCAAGTTGCCCCATTTGGAATGCCGTAATGCGTTGTCAAGCACTGAAGAAAATATAGGTGACTTAGGAAATGTGATGATGATGCAAATTTGCCTTACCCTAATGTAATGGCTAGTATTGCTTATAGAGAAATTTTGAATGTTTTTGCGGCTAAATTTATAGATTTTCTTTCTGTTAGTAGGCTTCAAGTTAAAAGGGAAATTGTCCAGCTCTTAAATGTAAATTCATTGAATCATGTGTGTAAGGAGTGTGCCGATATTTTTATTGACAAAAGTCCTAATGTGATGATACAATGCTTTTAAATGAGAAAAAGACAAATCTAGTCGTGAAAGTTCAGGCAGGTATGCTAAAGCTAGAACAGTAATGCATAAATGAAAGATCAAGCCCTTTCACAGCAGTCCATTTCACATCTTGATTATATGTCTAATTTCCGTCTTTAAATAATAACCTGTTAAATGATTCTTCATTCATGTATCCACGATTGTTTTAGCAACTTTGAAGTTAATATTTTAGCAACACTTTATTTCTAGATGTAAATTTATTTATCTATTTCCGTATATACATTTGCATTGATATTTGAATTTAGCGCGAATTTTCAGGTCACGCCACTAGGAGCGCCACTTGCGAATAGTCTCCCATTTTAACAAGGCTAGATCCGGAAGTGTCGCGTATTGTCTCTACTGTATTTGATAAAGCCTATCAATAATTTCGGAGCATTATTTTTTGTTGTTGTTATTTTTTGGATAAGGATCGTTAAATCTTCATTGAATGTTATTCTTAAATCCATTTTCGTCTTGACACGAGTTAGGCTCAAAAAGGTTGTTTACAGGAGCCAAACGCCTAGGTCATTGGCTCGGCTCACAAAGCCAGCGGTGTCACTCAGGCTGGTAAGAAGAAAAGATGCTAGTGCAGAAAAGCTATCACCATTAAAATACAATAAAGTTCAATAAAATTCCATTGAAAGTGGGGTAACTGGAACTGAAAGCAACATACAGGATGTAATGAAACCCCTGGGCAAAACTTCAGGAATGGATTTATCATACAGAGAGAAGTAAGATAATGCATACCAGAGTTATCAGACTTTATACGTAGTGTACTCCAGCATATCTTACTGCTACAATTACATTTTGAACATATGTCATGAATGATGCACTGAGTACGTACTTGACGCCCGCTAGAACATTCTTCTTCAACCGCTTTCTTCCCCCACATCTGTGGGGACGCGTACTTGAGTGCTTGGCCTTGTTTTACGCCCGGATGCCCTTCCTGACGCTAACCCTCTGTGGAGGTATGTATTCATTATTGCGTGTTTCTGTAGTGGTTGGTGGTGTTGGGACAAACACAAACACCCAGTCCCCATGCAAGAAGAACTAATCATACGCAATTAAAATCCCCGATCCGGCTGGGTCTGGAACCGAAGGCCTCGGCGCTGACCATTTAGCCAACGAGCCAGACCCGCGGGAACACTATGCTGAAAATTAAATGTTCCCTTCTGACTAAAGACAGCGCTCTGCTCATCTTCACATTCAGTTTCGAACATGTGCAGAAAAGGTTGGTGTGGAATGTACAGTCTGACAGGCAGCCATAATTGGTGCATGGAAAATTACTGCATCATCCACAACAGTCTAATAAGTACCTCCACGGAAAAAAGTCCAATGACCGGGAGAGTTGGCCATGCGATTAGGGGCGCGCGGCTGTGAGCTTGCATCCGGGAGATAGTGGATTCGAATCCCACTGTCGGCAGACCTGAAGATGGATTTCCATGGTTTCCCATTTTCACACCACGCAAGTGCTGGGGCTGTACCTTAATTAAGGCCACGGCCGCTTCCTTCCAACTCCTAGGCCTTTCCTATCCCTTCGTCGCCATAAGACCTATCTGTGTCAGTGCGACGTAAAACCACTAGCAAAATGAAAGTCCAATGGATTAGATCAAGAGATCGTGGGGGCCAAGTGACAGGTCTATCTGAACCTATTCAGTGCTCACGATAACGTGCATTAAGGTATATAGCGTGACCGAAAAGGTCCTACCCATTACTACTACAGAACATAGTTTCAACATCGTCGGACCCAGTCCAATACAACTTTAGGATTAATATATTTGTACCAAAATGGTGTCAGACTTTACGTAGTATACAGCCCACACATGCTATATCACAGATTCGTGCTGCCATCTAATATTCATTGGCTTTGCCGAAAATGCCGAGACTCATGTCTTTGAAAATAGTTGCTCGCTGTCATTATCGTGTTTACATTGAAGGCTCCTGTGACGTTCATCTGACAAATAGTTACTAACGTAAAAATTATTGTACATTGCTAAATAATCAGTACGCTGTCAGATGTGTATTTAGGGCCGGTTGCATAAACTGTTTGATCTTCGATCAGAGACGAAAGTGATCGTAGTTCACGCGAAACTCGATTTTTTTTGTTTTGTTTTTGTTTAATAAACGTTAATCTGAGATCAATTCGCATTGAACAATGATTAAATTGGACTGGTGAAATTTCTGCGATCAAACCCTTTGATCTCCGTTCAAGGAGTTGTTTTCTATTCTAGATACAGTAACAGATGATTGTGAACATAATATTACCTGTGTTGCTACGACAAATCGTAAGAAAATACACAAAAGACTAACCTAATACATTGTTAGCTATAATTGTTGTCCATATATAAACTATATTATCCATTTTTTTATTCAGTGAAACGTAATTCTAAACATAACCTCTGTGAAATGCTTACGGTATCATTATCTCGTTCATGCCTTACAGATGTCTGATTACTGGGATACAGAGGGTTATTCAGCTAAGTTGTCCACCTCGAATAACATGTGGACCGTTCAAGAGGGAATGGCGTCAATGTCCTCTGAGATAATGCTATTAACTTTGTTTTCAAAATGAAACTACACTGTTTTCTATACCTAGCCTTAAACATTACAAGTTCAGCACTGTGATTATTTCGAAAATCGATCCAAGTACTTCTCGAGAAAATGTAATGTATTCAAACGTGCTTCATTTGGCAGTTGGGGACTGGCCTGTTCTATTCGTGATACGCATGAAACATGAGCTAGCTACTGACAGCAGAGTTGCTTCACCTTTTCCTGACAGTTACTGTACGTATTTGCTCTGCTGTGCTCATAAAAGCACTATGATAAAATTTATGATTTAACACCTTTAATATCGCCGTAGGTAACAGGTACCTTAGAGGAAAAACGGACATGCGACGGGCTCTATGTGACAACACTTTTATCCTGACGTGATATTAAACCACACAAGACCGAACGAGCCTAGTGCAACTGGGGAATCACCCATTCTTAACACTGATCGATTCTTCAAGGAATGAATAAAAGAAAGAGAACGGCCTCGAAGGCCGTGAAAATGGACTCACTAGGCTTCGCAAACCGTCGGGATCAGAAAAAAATTAACAAGGATTGACTGAGAGAAGTTGGATAACCGTTTTGCAAGAAAAGCGTAATGAAGAAATTCCAGTACATGCTGAAAACGACGTTCATTTGTCGACAGTCACGGCCAGCTCAAATCAACGTGTATTATCCAAGGGGCAAAGCAATTTCGTAGTTCATTTGTTTTGCCGTGTTGCAGCGCCCACTTTTCTGAACTCCGATTAAATTTGAACTACACATGTGTAAACCGAGTTCAGTTTTGTACAAAGCGACGAAGTCGTAATCTCAGTTCATTTTCGGAACTAGGTTTTAAATTGATCTCCGGTCAGGTGTCTTTATACAACCGGGCCTTAGAGGTTAGTTTTAGTTCCCTTCAATGCTCGCGGATGTTGTCGAAAGAAGAAAGTATTTTTACTGTTCAAACGTGGTACAAAGGTGATGGCTATCAGTCATTAAATCAAAAACGGACTGAACAATTCGACACTGTTCCACCAACATAGAAGGTGGTCTTCAATTTACGGAAAAGAAACGAACGGAATAGTGATGAACTGTCCTAGGTCAGCCAGGAGACAAAACTGAACGTTTTACAAATTATTGTACAAATTTTTGAAAGGTTTACTCACGGATTTGCTCTTGAACAGAATGTTTTCAGAACGTCTCTCAGAAGAATTTTACAGAAGACTAAATTTAACCACTACATACCATGTGGCGCTTACTGCCTACTAGACTTCAATTTTGTGAGTCAATTATAAATGAGCATCAGCATACTGCCATTGATTTCTGTCGTACACTTATCAAGAGTGATGAAGAAATACTCTGGCCACGACAACTGACATAATTGTACGTATCAGTAAACCGAAAATCGTCACATCCTTCTTCAAACTCAACTTAACCATCCTGCTGTTACTGTTGTGATAGTACATACACCACACCCTCGCACTGTATTCAGAAGTAAGAGATTTTATTGTCATTATTCGTATTATTATTATTATTATTATTATTATTATTATTATTATTATTATTATTTCATTTGTATATTTATTCTTAATATTTTAAGATGGAAGGTCTCCACATGTGATATGAGCATTTTTTTTGTACAAGCGGATGGGAAAACACTGCTATTTACAACTCGAAAACTTTCTACAAGTCACGTGGAACATCCCAGAGTCCGACGAAGTGGCCTTGTTGTTATTATCTTCGGACCCGAAAGATGTTCGGGGCGTGGCCTTGGTATGGCATGAGGATCTTCCACTCGTGGTTGTGTGACCAGGACCAATCTAGACGTATCATGTGAGAGAAGGGGGAAGCTAAGGTCCATTTAGGCTTGTGAGGAAACGGCGGAGAGGACTTGACTTCAAATTTTTGTGAAAGATGATTTGCCTTAAAACATGTGTTGAACGTGCTTGACGTGAAATTTTGTGGAATATGATGATTGGTACTGACCTACAAACTGTGGAGTGCTTAGGGACTTAGTATTTTATCACTTGTGGCGGCTTGTTGTCAACATCGAAACTGGACCATGAATGAATGAAGGCATGTGCTTTTCACAGATGAATCCCGCTTCAGTTTGCAGAACGATTCCCGTCGCACATTAATCTGGAGAGAACCGGGTAACTGATACAACCACAGGAACATCATGGAACGGGAGCAGTATGGTGGTGGTGGCGTCATGGTGTGGAGCGGCACCATGTTGAATGGCCGTACGGACCTCCACATCTTCATGGGTGGTCCGAGGAACACTGTTAACGCTCGGAGATACAGGGATGAGGTACTGAGACCACATGTTGACTCTTCAGGGGTGCGGTTGGTCCAGGCTTCCTCTTAATGGACTATAATGCCCGACCGCACCGCACTGCTCTGGTGGATGAATTTCAGGCTGGGGAAGACATTCATCACATGGACTGACCAGCGAGGCCTTCAACCGACACCGTACTCAGGACAAACCCCATAACTCTTCGCATCTAGAGGTGAACCCACTAGGTGTGAAGGTTGGTAGCGTATTCGCCCCAGAAAGGAGTTAAATCGAACACAAGAGAGGGACAAAAGACAGTAAGGAAAAAGCAAACAATTACAATACATTACTGCAACCAGCAAATAGGAGAAAAACACTTACCTTAGGAAGCGCGATAAATTTGACTTACGGTCGTAGTCGGAATTAATAAGAAAAGGAAACAGTTGCAGTGCTAAACTGATCCAAAGTAATGAACACCAACCGTCACTAGACACTCAAAAACTTTGATGTGAGATCAGTAAGCTTCAAGATTGACAAAGACAATTAAGTTTGAATAGCTTACATTAATTGGGAAAATTGAAAAATTGTTTGATATTAAATAAGACGAATAACATATTAACCTCCATACGTTTAAAAAATCCCACAGAGAACCAAGAAAATCTGAAAGAATCAAAATAAAATTGTCATCGATCACCTCTTTAAAAAATTACTTAAATTAAACTTCAACTCAGTTAAACTTAACTACAAGTTTTATCTGAAGTTGAGAACTTCACTTCAACTGCGCAAAATCGTGTAGTTAACACCCATTCGCTACCAAGGTGCCGTCCCAAGGTTGGTAATTACTTACAAGACATACTTAAAACGCTCGAAGGAAAAATAGAAATTCAAAGATAAATTGGTGGCGAAAATGAATTAAAAGAAACACATCACCAACAGACACCACAAGAAACGATAAACATCCACCGAATACAAAGCAAACCAAGTCGTATCGGTTCAATCCAATGCAATCATTAACAGCAATCAAATCAACATGTTGCTAGGGCAACAAAAAAGACGCAGAGCGTCCGTCCCAAGCAAGAAAGAACAAGACTCGGCACAAAAGATAAATATGGACCAAAATACACAGAACAGGAAAGAAAACATAAGAATCAGAGCAGAAACACTCACGAAATTATAAACAGGTTAAGCATAAGTGTGATAAGGGCAATAGCTTGGAAAAGCCACCTCGATTTACAAGAAAATATTACATTAATTTCTGACCTCTTTTTTTAAATTATTTCTAAAATTAATTTTTGAAAACCTGTTCACCGTGCGTCTTCCACGCGCCTAGGAATAATTTGGTTAGTAGAGCGCATCACTAAGTAGCACATGAGCAGTCACAACGCCAACTCAGAAATCGATATTATTATTATTATTATTATTATTATTATTATTATTATTATTATTATTATTATATCACTTGACATGGTTGAAGTACTTTTGGCACACACATCGCACCTTTTTCGTCACTTTATATCAGAACAGTATCCATAGGTACATACCTTTTCCAAACTTAATTTTTTTACGTCAAAATCTGCAATTTTGTTGTTGTTGTTATTGTTGTTACCACGAGGCGACTCAGCTCACAAGCTTACCGTCCACACGAAGAAATGCAGACAAAGCAAATTAAGAAAAGCTAATGGTAGTTTGAAACACAATAACAGCAGAGGCTAACATCACAACTTAGTGGGTAACAACACCCATTGAAGGTGAAATTCACCCAGGATCTATCGTGAAGACCCACGCCATCGCGTAGGAAACTTTCACACGTTTAGTCTTCATGGCTTCTCGGCTCGAAATGGTGCGTCAGCACGGCAGACAGCTCGCAGCGCGGTAAACTCAAGGGCTAGGCGCTAGAGGGCTCCTCGTCCAGACAAGCATAGTAGAATTCGCTCTAAGTGAACGCGAAGGTGACATAGAATGTCACTTTACATGAATAAATCAGAGTTCGTTGGCAAGAAGCCGGTTGATACGAATTTCGATGGTAATAACACCAGTCCAAAAAGGTTTGCCGGGGAGGTCCTATTCACTTAAATACTGTCACAGACTGCGGATATGAATCCTATGGAACATGCCTGGGATGCATTGGGCAGGCGAATTGCATCCCGTCAGCCTCCACCAAGGACCCTCCAAGACCTTCGCAATGCCCTTTCGGAGGAATGGGATCGAGTGCCACAAGAGTTCTTGGACAATCTGATAGAGAGCATGTCACGTCGCCGCGAAGTATGTGTGGCCGTTAGGGGTACCATACACCCTATTAACAGCATATTTTGTTGTGGAAGACATTGCCAAGTTTTGTTAGTTGTTGCCAAAGGTGAACCTTAGCTATCAGATCCTTTCTGACACTGTTTTTTGGACACGTTTTGTGACATAAGCTTCCGTTTGTTCAGCAATCCGTCTTACATTCTTATCAGGCGGTATGGGCGCGTTTAGTGATTATGCTTAACTTTTGGACACTAGTATATATGTGCTTTGTTCAACGGACTGATTGCAAATGGTAGCTTGGTCCTCGCTTTTGGTTTCCCAGTGTTGTTGTTGTTGTAAATATGAAGTCTTCCAGCAGTATTTAGTGAGTGTATTTTATGTATGTATTGGTGTGTCGATGAGATGCGCATGGACGGATGTTATTTAGAATATATGTAGTTATTTTAAAATCAGTGGAGTTATTGATGAAACTAAGTGCGTTTTCAGGTTAGTTAAGGCCTGAAGCAGATGTGCCAGAACGCAGCTTTATTTACACGCCCCGGGAGAGAGAATTATTACTAAAATTTGAGGAATCCATTCTGGTGAACTCTGGCGCCCATACTTCTTCTTCTTCTTTACCTGTTTACCCTCCAGGGACGGTTTTTCGCTCGGACTCAGCGAGGGATCCTAGCTCTACTGCCTCAAGGGCAGTGTTCTGGCCCTTCAGACTCTGGGTCGGGGGATACACCTGGGGAGGATGACCAGTACCTCGCCCAGGCGGCTTCACCTGCTATGCTAAACAGGGGTCTTGCTGGGGATGGAAATATTGGAAGAGATAGACAAGGAAGAGGGAAGGAAGCGGCCGTGGCCTTAAGTTAGATACCATCCCGGCATTTGCCTGGACGAGAAGTGGGAAACCACGGAAAATAACTTCCAGGATGGCTGAGGTGGGAATCGAACCCACCTCTACTCAGTTGACCTCCCGAGGCTGAGTGGACCCCGTTCCAGCCCTCGTATCACTTTTCAAATTTCGTGGCAGAGCCAGGAATCGAATCCGTGCCTCCGGGGGTGGCACCTAATCACGCTAACCACTACACCACAGAGGCGGACTTACTTTCATTTATTCAGTTATTCATATACAGTGTGATTCAGCAGCCTCTTCCAACATCGTTTGCTGCAGCCCAATTAACGTGCACATGGTTATATGTGTGCTATTCCCCTGCAGGCGTACTGTATGGTACTAATGTTCTGTGAGCACATTTTTCACAAGATTCTGAACCCTGGCGAAATGTTATTTCATCCGTTCGCAGAACATGATGCCTTGAAATCATGTAGCAACATCAATTTACCATGTAACTATGTTAATGTGTCGTGCCTCGTGACCGGGTGTAACGAAGATGGGAATCAATGCATAACACCAGGTAACAGTGCAATAATTAATGTCTTAAACACCGAACCGGATGGCGTATGCACTCTGCTCTCATCGTACTACCACCACGTTTCAAGCAGTGTAGCGTAGCGGATGTGGTTAGGCGTTCGTCTAGCAATCAAGGGAATGTGCCAGCGGCGGTTGGAATCATGCATCGTTCAAATATTTTTGCATCGGTATGAAGTTTGAATCCGTAATCGCAGGCCCACGTCTGCCACATTCAAACAGTAGAATGGCGCTCTTATTCATCTTGTGCCCTGCGCACACTCCGCTGGTTAGGGCCTGAATGTACTGTAATCTCTGCTCAGGCCCCGATTTACAAATGGGCGGACTGGGCATTTGCCCAGGGTGCCGGTTTTTGAGGGGCGGCGGCCGGCTGAACGAGTAATTATGGCCTGCGTAATTACGTCTTAAATTCATTACACTCAAATTAATTTTACTTTCCACAAATTATTCCAATTATAGTATTAGCCTATATAAAACACTTTAAACTATTCTAACTTTAAAACATGAATTTAATCTATATATTTAAATTTTATGAAGAAAATGTGTCTTATTTCTAAAATTATTTACTAAACTATCAAACTGAACCAACGGCTTTTTAAATAACAATAAAAACAGCCCGATTCCTATTTGGCTGTTACCTTTATTTGGCTTGATAAGTTTAATTATGAGAATTAACTGTATTTGCATAAAGTGCTGTTTTAAAACTCATAATCTTGAAAATTGTAATATTTAATTTGTAAACAGTTATTTTTTAGAGGAACAAGAAAACGAGCAGAGAGGGGGTGGGGGACTGCTAAATATTGTTTGCCCAGGGCGCTGACTACTTGAAATCGAGGCCTGTCTCTGCTGTCATTCGGCATGTTTTCCACGTTGATATGCTCCTCATTTATGGGGAAGCAAGACAAAACCCGTACGAGGCACTACGTCTGTACCAGGAACGGTATCCCGACAGGCGACACCCGGCTGCTACGACATTTCGCGTGTTGAAAGACGTCTGAGGACAACAGGCGTTATTTCCAACCAGGCACCAGTCCGCGATATTCCCGTTAAATCGAGTGAAACAGAAGAGGTCGTTCTGGAAGCAGCTCATAATAATCCGCACATCAGTTGATTGCACGCCAGGTGAACACCAGCCAGCCTTCCGTCTGGCGAATACTGCATGAACATAAATTTCACCCGTACCATCTTGAGCTACACCAAGACCTCCATAAGCGGGATTTCGAAGCTGGAATGGAGTTCTGTTGGTGGCTATTAGGCAGGCTGAACAATAATGCAGCTTTCGTATCGCATATCTTGTTCTCGGACGAATCGCGCTTCCACAATAATGGGAACGTCAATCGCCACAACATGCATTATTCGAGTCCGGACAATCCTCACTGGGTGCGACAGGCGGCCCATCAAGTGCGATGGGGAGTGAATGTTTGATGTGGAATCTTGGGGGATCGCCTGATTGGACCTTATTACTTTGAGGGTCATTGGACGGGCCCACGCTACCTGCACTTTCTGCATCAGGAACTCCCACTGCTGCTGGAGGATGTGCTCTTGTACGGTCGTTTGACGATGTGGTTTCAACAGAATGGAGCTCCACCATATTCGACTTTGCCCGTTCGTAACCATGTGAACGAGGAACTGCCAGGTAAATGGATAGGACGAGGAGGACCTGTTTCTTGGCCCGCCAGATCACCGGATTTAACGCCGTTAGACTTCTTCTTGTGGGGACATTTGAAGAACGTCATTTACACTCAAGCGTCGGAAAACCCCGACCGGCTCCGGCAACTCAACACGGACGCCTGCAGAGCAATTACACTTGGAATACTTGGGCCCAAATGTGCATAAACCAAAACGGTCATCACATCGAGCATTTACTGCGATAAAACACTGTCAGAGTAGTTGTGTTCCTATTATTTCCGGTCTGTATGTGTCCGGCCTGCTAACTAATCGGCCCTTCTTAGCGCCACAAACACATTCATTCACACACAATTTGCATGAAAGCGGGTATTGAACTTACATTGCGTGCGGTACGTATTAAACAACTATTTCAAACATTTTTAATCTTCGCCCCGGACTCGAACCTCCCACCTGACATGCAATCCCTCTCCGCCACACCTTCACCAACTACTCTACGTTTCCGTACGGCACACTGGGCAGTTTATAGCAATTATGAGGTTTACTGCGGTCACAATATCAATTTAGTGTCTCGCCGGCGTGTCAGATTCATGTGATCTAGAAGGAACACGCATGTCCCCCAGTGTTTAATACATGTATAACATTACGGCGTCTTATCATGGTGAGACGGTAAATACCAAGATATCCGGTTGTGTTGTCTGAGCATGTTTTCAGGACGGTATGAATATTGTGGGTTGCATAAAACTACATTGGAAGGAGCGGTTGAATCACGCTGTATATTCATTAGATAACACTGTGTGTGATGGTATATCATGTCATGGGGTCCTGGGACCATGGTATTTTGAGGGAAGAGTAACGGATGAAATTACCTAGAAATATTTACTACCTACGTCGTTCCAGGGCTACAAATGAACTACAACAATTTCAAATCGCTTTCCTTTCAGCATGATGGTGTTAACAGTGGTTTCCCATTTTCATTCCATTCAAATGCCAGGGCAGTTCCTATTTACAGACTACAGCCAATTCCTTCCGCATTTTTATCCAAGTTCATTCACCTTCATTCATTTAACGTTCATTAGCTCCTCATCTGTCTCTAGGAAGGGCATCTTGCCGTAAAGGTGTGCTATATAATATCATCTCACCTCATATCCGACCCCGTACCCCTAAACGGGACTAGGGGATTTACTGCCTCATTCGGCACGATAACTAATACTTCATTGCTACAGTCAATTCTGGCGAAGGCAAAGAATGAGAAAACTGATGCAACCATAGTCTTCCTCGACATCCAAAAGGCATTTGATAATATTGACCATGACCATCTGAGAAGAGCTCTAGAAAATTCCGCCGCTCCAGCTAAACTTGTCGAGCTAATTCTCTCCCTTCAAGGGGGCAATACAACCTAAACTGAAGCCAACTACACGAGAACTAAGGGCATAAAACTGAGGAGAGTTGTTTTGCAAGGTTGACCATTGTCACCTACGCTTTTTAATATCGCAACTGACCATATTCTGAATGAACTCTCAGAGGAATCAATAGCTAGAGGATATGGGTTTCCACTTGTAGAAGGTCTGAAGCCTGTCACAGTACTGGTATTCGCCGATGACACTGTTATTGTTGGTAAAGACAAAGCTTCTGCACTAGATCTGACTGAAACAGCAATAAGAAGATTCAGAGAGATAGGTTTGAACATCAATATGTCTAAATCAATGTCTATCAACATATCTGAAGGTCAGCTTACTGACGACCTAATGTCTGTCTTCGGTGGAGGTATAAAAGCGATACCGCATGATGAGTCCATCAATTATCTCGGAGTGAACTTTCGGAACGGATTTAACTTTGACACACACAGAACGATACAGCATCTACGTCTCAAACTGGAATCACTCATCTTCTCCTCTCCTTTAGGCTGATCAAAAGTTCACCGTCATAAATTCTTCCATATGCCTAACATTGATTTATCCATTTCAGACAGTTGCGCTACAGCTACAGCTTACTGTATTTCTCTGAAAGTTCTTAAAGGCAGTGACAAAATGATCAAATGCGCGCTGAAAGAAATCCTCCAGCTTCCTGCTGACATACCTGATGGTATGATATAGACACACAGGAATTTCCAATGTCTAGGAATATTCCGATCACAGTGGGAACCTGTCCTGCAACAGATTAGCGCCCTTGTTACCCTACAAATAAATAGCAACCCTTATATTTTGCGAAGTAGGAATCTCCCTGAGGAGAGTAACAAATGCCTACAAAACTTACACATTTCACCTTAAGTCAGCTTTTTAAATTCCTAAAATGGTCTTTTGAATTCCAAGAAAATAAGACAATTACTGAGAGATCAGGAATTTCAAAAATGGTGTCAGCTTCCTCAAAAGGGAGAAGGTGTTACCTTATAAAGAAAACCTTTCAGCGAACAGTTGGCTTGTCTTGCACTGACTGGCGTGATGCCCTAAAGATGACCGCTAACGTCGCAACCGTCCGAACTGTGCTAGGCAGGTCCAAGGATAATAACCATTGTCGGCGTTGTCACAACGAGATAGAAACCCTTTTTCATGTCTTGGGATATAGTCCATACGGCGAAACACTGTAACTTACTAGACACCATGCCATACGAAGCTGCGTCGCTCAGTCTTTGCGAGACGCTGGTTACACAGTTCACGAAGAGGTCCATGGATTATCGGAGAACGGCAGTACCCATGGGAGTGATATGATAGCCTTTAAAAATAACATCAGTGGATATATTATTGATCCTACGGTTCGGTTTGAATCGCACGCTAATCAGCCCAGTGAAGCACACGAGGAAAGGAAAAGCATCTACGAACCAACTATCCCCTTCTACCGACGTGAATACGGACTGGATAACATCGAGGTTATAGGCCTCATGATCGGTGCGAGAGGAACAATTCCTAAGTTCTTCGAAGAATTCCGGTCAATATTCAATCTATCAGAGTGATTAACAAAAATCGTGGTTCTCAAAGCCTTGAAAGGCTCATTATCCATACTCAAAAATAATTTATATAGCCATAAATGTATATAGTATACTTTCCCCTCAAGGACAACCTCCTTATAGGAGGAGTGTTTATTCTTTCTGAATATATATATGTGTGTGTGTGTGTGTGTGTGTGTGTAGCTTCCTTATCATTCGGTCACGTCGTCCTTCTCCAATAAGGACATGTACCTCTGTGAAGATGTCAAAAAATTCACTGGACTCCTTTCATTCACTATTATAGATCATTGCATGTTAAGAAAACAGTATTGCTCTTATGGACCTACAAGCAGCGAACACACCCCCTCGTAGACGCCCATAATATCTCGGGATTAAGGCATATTAAAATGTACTATATGGTGTATTGTGGAAGAAAGAAAAAGGGTGAGACCTTGAGGCATTTTTTGCCCGAGCGTTATTAAAATAAGTAAGGAAGCTTTTCTATTTCATAAATACATTCGCAGGGAGGAAGCACAATAGCGGTAACACCCATCGCATTGTTGCCTTCCTTCGTTTCCCTTCTGTGTTGCTCTGGTTATGTGTAACGAGTAGGCCCTACTCCTGAATCCTGGCATTTATTACTGTTGTAGAGAAGTCTTTTATGTGATTCGAATGTTTTTAGTGTTTATATCAGTGCGTACTTGTCTTGTGTTGAGTAAGTGTAATGTTATTAATCAGCCTACGTGTGCGATTCCTATCTGTAACATTAATACACTGACTTGTTTATTTTATGGATGAAGCTGAGGAAGACTGTCCAAGATTCACATCCATAAAATACCAAATACCACGCTCCATACCAAAGACATCACAAATTTCTTCCCAATTCCAAAATGTAAATTTTCTTCTGTTACTGAAAGCCTGTTTGGCGAGAGCTGTTCGCCTTCTGATCTCTTTTCTGCACCTGTTGTCATTGGTGACCAAGGCCAATGTGACGTCACTGACGACACACTTTCTATTACAACAGACTCTATTTATACAAATCTACAGCCGCAGCATCTTTGGCGACCAAGGCCAATGTGACGTCACTGGCGGTACACTTTCTATTACAACAGACTCTATTTATACAAATCCACAGCCGCAGCATCTTTGGCGACCAAGGCCAATGTGACGTCACTGACGGTACACTTTCTATTACAACAGACTCTTTTTATACAAATCTACAGCCGCAGCATCTTTGGCGACCAAGGCCAATGTGACGTCACTAACGGTACACTTTCTATTACAACAGACTCTTTTTATACAAATCTACAGCCGCAGCATCTTTGGCGACCAAGGCCAATGTGACGTCACTGACGGTACACTTTCTATTACAACAGACTCTTTTTATACAAATCTACAGCCGCAGCATCTTTGGCGACCAAGGCCAATGTGACGTCACTGACGGTACACTTTCTATTACAACAGACTCTTTTTATACAAATCTACAGCCGCAGCATCTTTGGCGACCAAGGCCAATGTGACGTCACTAACGGTACACTTTCTATTACAACAGACTCTTTTTATACAAATCTACAGCCGCAGCATCTTTGGCGACCAAGGCCAATGTGACGTCACTGACGGTACACTTTCTATTACAACAGACTCTTTTTATACAAATCTACAGCCGCAGCATCTTTGGCGACCAAGGCCAATGTGACGTCACTGACGGTACACTTTCTATTACAACAGACTCTTTTTATACAAATCTACAGCCGCAGCATCTTTGGCGACCAAGGCCAATGTGACGTCACTGACGGTACACTTTCTATTACAACAGACTCTTTTTATACAAATCTACAGCCGCAGCATCTTTGGCGACCAAGGCCAATGTGACGTCACTAACGGTACACTTTCTATTACAACAGACTCTTTTTATACAAATCTACAGCCGCAGCATCTTTGGCGACCAAGGCCAATGTGACGTCACTGACGGTACACTTTCTATTACAACAGACTCTTTTTATACAAATCTACAGCCGCAGCATCTTTGGCGACCAAGGCCAATGTGACGTCACTGACGGTACACTTTCTATTACAACAGACTCTTTTTATACAAATCTACAGCCGCAGCATCTTTGGCGACCAAGGCGTACGGTAACGACTAATGTGACGTCACTTCCGTCGCAAATTTTGTCGCGTAACACAAATATTCGGATGACCCCCAGTCATAAGACCTATTTTTAAACTCAACACTCACAAAAGTAATATGAGTGGTAGAGACTTCACTCTGTCAATACTATGAATGCCAGCACATCTAACAAAGGTAGCTTATTGTTGTAAGTTACGCTTCAGCAGTAGGAGGGGACGAGCAATTTAAATCGAAAAGTTTACCCACTAAGCCTGTCTGGGATCGTCAACAGTGCCTGACTATGACAAGTGAGCAGGAGGTCCACGACAGCGATGAAAAATGAAATGGCGTATGGCTTTTAGTGCCGGGAGTGTCCGAGGACAAGGTCGGCTCGCCAGATGCAGGTCTTTTGATTTGCCTCCCGTAGGCGACCTGCGCGTCGTGATGAGGATGAAATTATGTTGGAGACGACACATACACCCAGCCCCCGTGTCAGCGAAATTAACCAATTATGGTTAAAATTCCCGACCCTACCCGGAATCGAACCCGGGACCCCTGTGACCAAAGGCCAGTACGCTAACCATGTAGCCATGGAGCCGGACCACGACAGCGATAATCGCCGTTGATGGACTTAATGGGTGAATAATTCCTTCATTATATTTTAAAAAGTAAACAAATATCATGCATAAAATAAAGGACATTTTATTTTCTACAATTATTATTTATAAGAGCATCCGTGGCTCAGACGGCAGCGCACAGGCCTTTCACCGCTGGGTTCCGTGGTTCGAATTCCAGTCATTCCTTGAGAGATTTGGACAGATTTCTTCTCCGGGTACTCCGGGTTTTACTATCATCTTTCATTCCTGCGACACTCCTTTATCATTTCATTTCATCCGTCAATAATTAACCATTGCCCCAGAGGAGTGTGACAGGCTTCGGCAGCCGGTTCAGTCCCATCCTCCCCGCTAGATGGGGGCTTCATTCCTTTCATTCCTGACACGGTCGAAGGTAGAATGACTGGAAATAGTCTGAGTATTTTCATTTTCATTGTTTGTACCTTTTTTTGACAGAATGAATATTTCGGGAGATATTTTGCATTTTGTGAAAAATACAACAATAAGTGTCAATGTTCTGTTTTCCTTAATGTCGTTACACCTCGTGAATACCTCATCAGAGATTTTTTAATGGAAGTATAAGAAAAATCGTAGACAGTTATTCGAAATAACAGTTCTTCCAAGAGAAGCTTTTGATGGGGACCATCGATTAATGACAGCAAGGATAAAGGTAGAAAAAATGGAAAGAATAAAGGAGACAAACAGAAAATAAAAGCATGAAAATTAAAAGAGAAAATGTACAGGAATATTTTCAGAAGATCTTAAAACATGAAATTCCAGACACAGAACTGGGAAATGTAGAAGAGGAATGGTTCAATTAGAAGAGGGCATTTCTATGTTGTGCAGAGAACATCTGTAGCGGAGACATCCTCAAGAGTGAAAGGAAAAGGAGACGCCATGGTGTAATGAAATATTCAAAAGGCTTCGATAACGTGGGTCAAAAGATTCAAAATTCTTAAAGCTACAAATTTGGACTGAAATGACAGTAGGCTGATTCTGTGACTCTGTGAAGTTAGATACAGTTAAATACAGGAGCCAGGGCTGCTCTATTTCTCACCGTACTTCTATAATGTATTGATTGAAGAAGCTACAGAGAAGTTTAAGATAAACTCAAAAGAAGTTAAAATAAATGGTCACCATATCCAGTGTATTCGATTTCCAAATGACATAGCCATTGTAGCAGTCTGCGAGTTGTACAAGATGTTGAATGTAATGTCATCAACATTGTCAGATTCACGCTTAAACATTAATATTAAAGAGGCCAAGGTATTAGCTGTGAGTAAACATTCTGAACGAATTCACGCCAACATCAAGCTTACTGACATGATAGTGGAACAAGTCATCAGTTTCTCTTATCTAGGAAGTCTAATCACCAATGACAACAGGTGCAACAAAGAGATCAGAAGGCGAATAGCGCTCGCCAAACAGACTTTCAGTAATAAAAGAAAATTTACATTTTGGAATTGAGAAGAAATTTGTGGTGTCTTTGGTACAGAGCGTGCTATTTGCTATTTTATGGATGTGAATCTTGGACAATCACAGATCAGGGTTGAAAACGGCTTCAAACCTGTGACATGTGGGTCTGGAGACGAATGCCACGGATTAACTGAGAACTGATGCTAACGATACACTGGTGAGATATGGAAACATAATACCTTTCTTACCAATCTGCTGAAAGGGAAAATCACGGGGAAGAAAGGCCGAAGACGACCGACGAAAAAATTCCTTCAAGCCTTTTTTTACAAGTTTTTTCCAAGTTGCTTTACGTCTCACCGAAACAAATAGGTCTTATGGCGACGAGGGGATAGGAAAGGTCTAGGAGTGGGAAGGAAGCGACCGTGGTCTTAATTCGCCTTCATGACTTGGTAGGGAATCTTCATTATGGTTCCTACAATGAAGAGAAACGAGGAACTGAGGACAGACATAGGCAAGACAAGGCATTTCCTGTAGAAATTGGTGATGATGATTGTGAAAAGAAAATATTTATTTATTTATTTATTTATTTATTTATTTATTTATTTATTTATTTATTTATTTATTTATTTATTTATTTATTTATTTATTTATTTCGTTATGCCATCTGTGGTCCAATTTTAACAATATTCACATTATTTTTAGACTTCTCTCTCCCTCTCTCTATCTGCCAGCATCTTTCCACCCTTTCTCCTACTTCCTTTTCCTGTGTAGGATCTTCTTTTATCACTAGTGTTCCCAGCGTCCTGGAAATCGCAGAACGTTTTGTCGAGTTAACTAAATCGATGTCTGTCTATTATATCATCTTCCGTAACACTCCATCTCGGTCCAGCCTCACTTATCAAAATCTTTCCTGAAGAATTCAAAGATTATTTTCGTCACTCTGTTGTTGTCCATCATCAAGAAGTATCCATAGAACTATAATCTTCTCTTCTTCATCACTTCAGCCTCTCGTTCTGTCCCTTGATGCAATAAATTCTTTGTTAGATTTGAGTCTCCTCTCCCCATTTTTTGCATTTGGGCCTAGAATTTTTCTGAGCATTCTTTCTTTCTCTCTTCCGAATACTCTCAATAATAATAATAATAATAATAATAATAATAATAATAATAATAATAATAATAATAATAATAATAATAATAATAATAATAATAATAATAATAATAATAATAATAATATATTTATTTATTTATTTTATTATAAATTATATAGAATAGAATAGAATAGAATAGAATAGAATAGAATAGAATAGAACAGAATAGAATATAAGACACTTCTTAATTGTACCTATAATTTCTACATTTTCTTTGTTTTTCATATTTCCTCTTAATTTTCTACCTCTTTATTCTATCTGTTCTTTGTGTAATAGTAGCGTCTCTGCCTTTTAATATAGGGAGGGTATGAGTTCGATTCCAAAGTGGTCGATGGATTTATAAGATGTCTGATTGCGAGATCAATTGTGGAAGTATTGGATGTAAAGCTGAACATTTGATCATAAAAGCCAATCGATGCTCTTTAGGAGTCTGTCTACACGGTCTTTGGGAGATAAGTACAAATAACCTCACGGAAGATTGGGTTGAATATCCGTAGTTTGCTTATCGCTCGGCTTACAGTATCCACCGTAGCATGGTTCAGGCAGTATGTATACGTAATATGTAAGAAGCAATTCTAGATACATCACTGCAGCTTCAGGTAGTATGTATGCGTAGTTGTATGAAAACGTTCTATGTACAAGAAGTGAGCGTTTTCACAGTGGAAAATATTGTAATGTATGTGAGCAAAGCTACAATATCAAAATTTGAACTTTAAACAAAAATTCAAATATGGCATTATTGTAACGTTATACGTAGTCAAGGCCCTCCCAATAACAAGTAGATTTTATTTTACTAATCTCCTATACAGGGTGAAGCGAAATTCGCACGCTCGGGCGTTGCAGCGCGACTCCTCACATGCCAGCATTAAAAAAATATCTCTCACAACAGTTCATCCTGAGAGTATATCCGGGAGAAAAAGGACGTTGAAGAGTGGCAATCTGGCAACACTGTAACCACATGTGGGGTATCTACCTCTGTCAGCACATAATAGCCGTGCTGTGCAGTTGGTGCAGTGGATAGAGTTTTGGGTTAGCATGCAGGAGGTCGAGGGGGTCTATTTTGGTTTGAGGCGTATGTTTTTTATTTCGTAAATGTAGTCCAAGTCCGCCTTTGTGGTGTAGTGGTTAGCGTGATTAGCTGCCACCCCCGGAGGTCCGGGTTCGATTCCCGGCTCTGCCACGAAATTTGCAAAGTGGTATGAGGGCTGGAACGGGGTCCACTCAGCCTCGGGAGGTCAACTGAGTAGAGGTGGGTTCGATTCCCACCTCAGCCATCCTGGAAGTGGTTTTCCGTGGTTTCCCACTTCTCCTCCAGGCGAATGCCGGGATGGTACCTAACTTAAGGCCACGGCCGCTTCCTTCCCTCTTCCTTGCCTATCCCTTCCAATCTTCCCATCTCTCCACTAGGCCCCTGTTCAGCATAGCAGGTGAGGCCGCCTGGGCGAAGTACTGGTCATACTCCCCAGTTGTTTCCCCCGACCACGAGTCTGAAGCTCCAGGACACTGCCCTTGAGGCGGTAGAGGTGGGATCCCTCGCTAAGTCCGAGGGAAAAACCGAACCTGGAGGGTAAACAGATGATGATGATGATGAAATGTAGTCCAGGTGGTATGATATCTGGCAACTTAATCGTCAACAGCGATTGCAGCGCGTCCTCTAGAAACCATTTGCACTTACATACTACGATCCTAGAAATACACGAACATTCGTTTTCATTGGTCAGCTTTGAAAGACGCCCTTTCCACGTCGTTGGCGTGTATTTATTCGCACCACTTCATCTACTAGATGCGTTACAACGTGTTCAGCGTTACTAAATTTTGTAAATGTAGGATAAATGTCACCTAAGAAACGGTGCCTTACAAATGAAATGGCGTATGGCTTTTAGGGCCGGGAGTATCCGAGGACAAGTTCGGCTCGCCAGATGCAGGTCTTTCGATTTGACTCCCGTTGGCGACCTGCGTGTCGTGATGAGGATGAAATGATGATGAAGACGACACATACACCCAGTCCCCGTGCCAGCGAAATTAACCAATTATGGTTAAAATTTCCGACACTGCCGGGAATCGAACCCGGGACTCCTGTGACCAAAGGCCAGCACGCTAACCATTTAGCCATGGAGCCGGACTGTATTACAGTATGTAATGTCCGATGGAAATTAGCAAATTAAAAAGTGCACCTCAACTCAGGATCGAGCCCTCGAACTCCTGCATGCCTAACCAAAACTCTAGCCACTGCACCAACTGTACACCACGACTAGTGTGTGCTGACAGAGGTAGTTACCCTACATGCGGTTACAGTGTTGCCAGATTGCCACTCTTCAACGTTCTTTTTCTCCCGGATATTCTCGCAGGGTCCGCCTCTGTGGTGTAGTGGTTAGTGTGATTAGCTGCCACCCCCGGAGGCCCGGGTTCGATTCCCGGCTCTGCCACGAAATTTGAAAAGTGGTATGAGGGCTGGAACGGGGTCCACTCAGCCTCGGGAGGTCAACTGAGTAGAGGTGGGTTCGATTCCCACCTCAGCCATCCTCGAAGTGGTTTTCCGTGGTTTCCCACTTCTCCTCCAGGCGAATGCCGGGATGGTACCTAACTTAAGGCCACGGCCGCTTCCTTCCCTCTTCCTTGCCTATCCCTTCCAATCTTCCCATCCCTCCCCAAGGCCCCTGTTCAGCATAGCAGGTGAGGCCGCCTGGGCGAGGTACTGGTCATACTCCCCAGTTGTATCCCCCGACCAAGAGTCTGAAGCTCCAGGACACTGCCCTTGAGGCGGTAGAGGTGGGATCCCTCGCTAAGTCCGAGGGAAAAACCGAACCTGGAGGGTAAACAGATGATGATGATGATATTCTCCCAGGACGAACTTTTGTGAGAGACAATTTTTTATTACTGGCATGTGAGGAGTCGCGCTGCGACGCCCGAGTGCGCGAATTTCGCTTCACCCTGTATATACATTTCCATTTATTTAGGAACAACCTCCTGTATAATCAGACTGCCAATAAAGTAAAACAATTATTTTTTCCATACAGTCCTAATAATGCAAGAAATCTCTAAATTATAAAAGAGAGATGGTAAACAGTATAAGTGCGGCATTTCAGTGCTGTAGAGGTGGTGTCTTTGGACCTTGATGGAGGCCCGGAGAATGAGAATCGCAATTTTAGGGATTTAGTTTTCATTGGAAGGTGGAAGAGCTTCCACGTGGCGACAAAGCGAAGATGTACGGTATGTCATAGTGTGCTAACTACGACACGAGCATTTCTGCATTGACAGTAAGATATGAGCATATAATCAGAAAATAATAACAGGTGCAATTAAGCCTAACAGTTATCTTCATTTTAATCTTACAACGTTTGTAGGCTCCGAGCAATCTTGACAGCTCCAGGAATAAGGGGATTACAAGCAGTGCAATCACTGTAAATGCAAATTATGTGCTTTCGAGATATGTGCAGAGAATAAAACATTCCATCGAGTTACAGTATCCCATTCGTATTGTCAACAACTTGTTTACTCAGATAAGCCAATAATTCAGTTTGACCAACTTGTATTTTGGCAAGCCTCTCCTCGTAAACCACGATAGAAATCATGCAGATCCCTTCCGTGTGAGAGCCCGTGTAAGTGTCTCGAGAGAATGTTCTTTAAGCCTTTGAGCACGCGATGTGTTCTTAAATTCTTCACGACTGATACAAAAGAACTTTCACAGTACCGCGAAGGTCAGCTACTCTACTCCTTATGTCTCCATCTAGTCTCGCATCACACCTCCAGGCAATATTACAGATTATTTACTATTTCTTTGTCAGCAGTGCAGGTAATTACTGCTAAATATAAAATTTATGAGACATGCTACGGTGTAGGTGGCAGTTGTAACTTACAAATGAGAGTCGCAAGCAGCTCTTGATGTTCATCAGTTCGCCTGTTTATTGCTCTCTGCGCTTGTATTTCTGTGACAAACTAGAAGATGCTTTAGTTACTAGCAGAGCCCGGATTTTGATGGCCTGATAAATGCCGAAAATTAGCTATAAATTAACCTAGAAATCCTCACAAAGTTAGCGAGGAAAGGACCCAAAATTATTAAGGAAAATATGTAGGCCCTATTTACCAAAAATGTGTGTATTACCTTAAACTCGCAATCAAGTGAATATAATTAATATCATCGAATAAGAATAAGAATAAGAATGAGAACAATAAGAATAAGAATAAGAATAAGAATAAGAATAAGAATAAGAATAAGAATAAGAATAAGAATAAGAATAAAAATTATGGGTGTTCATCAAGACGACGCCATCTCCCCTATTCTTTTTAACTTAGTTGTTCTTCTTCTTAATCTGTTTACCCTCCAGGGTTGGTTTTTCCCTCGGACTCAGCGAGGGATCCCACCTCTACCGCCTCAAGGGCAGTGTTCTGGTGCTTCAGACTTTGGGTCGAGAGATACAACTTGGGAGAATGACCAATACCTCGCCCAGGCGACCTCACCTGCTATGCTGAACAGGGGCCTTGTGGAGGGATGGGAAGATTGGATGGGACAGGCAAGGAAGAGGGAAGGAATCGGCTGTTGTCTTAGGTACCATCTCGGCATTTACCTGGAGAAGTGGAAAACCACGGAAAACCACTTCTAGGATGGCTGAGGTGGGAATCGAACCCACCTCTACTCAGTTGACCTCCTGAGGCTGAGTGGACCCCGTTCCAGCACTTTTCAAATTTTGTGGCAGAGCCTGGAGTCGAACCCGGACCTCCGGGGGTGGCAGCTAATCACGCTAACCACTACACCACAGAGGCGGACTTAACTTAGAACGGGTGTGAGCATCGTAAATTAGGAAAGCAAAGTCAAGGTGAAATGTTTAGCCTTTGCTGATGATCTAACAATCATTACTAAGACTAGAGATGAAACCAGATACGCCGCAATATAGCATCAAAGGCAGGCCTCCAGATATCATATGAAAACAAAAAGTATATGGAAATTCTACATCAACATAGCAAAAAAAAAACTCCGCTAGAGATGGAAAACGGCAAAATTTCACAGGTGTCCTCCTTCAAATACCTTGGAGAAATCATACTGCCATTGGGACTAGACAGTAGGGCCAACGTAGAAAGAGCCACCAAAATCCATAAGGCGTGCAGACTAATGTGGAATTACTACAACAAAAGAGTCATATCGCGCAAGGCAAAATTATGGCACTACAAGACAGTTGTTTTGCCGGAAGCTTATACGCCTCAGAAACCATATCCCTTGGAGGTAACTCTAAAATAATAGAAATTGAAAAGCAAAAAAGGAAAATTCTCCGGAAAATATATAGTCCCGCAAGAGAAAATGGAATGTGGATTAAGAGGAGAACAGCGGACCTCTATTCATTATTTGACAAGATCACTAATGCCGTACGCAGGAGATGCCTGAAATTTTGTGGCCATATAAACACAGAACGGACAGTGACAGACTCGCCAAAAGATTATTTCAAGTAATCAACTCAAAGAAGGACAAAATAAACTGGCTAGAAGAAACTAAGGTGGACCTCCAAGAAATGAATATCACAGATGACATCATAGAAGATCGTGCAGCCTTTAGCACAATAGTAGCCGAACACAAATTCGTGGAGAAACCTATAAAGAAAACTGGTAGGAAGTGGTCCACAGAGCGGTTGCCGGATATTTACGGTCACGGACATTTGCGGTCACCGGACATTTGGCCACTCATAGAATTTCCTCAGGGCCCTGTTTCATAAAACTAACTAATAATATTGCCTAATAATATTAGAACTCATAAAAATAATTATTAGTTAACCAAATTCTCTTTCATAAAGATTTACACATGACTGTGGAAATATCTTCACTCATAATATTTTAGATAAAAGAAGTGAAAATAATGTGAGAGAAGAAAGTTACTTCGCAGAAAGTGATTGAGATTAAGCGTTAACTATTCGCAGCCTTTTGAACACTATAACCCTCCTTGTTCTTTTTACTATTTTATTTTATGTGCTCTTAAAAATCTCTGTTGATATAGACTAGCAAAATCTTGGTTTACTACCCCTGTGGTTGGGGACGGTAGAATAACACACACAGTATCGCCTGCCTGACGTAAGACGCGACTAAAAGGGGGATGTTAAATTTGGAGCGTGGTTTGGCGACCACAGGCCTCTGAGCTGAGCCCAGCCATTGCTTCCACTTACTTGTGCCAGACTCCTCAATTTCATCTGTCCTATCCGACCTCCCTTGGTCAACTCTTGTTCTTTTCCGACACCGACGGTATTAGAGCACTCGAGGCCTAGGGAATCATTCATTTTCACGCCGATACCTTCATTTTTCAAAGTGTCGAATATCTTCCATTTTCTGTCTGATTAGTGTTATTTAGAGGATGGTTGTCTAGTTGTACTTTCGCTTAAAACAATAATCACCACCAACACCACCTCTTGGCTCAGTCCGGTGATATTTGAAGGTGCTCGAATACGCTAGCATCGTATCGGTAGATTTATCGGCACATAAAAGAACTCCTGCGGGACTAAATTTCGCACCTCGCCGCCTTCGAAAATATTGTAAAAGGTAATTAGTGGGACGTAAAACAAATAACATACAAAACATGCATGAGCATTAACATAAAGTTCGACATAACACGACGGTCGTCAAACCTGAAACACTATGCCAGTGAGACCTTAAACCTGAATTATAAAGGCGATCTCGAAAATACCAAAAGAGCTGAAACGAAAATCATCCAAAAAAATCCTTGGCCCAAAACATACAGACGAAGGATATCGTCTACAATCGCGCAAGATTACAGAAAAATACTCAAACATTGAAACAGATTTCCGTAAACAACAATTGAAATTTTATGGACACATTATGAGGCTAGATGACAACCGACAAACAAAGAATATATTGATATAGGCCTACTGTACTCAAAAACATTAAAGACGACAACGGTTTGGTTCAAACAAGTCCAAACTGATGTCAATAACACCAACGTCACACCTACAGATATCGAAGACCGCAAAACTTTCAGACATAAGATCTACACTTGGAAAGTTGCTTCAGAAGATAAGCACAGCAGATCTAGGAGAAAATGGACTGACGAAACTTCGAGCTAAGCATAGCGACCTGATGAAAGACTTCTGGAAGAACAAGAAAAATAACCACAACAATTCATAATTTGCTTTATGTGATCCTTTATGGGTCGAAACAAACTAAAGTTTCAACTTGAAGTCACTGTAGATAGTTTTGAAGACCAGTGGCGGCTCGTGATGATAAAAATAGGTGGGGCACGTCCAACATATTAGGAACACTAGGAATCAAATCAATTAAATTAATCTTACCTTTTTATTTCTTGCATATAAAACTGTGATTGTACGTTCTATTTTTATCTTTGAACACTTGATTTATGCTAAGCTCTGGTCTTGGTCGGCCCATTTCTTTAGCTAATAATAGTGTTTTCGTAATTAAGCGAATCTGTTTGTAAGTAGCTCACTTGATTCATTTCAGTGCTATCTAGTAGGCTGTAGGAGAAGTAAGTTCAAAATACGAACTAGCGCTGAAGTGTCACGTCGTGGAAATACTGTGACCGGGTCAATGGAATTCGCCATAACCCCCTTCACCCCTCACAGCTCGCAGAATGAGGGGATGATGTACAGGTATAAGAACGAGTCGGTCCCATCCAGGATTAGACCTTTACTATGTTGCCTAGTTTAGTCCAGGGCTGCTAGAACAAGAACAACCATGGTGAATCATAGCCTCTTGAACTCACTGAAGATGGTCGTGACACTAATCGTGCATAATGTTGTTCTGATTTTTATAATAGTTTTAATCGGTGGAGGGGCACGTGACCATGTGACCTAAAGGCAGAACCGCGCCTGTTGGAGACATTGAACGTTAGTTTCATATTCCAAGTGTCCTAATATGTTTGCGTATGAAGGTGGGTAGTACTCGGACGTTAAAACATGTCTTGTGATGTGCAGAAGCAAGGCGACATCCCGCCTTCATGGGCGGGTAAAGGAGATGAGTAATGGGAGGGACACACTCGAGCCGTAGTTCTGCACGAGTCGACGGGAAATGCTAATGACCACCATTACTGGAACATCAACACAATTACCCATAATGCCTGCTCGAATTAAGTTATTAGTTACGCCCATGAGCAGAACTTAACGTTCAAACCTGCAAAGTGATACAATGGCAGGTTCGGCGCCAGTGTACAAGGTGGAATCAATGCAGGCGTCTGTAATATCTTACACAATACCTGACGTATTAAACGCTTATGCCCATTAAAAATAGTTTTGGAGATGGAATATTTAAGAAAACGACTTGAAGCATGAGCATGTATTAAATACCCGTAAACAAAATACATCCTCAGTATTTGCACATGAATAAGACGTCACTCTAGTTAGTGATGGTTACGGTGATGAAATTAAAAAAGAGTGGTTTCAAGAACCTTGGAATACAAACTTGTTTAAATACAATAATATTAATACTCTCTTGTCAAAATGTACAAATAAAATATTCTGCCAACATCTCATTTGAATGTCCAGTTATCTGTGATGACAGGGAAACAACTTTTGAAATCTTTTGAAATGACTACCTCTTCCGTATTTGGAGGCCGCGATCGTACGATCCCTGGATGACACTCTGCCACTGATATGCACTTATTTCAGTGATGAAATGAAATGGCGTATGTCTTTAGTGCCGTGAGTGTCCGAGGACAATTTCGCTCGCCAGATTCAGGTCTTCTGATTTGAAGCCCTTAGGCGACCTGAGCATCGTGATGATGGAAATGATGATGAAGACGACACATACAACTATCCCTCATGCCAGTGGAAATAACCAATTATGGTTAAAATTCCCGACCCTGCCGGAAATCGGACTCGGGACACCTGTGACCAAAAGCCAACACGCTAACCATTTAGCCATGGAGCCAGACATTGCAGTGATATTCTGCAGCTACGACCACAGTTAAAATGTTCCATATCCTTGCTTGAACTTAATGGCCGACATGACAATGCCAATGCTATGATTTTCCAAAACAGAAGACTAGCCTTATCGATATCTTGTGGCATATTAACTAAATGAGAATTGCATGTATCCATAAGATGAAACTGTGATAAATTCACTCAGCAGTTGACCAGGGTTGCAGCAGACCAGCGGAAGTTACGATTTTGGAATTCATCTGTGGGTATTTTCATTATTGAATGTATGGACCTATGTTAACAGTTCGGTACCTTCCCCCTCTAAAAATATGTTTCTATGTTTAATGTAGTGAAAATTGCAATGTCTTTACAGGGAAGTGTGGCTGAATTTGCAACTTACACTGTTTTGGATTCCCGGACACTTTTCCCAGTTCTTTTTTTTTTTTTTTTTTCAAAGTTAATCCTCACATTACCAGTTTACCCAAAACTTTTCCCTAGTCATCTCTTTCCAAGAAAACTTTTTTCCGATTTGTTGAAATCAAATGAAATGGCTTATGGCTTTTAGTGCCGGGAGTGTCCGAGGACATGTTCGGCTCGCCAGGTGCAGGTCTTTTGATTTGACACCAGTAGGCGACCTGCGCGTCGTGATGAGGATGAAATGATGATGAAGACGACACATAAACCCAGCCCCGTGCCAGCGAAATTAACCAATGATGGTTAAAATTCCCGACCCTGCCGGGAATCGAACCCGGGACCCATGTGACAAAAGGCCAGCACGCCATGGATCCGGACTACGATTTGTTAATGTTCCCAATACACATTGGCATTGCATCCACTTACATTAGCCAGTTTCATCGCTTTTACCTTTTCAGTCTGACCTACCACTTGTTCCTTCCGACACGGACGGTATTGGCGAGTCTTTTATTTTCGCGCACTTCGTGGACATTCCTCTTCTTTTGCCGATACCTTCACTGTTCGGAGTGCCGGATCTCTTCCATTTTCCTTCTGATTAGTGTTAACAGAGGATGGTTGCCCGGCTGTACTTCCTCTTAAAACCACCAATTTAAGATGTGGTGGTAATTAGGTAGAGGTACCTTATTGAAGGCCACGGCCGCTTCTTTCCCACTCCAAGTTCTTTCCTATCCCATCGTCTCCATAAGACCTATCTGTGTTGGTGCGACGTAAAGCCAATAACAAAAAACAAAACAGCCTGTACGTTACTACGTAACATCGCGTAAAACATTTTGTACCGCTAATTTTGTGACGCAGATTTTCAGATAACCTCAACATATTTATTTCAAAACAATATATCCATCAACCGAGATTCGAATTGCAGACACATATAAAATCAGCAACTTTAAATACACGTATTTTCTTTTTTGTATAGGTACATATTCGCCATTCCCGCGGTGTAGGGGTAGCGTTCCTGCCTTTGACCCATAGGCCCCGGATTCGATTCCCGGCCAGGCCAAGGATTTTACCAGGATTTGAGGGCTGGTTCGAGGTCCACATAGACAGTGTTACCAGATCTCTAGAAATTTCAGGAGATCTCCCGATTTTTTTGCAACACACCAGAAAAGCCAAAAAAAAAATCTCCCAAAATTTCTTCCAATCCAAATTTAAGGAAAATAAATAATAATGATTAGGCCTAATGGTGCATAATGTATTGTGCCGAAAAATTCTTTCCTCGTCTCACTGCGTGACGTTTTGTCGATGACATCACTCGTTAGGTACTTCCCCGCATTCATCTTACGCTCGAATAAACGTAAGGTAAGAGTGTATTCTGCCCGATGGCAGGTCCGAACCTCCGCAGAGGTGTCCTGAGCCGGAGTTTACGTACGGTAGTGTAGCCAGTACCTTTCCGCTCCTCCATTCCTTAACCCCCACCAACAGCGCGTGGCAACCCATCCAAATCTTGACCACGCCCAATGTTGCTTAACTTCGGAGATCTTACAGGATCCGGTGTTTCAACACGGCTACGGCCGTTGGCACGCTCGAATAAACGTAGGCCAAATCTCTCCCCTCTTATTGAACTCCAAACTCACGCTTGACTGCATCATTCGAAGGAAAATCATAGAATAGAATACAAAATCTGCATCCTGCTACGACTTGAAAATTGGTATACAATGTCTACGCCTGATGAAGAACTACATCTATAGGAAGACTGCTGAGAAAGAAAAGAATAAGAATAATAGAGAGGCCAGAGTGTACGGGTGAGTGAAATTGTATATTTTTCTCACAATAACTTCAAATGACTATTGCATTCTTTAATTTATTTACATTATAACCTTTCAGTGCTCGAGAAACTACCGAAATTTTACTTAAAACTCCCGAAATGTTTACGTACAATCTACCGACTTTTTATTTGTAGACCTGGCAACACCCTCGCCAGGATTACCTGATTCAAGAACTGGAAAAAATCCAAAGAAAAGCAGCTCGATTTGTTCTGTGTGATTTCCGACAAAAGAGTAACGTTACAAAAATCTTGCAAAGTTTGGGTTGGGAAGAATTGGGAACATGCATCATTTTCAAAAATATTTTTTTTGAAAAGTACACCAATGAAATAGTACGTAAACGTATTACATTGTGGTATGTTGCCTTGTTTTCTACCATTAAAAAAATATTTAATAGTGGCTTTCCGCAAGGCGAGTGAAACGGCCTCTGACGTAAGCGGCGCGCTGTGACGTCACGATCCAGTACCGCATGGAGCTCTACCAGCCGTTGTGCATCAGCCGTTGCTAAAAGCCGATTGTTTATTATTCATGATCGCGAATAACTTCGAAATGACAGAAGAAAGGTTCAAAACAGCACAGTCAGACAATCTGCGATGTATAGATGTCATCATTCTTGAAAAATGTGACTTTTGTGGCCGCAGAAATTAGCGGATAACAAGCAAGTTTGTAAGTGGCGTCTTTTATATACGTGCAATGTACTATAACCCATAGTATTAGGATAACAACGAACCTGGATAGATATCACATCACTTTCAACATTTCCTTCTAGACTGATTCCCCTATTAGAGAATAACATTACATTTTCGGGCTTTCAGCATTAGTAAAGTAAGAAATCGGATTTCAGCACTAACATAAACATATAGGTAGCATTATAGTACTAGTCCGCTTCTGTGGTGTAGTGGTTAATGTGTGCCACTCCCAGAGGCCCGGTTTCGATTCCCGGCTCTGCCATGAAAGTTGAAAACAAATAGTACGAGGGCTCGAACGGGGTCTACTCAGCCTCGGGAGGTCAACTGAGTAGAAGGGTTTTGAATCCCACCTCAGCCATCCTCGAAGTGGTTTTTCGTATTTTCCTACTTCTCCTCCAGGCACCTAAGGCCACGGCCGTTTCCTTCCCTCTTCCTTGTCTATCCCTTCCGATCCTCCCATCCTCCAACAAGGCCCCTGTTGAGCATAACAGGTGAGGCCGCCTGGGCGAGGTAATGGCCCTCCTTACCAGTTTCATCACCCTACTCAGTCTCACGTTCCAGGACACTGCCCTTGAAGTGGTAGAGGTGAAATCCCTCGCTGAGTCCGAGAGAAAACCAACCCTGAAGGATAAACTGACAAAGAAAGAAAGAAAGAAAGAAAGAAAGAAAGAAAGAAAGAAAGATAGATTATAGTACTGTAGGTCTATAACCTATCATTTCTGAAAAAATATATATTTATGGTTGGGGCAACTGGCCTACCCACTTCCGGGGCCCATGAAAGAGAATTAAATATCTTTGTGGAGGGAAAAACTTAAACATGATAAAGATAAATAGGACTTCATCTAGTTTTCACAAGTTGGGCTGAGTGGTTCAGATGGTTGAGGTGCTGGCCTTCTGACCCCAACTTGGCAGGTTCGATCCTGGTTCAGTCCGGTGGTAGTTGAAGGTGCTCAAATACGTCAGCCTCGTGTCGGTAGATTTACTGGCACGTAATAGAACTCCTGCAGGACTAAATTCCTGCACATCGGCGTCTCCGAAAATCGTAGAAGTAGTTAGCGGGGCGTGAAACCAATAACATTAATTACATTTGGCTTTTAACAAGCTGAGCATATCAGGAAAGAAAAGTGTCCTGGTGACATTTTAGTCGCTCAATACAGGAATGCCTTTGGGTGCTGTGACTTTTACTTTTGTTTTTGTTTTTGCTGTTTGCTTTACGTCACACCGTCACATATAGGTCTTATGGCGACGATGAGACAGGAAAGGCCTAGGAATGGGAACAAAGCGGCCGTGGCCTTAGGTACAGCCTCAGCATTTGCCTGGTGTGAAAATGGGAAACCACGGAAAACCATCTTCAGGGCTGCCAGCAGTGGGGTTCAAAACCTTCTATCTCCCGGATGCGAGCTCACAGCTGCGCGCTCCTAACCGCACGGCCAACTCGCGCGGTATTTTTACCCTTCGGTTTATTGACTTGGCTTGTATAACCTAAAACTTAGGCTAAGTTGGATAATATTTTAAACACCTACATCACTATTTTCACCTGTGTGCAATTATGTTATTTATTTCATTAATATTATGATAATTATTATAATTGAGCATTGTTAACTTATAAGACCCCAACAGACAAGCATTGGTTTTGTGTAGAGTTATACATTTGTTAAATTCACGTTGTTTCCTTTCATGATGTACACGCCTATTCTTTGTTACATTATAGAGTATTTAGATATAGCCTAAATTTCTTTACCAATTAAGCTCTTCAATAAAGACATACATAACTGTCCCATGCCAAGATATATTGGTAGAATTAGAGCTGTCAAAATGGTTCATAACCCCTTCGATTTATTATCTTGACATGGATCACTCAAAACATAGGTTAGGTTTGGAGAATACTTTAATAATCAGCATTATTTAATGCACTGTTTATTACTTTCATATTCCAACATGTAATTGAAGCATTTAAATAAAGCATCATACATTAAAATTTAAAGTTTTACCACTAGAACAGCTGGCATGGAAAAGTGATTTGAAAATTCAAACAAATTCATCTTATGTTAAAATCTTCAAAAGAATAAACTGTAGACTTTTCCGATATCACCAGCATTTCTCCGGCTCGCCAAAATCCATTTCTCCCTAGTTTTGTCGTCTTTGGAACATGTATAAATAATTTGTTTGGTATGGTATGCGGTGTGCTATTGCACATCGGAACTCTACACCATTTATAAGTTTTCTGCCTCACTGTCTGCGCAGGATTCATTTTAAGTCTAAAATATACCACTCAGATTATTATCCGATGTATAGACCCCAAATTTAACCATACTAGATACTAACGTAAAGTAGAAATACGCGAAGTGTATCCTGCTTCTCACAGCACACTGTGTTATTTCGTCTGCTAATTCAGTCAACTTGTACGATGACGTCAGACCAATGAGATCGCGTACTTGCGTGACGTGACATTTTCGTAGATTTTTATCATGTTTGGAGTTATTATTTGTACATTCTGATCACATTTTTGAATTCTGCATGCAATTTTGAATCAGATTAGCATATTTTTAATTAAAACCCCGGATCATGCATGTTCCCTATTGAGAGAAAGAAGAAGAGCTGCTCGACTAAGTGGTATGTTCCGAGCTGTCAGCGGAGAGATGACGTGGAATGACATTAGTAGACGAATAAGTTTGAGTGGCGTTTATATAAGTAGGAAAGATCACAATATGAAGATAAAGTTGGAATTCAAGAGGACAAACTGGGGCAAATATTCATTTATAGGACGAGGAGTTAGGGATTGGAATAACTTACCAAGGGAGACGTTCAATAAATTTCCAATTTCTTTGAAATCATTTAGGAAAAGGCTAGGAAAACAACAGATAGGGAATCTGCCACCTGGGCGACTGCCCTAAATGCAGATCAGTATTGATTGATTGATTGATTGATTGATTGATTGATTGATTGATACATTGATTGATTGATTGATTGATTGATTGATTGATTGATTGATTGATTGATTGATTGATTGATTGATTGATTGATTGATTGATTGATTGATTGATTGATTGATTGATTGATTGATTGATTGATTGATTGATTGATTGATTGATTGATTGATTGATTGATTGATTGATTGATTGATTGATTGATTGATTGATTGATTGATTGATTGATTGATTGATTGATTGATTGATTGATTGATTGATTGATTGATTGATTGATTGATTGATTGATTGATTGAACACTGCACACAGACTACGTGATTACAATTGAGGAGACATCTGACGGTGAGATGGCGAACCCGGTCTAGGAAATCAAGAATAACGGTCAAGAGGATTCGTCGTGCTGACCACATGAGACCTCGTAATCTGCAGGTCTTCGAGGTG
Source organism: Anabrus simplex (assembly GCF_040414725.1). Taxonomy (NCBI): domain Eukaryota; kingdom Metazoa; phylum Arthropoda; class Insecta; order Orthoptera; family Tettigoniidae; genus Anabrus; species Anabrus simplex. The sequence continues at coordinate 49,571,656 of NC_090271.1, forward strand.
AGCAGCGGTCGCTTGGTAGTTCAAGGCCCTTCGGGGTTTCGTTTTTTATAGGTACATATTTTATACAGTGATTGATCACATCGTTGTCTTTGATGAAATATCATTGGACATATTTAAAGCAACAGTTTTGCCTTAGCTCTGGAAGCAAGTTATTTTATTCTTGCTGTTGTCTCCAAATATCATATCTGCTACTCTCTCCTTCTTAAAGTGTAACATTTTGAAATACGTGGACTGCCTTGAGATGATCGGCTTTTAATTGTTCACTCGTCGGGGCCGCTCGTAGTTGGAATATGCAATTCATTGCATCATGGTTTGTATCGTCCTTAAATCAAACTCAACATCCTCTGTGAAACACCGCTGCGGCTGACGGTATTTTAGGCGTGGCGGCTGTGGCATGCGAAGTTAGTTGTCTCGAGGCAATGGACCCGTACTGTGCCGGCCACATGCTTCTGTCAGTACGGCTACTTGTGTGGCAGTACTTCAAACGTTCCGGCCAGTCAGTATTCACCTGCGCGAGGCCAGTCGAGCTGAAGATGTCAGTTCCCTGTGGGTCGCAGCCCAACATGACACGTATCGGGATTGTGCACAAGAAAGATACTGGATCGCTGCCACTTCCCATTTCTCACAGGTCCATCTCCATGACCTTCGCGGATATCGCTCTCTTTCTCTTCGGCCTTATCGTTTCCCTTCCTTACATTCCTCTCATTTTCATTCCCTTCATAATTTCCTCCTAGGTTTTCCTCTGGTTCTTACCTTCTGTAGACGATGCTGGTAGTTTTAGTTATCTACCGTCTACATCAGCTTCCTTTCAACTTCCTTCTTTATTCTTGTATACCATTCTTTTTTTCGTCCTACCTTTATTTCTTCCATATTTTTCCCTTTGGGTGGGGACAGCAGATCACATCCATGGTATCCCCTGCCTGTCGTGAAAGGCGACTAAAAGGGAAAGAAAGGGTTGTGACCACGGGTCGTCCAGCTGTGTCTAGCATTACTTTAATCAGCCAGATCGCCTCCATCCTTCCTATCCGACCTGCCTTGTTTATCCACCCCGACGATGTTAGGTTTGTGAGGCCAAGAGTATTTCATTTTTACGCCCATCGTGGTCCTATTCTTTTATTTTCCGATACCTTTATTCCTTGAAGTATGGGACCTCTTACTTTTTCCCTTTTGTTTACTGTTAACAGAGGAAATTTTCCATTTGTACTTCCTCTTAAAACGACGACCATCACCCGATAATAGTGAATGGTTGACCGGTTTCACTTCCTCTTAAAACAATAATGACCACGACCACCACTTGTTAGTAGTGAATGGTTTCCCACTTGTACTTCCTCTTAAAACAATAATCACCACGACCACCACCTGTTAATAGTGAAAGGTTGTCCAGTTTCAATTCCCCTTAAAACAATAATCACCACGACCACCACTCGTTAATAGTGAATGCCTGTCCAGTTTTAGTTCTTCTTAAAACAATAATCACCACAACCACCACCTGTTAATAGTGAATGGTTGTCCGCTTTCACTTCCTCTTAAAACAATAATCACCACGATCACCACCCGTTAATAGTGAATGGTTGTCCAGTTTCAGTTCTTCTTAAAACAATAATCACCACGACCACACATGTTAATAGTGGATGGTTGTCCAGTTCGACTTCCTCTTAAAACAATAATCACCACGACCACCACCTGTTAATAGTGAATGCTTGTCCACATGTACTTCCTCTTAAAAGAATAATCACCACGACCACCACCTGTTAATAGTGAATGGTTGTCTAGTTGTACTCCCCCTAAAAACAATAATCACCACGACCACCACCTGTTAATAGTGAATGCTTGTCCACTTGTACTTCCTCTTAAAAGAATAATCACCACGACCACCACCTGTTAATAGTGAATGGTTGCCTAGTTGTACTCCCTCTAAAAACAATAATCATCACGACCACCACCTGTTAATAGTGAATGGTTGTCCAGTTTGACTTCCTCATAAAACAATAATCACCACGACCACCACCTGTTAATAGTGAATGCTTGTCCACTTGTACTTCCTCTTAAAAGAATAATCACCACGACCACCACCTGTTAATAGTGAATGGTTGTCTAGTTGTACTCCCTCTAAAAACAATAATCATCACGACCACCACCTGTTAATAGTGAATGGTTGTCTAGTTGTACTTTCTCTTAAAACAATTATCCCCACGGCCAGCATCCGATAATAGTGAATGGTTGTCCAGTTGTACTTCCTCTTAAAACAATAACCACTTCGACCACCACCTGTTAATAGTGAAAGGTTGTCCAGTTTCAATTCCTCTTAAAACAATAATCACCACGACCACCACTCGTTAATAGTGAATGCCTGTCCAGTTTTAGTTCTTCTTAAAACAATAATCACCACAACCACCACCTGTTAATAGTGAATGGTTGTCCAGTTTGACTTCCTCTTAAAACAATAATCACCACGACCCCCACCTGTTAATAGTGAATGGTTGTCCAGCTGTACTTCCTCTTAAAACAATAATCATAACGACCCCCACCTGTTAATAGTGAATGGTTGTCCAGCTGTACTTCCTCTTAAAACAATAATCATAACGACCACCACCTGTTAATAGTGAATGGTTGTCCAGTTGTACTTCCTCTTAAAACAATAATCCCCACGGCCAGCATCCGATAATAGTGAATGGTTGTCCATCTTATTTTTAAGACAATAATCACTATGATCGCCACTTGTTGATTGTGGGTGGTTATCCAGTTGCATATCCTCTTAAAACAATAATCAACACGACCACCACCTGTTAATTATGGATGGTTGTCCAGTTGTACATTCTCTTAAAACAATAATCACCACGACCAGCACCCGTTATTAGAGGATAACCACTGTTTAGAACGTTCCCATTCTGGCCGCATCCCGAAGATCTCGAAGATAGAAGAACGTCATCAGCTGATATATAAAAGCTGTCTCGCCACGAACAGGGGTGCCATCGTTGAGTTGTGTTGCTGTCTTATCGAGTGAAATGCATTGAGTAGCTCAGTGTGTGGAGAAGTCACGTGAGTTGATCGGCGTTGTCTGGAGTCGAGCCAAAAGTATAGTCGTCGTGCGTCGTGATAGCCAACGCTCGTGTGTTCAAACCTGTCTGCATTAGAACAGCTGAGTGAATTGTCTGGTGAATGTGAAGCCAAGAATATGGAGGGAACGTCCGGCCAGGTAAATACTGCCAACGGACGACCCGCTGTGAGAACAAGAGACTTAATAAATAAATAAATAAATAAATAAATAAATAAATAAATAAATAAATAAATAAATATTGTTACCGTGTTTTCGTGGAGCAGAAAGAGGTGCAAGAAGGTGCTGGGTGGAATCGGTCTATCTACTATATCAAAGTTTAACTTAAAAACTTTTAAAAGTAAGGTTATATTTCTTTTCAAATCGCAAACTTGACAACAATGTATCAGGTACAATGACAGTTTCGATATAAAAGTAGAAACCCCAGAAAAGGGAACTTAACACATTTGGGCTTCAAGCCCCTAATTTGCCACTTTACAATATCACCAATTAGCGTTTACATAGACAAAGAGATCTCCCAAAACAGAGCACCTTGCTCCAACCGACACAAATTTTACAGCCTTCCAGAGGCACCCCTCAGTGTCACAGTAAAATTAGCAATGTCAGAAAAGAGCTTACATGGTCTCCAGCTTTAACTAAGGAGACTGCGCTCCCAATTCCTTACAGCCTACTCACGGCAACATTACACAAAATCTAACACTTTCCGGCCTCTCTAGGCCCTACCTACATTTACAATTTGTACACAGGGGTATCTATTACCCAAACTACTGGGCCTTGTGGAAGGAAGAACAGGTTAAATTGCTGTCTCAAACACAAAATATATGGAGACTTATCCCAAACTACTGAGGTGACTAGAATGAACAAGTTACTTGGAAATTTACAGGAGAAAAACGGTTACAAAATCGTAGTCACCTCAAGATAAATTGAAGGGGAACTCGAGAGGGTAAAGCACTCTCTATTCCGAATTTAAAAATTAAAGTCTTTGTGACATTTTTACATTAGCCGAAAGAAGATTTACATTTTAGAAAACAGGAGGTTACATAGTTAGATATTAGAACCTTCCCCTCGTGTAAGTCTGCGGAGGTAGCTACAGAGAGGTATGACTGGTGGTCATTACCTCGGCTATTGAACTGCCTGGCGAAGAATTAGGCGCCCCGCCTCCTGTCTTAACACACACACACTCAGAAATACGGCGATAAAAAGATCAGGGAGCCTGAAAAAGTCGCAGTTCATATACCCGAGCGGTCGGTTCGAGAGGGTTCTGGACTAAATCCTGACACACCCTCTCAGTTTTATTGGCAAATTAAAAAGGTACAAGAAACGTATTATTGGCTGAAAAATAATTACAAAAAATTCATGATTGGCCAGATTCAAAAACTGGCGGAATGAGAAGGAAGTGTTGCAAACCTTAAAATAACAAAATAAATGAACATTAATTTGGTTGAGAAAACATAAGAACACAAAACTTCTTTAAATCACTAATTCTTTTACCTTGCACCAGAGTGCATTACCTCAATTTTTTTGTAATGACATCTATGGAGAAAAAGTTTAAACTTCTTGACGTAAACCAAAACCAAACAAATAAATCCAGTCAGTTTAGGCAACTTCAAAATAACACATTACTCAATAATTCACTGGTGACATCTTCTGGTCAATGTCCCAACTTCATGCCGTAGCTGTTTCACGTTTTGTTAGAGAGGTAGCGTTCTTTAAGACGCTTCTTTTAAGTGTGCGGAGTTGAGGTGTACCACCCAGTACATATTTAATAAAAATTATGTCTGTACATTGCTCAGAATTAAAAACAATTACATTTCTGTATCGGTCCTTTCCACAGTTATAACGAAGTGCACTTTTTAATTTTCCGTCTGTCTGTCTGTCTGTCTGTCTGTCTGTCTGTCTGTCTGTCTGTCTGTCTGTCTGTCTGTCTGTCTGTCTGTCTGTCTGTCTGTCTGTCTGTCTGTCTGTCTGTCTGTCTGTCTGTCTGTCTGTCTGTCAGTACGCACATCACGAGAAAATGGCTAAAAATAATTTAATGAAAATCGGTATGTAAAGTTGGGAAATAAGGAACTTTAATCTAGGCTATACATAATTTTAATCACGCTGAGGGAAATGGTAGTTTAGAGGAAAACCTAAAATTTAATTCTCAAATATTTATGTTATTAGCGATCCTATCAAGCCGTTCGTGAGATGGACATCTTTTTAAATGATTTCGGAGGTAAATATTCCCCTCATTCGGATCGCCGGGAGGGGTATACAACGAGGTTTTAAAGTATGGAAGGAAGGAGAAGAAGAAAGAAGAATTACTGCGTATAGGGACGTTGAATGCTCTAACCCTTTTACAGAAAGGAAAATTAGAAAACGCTAAATATGAGATGAAGAGAAATAATTTGGATGTACTTGGAATATGTGAAGTGAGATGGGGTGGATGTGGGGAACTAGAAAGCGGTGACTTTCGAATGTACTATTCGGGTGAGAATAAAAGTGGACTGTAATGGAGTTGGAATATTGATTGGAAAACGACTCAAGAACAAAGTTATGAAGGCTCAATATATCAATGGAAGGATTATGATGATAATACTGAAAGGTAAAAGACTTAGTGATCATACAAGTTTATACGCCGATCTGTAATCATTGTGATGAAGAGGTAGAAGAGTGTTATGAGAAGATGGATCAACCATCGAGAAAGAGGAAAAGAATGCATGTATTGTTGTAATGGGTGTTTAGAATGCGGTTGTTGGTAAAGGATCAGATGGTAAGACCGTTGGTGAATTTGTATTGGGATACAGAAATGAGAGGAGAGAAATGTTGAGTGAATTTTGCAATGAAAATTGCATGGTGGTTGGAAACACTTTGTTTGACAACCACAAATGGATACATCAACGGTACAAAAACTGCCTAAAGAATGTTAAATGTTACCCAGAAGCAGACATTTATTTTGACCATATATTAGTTGTAGCAGAGGTACTAATTAAATTGAAAATAACATGGAAAGGAAAGAAGACAGAATAAATTAATATTGAGAAACTGAAAGACAAATACAAATGTAGAGAACTAGAGGATGAGTATCGTGACAATAATACGCTAGTAAATGAAACAGAAAATGTAGAAAGGAGATGGGAAACTTTTAAAAATGGGATAGAAGAAGCAGCTAAGAAAACGCTTGGAGTCAAGGAGAGGAAAAGGACAAAAAAGGAATGGAAAACATCAGAAATGGTAAGCAGAATGGAGGAACGTAGGAAATGGAAAACAGTAAATACAGAATAAGGAAAGCGTAACTACAGAAAGTTAAATAATGAATTAAGAAGAGAAACGTAAAAAGAAAATAAGAAATGGTTGTCAGAAAAGTGTGATGATATAGAGCAACTGGAGAAAGAAGGGAAATATGACTTGATGTACAAAGAAGCAACAAATATAGTATTCAAATAAAAGAGAAGGAACAACACAAATAAAGAAATAGAGGCTACAGATGGCACAATGATATACGAACCCCAAGAAATAATGAAAAGATGGGAAGAATACAAAGAATGGCTATATGATTGCGACAACCGACCAAATGAAGAAGAACTTGAATAAGAGGAGGAAGATATGGTTAAAGGGGATAATAAAGGGGAAACCATACTAAGAAGAGAGTTTGATGCATCACTGAACGAGATGAAAAATAGAAAGGCAATGGGAATAGATGAGATTCCTGTTGAACTCTCAAAAGCGTTAAATGACGAAGGAAGACTGGATTATGTAATCAGATATACATGATAGCAAAAATGGCCAAAGGACTTTAGTGAATCATCGTGACCCTATGAAAAAGGAAAAGAACAGCAAAAATGTGAAGAACATATGGCAGGGCCTCTCAGGGTGCATGCACTGTGCACGGTGCAAAAGACGACTTGGCTTGGTTGACCAGAGTGCAGACCCCCCACTCCTCGATTTGGAGCAATAGCGCTAACTCTCTCTTTCCTCACGCCTGTCTCGCTCGCTTCCCCTGTCTCCCTCTCCCCCACTTGCGCCGTAGCGCTCCAAATCCGGGCTGAGTTGAGCCGAGTATAGCCGAGTAGAGCCGAGCATAGCCGAGTAGCCCAGAGACGAAGCGTTGATCCGAGCCATACCGAGGCGGCACCGATGCACAGTGCACGGAGCTCTTGCGCCTCGCTCTGCACGCGTGAGATTTTGGGCGTTTGAGAGGCCCTGACATATGGCATTGAAACAAAGTCTTACTGCGGACTCTCAACAGAAGAATATCTGGAAAGCTGAATAACTTTATAGGTGAAGAACAGTTTGATTTCAGGCGAGGAGTTGGAACAAGAGAAGCCATTGGGCTACTGAGGTTGATAGGAGAGAGGTACCGGTACGTAGAGAAAAACAGGAAGGTTTATTCTATGTCAGATGGGACAAATTGATGACAATCCTAAAGAAACATGGAGTTGATTGGAGGGATAGAAGGCTGATAAAGAATTTGTATTTAAGCCAGAGAGCAAGCGTGAGAATAGGAGATAAGATAAGTGAAGTAACTGAATTAGGAAGAGGTGTAAGACAGGACTGCTCTGTATCACCGATACTGTTCAGTATCAATCTCAAAGAAATAATCAATGAAAGTGTTAATGGAAAAAGTGGAGTTTGTGTTGGATGTAGGAGAGCAGAGTGAATAAGATTTGCAGATGATATAGTTGTGATGGGAGAAAGCGAACGTGAAATGATACAAATGTTAAATAAACTCAACATGAAACTAGAAGAATATGGAATGAGATTGAATAAGAATAAGACCAAAAGTATGATAATTGGAGGAAGAGGTAGAAATTGTCGTATTAGTAAAATGGGAGAAGAATTAGAGCAAGTCAGTAACTTTAAGTATTTAGGAAGTATGATCAGAGATGATATGTATTGTAGGACAGAAATTACGAAAAGAATTGCCATAGCATAAGAAGGCTTTAAGAAAAAATCTAAATTACGTTGTATGTCACTAAACAAAGTTTTGAGGAAAAGACTTATTAAGTGTTATATTTGGAGCATAGCGCTGTATGGCGGAGAGACTTGGACATTGCTAAAGGAAGATGAGAGAAGATTGGAGGCACTAGAGATGTGGGTATGGAGGAGAACAGAGCAAGTGAAATAGGAAGACCAGATAAGGAATGAGGAGGTATTACGAAGAGTTAGAGAAGAACGAAGTATGTTTCAAATCATTAGAAGGAGAAAAATGAACTGGATCGGACATTATTTGAGGAGGGACTGTTTACTGAAAGAGGAATAGAAGGAGTGGGACTAAAGACAGTGGTGTTCGAGTCCACTATGTTCCGAATACTGGATACTGGCCGCACTTAAGCGACTGCAGCGATCCAGCTCAGTACAGATAAGTCTAGTAGAGACGATGGGATAAGAAAGAACAGCTAGTAGTGAGAAGGAAGCGGCCATGGTCTTTCTTTTAAGTATAGCCCCAGCATTTGCCTGATGTGAAAATGGGAAACCATGGAAAACCATCCTCAGGGCTTCCGACAGTGGTGTTCGAACCCACTATCTCCAGAATACAAGCTCATAGCTGCGCCCCTAACGCACGGCCAACTTGCTCGGTGTGTGTGTGTGTGTGTGTGTGTGTGTCCTAGATTAAATTAGCCCAATAAAACAGCCAGTGTTTTATTCGTAACAAAAATCGGAATTTGACTACCTCCAATGTATAATTTTCATTCAGCCCTTCTCCTCCTTCGCACTAATTGAAAAAATATTTCTGGTCTCATGACTGAACAGTTCGCTCTTTAAACACGCAGGTCTCCTAAATATCCCTCCTCACGGTCCAGACAGAACAATTCGGTATTTGGTGGCAGGCACTCGCCCGTTTTCCGTAAGTTATGTTAGACAACAATTCCGGCAGGTCCACTGCACTAATCTCGGAATAAATTATAGACTTCGTGTCTTAAACTTTATGGAGGTAATCCCACTGCTATCGACGAAAATGAAACCAAACATTAGTAAGTTATTCTTAACAAGAGGCGAACCATAAATACGCACCTAACGAACTTGAGGCGGTATCAACACATTAGTGACAAACAGAAATGCTGACTTACGCTTGCCAAGGAATGTGGGTACCCGGGACAGTAAGCTCGACTTATGCTGGGATCAATACGGAATGTTAGGTTATCAGGAGCCACTTTCTAGCGCTCTCGTGAGCTACTCCCCTGCTTTGGCCTTCCACGTTAATGGAAATGGGTTGAACCTCCGTATCCCATGGATTAAGTTGTTGCCAGTCCGCCTGCTCCTAGAACAAGATTTCAGAGCACGTTTCGTTCACCTCCACAAGACTGTTGGTTTAACTCGTAGCATTAAAAGTAATGAACTCCGTTCAGAACACATTAGTCGTTTCCAAGTCCAAACAATGGAAATTTACTAATAAATGTTACGTCATAAGTTTCTTCTTCTTCTTCTTCTTCTTCTTCTTCTTCTTCTTCTTCTTTATGTGTTTACCCTCCAGGGTCGGTTTTTTTCTCATACTCAGCGAGGGATTCCACCTCTACCGCCTCAAGGGCAGTGTCCTGGAGTGTCAGACTCTGGGTCGGGGGTACAACTGAGGAGGATCACCAGTACCTCACCCAGGCGGCCTCACCTGCTATGCTGAACAGGGGCCTTGCGGGGGTGTGGGAAGATTGGAAGGGAGAGACAAGGAAGCGGCCGTGGCCTTACGTGCCATCCCGGCATTCGTCTGCAGCAGAAGTGGGAAACCACGGAAAACCACTTCCAGGATGGCTGAGGTGGGAATTGAACCCACCTCTACTCGGTTCACCTCCCGAGGCTGAGTTAAACCCGTTCCAGCCCTCGTACCACTTTTCAAATTTCGTGGCAGAGGCGGGAATGGAACCCGGGCCTCCGGGGGTGGCAGCTAATCACAATAAGCACTACAGCACAGAGGCGGACATATCATAAATTCCTGAAATACTAAATTAAATTTATAACCATTAAAAATATATTCTTGGACCCACCGTGGCTCAGGCAGCAGCGCGCCGGCCTCTCCCGGTCACTTCATGTGAGATTTGTGCTGGACAATGCGGAGGCGGGACAGGTTTTTCTCCGCCTTCTCTGGTTTACCCTGTCAGCTTTCATTCCAGCAACACTCTCCAATATCATTTCATTTCCTCTCTCAGTCATTAATCACTGTCCCAGAGGAGGGCGACAGGCTTCGGCAACCGGCACAATTCCTATCCTCGCTGCTAGATGGGGCTTCATTTATCCCATCCCTGACCCGGTCGAATGACTGGAAACAGGCTGTAGATTTTCAACTAGTTATTGTTAAAATCAATGGGGGCTCGTGCTGAATTATGTTGGTGGTTCTCTACTGTTTCACCCAGTCAATTGCAGAAAGTGTAATAGACAAATCTAAATTCGTATTGCATACGAGAAGTGCCAGATGAGCTCGTGTGCATCCGTCCTCCAATCTCGTGAAAACGCCTAATGTAGCTAGCTCCATGTCCTATCAGCTTTGAAGTTCCCAAAAATGTATAGAAAAAATACATGCAGTAAGAATACTGTAGATCTCAATTTGTAAGACTTCCTGATTTCGAATGATTTCGATTATATAAACAACTGACTTGTACGGAAACCAACAGTTAAGAAGTTACAAAAGTAAAGTATTTCTTCCCCTTATCGAAAATAATTTTGATCTAGTGTCGACACACTCACATTTACAGAAGTTTCGAGACCGAGCAAGCGGCTGTACGGTTTGAGTCCTGTGGCTATGAGCTTGAATTCGAAAGATAATGGGTTCAAACCCCACTGTCGGCGGCCTTGAAGATAGCTTTCCGTGGTGTCCCCATCTTCACACCAGACAAATAATGGGGCTGTAACTTTATGAACCGGGCGAGTTGGCTTTGCAGTTAGTGGCGCGCAGCTGTGAGCTTGCATCCGGGAGATAGTGGGTTTGAACCCCACTGTCGGCAGCCCTGAAGATGGTTTTCCGTGGTTTCCCACTTTCACAGCACACAAATACTGAGGCTGTACCTTAATTAAGGCTTCGACCACTTCATTCCCACTCCTAGGCCTTTCCCATCCCACCGTCACCATAAGGCCTGTCCCTGTCAGTGCGACGGGCGTAAAGCAATTGTAATAGGAAACAAAGAAGTTCCGAAACCTATATAAACTATAGGAGCCGGATTTCTTAATGAGGTGAGTCTAACGTTCCTACTTTTATTTTCATGACTACCTAAATTCGAAGAATTCACCATCCACAGAGAAACATCTTCATGATTACCGTACTTATTCAGGTATTGACTTTTACGGCTTGTCTCATCTTGCCAGCTCCATCACGGAGAGTGAGTCAAGTACACTCATGTCCTCTTCCCGAGGTGGTGCTGCTCTTTTCAGGTACACCTCCAGTGGAGGTGAGCTGCATGTACAATTTCAACCACAAACCAGCCCTCCTGACATTCTTAAATTTCTGGCAGTACCGGGAATAGAACCCGCGCGTCCGAGGACGGCATATAATAACACAAACCGTTACGCTAGAGAGGCGGACATCACGGAGAGTGAAGGACTACCTATTAAAACCTTTGTGGAAACAAGGTCAGTTTAAACCAGTGAAATAATTCTTCTCCACAGCGCGATGTAATAGCAAGATGCCAAACCCGGTGCAAAGGCAATTCAATACAAATCGTCAGTCGAGTCTAAAGACCTTTCTTTCCTGTCACATCCTGCAACGCCAGGTTGTCCCAAGGAGGGTGACAGTCCTAGAGAATATAAGAAGTACTGGAAACTGACGCGAGAAATTACAATATGCAACGTCTAATGCACACGAATAGACCAGCCGTACCGCCAGGCGTGCAGATCATACAGAACCTTGTGGGCATCTCTTAACAACAGCTTTCTCCGCTAGGTACTACTGTATATCCCAACCCACTGTCTTTAGTATATCCCCAGAAACCTTATCAATTTCAGCTACTATTCTAGTTTTCAACTTTTGTATCTTACACTGAAGAAAATGGAAATTGCAACACCCAGAAGGAGTGGTGCTACATTGCTGCAATTGAATATGCAGGACGAGTGTTCAGTTGTGATTCGATGATTACACTTTCAGGTCCCTCTGACCGCAAGTTTAGACAACAATCAATAAAGGATGTGCCCACCACGAGCTGCAATGCATTGATGAATTCATCGAGGCATGGAGTCAATAAGGCCCTGGATCGCTTCCTGAGGAATTGTGGCTCATGCTTGCTGCACTGCACGGGTCAGTTGATCCAGAGTTGTGGGTGGCTGAGGACGGTTGGCCAGTTGTCGACCCATCATGTCCCACAAATGCTCAATAGGACTGAGGTCCGGGGATCTGGCGGGCCATTGTAAGGTTGTGATGTCGTGGAGAGCTTCTCTGGAGATGCGTGCAGTGTGAACTCGGGCATTGTCCTGCTGAAACATCCCATTAGCAATGTTCGCCATCATAGGGACAACCACTGGATTGAGTACCCTATCAACGTACTGTCGAGCAGTCATAGTCCCCTCAACAAGCACTAATTGTGATTTCACATTAAAGCCATTAGCTCTCCAGACCATAATGCTTGGTTTTGGCCCTGTGTGCCTCTCGACAATAAGATCTGGGCGGCCCCTCTCCCCGGTACGTCGGCGCACACGATTCCGGCGATCACTGCGGGCAAGACAGAAGCGCGATTCATCATTAAAGACGACCCTATGCCATCCGTCGACCCACGTCGATCTTTCTGGACACCAGGCCAGCCTTACACGTCGCGGTTGTGGGGTCAAAGACAGAAGACAGAAGCGCGATTCATCATTAAAGACGACCCTATGCCATCCGTCGACCCACGTCGATCTTTCTGGACACCAGGCCAGCCTTACACGTCGCTGTTGTGGGGTCAAAGGAACACCTTCTGCAGGGACACGGGCTCGTAAGCCAGCTGCACGCAGGCGATTACCAACTGTTTGTTGTGTAACGTGGGGTGCCACAGCTGCTCGAATTTGCGCTGCTGTTGCATAGGGTTCCATCCGGGCCATCCGAATGATGCGGCGATCCTCTCTCACAGCTGGACCTGTGCCAGGTCTACGAGTGTGGGTACCTTCATTTGACCACTGCTGCCATACACGTTGTACCGTAGATGCCTGTCGGCCAACACGTGCAGCGACAGTCCTTAGCGATAATCCAGCCTCACACAGCCCAATTATCCGAGTCCTCTCAAACGGCGACAGTTGTTGATAGCGTGCTCTTCTCTGTCGTCGAGGCATGTTTGACGGGGAAGACTGCAAGTCAACTACGCTACACCAGATTCCGTAAACTGGAGTTGATTCCTCCGCGACCAATCACGTGGGGAGACCGGTAGCAACAATCCAATGGGTCTGAAACTTTGATCGTTTACATACTTACATGGCATCGTTCCAAATCAATACAAACGACCAATGCCTTCATAGTGTTGCAATTTCCATTTTCTTAAGTGTATTTTAAATGTCCTTGTTATCGCAGGTGAATTTCAAAACTTCGTTAACATTGACATTACCTGGACATTATGCATTTAGCCAAAAATCTTTACACACTGCTGACCGACTACTTCTGTCTCCTGCAAATTCTCAAATATACAATCTCCTTGTTCATTAATGATGCCTGGAATGTCTTTCTTCGAACCTGTTTCCGCCTCAGTCCTTCTGTTCTATTGCCAATTGGTGAAACCACCAATCAGTACTTATTACTTAACGCCTCACCAAAGTTGCCTATTTCATCCTTATTTGATTTTTCACACATCGACACAGTCCTAAGTCATGCGGTCACCAATCCGCCCATCACGATGAGTTCGATTCCATTCGAAATTATTGATTAATTTTTAAAGGTCGTATTTCATGACTTAATCAATTCTCCCGTGGCACTCCTGCTGTCTTTTCTTCTTCTTCTTCTTCTTCTTCTTCTTATTATTATTATTATTATTATTATTATTATTATTATTATTATTATTATTATTATTATTATTATTATTATTATTACCATGGTCCCATGGTGCAGAGAAGGATAGAAACCTGAGGGTTTAATAGCTGGACACAGCGAGAGTGAAAGATTAAATTTTGACAATACCCACTAAAATTAATTTTCTTTCTTTCTTACTGTTACCGTGTTTTAGCGGTAGGTAGAGGCGTAAGAAGGTGCGGGCGTGAATGGGTTTCAAACTACGGAATCAAAGTTAATGTAAAAGTAATTTAAAATTTAACTAGGTTATATTTTCTTTTCAAAAACAAAGCAATAACAGACATGGCAGGTACAATGTAGCAAAACAAGGGGAGATACAATATTTACAGGTTTTGGGCTTCACGCCCTGACTTCTGCGATCAGCTCAGTTTTACCACAAACACAAGTTTTAACAGAGGGGCAGAAAACCCCATTCATCCCTAGGAGCCCCTGGCTCCGAATTACACAGAAAAGCCTCCACGAGGCATATGACACTCCATTTTCAAAAGAGCGATCCGCTCTTAAAATTTAAGCCTCTCAAAGGCCAAACCAAACTCTACCTTCAAGCTGTCCTTTAAGGACGTATTCACAGGGGTAAAATACCCAACCTACAGAGGTCTATTACATGAAAAGAAGGTTGATTACATGACCTCTAAAATAACAATTTGAGAGGAGGCGATCTTGCACTCCTAATACACTTTGTTTTTTTTAAAACCTAATCTGGCTCTGGGCCGCTAACGCAAGGGCTAATCCCATACTACAGAGGTGACTTAGAGAAGAACACTTTACATTACATAAACGAAGAATAGTTTGAGAAAATAAGTTCACCTCAAAACAAATGTGAGTGGGAGCTCGAGAGGGTTAGCACTCTCTATCCCAATATGTAGCTTTACAAGAAAAAGATGAAAAGAGTAATTACATTTTAGGAAAAGGTTACATGATGGAAATGCTTCGAACCCGCCGCGAGTGTTAAACTGCCGACCTAGCAAGAAAAGAAGTTATTAATAGGCCATTACCTGGTGTTGAACGGCTGAAGAAGAAAGAGGCGCTTCCCGCCTCCTGCTATGTACTTAATACACTGAAAGATGGAACAGAAGTGGCCCGGAGACCCCAAAATCAGCAGTTTATATCCTCTCGCGGAAGATTCTAGGCGTTAGGGGAAAAAAAACACCCTCCCTCACAGTTTTTATTGGTTCGGGAAAAGAAACCCCTACATAGAGGAAAAAGAAACACATTATTGGTGGAAAATTAATTAAAGAAATTCGGGATTGGCTAGATCCAAACTAAGGGGAAAAAGAGGGGTATACAGCCAACTTAAACAATAACAGAAAGAAATTTAGCAAGGAACAAACATTTGAAATAAAAATTTCTTCAACAAAATAGTTCTTTGCTTTCGCACTAGGTTGCACTATTGTAATTCTTCAGTAGTGTCCTCTAGAAGAGAAAGTTCACACTTCTTACTTCAAGCGAGACAAAAACACATCAAAAGTGACACAGTTCAAAAACTCAAAATTTTCCACGTGGTGACATCTTCTGAGAAAGTAGAGAATTAATAGAATAGATAAAGTTCAACCTTCCTCCAGAAGAGGAGTTTCAACTGGCGCAACTTTTAAATAAACGGTGTAGAGGTGTACCGCCCGGTACAGACCTCCCCCCCCAAAAGTTCCTCCAGGGGTGACACATGAAATCAGTTTGAAACAAAGTCCAAGAAATGATGTTGATATTAAGATTAATTGCGGAAGCATTTATAAGATTTTAGTAATTTGGTTGGTTTCAATTTCAAAATTTTGTTGTTGCAGGTGCAGTAAAGTCTTTCTGTTTGTAGTAGTTGAATTTCTGAAGATAAACCTTTAATGCTTAAAAGTGAAGAAAAGTTTTGCAATGTCCACCAAATATTGTTGTTAAATTCCCAAATGTAATTATTGCTTATGGTGACTGTCCATGTAGTTGATGTAGATTGAGTCGAATGGCCGGACCGGCCGTTGCAGCTTGCGTCCAACGGAGGCCGCTCGGACCCCTCAAGTACCCTGAGATACCGCTCGCCCGCACTATGAGGGGAGCAGAGGTGTTGAAGTACGCCGCGCCCGCGGTGAACAGATACAGGCTGCGGGCATGTAGCAGGTCGTGCGCCGCACATCAGCCTTGGCCGGGGGGAGAGCTCCGGCTCGCCGTGCACATGTCGTCCTCGCTGGAGAGGAGGGGGCCCATCCCCCTCCCCAGTCGCTGCACGGCGCTGCGCGGCTGCGGGGGCGCTGAAACATTAAAGCTAGGCGGCAGAATTGTGTTGGACTATCATCTTCTTTGAGGGTACAGGCTTGTGGAGAGGTTGAGGGGCCAGCGGCGTGTAGATATCCATGGCATTTACTATTATGAAGCCACAGTGTAAGGTGAAGCAGGAGACGGGAGCGTGGTAATGGCCGTGGCAAAGACAGGATGGCAGTTTAATGGGTCGGGGCAGGTTTCACAAACATGCTTACATAAGAAACAAAATCCTATAGAAGGGGCAGAATGCCTTAAAAGTGAAACTCAAAAAAAAAAATATAACCTTCATATCCTTTCAAAATAATATGAAGCAAGTTAGCACAGAAATTACACCGGTTTCACCTGGGACAGGTGAACTCTAAATATCCTCTCGGTGGCTGGATTACTTAGCAATAAGGTAACCGGCGTAAGAAAATCGAGAATGATACAAGGCCCATGAAATCTGGGGGCAAGCTTGCCCGCGGGAACAAAATTTTTGACCATAACCTGGTCACCTACCTTCAAGGTGGTGGGTCTCCGTCCACGATCATACCTTTCCCTAACCTTTTCATGAGATACTTTAAGATTGGCTTTAGCCTTCTTCCAAAGATCTTTAATGTTATCCGGATCTATTGTCTCGGGTAGAATGTCATTCAAAGACCAGAGGTTAGAGAGCGGCGAGTTGGGAACAAACTTGAACATCAAGGAAGCTGGAGTAAACTTGTGAGATTCATGAACCGCCGAATTCAAAGCAAAAGCTATCCAATGCAGGGACGTGTCCCACCTGGAAGGATCTTCATGATGATAGGCAATGAGTGCGGACCTGAGATTACGGTTAACCCGTTCAGCCAGAGATGGTTGAGGATAATAAGCAGATGTAGTTACATGAGAGATGGACAAGTCAAAACAGAATTTACGAAATAAATTAGATGTAAAAGCCTTAGCATTATCAGATACAATATATTGACACGGACCAAAAGAAGCAAAAATAGAATTTAAGCAAGTAATGGTTGACTGAGCGGTAGCCAGCTTAGTCGGAAATAACCAGGAAAATCTTGTAAAACCATCTACACACACAAGGATGAACTTGTTGGCATTGCCCTTTGACTGGGGGAAGGGTCCCACATAATCAATATACAGGCGTTCCATGGGGCGCGACGCTTGATGAGAAGACAAAAGGCCTACTTTAGTGGACATGGTGGGTTTACTGAGCAAACAAGATTTACAAGCTTTTACAAGTTCACGGATTTCACCGTCCATACCTTTCCAGATGAACATTTCACGAATCTTTTCACGAGTTTTAAAGATACCCAGATGCCCCCCCAATGGGGTCTCATGATAGTATTTGAAGATCATAGGTACAAGAACCGCTGGAACAACAACTTTCATCAACTTATCATGCCTCGAAGGGCAACATAGAACACCATTCCTCAGAACATAAGGGACAGCATGTTCCCCAGAAGAAAGGGTTTCCATTATAGGAGCCAGCGTCGGATCTTCACGTTGGTATTTCTCAATATCCCTAAAAAGCATGGGAGCATCTGTTAGGATGGCATTAACCTCGGATAGTATGGACTCGGAAGGTGATGAACTGTCGACCGGTTCGTGGGTTTCGACGTCGTTGTGAAACATACGGCTGAGTCCATCAGCAACAACATTTTCGGTACCTCTGATATGTCGTACATCAAATTGGAAGGCAGAAATACGGATGGCCCAACGGGCTATACGACCAGTACGACGCGGCCTACCTAAGACCCAGCTTAAGGCTTGATTATCTGTCTCCAGGTCGAATTTGACATGTTCCAGATAGAGACGGAACTTTTCTAAGGCGAATAAGACTGCCAACCCTTCGAGCTCATAGATGGAATACTTGGCTTCTTGAGCCGATAGAGTCCTAGATGCATAGGCGATGGGACGCCTCCCTAGTTCAGTCTCTTGAAGAAGGACTGCAGCTACAGCTGACGACGACGCGTCCGTTTGGACGATGAATTTCTTCGAGAAATCAGGCATAGCAAGTACAGGGGCATTACAGAGAGCTAATTTAAGATCTTCGAAAGCGGCTTGTTGAGAAGGTCCCCACTCGAATTTGATGCCTTTCCTACGAAGAAGGTTTAAGGGCGCCGCTCTATTAGCGAAGTTAGGAATAAACTTCCTGAAGAAATTCACCATACCAATGAATCTAGCGATACCTTTGATGTCCTTAGGAGGTTTAAAATCACGGATGGCCTGTGTTCTAGAATGATCGACAGCTACCCCATCGGGAGACACAATATGCCCTAGGAATGACATAGAGGGCTTAGCAAAGGCAACCTTGGACAACTTGACAGTTAACCCAGCCTTACGAAGGCGATTGAGAACTTCTCGCAGATGATCTAGATGTTCTTCAAAAGTCTCGGAAAATACGACGACATCATCCAAGTAGTGATATAAGTACTCAAATTTGATGTCGGAGAAGACCCTATCTAGTAGCCTAGTGAGCACAGCTGCCCCCGTGGGGAGCCCGAAAGGCACGCGGTTGTATTCGTATAAATTCCAGTCCGTGGCAAACGCTGTAAGATGTTTAGACTCCTCGGCAAGGGGAATTTGATTATAGGCCTGATTCAAGTCCAAGATAGTGAAGAACTTGGCCTTTCGAAACCATGAAAAGCAAGAATGAAGGTCGGGAAGGGGCACAGATTGCAACACCACCTTCCGATTGAGAGCCCTGTAATCAATGACAGGCCTGAAGCCTCCTTGGGGTTTCGGGACTAGAAAAATAGGCGAAGAATACGCTGACTTAGAGGGCCTAATAATACCATCCTTCAACATCTGATCGATGATTTCTTTCAGAGCCTTCATTTTAGGTGGAGATAGCCTATACGGTGGAAAACGGACAGGAATTGAATCCGTGACCTCAATTTTGTATTCAATAAGGTCAGTAACACCAAGAGTATCAGAGAACACCTCGGGAAACGACTGACACAGTTTCCGAATACTATCAGCCTGCTCCTCAGGTAGATGTCTAAGGTCTAACAACATCTCATCCTGGGTAGGCGAAATAGATGAACATGATACAGAATTACACTTTAACAAGGGAATTCTACAATTGGACGCAAATTTGAATGTGCACGACCTACTCTGGAGATCGAGCACAAGACCAGTGTGAGAAATGAAGTCCGCTCCCAATATGATGGGGCAAGACAAACGCTTGGCCACAAACAATTTGATCTTCCATGTAAATTTAAAAACCCGAATTTTGACATGTAAGGAACCTAGAATTTCTAATGGAGATGAATTAGCCGAAACATATTTAACAGGAGATGAGTCATAGTCAGGGAGTTTACAAACAGATTTCAATTTAGAATACCAATCAGCCGAAATAATGGAACAAACACTGCCTGAATCTAAGAGAGCTGTTATAGGCTCGTTATTTAACTCAATCTTAAGAAAAGGAACAGGTGCGGGGGTATCCGCCGCAATCCTAAGACACTCTTTAGGGCATTCAAAAGATGAATTTGAAGGCTGGTCGTTCTCTGCATTTACAACCTGTTTACTAGGGGCTGAGTCTCGGGAAGATGGATTAGTCGGCTCAGCCGACGCCACTAGTCACTTTTTATTATTGGCATAGCTGGAATTTGCACCAGAAGTTGAGCAGGAGGGGGTGCTATTTGAGTTTGGGCAATTCTTGGCGATATGTGAGAAGGCCCCACACTTAAAACAGCCTTGTGATGACCCTGCTCCATTCCTTGTCCCACTTGACTTGATCAGAGGACACTTATTCCGCAGATGTTCAGGCGACCCGCAAGCATAACATTTACGGGGATTGACTGGTCGGCGAGGTGGAGGCCGAGTGTTACTAAAGGAAGGCGGGGGTTCTTTCGCGACACGCAAAGAATCGGCGTATCTAACTCCTTCCGCTGAGACTGCCAATGCTTCAAGTTCCGAGAACGTTTGCGGGCACGCCGCGAAACACAAATATGACCTATAGGATGGTGAAATACCTTCCACAATAGCTTGTACAATTTGATCCTCAGGGAAGTGAAGAGCAAACACCCTAGTATAAAACTTAATATCTTGGATGAAGTCTGCCAGGTTTTCATCCAAGCGCTGTACCCGATAATAGTATTTCTGAATAAGGGAGGACCTGGCCCTAGCCGGGATGAAGTTAGCTAGCAAATGGGCATGGAAATCCTCAATAGAAGATTGCTCAGCGATGGCTCTAACTATTTTGTCAGATAGAACACCAATAGCATAAGGATAGATAATTTGCAAAATTTGACATGGGGAAAGAGAAAACACAAGGGCATGATCCTGAAATTCCACTAGAAATCTTAAAAATGAAATTACGTCACTGGTGGTGTTGACGGAAAACTTAGAGATAGCTCTAAGCAACATTGCCAATGGATGAGGCAAGCTGCTGAACCCAGGTGACATAGTCGTTAAAGGTTTCAATGGCAAAGAAGTTAGTTCAGAGCGGATGTTACTCAATGACGCACGGCGTTCAGATTCGTTGTTCGATGGGGCAGAGATAGTTTGAGCAGCAACGGTTATCCTATTGACTTCTCCCTGAGGAGGCTCTTCCTCGTTACCTACATTCACCGTGGCGGGTTGATCAGTTTTGGGAGGAGCTTCGCCGGTTAGCAATTGAGTGACCTTATTAGACAATTCAGAAATAGTTTCAAGGAGCGTATTAGCTTGCTTCCTCTGAACGTCATTCACCTTTAGAGACAACAGATCATTAACTCTATTTGCAAAGTGATACAGCCTGCCTTGCACACGCTTAATTTGATTAGGAGATGGATCGTTTTCATCAAAAAAGCTGACTACCGATGCAAGCCCAGTAATATTCTCGACAATCGTGGAAAGAGAGTCATCAATTTCTTTCTCTCCCAAATTGGGGATGGAAATGGGCAAATCAAGGGACTCTCTAAGCTTGTTAGTGTCTATTGCAACCGTGCCTCCAGATTGAACGTTTCTGATAGTTAACTCATATATCAACTCCTCTTTGCGCAAGTAGTTAAGGAGGAGAACATCGCGAGGGCCGGGCATGATGACAGAACAATTTTGAAAAACTCAAAAATTCCAGCAACTGAGAAAATTGTTAGAGTTCGAATCAAAGCAATGTTTAGCCGTCAAAAGGGGCTAAATTGAGACCCATTCAACCACGCTCTGCTACCACTTGTTACCGTGTTTTAGCGGTAGGTAGAGGCGTAAGAAGGTGCGGGCGTGAATGGGTTTCAAACTACGGAATCAAAGTTAATGTAAAAGTAATTTAAAATTTAACTAGGTTATATTTTCTTTTCAAAAACAAAGCAATAACAGACATGGCAGGTACAATGTAGCAAAACAAGGGGAGATACAATATTTACAGGTTTTGGGCTTCACGCCCTGACTTCTGCGATCAGCTCAGTTTTACCACAAACACAAGTTTTAACAGAGGGGCAGAAAACCCCATTCATCCCTAGGAGCCCCTGGCTCCGAATTACACAGAAAAGCCTCCACGAGGCATATGACACTCCATTTTCAAAAGAGCGATCCGCTCTTAAAATTTAAGCCTCTCAAAGGCCAAACCAAACTCTACCTTCAAGCTGTCCTTTAAGGACGTATTCACAGGGGTAAAATACCCAACCTACAGAGGTCTATTACATGAAAAGAAGGTTGATTACATGACCTCTAAAATAACAATTTGAGAGGAGGCGATCTTGCACTCCTAATACACTTTGTTTTTTTTAAAACCTAATCTGGCTCTGGGCCGCTAACGCAAGGGCTAATCCCATACTACAGAGGTGACTTAGAGAAGAACACTTTACATTACATAAGCGAAGAATAGTTTGAGAAAATAAGTTCACCTCAAAACAAATGTGAGTGGGAGCTCGAGAGGGTTAGCACTCTCTATCCCAATATGTAGCTTTACAAGAAAAAGATGAAAAGAGTAATTACATTTTAGGAAAAGGTTACATGATGGAAATGCTTCGAACCCGCCGCGAGTGTTAAACTGCCGACCTAGCAAGAAAAGAAGTTATTAATAGGCCATTACCTGGTGTTGAACGGCTGAAGAAGAAAGAGGCGCTTCCCGCCTCCTGCTATGTACTTAATACACTGAAAGATGGAACAGAAGTGGCCCGGAGACCCCAAAATCAGCAGTTTATATCCTCTCGCGGAAGATTCTAGGCGTTAGGGGAAATAAAACACCCTCCCTCACAGTTTTTATTGGTTCGGGAAAAGAAACCCCTACATAGAGGAAAAAGAAACACATTATTGGTGGAAAATTAATTAAAGAAATTCGGGATTGGCTAGATCCAAACTAAGGGGAAAAAGAGGGGTATACAGCCAACTTAAACAATAACAGAAAGAAATTTAGCAAGGAACAAACATTTGAAATAAAAATTTCTTCAACAAAATAGTTCTTTGCTTTCGCACTAGGTTGCACTATTGTAATTCTTCAGTAGTGTCCTCTAGAAGAGAAAGTTCACACTTCTTACTTCAAGCGAGACAAAAACACATCAAAAGTGACACAGTTCAAAAACTCAAAATTTTCCACGTGGTGACATCTTCTGAGAAAGTAGAGAATTAATAGAATAGATAAAGTTCAACCTTCCTCCAGAAGAGGAGTTTCAACTGGCGCAACTTTTAAATAAACGGTGTAGAGGTGTACCGCCCGGTACACTTACTACTGGGTTATTTGACAACAACAACAACAACAACAAAGATTTAACAAGTGGGATATATGACAGAGAGAAAAACGAGGGGAGATAAAAACTCAGTAAATTAGAACAGGGGAGTAAGGACCCCATTTCTTACAAGTTTTACAGAGATTACACCAAGAGGTCTTCTAAAATTGCAATGTTTTGGGATTAGGCCCCTCAGTAGTGGGAACTAGAACCTTACTCAATACAAAAAAGAAGCCGTAGCTTCCAAAGCAAAGTTTCAGGATGTTAATTGAACCCTCAGGTATCAGTTTCCTTCAAACCCTGACAATACATTTTACAATTTACAACTGCCATTTATGGACCAGAAATTTACATTAATGTCTTTCAGTTTAATACCTCTGCTTACAGAGAACAGAATACTGCCTTCAAAAGGTAAATAGCTTTAACACTCGCGACCCTTTTATCCTTGAGGATCCACATATTAGAAAGGTGGATCGGAAGATCTAGACTTTACAGGAGCCGAAGCCCATACTACACGCCCGATAAAAGAAAAAAACAAAAGGTCAATTACAAGGCCGGGGACGAAATGAAAAGTGGCGGCTGAATCCTCCAAGCGCTCCAAGTTCAAGGTAATAGCAAACCCATAAGAAGGCATAGCGCCTGGCGATACAGTAGATAAGCCAATACTACTTAGTAACTAAAAAAATATGTTAAAAGACAAAAAAGAACGGAAGAGAAATTTAGAAAAAGGTTAACTTAGCCACCAGAAAACAAAGAGAATAAGGGAAACGAGAGTACACACTCGTGCGTCCTTACATTCCCATGAGGGGTAGAGAAATCCGTTGACCGCCCACAAAACCTGCTTATTAAGTTAACGTAGAAAAGAAAAACACTACATTAGAGACACTAGGTACAATTTCAAAGAACATAATTAACAAGAGAGGAGATCAGGTTACCAAACCTTAAACTATGAACAATAACATTCAAGTTAGTTACAGAACTGTACATTGTAGAGATATCTTGTATCTTGTAGAGATAGTTAGAACTTCGTTACTAGAACCACTGCCGTCTCGATCCTCTTATACTGCCTGCTCTATACCACTGGTTTAACACAGGAAGGCGCGAATACTAATACGTTTTCAAGTCGCCGTAAGAGTGCAGTAGTAGACGCACAGTCATCGCTGCCAGGGTGGGTGTAGCACTGTGTTATTGGTGCATGAATGTGTGTGAAAAACTGTGTTATTTCGTACAATGAGTAAACGTGTCTGGTCACTTCCGTTCGTATAAGAGATATTTTGTATGGAATTGTGAAATGAATTAATCATGTTATGCTTATAGATATTTCAAAAGTGATTTTAAGGTGTACTTGTTTCTTTCCGTTTGTACAAGGTATATTTTTAGTAGAACTGAGACATCAGATTCTTTCCCCGAAAAACTCAACTGCTGTGTATCATTTTGCCAATCTCGGCCATGTGGTTAGCAGCCAGAAAAGATACGACTCCATGAAATACCGTCTAGAAGGGAATTAAGAGAAAAGCGGCTGTCGGCTTTATCTACGCAAGGACCCAATAAAGGAAGTAATTGGATATCCTCAGATTACTCTCGCATTTGTGCCTTTACACCTTATTTCAGAAGGTGATGGAGCCTCTGTGGCTCAGGCGGCAGCGCGCCGGCCTCTCACCGCTGGGTTCCGTGATTCAAATCCTGGTCACTCCATGTGAGATTTGTG
The DNA here is from genome assembly GCF_040414725.1 of Anabrus simplex. Taxonomy (NCBI): domain Eukaryota; kingdom Metazoa; phylum Arthropoda; class Insecta; order Orthoptera; family Tettigoniidae; genus Anabrus; species Anabrus simplex. The sequence goes on from NC_090271.1 coordinate 49,596,216, forward strand.
CTGGACACAGCGGAGGCGGGACAGGGTTTTCTCTGGGTACTCCGGTTTTCTCTGTCATATTTCATTCCAAAAACACTCTTGAATATCATTTCATTTCATCTGTCATTCATTAATCATTGCCCCAGAGGAGTGCGACAGGCTTCGGCAGCCGGCACAGTTCCTATCCTCGCTGCTTGATGGGCTTCATTCCATTCCTGACCCGGTCGAATGACTGGAAACAGGTGCGGATTTTTTTTTTCGGAAGGTGATTAAAGCCGTGGAGGATAGTGGGTTCATTGTGATAAGAATTGTGACGGACAATCACAAAACAAAAGTCATCATGTTTAGACATAGTTGACAACCTCAAATATCATGACGATAATATCCCACTCAAACTAGAAACAGGAAATCAAATCTTAATTTGTGGATACTTGACTCGTGTTGTTGAAGAGAGGATGGAGTGTGACATTTGCGTCAGCAACATCTCACTGCCTAGAGCAGGGATGGCGAACCTATGCCACGCGTGTCATTAGGTGACACGCGAACACGATTTCGGTGGCACACCACATGCGTATATTAAAATTTTTATGTACGCTTTGTACTTTAGACTATACATATCTCGTGCATCGTATAGTTATAGTGTTTCAGGTTTAAGAAATAAATACCGAATATCTAAATTCTAGTTCCACTAGCAAGTGCATTATGGCAACACTACAACACCCATAGGTCCGGAAGTCAAATGAAATAAATGTCAGATGCAGCCGACGAGCCATTCGCTCACCCATATCAAGTGAATTAGTGAAGTTTGGCTTGTGTGTGGTTGCCAGCATCGCGTAATTATTCCTAGTGAGTAGCTGTTTATTGTTGTGAATTTTGTAAGACAAATAGTTGCCAAGAAATTATCCCAATTTCGAGATATGGAGAAAGTATCGCACTTTATTTCAAAACCTCATATTGCACAAAAGAGTCTTTTTTTTTCTTGAGTGGTTAAATATGGACAGATTAGAAACGGAGTTGACTGAATTTTAAGAAAGCATGTATGGGTGAAAAAGTTCGTACAACTTGATGAAGCATTAGTGAAAATCGAGTGTGCTGTGGATTGTGAATACTCTCCCCAGAAGCCGGAGAACTTAATACTTGAACAGTAAAACAGTCTCCCACGAAAGTTTCGGTCATGAAGAAACTTGCTACGGCGCTACTTACTTTGTTTTGGTCATCATACGCCTGCAGGCAGATATTTTCTACAGTGAACGTTGTGAAGACAAGTTATGAACCTAACATAAATGACAAAGCTACTAAGTATTTTTGCGGTATTCGCAAAATAGACCATGAAACATGCAGTCACATGTATTTTGTATTTTACAATTTATATATGTAATATCATATTATGAAACACAATTTGGAATTAGGGATGGAAGTCAGTGGTGGCGCTGGTGAGTAGGGGCGGGGGTTGTGTCCTTTACAAACGAAAATAACAAGTGGCACAGTAAACAGTTGAGAATAATAATCCAGACCTGAAATGGCACACTAGTTGGAAAAGGTTCGCCATCCCTGGCCTAGAGCTTTGCCGCCGCTAAATGGAACTCATTTTGCATCAAGACAGAGGAGGAGTTCGATACCCAAAACCTTGCTTTTTGCTCTGGTGAAGTATCTGCAGGAGTTCGTTTAAGCTGCTGTGCCCTATTGTCGAAATTCTTCAAATGTACGAGCGTAATACGAGGACTTGCGACGTCTTCCCGTTCAGAATGTGTTTTGTTACAGTGTGATGTCAAAGAACATCAGCAAACTGTTAGTGATGTTATCCTAACCAAGTTCGTAAGACCTCTATTAATTGATATTGAGTTGGCAAGAACACAAAAAGTACGGTACCACTCCAAATCTTACTGATATTACTGATGTAATTCACGAGCTTCAGTTAACATATGACCCTAATGCATAGTGTTTTGTAGGCTGTTGTCATTAGAACAGCCTACAAGGAATACAAAGCCTGCTCACTCGCAGTGCTCTCTTCAGAAACAGTGTCCGCCTGGCAGTGCGCGTCTTGACCGCTGCAGCGCTAGTATACCACCTCACATCAGCACTCAGTAGCATTCGTAACGGGAGTTAAAACCAGCACAAATTGACCTCTGTACTATACTTCCTGTATATTATATACATTACTGAGCAGAATGAAGTAGAAAATAATTAATGTTCACCTTTCCCCTAGGAGTTCAATTCAGCTGTGGATTTTCATTTCAGATAACACATATAACTGTCGAAACTTATGTCTGGCATTTAAAAGGATATACGGTCTGCACTAGATATTTTTACTACCGCACCGTAGATTTTCAGTGAAAAGGAACGACTTTAACTGTTTTCCTTGATATTTTCTTCTCATAAATTGTTTTTCTTACCGAGAAGTATTCTCAGCGATACTCATCTGTCATGCCATTAGCGTAGTTAGTGACAGAGAGGTGCAGAAACTTCTGCAGTATTATTCTGCTTTCTTTCTCAGGATGATCACTTTTCCCACACTATAGAATAGAATTTTTAGCAACACGTGGCAATAGTATTTCGGTTAATGTTTGTGCTATTTATGGACTGCCCAGCGTTACCGATAACATTTCTCCCCTTACTTGCCCCAGTTTCATCAGCAGTGAAACAAAACTTGGCTTTGGATACCTGACACCACCTCTGTCTTTGATTTGTATTAATGACGTTAGTGGAGATGGACTCTGGATACTACTAAATTTTATCAACACACTCTTGACATGGCATGTGGTCTTCGACAACTCTTACCAAATACCCTCCAATATATGCCATTGCAGCACTCGACGGAGCGGTCACTAAGGTTCCATAACTTATTCTTGGTACCACCTATACAACAGAATAAGGAAATTATTATCATCAGAACAGGAGCAATAATAATAAGTAACCTAATTTTTGCCGTCTCATGGTCTGCGTATTTACTGTACCATACCTGGTCTGTTTATTGCTTTAATCCATAATTCCCTAGTTGGCTCTTAGCAAGGGAATTCATGGAAACTAGTTCCAGGAATTTTATTTCTAGAGCCTTGTTTACAAAACGGTACGCAGCAGTACACCAGTGTAATAGGATTGACGTATTTTAAAAATACCTTTTTCCCGTTTGGTCAGTGTGTGAATTAAGCCGAAGGTGTCAGATTCCAATTCATCCTCAATTTACAAGAGTTTACCCGTTTCACATCGGATGGTAAAACTATATTCTGCGACGTTTGCAGCAAGTGGTGAGTGAAACTTGTTTTATATCTCCCCATAACGAATTATAATCAATTTAACAAAATCAACACGGTGTTTTAAATGTATATTAAGATATGTAAAACTGCAGCTGCCTAAAAATACTGTAGAGCCTATTTGAGAGTCTGTTTTAGGCAGTTAAAATAACATTTTAGCACCTAAAAATCCGAGGTCTAGTAATCACTGTATCAACAAACACAAACACCAGTCCCCGAGCCAGAAGAATTAATTAGACGTGATTATAATCACCCATCCGGCCTGCAATCGAATATGTGACCTTCTGAACCAAAGGCCTCAACCTGACCATTCAGCCAAGGATTCGGACAAAACAAAATCATTATTGAGTTTCATTATTTCAACCAGTATTAACATTCAACTTTCGTAGTAAACGTCACCAGTAAGCATACAATGTGTAGAAATACCGCCAACCGAGGTGTTCATGTGAGGTTGAATTGCAGCGCCTCTAGCGGCACATATAGTATCCACAGGGCGGACAGCTATGAATGGCTATTGGGCAGGCTTTTATTCCTTGTAGGCTAAGATTAGAATACGTTTGGAACATTGTGCGTCTATACCTGCCATCTAGCGGAGAATTTTGTCGCAGCCTAGTCGCAAAAAGCCTCGCATAGAGCACGCAGTATAGGAGGATCGAGACGGCGGTGCTAGAACACTTCATTTAGTAATAGATTCCACTGGGGTCATGATGCGGGGGTAATTCAAATACTGTAATACTGAAGTTCATTCTAACGGCACACTTATTATTAGTAGCACTACTATTATTATGATTGTTGTTGCTGTCGTCCGCATCTGCGATGTAGTGGTTAGTGTGATTAGCTGCCACACCCGGAGGCCCGGGTTTGATTCCCGGTTCGGCAAAGAAAATTGAAACGTGGCACGAGGACTAGAACAGGGTCCACTCAGTCTCGAGAGGTCAGCTGAGTAGAGCGGAGTTCGATTCCCACCTCAGCACCCTCGAAGTGGTTTTCGTGGTTTCCCACTTCTCCTCCAGCCAAATGCCGGGATGGTACCTAACTTCAGACTACGCCCGCTTCCTTCCCTCTTCCTTGCCTATCTCTTCCATGCTTCCCATACCCCCACAAGGCCCCTGTTCAGCATAACAGGTGACGCCGCCTGAGCGAGGTACTAGTCCTTCTCCCCAGTTGTATCCCCGACCCAAAGTCTCACGCTCCAGAACACTTCCCTTGAGGCGGTAGAGGTGGAATCCCTCACTGAGTCTGAGGGTAAAAGCCAACCTTGCAGGGTAATCGGATAAGGAAAGAAATAAAGAAAGAAAGAAATTATCATCATCATTATTATTATTATTATTATTATTATTATTATTATTATTATTATTATTATTATTGTACCGGGAGGTACACCCCAACGCTGCGCGTTCAAAATGAACGCCTAAAAGAACTCCTCTTCTGGAGAAACCGTGAAATTGAAACTAGACGAACTTATAAATTTACTCAGTGTGTGAATTAAGCCGAAGGTGTCAAATTCCAATTCATCCTCAATTTACAAGAGTTTACCCGTTTCACATCGGATGGTAAAACTATATTCTGCGACGTTTGCAGCAAGTGGTGAGTGAAACTTGTTTTATATTTCCCCATAACGAATTATAATCAATTTAACAAAATCAATACGGTGTTTTAAATGTATATTAAGATACGTAAAACTGCAGCTGCCTAAAAATACTGTAGAGCCTATTCTGATGAAATTTTGTTATTGTGAAGTTTCCTGAACTAACTGTATTTCTACTTATTTGTTTGCCATTCGTCAAGACGTTTGGACTTTCTTCCATAGATGACACTACAAAAAGCCTATGATCATGCACCCTGGTGCGAAGTGAAAGAACTTTGGATTTAAAGAAGTTTTGTATTCATTAGTTTTTTTTTTACTAATTGATGTTCATTTATTTTTGGGTTGGCAATATTCATCTTTTCTTTCCGCCAGTTTTGAATCTAGCCAATCCCTAATTTCTGTAATTAATTTTCTACCAATCACAGTCTTCTTCTTCTTCTTCTTCTTCGATTTTGAGTGTAACTTTTAACGTACCCAATAAACGTGAGAGTGTGTGGCTAGTTTAATCTGGAATGGTCTAGAACTTCCCCGAGGGTTTATAAACTGCGGATTTTCACGTCTCTTGGCCAATTGATCGTCATCTGACCTAGTGTGTGTGTCAAGTAGGAGGCGAGCGGCGCCTCTGTCACCGGGCAGCAGTACACCGACAAGGTAACGGCCACATAACATCTTTATTTCTTGTTTGCTCCGCAGTTTAACCTGAGGGAAAGGTCCGAATCATTAACTATGTAACCTAGGTTTCCTAAAAATGTAACTTTCAGCCGACTTAGTAAAAACTTCATTAAATCTTTAACTGTAAATCGGGGATAGAGAGTGATAGACCTTCTCGAGCTCCCCTTCATCTTGGTTTGAGGTGCCACGCTTTTGTTTCTGCAATGTGGTAAAGTTATTTCCATGCGTGCAACCTCAGTAGTTTGGGAATAGCCCCTGTTTCACCGGCCTAGTGCCCTTTAGATTTTAAGTGCTCATATCTAGGAGTGCAAGCATTCGCCTCCATTCATTTTGTGTTCGGGCCATTTATTTAACCGTTTTTCCTTTTACACGAAGGCCCAGTAGGTTGGGTATTAAATACCCCTGTATAATCATTTTCCTATTGTATGTGGTGCCTTCAGAGGCCAGAATTTGTAAGTTGATGTTGCATTGAATAGGCTTGGAAAACTGAGAGCCTGTTAGCTCTTTTTCAAAGTAAGATTACTGTATGCCTCTTGAAGGCTAGATGTTGTATTTTGGGAGCATGTGCTCCATGAATTTTGGGGATTTCTGCCCTTTGAACAAATTTATGCTTGTCTGTAAAATTTTGAGCTGGGAGCTCAAAAATTGTAAAACTAGGGGCTTGTAGCCCAAGAGTGTTAAAGTTCTGAAATCTTGGATTTTCTAAGTCTTGTTTCTAATTGCCATTTTGGACCTGAAATGTCATTGTTATCTCACGAAGTGAAAAGTTGTTAAGTTTGTTGTTTTTCAAAAATATAAACTTCAGTTTAAGTTTTAAATTCTTTTCTTGACATTGTAGTTAGACCCATTCATTCCGGCACCTTCTTTCACCTCTTCTGCTCCACGGGTAACTCCGTAACAATTATTATTATTATTATTATTATTATTATTATTATTATTATTATTATTATTATTATACTCATCATTGTATTGTCGTAATAATTGCCGACATAATTCTTATTTCAAATATCTTTTTATTTATTTTATATTTATATATAAATTCGAGAAAGCAAATCAAGTTCAAAGTCTATATTGCCTGTCTCGAGTATTTAAAGACGATCCAAAAGTGGAAAGTTGTGGCGAGCGAGTTCCAAAGGACATACACCCTAGCTTACCACCCAAGCTGTACAGGCACGAGATCTTGGAATCTGTACTTCCTTTCGGTGTCATAGTACATTAAACTAAGCAGATGTCCACATTCAAATTAACGTATTACACCAAAAATATAGCCTCATCTTCATGCAGTCTTAATGAGAGCACGAGTGTAATTTGGTCGAAGGCGTGACTCACGCGTGATGCCCTCTGGATGCTCCTCAATGACTCGCTGATGTGATCCGAGAACACAACACGCAAGCAGATGAAAATAATAAGACATGCGGAGAAGAGGCTAACTTTTTGACGGACAATTATTCATTTATCGGTTTTCCCTCGGGGCGCAGTAATTATGCTGGTAACTGAGGCCATGTCTCCAAGAAAGGGAAAGTCCTCGTCATTTTTATAAATATATAAACAGGTTTAGTTTTTTGCTTAAGGTTATTTGACCGCTAATGTGAAATACACAAGCATATTATTTCAAATTGTGTATGCTCATCACGTATTTTGACAGATTTAGAGAAATGAACATAAAGATGACCTCTTAATTAAGAGCACTTTGAGTAAAATAGCATATAAGGTGCAGAAGTCCAGGCAGTTAAAACGTAAATACAGGCCTCGGGTTAAATACTCAACAGTGATTTTTCTGAAAATAATAATTAATAACTCACGTATTTTTTCAGCCGGACACGCGGTGCCTGCATCTTATCCGGAGGCCCCGGGTTCTATTCCCGGCCAGGTCAGGATTTTTTACCTGGATCTGAGGGCTGGTTCGAGGTCCACTCAGCCTACGTAATTACAATTGAGGAGCTATCTGACGGTGAGATGGCGGGCCCGGTCTAGAAAACCAAGAATAACGACCGAGAGGATCCGTCGTGGTGACCACTCGACACCTAGTAATCTGCAGCCCTTCGGGCTGAGCAACTGTCGTTTGGCAGTCCATGGCCCTTCGTGGCTGTTGCGATTGTACTAGAAATAAGAAATGATGGTTGCTGGATGCCAAATAATATTGACTATAATCATCATCATCATCATCATCATCATCTTCCGCAGCTCATATCGCTTGCTGAGGGTCCCTGCACGCACTGAGGCTTTTTTTTTTTTTTTTTTTTTCCGAAATCCACTCATTCAATTTCTTTTTCTGTGCAGTGTATATACTGTAGTGCAATAATAATTGTTGCATTAATAATTATACTCGTATACAGTATCTGCATATACAGGGTGAAGGGTAATTCGCGCACTCGGGCGTCGCAGCGCGACTCCTCACATGCCGGCAATAAAAAAATGTCTCTTACAAAATTTCATCTTGCGAGTATATCCGGCAGAAAAACGACGTTGAAGAGTAGCAATCTGGCAACACTTGTAACCACATGTAGGGTAACTACCTCTGTCAGCAGAAGTTAGTCGTCCTGTACAGTTGGTGCAATGGATAGAGTTTTGGGTTAGCATGCAGGAGGTCGAGTGGTCGATCCAGGGGTGAGGCGTATGTTTTTTTATTTCGTAAATGTAGTCCAGGTGGTATGGTATTTGGCATCTTAATCGTCAACAGCGATTGCAGCGGGTCTTCTAGAAACCATTTGCACTTAGAAACTACGATCCTAGAAATGGACGAACAATCGTTTTCATTGGTCAGCTTTGAAAGGCGCCCTTTCCACGTCGTGGGCGTGAATTTATTCGCACCACTTCATCTACTAGATGTGAAACCTGTTTTCTTTGTACCCTCCTCTAATGGTCCCATAGATTAGTACCAACTATTATTCTTGCCTCGTTCAGGTCCATTACATTTCGTTAGGGCCTTACGTTACCAGTAGGCCTAGCAACGTGCTCTGCGAATAATGTCCAAACTCGGTTACAATTTGTATGTGTTATCACCATGGTCCCAATAATTCTGCTTTCAACATTGCGTCTGGTAACCGCATGCTGTTTAGTACTTATCTCTGCATTATTATTATTATTATTATTATTATTATTATTATTATTATTATTATTATTATTATTATTATTATTATTATTATTCATCAGCTGTTTACCCTCCAGGTTCGGCTTTTCCTTCGGACTCAGCGAGGGATCCCACCTCTACCGCCTCAAGGGCAGTGTCCTGGAGCTTCAGACTCTCGGTCGGGGGATACAACTGGGGAGAATGACCAATAACTCGCCCAGACGGCCTCACCTGCTATGCTGAACAGGGGCCTTGTGGAGGGATGGGAAGATTGGAAGGGATAGACAAGGAAGAGGGAAGGAAGCGGCCGTGGCCTGAAGTTAGGTACCATCCCGGCATTCGCCTGGAGGAGAAGTGGGAATCCACGGAAAACCACTTCGAGGATGGCTGAGGTGGGAATCGAACCGACCTCTACTCAGTTGACCTCCCGAGGCTGAGTGGACTCCGTTCTAGCCCTCGTACCACTTTTCAAATTTCGTGGCAGAGCCGGGAATCGAACCCGGACCTCCGGGGGTGGCAGCTAATCACACTAACCACTACACCACAGAGGCGGAATTATTATTATTATTATTATTATTATTATTATTATTATTATTATGTTGTTGTTGTTGTTGTTGTTGTTGTTGTTGTTGTTGTAAATGTAGGATACATGTGACCTCAGAAACGGTGTCTTACTGTATTATAGTAGGTAATGTCAGATGGAAATTAGCAAATAAAAAATGCGCCTCAACCCAGTATCGAACCATCGACCTCCTGCATGCCAACCAAAAACTCTACCCACTGCACCAACTGTACAGCACGACGCGAACGTGCTGACAGCGGTAGTTACCGTACATATGGTTACAGTGTTGCCAGATTGCTACTCTTTAACGTCCGTTTTCTACCGGATATACTCACAAGACGAAATTTTGTAAGAGACATTTTTTTATTGCTGTCATGTGAGGAGTCGCGCTGCGACGCCCAAGTGCGCGAATTACGCTTCACCCTGTATAAAGTAATATATCCTGACTGACTGACTGACTGACTGACTGACTGACTGACTGACTGACCATCGCTGAGACAAAACTGCTCGACATAAAGAAATGAAATTTTGGGGATACATTTATATTACAGCGTAGGTGTTCACCTAAGGAATGATTTTTGGATAATCCATGGCTAAGGGGGTGAAAAGGGGGGTGAATTTTTAAAATGAGTACATCTATATTTCAAAAACTTAACAGTATAAAGACATGAAAATTGGTACTTGGAATCTCCTTTAAAATAAAGAAACACTAATTTTTTTTTCGTAAAATCCACTCAAGGGGGCTGAAAATAAGTGAAAAAGGGGTTGAATCCTTTTAATGAGGATCCTTATATCTCTAAAACTGAAGATGTTACAGTCGTGAAGATTTGTATATGGAATCTCCTTTAAAAATAAAGAAACAAGTAATTTTTTGTTCTCTGAAAATCCACTTCAGGGGGTTAAAAGAAGTGAAAATGGGTGAATTTTTAAAATGAGTATAAATCTACCAAACTGAACATATTACAGGTGTAAAAACTGGTATTTCGGATCTCCTTTATAAATAAGGAAAATCCATTTAAGCGGGGGGTGAAAAGGACCGAAAAGGGGGGGGGGTTGAATTTTTATGAGGATACTTATAACTCAAAAACTGAAGATGTTAGAGACGTGAAAACTGGTATTTGGAATCTCCATTAAAAGTAAAGAAACGCGTATATTTCTCTTCTGAAAATCCACTTAGGTGTTGGGGGGGGGGGGGAGGTTAATGACAGATAATGTTTTAGTGCAGTGCCGAGGAACGATTACTTTTATCGAATTACAAAGTCCAAGCGAGCGAAGCCGTGAGTAACAGCTAGTAGAGTATATATCGTTGGTGGACTATGAAAACTTCGTAATTCTACTCTGGAGAATATCGCGTTTCTCTTTCTGTCTTGTGAAGGCTTGCCGCGTTGCCTGAGAAGGAAACAGAAGACTCCAATGGTCGAAAAATTGAGCTGCCGTTAAGCAATGAGAATGCCAGACTGTTTTGTGATTTACTGTAAACCTTACTCCGACGCAGTTACGAGGTTTTCTTTCGCCCAGGGACGATATGTATACAACACATTATTGTTATTAGGCCTATTGGGGAACAGGTAGTGTAGCGGCTTAGGGGCTTGCCTGTCATCCTGGCTTGATTCCTGGTGTTTCTAGGGTGGGATTCTCAGTTGAAAATTCCGTGCTGTCGGGAGGGCATGCGACCTTAAATGCCCGCTCACAACTTGTTCGTGCCTCAGTGCGTGCAGAGACCCTCAGCAAGCGAGATGAGCTGCGGAAGATGATGATGATGATTATAGTCAATGTTATTTGGCATCCAGCAACAATCATTTCTTATTTCTAGTACAATCGCAATATACTCGTACTACGGGGGTACGAAGGTAAAACCATTGTATTTTGGGGATACACCAACCGTAAAGTTTGAATACCACTGCATTAGACGAACACTTCCAAGAAACTCATCCCACTTCGAGGTTAGGAAAGCACAATGTAATTGAATCCACAGTGTTATTCTTTCTTCATTCTCAATCTGTTTACCCTCCAGGGTCGGTTTTTCCCTCGGACTCAGCGAGGGATCCCACCTCTACCGCCTCAAGGGCAGTGTCCTGGAGCTTCAAACTCTGGGTCGGGGATACAACTAGGGAGGATGGCCAGTACCTCGTCCAGGCGGCCTCACCTGCTATGCTGAACAGGGGCCTTGCAGGGGGTGGGAAGATTGGAAGAGATAGACAAGGACGAGGGAAGGAAGCGGCCGTGGCCTTAAGTTAGGTACCATCCCCGCATTTGCCTAGAGGAGAAGTGGGAAACCACGGAAAACCACTTCCAGGATGGCTAAGGTGGGAATCGAACTCACCTCTACTCGGTTGACCTCCCGAGGCTGAGTGGACCCGTTCCAGCCTTCGTACCACTTTTCAAATTTCGTGGCAGAGCCAGGAATCGAAACCGGGCCTCCGGGGGTGACAGCTAATCACACTGACCACTACATCACACAGGTGGACCACAGTATTATTGCTTATGAAAAGACCCTGTCCTCAGCAGAATGATGAAAAATTGCCTTTGCATGAAGCAAAAAATATCTGCCTCTAAATACGGAGATCTTTGATGGACCATAGGAGTTATATTTCACGAAGTGGCCACGGTCAAGAGACCACGAAAAGATGAAAGTTGACTTTCAACCCGGATCATGAGCAGCAAATAAAGAACGAGTCCAAAAAGTTCTTAACAATCTGTTTTACGTCGCACCGACACAGATACTGTAAGTCTTATGGCGACGATGGATTAGGATATGGCTATGAGTGGGACGGAAGCATCCATGGCCTTAATTAAGATACAGCCCCAGCATTTGCCTGGTGTGAACATCAGAAACCACGGAAAACCATTTTCAGAGTTGCCGACAGTGGGGTTCGAATCCACTATCTTCCGAATGCAAGCTCACAGCCGCGCTTCTAACCGCATGGCTAACTCGCTCTGGCCAGAAAGTTCACTCCATCTAAATCGGTGTGGTAAACAGTGTTGCCAGCTCCTCCAAAATTTCGTAAGAACTTCCGATGTTTAAAATAAATATTCCCGAAAATAGGAAATTAGATGGAAATCTTCCGATGTTTTATGTCCTCAATTTATAAACGTGATCTACCACACAGAAATGTTTTACACGGTTATACATCAACAGAAGATTTCGAACGCGCTACGATCTTTCTACTTCTGCCGAACAACCACATCTTTGAGGGGAAGGCGAAAGAGGAAGGGGAGGGAGGTTATACGCTGATAGAATGAATATAAGGATAACAATAATGTGAATATATATCTGCAGGCACTTTCATATCGTATCATAATATGAAGTCCGCCTCTGTGGTGTAGTGGTTAGTGTGATTAGCTGCCACCCCCGGAGGCCCGGGTTCGATTCCCGGCTCTGCCACGAAATTTGAAAAGTGGTACGAGGGCTAGAACGGAGTCCACTCAGCCTCGGGAATTCAACTGAGTAGAGGTGGGTTCGATTCCCACCTCAGCCATCCTGGAAGTGGTTTTCCGTGGTTCCCCACTTCTCCCCCAGGCAAATGCCGGGATGGTACCTAACTTAAGGCCACGCCCACTTCCTTCCCTTTTCCTTGTATATCCTTTCCAATCTCCCCATCGCCCCGCAAGGCCCCTGTTCAGCATAGCAGGTGAGGCCCCCTGGGCGAGGTACTGGTCATTCTCCCCAGTTGTATCCCACGACCCAATGTCTCACGTTCCAGGACACTGCCCTTGAGGCGGTACAGGTGGGATCCCTCGCTGTGTCCGAGGGAAAAACCAACCCTGGAGGGTAAGCAGATTAAGTAAGCAGATCATACTATGAAGATGCATACTGACCATGGCAGAGCGAAAAATTCTTGAATGAAATTCAATTTACGTTGCGCGGTATTGTAAATTTAGCATAGATTACATTTCACAGTTAAATTATTTTTTTTGTTTTGCTAGGGGCTTTACGTCGCACCGACACAGATAGGTCTTATGGCGACGATGGGATAGGAAAGGCCTAGGAGTTGGAAGGAAGCGGCCGTGGCCTTAATTAAGGTACAGCCCCAGCATTTGCCTGGTGTGAAAATGGGAAACCACGGAAAACCATTTTCAGGGCTGCCGATAGTGGGATTCGAACCTACTATCTCCCGGATGCAAAGTTAAATTATTAATTTTCATCACACTTAATAATTAACTCTGGATATTTTATGTTACTGTGTATTTACTAACTGTGGATATTTTTCATAAAGAACATGGTTAGCCGGTTCGAGTCCCTTTGGTGGGGAAAGTTTTACCATTAGAGGACAGTAGGGTAGGAGAGCTGGTGGTGTACAATTTATAATCACTAGATTGCGTGTCAAAAGCCTGGAATCAATTTCAAACCTCTCCGCATTATTCACATGGAGTGAGGGCGTTTGATGCTGTTGGTGGTGATGGTCCCGGGTTCGATTCCCGGCCGTGTCGGGGTATTTTAATCGTGTCTGACTAATCCTTCTGCCTCTGGGACTGGGTGTTTGTGCTTGTCTCAACACTCTCCTCTTCATATTCAGCCAACATCCCACACTGCCAACCATTACAGAAACACGCAATAGTGATTACATCCCTCCATATATGGTTGGTGTCAGGGAGGGCATCCGGTCGTAAAACATGGCCAAGTCCACATGTGCGATACCGTTAGCATCCGTGACCTCACAGGTATGGGTGGAAATGGAAGAAGAAGATGGTGATTCGTCCGTCAAATGGAGACGTTAAGCCTTGAACAGATCGCTTGGTGCTATTCGACAGGAGTAGGCTATGAGCCGGCACTGGGTTTCTCCCCCTATCCTACTATCAAATACGTCGTTCATTTCATCTCATTAACTCCTCTGATGAGGTTAACGTCAGGAAGGGCATCCGGTCGTAAAAAGTCGCTACGATGATTCAACTCACTTCATATCCGACACCGTAGGGAAACGGGGGGAGGGTTGGACATACATACAACTGTGTCTGAAAATTTCGGTGAATGGTCACCTAGTTTGACCACCGTGCTAGTTCGGACGATGCGCTCACGCATACGCATTGCAAGACTCAACACAGTTAAACGGAGTTGAACGCTGCGACACATCGCACGGAGTCAGTGTGAGGACTCGTGTCATTGCACAATGGAGTGCAAAATGAAGCAACGCGTTAACATGAAGTTTTGCTTCCACCTAGGCAAAAAGGCAAAGGAAACGCACGCAATGTTAGTGCAAGTTTACCACGCTCAAGCAGTGAGTAAAAAGTGCATTTTTGACTGGTTTAAACGCTTTCGAGATAGAAAGGAAGGTGTTGAGGGCGAGGCGCGTTCGGGTCGACTAACCACAAGCACATCTCCAGACAACATCGAACGAGTGAGACAGATGCTTGCGAATGATCGCGACTGTCCTTACGAATGATAGCAGATGAAGTGGGTGTAGGCAAGGACATTGTAAGGACCATTGTTCACGAACATTTGAAAAATCGGAAGATTTGTGCCAGGTTTGTACCACACAACCTGACAGACGAGCAGAATCAAACTCGGATGAAAACGTTGGAAGATTTCATTGACGTTTGTGACCAAAATCTGGAGGTGTTGAAAACCATCATTACAGGAGACGAATCGTGGTGCTACCAGTATGATCCAGAGACCAAGGGACAGTCAATAGCGTGGTGTTCAGCGTCTTCTCCGCCTCCCAAGAAAAGTCGGCGCACGAAGTCCAAGATTAAAACAATGCTGATCGCCTTTCTCGACAGCAATGGTGTCATTCATCATGAATTTGTATCCCAGGGTACACCTGTCAACGCGGAATTCTAGGAGGGAGTTTTGAAACGGCTATTGAAACGTATCAGACGGGTTCGGCCTGAACTGTACCGAAGTGGACAGTCGAAGCTCCTCCACGACAATGCCCGTCCGCACACCGCGATCCGCGTGACCCAGTTTCTCGCTGAACGCCAGGTGACTGTTCTTCCACACCCTCCGTATTCTCCGGATTTGGCGCCAGCAGATTCCTTTTTGTTCCCTCCTCTTAAATTAACCCTGAAAGGCCACCGGTTCGACAGTGTAGCAGGTATCCAACAACGCGTGACAAGGGTTCTCCGGGAGAGTCCAAAAGAAGCGTTTGCGGCCAGCTTCTAGCAGCTTTACAGTAGATGTCAAAAGTGTGTTGTAGCTGACGGCGATTACTTTGAAGGCCAGTAAAGGAGTTTTGTGTGTAACTTACGTTGTCTTTATTTCATGAGACCATTCACCGAACTTTTCAGACACAGGTTGTACATACGTACATACATACACTACATACTATTTAATGAAAGTAGACATACAGAGCGAGTTTGCCGTGTGGTTAGGGGCGCGCAACTATGAGCTTGCATTCGGAAGATACTGAGTTCGAACCCCACTGTCAGCAGCCCCGAGGATGGTTTTCCATGGTTTTCCATGGTTTCCCATTTTCACACAAAGCGAATGCCAGGGCTGTACCTTAATTAAGGCCACGGCCGCTTCCTTCCCACTCCTAGCCCTTTCCTATCCCATCGTCGCCATAAGACCTATCTGTGTCGGTGCGACGTACAGATAATTGTAAAAAAAATTGACACTTCTGATAAGTTACTGGACATGATCATTATTGGAATTTTTGCAGTAGACTTTTCGCTATGAACGAACTGAACAATAACCTGAAATTTTGGTTAAGATACAATGAATACTGCAATACATGCAGAATTCAATCACGACTTCCCCTAAGCTATCGTAGCCTCGTCGAACACACCACGCTGTATCACGACTGCCTATCACGCAGTATGCTATCTCGTCATGAACAGTGGTATTAGCTTGGAGATGAGCTATTTTGAGCAATTCTCAGAAATAATTCCAGTGGCGAAGGTGAATTACAGTAGGCACGCGAGATGAAGTCTTCGGCAGGGCGGGTCCACTAAGCGTCCAGGTGTCCATCACATTACAGACCTGCGCGGACAAAGACCTCAAGACAGCTGAATCTGGACGTAAACAGACACTGTTATTAGATTTGGCTACGTCATGGACCGCGGCTTAATGATGCTACGGAAATACAGCAGTTAAACAAATATTGCATGCGGTAGTGGACACTTGTTGTTGTTGTTGTTGTTGTTGTTGTTGTTGTTGTTGTTGTTGTTGTTGTTGTTGTTGTTGTTGTTGTTCGCATCATCAGTGAAAAGCCAGGGACACATAATGAGTACGGTGATGCATCAGGCAAGAACGTACGTTGAATTCCCTCCGTGGGTGGGGGCGATGGAATACATCCACGGTATCCCCTGCCTATCGTTGGCATTTTCTAGATGTCTGGTGGTGTACTCTCCATATACCCGACGACAAATTATTATTTTACAGTAAAAGTGTGATTTTTCGCCTCAACATCCTGTCGGCATAGGCATTATCTTAATCAAGGTGGTTTTGTTATGTTTCCTGATGTCATATTCTACACAAGTTTAATTTATATGAACTCTCAAATATTTTAATGTCAATAAAGTTTTAGCTTGTCGTTTTTGCTCAATCAGCGGGCGAGTAATTCATATTTCTTTCTTACTATTTGCTTTACGTCGCACCGACACAGGTAGGTCTTACAGCGACGATGGGATAGGAAAGGCCTAGGAGAGGTAATGAACCGGCCGTGGCCTTAATTAAAGTTCAGCCCCAGCATTTCCCTGATGTGAAAATTGGAAATCACGGAAAACCATTTTCAGTGCTGCCGACAGTGGTTTTCGAATCCACTATCTTCCGAGTGCAAGCCCACAACTGGGTGCCCCTAATCGTAGGGCCAACTCACCCGATATTTTAAATTTAAGAAGTTCAATTCCGTATAATTAGGTTAAGTACCATATCTGAGCTAAATAGTAATAAAATTAAAACTGTTTTTAATTATTATCTTTGTAATTTGAATCGTTTCATGCCGAAAATGACATTTTTATATCGGCGTTTTGAAGAATCATCTTATTTAAATCCACTGCTGGATATAGGCATCTTCCATGTGCTTCCATCGTCTTCGGTCTTGAGCCACTTGGAACCAGCGTGTTCCAGCCAACAGCTTTATATCATCAAGCCATCTCTTCTGGGGTCTTCCAATGCCTCTCTTGTGTTCCCATGGTCTCCAGTGAACAATCCTAGAGTTCCACCTGTTGTAGTCTTGTCGAGCTACGTGTCCTACCCTTCGCCATTTTAGTCTTGCTACTCTCTCTAGGATGTCTGTTACATTAGTTCTTCTCCTGATGTCCTCTGACTCTGAACTGATCTTATCCCTAAGGCTGATCCCTAGCATCTGTCGCTCCATGGCTCGTTGTGTTCGCTGAAGCTTGCGAGCACTTTCCTTCGTCAGAGTCATCGTTTCCAGACCGTAAGTAGTAACTGGCAGCACGCACGCATTATAAACCTTGGTCTTCAGGTTAATTGGAACATCCTTGTTGGTTAGGATGAATCTTAGTTTTCGGAATGCTATCCAACTCATATCCATTCCGCGAGGAATTTCTGCACGTTGGTTGTCTTTTCCAAGCTTTATCTCGTGTTCAAGATAGATGTACTCATCGACAGCTTCTATATATGTGTTTCCCATTTTAAGTGGTTGACTGTCTGGGCTTAGTATTTTCGTTTTATTAATGTTCATTTCCAAACCAATCTTAGCAGAGGCAGTTTTTAATTCTTGGATCATGCTTTCTAGATCATCTAGATTTTCACTTATGAGCACAATGCCATCAGCAAAACGCAGGTACTTCAAATAGGCCTATAACCCGATGATTTTTATTCCCTTTATTATCCCGATAAAGGGTTTTGAATACATCTTCCAAGACAAGGGTAAACAGCTTTGTAGAGATTGTGTCACCTTGTCGATCTCCTTTGCCAACTGGGATTTTATTGGTGATCAGGTCTTCGTCCACTCTGACTACCATTGTTGCTTGATCATAAATGTTTTCCAGGAGCTTTATATACCTTGAGTTTATCATGGCATTTTGAAGTGCATTCATGACTGCCCAAATCTCCACTGAGTCAAAAGCTTTTTTATAATCAATGAAGGCCAGACGAATCTTGATGTTGTACTCAGTACTTTTTTCAAGAAGAAAACGAATAGTCTGGATGTGTTCAACAGTTTGAGAAACCTTTACAAAATCCCGCTTGCTGAACAGGTTGATAAAAATCCAGTTCTCTTGTGAGGCGGTTGGTCACAATTTTAGGAGCTTGTAAAGGTGTGATAACAAACTCACAGGACGATAGTTCTCTCAATTTTCCGTGAAGAATAATAAATGCATGTATTCATGCTGGAAAGGCTTCATGGTAGTCAGTAAACGAGGAGTCGACCAGCACGATTCAAGGTAAAAGGCCTTCTGTCACAGACTCGGGCCTCTTCCGCATAAAGCCAACGTGATTTTTGCAGAAGGAGCCTCAGTCCAGTGACTTTTACAGCCTCTAAATGGAAAATGACGTAGCTGAACATCGAGATGTTCTTATATAATCCATAACTGAGGTGTAACCTACCTACTGCACTTGTTTTAAATGTGATTCACATGATATATTATTCCAAAAATCATTTTTATGCTTTCCAGAAAACGTGCTATTTTGGACTTCAGCCCTTTCTTTATGAAGCGATTCATTTGGAATGTTAGGATAAGCCCAATCAACGTTGACCTCGTTTATTAGAGTCTCTAGAGGGGAATACGTAGCCAATGCGGGGAGTTGTCAAGTACAAGGTCTCGGGTGAGTTAACCTTTACTAGGAGGTGGGATTAGGGGCTCTGAACGTGAGACCGTGGGTTGGTGACCACTTACCGCTAGATGAGTCCAGCATTGTCTCCATTTACATGTGCCACGTTCCTCGCTTTCACTTCCCTTCTTCAACTCTTGTTCCTTTCTGACCCTGACGGTATTAGATTTTGCGAGGCCTCGGAATTTTCCCATTTTATGTCCTCCTTCTGCCTTTGCTGGCGGGACCTAGTGTTTACAGTGCACTATGTCTTCTGGTATGGGCTAGATTTGTTACTTTCATTGATCTGTCTCAGCTTTATCCTTGGCTTTGACAAAATGAAAGTGACTGAGGTATGAGTGATACTAGTAATGCCATTCCTTCTGCAGCCAGACCCTGCTATGAATGGTGTGAAAATATTGCTCATAGGGCCGGCTGGTGCATGCATTTCAGTGGGCTTGGCAGACTGATATGGAATAGCAACTTCTGGCTCGGTGAGGAAAGCAACAGGAAACTACCTCATTCCTCATTTCCCTAGTACGGCTCTTCAGTGATGCCTAGGCCATCTATGACAGCTGATGGCAGAGCTGTTGAGGATCCCACCAGCGGAATCGCTGACGGACTTGGCGCTACCTTTCTTCAATCAGTCATCAATGATCTGCACTTAGGGTCGTCAACCAGGTGGCATATTCCCTATCGATTGTTTACCTGGACTTTTCTTAAATGTTCTCAAAGAACTTGGAAATGTATCGAATATTCCCCTTATAATATTCCAATACCTTATTCCTCGTCTACACCGGGAATGAGTCCGACTCGTTGGCTGAACGGTCAGCGTACTGGCCTTCGGTTCAGAGGGTCCAGGGTTCGATTCCCGTTCGGGTCGGAAATTTCACCCTTAATTGGTTAATTCCAATGGCACGGGGGCTGGGTGTATGTGTTGTCTTCATCATCATTTCATCCTCATTACGACGCGCAGGTCGCCTACGGGAGTCAAATAGAAGGACCTCCACCTGGCGAGCCGAACCCGTCCTGGGATAGCCCGGCACTAAAAGCCATACGACATTTCATTTCACCGGGAATGAGAAAGGCGGTGGTGTAGTGGTTAGCGTGATTAGCTGCCATCCCCGGAGGTCCGGGTTCGATTCCCGGCTCTGCCACGAAATTTGAAAAGTGGTACGAGGGCTGGAACGGGGTCCACTCAGCCTCGGGAGGTCAACTGAGTAGAGGTGGGTTCGATTCCCACCTCAGCCATCCTAGAAGTGGTTTTCCGTGGTTTCCCACTTCTCCTCTAGGCAAATGCCGGGATGGTACCTAACTTAAGGCCACGGCCGCTTCCTTCCCTCTTCCTTGTCTAGCCCTTCCAATCTTCCCCATGCCCCGCAAGGCCCCTGTTCAGTATAGCAGGTGAGGCCGCCTGGGCGAGATACTGGTCGTTCTCCCCAGTTGTATCCCCCGACCAAGAGTCTGAAGCTCTAGGACACTGCCCTTCGGGCGGTAGAGGTGGGATCCCTCGGTGAGTCCGAGGGAAAAACCGAACCTGGAGGGTAAACGGATGATGATGATGATGATGATGATGATGAGAAAGGCGACAGTCTGCTCTGAACCAAGACTCATTTTACCATCCTTCTCACTGCAGGCCGATATTCAAAATAAATACCTTTGTATGACTGTAATAACCTACTCGTAACTACTACTACTACTTAAACGTTTTCGTTCCGTCTCTGAAGGGGCCTCCTAGACGTTCACGCCGTCTCCCAGGCCAGAGAGATGTTCGGAGAAGGTGAGGGAGTTGACGGCCATGGCCTATACTAGGAACTGTCCCTGCATTCGCTTCAGTGCAGGAGAATGGAAAACCACAGAAAACTATTCTCAGGACAGCCGACGGTGGGAATCAGTCCCCCTCTGTCTTCCGAATTCAGAGGCGTAGAGCCACGGTAGAGTCGCAGCCACCCCTCTTCTGCTCGGTTGGTCGGTCGCACGCAGAGCTGTCGGACCACGGACCAGTCGTGGCCACTTGAAGGACAAACCCTACTCTTCAACAGCCCAATCCTGTAACTTAATCCTATTCTGTGGCCAATTAGACTAGAAATAAATGTGGGGCAGTTTGCAATATTTCGCGACCCAAAATTATGCGCACCGTCCGGCTCCATGGCTAAATGGTTGGCATGCTGGCCTTTGATCACAGGTGTCCCGGGAATTTTAACCATCATTGGTTAATTTCTCTGGTACGGGGGCTAGGTGTATGTGTTGTCTTCATCATCATTTCATCCTCATCACGACGCGCAGGCCGCCTACGGGTGCCAAATCGAAAGACCTGCACCTGACGAGCCGAACATGTCCTCGGACACTCCCGGCACTAAAAACCATAACCAATGGTGCTTAAAATTCCCCACCCTGCCGTGAAACGAACCTGAGACCACTGTGACCAAAGGCCAGCATGCTAACCATTTAGCCAGGGAGCCGAACACATTAGTAGATGAATAAAAGAGAGGAGTTTTTAAAAGTAGAAAAATGAAAGAGTAATTTGAGATTGGCATTAATTATCAAGTGAGATGTTCTATAAATTTCCACGCTCTTTGAAATTATTTAAGAAAAGTCTTAGTAAACAATTTATAGAGAATCTGCCACATGGGCAACAAACGTAAATGCAGACCGGTGGTAAATAAAAAAATGGCCCCAAAGAGAGTAGAAGTACGCCTGGTAACCCTACTCTGGCCATGTAGGGATGTCAGCGTGCCAACAAGTTTGCAGTCGTCTAGAGTATAGATGTTGAATGCTATTCAACGCCCCCCAGTAAACTATATCTTAAAGGTCGACGAAGACTATATGCGAGGGAGATGTGAGGAATGCAGTGCTCGTGCGCACAACAATGTCTGTCACCAGTTCCTATCAATGGCAGGGCAGGATGGAAGGAGGAGCTGGACCAGCCACCGTTTGTCTTCAATACACACGAGTATTTGCGGAATGTCTTACGTCATCTGAATGGAGCTAAACTCTGTGTACACTCAACGTGCAGCTCCTTATGCTAACACAAATAAAAAATAATCATTCAGGCACACTTTTCAGCAATTTTTCGAATAATAATTTTCTGAAATTGCTTTACCCTTTAAAATCTTTTTACTGTCAGGCGAAATTTCGTAAAGGTGAGGTCTAAAAGTGCCAGGCTGTTTTAATGGAAAATGTAGGCTTTCTTAAAAAAAAGAATGTAACTCCTCAGTTTTTGAAAGCGAAACTTAATCAGGAAGTGCAAAACATTCATTCCTCACTTTATTAATTAATTAATTAATTAAAAATAATTATTAATGAAAATAAAAGTTGGAAAATGTGGTCGTTCCTATTACCACACGCCTACAAATGGAGTAAAAATAAACACTGGAGGGCACATATACATAATACAAGAACCAAGACAAGCATATTGTATGCTCTACAAATATCTCAGGTTTGTCAAAACTCCGAAATTGTAAAATCAAGCATATTGAAAAATACACTAACATTGGCAATGACACAAGTAAAGACACTGAAATGACGACAGTGAAAATAATCAGCCGTATAGCTGATGACTGGTAAACCGGTGACCTGTCAGACTTCGTGGACTGTGAATTCGACCTTGGTGACGAATCAAATGCTGGTTTCGCCTCAGACAAGGAATTATTACCTACGCGGAATGTGACTGTACATAACCAAGCAAGTGATAGTGATGATGTTGATACTAACAGTGGCTGGGAAGAAAGGAATGTTGACCAGGACAATCCTGCACAGACTCCACAACATTTCCTGGACTCATTAGTTCTTTAATTTCTTCCTGTCTTACATAATCCTTCTTACACTTCGACGCCATGCTTTTACGAGTTGAGCGTAAATACGTCAAGGAACTTCAAATAGGCCTATCGCTCGAGATTAGAGAATGTTGTCAGAATATGGTAGTCTAAAAGCCTCTCAAAGAATGAAGCGTCTCTCAGAGCAACGTTGGCAAGTTTCGTTCATTTTTTGAGCATCGCTCACTAAAAGGGCTCTCTATTTGTCCATTTGTCTGGTAACTCTTCAGCCTGGTGGCAGGTTGGATTCTCACATAGCACCACGAAAGTTCCATTGGAAAACCGCAAAATCAAAGGCGGTGCCGTAGTGAAGCGTACGAGGTATGGTGAGAATTGGAGTAGTGTGCCTTTGTTTTCCTCATTAGACCAGAAAGTGCCATTGAAGCACTACTGGCCCTATGATTGGCACACTTTACGATACTCAGACGCACCAGAGCTGCTCTGAATGGCATTAGACTATTCATCACTCAGCGGAATCGAGCCCATTTTTTTTTTTCGGGTGAACCCAGCACACCTTCACCCCCTCGACTAGACATCCCCTAAAAGTACATAAGGCTTTAGCTGCTAAGGCCTCGGTATCTATGGTCGTAATACTGAAAGCCATTTCTTAGGGGGAGGTCCGTTTACTGCCTGCCTGGGTGGGAAGACATGGTTGACATGGAAACGTGGGTGGACCCACTACGGTTGCCATGGAGATAAGCCTGCTGGCCGGCTCATGTTGCTTCGAGTTGCCGAAGCGTCTCACTTCTGAGCCGTCTGGACGAACGAACAAGTGAGCGGAAGCGAGGGGAAAGGGAAAGTATGCAGGAATGTGGTAACACCGTGCAATGCTCCTCCCTGCAGCCCTGTCAGAATGCTTCTTTCAATATTACGGGTATAGTCCGTTTGATTGGATCCACTAACCAAGGTATTACACTTACGCACACGGTTTATTTTGCCATATTTGGTGTTCAGTTGGGTCGTGTCGTTGATGTTTGACATTATTTCAGGCGTTTCATAGGGTATTCGCAAGCCTGTCCTGCTATTTCTTTCAGCACATTAATTTCTTCTGTCGCAGTTTCAAAATTCTTTATCATTACTGCTATATCATCCCTAAAAGCTAAGCAGTCAATTTATATTCCCTTCTTCTTCTTCTTCGTCCCAATCCTTAAAGGTTTGAGACAAGTTTCTATGCTGTAGTATCTGACGCCATTCCTGTATTATATTCTCCAGCACGCAGTTGAACAAGAGTGGTGAGTGTTCACCTCCCTGTTTAACACCAGTTTTAATTTCAAAGGGTGCAGAGAAATATCCTTGGATTTTATTTAGTTGGTAGGCCTATTAATCAGGGTTGCTCGTATTACCGCTGGCAGCTTTTCGTGGACTCCTATTTCTCCAGTTATTGGAAGCAACCCATCGCAATCGAGTCTACAAATGTACACACGCATGTTCGGCCTCTCAACATATGATATTTTATTATCGTTTTAAGATTGTGGACTTGCTCTACTGCTAATCGGCCTTTCAGCTAACCTCCTTGTTATTCTCCAAGCGAGCGCTGAACTCTTTTATTATTATTATTATTATTATTATTATTATTATTATTATTATTAGAGCCTCCGTGGCTCAGACGGCAGCGCGTCGGCCTCTCACCACTGGATACCGTGGTTCAAATCCCGGTGACTCCATGTGAGATTTGTGCTGGACAAAGCGGAGGCGGGACAGGTTTTTCTCCGGGTACTCCGGTTTTCCCTGTCATCTTTCATTCCAGCAACACTCTCCATTATCATTTCATAGCATTTATCACTCATTAATAAATCACCTT
This sequence comes from Anabrus simplex, assembly GCF_040414725.1. Classification (NCBI taxonomy): domain Eukaryota; kingdom Metazoa; phylum Arthropoda; class Insecta; order Orthoptera; family Tettigoniidae; genus Anabrus; species Anabrus simplex. The sequence goes on from NC_090271.1 coordinate 49,620,612, forward strand.
GGGAGTGGCGACCCCATTGTAATAATAGCCTATATATGTTTCATTCATTACATCCCTGACCCGGTCAATGACTGGAAAACAGGTTGTAGGTTTTCATTATTATTATTATTATTATTATTATTATTATTATTATTATTATTATTATTGTACCGGGCGGTACACCTCCACTCCGCTAATTTAAAATGTGCGCCTGTTGAAACTCCTCTGCTGGAGGAAGTCTGAACTTTATTGACAGTATTAATTTTCTACCTTCTCAGAAGATGTCACCACGTGGAAAATTTTGAGTTTTTGAACTGTGTCATTTTTGATGTGTTTTTGTTTCGCTTGAAGTAAGAAGTGTGAACTTTCTCTTCTAGAGGACACTACTGAAGAGCTACAATAGTGCAACCTAGTGCGGAGTCAAAGAACTATTTTTTTGGAGAAAATTTAATTTCAAGAGTTTTTCTTTGTTAAATTTCTTTCTATCATTGTTTAAGTTGGCAATATTTACCCCTTTCTTCCCCTTGTTATGAATGTATCCAATCCCGAATTTCTTCAATTAATTTCTATCCAATCAGATGTATCTTCCCCCAACTTGAATCTGTTGCGGGGTCCTATCCAATAAAGAGTTTGTGGGAGGGTGTTTTCTTTCCCCTAACGCCTAGAAACTTCCGCGAGAGTATTTAAACTGCTGATTTTTGGGTCTCTCGGCCACTTCTGTTCCATCTTTCAGTGTGTTGAGTACATAGCAGGGGGCGGGAAGCGCCTCTTTCTTCTCCAGCCGTTCAACACAAGGTAATGGCCGATTAATAACTTCTTTCCTTGCTAGCTCAGCAGTTTAACTTTCGGGGCGGGTTCTAAGCGTTCAGCCATGTAACCTTTTCCTAAAATGTAACTACTCCTTTCATATATTCTCTTTTAAAACGACATATTGGGATAGAGAGTGCTAACCCTCTCGAGCTCCCACTCACATTGTCTTGAGGTGAACTTATTTTCTCAACCTATTTTTCGTTAATGTAAAACAAATTGTTCTTTTCTTAAGTCACCTCTTTAGCATGGGATTAGCCCTTGTATTAACGGCCTAGTGCCAAGTAGGTCTTAATCAAAGTGTATTAGGAGTGCAAGTTCGCCTCCTCTCAAATTGTTATTTTAGAGGTCATTTAATTAACCTGCTTTTCTTTTAATAGACCTCAGTAGATTGGGTATTTTACCCCTGTGTTTATGTCCGTTGAGGACAACTTGAAGGTGGAGTTTGGTGTGGCCTGGGAGAGGCTTAAATTTTGAGAGCGAGTGGCTCTTTTGAAAATTCTGGGTTGTATGCCTCATGGAGGTTTTTCAGTGTAATTTGGAGCAAGGGCTCCTAGGTATAAATGGGGTTTTCTCCCCCTCTGTTAAAACTTGTGTTTGGGGTAAAACTGAGCTGATTGCCCAAGCATTGTGAAGTCAGGGCGCGAAGCCCAAATTCTGTAAATATTGTAACTAACCCCTTTTGAATTGCTACTTTCTACCTGCCATGCTTGTTATTTCTTTGTTTTCGAAAAGAAAATATAACCTTGTTAACTTTTAAATTAATTTTACATTGCACTATAATTTCGTAGCTTGAAACCCATTCACCCCCGCACCTTCTTTCACCTCTACCTACCACGGAAAAGTCCGTAACAATTATTATTATTATTATTATTATTATTATTATTATTATTATTATTATTATTATTATTATGATTATTATTATTATTATTATTATTATTATTATTATTTCACCCGTTTACCATCCAGGGCTGGTTTTCGCCCCGAACTCAGCGAGGGATCCCACCTCTACCGCCTCAAAGGCAGTGTCCTGAAGCGTGAGACATTCGGTCGGGGATACAACTGCGGAGGAAGACCAGTACCTTGCCCAGGTAGCCTCACTTGCTATGCTGAACAGGGGCCTTGTGGACGATGGGAAGAATTGAAGGCTTACATAAGGAAGAGGGAAGGAAGCGACCTGGCTTTAACTTAGGTACCATCCCGGCATTTGCCTGAAGGAGAAGTGGGAAACCATTGAAAACTCACTTCGAGGATGGCTGACGTGGGAATCAAACTCACTCTACTCGGTTGACATTATTATTTTAGTACTACTGTACCTGTAAATATTCCATCACAGAGAAAGTAGGCTTGAAATGTAATTCTCTAAAAGGAAAATAAAATCGGCGTTGATTACATGGAATTTAGATAACTTTCTTTCTTTCTTTCTTTCTTTCTTTCTTTCTTTCTTTCTTTCTTTCTTTCTTAATCCAGTTACCCTTCAAGGATGGTCTTTCCCTCAGACAAGGATCCTACCTCTACCGCCTCAAAGGCAGTGTCCTAAAGCGTGAAATTTTGGGTCGGATGATACAACTGGGGAGGACGACCAGTACATTGTCCAGGCGGCCTCACCTGCTATGCTGAACAGGGGCCTTGTGAGGGAAGGTGGGAATATCGGAAGGGATAGACAGGGAAGAAGGAAGGAAGCGGCCGTAGCATTAAGTTAGGTACTACCCCAGCGTTTGTTGAGAGGGGAAGTCCACGGTAAACCACTCCTAGGATACGTGAAGAGGGAATGGAACCCCCTGCACCCTCTACTCAGTTGACCTCCCGAAGCTGAGTGGACCCCATTCCAGTTCTCGTACCTCTTTTCAAATTTCGTGGCAGAGCCAGGAATCGAGCCCGGGCCTCCAGGGGTGGCAGCTAATCACACTAACCACTACACACAGAGGCGGGCCGAATCTAGATAACAAGAAACATAAACCTTAAATTTGGCAGCATGAGGATACCTGATATTGTGTGAGGTATGGTAAATTGAAAAAAGTGCGGAACGCTTCACGATTTTGGGTGTCATCCTTCCGCAGGGGCCATGCTAATCTTCTCTGTATCGTTCCAATTTTAGTAATCTATATGTACCGCCGAGGCGAGTACATGCATAGTTTTAATCCAACTTGTATATATAGCCAGTAACGAGGATTGCGTATCGCCTAAAGTTTGAAGGTATATTCGGTAGCCGCGTGTCAATCATCTCTATTTTTTTTTTCAAGTTGCTTTACGTCTTACGTCGCACCGGCACAGATAGGTCTTATGGTGACGATGGGACAGGGAAGGGCTAGGAGTGGGAAGGAAGCGGCCGTGGCCTTAATTAAGGTACAGCCCCAGCATTTGCCTGGTGTGAAAAGGGAAACCACGGAAAACCATTTTCAGGGCTGCCGACAGTGGGGTTCGAACCTACTATCTCCCGAATACTGGATACTGGCCGCACTTAAGCGACTGCAGCTATCGAGCTCGGTGTCAATCTGCATGTTACTTTCAAATGTATTAGAGAAAATAAATATTCTCCACAATATTTTTGCGTAATATTTTATAACGGAGCGTATATTCATTTGTTTGATGGGATTTAAATAGCAACTTTGCTGAGAATGTGATACTACGCCATTGACGGCATGAGCATGTGACGTTAGTTTAATCGTCGATCAATCATTTTTTGGGTTAATCTGTATGTTGTCATATTTTTAGCAATATTCGCAATAGATGAATTTAAATGATTAGTTCTCTGAAGTAGAATTACTTTCCTGGATACGTCAACGAGTCTTATCCATGAAATTTCATTTTAATGCTTGTCGTAAATGGAAGAAAATAATTGCTTTTAAGGAAATTAAAATTAACGGTAAATTAATAAATACCGTTATTGCTAGAGAAATTATATACATGCATACTTCGCTACATTACGACTTTGAACTCTACTACATCACTGCGCTTCGGTATGTCTTTTGTTCATGTAACAATTCTGTGTGTATAGTCTTTGCTCACTTAACTTCTTTAAACTCCTTTCCTTTGTTTCATGTTACTTGGTGGGGCGAGTTGATGACTTGTGCCCATAACTCATTAATTAATATTGTACCGGGCGGTACACCTCTACTCTGTTTATTTAAAAGTTGCGCCAGTTGAAACACCTCTTCTGGAGGAAGGTTGAACTTTATCTATTCTATTAATTCTCTACTTTCTCAGAAGATGTCACCACGTGGAAAATTTTGAGTTTTTGAACTGTGTCACTTTTGATGTGTTTTTGTTTCGCTTGAAGTAAGAAGTGGGAACTTTCTCTTCTAGAGGACACTACTGAAGAATTACAATAGTGCAACCTAGTGCGAAATCAAAGAACTATTTTGTTGGAGAAATTTTTATTTCAAAAGTTTGTTTCTTGTTAAATTTCTTTCTGTTATTGTTTAAGTTGGCTGTATACCCCTCTTTTTCCCCTTAGTTTGGATCTAGCCAATCCCGAATTTCTTTAATTAATTTTCCACCAATAATGTGTTTCTTTTTCCTCTATGTAGGGGTTTCTTTTCCCGAACCAATAAAGATTTTGTGGGAGGGTGTTTTATTTCCCCTAACGCCTAGAATCTTCCGCGAGAGGATATAAACTGCTGATTTTGGGGTCTCCGGGCCACTTCTGTTCCATCTTTCAGTGTATTAAGTACATAGCAGGAGGCGGGAAGCGCCTCTTTCCTCGGCAGCGATCTACTACCAGGTAATGGCCTATTAATATCTTCTTTTCTTGCTAGGTCGGCAGTTTAACTCTCGCGGCGGGTTCGAAGCGTTTTCCATCATGTAACCTTTTCCTAAAATGTAACTACTCTGTTCTTCTTTTTCTTGTAAAGTTACATATTGGGATAGAGAGTGCTGACCCTCTCGAGCTCCCACTCACATTTGTTTTGAGGTGAACTTATTTTCTCAAACTTTTCTTCGTTTATGTAATGTAAAGTGTTCTTCTCTAAGTCACCTCTGTAGTATGGGATTAGCCCTTGCGTTAGTGGCCCAGAACCAGATTAGGTTTTAAAAGCAAAGTGTATTAGGAGTGCAAGTTCGCCTCCTCTCAAGTTGTATTTTAGAGGTCATGTATTAATCTTTTCTCACCTAATAGACCTCAGTAGGTTGGGTATTTTACCCCTGTGTATATGTCCTTTGAGGACAACTTGAAAGTTGAGTTTGGTGTGGCCTGGGAGAGGCTTAACTTTAAGAGCGAGTGGCTCTTTTCTAAAACTGAGAGTTGTATGCCTCGAGGAGGCTTTGCTGTGTAATTTGGAGCAAAGGCTCCAGGGTTTGAGTGGGGTCTTCTGCCCCTTTTGTTAAAATTGGTATATCGTAAAGTTGAGCTAGTTGCTCAAGAATTGTGTTTTCAGGGCTCGAAGCCCAAATTCTTTAATCCCTGTAATTGTACATTTCAAGTTGTATTTCGGCTACTAAGTACCTGTTCTATTTGTTGTTACCTAATTTTGAAAAGAAAATATAACCTTGTTAAATTTTAAAATTTAATTTCTCTTTAGTAGCTTGAGACCTATTCACCACCCAGCACCTTCTTTCATGCTTAACTACCACAAAAACTCGGTAACAAATATAATTATTGGTGCAAGGATGATGCTATTTTCCTTTCAACAAAAATAATGTTTGTGTTATTCACGATATACTTTTCACCTGCATTTTCCTGTTTGAACTGCCCGCGCTAGTCGTAATGGACAAAGATATTGAGAATTCACAGACATAGCACTTCCATTCGTCGGTGCTAGTCCTGGACCTCGAGAAGGAAACAAAAGACGGCACGATGAAGCGCAATACCACAGAAGAGAGTCGGTTCCATAGCTAAATGGTTAGCGTGCTGGCCTTTGGTCACAGGGGTCCCGGGAATTTTAACTATAATTGGTTAATTTCCCTGGCACGGGGGCTGGGTGTACGTTTCGTCTTCATCATCATTTCATCCTCATCACGACGCGTTGGTCGCCTACGGGCGCCAAATCAAAGACCTGCACCTGGTGAGCCGAACTTGTCCTCGGACACTCCCGGCACTAAAAGCCATACGCCATTTCATTTCAGCGAAATAGTCGCCGTAGTTGCGTATCTATGTTTCTCTAGTAATAATGGCATTTATTAATTTATAGCAAATTTTACTGTTGATTTGTGTGAAAGCAATTATTATCCTCCATATAGCACAAAAGTTACAAAGAAATTTCGTGGATACGAATCGTCCAGGTAACCACTTTCTTTGCAAAACAACTAAAAGGTTGTTTCGCACTAGCAGCGAGCCTACAATAATTCAGCACGCTTTCCAAGGTCACAGAGCCCTCCCCTAGGGGATTACTTCAAATACTTCCAACAGCCTCACAAAGGATAATCTCTTCTTTTCTTTCTCTCCTCTTAGGAAATATCCGAACATGGATTTGAACAGAGTAATAAAGAAGAGAGATTTAAGGTAAGGCTTGTTATTGTAAAGCATTTGTCGTCTTTTTGTACCAGTTTGTGTACTTGGGCGCGTGGTTTGCTCAGTCCTTCAGTCAATATTTGTCTTGTAGCTTTAACAACAGTGCTCGAAGCGGGTCTCAGGTGGTTCATGTACGACTTTGAAAGCAGGATTAGCAAATCCGTAAATCCTTCCTGCGGAAAAATAATCTGAATTGTGATCGACGGAGTACACGAATTCCAAAAAGACATTTTTGTCATGCCTTCAGCACGATCGTTATTGCGAGGTGCATTTCCCAGGCCTGCGCAGTAGAGGCCTTCCGGCCAAATATCTCAGCAATTTACGACCTTTATACCGTATATATTTGCGACATCAGTTCATTTGATCCTACCCCCTGAATAAAACACCGTGCCTGTCCTAAGAGGCGACTAAAAGGGGCCCCAGTGGCTCTTAACTTGGGTTCCATCTACTTGTGTTCGTCTCCTCACTTCCATCAATCCTATCTGACCTCCCTTGGTCAACTCTTGTTCCTTTTCGACCCCAACGGTATTAGAGCACTCGAGGCCTAGGGAGTCTTATCATTTTCACGCTCTTCTTGGCCCTTGTCTTTCCTTATCCGATACCTTCCTTTTTCGAAGTGTCGGATCCCTTTTATTATTTTCCTCTCTGATTAGTGTTAATCGCTATCGCCACCACTGATGTGGCTTGTCAGTCAATGTCTTCTTATGGTCATATTTCACCAAATCACCAACCCGATTCAGTATCTCTTCCCCTCTCTCTCTCTCTCTCTCTCTCTCTCTCTCTCTGTGGGTAGGTGGCAGTTTTTTAATGCTATTTGTTCAGGGCGTCGACCTATAGAGATCTTTTGCACCTACTTGCACCATGTGATATGAATCCTTTCGATCAAAAGTTTCTTCAGAACATCCTAATGCACATGTCCTGTGAATATGTACTTCCTATCTCTAGTCTTTCAAGGTGTTCTGTATTTTATGAACATGAGTGTATTTAGATCTTGCACCGGGCACGGCACAAAAACCGATCAGTTTGTTGTACGATGAACATGCTGAAGATCTTTCGTTCCCAAGTACATAACCCCGTGAGCCGTGTGTATTCAAGATCACTACTACTACTAAAACGTTTTCATTCCTCCCCTGAAGGAGGAGGCGGGCCTCTTAGACGGTGACGCCGTCTCTCAGGCCGGGAGATTTGTTACGGTGAAGGTGATGATGATGATTATTATTATTATTATTATTATTATTGTTTAAAGGGGCCTAACATCTAAGGTCATCAGCCCCTACGGTGAAGGAGAAGCTCGTGGAAGGTGAGGGGGTTGGCGGCCGTGGCCTATACTAGGAACTGTCCCGGTATTCGCCTTAGTGCAGGAGAATAGAAAACCACGCAAAACCATTATCAGGCCAGCCGACGGTTGGGACCAGCCGTGAGGTCCAACCCTGTTCCGTCTCCCGAATGCGATAGAGCCTTCTTGTAGTCATAGGATGTCCCACAGGATGGCTCACGCGATCACTGGACTTGTCGCCAATCGAAAATGTGTGGGATATGGTGAAACGGTCGGAGTGCAGAGCTGTTGGACTACGGACCAGCCGTGGCCACTTGTGGGCCGAGACCCACTCTGCATCTACCGGCCTTCAAGATCAAGTACCTCACTCCGTTTATAATGACTACGAGTGAAATTCGTAGACGAGACAGGCGATGAGTGAAGCCCGAGCATGTCCTTCTACATGGCGATTGAGAATATGCGAATCCTTTCGATCGAAGGTTTGTTCCCCGCATTCGAAACCATCGGTGATACAGCAAACATTAATCGCTCCGTCGTAGAGGAGCGCTGTATGGAGCGGTATCTCTCGTTCCTCGAATAGATTCCCAGTTCGATACAGTATTGGATGCAGTGGAAGAAGTACGTGTTTGCAATGCTCCATCAGGTAGGTAAATCCACTGTATTTTTAATTAGCATACGCGGAGAATTGTGGATATGGTCTCGCTCTCCCGTCTTCTAAGCCAAATATCTATATACATAAAATTGGATGTTGGTATGTTTGCAGCTAATAGACTCAAAAACTACTGGACCGATTTCGCTGAAATTTTCACAGTTTGTTCTTATTACATCTGAGAGGGATTATGAAGTGGTTTGAATGAAATCTGATTGGTAGTTCGGCACTTAGGGGTGAAAAATGAAATAGGGGAAGATAAGCAAACCGTAAGACAAATCCGATCAGCGGGTTGCCTACCCACCGGTATGCGAAGATTATGATGACTTCCTTAAAACATATTTCTGCATTTATCTGTAAAAATTACTGTAGGGGCAAGAAACCCCTGGCACCCCTAAAGGAAGGGTGTGAAACTTAAAAATCCGAAAATGACGATATTAGTGACGAATTCATAGTCTTTGGGGTAGCTGAGATGAACTGTGACACTCTGAATGCCGTTTAAGTCAAAGTTCGTTGCCAATCGGTATGGTAAACATATTATGACTTATTGTTTGGGAAAGAAAACTGTAGGGTAAGACACACATAGGGGCGGGATCGTACAACTGAAGATGTTACAGACGTTAATATTGCTATTTGGAATCTTCTTTAAAAAATAAACACATTTTTTTATTTTTGGAAAATCCATAAACTATATTATCAGTATTAAACGTTCATAAAATTATTGAAATAGGCAGGAAAAGCAATATGACTAGGACAGGCATATCAAGATGAGTTATCTGACCTGTTTATAAGGAATGCTGTGGAGCAGAACGGGTCCACTAGTATAGAGGGAGAGATTTATTAAAGAAATAAATCGTCCGTCCTCCAATGAGGGTGACCATTTGGATCCGGAATACAGTTTCAATTTCAATGGAGTTTAAAAATATCAAGAAATGAATATTTAATCGTTGAAGCTGTTATCTTCTTTTTTCCCGGGGTTAGTGGGGGAGAAATGTCAGTCACGTTCTCAGGTACAGATGGAAGTGAATGATTTGCAGAGAGTCCCTCAGTATCTGTATTACTATTTTTTCTAACTCGCAGAATGGAACTTTCGAGTTTTGTAGGAAGTTCGATGTCTGACTAGGGAGGGCGCATCTTGTTCCGAATAGCAGGCCTCTGACAATCCACCGATCGATAAGTATTTTATACTTAAATGAAAGGTAAGGCAAGCATGGAATATAAATAGCTTGCTTTTCTAGGTCCACATTCCGAGCCTGATCCAGGTCCCTTTCAAAGCGAATAGTGGGGTCTAAGACCATCACTTTCATGTCCTCTCTGTTGATGGCTACGATGTCCGCCCTCCAATTAGAGTCACCGGTAGAGATGCAGTGAACCTCCTCGTGCACCTCCCATCCACGCTGTCTCAAGCCTTGAGCAATCGACGATCTTACACGGTGGTGGTGGTGGTTGTGCATTAATTCAGTGCTCCGGCAGAATCCCAGCACATGTCCAAGGGTTTCTGTCTCGTTGCAGCCATTTTGGCGGCAACGGGTTGTCTTGAATGACCTACCGGGAACCGACCTGACTGCGGTGAGGTTGCATGTCATCTTCACTGCATTCATGTATTCAGAGGAGGACAGAGGTGATTTATGAGTCATCCAGGAGTTTGCTTTCGGGCATTCTGAATATAACACTACTCCTTTTCCTTTATGTGGTAGCTGACACCATGACTGAAAGGATCGATTTCTCATAATTTCGCGTAGTTTCCTTCCGTCAATCTTTGGGGGGAGACTTTCTTTTTTTATGTCAAGTCTATACATATATATCCATGATCTGTTTTTCCTTGTAGCGGAGACTTTTTCCACCTCTGATACGTATTGAGAAGGGATGGTTGTTAGGTTGTACTGGACCATTCATGTGACCATCAGCACTCTTACGTGACACCGCATTTAAAAACTTCATTTATCCTTCTTCATTGCCCATGTGTGACATTCATATAAATACAAAAGTCTTACGAAATATAACAAAGGCTTTGGGCTCCAGGAAGATTAACTCCTAAATAAATACATACTAGTCCGCCTCCGTGGTGTAGTGGTTAGTGTGACTGCTGCCACACCTGGAGGCCCGGGCTCGATTCCCGGCTCTGCCACGAAATTTGAAAAGTGATACGAGGGCTGGATGGAGGTTCACTCAGCCTCGTGAGGTCAACTGTGTTCGGTTCCTACCTCAACCATCCTCGAAGTGGTTTTCCGTCGTTTCCCACTTCTCCTCCAGGCAGATGCCAGGATGGTATTTAACTTAAGGCCATGGCCGCTTCCTTCCCTCTTCCTTGTATATCCCTTCCGTTCTTCCCATCCACCGACAAGGCCCCTTTTCAGCATAGCAGGTGAGTCCGTCTGCGCGAAGTACTGGTCCTCCTCCCCAGTTATATCCCCCACCCAAAGTATCACGCTCCAGGACACTGCATTTGAGGCGGTAGAGCTTGGGATCCCTCACTGAGGCCGAGGGAAAACCAACCCTGGAGGGTAAACGGATTAAAAAAGAAAGGTGGAATGAATACATTCTAAGAAATAATACATCACAGTTAACATTAATAGATTTCAAGTCGGAAAGTAGGTCTTACCTCACTCATATCTGAAATAAACATAGTTATTTAAGCAACAGCCATAGAAAGTGATGTTTTACGTTACGAGTAAGGTAAACTTATCACTTTAGTGGTTGTTGCGTACTGTATTTCATTCCATACTTTGGGTAATTAACTTATTTTAAATTAAGTATTTGTTGTACACGCTGTAATTTTGCATGTCACTATCCAAATCATCCATGTGTGTGTGTGAGAGAGAGAGAGAGAGAGAGAGCTGTTATAAAAGATTCAAGAGGTGTTTAAATGGAGTTATGAGGTAATAAAATATCAAAATTAATGTTTTTTTCCAGAAGTGAAAAGTCCACTAAGCTACCGGAGTCGTAGGCATGGTTCTGCGGTCCTGGATTAATGAAGGTAGAACGAACTTTATGACATATTGTGATGTAAACGATATTTATCTGTCGGAAATGGGTTAACCTAGACCAGGGATGGCGAACCTATGCCACGCGTGTCACTTGGTGACACACGAACACGATTTCAGTGGCACGCCACATGAACATAATGTTTTATATACGTCTTGTACTACAGAACATACATATCTCATAGTGTTGCCCGTGTAAGAAATAAATATCGAAAATCTAAATACTAGTTCCATCCGGACGTGCAAAATGGCAACACTGCTACGCTGATAGGTTCAAAAGTCTAGTGAGATAACAGTGTCGTTTTCTGGCGGTTTTATATACGGACCTCGCAAACATTTTTCGGTGCTGAAAAGAACAGAATCTTAACAAAAGTAGTGACCGGATTTTTCAAGAACAGTGGAATTCGAACTGATAGAACGATGTGCTGCCTGTGTTTGAAAACAACAAATTGTATCCCTCACATCTAATGTAAAGCGATATTTCGAGACTAATCACTCAAATGTTTGTTCCATGCCAAGTGAAGAAAGAAGAGAGTTCGTGTCACAAAATATTGAACATTACTCAAAACAAACTAGTTCTTTTGTATCATCTTTTCGGCTAAGGAATAATATCAGTGCGGCTGTTTCCATCTGTTTCACTGCATAGTACAGCATGCATGGGAAACCGCTTTCTGACAGAGTTCTTGAAATAAACTTCCTTATTGATGTCAGACACATTGTTTGAAAACTTCCCTAACAAACAACAAATAATTAACGGAATGAAAGGAATGCCAGCCAGCTGAACTGTTGTTAAGGATAGAATAATAAGAATGAGTGAAGAAGGTTCAGAGCAAGTGAAAGCTAATTTGGATAACGCCCAGATGTATGCAGTACAGTATGTTTTGATGCAAGCATTGATGTGACCTTACAAGCAAGGATAGATGTTTTCTTCTGATTTTCTTGTGGAAATGTGATGAGGTAGAAATAAGTTAAATTGTTGAGCATACGAACTACGACAACATGGAAAGATAATGAAGTCCACTGGCAGTATTAGTATTTTTAATTTTTATATCTAATATTATTTATCTTCTTAAAATTTGTTTTACGTCGCACCGACAGAGATGGGTCTTATGGCGACGATGGGATAGTAAAGGCTTACGAATGGGAAGGAAACCGCCGTAGCCTTAATTGATATATAGCCCCAGCATTTCGCTGGTGTGAAAATGGGAAACCACGGAAAACCATCTTCAGGGCTTCCGGCAGTGGACCTCGAACCCACTATCTCCCGGATGCAAGCTCACAGCTGCGCGCCCCTAACCGTGCGGCCAACTCGCCTGCTAATAATATTTAATGACGAAGTGTGTTACAATGGGGCTTATTATTTATTTATTTATTTATTTATTTATTTATTTATTTATTTATTTATTTATTTATTTATTTATTTACAAGTAATATGTATTCTCAAAACTTGCATACTGTATTTAAAAAACGTATTATTTGCAGTATTTGCAAAATACGACAACGGAACATTCAATCAAATGTATTTACAAGACATATATCTAATAAATAAATAAATAAATAAATAAATAAATAAATATTTTATGAGACATAATTAGGAATTTGGAAAGGAAGTCGCAAGGGGGGGTTATTGTAGGGTGTAGTCATTCCTTAAAGGAAAATAACAAGTGGCACAGTCAACAGTTGAGAATAATAAACCATACTTAAAATGGCACACTAGTTAGAAAAGGTTCGCCATCCCTGACCTAGACTATAGTCAAGATGGTACCGGAGGCAGATTACTTGAACGGAAAATGTAGAGACGTCAGTTTTGGTGTTAGCGGGTATGGTGCTGTGAAACAATTCAACACGGTTAAGTTTCGTGCGCTGAGTCATCTCTCTGACTATCCGGGTTTACATTAGTGTGAACCAGAGTCCATCCAACCAGTCAGAGACGTTTTCTAATAAAACTGTCCGGAAAGTAGCTACTGAATCGTTAAGTGCCATTTTCCGCACACTTTTGAGTCCGGAAAGAAGACAAGCTCGTCATAGTATGGAATAAAGGTGTTTCTGAGAATAGGTAAAGTGGTTACTAAGCAACTAAAAATAAAACAAGGTACACTAATTTGTTTCAAAAAATAAGGTTCCTGGAAGGAAGCCACAATTTAATTTTATCGATTGCAAATGTTAAAAGCATTTAAGCTCTTTTTAAGTCTTTAGGCTTTTTCAATCGTAAAATTACCAGCATTTCGCCCCAGTGTAGCAGCGGGCTCATCAGTTCGAATGCTACAATTTTCCAAGACGCCTAGGACATAAGAAAGGTTTTCATTCCCCTCCTCGAAGGAAGGTGTGGGAGTTTGAAACTGATGCATTTTTGCATTCACTTTGGCTCTGACTTGTGCTCTCTGAACGTCTAGGAGCATTGTCAGGATATGTTGTTGTATCATCCAGGATATAGATTCTTTGAAATAAAATGGTAGCACATAATTGACTGGAAGTGATCCCCCCTTTTCATTTTAATCTATTCACTATATTTATTGGTGCCGAAATATTCAGTTGAATGAACCGAGGTACTTTGATTCTTTGACTCAAAAAAGGAATCATTAAAGTTATTGTACTTCGACAACTTCGTAAACATACAGCTGCAGACTACGGCCAGATAAAGGGAAGTATCTTGTTCGTTTTAGCTTTGCTACTTATTCCAGTTAGAATTTCCACTTTATTTTGGTCCCTTTTAGGAAGAGTACTCTATTTCGTACATTACATTCTTTAGTTAAGCACGTATCGTTCTGGAGATATTTATTGCTGCCACAAACCATAACCTGTTCATTGTTCCGCTTTCGTTCACTAACAAAATGACAGAAGCTTCATTAGATAGACTACGTGACTTGAAACGGAAAAGCACTAGGGAAAGGGCAAATGCTACACGATTTATTAATGCTATTAACAGCTTCAGTGTCACTACACCGCTGAACGAATATCAATATTACAGAGAGAGACTACAAGAGTAGCATAGATGACGTAATCCACGACCTTCTTTCGGATCAAGAGTTTGAATCTGGTATCGAGAAATGTGAAGAGTATATTGGCACTGCCAAACGAGCCATACAGCGCGCTATACACGGCATTAACGAAATTACAGCCATTTCAACATCTTCTGTCAGTATTAATGCCCCCAGAACAGTGCCCTCTGCAATCACACATTCAACAAAACTGCCCACTATTAAAGTTGGGCCTTTTAATGGTAATATCGAAACATGGTCTCGCTTTTGGGAACAGTTTCAATCATCTGTAGACAAAAATCAGACAGTATCTACAATTGATAAACATGTTTTCTTGAGAGGTTATCTGGAGGGAGAAGCTAAATGTCTCGTTGATGGTATCACCGTCTCTGCAGAAAATTATGAAGAAACCAAACGAATTTTTCAATATAAATATGGTGATAAAAATAGAATTATACAGACACACTTAGATTTCCTAGATAATTTCAAACCCATTAGATCTATCACTCCTGATTCCTTAAATTACATGTACATGGAATGCAATCGTTGCATACAAGCTCTGAGGGCTCTGGGAGAGAATGTGGAAAACTACGGAAGAATTCTTACACCCAAAATTCTCCGGGCATTCTCGGAATACATTTTCCGCCGTTGGATAATTTTCACGAAGAAAGAGAAACTCTCAGAAGGCAATATTTCCAAGTTGATGGAATTTTTTAATGTCGAGGTTGAAAGCGCTCTCATAGCGAAGAAAATTCGAGGTGATTCACCAACCGAAGAAACGTTTCTTCCTACTGCTGCTGCGTTCCACGTCAACGCAAAATCAACAAAAAATTTAACAGTTAAAAAAGAGACACCGCAGCCACTCTGTGTATTCTGCGATAAACAAGGACACTGGGCCAAAGACTAAGCAAATAACGAACATCAAGGACCGTACTGAGAAACTTAAAACTACATCACGATGCTTTCTGTGCCTTAATCGTGGTCACTCAGTTAAGAGCTGCAGTAAATGTGGGAAAGCTCTCCGCTCAAAATGCAAGCAATCACATCATCGTTCATTTTGCCCTATTGAAGATTCACAACCAACCACAGTTAATCAAATTGCCACCCACTTACCTGACTGCACGCACTTACAGACAGCACGTGTTCGGTTAATTGGACCAACGGGATTGAGTAAATTAACACGTTGCATTTTGGACTCAGGCAGTCAATCTAGCTTCATTTCTACATCACTTATCAACTCGCTCAAACTTGAAATTATCACTGAACGAGCCGTCACCATAACTGGATTTGAAACGACTCAATAAACTTCAGAGAAACGTCGTCAAGTACTTCTTCACATTCAAGGACTTACGACAAAAACATTTATTACTGCTCTCGAAAGTAACAATGTGTATTCTGCTCATCCGACTACTCCACCAGACATGACTTCTCTTGCTCACAATCATAAACTATTTTTGGCAGACCCCACAGATAATTCGCCAGACTTGCCCATTGAGATACTAATCGGAGCCGACTACTATTGGAAACGAATAAAAGACACTCCTCCGATCAGAATCTCTTCGTCATTTGTCTTACTTCCATCGATTTTTGGATGGATACTTAGTGGCAACCGATCAGGAATCGTCATTAACAAAGTCAGCGTAAATAAGGCAGAGCTACTCGAAGATTTTACAACACTTGATAACCAAATACGTCAGTTTTGGAATCTTGAAAGCATGGACATCAAAGATAGTGAATAAAGATCAAAATCTTTAAGTACTAGAAACACAGAGATACTCTGTGTATATGACGGTAGGCGAGTAGTTTCACTTCGCAAGAAACACAATTCACTTCTTAAAGACAATGGGACAAATGCAGAAAAACGCTTCCAAGCATTGCAAAGAAAATTCAAGAACGACGTCATCTACAAAAATATGTACTACAATAAAATGCTTACATTCTACAGGGCCAAGTTGAGGTGGTTGACACAGATATCAACCGAGACTTATCCTACTATCTACCTCACCGCGCTGTCAAGAAGAAAAATGGAGATTACACGAAATGGAGAGTTGTGTTTGATGAATCTTCTCATACAAATATGTGCCTATCTTTAAACGATATATTGGAAATAGGACCGAACCACCTTCCTGAAACACTATCTGTATTACTCAGGTTCAAATTGTTCCCATATGCCTTAATAGGGGATGTAAAGCAAGCATTTCTACAACTATAATTACAACCCGCCGACAGAGATTTGACCAGATTCTTTTGGTATCGCGTGATATCAGACGCTAATGGCCAACTTCATACTGCAGATGACGTTATCACTTATCGTTTCACCAGACTACCTTTTGGAATTTGTTGTAGCCTCTGTCTTCTATCTGCCACACTTAGAGAATTAGCAACGTTATACACTGATTTATTTCCTTCGTCTGTTGTACTGGTAGACAAGTGCACTCACATGGATGACTTTATTACTTCTACGACAGACGAAACTGCTCTCTGCACAATACACAGAGATCTTATCGCACTCATGAACATATACAATCTTCCGATGTCCAAATGGGCTAGTAACTCTTAACCTCTACAAGACTCATGGAAGGCTGAGAATATAGTGCCACATATAAGAACAAAAGTTATTGGCTTTGATTGGAATACCAATCCTGATGCCTTCTCTCACATCGCTGATGATTTTTTGATTGGCTATTTAGAAATACCTAGTACCAAATGCATAGTACTTCAGGTTATTTCGAAATTCTACCACCCACTCGGATTGTTCACATTAGTCTTAATAATTGGCAAATTATTATTCGAAGATACTTGGTTCGGAGGTATTGCATGGCTAGAAACACTTCCTTTCGACAGTGGTGCAAAACGGTCGTTATGGTGCTCCAATCTCCACCATATTTCAGATATTTCGCTTCCACGATGGATAGGAGTTGTAAATTCACGGTTACATGTTTTCTGTGATGCTTCGGAACAAGCATATGGAGTTGTTATGTACCTGCGTACAGAATTTAACAATGGCACTCTCTTGTCCTTCGGGTGAGAAATTGCCCCTAAAGGCGGATGAACTTATACATATTGGTCAAAGGCATAGAATGGAGAAGGCAACGGGAAACCACTCCATTAAAGATCCTAAGCATATCTCAAGTAGAACGTAACCATGGAAGCTGACATTAATGAGGAAACGTTAATTACTGATCATGGATTTCGTAACCCAAGATCTGGCAGAAGAGATAGGAGGGCTTCTTAGGTCATTGGCAAGCGAAATCCCTCTAAAACCGCCATGAAGATGGGAACATGGAATGTACGAACGCTATTGAAAGCGGGAAAACTGGATGAAGTGAAACACCAGATGAGGAAGAATGAGATACATATATTAGGTATGTGTGAGACAAGATGGGAAGGAAGTGGAGACTTCTACAGTGATGAGTTTAGAGTAATTTATAGTGGTGGAGAGAAAAGAGGAAAGCATGGAGTGGCAGTTATAATAAGAGGAAAATGGTCAAATAATGTTTGCAGTACCTACCATGTCAGCAACCGGTTAATGATGGTGAAAATTAATAGTCCACCTGTGGAGTTAGTAATAATTCAGACATATTTCCCAACATCGGCTCATGACTTGGAAGAAGTGGAGACTCTGTATGAAGATATTGAAGAACTATTAAAACTAACTAAAGAAAAATGCAATAGTGGGATGCCATACAGGCAATAAGACAGTAGGAAATTTTGGTCTGGGGTAAACAAATAAAAGAGGTGAAACTTTGGTAGATTTCTGCAGTCAAAATGATATGGTTATTACAAACACATTATTTGAAGTTCCTCATAGAAGAAGGTACACGTGGGAAGCTCCAGACAAAAGAGGATATCAGTTAGATTATATACTAATGAAGCAAAGATACAGGAATCAGATAAAATCATGCCACAGCTACCCAGGTCCTGATATAGATAGTGGCCATACACTTGTGTTAGCCAAGTGCAACATTAGATTTAAATGAACCAAATGATCTATGAAAATGAAGTGGAGATACTAGAAGGACTGCAAGAAGCAGCAACAAAGGCGGCTTTTGAAGAACGAACCAATAAAGTAGATAATGGAAGTGATAAGCCAATGCAGTGGAATAACATCAAGATAAGGATAATTGAAGCAACAAATGAGCTTTTACGAAAAAGGAAATTGGAGCCCAGAAAACCTTCGATGACAGAAGAAATACTAAACCTAACTCAGGAAAGGAATAAGCTAAGGAAGGAAAATAATGTAGATGACTACAAAAGGATTAAAAATCAGATCAGAACCAAACGCAGAGAAGAAAAAGAGAAATGGACCAAAAACATTGCTGAAGAGATAGAAGAAGATATAAAAAAGTGAAAAAAGGATCAAGTTTATAAGAAAATCAATGCCCTTAGGTACAAAAATAGAACCATATCTGCAGTAGTAAAAAACAAAAAGGAATGTTACTGATAGACAACGATAAGATGTGCTCGATGGAAAGAATACATAGAAGAACTGTACGATGATAAGGACTTCAGGAATGACAATAAGCTAATTGAATACATCATTGAGTGTGGAAGAGAAATTCAAGGTCCTCCAATCATGAGACATGATTTTAACATGCCCTTCAGAGTCTGAAAAAAAGGAAAAGCAACCGGTGTAGATGACATCCCAGCAGAATTACTGAAAAATGTAGGTATCAATATGAAAGACCAGTTATTCAGAGTAATAAATTAATGCTACGAAAGAGAAACCGTGCCAGAAGACTTCACACAATGCAGAACCATTACTATACCTAAAAGAGGAACGGCAGTTGACTGCACCAATTATAGAACACTATCAACATTAACACATGCCTCCAAGATACTCCTTAACATATTTAAGAACATAATAAAAGGAAAAGTAGATAAGTATGTTGGAGAAGACCAATTTGGATTTAGAGAAGGCAGAGGAACAAGAGAAGCAATTCTGGCCTTACGCATGTTATTGGAGAGAAGGATGGAAATGAATAGAACGACTTACACTACCGCTCATTAATTTCAATACACCCAATATATAACATTTGGTTCTCTGTAGATAAGGTCTAATACCGTGGCTACGGTTGAGGAAGCAAAGGAATAGTACAACAGTTGTACACATGTCATGATTTTTGTTTATGGTCATCGAGATACAATAGTATCCAACAAACAATGTTTTGTACATAAACGTTATGTACCTATCGGATATGATTGTTTACCTATTTGCCAACAGACGCCGCATTTGATGCGCCTGTGTTGTTCTCTGTAGTGATGTGATATCTGCAGCGGACGGCAAGCATTGCTACGATACATAACATGTGGTTCCTGCATGTCAGTTCCTTCGTGGCAGTTGAAGTGTCCACATCGCTAGTATGGCTCCACGAGTGGAGATATCCATAGAAAAAACGTGCTGCTATTGTAGCACTTAGCCAAGCAGGTTTATCTATTCGCCAAACTGGGAAACAGTGTAGTGCATGTATAGGAGGGTGCAATACACCCTTCACCGCCAGAAGGCAACAGGTAGCAATAAGGACATACCACGACCAG
Source organism: Anabrus simplex (assembly GCF_040414725.1). Classification (NCBI taxonomy): domain Eukaryota; kingdom Metazoa; phylum Arthropoda; class Insecta; order Orthoptera; family Tettigoniidae; genus Anabrus; species Anabrus simplex. The sequence continues at coordinate 49,640,272 of NC_090271.1, forward strand.
GACGACCCCGTAAAACAACTAAAAGTGATGATAAATATATTAGAATTGCCAGTGAAAGAAATAGATTCAAAACAGCGCCCCAAATTCGTGCAGAATTGGTAGAAATGAACACGACAACAATATCTGTTGCAACGGTAAAAAGGAGATTGATTGAAGCCGGCTTGGAAGGCTGTGTCACAGCAAGAAAACACCTTCTAAGGCCCATAAAGAAACAGAAGAGACTTGAATGGGCTAGAAAACGACATAATTGGACATCGGAAGAGTAGACGAAGGTGTTATTCACCGATGAATCGAAGTTCGAGATTTTTGGAACCAGAAGAAGAATATTTGTTCGCCGATTTGTAGGGGGAAAGGGTAGCCCAGCAGTGTGTTCTACCTACAGTTAAACACGGCGGAGGTTCTATTATGGTTTGGGGATGTTTTGCCGGAGATAGATTTGGCGACATTGTGAAAATAGAAGGATGTATGGATCAGAAGCAGTACCACCGCATACTTCAGTATCATGCAATACCAAGTGGATTGCGCTCAATAGGGAAAGGGTTCACCTTACAACAGGATAATGACCCAAAACATCGGTCGGCATACTGTACGAACTACATTGCATCAAAGGAAAAACAGAAAGTACTGGAAGATATGACATGGCCGTCCCAAAGCCCCGATTGTAATCCCATTGAAATAGTCTGGGATGAAGTGGAAAGACGTATCAGGGAAGTTAATATATCCAGCAAGGAACATCTCTTGAATATTGTTAAGGATGTGTGGACTCATATAGATTCACGATACCTACAAAAACTGATTGACCGCATGCCTCGAGTTTGTGAGGCAGTCATTAAATCCAAAGGAGGATACTTTGATGAAAGAAAAATATAATGATTGTGATTGTATTAAATATGTGTACGTTAATATAATTATCTTTTGTGAGAAATAACGTTTGATTTGTGCTGCAAATCTGAAATACCGGGGTGTATTGAAATTAGTGAGCGGTAGAGTATCTTACCTTCATTGACTTAGAAAAACTTTTGACAATGTGAACTGGGAACTACTGTTTAGAACTATGAGGAAGATAGGACTGGACTGGACGGTTAGAAGAATGATTATTCAACTGTATCTGTACGAAAGCAGAAAAATAATCAGCAATCAGATAGAAGAAAAGGCCAGGATTAGGAAAGCAGTTAGACAAGGTTGTCCCCTATCACCTTATTTATTTAATATGGTCATTGAGGAAGCTATTCAGATCATGAAGGAGAAGACAAAGGGAATAAAAGTCAATGGTGAAAGGATACATTGTACCAGATTTGCAGATGACATCGTATTAATTGCAGACTCAGAAGAAGAAATGAATGATGATGATGATGCTTGTTTTAAGGGGCCTAACATCGAAGGTCATCGGCCCCAAAGAAATTAATAGAATGCTGAAAGTCCTCTCAGGCACTCTTAAACTATGGAAATTAAAAGTAAACAAACGAAAGTAATGGTAGTACGGAAAAATATGGGAGAAATTAAAACCAATATAAAATTGATGACGTCGGAATTGATCAAGTGAAACAATTCTGTTATCTTGGTAGTATGATAACAGAGGATAATAGATGCTTCCTGGAAGTAAAGAGAAGAATAGCATTGGCAAAATAGGCATTTATGAACAAGAAAAACATTTTAACCAGCACACACATGAATATAGAAGTCAGAAAATCCTTTGCAAAATCATTAGTATGGAGTACACTTCAGTATGGAAGTGAGAGCTGGACTCTGGGTAAACTAGAAAGGAATCGACTTGAAGCTGCTGAAATGTGGATATGGCGGGAAATGACCAGAACGAGCTGGACGGAAAGAAAAAACAACCTGGAACTCGTAAGGGAAGTTAAAGAAGAGAGAAGATTTTTAAACGAAATAGAAAACAGGAAATTAAAATTTATTGGACATGTCATCAGACACAATACTTTCATCACTAACATACTTGAAGGGAAAGTGCTGGGAAAGAAAGGGAGAGGAAGACTTAGGAAGAAGTATTTGGACAACATCAAGGAGAGGTAAGGTTCTGACCATTACGTGGAACTGAAACGAACAGCCAATGAAAGAAAAGAGTGGTTACATCGACAAGGCATTAGCCTTTAGCATATTGATTGATTGATTGATTGATTGATTGATTGATTGATTGATTGATTGATTGATTGATTGATTGATTGATTGATTGATTGATTGATTGATTGATTGATTGATTGATTGATTGATTGATTGATTGATTGATTGATTGATTGATTGATTGATTGATTGATTGATTGATTGATTGATTGATTGACGACAGTGCGACTAGTATGCAGCAAAGCTATATGATTTTTCACGAGAGTTTAATCCTGATGTAAACAAGGCATGTCCACGCCTCAGCCAAAGAAAGAGTTGTGATTCGCTGAGCGTGTAGTATCGACCTCCGCCCCGTCAACGTCTCGTGTTCGGACATACAGTGCTGCGCATATTACCTAAAATAGGCGAGGAACAGTTTTTGAGCTGTGCGAAACTAAACAGAGGGGTCTAAAGGGAGATCTACTGCTGAAGATTAGGGCCTACGTTATTTATTTATTCATTTCTGAATATTAAAGAAAGCTATCGTAGGCTTGAGCACCTCTTGCTCCATTTCTCCCACTGTGAATACTGACACTGACAGCTGCTGCAAGATGCAACACCTTATCTCCACACTGTACAGCTTGGGACTTTCCCTCGCTATGAGAAGACTTCCTGCATTACACCACGCCTCCTGCCTTCATATCTCGTTATTTAATCACTGTTTTATTTTAAAAAATTATAGATACACACCGGTATATATGACAACCATATTTTAATTTGATTACATACTCTTTCAGACTATCTAAATGTAATAAACTAAGATAAAATTAAATTAATGCCACGTACTAATTTTCTTCGAGCTCGCATACAGTCCAGTGAGTGCAACGGTTGCTTCTCCAATCAACTACGTCTGTGTCCACGTGCAAAGCCAAAGTGCTCCGCCTATTTGTTTACATCAGGATTAAACTGTCGTGAAAAATCATATAGATTAGCACCGGTGAAGAAGATCACTTTACCTCGACTAGAACTGCTTGCAGCGTTAGTGGGAGCGAGTCTTTTACAATATTTCTTTAATGCCACAACTTATGATATTACAAAGGCAACAATGTGGACCTACTCCACTGTTACACTTGGGTGGATTCGCAGTGAACCTCCCCCTGTGGGTGGGGGCGGTAGAATAACACGCACGGTATCCCCTGCATGTCGTAAGAAGCGACTATAAGGGGCCTCAGGGGCTCTGAACTTTGGATCTTGGGTTAGCGACCACGAGGCCCTGAGCTGAGTCCTGGCATTGCTTCCACTTACTTGTGCCAGGCTCCTCACTTTCATCTATCCTATCCGACCTCCCTTGGTCATTTCTTGTTCTTTTCAGACCCCGACGGTATTACGTATGGAGGCCTAGGGAGTCTTTCATGCCCTTCGTAGCCCTTGTTCTCTGGCCGATACCTTCATTTTTCGAAGCGTCGGACCCCTTCCATTTTTCTCTCTGATTAGTGGTATATAGAGGATGGTTGCCTAGTTGTACTTCCTCTTAAAACAATAATCACCACCACCACCACCTCGCAGCGAACCTCATCGTTGGAAAACGTTCGTCTGCAATCGCGTTACCGAGATCATCTCGTACACTTCACCATATCAGTGGATGCACTGCCCAGAACTTAATAATCTGGCAGATCATTTATTAAGAGGAATCGAAGCCCAAGACCTACGTTCGACTGAGACATGGTGGTATGGTCCTACCTGGCTTCGAGCTTCACCACAACACTGACCTCAAGATTCCATACCTGACCACAATACAATCCCAGAATTTGGGACAACTACTCATCAAACACTTGCCGTTAACATTCAAAATCCCTTTCTTGATATTTCCAAGTAGAGTTTCTACTTCAAACTACTGCGAATAATAGGATGGATTTTTCGTTTCATGAATAACATACGTAACGGAGAAATACGTTAAGGCGAACTGACGGCTTCTGAAATGAAAACCAGTCGACATTATCTAATTCTTATGACCCTACAGGAAAGCTAACCTGTGGGGTATGAAGCTTTACGGGAGCATTTACCACTGCCGAAGAATAAAATTAAACGTTTCCAACCATTTCTGCAAGACAATATGATCCGCCAAGGAGGTCGACTTCAGTTCACCGAAACATCATTTAATGAGAGACACCCACTCCTTCTTGACGCCAATCATCACTTCTCTCATTTATTGAGCAGACAAATTCATATTAAACTGCATCACCTGGGACTGCGAGTAGTACTTTCGGAACTTTGGTCACAATTCTGGACCGTTCGAGCACGACAAGCCATCAAGAAAGTTTTTCGAATGTGTTTACCACGCAAGCTCGTGAATAACCCTCATGGGCAAGCTCCTGAAGCTCCATTACCAGCAGACCGCGTGAAGAACGCAACTCCATCTGAAGTCACAGGTTTGGATTTCGCTGGCCCGCTGTATACAAAGCAAGGCAATACTGTACAAAAGGTGTCCGTCTTATTACTCACTTGTGCCACTACTCGAGCTGTTCACCTGGAACTTACTTCCGACATGACTGTAGACAAAAACTTACTCGCCTTTCAACGCTTCGCCAGTCGTAGAGGAATTCCACACACATTATATTCAGAGAACGCTACTACCTTCCAAGCAGCCAATAAGGAACTCAGAGAAGTACTACCCTTCAGCAAAACGAAACTTTCCAATACTTTGCAACCAATGGAATTAACTGGAAATTCATTGCTCCACGTGCTGCTTGGCGGGAAAGATAGTGGGAGCGTATGAGTGGCACAGTTGAGCGGTGTATTAGAAAGGTCTTAGGATACAGACAAGTGGACCATGAAACACTTAACACAATTCTGGCCTGTGTGGAGGCCACAATAAATTCACGTCCATTACTCCCGGATGAAGGCACTACCACTTTAACTCCTACTCACTTCTTAAACCTCGGAAGACAATTGACTATTATCCCTATTGGATCTGAACCACTTCTGCACAAAGACTTGAAACGGCAATTCAGACTTCAGCAACAGGCAACAAACGATATTATGAAAAGATGGACCAAAGAATATATCTTCGAATTGAGAAGCTATCATCATGTCCGACAGACATATGGAAGATCAATTCCCTTACGAGTGGGAGATGTAGTTCTACAAAACGACTCACACCGCCGTCATATGTGGGAGAAAGCACTCATCCAAGAATTACGACAAGGACGAGACGGCCACAACAGGACGCTGATACCCCGCACGATTGACGGACACCAGATTACACGTCCAGTGTAGCTGATCATCCCACTGGAGGTCGACCAGGGTGGGGAGGATGTGGGAGTTTGAAACTGATCCATTTTTGCATTCTCTCTGACTGTGACTTGCGCTCTCTGAACGTCTAGGAGCATTGTTAGGATATGTTGTTGTATCATCTAGGATATAGATTCTTTGAAATAAAATGGTAGCACATAGCTGACTGGAAGTGATCGCCCCTTTCCATTTTAATCTATTCACTATAGGAGGGGCGGACCTACTAGAAGGCGACACCTTCTCTCTCGCCAGGAGGTTCGGCGGGTTTGGAGATTTGATGGAGGGAGGTGGGGGCGTTTGAATCCGTGAAGGAGATGGGTGGGTGTTTCGGCCTCCTGGCTAAGTGGCACTGCAAGCCTCCTATGTAGGACAATGCAGTGACGATGCACTAGCGGGAACATGGGCCTCCACTTGTATAAATGCCTGCTTTTGGCCTATATCAAAAAATACGTCTCCTAGAAGGAAACCATAATTTAATTAGACGCTTGCATTTGCAATGGGTTTGAACCCCTTATCTTCCGAATGCAATGTCACAGCTGCGCGCCCCTAACCGACCACCAGAATAGGGAAATATTCTGCGTCAGAGGTGTATCCGATTTGTAAGTCTTTCAAAGAGGTAGTTGCAGCAAAGGATTCCGGACAACATCGGTGTGTTAAAGAAAGTGTCACTTTTTTCATTGTCAAACGCACTTCAGTTTCTTAAAGAGCCATTCATTTACCGACTTGAGTGGTGTGACCTTGACGCCAGCTCTTTCACAAAAATTATAAAGTTTGACCCTTGTATAACGGTCTCAAATGATAGATACCGTTAATTTCTGGTGTAAAGTGATGAAATATTGTGGCTGTGTAATATGTTCCTAAGTCGCTGGCTAACTTTTGAAACATATTAATCTGAATTTAATATGGAAAATCTGAATATCTGCATTTAACATGAAAAATTAGGAAAATTAACATTCATTAAATTAATACATAATCGTCGAACCCTGGACTCACACTTACTTCTTACCTGCTTATTTACACATACGTTATTTGAAGGGTGCCAGCTACCACTCAGGTCAGCAATAATAGAACGAGAATCTTGACTATCTCTAGCGTGTGGGGTAATAAGCTTACTTTTGACAAAATACCATATAAGTTCTGGGAAAAGGAGATTGGCGTTCAGTTTCCCCATTAATTTTGAGGTTAAGATATTTTACTGTCATTGAAATAAAACTATGAATTCGTTTGATAGAACAAAATATATTCTTTAAATAATATATAAAAAATAGTGAGTCTTGTTGCGATAAAACAGATGAGAATATGAAATTATGGCATTGCAATTGAAAGAAACTAGGCATGAATTTGAATTCTTCTTGACCGGACATTTAACAATTTATACGAAATATTTCCCTCACTGATTCACTTGACTGTACCTTCAACACTTTGAGTGTAATTACGACGTATTCCTTTGATCTGGTGTTTACTGTAGATGTGTCACGCCTAACTTGGTGATACATCCTTGTGACTGCTTCTTCTCCATATCATCTGACTTCTTTGTAAGTCAATATGGTATTACCTCATAGCAGGTGGTATCCCTCTCTGACTCCATTGTAAGCCCTTGCGTCCGTGTCTTCAACTAAGTGGCGGACCAACTTTGGCCTCACTCTCTCAATGACCAATAATTCATGGTTCACTGAGTCTTCTCCATCTCTCGTTCACACTCGTTGACTGACCGACTGAGGCCTCTTCATCTCGTAGACTTCTTCACTGTTCAGCTTCCGTTTAACTAATGACTGTTCACTTATCCATTTTGGCTTCTTCACTGTACTGCTTCCGTTTAAATAATGACTGACGCTACAATATGGAGCCACCTTTTATAGACGTTGGTTTACACAGCTACGTAATCTCCAGAAATAACAATGACATACTCCCACAACGCCTCAAACTGTTGCATGTAATGGTGAAATCCCCCGGGGCTCCCTAAGAAACTCAAAGGAACAGAGCTCAGTGCTAAGTGAGCACGATGACGTAGCCATGACGTGGCGATGACTTGGCAGAATCGCCAGCATTATTGCACAATATAGCAATGTCATATCCAACATCTGATACATCGAAACTCTCACTGTACAGGTATTTAATGTTAATCTACATATACGTATATATGCATACACTCAATTATAAATAATAATTATAACAAAATAATAGTAATCTCACAGATAAGATAATAATAATACGGACATAATAATAATAATAATATCACAGATGCAATACTAATAACAAAATACAGATATTACCTTGTAACGGGATTTGAACCGTTACAGTTGTGAACAGAAATTTCAATAGTTCTATATCTATATATATAAAATAACTTGTCCTGACTGACTGACTGACTGACTGACTGACTGACTGACTGACTGACTGACTGACTGACTGACTGACTGACTGACTGACTGACTGACTGACTGACTGACTGATTCATCGTCGCCGAGCCAAAACTACTGGACATAAAGAAATGAAATTTTGAGGATACATTTATATTATAATGTAGGTGCTCGCTAAGGGAGGATTTTTGGATATTCCAGCGCTAACGGGGTGAAAAGGGGGGTGAATTTTAAAAATGAATGTATCTATATCTCAAAACTTAAAACGTTTACAGATGTAAAAGTTGGTATTTAGAATCTCCCTCAAAATAAAGAAACACGTATTTTTTGTTTTCGGAAAATCCCAATTGGACAGGTGAAAAAAGGTGAAAAAGGGGTTGAATGTCTTTAATGAGGATACTTATATCTCAGAAAATGAAAATATTACAGATCTGAAAATTTGCATTTGGGATCTCTTTTAAAAATAAATAAACACGTATTTTTTGTTTTTGGGAAATCAAATTATGGGGAATGGAAAGGGGGGTGAATTTTTAAAATGAGTGTATCTATATCTCAAAACTTTAAATGTTTACAGATGTAAAAATCGGTATATAGAACTTTCTTTAGAAATAAAGAAAACGTATTTATTGTTTTGGGAAAAGCCCAACAGGAGGGGTGGGTAAGGGTTTGAATACCTTTAATGAGGATACTTATATCTCAGAAACGAAAGATATTACAGACCTGAGAATTTGTATTTGGGATCTCTTTTAAAAATAAATAAACACGTACTTTTTGTTTTTGGAAAATCCAATTAATGGGAGGTGAAAAGGGGGTGATTTTTTAAAAATGAGTGTATCTATATCTCAAAACTTTAAACGTTTACAGATGTAAAAATTGGTATTTCGAATCACCTTTAATCATAAAGAAAAAGCATTTTTTGTTTTCGGAAAAACGCAATAGGACGGGTGAAAAAGGGTGAAAAGTGGTTGAATGCCTTTAATGAGGATACTTATCTCAGAAACTGAAGATATTTCAGACGTGAAAATTAGTATTTGGGAAATCATTTAAAAATAAAGAAACACGTACTTTTTGGTTTTGGAAAATCCACTTAATGGGGGTTAAACGGGAATGACAAATTGAGGTGAATTTTTAGAAAGATTATGTCTACAGTATATCTCAGAAACGTAAAATTTTACACACGTAAAAATAGGTATTTGCAATCTCCTGTAAAAGTAAAGAAACACAGGTAATTTGTTTTTGGAAACTTCACTTAAGCGGAACTAAAAAGGGGGGTGAAATTTTAAAGTGAGCATTTCTACAGTATATCTATAAACGTAACATGTTACAGAAGTGGAAAATGGTATTTTTTAACTCTATTAAAATAATGAAACATGTACTTTTTGTTTTCGGAAAAAGCACTTGGGTTGATTGCAAAAGGGGTTGAATTCTTTTAATTAGGATACTGATATCTCCAAAACTGAAGATGATGCAAACGTGAAATTTGGTAATTGAAATCTCCTTTAAAATTAAAGAAATACGTAATTTTTCTTTTCAGAAATCCACTTAAAGTGGAGGGGAGGGAAATTGAAAAATAAGTTGAAATATTTGTATGAAGACACTCTTATCTCAAAAAACGAAAGATTTTGCAGACGTGAAAATTGGTATTTGGAATTTGGAATCTGCATCAAAAGTAAAGAAACGTGTATTCTCGGAAAATCCAATGAAGGGGGGTGGAGGTGTAAGAATTGAAAAATTAATTGTTTTAATTGTATGTGGATACTTACATCTAATAAAAACCAAAGTTGTTGCAGACGTGAAAATAGGTATTTGTCTCTCCTTTAAAAATAAAAACGCATTTTGGGGAGAAATCATTATGGGGGGGGGAGGGGTGAAGAGGAGTTGAATTCTTTTTATCAGGACACATATCTCAAAAACTGAAGATGTTAGAGTCCTTATGACGGTGGTTTCTAGTAAGGATGTCCATCAGCAGTTGAGTTAACGCCTCTCAAACCAATACATCTCTCCTCTGGGTTGTAATTATCAGTGTTGATTGTGTTGATCGAACGAGTAGGAGTTCGAGTTATAATGTCTTGTTTAAAGTTCACTTTCAAATTATTTCTTGAATAAACCACGATTTTTATAGATTTGATTTCTAATTTCGTAGAGATTAAATTTACTGAAACCCTCAAGTAACGAAAAACCCGTAAACGACACAAGAGACAGATCTCATGCCGATTGCTAATAGGTAAGGAAGGTAGGTATCCTTTATGGATCTTAAGGAGTTCAATATAGTATTTTCGTTAATTACCATAACTTACTGCAGGTCGGTGGCGGCGGAGTGGTGGTGGTGGTGGTGGTGGTGGTGAATGTTGGGGTGGGTAGCTAGTAGTTTCTGGTGGTATTCAAGAAGTCGTTTAGTGAGTAACTGCATTTCACTGTTGACAACACTGACTCCATACCTTTCCTCTCTTTGGTTTCAATTTTTCTTGTAAACCCCCGTGTGACATATCGTCGTTGCCGGGACAAAACCTCCTATGTGAAATATTTTAGCTTAGAAATTTGGCCGGTAAGGTTTTGTCATCTAAGGTGCAATATTGTGTGAATATTGCCAAGGCATTCTCGTTCTTCATAATGTATGTGCTGCGGGTCAGTATATCTCCAAAAATATTATCACATAGGAGGTATTGTCCCGGCAACGACGATATAAGTTTCTGATTCAGTGTCCAGCTTCTGATTACCTTCGATCCGGGGGATAGTGGGTTCGAGCCCCACTGTTGGCAGCCCTGAAGATGGTTTTCCGAGGTTTCCCATTTCCACACCAGGCAGATGCTGGGGCTGTACCTTAATTAAGGCCACGGCCGCTTCTTTACAACTCCTAGCCCTTTCCTATCCCATCGTCGCCATAAGACCTATCTGTGTCGGTGCGAAGTAAAACCTATAGCAGAAAAAAATTATCTTCCAGTGTGATTCCTAATTCTTGCAGGTCCGTCTCTATCTCTGTGAACAAGGCTTCCTTAGATTCTTTCTTTTTTATCCGGTTGGCCTATGACTGTGTTCATTCGGGCCAGATGATCATAAAAGGTAATATTCCTTTTTTTGAATTGCATTAGTGATCTTCTCCATGTGCCTGTATAGTTCGTGGTTGTCTTCTCCCTAATTCGTCATTGTTATTATTATTATTATTATTATTATTATTATTATTATTATTATTATTTTCTTGCTATTTGCTTTACGTCGCACCGACACAGATATGCCTTATGGCGAGGATGGGATAGGAAAGGCCTAGGAATTGGAAGGAAGCGGCCGTGGCCTTAATTAAGGTACAGCCCCGGCATTTGCCTGGTATGAAAATAGGAAAACAACGAAAAACCATCTTCAGGGCTGCCGACAGTGGGGATCGAACCCACTATCTCCCGATTACTGGATACTGGCCGCACTTAAGCGACTGCAGCTATCGAGCTCGGTGATTATTATTATTATTATTATTATTATTATTATTATTATTATTATTATTATTATTATTATTATTATTATTATTATTATTATTATTTATTATTATACCACATTTTCCATACCTTGTGTAGGGTCGCACTTGCGAACTGAGTAGAACATGTGGATTTGGCCGTTTTACGGTCGGGTGCCCTTCCTGACGCAACTCTATATGGAAGGATGTAATCACTACTGGCGTGTTTCTCTGGTGCTCGGTAGTGTGGTGTGTTGTGTGTATATGGAGAGGAGTGTGGTGCGACAAACACAAACCACCAGTACCCGAGCCAGAAGAATTAATCACACGTGATTAAAATCGCCGACCCGGCCGGGAATCAAACCCGGGACCCTCAGAACCGAAGGCCTCAATGCTGACCATTCAACCAAGGAGTCGTATTATTATTTATTATTATTATTATTATTATTATTATTATTATTATTATTATTATTATTATTAATGAGCAGGTTGCGCACCAACTCGACTTCAGACTCGAAGCCTGGTTTGAAATCTCGACAGTATGAAGAGGATTTTCAATAGGATCAGCGCGTAGCGACAGGAAGGACATCGACTTTAAAGTGTGGGAAGGTAACGTTGAAAACAATTATTATTATTATTATTATTATTATTATTATTATTATTATTATTATTATTATTATTATTATTATTATTATTATTATTAAAACTCTAAGTCTTTCCTTACTTTTGCCACACGAAACGTCTTCCCAATTAGGCAGGTGAACTATGAAAATGTAAGCACAAAGCATTTGTTTGATTCCGTTCTATTCAAGTCTCGCCTTATCTGATGATATTTAATACATACCAATGTAGACTCCCTGCCATGGCACGGCACACCTCTTACATCTGGTTACAAGATGCAAGCTCTCTGCGTTGAACTGGGTTCCGCCAAGTCATTTCTCTGTATAACGCGCCTATTGTCTAGACAGGCATTATGAATAAAATGAAGCAACTTCAGGAAGTTAAATGAAATGTCTGTTATTTTATTTCATAAAAGTTCTCCGCTACCTCTCAATTATTCATACTTCGTTATTCCCTTCTGCTTCTTTTTCAATGTTATGATAGCCATGTCCAACATTTTCAAATGCAGGTAAATGCCGGATTTATGACTTAAAAACACCAGAAAAATGATGTGGTGTAGCGGTAAGCGTGATCAGCTGCCTTCCCCGGAGACCCGGGTTCGATTCCCGTCTCTGCCACGAAATTTGAAAAGTAGTTCGAGGGCTGGAATGGGGTCCACTTAGCCTCGGGAGGTCAACTGGGTAGAGGTGGGTTCGATTTCCACTTCAGCCATCCTCGAAGTGATTTTCCGTGGTTTCCCACTTCTCCTCCAGGCAAATGCCGGGATGGTGCCTAACTTAAGTCCACGGCCCTCTTCCTTGTTTATTCCTTCCAATCCTCCCATCCCCCACAAGGCCCCTGTTCAGCATAGCAGGTGAGGCCGCCTGGGCGATGTACTGGTCTTCCTCTCCAGTTGTATCCCCGATCCAAAGTCTCACGCTCCAGGATACTGCTGCCCTTGAGGGGGTAAAGGTGGGATCCCTCGCAGTGTCCGAGGGAAAACCAACCCTGGAGGGTAAGCAGATTAACAAAGAAAGAAAGAAAGAAAGAAAGAAAGAAGAAAAATGATTTAATATTTAATTATTAACGGCCAGCCTCGATGGCTAAGGCAGCAGCGCGTCGGCCTCTCACCGCTGGGTTCCATGGTTCAAATCCCGGTCACTTCATGTGAGATTTGTGCTGGACAAAGCGGAAGCGGGACAGGTTTTTCTCCGGGTACTCCAGTTTTCCCTGTCATCTTTCATTCCAGCAACACTCTTCACTATAATTTCATTTCATATCTCAGTCATTAATCATTGCCCCAGAGGAATGCGACAGGTATCAGCAGCAGGCACAATTCCTCTCCTCGCCGCAGGATGTGGGCTTCATTCATTCCGTCCCTGACCCGGTCACTGACTGGAAAACAGGTTGTAGGTTTTCATTTCATTTAATGGTTAATATTTAACTCTGTTTGAAGCAGACCGGGCGAGCTGGCCGTGCGGCTGTGAGCTTGCATTCGGGAGATTGTGGGGGTGTTGCGTTCGTACCCCACTGTCGGCAGCCCTGAAGATGGTTTTACGTGGTTTCCCATTTTCATACCAGGCAAATGCTGACGTTTACCTTAAGTTAGGCCACGGACGCTACCTTCCCAATCCTAAGCCTTTCCCATCGTTGCATTGCCGAAAATGGCGGTGATTATTGTTTTAAGAGGAAGTACAACTAGGCAACCATCCTCTATAAAACACTAATCAGAGGGAAAGAATGGAAGGGATCCGACACTTCGAAGAATGAAGGTATCGGCTAAAGAAAGACAAGGGCCACGAAGGGCGTTAAAATGAAAGACTCCCTAGGCCTCCATACGTAATAACGTCGGGGTCGGAAAAGAACAAGAGTTGACCAAGGCAGGTCGGATAGGATAAATGAAAGTGAGGAGCCTGGCACAAGTAAGTAGAAGCAATACCAGGATTCAGCTAAGGGCCCCGTGGTCGCCAACCCACGCTCCAAATTCAGAGCCCCTGGGGCCCCTATTAGTCGCCTCTTACGACAGGCAGGGGATACCGTGGATATTCTACCGCCACCACCCACAGGGGGACATCGCCGAAAACCTTTGATGTGTTGGTGCGACGTTAAACCTCCAGCAACAACAATCTTTAATGAATAATAATAATAGTAATAATAACAATAATAATAATAATAATAATAATAATAATAATAATAATAATAATAATAATACGGTTAGAATAGTGACCCCAGCCGGCAGCTTTTGGATTTTAGCGGGTCACTTGCTTTTGTCCCTTTAGGTTCTTGAAAGCTATTAACGGCGTGTAGTCCCAGTAGTATGTTGTCCTTTGCTGCTCACTTCTCTACGTAGAAAGGCATCTCTTTTGAGACGCATTGTACAAAATCGGGCTTCGACAATAAAATAAGACACAGCTTCCTAAAATCCCGACAGCACAAGTTAAAACTAAAATAGCCTACCGAAGCTGTTGTATATGTTGGGTATTCAGCCCGAAGGCTGGATTGATCATCCATAGCTCCTCCATAGCTGTCATAAATAGACTAGGAAATATTTGGGTAAGAGGCGACTAAAAGGGGGATCAGGGACTGCTAACTTGGGTCGTTGACCACGGTTCCTCCCCTAGAGCTGGGAACAGCATTGCTCCACCCTGCTTGCGCCAGCCACGGTCTAGGGGTAGCGTGCTTGTCCCTTCCCCGGAGGTCCGGGTTCGCACCCCCTGTGGGTGGGGAAAGCAGAATAACACCCACGGTATCCCCTGCCTGTCGCAAGAGGTGACTAAAAGGGTCCCCAGGGGCTCTTAACTAGGGAACCTGGGTTGGCGACCACGGGGCCCACAGCTGAGTACTGGCATTGCTTCCACTTACTTGTGCCGCACTCCTTACTTTCATCTCACCTATCCGACCTCCCTTGATCAAATCTTGTTCTTTTTCGACCCCAACGGCAATCAACGCCTAGGGAGTTTCATTTTTATGCCCTTCGTGGCCCTTCTCCTTCTTTAGCCGATACCATTTTGAACTGTCGGATCCCTTCATTTTTCTCTCTGAATACTGTTATATACATGATGGTTGCCTAATTGTACTTCCTGTTAAAACAATCACCACCACCGCCCCGGGTTCGATTCCCGGCCAGCTCGGTGTTTGTTATTTTTAACCAGGATCTGAGGACTGGTTCGAGGTCCACTCAACCTATGTGATTACAATTGAGGAGTTATCTGACGGAGAGATGGCGACACCGGTCGGTGGTTGCAGACTCGGCTTCGGCCTGCAAGTGGCCACAGCTGGTCCATCTTTCTTATCGAACCTCCCTTGGTCAGTTATTGTTCTGTTCGGACCCGGTCGATTGTTGCAGACTCGACTTAGGCCTGCAAGTGGCAACAGCTGGTCCGTTGTCCGACAGCTCTGCACTCTGACCGGCTAATCGAGCTGAGGACGGGTGGCCATGGCTCTACGCCTCTGTATTCGGGTCCCCACCGTCGGCTGTCCTGAAAATGGTTTTCCGTAGTTTTCCATTGTCCTGCACGAAGTTCTTAGTACATGTCACAGCCACCAACCCCCTCACCTTCTCCACACATCCATCACCACCAAAAATCTCCTAGTTTGAGAGACGAGTCACCGGCTAGCAGAGGAGGATGAAAGCAAAGTAGTAGTACAGTGTTAGTTTTCGACGGTATTAGGATTGCGAGTCCTAGGAAAGTCTTCATTTTACGTCCTTCGTGCCCCTTCCCTTTCTTCGTTCTTCGAAGTGTCAGTTGTCTCCTGATCGGTGATAATAAAGGATGGTTGCCCAGTTGGTTGTACTTCCTCTTAAAACAAAACCACCACCACTAAAGATGTGATTCTGTCAGTTGTCTCCTGATCGGTGTTAATAGGATCAATGCCCCCTTAGTTGTACTTCTGTTCAAACAAAACCACCACCACCGAAGATGTGCTTCTGCCAGTTGTCTCCTGATCGGTGTTAATAGAGGATGGTTGCCCCGTTAGTTGTACTTCTGTTAAAACAAAACCACCACCACCGAAGATGTGCATCTGTCAGTTGTCTCCTGATCGGTGTTAATAGAGGATGGTTGCCCCGTTAGTTGTACTTCTGTTAAAACAAAACCACCACCACCGAAGATGTGCTTCTGTCAGTTGTCTCCTGATCGGTGTTAATAGAAGATGGTTGCCCCGTTAGTTGTACTTCTGTTAAAACAAAACCACCACCACCGAAGATGTGCTTCTGTCAGTTGTCTCCTGATCGGTGTTAATAGAGGATGGTTGCCCCGTTAGTTGTACTTCTGTTAAAACGAAATCACCACCACCAAAGATATTTGGCAGCATTACTTGCGCGAGTAGGGTTGCCATAAGGTTCAGGATGAAATTCAGGACACCAACATCGACTAGCTTCAAACATGGGCGCCGACTCCACGGGAGCAGTTGCCCCCATGCATATAATGGTACGGGGACGCAATTGTGTTTTTGCTCCGGTAAAAATATTTGATATATTCATCTTTGGTCCCGTGCTCAAGACAAAAAGTTGGCACCTATGGTTCCAATGAGTGTATTTGGGTAATTCCATGTAAACTGCCCCATCCATTACCAAAAGACACACTTCTTATCTGATTTTAATAATAAAAATCAAATAGGGAAAGAAGTACTTGAAGTAAAATACCTACTTTACAGACCACTCCAATATTATATAATATTCAATGTTATTTGCATAGATTTTTCAGTAACAGATGAGATATTCCCTTTCAAAAGTATTTGAGCAACATTTTAAATAATTTGCTCTGATTTTTTAAATTCAGAACATTTAGGGATTTTTAAAAATTCAGTCAGGACGTCGGGACACATGCTCAATTTCAGGACAATCCCGCTTTTTTAGGACGTATGGCAACCCTATGTGCGAGGGAAGCCCGTCTGTGTCGCCTAGAAGGAGGACCTGCAAGGTTGGAGGGTGGGTAAGACTGTGCTTCAAAGACCGTCCACTCGCTCTGATACCGGCTGGAGATTTCACTACCGTGGCAACGATAGTGTGATGTTTTGTGTGTCAGTAAGAGATGTGTATTAGACTAAAACGAGCACCCAGACCCCGAGCCAGAAGAATGAACCAAACGCGGCTAACGTCCTTGGCTCGATGCCCTCTGAACGGGAGGCCGCTACGCTACCATTCACGCAAGTATATGAAGTAGAAAAGGTAATATTCTTTAAAAATAGTGATGTCAACTTTCCGAAGCGTATGTTACAATGTTTCGGATTGAGTGCTGCAGAATAAGCTTTTCATTAACAGGCTGTTGTTCCTCCCACCCGACAAATGTCTCATTCCCAGAATGTTAAAGGAATAAAATCAGTCACAGTAAATGATCCATGCCGAAACAAGTCCTGGCCTCTTAAATATGGACCCCCTCCTACCCTCCTTGCAGCTGCTAAATGTATGTCCCATTGTGGCCGTGGGTTTGGTTCACTGTTTCAAGGCGAGGCGTCAGTCAAACAACACTTCAGAGCGACCGCCTGCTGGAAAGTGTGCTGTAGCGTGATGTGCAAATCCGCTTGTCAGCCTGGAGTTTAAGGATGCTAATGTAGGCACCGGGTGAAGAGCTGAGTCACAGATCCCGTAATTGCTCATGTCATGAAATGGCGAATTTAGAGCAAAATTCCGAGCAATTCACGAAATAAGCAGTAATATTTCTGCCCAGTTCATGAACTGTGTGCCAAGGCTTTACCATACATCACGTATGCACACTACGTGGTTGATGCTGCTGATACAATAGGCACGGCTCAGCCGCTGTAGAAAAGGAAAGAGCTACCAGCTCAAAGAAACAGTTCCTGAACTGGCCGCGTCGTGGCGGCACTATCCAGTGAACCTCACCACAGACGTAACTCTGTCCCATTTTCAACTACACGCCAACAAGCTTTACAAGGCTTCGGGCAAAACACACTGAAATGTTAGGACAAGTGAATGGGTGTGATTTTATGACAGTTCACCGGTATAATATTTTATGTAATGGGCAGGCGTGCCTAGGTCTTCTCTCGTGAACACCCCCTGTGTGTGAAGGCGGTGCAATACCGGCACATCCACAGTACTCCCTGCATGTCGTAGGAGGTGACTAAAAGGGGCCTCAGGGGCTTTTAACTTGGGAGCTTGGCTTGGCGATCACGGGGCACTTAGCTGAGTCCGGCATTACTTCCTCTTACTTGTGCCAGGCTCCTCACTTTCATCTATCCTATCCAACCTCCCTTGGTCAACTCTTGTTCTTTTCTGACCCCGACGCCAACCATTCTCTGTTAACACTAATCAGAGAGAAAAATGGAAGGGATCCGACACTTCGAAAAATGAAGATATCGGTCAAAGGAAAACAAGGGCCACGAAGAGCGTGAAAATGAAATACTTCCTAGGATTCGCAAACCTAATACCGTCAGGGTCGAAAAGAACAAGAGTTGACCAAGTGAGGTCGGATAGGATAGATGAAAGTGAGGAGCCTGGTACATGTAAGTGGAAGCAATGCCAGGACTCAGCTAAGTGCAACGTGGTCGCCAACCCATGCTACCAAGTTGAGAGCTCCTGGGGCCCCTCTTAGTAGCCTCTTACGACGGGAGATGATACCGTGGGTGTTATTCTACCGCCCCAGCCACAGGGGGATGGAGATAGGAGGTCGTAGAGCAGCCACCCTATTCACCGGACATGAGTTTATGTGACTTCGATCTGATCCCCAAACTAAAGGAACCATACATAAGATGTCATACCGGTACTGCAAACAGTAGGGCATTCCATCGCGAACATCACCAACGGTGGCTCTGCTACTGGCATCCCACGCCTTCTACACATCTGGCAATGGGTAAAACATGTTGTAGGGGATTACACTGAAGGCCTGTAAAAGTCTGGTGGCTCTATAATAAATGGTTTCGTATATATCCATACTGTGATGGCACTACTTTTTCGAGCCCTCGTAGTTTTTGAGCCAAAATATCAACAACGATCGCTGCGTAGTTCACATGAACGATACCCTGAATGAACCGGTGTACTCTCAGTTTCACAATGGCTCTCTTATTGTCTTTTCTGAGAAATATCAGTAAATTAAATATTAAAAGATTTTCCTAGTGATATGTAAATGTTAATTGTTTGATGTTGGTTCTGTAAGGTAGTAAAAGAACCGCTGGATACGGGATCCGCTGTGTGTCATAATAGGAGCATAACCCTAGCTAATGGGTTCCCTCGCTTTCCAGGAAGAAAGAGGACAGGCAGAGTACAAAGAGAAGAAACTGGTTTGAAATGGAAAGAAACACACATAGTACTTCATATAATAAGGAAATCACGCTCTAGCTACCCGCACAATAACATTCCTTTCAAGCTATGGTGTGGAAACGAAAGAATGCTGATGGATAACAGACAATTAAGGACATGGAGTTCTCAAACCTTCTTTACTCTCCCGAGTATTTCTTTAACTGATTCAAATCCTTGTTCACGTGTAATATTTGTAACCGTAACAACAAGTTGAGTCCGCCTCTGTGGTGTAGTGGTTAGTGTGATTAGCTGCCACCCCCGGAGGCCCCGCCCCCTGTGGGGGGAGCGGTAGAATAACACGCACGGTATCCCCTGCCTGCCGTAAGAAGCGACTTAAAGGGGCCCCAGGGGCTCTAAACTTGGGAGCGTAGGTTGGCGACCACGGGGCCCTTAGCTGAGTCCTGGCATTGCTTCCACTCACTTGTGCCAGGCTCCTCACTTTCATCTATCCAATCCGACCTCTCTTGGTCAACTCTTGTTCTTTTCCGACCCCGGCGCTATTAGGTTTGCAGGAGCCAGGGAGTCTTTTATTTTCATGCCCTTCGTGGCTCTTGTCTTACTTTGGCCGATACCTTCATTTTTCGAAGTGTCGCATCCCTTCCGTGTTTCTCTCTGATTAGTCTTATATAGAGGATGGTTGCCCAGTTGTACTTCCTCTTAAAACTATAATCACCACCACCCACTCGGAGGCCCGGGTTCAATTCCCGGCTCTACTAAGAAATTTGAAAAGTGGTACGAGGGCTGGTACGGGGTCCACTCAGCCTCGGAAGGTCAACTGAGTAGAGCCATCCTGGAAGTGATTTTCCGTGGTTTCCCACTTCTCCTCCAGGCAAATGCCGGGATGATACCTAACTTAAGGCCACAGCCGCTTCCTTCCCTCTTCCTTGTATATCACTTCCAATCTTCCCATCCCCCTACAAGCCATCCCCCGCAAGGCCCCTATCCAGCGTAGCAGGTGAGGCCGCCTGGGCGAGGTACTGGTCATTCTCCCCAGTTCTATCCCCCGTCCCAATGTCTCACACTCCAGAACACTGCCCTTGAGATGGTAGAGGTGGGATCCCTCGCTGAGTCCGAGGAAAAAACCAACCCCGGAGGGTAAACATATTACGAAAGAAAAGAAAGAAAGAAAGAAAGAAAGAAAGAAAGAACAAGTTAAACTTACAAGGCGAGGCTATGGCGCATGGGTGATCGATTCGATCCTTCTTTGGTACACGTGTAGGGGATGACCAGAAGTATAACAGGTGCAAGTATTAAGGCGCAATTCTCAGCCGTTTCCGAGAAATTAATTAATGAAAAATCTTAGTGCGCTTATATGCAAGCTATGTTTGCGAAAAAGACTTTTTTTTTTTTGCTAGTTGCTTTACGTCGCACCGACACAGATAGGTCTTGTGGCGACGATGGGACAGGGAAGGGCTAGGAGTGGGAAGGAAGCGGCCGTGGCCTTAATTAAGGTACAGCCCCAGCATTTGCCTGGTGTGAAAATGGGAAACCACGGAAAACCATCTTCAGGGCTGCCGACAGTGGGGTTCGAACCTACTATCTCCCGAATACTGGATACTGGCCGCACTTAAGCGACTGCAGCTATCGAGCTCGGTTGCGAAAAAGACAACGAGCTCGTGGCGCAGAGGCAAGAGCCTCGATTCCCACCTCAGCCATCCTGGAAGTGGTTTTCCGTGGTTTCCCACTTCTCCTCCAGGCAAACGCTGGATCGAATCTCGCCGATGGACGATTTTTTCCAATATTTTACATCTCTCAGATATTAAGGTGTCTTCAATAATGTTCAATTTCGAATCAATTCCAATAAATTTTATCAGGAAAAGGATTCTGAAAAAATCGTACAGGAGCTGTTTGAAAAATCAATACTTTTATTCCCAGTATTTTCTACAACTTATCTTTATTTCTTTGTTTCTTTCTTTCTTAATTGTTTTACCCTCGAGGGTTGGTTTTTCCCGCGGACTCAGCGAGGGATGCCACCTCTACCGCCTCGAGGGCAGTGTCCTGGAGCGTGAGACTTTGGGGAGGGGATACAACTGGGGAGGAGGACAAGTGCCTCGCCCAGGCGGCCTCACCTGCTATGCTGAACAGCGAAGAGGGAAGGAAGCGGCCGTGGCCTCAAGCTAGGTACCATTCCATGATTTGCCTGGAGGGAAGTGGGAAACCACGGAAAACCACTTCCAGGATGGCTGAGGTGGGAGTCAAACCCACTTCTGCTCAGTCGACCTCCCGATGCTGAGTGGACCCCGTTCCAGCCCTCGTACCACTTTTCAAATTCCGAGGCAGAGCCGGGAATCGAACCCGGGCCTCCGGGTGTGACAGCTAATCACGCTAACCACTACACCACAGAGGCGGACAACTTATTCTACCCTATATTTCAATTCACTATCGTGCTGTTCGCACGACGAATTACCGCACGAACTAGGATGACATCGGTCATAGAAGTAGGGGAAACAAAAATTATTGCGGCATCTTGTGCAAGTGATAAATGCCGTATTTTTACATTCACAGGGTTTTTTAATACATCTATCGCAAAGCAAACTTCGTTGACGTTCATGAACGATGTCCTGTCATTGCACTACTTGGCCGCAAACCACGCGTATTTTAATATCCTGCAGAAAATAGGTGCCGACATTTGATGGTGTACCAGAGATTGAATTTTTATATGATCTTTTCTGTCGTGTTCGATAATGTAAGCGCAGTTCTGGAGTCTTTTGATAAAGTTCTTCACTTGCCGATAAAAGTAAACGTTGCTCGGCTGCCCTAATGGAGTGCATTTTGGTGGGATGACTTTTATTGTGCACGTTGGTATATCATCTTCAAGCTGTGAAAATCTCATCATACAAAACCGGATTTGTTTGCCCTCCCCAAGAACGGTTAGGAAAAGAAATGTTTCTTACTTCACGTATGGCTTCATCACATCGATCAGAAAATCTTTGTACAAAGCTATTGTCAGCTTCCCGGACTTTGAGGATGCAATGTCAACGTTTGTGCGTATTTTCACATACGCGTCTACTGATTTTTGCACCTTTGGTTCAAATTTACCAGTCACCTCTTGTAGACAGACGAAAAATGTTGGAAGTAGTTTTCCGGATAGGGTCATGCCATATTGTGCGGTATAAGTTTCCGTGACCTTATTCATATCTTTCTGCTTAACAAGCACAACCTTCAATCCTTGTTCGACGAGGGTTCGGTTGTACATCGACGGTATTGGAACCCTGAAAGAAAACAGTCGAATGTAAGTACTTTATTCTCTACATGTTATTTTAATTTGGTATAAAACAAAAATATTTATTTTCCAAATACCTGTTTGGTCGGTGTTAATGACAAAATCGTTCTCATAGTGTGGAATGAGAGCTCGTGTTTGTATTCGAAACTTTTCTGCTACAGTAAGTGTCTCCTCCATTGTCACGCTTTCTCTCTCCGACACAAATTTTATTTTTCTTGGTCGAATTCGGTGTCTTCGTTTGAAGACCTTGACCCACGCCTCCGAAGCTTTAAATTCCAATTTCGGAAATTGGCTTGCAGCAGCCAGAGCCCATGGCTGCAAGTTTCTCGTCGTGACTTGCTGGTTGGATTGGGGAGCTTCTACAAACCGATCATGAGTCCATGTATCAATTGTTCTGTATTCATCTGTCGTGAATCCATCTCTCCTAATTTGTTCCCCAGATATCTTCAACAGATCCATTCTCTTCAGAGTTTTGCAGGGTCTATGTTGGACGCTCTTTCGCCAAATTGACCACCTTTATTTTGTAATCAAGCGGAATTATATCCGTACGGTATCGATTTTCGACCTTTTTTCATCTGGATGCTACTCGTCGCCCGATTGTAAGGCAGAATTTTCAACTTCTGCGAAAAGGCCTTCTTCGTCTTCTGTTTATATTTTCCGCCATAGTTTCCATATTTTGCTGTATAATTTTGCTCCGATTTTCATGTGTTCTTCTTTACACACTGGGGAAGGTTCCGTTGCCATGTTATTATATTCCAGAAGTAGCTGCTCACAATACACTAGCGCAGGTTTTAATTGTATTTTCGACTCTTAACCAGTCTGCGAATTTGAATCAGCTTCATTTTCTTCGGCCTTCGAAGGCCCAGGTACATCACTATCACCTGTAAAATCCGACATCTCGCAATGTAAAATATCACAATGTTACTACCTCAAGAGCCAATGAACGAATGCGGCTTCTAACGGTTGCCTGGACACCGTTTACCCGCCTGCTAACCAAAATCTTTTGTTCGTTTGCAGCTGTCCTCACCAGGTCAAAACGTGTCCCAATGGATACCCATACTGCAGAATGAGTCACTGTTAGCGGAATACGAAGTCGGATATTTCACAGAAAGGAATACGTCGATACCTTAAAACACACAAGTGCTACGTCCACTTTTCTGGGATATCGACATATTGGTACCACCAGATTAGTCATGAGAAACGGCATTGAATGCACAGTTGTTCTTTGTCCATACCAAGTGGGAAATACGAGAAAAATCGAGAAACCTAAAATACTATGTCCTCCCCTGTCTTCTTTACAAGCGCACACAAGTACCGTGTCCTGATATCTTCCTTGTTGTCAGGTCTCACGTGCTCAATTGTGCTATGTCCGGACAATAGTATCCGAGTGCATTTAATTCAATAAAAGAAGAATGGACGTAGATCACGTTCTTGATTCATTCTTGGTACTTGTTTTGGCGGTGCTGTACAGCAGTTCGTGAGAGATAGTGTAATTGTTCTGACTCGCACAATTGCTGTAGGTGATAATCGTGAATGAGTGACATGGTGTCAATGTTGACTGTGAAGACTGCTTTTATAGTTGTTATACTACACACTACAGCGGTAAGTTATCGTCTTCTTCAACTCATTCTTTATCTTATGAAAACAATCAAAACCTCATATTTGTGCTGAAGGCTGTGCTAATGTATTTATTTTGCATATGATTAGAAATGAGAACAGAGGCAGATCAATTGTGCAGGTGATTGGATGAGTTGAAAGCGGAAAAGATGACGTTTTGTAGATCCTGCAAACTGGAATAGAAACGTCAAAAAGGTAAATCGGCTGGCTGGCAAGAGTTACAGCGACGTCAGTGGTCGAATTATTCCACCCAAGGCTGTGTGTGAAGCTGGATGACTTTGCATGTAGGTTCAGATGCCTAACGAACATTACTCGACAACACCGACAAACACTGTTCGACGAATATTATGGTTTCGAAAATAACGAACGCCAAAAGAGTATGTTGTACAACTGTGTTAGTGAGCAACCTGTTCAACGGAAGAGAAAAAGGCAACTTGATTCGGAATTCAGTAAAGAAGTCAGTAGGAAGTATACGTTGCCAAATGTATCTGGAAATGCAGTTCGAGTATGTCAAAGATGTTTCCTGAATACCTTTACTACTTCAAAGAGTGTAGTAAACGCGGCTTTGCAGTATAAGAGCCCTCACGGATCCTTCTTACGGCGTGATCAGAGGGCTGGAAGGACAGCTCCAAATGCAACTCCAGAACGAGTTGTTCGCCACGCTCGTGCCTTCATTAACTCGCTTCCGAAAGTTCATGCTCACTACTGTAGAAAGAAGAGCAATCGTCTCTACTTGGCACCGGACATAAAATACGAACCTTACATTACCTGTACAGCAAGGATGCAAATCGCAGGTGTCAGAATCTGTATTCCGGGCGATTTTTTAAAGTTCGAACCACCCTTAGCCATTTTCACCCCGAAGAAGGGTCAATGCTCGAATTGGACCGAGGCAGAACGCATCAAGACAACTACCACCAGCTCGGACTATTTGGAACACATCACTCGTACGCTTCAAATATGATAAATGAAGGGAAAAGATACAAAAACTGCGGCTGACAATCCAAAGTTTTGCGTGTGGAAGTTTTGACCTGCAAGCGATACTCCAAATACCTTTTGCAGCGGACTGCCCAATTTATTATAAGATAACACTCTCAGTTTTTAACTTTATAGCTTATGATTCATTCAAGAATGGAACCTGCTACTTGTGAGATGAGGCTCATGGTAGGAAAGGGAATGCGGAAATTGGCAGCTGCCTGCTGAGTTACATTAAGCAATTGCATCTGGAAGTTGAGCATATATTCCTGTATCCTGATACATATGGTGGGCAGAACAGGAACCAAATGTACTTTCTGCCTTGCCCTACGCAATGAATACCAAAATGTACTCTAACTTGAAAACCTAGAATTGAAATGTATGGAGATTGGCCATAGCTACCTTGAGGCTAACTCAATTCATGCCGTAATAGAGAAATGTCGAAAACACAAAACTATTTATACTCCACACGAGTATAAACTTGTAATAGAAATTGCCAGAAAGAAGCCTCAGCCTTACACTGTCATTCAACCGAGCTACAACAGCGTGTGCGACTTAGAGCAGCTGACAAAACAAGTCATGAAGAATCGAACAAGTGATTCTATGAATGAGAAAGTTAATTGGCTTCACGTAAAGTGGTTTCGTTTCCAAGAAAATTGTTCGATAATTCACTTCAAGTATGGTGTGAAGGACGATTTCCACGAGATTGTGATGAAGCCGTGTAAAACTGATTGGGCAAACATTTCTCTGAAAGTAAATTACAGTGCTCAGCTGCCCATTTCAATTCAGAAAAAGAAAGATTTGTTGAATCTGGTGAAGAATGGTGTAATCCCTTCTGATTACAAGGGTTTCATCAAAAATTTGCCTTCTGTGTTGAAGCTGCATCGACACCGACAGCGGGCAACGATGATTAGAATGTACCAAGAGGTGGTCTTTCTGTTCTGTCTCTTTTATATTCGATATTCCATTGTACATTTTATTGTATTCAAAGTGCTAAAATGCCATAAATGTTTTTCCTTGCGGTTAAAATATTGTATTTGTTGAAAATATCCTGTTTACGCCTTCGTGACTCATAATAAAACTGTTAGTACTATGTCCAAAAATTGTATACTTGTTAGTGCTCAGTTGTGCTACGTCCCGACTTAAGTGCAAAAAAGCACATTAAAATGAGAAAATATTGAGAATTGCCTCTTAAATTCTTTAGAATTATGGCTCAGATGAATTATGCTTCATAAAAAATCAGTGTAATAGCATTTAGAAACAATGGATTATAACGAAATATCAATTTCAAGTTTTGTTTTGCGATTTCCCACAAATTGTTAAAAGTGGACATAGAACTAGTGTGCTTTAAGGTATCGACGTATAAAAGTGTACATAATATGATAGAATACGCACAAACATCTACAATAATAGCTTACTTGCAATGCAGATAACGTAGAACGTACGTGACTGAAAGAAATCCTTTACTCCTGTACGATGTTTTCAGAACCTTATTTTTCTTCTTCTTCTTCTTCTTCTTCTTCTTCTTCTTCTTCTGTTTACCCTCCAGGGTCCGTTTTTCCCTCGGACTCAGCGAGAGATCCCACCTCTACCGTCTCAAGGGCAGTATCCTGGAGCTTCAGACTCTGGGTCGGGGATACAACTGGGGAGGATGACCAGTACCTTTCCCAGGTGGCCTCACCTCCTATGCTGAACAGGGGACTTGCGTGGGGATGGGAAGATTGGAAGGGATAGACAAGGAAGAGGGAAGGAAGCGTCTGTAGCCTTATGTTAGGTGCCACCCCGGCATTTGCCTGGAGGAGAGGTGGGATACCACGGAAAACCACTTCCAGGATGGCTGAGGTGGGATTCGAACCCACCTCTACTCAGTTGGCCTCCCGACGCTGAGTGGAACCCGTTCCAGACTTCGTATCACTTTTCAAATTTCGTGGTAGAGCCGGGAATCGAACCCGGACATCAGGGGGTGGCAGCTAATCACACTAACCACTACACCAGACCAGAAACCTTTTCCCGGTAAAAAAAAAAATAATGTATTGGAATGTATTCGAAAATCAACATTATTGAAGACACCTTAATGTGTGAAATATTTGGGAAAAAAGTCGTCCATCGGCGGGATTCGATTAGCGACCCCGCGCTTACATAAAGGAGCTCTTGCTTGCCGCTGCGCCACGAGTTGGTTGTCTTTTTCATTAATTAATTTCTCGGAAACGGCTGAGAATTGCGCCTTACTACTTGCACCAGTTATACTCCAGGTCATCCCCTACACGTGTACCAAAGATGGATCGAATCGGTCACCCATGCGCCAGAGAGAGATTTATTAAAGAAATAATAAATCGTCCGTCCTCCACTCAGGGTGACCATTCAAATCCGGAATAGTGCTGGTTACTGAATGCATGATTCGAAGCAGTGTATCGATTCATTCAAGTGTCCGAGTGAATCGATTCACAGGAACGGCGAGCTCACGGCACACGATTCAGCTTACTCCCAGCGGACAGTGCTGAGTGGCGCACCCACTGGACGTTGACGGGGAGCCGAGCTTCCGCTGCAGCGAGACAGTGAATCATGGCACATCGAAAGAATCGTGAACGTGCGCGGCTCAGTGAGACACGTGATACACACGGCTCCTTATCGGCTCACTGGACACGCGGAGAGCCGAGCTTCCGCTGCAGCGAGACAGTGAATCATGGCACATCGAAAGAATCGTGAACGAGCACGGCTCAGTGAGACACAAGATACTCACGGCTCCTTATCGGCTCACTGGACACGCGGAGAGCCGAGCTTCCGCTGCAGCGAGACATACAGTGAGCCATGCTACACTTAAAGAATCGTATGCTAGAATGGACTCTCGAGCTCAGCTCATTTGAAAATAATACCCATTTGTATTCACTGTCCGCTTCTTACAGGGAGGTTTAAATAATAGATGGATTTAATTGCAGTGTTAAAAAGGTAGTCACAACATAATTCTGAAGTAGCTAGTAAGTAGGTAGGCTATTAGGTTATACTATTTATTAGTTTAATGAATCTTAGTACTATAACTTAGTTGACATTTGACAATTAAACTCGACTCTAGCCTGCCCTATGACTATCAGTCAGGCTCATGACCACTCAAAAGTACCTGTTTTATATTGGGAAGAACGGCTCAGTATTCTCTCAGTTCATATGTCACATCGTTGCACAAGACTGCAATCATATGTGGACAGACGCAATAACAGTATGTTGAATCAGAAAACCAGCGGGCTACTGTACATCTCGGGTAGCCTATACAAAATATGACGATTTAAAAAAATTTCTCAGCTGATAGAAAAATACTTCTTTTTTAAAATGACTGAGCGAGTTGTCGTGCTGTTAATATCGCGTGGCTATGCGCTTGCATTCGGGGGATGGTGGGTTCGAAACCCACCGTCAGCAGCCGTTAAGATGGTTTTTCCGTAGTTTCCCCATTTTCACACCAGGAAATGCTGGGACTGTACCTTAATTCAGGCCATGGCTGCTACCTTCCTAATCCTAACCTTTCCCACCCTGCGTCGCCCGAAACCTTCGATGTATTAGAGTAACTAGCATTTTTTCTAAGAGAGGAGTACATAATATGAAGACCAGATGGCAGCTGCGAGCACTGAGTGCTGTTGCTGCTGTCTTACCAGCACATACTACACAGATGCAGTAGGAGCGGTGACCAATGAGCCGTGAATCGGATCACTGTATCGATTCAGTAACGTGAACGGAATCAAATGAATCGATTCAGTAAAATGAATCGAATGTCCAATCACTAATCCGGAACACAATAAAGTTAACAATTTCAATAGAATTTAACAACATCAAAAAATGGCATTTATAATTGTTAACGCTGTTATTGCCTTCGTTTTTTTTTTCTTCTGGGGATGTTAATCATGTTCTCAGGTATAGAAGGTGACTTCGCCAACGTGTCTCCACCAATGTCATCCTTTTTCAACATACATGCAGGTTATAACAAGCCTTTTCGCCGGTTCAAATTGCAAGCCGCAACTCTCACCCAATTTCGAAAAAATGCAATTTGAATATTTCGAGATTGCTCCACAAGACCAACCCAGCTCACGATATGTTCCCACAATGAATAGAAAACGCAGCGAGCAAGCTGTTAGCTCAACGATAATTAATGAGCTCTTGCTTGACCATATTAACTATATTAACTAGTAGCCCATAAAATAAAAAATTAGTTCCCGAAAAGTCAATGAGGAAGGTAATGCGAATGACAGGAAGCATGACCAACAAATGGCAAATAAGTTAATATAGGAAGGACATCTGATTCAGAAAGTGATGGAACCATCTAGAGGGAAGAATATTCTGGATGTGGTGCTGGTAAAACCAGATGAGCTCCATAGAGAAACCGAAGTAATAGATGGTGTTAGTGATCACGAAGCTGGGTTTTTTTGGTAGTTAAAAATAAATGGTCCACCTATGTGGTGTAGTGGTTAGTGTGATTAGCTACCACCCCCGGAGGCCCGAGTTCAATTCCCGGCTCTGCCACGAAATTTGAAAAGTGGTACGAGGGCTGGAACGGGGTCCAATCAGCCTCGGGAGGTCAACTGAGTAGACTGAGTAGAGGGGGGTTCGATTCTCTCGTCAGCCATCCTCGAAGTGGTTTCCCGTGGTATCCCACTTCTCCTCCTGGCAAATACCGCGATGGTACCTCACTTCAGGCCACGGCCGCTTTATTCCCTCTTCCTTGTCTATCCCTTCCCATCGTCCCATCCCCTGACAAGACCCTTGTTCAGCATAGCAGGTGAGGCCGCCTGGGCGAGGTACTGGTCATTCAACCCAGTTGTGTCCCCAGAACCAAAGTCTCACGCTCCAAGACACTGCCTTTGAGGCGGTAGAGAGTCCGAGGGAAAAACCAAACCTGGAGGGTAAACAGATTAAGTAAGTAAAAATAAATGTGAAAGAAAGGAAGGTAATCAAATTAGTACAATTAGGCAGTACCATATGGCTGATAAAACAGGCATGAGGGAGTTTTTAGAAAGTAACTATGATCGGTGGAACACGAAAAATAAAATATGAACAGACTCTGTGATAGGTTTAAAGAAATTGTTCAGAAATGTGAAAATAGGTATGTACCTTTAAAGGTGGTAAGGATTGGTGAAAATCCACTCTATTATAACAGAGAAGTAAAGAGACTGAGAAGGAGGTGCAGGTTGGAAAGAAATAGAGTTAGAAATGGCTATGGAAGTAAGGAGAAATTGATGGAACTTACTATGAAATTGAATCTAAAAAAGAAGGCAGCTAAGGATAACATGATGGCAAGCATAATTGGGGTCATACAAATTTTAGTGAAAAATGGAAGAGTATGTTTTGGTACTTTGAGGCAGAAACAGGTTCCAAGAAGGACATTCCAGGAATCATTAATGAACAAGGGGAGTGCGTATGCGAGGATCTTCAAAAGGCAGAAGTATATTCAGTCAGCAGTATGTAAAGATTGTTGGTTACAAGGATAATGTCCAGATAGAGGAGGTGACCAATACTAAAGCAGTATTAACATGACAACAATGCCATTTACAGTAAGATACTAAAGTTGAAAACTAGAAAAGCAGCTGGAATTTATAAGGTTTCGGGGGATATACTGAAGACAATGGGTTGGGATATAGTACCATATCTAAAGTACTTATTTGATTATTGTT
This sequence comes from Anabrus simplex, assembly GCF_040414725.1. Taxonomy (NCBI): domain Eukaryota; kingdom Metazoa; phylum Arthropoda; class Insecta; order Orthoptera; family Tettigoniidae; genus Anabrus; species Anabrus simplex. The sequence continues at coordinate 49,670,741 of NC_090271.1, forward strand.
TGCATGAAGGAACTATACCAAATGAATGGATAGTTGCTATAGTAGCCCCTGTGTGTAAAGGAAAGGGTGATAGACATAAAGCTGAAAATTACAGGCCAGTCAGTTTGACATGCATTGTATGTAAGCTTTGGGAAAGGTTCTTTCTGATTATGTTAGACATGATTGTGATATTAATAACTGGTTTGATAGAAGGCAGTTTGGGTTTAGGAAAGGTTATTCCACTGAAGATCAACTTGTAGGATTCCAGCAAGATATCCTGGATCCAGGATGTCAAATGGACTGTATCGCGACTGATCTACTTAAGGCATTTGATAGTGTAGTTCCTGGGAGACTACTGGCAAAAATGAGTGCAATTGGACTTAACAAAAGAGTGACTGAATGGGTGGCCAAGTTTCTAGAAAATAGAACTCAGAGAATTAGAGTAGGCGAAGCTGTATCTGTCCCTGTAATAATGAGTAGGGGAATTCTTCAATGCAGTATTATTGGACATCTATGTTTTCATATATGTATCAATGATATGTGTAAAGAAGTGGAATCAGATATAAGGCTTTTTGCAGACGATGTTATTCTGTACAGAGCAATAAGTAAGTTACAAGATTATGAGCAACTGCAAAATGACCTCGATAATGTTGTGAGATGTTCAGTAGGCAATGGTATGATGATAAACGGGGTTAAAAGTCAGGTTGTGAGTTTCACAAATAGGAAAAGTCCTCTCACTTTTAATTACTGCGTTGATGGGGTGAAAGTTCCTTATGGGGATCATTGTAAGTATCTGGGTGTTAATATAAGGAAAGATCTACATTGGGGTAATCACATAAATATGACTGTAAATAAAGGGTACAGATCTCTGCACATGGTTATGAGGTTATTTAGGGGTTGTCGTATGGATGTAAAGGAGAGGGCATGTAAGTCTCTGGTAAGACCCCAACTAGAGTATGGTTCCATTGTATGGGACCCTCATCAGGATTATTTGATTCAAGAACTGGAAAAAATCCAAAGAAAATCAGCTTGATTTGTTCTGGGTGGTTTCCGACAAAAGAGTAGCGTTACAAGAATGTTGCAAAGTTTTGGGCTGAGAAGACTTGGGAGAAAAGAGACGAGGTGCTCGACTAAGTTGTATATTCCGAGCTGTCAGTGGAGAGATGTTGTGGAATAACATGAGTAGACGAATAAGTTTGAGTGGTGTCTTTAAAAGTAGGAAAAATCAAAATATGAAGATAAAGTTGGAATTCAAGAGGACAAATTGGGGCAAATATTCGTTTATAGGAAGGGAAGTTAGGGACTAGAATAACTTACCAAGGGAGATGTTTAATAAATTTCCAATTTCTTTGCAATCATTTAAGAAAAGGCTAGGAAAACAACAGATGGAGAATCTGCCACCTGAATGTTCAGTGTTGAATGTTGCAAATATAAGAATAGTTATTGAATCGGACACTGACATCGCTTGACTTTGCTAGAACCTCGATCGAACTTTCTACGATCGATTTCTTGAGTGAAACGGAAAAGTGTAAACACATTACCTGAAATATGCAGTGAGAGTAGGGAAAACCGCTCCGTCAAGACGAGTCCATGAACTAACCAAGCAAACGTCGTTGCTCTAAGGTTTCTGACCAGATACAACATCATTATTAGCTAAGTCATCTTGCTTGATTTATAAACTATCATAATAATAATCTTTCTTTCTCTCTTTCTTTCTTTCTTTCTTTCTTTCTTTCTTTCTTTCTTTCTTTCTTTCTTTCTTAATCTGTTTACCCTCCAGGGTTGGATTTTCCCTCGGACTCAGCGAGGTATCTCACTTCTACTGCCTCAAGGGCAGTGTCCTGGAGCGTGAGATATTGGGTCGGGAGATACAACTGGAGTAGATGACCAGTACTTCGCCCAGGTGGCCTCACATTCTATGCTGAACAGTGCCTTATGGGAGGGATGAGAATACTGGAAGGGATAGACAACGAAGAGGGTAGGTGGCGGCCTTTCACTCATCGATATAACATATATAAAATTGAATTAAAAGGAAAAATATGAAAGTAATATTCATTAAATAACATACTCAATCTTCGGACTATCTACTCACGCTTAGTTCTTACCCGATTACTTACACATACAATATTTGATGGGCGCCAGCTACAACTCAGTGCAGCAATAAGAGAATGAGAGTCTTGAATATCTCTAGGGTGTGGGTTAAAATACTTACATAGACAACATACCATATAGGTTCTGGGAAAAGGATATGTGCGTTTGGTTTCCCCATTAAATTTGAGGTTATCTAATTCTACCATTGAAGTAAAACGATAAATTAATTTGATAGAACAAAATATATTCTTTAAATTATTTCGATAAAAATAGTACGACTGGCTGCGATAAAACAGATGAGAATATAAAAGTATGACAATACAACTGAAAGAAACTTAGGCATTAAATTTGAAATCCTCTTGACCGGACATTTAAAAACTGTACAAGAAATGTAACCCTCACTGTTCACTTGACTGTACCTTCAACACTTTGAGTGTAATTACGATTTATTCCTTTGAGTTGGTGCCTGCTAAAGGTATCTCAAGCCTAATTTGGTGATGTATCCTTTTTGTTTCACTGACGAGATAAGCATGGCTTGAAATTAAATTCACACTCCGAACATTTAATCCATATGGCTACTGGCGACTAAGTATCCATGTGACTGCTGCTTCTCCATCCAGATGACTGACTACTACCATCTCCGTAGTACTCCGTATGGCAAGGCTCGGTATTCCACTGACTTCATGGCAAGTCTCTCCGTTCATATGACTTCATGGTAAGCCTCTTCCTTCAACTGAACTGACCGACTGAGGTCTTACCTTCCAATTGGCTCTAACTAACTGAGCGACTGAGGCCCCGATAAGACTTTTACCTGCCGGGCAAGTTTTAAGAGCTGAACATTATTAGCTGTATTTCTGGTGACATACAACTCAAATGAGCATAGTATACTGAAAAAAGCATTATACTGTAACAGTGACATATATTGTACTGCAGAATTTTGAACATTAATGTTTCCTTTGAGTTTCAACTCTCACACTAGCCTCTCGCATTGATAGCGTAGGGAACACATTTTATACGTCAAGCTTTCGTAAAGAAATTCTAAAAGGATATAAAATCAAAACCTATTTGGAAATAATTTCAAAAAGGATTTAATTTTCTACTTTTTCAGTTTTCAGACATTAGGTATAAATTAGTCCTATGTATTCCACTCAACCCCAGCTTCCTCGTAGCGTAAAGGCTAACGCTCTCAGTTCATAATACGAGGTTTTCAGGGTCGAGTCTTTATTATCACGAATCTTTCATTTCATTATTAGCGTTGTATTAATCTGTATACCTCTTTACATACGTTCTTTTGTTAATATATTTCATTGAAATGTTTAATCACAATATTATGTCTACTAGGAAAATGCTTTATATGTGTGCTACTTATACGATAAAGTGATGTTACGATTAATAGCATATAAGACTGTCGCCCAGGTAGCAGATTCCCTATCAGTTCTTTACATAGTCTTCTTGTAAATGATTTCGAAGAAATGGAAACTATTCCATTCCCGAATTCCTCTTCCTATGATGGATGTTTACCCCGATTAGTTCTTTAACAGATGACATAATTGTTTATAGAGAAATAAATAACATTGAGGATTGTTCAGAATTACAAAGGGACCTTGAAAGAATCCAACAATGGGTTGAAGAAAATAATATGAAGGTTAATGGAGGCAAATCAACTGTTACAACTTTTACAAACAGGAGTTTTACTACTGAATTTGAATATACTTTCGATGAGGTTAGTTATCCCAAAAGATGGCAAGTGCAAATACTTAGGTGTGAGATTTGAAAGTAATTTGCACTGGAAGGGTCATGTTGATGACATCGTCGGGAAAGCATACAGATCGTTGCATGTCATAATGAGGCTACTTAAAGGATGCAACAAAGAATTAAAAGGAAAAAGTTACTTAAGTATGGTTCGTCCATTATTGGAATATGCAAACAGTGTTTGGGATCCTCACCAAGAATACCTAATAAAAGAAATAGATAGTGTGCAGAGGAAAGCAGCAAGATTTGTAACAGGGGATTTCAGGAGAAAGAGTAGTGTATCAGAAATGTTAAAGGAACTTGGGTGGGAAACTTTAATTAAGAGAAGGGAGAAAACTAGACGTTTAGGATTATATAGAGCCTATACAAGAGAAGAAGCATGTGGAGATATCCGTGAGAGGCTTCAGTTGGAAAATAATTATATCGGCAGGACAGACCACAAATATAAAATTAGAAGGAATTTTAGCAGAAGCGATTGGGGTAAATTTTCATTCATTGGGAAGGGCGTGAAGGAGTGGAACAGTTTACCAGGGGTAGTGTTTGATCCTTTTCCAAAATCTGGGCAGATATTCAAGAAGAGAATAAACAGCAACAAAATAAATGAAGTGTTAGAGGGCATTCGACCAGTGCAGGTTATTGCAAATAAAAAAATATGTATGAATAAATTAATTCCATCCCCTGGTCTAAGGAGTTTGGACAGCCAAAGTACGGGACTGCCTGTAAGGGTGAAGTACAGTGGGGACTTCGAGGGCCCTGGAACCGCTACGGGAGCTGTGAAGTTTAATCTTATACCAGTTGTATAGTAGGCCTATCATTTGAAGTAATTCCACATACCGTATATCAGTTGACTATATTTGTAAGTAGTACAGGAGATATTATAAGTAGAATTTTGTAAACAATATAAATTTATTAAGGATGAGCTGTGTGTTTAATAGAACAAATTGTTAGCATAAATGTATAATATTGTATTATAGGAAAATTTTCTTCTCTTGTTAGTTTAATATTTAGTGCTTGACAATAATGTATTTTAGTGTACCATTTACCACCGAGGTAGACACCTCATTTGCAAATAAAGAGATTTTGATTTGATTTGAGTACCTTCCAACTTTATCTTCATAAAGTTAAACATTAGAATGAAATGCATTATCAATAAATGGAAGCATGTGGAGTCCGCCTCTGTGGTGTAGTGGTTAGCGTGATTAGCTGCCACCCCTGGTGGTCCGGGTTCCATTCCCGGTTCTGCCACGAAATTTGAAAAGTGGTATGAGGGCTGGAACGGAGTCCACTCAGCCTCAGGAGGTCAACTGAGTAGAGGTGGGTTCGATTCACACCTCAGCCATCCTGGAAGTGGATTTCCGTGGTTTCCCACTTCTCCTCCAGGCAAATGCCAGAATGGTACCTTACTTAAGGCCACGGCCGGTTCCTTCCCCCATCACCCATCCCATCCCTCCACAAGCATAGCAGGTGAGGCCGCCTGGGCGAGGTACTGGTCATTCATCCCAGTTGTATCCCCCGACCCAAAGTCTGAAACTCCAGGACACTGCCCTTGAGGGGGTAGAGGCGGGATCCCTTGCTGAGTCCGAGGGAAAAACCGACCCTGAAGGGTAAATAGATTAAGAAGAAGAAGGAAGCATGTGGAACTAAACGAGGTCACAGAGCTAGTTGCAAATAGAGGATCGTGGAGATACTTAATCAATTCACAGAAGCCTCCAGAACCTTTTAGCTCAGTCATCTATTTTATGCTTTAAGGCTTTAAGTTAACGAAACTAATACCCTTCAAAGCTATCACTCAATTGATTAAGAACATTCTTGGGCTTCTAATACTTTCCCATAAGGAAAATGTGGGTGTATATACGTATATGGAAGCGCGTGAAAAAAAAGTTTAGAACAACGGCAGGGAACAATTTTTAATGTAAATTAGAAAGACGATGAAAACCTGCGTACCTTCTATTACGGAGCGAGCAACTTAAGCAATCTACTACGAGAATACATTCCAAAAACGCTGCCTTGCATGACAGGTTATAACTGGCGTAAAAAAATGTAATTTCGAGATTTTAATCCCAATTAGGTATTGATTTTGAAGCTCATAGATTAAAATCACGAAAGCTTGACATAAATCGTTGTCCATAACTCTTAAGACTCTCCTTATTAGGCTCTTTGAAGATAATCAACAGATGCAAGCACAGGAAAATAAGACAATCGAAATGAGCTTCATACATCTGACGACAGATAGCACCACACTCGAAAGCGAGAAGTCGCTGAAAATCAGTCTGGCCAACTCCGTATATCGGTGTCTAGCTCCGGGTAGCTACTCAGCGCTTGCGCGGAGGTGGTTGCACGCAAGGCAAAGTACCAGCTGATTTACACCCCCCAGGTAGTTTACCTCCCGGGCAACTGCCAACCACTTTACCAGCAGATGGTAGAACCGGCCCTTAAGTAATATATTTTATTCCCCAGGGTTTTGCCCTATAAAGAGTTAAATGGTGAGTGGATGCAGTGGCGTACCCACAACATAATTTCAGTCCATTAGTCCAGGCCAGTAGCGTGGATACAACTTTTCCTTGGAAGGGGTTCCGAAAAGAATGTTTATTTTTTATTTAGCATTTACTTTACGTTACACCGTAGGTCTTATGGCGACGATGGGAAAGGAAAGGGCTAGGAGTAGAAAAGAAGCAGTCCTGGCCCTAATTAAGTTACATCCCCAGCATTTGCTTGGTGTGAAAATGGGAAAACACGGAAAAACATCTTTAGGGCTGCCGACAGTTGGGTTCAAACCCACTATCTCCCGGATGCAAGCTCACAGCTGGCGCCTCTAACCGCACAGCCAACTCGACCGGTGGATATGAAAAGAAAGCCAGTCCCACCGAGTGCCGTGACGGATCTTCAGTAGATATTGATGGTTTTGATTGTTATCATGTAATCATATCCAACAATCGAAATCATAGCTTCTGTACTCTTTACATATACCGGCTGCATTATTCAAACTGTTCGTAAAATTGATGATATCGTTCTTCGTTTGTGAGGAAGTAGAATCTTCATTTAATTTGTCTTCTTAAAAAAAGGAACCACTTTGGTACTACGCTCCGTGACCTTCCAGGTTGTAGGTATTTCGTTTACGGGGGACTCATGGCCATTTCTACTGCACCCACAAACAAGGCTGTATCTTCCCCATCCCATGCCTTTCTTAACTCTGTCAGTGCCGGGAATCGAATGCAGAATGCCTTAAGTCAAATTCTAAAATAAGGAGTCCTAAAAGTAAACAGCCGGCCCCGCGGTGTAGGGGTAGCGTGCCTGCCTCTTACTAGAGACCCCGGCTTCGATTCCCGGCCAGGTCAAGGATTTTCACCTGGATCTGAGGGCTGGTTCGAGTTACGCTCAGCCCACGTGCTTATAATTGAGGAGCTATCTGACGGCGAGGTGGCGGCCCCAGTCTAGAAAGCCAGGAATAATGGCGGAGAGAATTTGTCGTGCTGACCACACGGCACCTCGTCATCTGCAGGCCTTCGGGATGAACAGCGGACGCTTGATAGGCGATGGCCCTTCGGGGTTGCTACGCCATGGAGTCTGGTTTGGAAAAGTAAACAGAGAAGGAAACGACATCCCTGCAAGGCTCTTTAGCTTCCAGCTAGTTCTTCCCTCCGGTCTCGCGCATTTAGGACACTTGAAAAACGTACGCCTTAATAAATGCTCCTCATAAATCCTTTGTAAAAATACTAACTGCATCTATTTATAACAATAATCACAAACGCCTGCTTTTAATGTGGCTCAGTTGGTTGAGCCGCTGTCCTTCTGAGTCCGAGTTCGCAGGTTCAAATCCCGGCTTGGGTCGGTGGACTCTACAACGGTGTTGAAATGGCAACAGCTCCATGTCGTTGATTTCTGGCACGTTCATAAAAATTATACCTACGAATATTAGGGTCACAAAACTGTAACTGTATACTACTACCGTCTTACTAATAAAAAGTCCGTATACAGTTGTTTAACTCTTGTATTGTTATACAGTGAATAAACCCTGTATAAGCGTTTTACGTTTTTCTTACTAATAAACGATGTATACGCACTGTATTACTTTACAGCACGTACACACTCGTTCCAAGGCGTAGGAATCTCTTCCTGCAATTCACTGACGTATTTCGCACGTTCACCGCCTTTATGATCGCTTCTGCTAGTTGTCTACGAGCAAAACTTTCCGGAAAGTCGCACAGTAACACGGCATATCGGAAAGGCAGTGGCAAAACTAAGTGAGGCAGCTGGAAATTGGCTTATACTGACATCAACATTTCTTCAGCTTGCTTGTGTAATGAACGCCAAAAAAGAAATGGAAATGCTTAAGAAAAGATCAATAGCTCCTAACTGGGATAGTACGGAATACGTAAGCAATGGTAATTGAATCGGCGAGTTGAAAAGGGTACACATTCCAAAATCCTTACTTTTCAGGAGATAGGAAAAACTGTTTTGTAGCTTAAAAGAAAGGTTTGATCAGAAAAGTTTCTATTAGGCATTTATACATCATATTCCTGCGTATTCAACTACAAAGTATGGAAATCATTTCACGTACAGTTTTCAAGTTATACCATTTTTTATGTCAAGAAATATGTCCCTTTGATACCCAAATTTGAGAAAGATCTAAGATCTTTGTAGAGGCAGATAATGTATAATAAACTCGCAATTTCAAAAGTCTATTAAGCAGTAACACATTATTACACAAACATACGCCCAACCATAATTTCTTATATAGTTCTTCATTGTCATTCCGTGAGACAGCTGGAAATTGACTTATATTTATATCAACATTTCTTCAGCTTGCTTGTGTAATGGACGCCAAAAAAGAAATGGGGTAGTACGGAAAACGTAAGCAATTGTAATTGAATCGGCGAGTTGAAAAAGGTACACATTCCAAAATCCTTACTTTTCAGGAGATAGGAAAAACTGTTTTGTAGCTTAAAAGAAAGGTTTGATCAAAAAAAGTTTCTATTGGGCATTTATACATCATATTTCTGTGCATTCAAATTCAAATACAAAGTATGGAAATCATATTACGTATGGTTTTCAAGTTATGCCAATTTTTATCTCGAGGAATATGTCCCCTTTTATACGGTAGGTACTCAAATTTGAGAAAGATCTTTTTTTTTTTTTTTGCTAGTTGCTTTACGTCGCGCCGACACAGACGATGGCGACGATGGGACAGGGAAGGGCTAGGAGTGGGAAGGAAGCGGCCGTGGCCTTAATTAAGGTACAGCCCCAGCATTTGCCTGGTGTGAAAATGAGAAACCGCAGAATACCATTTTCAGGGCTGCCGACAGTGGGGTTCGAACCTACTGTCTCCTGAATACTGGATACTGGCCGCACTTAAGCGACTGCAGCTATCGAGCTCGGTGAGAAAGATATTTGTAGGGGCAGATAGTGTCTAATAAACTCGCAATATCAAAAGTCTATTAAGCTGTAACACATTATTACGCAAAAATACGCCCAACCATCATTTCTTTTATAGTTATTCATTGTCATACCGTCTCTTTAACGTGTTTTAGTTTACGAAGATGTCTAACCTCCATAACCTGTGAATGGTGTATGTCTTCTATGTTTAAAATATGGTGAACATCATCAACGTTATCGTCCATTCTTTCAACGTGTGTTCAATGTTAAATTGATAAATCGAATATTTCACCACGATTATATTACTGTAGACAATAAATACCACGGAAATAAACTGCTCACTCGTTTCTTTTTCCGCTACTCGCCGCTATACAACGCTTATACAAGGGTCCTGGTCTGTATAAGCAATTCAACGAATAACTATACAGGTGTATATACAGGAAGCTTATACGCGGTTTATTAGTAACGAATTTCACATAAACGGTGTATAAACCTTGTATAAAAGTTATACACCGTTTATTGGTATGACGGCTACGGTATATTCTGTATCCCAAGCTTGCGAGGGAAACTAATAGGACAAGGTAAACCCTACCTAGCATATGTTGACACATGTATTTTTCTTTACCAACTAACAAAATATCTATACCCATACCCCTTACATTATATCTATATATATATATATATATATATAGATATATATATATATATATATAATAACTTGTCCTGACTGACTGACTGACTGACTGACTGATTCATTATCGCCGAGCCAAAACTACTGGACATAAAAAAAATTAAATTTTGGGGATACATTCATATTAAGTTGTAGGTGCTCGCTAAGAGAGGATTTTTGGATATTCCATCGCTAAGGGGGTGAAAAGGGGGGGGTGAAATTTTATTGTTTTTGGAAAATCCAGTTAATGGGAGGGTGAAAATGGGGTGAATATTTAAAATGAGCGTATCTATATCTCAAAATTTGAAAGTTTACAAATGTAAAAATTGGTATTTAGAATCTCCTTTCAACATAAAGAAACACGTGTTTTATGTTTTCGGAAAATCCCAATAGGAGGGGTGAAAAGGAGTGAAAAGAGGGTTGAATGCCTTTAATGAAGATACTTATATCTCAGAAACTGAAGATATTACAGCCTGGAAAAAGGTATTTGGGATATCCTTTAAAAATAAAGAAGCATGTACTTTTTGGTTTTGGAAAATCCAAATAGTGGAGGGTTGAAAGGGGGGTGAATTATTAAAATGAGTGTACCAATATCTCAAAACTTTACAGATGTAAAAATTGGTACTTAGAATCTATTTTCAAGATGAAGAAACACGTATTTTTTGTTTTAGGAAAATCCAATAGGAGGGGTGAAAAGCGGTGAAAAATGGTTGAATGCCTTTAATAAGGATACTTAAGGATACTGAAGATGTTACAGACCTGAAGATCGGTATTTGGGATCTCCCTTATAAATAAAGAAACATGTATTTTTTGTTTTTAGAAAATACAAATAGTAAGAGGTGAAAGGGGGGTGTATTTTAAAAATTAGTGTAACTATTATCTCAAAACTTCAAAAGTTTGCAGATGTAAAAAAATTGATATTTAGAATCTTCTTTCAAAATTAAAGAACACGTATTTTTTGTTTTCTGTAAATCCCAATAGGGGGGGGGGGGTGAAAAGTGTGAATAAGGGGTTGAATGTCTTTAATGAGGATACGTATATCTCAGAAACTTAAGATATTACAGACCAAATAGTTAGTATATGGAATCTCCTTTATATATACAGAAACATTTATTTTTGTTGTTTATGGAAAATCTAATTAATGGGGGTTAAACAGGAGTGACAAATTGGGGTGAATTTTTAGAAAGACTATATATCTCAGAAACGTAAAATGTTACAGACGTAAAAACTGGTATTTGGTATCTCCTCTTAAAGCAAAGAAACAGGTATTCTTGGAAAATCCAATGAAGAGTCGGGGGGAGGGGTGAAAAATTGAAAAATTAATTGAAATAAGTGTATGAGGATACTTACATCTATTAAAAACTAAAGTTTTTACAGACGTGAAAAGTGGTATTTAGATCATCTTTAAAAAATAAAACGACGCATTTGGGGGGGGGGGGGGGGAACCATCTTTGGGGGCGGGTGTGAAAAGGAGTTGAATTCGTTTCATGAGGACACATATATCAAAAGCTGAAGATAATCGACGTTTAGAAGAAACAAATATTTTTTGCCGGAAAATTCACTTAGGGGGGGGGGGGGAGTGTGAAAGTAAGTGAAAAAAGTGATTTTTTTTTTAATGGGAATACTTATATCTCAAAACTGAAGGTAACACACGTGAACATTGGTATTTGGAACCTCCTTTAAACATAAAGAAACACGCCTTATTTTTTCTTTGGGGGGGGGGGGGTAATTCAACTTAACCGCAGTGGGGAGAAAACGGAGGTGAGACCAATTGATTTTACTGTTCCTAATGTATTAACTTATAAGGACCCTACGTCTCTCAGGCGGCAGCGCACTGGCCTCTCACCGCAGGGTTTCGTGGTTCAAATCCCGGTCACTCCATGTGAGATTTGTGCTGGACAAAGCGGAGGCGGGACATGTATTTCTCAGGATACTCCGGTTTTCCCCGTCATTATTCATTCCAGCAACACTTTCCAATATCATTTCATTTCATTTGTCATTCATTAATCATTGCCCCAGAGGAGTGTGACAGGCTTCGGCAGCCGGCACAATTGCTATCCTCACCACTAGCTGGGGGCTTATTCATTCCATTCCTGACCCGGTTGAATGACTGGAAACAGCCTGTAGATTTTCAATGTACTTATTCTGATCATAAACCGATTATTTTTAATCTTTCCTGGGTTCGTTTTCAAGAGCCATATTTTCCTTTGGAGAACCTTCTTAGATTACAGTAGATTCTTCTGGCACATAAATACAAATTTAAACACATTTGAAATAAACGATAGGTATAAGATTGGCCGTACAATTGTTCACTTCTATAATAAGGTCAATAATACACGGAAGTATGTCATTCGTATCGCCAGAAGTCCTGCGCACTTGCCTACGGGCGACAATGGTGCTGGTCATACTGTCATGTATGACATTGGCAGCAGATGTAATTTACCGACAAGTAGAGGTCTTGCATCTTGCTGTGGGGTCCAGAACATCAATAAATAATAATAATAATAATAATAATAATAATAATAATAATAATAATAATAATAATAATACCTAAATTCAACTAATTTCACCCACCCTAATAATAATAATAATAATAATAATAATAATAATAATAATAATAATAATAATAATAATAATAATAATAATAATGTTCTGGACCGTCGTCAAAATGGGCGGACCGTGCTGGAAACGGGTCCTGGACGGGTAATGACTACGATTGCAGTCCGGCCGCCGGTTCAGTACCGCCAAGGCACCCAAGAGGACACCACGCCGGATCTCCTCAAAGATATGACCCACATTAAAAGTGCTTACAGTAAAACATGGCTAAGATTTAGGGACCCAACTGACCGGGTGGAATACCTGGACCTAGCCTGGGAAGTACGAAATCGATTGCTGGAAAAAAGATTGAAAATGGGAGGAACGTTGCCGCAATCTCTCATAACATGAGTCAGATCGCTAATATCGGCGGGTTATATATAAAACGATAAGCATTCAATTATAAGTTTCAGTATAATACCGTAGCGAAGCACGGGTATCTTGCTAGTATATATATATGTTGTGTGTGTGTGTGTGTGTGTGTGTGTGTGTGTGTGTGTGTGTGTGTGTGTGTGTGTGTGTGTGTGTGTGTGTGTGTGTGTGTGTGTGTGTGTGTGTATTTCTTTGCCGCATTATTTGTATAAAATGTCACTTCTTTATAGCTTATCACATGACCATTATTATAAGAAAATTACCGTATTTATTCTAAACCAGAATATTGCGTCGTTACTCAAACTATAATTATATTCTTGCATTCGTTTCACTTGTACTCGAAATATATGAAGTGCTGCAGTTATGTTTGGATGGGAATAACAGAGGTTGGCGGGGGTGGGGTGGAGGGGGTTGTCATCCCGGGGTCCAGATACCCAGGAGTTTTAACGAATGTACTTTTATTAAGCATTATATATATAATGCATATTATTATCAGCTTCTAAAATCCCCACGAATCCACTCTTACTTGGATCCAAGGACACTCATTTTCTTTTTAGGTATTCTATACCACCTAAACTCTGGAAGTTTTAACACTTATCAAAATAAAATTCTGGGTGAAGAACTATCTTAATACCCCGCACCCCACCCCCACCCTCGCCAAACTGAAATCCTGGCTACGCTACTGATCTGAAGGTACTGGAATATATTGTTTCCGAAAATATCTTGACCTCTTACCTGACTCCATCCTCATTTTGAAGAGAATAGCTAACTTGAGTCAACGAATGATGAAGTTGCAATATCCGTTGGACAACTCACAATAGCAACTGTACTATCCGGGTCACACTGGATCGCTGTGGGAACATCCCTTTGCACAGGGTCTCTCTGGGAATTCTCACCCTCTCCCGTTCGCAGGTAACCTACCACTTGTTTACGAGCACCTCATCTCAGCAAATTCTAAAATACGCTGCATAGGTTGAGATACAGGTGGCTCTGGAATTAGCAGCTGTGTTTACAGTTCCTTGGGGTGTTCAGATAAGTGACGACTGACTTCATACGACCCTAATTTCTCACAAGGAGCAGAATTAGTAGACCGTCTAACCCGAGGCAAGTTTCATTAACTTCGCAAATCAGGTGATTAACGAGAAGAGCTGTGTATTAACTTACTGGAATAGAAACTGAGATTAGGTAGTTAAAAACACGTTAGTACAGCTGAAAATACAAAACCTATAATAAGGGGTGTAAATACGTGTTTGGTAAATAGACTTAGAACAACTGGGAACCGTTATTTTTGGTGGATGTCTGGAGAATATCTTGAGGATAATAATAATAATAATAATAATAATAATAATAATAATAATAATAATAATAATAATAAAAATAAAAGAATGCCGCAAACAGAAATTTCCTTCCTTTCTTCTTAATCCGGTAACCCTTCAGAGTTGGTTTTTTTCTCTCGGACCCAGTAAGGGATCCCACCTCTACCGCCTCAAGGGCAGTGTCCTGGAGCGGGAGACTTTGGGTCGGGTGATACAACTGGAGAGGAGGACCATTAGACCACCCAGGTGGCTTTACCTGCTATGCTGAACAGGGGCCTTGAGGTGGGATGGAAAGATTGGAGGGGATAGACAAGGAAGAGGGAAGGAAGCGGCCGTGGCCTTAAGTTAAGTACCATGGCGGCATTTTCCTGGAAGATAAGTGGAAAACCACGGAAAACCACTTCGAGGATGACTGAGGTGGGAATTGAACCCCCCTCTACTCAGTTGACCTCCCGGGGCTGAGTGGACCCCGTTCCAGTTCTCGTACCACTTTTCACATTTCGTGGCAGAGCCGGGAATCGAACCCGGGCCTCCGGGGCTGGCAGCTAATCACGCTAACCACTACACCACAGAGGCGGACGGAAATATAAATCAGTCCGCAAAATTCACCAATCACTTTAGGCAGAGGAAAATTAGCGATAGATTGCCTGGCATTTACAGACGACCTAGCAATCTTAACCCGAGACATTTCAACAGCCCAAAATCAGATTGAACTCCTGAAAGAAATTGCGGGGAAAGTCGGCCTTCAGATATTCTTTAGAAAAGACAGAATACATGACCTGCAAGAAAAAAATACCACACTTCATGGAGACAAAATTTAACGAGTATTACCATTTAAGTATCTTCGTGAAACAATTCAGGGAACTCGAAATAAAAGCCAGTTAAATTAGATTCCAAAAGATGGAAACTGCATACTGACCAACCCAAAATATCTATAACAAAAAAATGTATCTCCAACCACTCAAAATTAAGACATTGCAATACAGTCATAAAACCAGAATGTATTTATGGGTCAGAAATGCTCATTTTAAACAGGAAAACAGACATTGAAAACATTGAGGAAAGGGAGTGCAAAATTATAAGAAAAATTATAGGCCGAAAACTCGCCGACGGACAATACCGACTCAGAGGCAGACAGGAAATCAAACAATACACGAATATTAAGGATGACGTTAGAAAACGCAGGTTAAGATTTGATGGACACAATAAAAGAATGCATCCAGACAAAATTACAGAAGAGATAGCTGAATTCTACGAAAACAGGGGCCGTTTTTCTTTTTTACAATATTGCCTTATGGAATACGATGGGATAGAAAAAAGCGTTGCCTTAATTACTAGTGTGAAAACGGAAAACCACGAAAAGCATCTTCAGGGCTGCCGACAGTGAGGTTTGAACCCACCACCTCCCGAATACGCGCTCACAGCTGCGCGTCCCTACCTGCACTGCCAACTTGCTCGGTGAAACCAGGAGTAAGGCCAATACAGTCACAACGAAATGGATTGGCGAAATCAAAACCGATTTGAAACAGGCAGGAACTACACCAGCAAATGTCCAAAACAGGGTAGTCTTCAGATCCAAAATTCATAAATGGCCAGTTGACCAAGTGGAAAGTCCAAAGAAGACTGGATAAATCTGGTCTGAAGAGAGAAAGGAAGCCCACAGTAAAACAATGAAAGAAATATGGGCACGAAGGAAGGTAAATGAACGCTTCTAAGTACGTTGCTTAGTCCTAATGGGCTTGTTCGCATTAATAATAATAATAATAATAATAATAATAATAATAATAATAATAATAATAATAATAATGTAACGGCGGTACACCTCAACTCCGCACATTTAAAAGAAGCGCCTTAAAGAACGCTATCTCTCAAACAAAACGTGAAATAGCTACGGCATGAAGTTGGGACATTGACCAGAAGATGTCACCATTGAATTATTGAGTAATGTTGGTATTTTGAAGTTGCCTAAACTGACTGAATTTATTTGTTTTGTTTTGGTTTACGTCAAGAAGTTTGAAGTTTTTTCCACAGATGTCATCTCAAAAAACTCTGGTGCAAGGTACAAGAATTAGTGATTTAAAGAAATTTTGTGTTTATGGGTTTTCATAACTAATTCAACTTTCATTTATTTTGATATTTCAAGGTTTGCAAGACTTCCTTCTCATCCCGCCAGCATTTGAATCTGGCCAATAACAATTTTCTGTAATTATTTTTCAGCCAATCTCTGGCTTCTTGTAGGTTTCTGGCTTAAACAATAAAAATGAGAGGGTGTGTCCGGATTTAGTCCAGAACCCTCTCGAACCGTCCCCTCGAGTATGTAAGCTGAGGCTTTTCTGGCTACCTTGTCTTTTGATCGCCGAATTTCTCAGAGTGTGAGTTAAGACAGGAGGCGGGGCGCCTCATTCTTCGCCAGGCAGTTCATCAGCCCAGGTAATGGCCACCAGTCATATCTCTCTGTAGCTACCTCCGTAGACTTACACGAGGGGAAGGTTCGAATTTCTAACTATGTAACCAACTGTTTTCTAAAATGTAAAACTTCTTTCGGCTAATGTAAAATTTCATAAAGACTTTAAGTGTAAATCGGGGATAGAGAGTGCGTTACCCTCAGGAGTTCCTCTTCAATTTATCTTGAGGTGACTACGATTTTTTAACTCTTTCTGTAAAGCATTAAATTAACCTTTCATTTTAGTCACCTCAGTAGCTTGGGATTAGCCTCTGTATCATCGGGCCCGAGCCGAATTAGGGTTTTATACTTGGTTTCCTAGGAGCACAAGTGTACGCCTCCACACATTGGTTTTTTTTTCTATTTGCTTTACGTCGCACCTACACAGATAGGTCTTATGGCGACCATAGGACAGGAATGGGATGGAAGCGGCCGTGGCCTTAATTAAGGTACAGCCCCAGCATTTGCCTGGTGTGAAAATGGGAAACCACGGAAAACCATTTTCAGGGCTGCCGACAGTGGTGTTCGAACCTACTATCTCCCGAATACTGGATAGTGGCCGCACTTAAGCGACTGCAGTTATCGAGCTCGGTCAATACATTTTGTGTTTGGGTCGGTAATTTGACCTGTTCCTCTTTTCACGAAGGCCTAGTAGTTTGGGTAATATACAGTATACCCCTGTGTACAAAAATTGTAAATTGTATGCATAGTATTATTCATTTGACCTCCCGAGGCTGAGTGGACCGCGTTCCAGCCCTCGTACCACTTTTCAAATTTCGTGGCAGAGCCTGGAATCAAACCCGGACCTCCGGGGGTGGCAGCTAATTACACTAACCACTACACCACAGGGGCGGACGAAACATTTGGTTACCCGGCAAAATTAATTGCAGCTGAGTCATAGGTCGCCCAACAGAGATCCATTTCTCTGCTGTACCTATATTAGAACGGAACGTCAAATTTGACACGCACGTAGCCTTAGTGGTGTCGAATCAAAATGCCTGAACTCCATAGCTGAGGCATTATTATTATTATTATTATTATTATTATTATTATTATTATTATTATTATTATTTGATTCGTTGTGCCCAGCTGTGGAGCGCGTTTGAACTTATTTTGCACAATGTTTCTTCTTCTTTTCTTCCCAATATCTCTTCATTTTTTCACTGTGTTCCTTTCTGCGTGTTTCTGTCCAGCCTGTATTTTTTCTTGTTGGTTTCTCTGCAAATTTATGTTTGTTTACTAAGCTTCTAAATTTCATTCTATCTTGAATGATTTCGTCTTCAATACCCATTTCTTGTAGATCTTCATGAATTTCTGCTAACCAATTGTTGCGGATTTTCAGGGTTAGAGCTAGATTTAGAATTTTCTTTGTCAGCCTTTTGTTATCCATTCTGTGTAGGTGTCCGTAGAATTTTAGTCGTCTCTTTCTGATGGTATCTGTGATTTTTTCTGTGAATTGAAAAATTTCGTGTGGTTTCTTTTTCATCCAAATTCCATTTTCGAACTTTGGTCCTAGGATTTTTCTGAGAATTTTCCTCTCTTGTTTCTCAATGCTTTTCATTTGTGACCTGCCGCCAATGATCAGTGTTTCAGATGCATAAAGTGCCTCTGGTTTGATGACTGTATTGTAGTGTCGTAATTTTGCATTTTTTGATATACATCTTTTGTTGTATCTGTTCCATGTGATTTTGTAAGCCCTTTGCAGTTTAGCAGTTCTTTCTTTGTTAGCTTCCTGATTTAACCCTGCTGGCTGAATAATTTCATCTAGATACTTGAATTTGTCTACTTGGGAAATTATTCCACAATTGGTGATTAATGGTTGATTGTCGAATCTTGATTTAGTTCCTTCCATAAACTGCGTCTTTTCAAATGAAATTTGAAGTCCGGTTTTTGCGGCTATTTCATTCAATTTTTCTATGGATTGGATTGCTTCTTGTCTGTTGTTCGAAAGGATCGCAAGGTCATCTGCGAAAGCTAAGCAGTCAAGGTGAATTTTGTCTTTAAGAAGTCTGCCAATGTTTATACCTTTAGTTTCTTTTCTCCATTCACGAATCACTTTTTCCAAAACTAAATTGAATAGTAGTGGGGATAGTCCATCTCCCTGTCGGACGCCAGTTCTGATTTCGAACGGTTCAGAAATTTCTCCCAAGAACTTAACTTTTGATGTTGTGTTGGTCAGAGTTTGTTTAATCAATTCCCTCGTTTTCCTGTCGACTTGAAATTCCTCTAGTATGTTGAACAGGGTCTGCCGATCTATGGAATCATACGCTTTTTTGAAGTCAACAAAGGTGATTACTGTTTGTTTGGTTTTGCGAATCTGTAGTATGGTTTTTAGGTTTAGGATTTGTTCTGCGCAGGATCTCCCTTTTCGGAATCCAGCCTGATAATCTCCGATCAGGTGGTCTGTTTGTTTCTCTAATCTATTAAGTAGAGCTTTAGAGAAGATTTTATATACGAGTGAGAGGAGAGAAATTCCTCTGTAGTTATTAATATCTGATTTGTCTCCTTTCTTGTGAAGCGGGTGAATCAATGCACATTTCCAATCCTCCGGAATTTCTTCAGAAAACCAAATGTCCTGTAAGATTTTTTGAATACTCTGGGCCAGTTTGTCACCACCAATTTTCAACATTTCAGCGATTATTCCATCTTCTCCTGGTGCTTTGTTGTCTTTTAAATCTCTGATTATTTGTTTGACTTCTTGTAATGTGGGGGTTCTGAATCTGGATTAGGTGTTGGTTTTTCATAGGTGAATTGTTCCTTTGGAGATTCACAGTTTAAAAGGTCCATGAAATGGTTTGCTAGGAGTTCACAATTTCCCTTATTACTTGTTTCCAAAGTCCCATCTGTACGTTTGAAACAGAGACTAGGTGCCTGGTAATTGGATAATTCTTCTCTGAATGTTCTGTAGAAGTTCCGTGTATTGTTTTTCTTGAAATCTTCTTCTATTTCTACCAGTCTGTTTTGATCATATTTTCGTTTTTCAGATCTGATGATTTTTGAGGTTTGTTTCTGTGTTTTGAAGAATTCATCACGATTTTGACCAGTTTTATGGGAACTCCAGTTTAGCCAGGACCTAATTCTGACTTCTATGGCCTTGTCACAGGTGTCATTCCACCACCTGTGTTTGCGTTTCCTTGGGGGATTGCTGATGTTTTGTGAAGCTTTCAAGAGTGTGTCCTTGAGTTCTAGCCAGTTTGAAGGAGCATCGTTGGAGATATTCGCAAGGAAATTGTCTGAGTTCTGTCTCAGAAATTCAGGGTCGATTCTTGGGTTTCTGATTGTTTTGGTTTTCTTCCTGTTGGGTTGAAACTTTACTTTAACAAGAGATAGGTGGTGGTCGGAGTCAATAATTCCCTTTTTGACTTTAACGTTCATAATTTCTTTTTGGTTTTTCTTGGAAATAGCCACATGGTCTAGTTGAAATTCTCCTAAATGCATGTTCGGGGATCTCCATGTCATTTTCTTTTGTGGAAGTGCCAGGAAATGGGTTGACATCAATTTTAGATCGAAATTCTCGCAGAAGCCAATTAAACGTTCTCCATTTTTATTGGTTCTTTTGTGAGCAGGGTAAAGTCCTACAGTGGTCCTAAATTTCTTCTCTTTGCCAATTTGTGCATTGAAGTCCCCCAGCAGAATTTTGACATGATGTTTTGGAACTTTGGCTGTAGTTTCTTCTAGTAATTCCCAGAAGTCATCAACCTTCTGTGGGTCTTTTTGATTGTAATTGTTTGTTGGTGCATGTGCATTGATTAGTGTATAAGCTTTGTTTCCTGATTTGATTGTCATTAGCGAAATTCTTTCAGAAGGAGATGTAAAGTATAATACCGAATTTGTGATATTTTTTCTCACTGCAAAACCAGTGCCAAATTGTAATATTTTGTTAGGGAGGAGGGTAGCTGGTTTACCTTTATAAATTCTATAGTTTCCTGATTCAAAATGATTTTCGTCACTGTACCTAGTTTCTTGGAGTGCCAGAATTTGGATGTTGAGTTGGTCTAATGTGTCTGTTAAGTGCTTCAACTTTCCAATTTTGCGAAGCGTGTTGATGTTTAAAGTGCCAATAAAATGTTTTTCCTTTGGGCGAAGAGATTTGGGAAGCTCCGATACATTCCCGCATGATGTTTTCGGTCCCCCAGAATCCGATGACCGAGAAAACCTAGTATGAATACTAGGGCCTGGGGTAGTAGTATCATTAACTGACGTTGCCATCATGCTAGTAAGTTGAAGATAATGGGGAGATTGATCTTTGTCAATCTCATAGTTACAACTAAGGTATTGAGCCTCAGAGGTTGCCTCAAGATGTTTTCTGGCTGTGCCTGTTTTTGGTCCGCGAGAGGTATTTTATTTCCCTCAAGCCCTCCGGACAAGTCCGGCGAGCCCCCCGATCCGCCACCTGGGACGCGCCCGATAGGGGAACAGGCAAAACCCCCACGGGATTATTATTATTATTATTATTATTATTATTATTATTATTATTATTATTATTATTATTATTATTATTATTATTATCCACAGTCTGTTACCAGTCATTCGACCGGGTCAGGAATGGAATGAATGAAGACCCATCTAGCGGCGAGGGTAGGAATTGTGCCGCCTGCCGAAGTCTGTCGCACTCCTCTGGCGCAATGATTAATGAATGACGGCTGAAATGAAATGATATTGGAGAGTGTTGCCGGAATGAAATATGACAGGGAAACCCGGAGTACCCGGAGAAAAACTTGTCCCGCCGACGCTTTGTCCAGCACAAATCACACATGGAGTGGCCGGGATTTGAACCACGTAACCCAGCGGTGAGAGGCCGGCGCGTTTCCGCCTGAGCCACGAAGGCTCTTATTATTATTATTATTATTATTATTATTATTATTATTATTATTATTATTATTATTATTATTATTATTATTATTATTATTATTATTATTATTATTATTATTATTATTATTATTATTACGGGTTTTAGCCGTGGACTGCAGAGGTGAAAGAAGGTGCGGGCTGGAATGGGTCTAACTACAAGGCCAAAAGATGAATTAAAATTTCAATAAAGGTTATATTTTCAAAATAGAAAATCTTAACAAATTTCACATAGAATTTCAACAAATAACAACAAGCCAACATATCAGGTACAAGACCAGGAAAAGCCAAGATTTAAGACGATTTAACAATCTGGGCTTCGAGCCCCAATATTTATAATTCCTGCGCTCTCAGCTCACAACCACAAATTACCAAAGGGCAGAAAACCCCTAATTACATGGAGCACTTGCTCCCACCTAGTAATGTCAAGCCTCCTAGAGGCACCTTTCAAAACACCAGAATGAGCTGACCCGCTCTCAATCTTTCAAGCCTATTCAAGGCAATGCCGTAGTCTACAATCACTTGCTATCAAGGCACAACTTACAATAATTAAACAGGGGTACCTCGTACCCAGCCTACAGGGCCTTAAAAGAAAAATAATAGGTTAATTTAAATGGCCCTAAATGCAAAAAAGGAAAGGAGGCGTGAATTAGCATTCCTAAATACACATTTAAAAATCTAAGAAGCACTAGGCCGATGACACCGGGACTATTCCCAATCTAGGGAGGTGACTCGTATAAGAAAAAGTTTCAACACTTTAAGGACGAGACGAAAATCGGTTATGAAAACGTAGTTACCTCAAATCAAAAATGCAGGGGAGCTCGAGAGGGTAAAGCACTCTCTATCCCCGAATTACAGTTAAAGATATCTGAAGTTTCACAAGGACGGAAGAATTTTACATATTTCAAGAGATAGCTTACATATTAAAGGTTTCGGACTTGCCCCGCGGGTTAAACTGCTGAGCTAGCAAGAAATGAAGATGTTAAACGACCATTACCTTGTTGAAGAGCGGCTGCCTGAAGGAAGAGGCACTACCCGCCCCCTGCTACACGTCCATACACTAAGCTAGATGTTGTTGAAGTGGCGAAGAGCCATGAAAATCAGCAGTTTTTAAACCCTCGGGGAAGTTTCGAGAACTTTCATGAATAATTAAGACACACCCACCGTCTTTTATTGGCTAACATCAAAGTTACACACAAAATTGGAGAAGAAACACATGATCGGTAGGAAATTAATTACAGAAATTCTTGATTGGTTAAAATCAAAACCGGCGGAAGGAAAAGATTAATACTGCCAACCCACAAATGAAAGAACGAAATTTAGTAAAGAGAAAAACTTATGAATACAAAATTTCTTCAAATAAAGTGCCTTCACTTCGCACCAGGGTGCATGATCATAGTTTTTTAATAGAGACATATATAAAAGAAAGTCCACACTTCTTGATCAATAGAAAACGAAACACGTTGACATCCACACAGTATTGACAACTTGGTAATCACAAAATTTTACTTATTGACATCTTCTGAGAAACTTATAAATCGGTCCAGTTTTTAAGGTTCAGAGTTTCTCCAGTAGAGAAGGATTTATTGGCGCAAGATTTAAAATTGCGGCGTAGGGGTGTACCGCCCGGTACAATTATTATTATTATTATTATTATTATTATTATTATTATTATTATTATTATTATTATTATTATTATTATTATTATTATTTATTACCGGGTTTTCGTGGAGCACAAAGAGGTGAACTTAAAACTTTAAAAATGAAGGTTATATATTTTTTCAAATCACAAATTTAACAAACTTTTCACTTCGTGAAATAACAGGGTCACAGGTACAAATGGCAGTTTGATTCAAGAAAGAAAATCGAAGGGTTGGAAATTACAATTGCTGAGCTTCCAACTCCAATTTTACAAGTTTACCACATCGCAAATATTCGTTTGATTAAACAGCAATTTCCAGAGCACTTTGCTCCAAAGGTTACAAATACAGCCTTCCGAAGGCCCCACTCAATATTATACAAAAACCAAAAAGAGTTTATAAGCTCGTCAAATTCAACAAAGGAGACTGGCTCCCAATTTTTTACAACCTACTCAAGGCAACATTACACAAAACCTTACAACCTCTGGCCTCTCTAGACACAACCTACGTCACAAAATGTTCAAGACCCGTTACTGCTTGCAACTAACATTGATTCACAATTTAAACCTTTCAAATACCATGAAAAAAAAGTTCCATAATGTATCCGATAAGGTGCATTTACAGTAAACAAATAATGCACTTGGATAACTCAGTGACAAACATAACCTCACGCAATGAAAGAAAAAAAGAAACACGTTTCAAAGACGAGGGCAAATTATGCTGGCTGCCCTGTGCAAGTGCTTTATTTTTTGGATTACAAAGGACACTAGGAAAGTTTTGCAATACGCAAAAACGGTTGGCTGTACACCCCTGTTATGGTGAGGGATGAAAAGAGGGGTGAAAACAGGTCTAGAAGGCAGCAAGGCGCGACCTTCACACCAGTTGTTACCAAGCAGTGGGACTGAAAGCAAGTTAAGATGTCAGTGTGGTCTAAAGGTGAATATCGCGCAATTATCCGCTACAATTTTGCTCGTGGATTAACTGTTGAACAGTGCCTGGAAGAAATGACTCCTGTACTGGGGAAAGACTGTCCACATCGGACAACAATTTTCCGCTGGTACAAAGAGTTCCAGAGGGGAAACTTTGGGGTTGAAGATGATCCTCGTTCTGGGCGACCGTCTGAATCAGTGACTGAGAAAACATTGAAGCTGTGAGGAAAACGTTGCAGCAAAAGAGGCGGTTGACATATCGGCAGGTAGAAGAGACCCTCCACATCCCTGCACCAACTATTCATTCAGTTCTACACCACCATCTCCACGTTAGAAAGGTTTGTTCCTTTTCGGTGCCCCATTCACTTTCAGAGGAACAAAGGGCACGTCGAGTGAAATGGTGCCGAAAAATGTTAAAACAGTTTGAAAATGGGACTTCGCGTAATGTCAATAGCATCGTTACCTGTGACGAAACTTGGCTTTATTATTACGATGTCCCAACAAAATCCCAGAACAAGGTGTGGCTGTTTGAAAATGAGGGTACTCCTGTGACTGTGCGAAAGTCAAGGTCAGTGAAGAAAAGGATGATTGCAATATTCGTCACTAAACGGGGCATCCTGACTCGGGTTGTGCTAGAAACACAAAGGAGAGTTACTGCGAAGTGGTACAGTAAGACTTGTCTGCTTCAGGTCATCCAGGCTCTCAAGCAGCTCCGTCCAAGGTCACGGCTTAACACTTGGCTCTTGCATCACGATAATGCTCCAGCACATCGTGCTAATGTAACAACGGATTTTCTTGCCAGACTGTACTTGACTGTACTTGATCACTTTCCATACAGTCCTGATCTTACACCATGTGACTTTGCACTCTTCCCAGAAGTGAAGATGAAGCTGAAAGGACGGTATTTTGCATCCGACGAGGAGCTTCTGGCAGCATGGGATCAAGAGTGTGAAAATGTAACAGAAGAAAAGTGGCAGAGTTGATTCAGTGATCGGTTTGGGCGTATGGAAAAGTGTATTGAACTTAGCAACTATGAAACACGCTGTGGCATGGGCGCCCGCGGGATCTTTTCCAGGGGGGAGGGCAAATTAACAATTTTCTTGAATATAAAACCAATAAAACGTCAGTAACATTAAATTGTTTGCAGAAATTTCCGGTTATAACAGATGCTAGATGACTGTCAGTAAGTTCAATTTATGAAATAATCTGGTATGATATTAAACAATTGAACATCAACAGTTAGCCCTGGGTTACTACTGCTGAAACTCCGTAGTCTCAACTTTAATATGACATCTCTTAAATTTTTTAGCTCCTACCTCACTGACCGGCGGCAACGAGTATCAGTGGGAACAATGTACTCAGGATGGCACAACAAATCCATAGGTGTCCCGCAGGGGTCGGTTTTGGGCCCACTTTTATTTGTTGTTAGTGTGAACGACATAGGGGACGCATTGAAATATAGCAAGTACCATATCTATGCAGATGATCTTCAGATTTATTATCACTCTTATCCACAAGACATAGATGTAGCCATTGACAGAGTAAATTTTGACTTACGACGACTGAATGACTATGCGAAAAATAACAGCTTGTTAATAAATCCTAACAAAACTCAGGCTATTATATTTGGTACCAAAAGAAACCTTAACTTGTTAAAAAGTAGACATGTACCCCCAATTATTTTAAATAATATTGTCGTGCCCTATTGTACGTCAGTAAGAAACTTAGGCGTTATAATGACTGAGACACTAAATTGGACTGAACAAGTGACAAATACATGCCGTAAAGTGCAGAAATCCCTTTTTCCTCTCAAACGCTACTCTACTATATTTCCACAACATCTCAAAATACAACTGGTAAAATCCCTAATCTTACCAATCCTAGACCACTGCGACACTGTACTTACGGACATAGCTCATGACAGTAACAAGATATTTGAACGGAGTTTAAACACCTGTATTCGATTCATATTTAAGCTGCGATATGGTTCTCATATTTCACCTTATTACAGGAAGTTGTCATGGCTTCGTGTTCATGAGCGTCGCAGTCTCCGCATGTTGTCCCTTCTGCATGGAGTTCTAAATACAGGTGTACCGAATTATCTCTCTTCAAAATTTAATTACCTCTCCTCCTATCATAACCACGATACACGATCTGGCTCCTGTTTAACAATATCTCTCAGTCACTCCAGGACCTACAACCGCTCCTTTGTAGTCACTGCCGCGAGGCTATGGAATACCCTACCTGCTACCATTAGGGATTTGCGTTCTCGTAGGAGATTTAAGATGGATTGCCGAAATCACTTTCTGAATACTTCTAGCTGACTTTTCGATGTGTGTAGTGTGAATGAGTGCGTGAATGAGCATATTTTCATAAAAAGTAGAATTATATCCGCTAGTTATAGGTTTTTACTGGGTTTACGTCCCTTATTATCACTAGTGTTAGTTTTATATTTATTACCATGTACATTTACATTGTCGTGTTGTACATTCTATAATGAGTTCTAATTCACGAGTGGAACATCTTTATTTTCAATGAATTATGTTGAACAGTGCTTCAAAGAACTAAGTCATGCGGCATTACCTTACGTTGTACCAAGTGCCACAAACTTTAAGTGACTCTGTTAAACTCGACGATAAGTTTCGAGTGGACTTTTATTTTATGAGTATTAACTTACATGCTTATTCGAGTCTAGTGGCATTCTTTCACTTAACACGGGACAAAATTGAGCGACATTTCACCGTGTGATAAAGATACATTTTGTGTTTGAACTTTGTTAAAACCATTTATAAACGTTCCTCTCATCTGTACAGAAGCAGCCTTTACATTAACTCGCCCCAGGGCTCAACGATGTTCATTCATGTTCACCATTCACAAGGACTACCTCGACGCCATTCATTAACGTCGCATGGATCTTCAAGACATCGAATGGATTTTCTGGAACTTCCATTGGGGGACGAATGGTGGTTCGCTGATATGGAAAATGGAGCTGCCGGAATCCAAGGACATCGCCAGCCATAGGACGAGGAACATTTTATACTGTATCCGCTGTACAGAGGTGACATTACTTTCAATTTCTTAATAAACTCTGGAAAAAAAACTTAAGATTTATTTAAACAAACCCTCTCCCTCTGTATGCACTTCAACGAATGGTACACGCCCTGCGTCTCATGTCTACCGAAGTACCACATTTACTGTTACAATATATCATTGAAAGAGTTCGCGGATTCTGCTTCTCCGCACACTGCCTGTTACGTGATATTCTGGCGTTCCTTAAAACGCTGAATACAAAAGAATTACGATTTCACTCGAACTTAGCAACTGCGAAACACACTGTAGGCACACCGAAGTGAAAGAAAGTGCAGAAAGCTACCCCTGCATGTTCCGGAAGTCGCATTCTATCGTGACACGGAGAAATTTTGAATTTATATTACTCTGTAGAAAACCAATATTTAAAAAAAATGTAAATGCAGTTTTAAATAAAAGTCTGAATTGTTTTCCGTTTAAATATTATATATGGGGGCAATTTTCTTCCATCAGTGGTTACACAAAGCGTACTTTGAAAACCGTAACTGTACAATCAACATCGAAAACTTGCCAACCTTGACGCAAATAAAACCCGCATCCCAATATCCTGCCTCAATTTGTTTACAAAAAGTATGCGGAGATCGTTCGCGTAAATATGGTAGTTTCGTGTCCGACCCACACAATACAAGCACGCATCAGTCGTGTTATAATGTCTTTTTTTCTCGTAGTTAAGAATGTCCGCCAGCGTAGTGGTTAGCACAATTAGGTGCCGTTCTCGGGGCCCTGAGTTTGACTCTCGGTACTGTATTGCCAGATTTAAGAATGGCAGGAAGGTTGATATGCGGTAAAAATGATGCATGCAGCTCCACTCCATTGGGAGCATACGTAAAGAGAACTGCACCACCTCGGGATAAGGAAACGACTTTACTTTAGTTAAGCAATATTCACGGTTGTTGCTATTAATATAGCGGGCAAAATCACTAACAAAGTGATCGTTTAATATCTCGTGACTCGGGCCAATATACGTAATTTTTGAGAGAAGTAGGTTTAAAATGTAATAAGAACAATCCATTCATAACAACTGTTTTACTCGGTAACGTACCTAACAAATAATATTGACTTTACGTTCCCACTAACTACTTTAACGATTTTCGGAGACGCTAAACAAAACATACTGTTCGTTAATAAAAAATGAAAATAAGGAACACATGAAATTAAACATTATGGTAATAAAACGCTTTATCGCCACACCTATAGATATCCATAAATGCAGCATGTATTCCTGTTATCTAATCTTTATTCTTCCCATCATGAAACTTCTAGCACTATCCAGGCACTTGATAGCATACCTAACCTAAACAACGCGGTCTCTCTTATCTCAATTACAGATGTTTAGGTAAATTCTGATGTGGCAAATTTAGAGAACAAGCATGACATACACTTAAAAATAAAGGACTGGCTTTTGACAGTCGCAGTTATCCAAAAAATGATTCAGGTCATTATGTATTACATTCAGAAGTACAACTCGTAACATATGCTAGTTACACTGCCTTCGTAATGTCCAGGCCGTACTGTACCTCTGATGACGTCACGCTTTGGGGGGGACTTGAAGGCAATACGCATACGTTCCGCTTGAATAACACATTCGTTCAAATTACTTAAAGAACTGTTAACACCTTATAAAACCAAAACTTATCCTCAAATATTTGTTAATTCTGACATACAGTGCATATCCTTCTCCGTAACGTTCTATTTCTCGCGTATATACGTTCGTTTGCGTGAGTACAGCCTAACACTTTGAGACATATTCTTGCGATTTTATCCATTTTCCGATCAACTGGAATATTCACATCTTACGCACTGACAGAAAACATGCAGCGAATTACCATTACTATTTATTACAAATATAAATTATTTCCGTACCTCACTGCTTCCACTCCATGAACACTGTAGCTTTCCTGGACCTCTTACAGGAAGTTACACCAGTATGGAGTAGGTCTGCTCTCTTTGAAGCACTTTGTTGAATACACAAGTCGGTGTGAATTTTGGAAAAGTTATTTAAAAATATATTCACCCAAATATACTGTATATACACTGTCCGGCCAGGTCTTCCAATTTCTTCCCGCAGTCACAAATGACTAGGGAATCTGCCAACTGCATTGACTCCAAAGCCAAGGATTTTTTGACACAGGATTGTCTGAATTTAGAAATACCATCTTATATATATCTGACACTAACACACAAAATACTTTATACACCTCAATTCCAAGTTCTATTGACATGTCTGATGGATACTTTAGGCCCCTCGATTTAGGAAATTCAGATATCTTACTTCTGGAGGTAATTCATAAATAAGATCTGAATCTGTCAGAAGATAAGATTTACATACATCACACTGTCTCCCGAATACTGGATACTGGTCGCACTTAAGCGACTGCAGCTATCGAGCTCGGTGATACTCATAAATAAGACTTGCATTTTCAAATGCACCGAATTCAAATAAGCCGTAGGTCTGATTACATAAAAAATATAGGGCCTACCTAATGTTACCCATGTTTATGACATAATAACAAAAATTAACTCACCGTCTGGACGAAACACTCTTATTTCTCTCAGGATGTGATTTTCAGGAAAGTGCTTGATGCACACAACTGTGTTGTGATTAACTATTAAATTCTCCCTGGGAATAGCCTTCTTCCATAACTTAACTCGTTCTTCATCAGAAGGAAACACAAATACCGGAGTGTACTCTCCTTGTTTATAATTGGCTTTGCAGCCAGGCACGCAGCAACTCTTAGGCATGGTGATTTCACTCAATGATCATCTTAATTCAAGTATATACAATTCGTGGTTAATAATAAAACACACAATGCACTAACTCAATTAATTTTACACTATAAATATAACTTTACACAAATAAACTACAAAATTAAAACACTTAAGAACGATCTTCTTAACCTATAGCTTCACATAAATACACGCTCACACTAAGTTTTCTTCACTAATTAACGACTTTCCTCTTAATAATGCAGTCGATGACGACTCATTCTCACATATATCTGAGTGAACATGCGGCCATCGTTAAAAATTTCAATAAAACTGCAAAAATCTATGTTTAACTCTACTAACTCATGTGCTAAACTTCCCCCCTAACGATCAGCTGATTGTTTTCCCGCGCTCGTTACAGTACGGCCTGGTCATCACGAAGGCAGTGCTAGTTATCAGTTGGTGTGTTGGCACACTTTCTACAGCACGGCTTTATTCGGAAAGGGGTGGCTTCTGCTTCACATACACCAACAGAGAATAACAGACATCATCTCTAGAAACCATTTGCAAATAGATTCTCACTTTCTGGGCTCTATAGTCAACACCTCCTAGATAATAAGGCCTAACAACAGCGTAGTGACGTCACGCTACGGAGGCGATGGCAATGCAGAGAAACGCGGAACATAGTTAAACACAGACATGAATTTAATATTTTTTGCCAATGGAATAATTTATTTACTAACAAATAGTGTTTCAAATTTGAAGGATATTGAATTATACTGTCGTTATTACCGTATTTTAGTGACTCTGCCATTAAAGATAAACAGCAGACAGTTGTAAAACACGACAGCATTTTGCAATGTTAACTCACTTAGGCCGAACTGCTAACATCACAACAGAATGTTACAAACATATTTCAATTTAAATAGATATTACGTGATCTTAAAAGAAAACTAGCACGTATAATATTAGCATAGGCCTAACATCTAAGCTGATGTAGCATCACTGGCAGTATTTGCACATGAGCCTACAATGTTTCCTCTCTTGAAGTTCATGTATGGTTTAATGAGAATTTCACCTACCATCGATGTTACTAATTTGTAATTCTGTTCGAAACCTTTATGTATTCCAGAAAGTATGTAAGTTTCTAACCTAATATTGGACTACCATTCGGACTGGAGCCTACTCTTTTAAAAGTATTGACATATTGTGGCAACATTAAATTGCTACTGTCTCATAAATTTGTAAAAATCGCACGGCGCAACAGCCCTGAAGGGCTTGGCCTTGATCCTGCTCAGCCCGAAGGCCTGCAGATTACGAGGTGTCTTGGGTTCCGCATGACGAATCCTTTCAGCCGTTATTCTTGGCTTTCTAGACCTGGGCCGCTATCTCACCGTCAGATAGCTCGCAAATGTAAACACGCAGGCTGAGTGGACCTCAAACCAGCCCTCAGATCTAGGTAAAAATCCCTGACTTGGCCTGGAATCGAACCGGGGCCTCCGGGTAAGAGGCAGGCATTATATCCCCTCACCACGGGGTCGGCCATAAATTTGTAAACATGAGGAGATACCAGACAGAAGGTTGAACAAATAACAAGAAAATCATGCACATACTCCTTTATGAACTAAGAAATGTTTTAACTATGGCTATTAAATTAACTGTGGGGACATCATCCTCGGTGTCCAATTCACCAAAAAGGACTAGAATTAACTTATTTATTGAATCTTTCTACACATTGTTACACTCATTCCTTGTGATGCAGCTATGATGTTTTGTAACTAAAGAATATACCGCATTTATATTAGAAATTTTGTCCACATATACATTAGAACTATTTTTACTTTAATAAAACCCGTTTATAATAAAGGCCATGTCTTATAAGATGATTACATATGCCATGCAGTATGGTTGCCGTGATGTATCGACGTACAGAAAAATTACATACGTTCCCTTCATCACAGTACAACAACCATCAGGTAACAACGTGTTTATTGTACTTTTCAGCTGTGTTGAAATTCTGTGTATGAGATATGTACTATCTTCAATGGCTCTGTTTATTGCTCCTTTCTATTCTACATTTTTGCCTGGTTCTTTTAACTACTCCTCTTCCAAGACCATGATTGTCAGAGACAGCAGTGGCTTATATCTTTTCCAACTGCCCATCATATTTATAGTCACATTCTGGCAGGATCAGTACCAGTTACTTCCCATAAAATATCACCGACTTTGAAATGTCTGTGGCATACCTGTAAAATAGTGTATCACCGTGAGCGAAATTCGTGCATTTACAGAGTGAATCGGCCTACACCAGCAGCTCCTGTAGGTGGTATGTTTTAATGCGTATAATAATAATAATAATAATAATAATAATAATAATAATAATAATAATAATAATAATAATAATAATACCGTTGAAATAATGTATCCCATGATTGTGATATAACATAACCTTATATCATTAAAGAGTAAATATGCCTACATATCACCAGCTGTTGCGTGTAGTTAAATACGTCAAAGGCCTATACTCATTATGATTGTGTGAGAATGTAATAATAATAGTTACTCACCATTGAGTTATTAGTAAATCTGTAGTCTTGTCTTGGAATTGCACGTAAACATATCTGCCGCATAACCTCGTCTTTCGTAAACTTAATGCATGCACTTCGTTATCACTGCCGGAATTCTCCTTAAAGTTGAGTACGCAACACATCAGTACCATTACGTACAACGGTATTAACAATTGGCACCATTAAACGAATTAAAACTCTTCTAATTTCAGCGTTACATGGCCAAACTCATTGCTGTGTTATTACTGAAAAGGTTCAAGCTTGCCTCCCGATTTTGACGTCACAGTATATTCCCAGAACAGTTGTGAGGCCTTATATATCTAGGAGGTGTTGCTATAGTTGGGAACGAAATTATTTTTAAAAGTTTCAAAAGACGGGATCTTAAATGCTCTTGATGGCAGTGCATGGCTGACGAGATGGCAGTGAAGATGACGTCATGTCGGTAGCAGTGTATTCTTTACTCGCTGGTAGCAGGGAAGTTTGCGGTAAAAGACGACGATATTTCGAATGAAAGCCGTGATCACACTGTGTGATAGGTCTACTGTTCAATTGACAGAGACAAATGACTGGCCATTAAGTTATTTTGATTAATATTGCATAATACAATAATAAGATACCGTTATCCCCTTTTCCTTCTTTGGGGCAATGACCTAGATGTTAGGCCTCTTTAAGCAACACGCATCATCATCATCAACAAACTTTTCTCTTCGGGGTCGAGTATGAAGAGAGATGAATTTTCGTAGCGAATTTTTACGACCGAATGCTCTTTCCGACGTAAACCTCATCAGAGGAGTCAATTAGATGAAACGAATGGCATGATAAAAGAGTAACTCTGACTGACTATATGTACTTTATATGTAGGACTAAAAGTCACTTGTTCACCATTTATTGTATGTATTTTTAAACTAGCAGGATACCTGTGCTTCACTACGGTATTTATACTGAAATTTATAATTGAATGCTTAACGTTTTATATATAATCCACCGAAATCAAATTCGCGTACATAAAGAAACAGCAAATCAATAAACAAATTCTACGCATCCATTTAAACTTAAGCAACTTCTGGCACCACACACAATGGACATCCTACTCCAACGTTTTACACGATTACATTAAAAAGGAAGCAATCCGGAAACAGAAGGTCATTGACAATAAAATACGTAACCTAATGATTAAACAGAAAAGTCCAGAAAGCGCTAAGCACAACAAACTCGCGAATTTTCACCCTAGATTAACAGATCAGAATGAAATAAATCTGCTAGAGAAAGGTCTCAAATTCAACTGCCAGGAAAGTCATAACGAAAACATAAAACAGCTCATCACAGACGTAGAAATTGCTTGCGACAAAATACCCTCTCCAGAAAGAGAAATAATAAAAAAACGTAGCCACCAACGAAGCCCTAAAAATAATCGCACATGAAAATTCCACTAAAACAACCGAATTACGCCACTCAATACTCGGCACTGAAAACAGTTAAGAACAAAATTAAAAACGACAACCTTATCATCACGAAAGCGGATAAAGGTAACGCAACAGTCATAATGAAGAAAGACGAATACACAGAAAAAACAATGCAATTTATCAACAACAACGGTATTCAAGAATTGCAACGCGACCCTACAAATAAATTTCAAAACCAAATAAAACAAGCTATC
This sequence comes from Anabrus simplex, assembly GCF_040414725.1. NCBI lineage: Eukaryota > Metazoa > Arthropoda > Insecta > Orthoptera > Tettigoniidae > Anabrus > Anabrus simplex. The sequence continues at coordinate 49,704,766 of NC_090271.1, forward strand.
AAGGAGACAGACTTCATTTTCACAAAACAAGAAAAAGAAAGCATCGCCATCAAAAATCCTAAACTCCCCACACTAAGAGCCCTGCCCAAAATACACAAAGAGCCGTGTCCCATTAGACTAATAGTAAATTTTAAAGATGCGCCAAGTTACAATTTAAGCAAACAACTGAACATCATTCTAAAAGAGAAAATTTCACTTAAAGGAGACAGATCAATTAAAAACAGCCTAGAACTAATTAAGGAATTAAATAAACTTAAAATAACAGAGAGCACACGTATGATATCCTTTGACATCACTATCATGTACACCAACATACCAATAGATGAATCCATTAAAATTATCGAAAACCTTCTTAAAGAAAACACCTCTCTACAAGAAACCAAAGTAATTATTAACCTTCTTAGAACAACACTACACCAAAATTGCTTTGAATTTAACGACAAAATCTATTGCCAAAAAGAGGGGTTAGCCATGGGCTCATCGTTATCAGGTATAATAGCAAACATTTTTCTGAATAACTTCGAAAACATCTTCTTAATGGGCCAGCTTTCAAAAGGAATCTTACATTGGAGCAGATTCATTGATGACGTCATATGCATATATGATAATGACATCACTAATGCAGACCAGTTATTAAACACTCTAAATTCTTTACACAAATCCATCAGCTTCACAATGGAGCCAGAAAATAACAAGAAAATAAACTATTTAGACATCACAATCAACAGGAATAATGATAACCTATCTTACAAAGTATACAGAAAGCCCACTCAGACGTAGCACACTATTGACAACAACTCGAACTACCCTTACACACACAAAATAGCAGGACTGAATACAATGATACATAGAGCTATTTCCATACCAATGAGCACAACGGATTTCAATGAAGAGATACAAATTATTCAACAAATCGCGAAAGGAAACAAAGATCCTCCAGGCACAGTAGATAAACTATTAAATAAACATAAGAAAAGTCGCCGGGAAAGCACCACACACGACAAAGGAAACTACGTGGTTATCAACTATGTTAACAATAACACATACAAAGTACCTAACATTTTCAAGAAACAAGGTTTAAAAGTAGCCTTTTGAACGAATAACACACTACAGAAACACCTCAGCAGGTGCAACCTAAACAAAAAGGCCCCTTTCTCAAAGTCAGGAGTATATGAACTCAAGTGCCAAGAACCTAACTGCAACGCCACATACATAGGTCAAACGAAACGTAATTTCATAACAGGATACAAAGAACACAAAAACGCGATCAGATATAATCGGCATTCAGCCTTCGGGGAGTACATCTACGACTGTTTACACCATTTCACAGACATCAACACTGATCTAAAAATTTTACACTTCGAAAATAAAAGTAAAACTTTGAATATAAAAGAAGCAATAGAAATTTACGTCGCAAAAATTGCTAATGCCAATAACCTGAATGAGCAAACATATTTAAATAATCCCCCCTATTCGCTCTACTCACATAATATCTCACAACACCTACTCATTAAATTACTTTTATCGTAATAATAATAATAATAATAATAATAATAATAATAATAATAATGTGCCTTTGCTGGCGGGACCTAGTGTTTACAGTGCACTATGTCTTCTGGTATGGGCTAGAGCAATTTTGTTACTTTCATTGATCTGTCTCAGCTTTATTTTTGACTTTGACAAAATGAAAGTGACTGAGGTATGAGTGATGCTAGTAATGCCATTCCTTCTGCAGCCAGTCCCTGCTATGAGTGGTGTGAAAATATTGCTCATAGGGTCAGTTGGTGCATGCATTTCAGTGGGCTTGGCAGACTGATATGTAATAGCAGCTTCTGGCTCGGTGAGGAAAGCAACGGGAAACTACCTCACTCCTCTTTTCCCTAGTACGCCTCTTCAGTGATGCCTAGGCCATCTATGACAGCTGATGGCGGAACTGTTGAGGATCCAACCAGCCTTCGGGCTGAGGACTAAACATACATACATACAATAATAATAATAATAATAATAATAATAATAATAATAATAATAATAATAACGTTCTTTACTTTATTCGCCTAAAAGAAAAAATATTAATTTGTATTCATCCATATTACATAAAGGTACATTTAACATGGAAAAGGTCAATAACATCTCCCCCCTCTCCAATGTTGATGGAAGGTTCCACAGCGCTCCAGCCGCTCCGCCCTACTTCTCCCTCCCCTCTCCACTGTATAGTCAACTCGATTTAATCATCCAATAGGAGAGATCCACATCGCTCTACAAGGCCCCTCCCTTTCTTTCCCTCTCCTCTCCACGCGCAGCGTGGCTCACCACAAACTTTCTATGACCACAGTCCTGAAATAGTGTTTGGTGACAACGGACTTAACATCGGCAGTCTAGATAAGTACATAAGTTTTACATTTCGCTGGGCCCATCAAGGACCACGTTAAGTCTTGTTGCATTTGACACTGAACTTGGCCTTCTTTAGAGCCCAAATTTCCCTCAATCTTTGTGAGTGGGCCTGCTTACGCTCCTCTGTCCAAGGGGCACCGTGTCTTCTCTTCGGTTGCTCATCTCGGTTTAGCCCGTTCGTCAATATTTTCTTGCGGAAGAGATCTCTGTTGAGGGCGTCTTCAGCTGAGATATGTAGCATTTGCAGGTCTTCTTTGGTATTTCTAAACCAGGGAATTGTGGTTTTGGGGTTTGAATAAAAAAAGTGAAAGATGTCTTTAGTTAACTTTCTTCCGTCCATTCTTTTCAGATGACCGTAAAATCGTGCCCGTCTTTTTCTGATTGTGTCGGTAATTTACTCTATTTTGCTGTAGACTTCCTTGTTGGATCTCTTTTGATGGATTCCATTTCTGTACTTTGATCTCAAGACTCCTCTCACAATTTTGCGTTCTCTTTTCTCCAGTTCTTCAAGGAGTCCTCTGTTGGCATTTAGAGACAGGGTTTCGGCTGCATATAGAACTACTGGCTTCAGAACTGTTTCATAGTGACGTATCTTGGTGTTTTGGGAAAGGTATTTTTTGTTGTAGATTTTGCGGGATGTTTGGTAGGCTATTTCCAGTTTGCGTACTCGCTCCTGGAGTGCTTCTTTGTCCAGTCCATTTTTCATGATGATCTCACCCAGGTATATGAATTTGTCTACTCGGGTGATGTCCCCGTATTTTGTATGGAGTTTTGGTGGAGCCTCTTTAATGTTAGTCATTACTTCTGTTTTCTCAAACGATATCTGCAAACTAGTTTGTTCGGCAATTTCCATTAAAATTTCAACTTGAGCTCTAGCGTTTTATATGTCGTTTGAGAGAACAGCAATATCATCGGCAAATGCTAAGCAGTCTTTTGCGATCCCCTTGGATTTGGTTCCTATTCTCAATGGACTGTAGTTGGTTTCCTGTAATCTCACCCGCCAGGTTCTGATGATCTTTTCAAGAACACAGTTGAAGAGTATCGGGGATAGCCAATCACCTTGTCGGACCCCTGTTTTGATGTCAAAGGAATGCGAGAGACATCCGTGGAACTTCACCTTGGATTTTGTTTCGGTCAGGGTGGCTCTAATTAATGCCAGCAGTTTCAAATCAACTCCAAATTCATTTAAGATGTTTAGCAGGACTTCCCGGTCAATGGAGTCGTACGCTTTCTTAAAGTCCACAAAGACAGACACATACTGCTTGGACCTTAGTGTACAATATCTCATGATCGTTTTGAGATTTTGGATCTGTTCAGCTGTTGAGCGACCTTTTCTGAACCCTCCTTGGTATTCACCTATTTGATGTTCGACTTGTGCTTCCAAACGCTCCAGGATGGCAAGTGATAGAATTTTGTAAGTCACGGGTAGCAAAGATATTCCTCTGTAGATGTTGATCTTCTTCATGCTGCCCTTTTTTTGTGTAATGGATGGATCAAAGCTAGTTTCCAATCTTCGGGTAGGGTCTCCTTGTTCCAAATTTCTTCTATTTGCTTTTGCAAGATATCAAGTGATTCCTCTGGGGCATATTTCCATAGTTCTGCTACTACTGAGTCTTCCCCCGGCGCTTTGTTATTTTTGAGACGGGCAATGTGGCGCTTGATTTCATCTCTGTCGGGTGGTCTGGAATCTGGGTACCAGAGTAAGGGTTCCTTGATCTCAATGGCGCTTTGCGGTTTAGAGCAATTAAGTAAATCCTTGAAGTAATATGCCACAATGCTGCAATTTTCTTCATTTGACGTCGCCAGTGTGCCGTCCTTTCGCTCAAAGCATAGAGATGGTGGTTTATAGCCAATGAGTTTGCGTTTGAAGGCTCTGTAGTACTCTCTGCTTTCATTCTTTTGTTCTATCTTTTCAATGAGAGATTTTTCGTTTTTACGTTTCTCAGTTCTGAACACCCTAGCTGCTTGGGCACGTTGGGTTTTGTAGGTTTCCCAATCATTTTCTGATTTCGTAGAGCAGTACTGTTTCCACGCATTGAGTCTTTCTTGGAGGCTGATTCGCAGGTACCATTCCACCAGGCATGCTTTTTGCTTCTCTTGATTTCTGCAACGTCTTGGGCGGCCTCAACAACGAGATTTTTGGCGTTGTTAAAGCCACAGTTATTTGGTCTAGCCTTCTCCTGAAACTCCTCGACCCTTTGCCAAGTTTATCATTGTCGAAGCGTGTGATCTGTTTGGTTGTCTTCCTTGTGTTTGCGGGAATTGGTTTGAATTTGATAAAAGACATGTAATGATCTGAGGCCACATTGATGCCTTTCTTTGCCTTGACGTTCATAATCTCAGGGCTGTTTCTCCTGGAGATTGCAACATGATCAATTTGGAACTCTCCGAGAGCTTGGACGGGAGAACGCCAAGTCATTTGCTTTCTGGGTAGATGGCGAAAGTGGGTCGACATGACCTGCAGGTTGTGATTTTCGCAAATGGACACCAGTCTTTTGCCGTTGGGATTGGTTCTTTTGTGAGCAGGGTAATTTCCTATAACTTTCTTGTACTTCTGTTCACGACCTAGTTGGACATTGGAGTCATCCAAAAGAAGCTTGACATGGTGTTTGGGGATTTTGTTTAATTTTTCATCCAGTAGGTTCCAGAAATTATCAACTTCGTCTGGATCAGACTTGTTCTCATCGTTTGTAGGAGCATGTGCGTTAACTAGGGCGTAGGTTTTGCTCGCGCATTTAATTGTGAGTATAGACAATCTGTCATTCACAGGTTCGAAATTTGCAACCGATTTAAGGATCTTGGTTCTAACAGCAAACGCGGTTCCAAGCAGCACAGCTCCATTGAGGATTCCTCTTTGCGCTTTGCTCTTGAAAAATAGGTATCCTTCGGATTCAAAAATCTCTTCATCTGGGTACCTTGTTTCCTGTAGGGCCATTATGGATATCTGATTTTCGTGAAGAGCTTTCAGCTTGCCAGTTTGTGTAAGTTAATTTATGTTGAAAGTTGCTAGAAAGGTTTTAGATTTTGGCCTGAGTTTTTGACTCTTCGGGGTACACCGAGACGCTCCGACTCGTCTCTTACATGATGTTGAGTCTCCCCCAGAATCCGAACGAGACTCGTGCGCCGTAGCTTTCACGACGAGGGATTTATCCGAAGATTTACCCCCTGGGGTATGTTTCTTGAAATGTTGTGCCATCATGCTTTTTGACTTGACTTTGCTTTAGACGTGTACCCATCCTTTTACAACTAGGGGTGTTAGCCCTAGAGGTTGCCTCAAGATGTTTTCTGGCTTCTGGTCATTTACCAGTCTTTGCCATAACCCTGGCCAGGGACCAATTTTTTTTTCACGGTGGTATTTTATTTCCCTACTACCCTCTAACTCTGCTGGCGGCAGAGCCAGCGAGCTTCCCCAATTCCAATGGGACACGCCCGATGGAGGTAACCGATAAATCCTCACTATATATATTTGTCATTACTGTTTCATGTTATCACTAATCTCTCTATCATTGACAAGTTTATGCTACGTAAACAATACTGTACATATATAAGCTTGTTTTTAAGTGATATGATAGAATCTGAGGATGTTCTTGTAGAACGAAACATGTCATTCTTTGTATGTTAGTGTGTATTTTACAGGTATGTTTATAGTGTTTTAATTTACATTGTATTTGCTGTGTGTTTGACGGACTGAAAAGCCTTTATTACATTTAACTAAGTCAACACTGGAAAACATGGCTTCATTTTTAACCAAAAAAAAAAAAATATGTAGTGGCAAGACATCTCTTAATTTAATATAATCGCCATACAATAATGGACCATTTACATTGGTATTATAAATTTACTCATTCGGGACAAATATTTCAAATTCCCTATGGGAATCAACATCTATAACAGTACTACGCTGCCGATCTAAAAGTCCAAAGTTCCAGAGCTAGAACGACAAGGCCACAGACAGCCGTGATCCGTGAACAAACTTAGTCTTTCTTTGGAGGGGGAGGGGGGATCGAATAGTGGAGAGTCCCAGGGCAAAAAACTATGCCCTTTTACTAATCTGTTTCCTAGGAGTACCTGATGAGTTGGAAAATCTCAATTCACTACACTGGCGGCGGAAAAATCTATCTGACTTGGAGGCAGTTTTTTCTCCAAGCCAGAGGAGAACCCCCTCTTCACTGCTAATTTTGAATAAATTAAATGTAGGATTTAATATAATTAAAGAGGAAGAAGCTCTTTTTAAGAAATGGCTCTTTTCGGGGTTGAATTTTGAGTCATTTTGTGAATTGTGGTGCTATAATTTTGAATATACCTTAATTGTAATTCTAGACCAGGCCATACTATTACTACTTCTAAGGGAGCCTCTGGCTTAAGTGTGCACACTGCTCATTCAAAACAGCGTGTCAGGGTAGGGATTGAATAGCTGGAATACTATGATGAAACAGTGAGTTACGTACCAGCAGTACAGTATCAGAAAATGTATGAACCAGAGGAGTGACATGCTAAAGAAGGAAAGGTTTCTAACTCCCCAGCTATTTCTCGTCAATATTCAATCAGGCTGTTATACTCGGTACGCAGCAGTAATCCCATCTATCGGAGTTGAGCGGCAGCATAAGAGACAAAGAACATTACCATAAACAATGGTCAATGTAATTTTATTGTTGATCAATGTTACACGTTTTCAATATTGTAGGCCTTCAGATTTAGTTTTCTTCCGACTCTGAAATACCATTCTTATCATAGTCGGTATGGTAAAATTGAATAAAACATAAATGGTCGGAAATTGTATTATTTATAACTTTTATTATGTAGTATTCTTTGATAGGACCAATAACATAGGTATTTAAAAATTAAATTTTAGGTGCCTTCCCCTAAACTACAATTTCATACAGGGTGAATAAAATTGTTTATAACTTAAACTGTAGTTTCTTATTCCCCGACACTATACACAGACTTTCATTCAATTCTGTTAACCCATTTTCTCATGGCTCGGTGTTGATACGGACTTGGCAACAAAAATACAAATTCATGAATATCTGTGTTATCAAAGCCGGTATGGTAACAATATACGACATAAATGATCGGAAATTTAATTCTATATAACTTTAGTTATGTAGTATTTATCGACAGGACCACTAATAATATAAATACTTGAGAATTCAATTTTAGGCCTTCCCCTAAACTACCATTTCACTCAGCTTGAGTGAAATTATTAATAGACTAGATTGTAGTGGCTCATCCCCCGACTTCACATACTGATTTTCATTAAACTCTCTTCAGCTGTTTTCTCATGATGCGTGTACATACATACATACATACATACATACATACATACATACATACATACATACATACATACATACAGACAGACAGACAGACAGACAGACAGACAGACAGACAGACAGACAGAAAAATGCATTTCCTTGTTACTATGGACATGGCCGATACAGAAATACCATTCTTTTCAAATTCTGAGCAATGTACAGACAAAACTCTCATTTTATATATTATACAGACTAGCTGACTTGTCCTGGTTTCGCACGGATGGCCTTGCATATTAAATATCTCCTTATATACTATGTTATATGACTCTCCATCTGGGGCAACAAAAACAAATTTTCGTTGGAAGCCATTTCAACGCTGAACAATACTGACACTCATAGCACCTATCAAAACCAACGGATAATTTTTGTAATTTATGGTAGAATCGTAATTCATTGTTGAACATTCTAATCATAAATTATTAGAATTACGTGTTCTAACCACATTATGATATTGTTCTGCATGCCTGGGGTAATCTCTGAGCATATGCTGTCCTCTATCAACAGACGTTTCTCTTTCTCTTTGGGATCTATGTCTTTCACGATCTTGAGATAATCTACCGTTTCATTCCAGGAGTCTCCCTATGTCTCGCAAACACTAGATTGCCTTTTCAGTCTCTAAATGGTCTTTGCTTTCATCATAACTTTCATTATTACATAGTATGCGTAGTCTCTTAGCATTTGCTGGGTTGTATTTCATATTAGTACATCGTCGAGGCATGATGAAATCACCACTGAAACAAAACCAACGATTTCATCACAATCTACATTATTGCTCAGCATGAAAATTCACTGCAAGATACAAAACTCATATGATTCAATGTCGTTTTATAGTCAGCACCAGCGGTCAAATTCTAAACTATATGACTTGCTTGCTTGACATAAACCGTGACAGCTAAGCTCATGTACAACATTTATGTATTAATTATACACATACATGTTCCTCAATAGACACTCTATCCACCGGTGAAAACTTGAAAAAAATCCGTTTACTATTTCCTGAGATTAGCAATTTCAAACAGACAGAGAAAAGGGGTCTACTTTACTTTACACTATGGTATAGATGCTCTGAATTGCAACTAAGTGCTTACCTCCTCTGAATTATTCTATGTCCTTAGGTACTGAAGTAATTTTAAAGGCATTATTATTACTTGGATTTTGTTTCAAATTCAATTCAATATTTTCTGTTTAATTAAGTGATCACTGAATTTAAACCATAGTTTCATCTAATAAAGCAAAATTATTTACTTTTAACATTATGTGGGAATTTTCCTAGAAACTAGAATTATTGTTTTTAAGTCATATTTTATTTCCATATTATTGTTAACCAGTAAATGAATTTTAATAAATGCCATCTTGAATTTTCTTTTTTGGGGGGTTTATCATTGTTAATCATTATCCATTTTCCATCATCCAGCTAAATTTCTTTTCTTTCATTGGACATATGTTTGTTTTTTTTTTTTTGTTTTTTTTTGTTTTTTGCCCATTCGACCTTCTTGGTTCATATTGAAATTTTGGAAAATATATGACAGTAGAGATGCACATCTTAATGTAATACTTATTTTCTATTTTGGTGATTTAATATAACTTCCTTTTAAATTCATTAAACAATTTATAATTTCCTTTCTTACATTGTGGTGGGACGTGAAAATCTATTTCTTGGTCTTGGCATCCAGCTCCATGGCTAAATGATTAGCGTGCTGACCTTTGGTCACAGGGGTCCTGGGTTCAATTCCCGGCAGGGTCGGGAATTTTAACCTTAATTGGTTAATTTTGCTGACACAGCGGCTGGGTTTGTGTTGTATTCATCATCATTTCATCCTCATCATGACATGCAGGTCGTCTTTTTTATTTATAATTTCCTTTCTTACATTGTGGTGGGACGTGAAAATCTATTTCTTGGTCTTGGTGTCCAGCTCCATGGCTAAATGGTTAGCGTGCTGACCTTTGGTCACAGGGGTCCTGGGTTCAATTCCTGGCAGGGTTGGGAATTTTAACCTTAATTGGTTAATTTTGCTGACACAGCGGCTGGGTTTATGTGTTGTATTCATCATCATTTCATCCTCATCATGACATGCAGGTCGCCTACGGGCGTCAAATCAAAAGATCTGCATCTGGCGAGCCAAACTTGTCCTCGGACACTCCCGGCACTAAAGCCATACGCCATTTCATTTCAATTCATTTCTTGGTTTTAGTTATTTGTTTGATTGCTAAGTGATGATTCATTATTGCTCTAATTCTTTAGCTCCAGACTTGTTTTCATATTCCACTGTTTTCATTATCATCGTGTATGATCTGATGTGAAACTGATTTATGCTTATCTCTGCCATTTTGGAATGTTTTGATTCTAATTATTATTAGTCTATGGTCTTAAATGATTCTTCCATTTTAAAACTGCTGGCCCCACAGTGTAGAAGTAGTGTACCTGCCTCTTACCCTGATGCCCCGGCTTCAAAATCCAGTCAGGTCAGGGAGTTTTACATGGACCTGAGGGCTGGTTCGAGGTCCACTCAGCCTATGTGACAATAATTCAGGAGCTACCTGATGGTAAGATAGTGGCCCCAGTCTAGAAAGCCAAGAATAATGGTTGAGAAGATTCATCATGCAGATCAAATGACACCTCGTAATCTTCAGGCCTTCAGGGTGAGCAGCGGTCGCTTGGTAAGTAGTGGTCCTTCGAGGCTGTTACGCCAAGGGGTTTGATTTGGTTATATTTTAAAATTACATTCTATCCTGTCTGGTGGGGATTTTATTTCTTCTCTAAGACAATATAATTATGGTTGCATTGAGGTTCCCACTTCGATCTAATTTTGTTCAATGAAAAGGACCTTAGCTGAAAATACATCAAACAAATGGTCTTGAATTAAACTGATTTTAATCAAGATGTTCTTAGTAAGAAGCATACTAATGATTTATATAATAACATTTTGGGTAGTCCTATGATTTGGACTTTAAAAATTTGAATTTAAATGTAATGAAATCAATCATGTGTTTGTTTTAATTCATTTTCCTTTAATTTCTTTAATATGGGATTTTAATTGTATTTTTGAACTCCACCTACCTATTTCTTTTGATTAACTGTCGGTTAAATTTGATCAGTGTTAAAAATGTATTTATCCGTCATCACGGAATTGTTTTCCTTTTTTCTTTTAGGACGTAAGTTAAAAATGTCTTCCCTACCTCTTGATTGTTTCCTTTGGTGCTTAATCAGTATGCCTTCTTTCCTGTTGTTTTTTTTTTTGACCAATGTGCTGCAACAAAGCAAAATATTTGACTATGGATGATCTGTTGTTCCGATGATGATGCTTGTTGTTTAAAGGGGCCTAACATCGAGGTCATCGGCCCCTAATGGTACGAAATGAGGCAAAATGGAATGACAAATTAAAAGTCAAAAATCATCCACTGAGCAGAATTCTAAACGTGAGGATGAAGAATGAATGGATGGATATGAATTTAAAACAATCAGTGGATGCGACCTACAATGCCTTACATTCACAGAAACTGAAGTAAAACAATAGTATTACTGACCAAGGGACTGCTTCTACAGCATAATACTAAATCGATAATGCTTCTAGTCTAAGGGAGTCCAAAATCCAAGTCATCGGCCCCTCATAATGGTACTTATCGCTAGGAAAGTAGAACCATGGTATTTGTCATGTTGCGGTACTAATCAAGAGTAGCAAAGACTCGCGGTATTCCACACATTATGGTACTACTCACAGGTTATGAAATTCGACATATAATACAGACCTATGGTGTTTCTCACATTGTAGCGCCAGTTACAGGCAACGCGAACCTATAGTGTTAATCACATAAGAGTACTAACCACAGGGACCTGCACTATCCCGTGGTGTTCCTCATACAGTGGGTACTAATCATAGGCAGGCCAGAACCATGGTAGCCCTCATCCCATGGTCTTGCTCATATGATGGTACTAATCACAGGTACTGCAAAAGCCGGCCGCACGGTGCTCCTGTGTGCTACTAATCACAAACCTACTTGGAACCTAATATAGTGGTACTACGCGCAAATAAAAGCGACCCATGGTGTTCCCCGCATGGTGGTACTAGTCACAAGTAGTTTCATGGTTCTAAGACAATCATCCCTTGGTCGCCCCTTTTAGTCGCCTCTTACGATAGGCAGGGGATACCCTGGGTGTATTCTTCGTCTGAGTCACCCACCCAAAGGGGGTTGTGAGTTTGGTCCGCGAGAGGTATTTTATTTCCCTCAAGGACCCCCCTATCCGCCACCTGGGCCGTGCCACGTGGGAGTATCACCTCTCCCCCTTCTACGCCAGTGTAGTAGGTTCGTGGGATCTTTTGTTCCTATGTTTGGTATCTGCAGAGTGTTGTTTGTTCCTGGTCACCACGTAATGGTGACTCATGATGTAGCAAGGGGTCCTGAGTATCAGTGATATCATCTTGCTTCTGTTGTTTTGTTTGCAGATATTACTGAAAGTATTGTCCAATAAACGCAAGTTAACTTGTGTCCCATCAACAATGTTCAGCAAGCCAAACACAAATAAACCAGTGGCGAAGCATGCTAGTATCCACTGTTACCACTGGTAACAGTTCAAAAATATAAAACTCGAACATTCCTTAATATTAATATTTTTGTTTCTTCGCCTGGACATGTCGTAAGAACTCTATTGCAGTAGATTGCCACCGTCAAAGCTGAGCGAGAGGCTGTTATCAACTCCATGCAGTGGTTGCACTTTGAATCTCTCCTAACAGCTACACAAGTATTACTGCCCACGACACTGAGATGTATCCTGCTACGTTCTCCGGTCGTGTTACCACAATGGAAAGTGGAAAACGTTGCTTATAACGTTGGTGCTGAGCTGTTCTGTCCGTTCCTTCCACCGCGCTCATCAGTGCATTGCTATATTATTATGGTATGGTTTTCTGTTATAATATGATGTGACTTTTCTTGTTAAGATGTGAATTTATAGTTAATTTATGTTAGGTAAGGATAGCCTATAGGACTGCACAAGGTATTAAACATTAAAATGAGTGCTGTCACTTCCACCTCGAAAAGTGAGTTGGCAGGCCTGGAATGTTCAAGTATAATAGAAAGCTTAATGAACAAACCATTTTCATTAAGAACTTTTGAAGAAAAGAAAAACATACCTAAGTGAAAAAGCTAGACCCATGCCTTCTCTTAAAAATTTAGTCAAGGAATTGAAAAGGACAGTAGGTGCGATATTTTCATGACTCGTGGTACATAGATCTGGAGTGCTTATGTGGCTGTGCAAAAATTAATAAACTGTACTGTTGGCCATGTATTCTATTTTCCTCGGAAAATAATGCTTGGAATAAAGACAGTGTGGAAAATTTAGATAGTTTCAGAGTTTTAAAGAAACGCCATGAGGTGTCTCAAGCACACATCAACGCTGTTGCCAATATGATTCAGTTCGGAAGGTCCAGAATAGAGTTCTGTTTGAGTACAGCTTACAGAAAGAAAATTGAAGAGCATAATGAGCTAGAAAAAAGGAACAGATATATTATCAGTAGAGTTCGTGGTTTATAGCATTTAAAAATCAGAGATTTAGCATTTTGATTTTCAAATTTAGCGTTTTGTAGCATCTGAACTTCTCAAATTTAGCGTTTTGTAGCAAATTGGTTGAAAATAGATATAATTTGCTAAACTGCACACACAACACTTGGGAGTAAAATCATACTGCTTAATCACACATTGCTCGTCATGCAGTTTTGAATTCACTATGGAAAATAAGACAAACATCAACATAAGCCCGCTGTCACACAGGGCATCGAACGATCAAGAGCGACCAACTGGCATCGAGTACTAACGACTAAATTAATTTAGCTTGTCACACTGCTCATCGATCGAGAGGGATCGACTGCACGGAAACAGCTGATACTCCCGCCCAGTACCGTACAGGCTACAGACGTATTCATATTCACGAGAGAAAAAGAATGTGTTGTGAAAGCGATAATTCGGGTGGAAATATGATTCTAACCTATGAATATATTAGGAGAAAGGAAAGAACCAGACGATCGCAGTGGACAAGGTAAAGAGCCATGGAGAATTCCACCAAAGTGTGCCTTCGTTGTGGAATGACGAAGAAAAATTCAGGAACTAGTACCGAATGTTCATCAATAATACGGTATAAGGAATTAGAGGAAAAAATGTAGTCACTAATAAATATCAGGCAAACAAATTACAGGAAAAGTATAAGTTCTGATGAAAGGCTGACTATCGTTAAATTCAATATTCACAACTATTTTTTTAGGTTTAAAGTCAGAAGTGATGTTCACCACCGAAACAACTACTGTATGTCCGTGGCAAAATATATCAAATAAAGGATTAGTGGCAGGTACATTTCTTTGCATTCTGTAGGATTCTAATAAAGTATTGATAAAAAGGGACTGAAAACTGTTATGTAGCCTACATCAGTCTGAATTCATAATTTGAAGGTGCTACAATGAACAGTGGAAATATATTTATTTAGGCCTACAGGTTTCTGGACATTGGTGACTCATACAGATTTAGGATTGCTCACAATACATCAGTGGATTTGTTCCTATTATATGTGATGCCATTCATAGAGCACTACAGCCAGAATTCTTGACAGGGTGAAAGTTCCAACAAAAGCCTCACAACAGTGGCTCATTGTACTTCAAATATAAGACTAATACCATTTATGCTTATTTGTTTTAATGATGCTGGATCTTGGAGCATAATTACTGTCTTTTCAAATGATATTTTGAGGTGTTTATTAGATGGAGATTAACAGCTTTTTTTTTTTTTTCATACCACTTGGTGAGATCCCACCTACCAAAATAATAGACATATCAAGAAATGCTTCCAGTCAAAATTTACATTACCTAATGCAGAAGTAGTGTGTCAAGTTTCATTACAATCCTGTAAATAATTTTGAAAGAAAGAAAAATGCACATATGCTCTGAGTATTGTGAAAATGATAAAAGTATTGGAGTTCCTTACACTGTTTCTCTCCCTCATGATCGTCTGCAAATCTCTTGTTGCCTCTCCTCTTCTTTGTTATTGTGCCATGTTCAGAATAGTATCATATTGCTTTCATGACAAAGATGTTGCTGAATTTCTGTAGGCCTACTGTGTTTTGTGCAAAGAATCCAGTTCCATATCCAAACTTTGCAAGAATGACAATCCTGTCTTAATTTATATCATTGAAGACTACAGCAGCTTCAAAAGCAGCTAATTTTACCAAATGGCTGTGAAGAAAGGTTGTCTATGGACATCTCTTCCAAAGTAAATTCTCTTTAGGGTTCTGTGTATTCACATATGTGTACATTTCTTGAGGAGTTCAGGTGAGGCTAGTGCTCTACACTAGCTTAATAACTATAGGAAAAGCTTCTGGAATATTGTTCTAATAAGTTGGCAGTGTAATAGACTGATACTTGTCACAACTACATGTAAATTACACACAAGGTCTTGTTTATTACCCTCATCACTAAGCATAAAGTACTGTCTCCCCAAACTTCGCACTGGCAAGCTGCTCTAATTGCTCACTTGACAATAATAAACCAATTAATATAAATCCTGCACTTCCATCCAAGTTACTGGTAAACTCCTTGGTACAGAGTAACAACTTTTTCTGCAAAGGTCTGGTAGGACTCTCTTCCTTACCTCAATGTTGATTTTGCCTTTCTGTGTATTGTTCATACACTTTACTGATATGAACACTACCAAGCCTATCTATCCATCCTGAAATACTTTCCTTATGAATCGGTTCAAGGAAAATGAAAACTTTGCCTTCAATTTAACCCAAAATGAGAACCAAACACTGCAAAAAATAATAGGTGCTAATAACAAGCACCTTGCCTTCTATTTTTAGAAGTGAAGAGTGTGCCTTTCTAACAACTAAATACTATTGCCATCTACAGTAAAATGTTATTTAGGCCTGTTGCTCAGGTGGTAAAGGATTTAATTTTGCTATATCTTACATTGCCTGTCAAAACTGTTTGTAAATACCAATTATATAAATTAATGTTTGACAGAGTAGGGTGTATGGGTCTTTTAAGATCTTGGATTGACTTACAGGGTAATTAATCTACTCAACCTTTTATTACAAGCATGTAACTGTCATATGGATATATTTTTTATAAATATGTACATGTTCTGTCATCATATCCCCTTAATATCACATCCCACAAAATACAGTTTTTTTATGTTGTGGATTAAAATCTACAAAACTTTGGTAGAAACACCTGTCAAAATACTTACAAATGAATTTTTCATCTTTGTTGTTCATTGTTCATATGGATCTACAGCACAAGAAATAAAATAATCGGTCTACCCTGATGCCCCCTGTAGGCCTATATGTTATTAATTAATAAATTATAAGTACGGTAACAGATATGAAAGTAGTGATTGCTGGTGCAGACAGGTACCAGTGGCAGGAGAGTACTTGGAATGAGGAGATAAAGGCTACCTAAGTTACAAAGGTATAAGGTGGCAGGGAGGGATTCTGTCAGGTATAACTCTAGTAAGAATTTTGTCCTATGCAAACAACTTGGTCTATTGAAACTGTGCAATCTAATATCTTGCAACTTCAAAAAGGATGCAATGAATATGACATGAAAATTAGTCGTTTCAATTCTAAAGTGATGGCAGTAGGGAAGACACCTAAAATAGAACTGAATGTCAGGTTGAGAATACAAAATTGGAACAGGTAGATAATTTCAAATAGGTATTTAGGATGTGTATTCTTCCAGGATGGCAGTATAGTAAGCAACATTAAATATAGATGCAGTAAACCCAATGCAATGAGCTTGCAGTTGTGTTCAACAGTATTCTGTAAGAAGACAGTCAGCTCCTGGACAAAACTACTCATGTCTTTACACTGGTCTGGTTTCAGACCACCTGTGCTGTACATACCTAATGCAATGAGTTTGCAGTTGTGATCAACAGTATAGGTAGGCCTACCGTAAGAAGGAAGTCAGCTCTTGGACAGAACTATCAATACGCTGGTCTGGTTTCAGACCACCTGTGCTGTACAACTGCTTACTACATACACACAGAAGGGACCTACTACATGTATTTCAAAATACTCCTTTCCTTGTAAACCATACATGTTCTACCACATAAAATATACAAATTAAGATGTTGTAATAATGCTAATAATTTAAAAAAAATTGGAGTTAAGGTTCTTTCCCATCAGGTGCTAATACACATAACTCACTGAGGATTCAAATAAATATTGATAGATAAGTATAACAAAAAGTGATTTAATTAAAAAAGTAGAACATTTCTCAAGAACATAAATTTTATTCGATTCTTTCTTGATCTAACACTGTATACAACAGTTCCTGAATTTTAACTTTGAAAACCCTTCGACCTAGTACACTCATTCTTTCCATGTCATCACAAAGACACTAAAAATAACACTGATTACATTTTCTTTTCATTCTTTTCAGTTTTCAGTATCCTTTCTAAATATTCACTTAACACATCACTGTCACTTTCACATTTCTGTTTCTTTTATTTTTAACTGCTGGCAGAGCTGTTTGTGGAAGCAGAAGCCACTGGACTGGAAGTTGAAGTCCCTTCAATAATTTCTGATCTGTAGGAGTTAGACCCCTCCAACACAAATTATTTCTGCTTCCTCCTCCTCTATTTCAGCTTGATGAAAAGGCTCTCACACATCAGGTGCCACTTCCATAGATGTGTTTGTTACAGAACTGAAAAAAATGAACAACATATTAATGCAATTCTTCTAAATTGGAGCTATATTTTAGTCTGGACACAAGCCTTCTGCTTAAGAAATTGTTACTTTCAATAATTATTTTAGTAAGATGATTGTTAGGTTGGATTATATTATATTACTTTCAGTTATATCTGATAAATTAATGAACAGATGGGTGGAACTTATGGCCTACAGACTGAATCTTCCCCTCACTCTTTCACAACTAGAACACTACTTATGGCCTACTTTTAAAAATAAATATTACAGAATTGTACCTTTTTCCAGCAATGAAGAGTTCCAGAAAGTTGAGGGCATTGAAGTAGACCCATTTTATGTTTTCTGCACAGCAGAACCTGGGAGGAGAGGGAGGATGTTATCTCTCCAAGTTCGATATCCAGCCTTCAGAATTTGCCTTGTTTTGGCACAACTTTTTCCTGAAACAATGAATCAGAATATTGTGACAAAGAAAATATACATGTAGTAGGCCTACTATGGCATAGGCCTACACTTATTTGTCATTAAAGCGAACAATGGTAGGCCTATTCATTTCATTAGGTACGAGATGGAGGTTAGGAAAGCACTGCTTATGTTTTCCAAACATTTCTTCAATTAAGTTACAAGAATGATAATTACTAGTTCTCCTAGTGTAACTTTTTTTTACCAATCTATTACGTATAATATATTTTATCAATAAATAATCTAAGATAACACTATTCATAAGATGATCGTAAAAATATAATAATTACTTACCAGTTTTTGTCCCAGTTCTTGACGCTATAGAATGCCATACAAAATCCACGGCCTCGCTATTACTATATCCAGGGAGTCTAGGATTATACACCACTTTGTTTTTATACACTAAGCAAATTAATGTTTCGATTTCATCAACAGATGACTATGTTGGGTCCGCCATCATCGAACGACTGCGACTGAAAAACGGACACGTTTGTTTTCACAAACCAGTCGATCTTCATCGCTCGTAGTTGATCGCTGACGATCGATGCTGTGTGACTGGTGCCACTGCCCTCTGTAGGTTTGTTTTCTTAGTCGGTTGATCGCAGTCGTTCGATCGAGCCTGTGTGACAGCCCCCTAAGACTGCAAGAAGTATTAACGAACACACAGGAATATGCTTATTTTCAAATTTACAAACACAATTCAAAGTGAAAAATACTATTCTGAACGTATTTATCACAGTACAACACACCTACAAGGCAGAGGAATTTCAATGATGATTTAAGTACAACATGCCAATTGTTTAAAAGGTGTCCTCCTTCATTTGAGACCACCTATCAGTTACAATTATGTTTTACTTGCTAATAAAACTCTACATCGACACTGTTCGTAGAAGCCCAAATGCACAGAAGTGCTACCAAGGCAAAGGAAGGGCTACAAAACATATTTTTTCTTCTTCAAGTTTTTCATTGCAGAGTCGGCACATCAATATAGGCCATCTGTATCCTTACATAAAAATGTCCAGATTTGTGACTTTCGGCATGCTGTTTGATCGTCACTTTGCTTCTACCCATGGCTAACAGACAATAAAATAAATCGCTACCGTACTTTTAAACAGAACTACTACTCAACACCAATGTCAAGAATAACCGACTAAGATCAAGGGTCAACACACAAAGAGAATGAACGTGGAGCTTGAAAGTGTATTTGCTGTTTGATTGACTGGTCTTTGCAGTGCTCTTTAGCCAGTGAAAGAAATTCCACACATTGAATGATTTAACCCTTTGGCCTGCCATTACTTGTGAAAGGAAATATTCCCTTACAAACTATTTATTTTTTCGTCACTTTAACATAAATTTGATTAATCACATAGGCTACATAAGAATACACAAAGCAAAAGTGAGCTTTTAGCTCGTCTATAGTAACAGGAAACCAATGTTTTTGTTCGTAAGTATTACTGGTTTCAAGGGAAGCAGATAAATCAGCAAGAAATGTAGAGGCATAGGCATTGGTTTCCTTAGTAATGTGATCCCAGAACTGTGGGGTTATAAATTCATTCACTACGTCCATTTCTTTCGGATTATTACCCAACTCCCTCCTCACTATAGAGTGAATTTCAAAAACTGGTTTACATGTTACAGAAAGAGGCTTATTGTCAACAAGATCATAATTCCAAGTATCATTTCACTAGACTTCTCAACGGGTGAGTTGGCCGTGCGGTTAGGAGCGCGCAGCTGTGGGCTCGCATCCGGGAGATAGTGGGTTCGAACCCCACTGTCGGCAGCCCTGAAGATGATTTTCCGTGGTTTCCCATTTTCACACTACGCAAGTGCTGGGACTGTACCGCAATTAAGGCCACGGCCGCTTCCTTCCCATTCCTAGGCCTTTCCTGTCCCATCGTCGCCGTAAGATCTATCTGTGTCGGTGCGACGTAAAACAACTAGGAAAAAAAAAAAAAAAAAAAGGAAAACTAGACTTCTCACTCGCTCTTGTTGCATTCTGGTTTTGTCACGTAGTTTCAATTGGCACTATCATCTCGGAACTGAAATCGGAATCACTTTCATCACTGTCATTTGAAGAAGAAGAAGAAATATTTTCACTCTCCAGAGAATCTTTTCCACTTTCAACATCCTATTTTCAAGCCAGTTACGAATAAACTCATCCATGCCGTGCTTGGATGCCGCCATGATTGTTTACAACAAGCGGCAAAATGAGGTGCTTTTAATTTTCCGTATTTCAGCTCAGAGTTACTATTTCATCATCATCATCTGTTTACCCTCCAGGTTCGGTTTTTCCCTCGGACTTAGCGAAGGATCCCACCTCTACCGCCTCAAGGGCAGTGTCCTGGAGCTTCAGACTCTGGGCCGGGGGATACAACTGGGGAGTATGACCAGTACCTCGCCCAGGCGGCCTCACCTGCTATGCTGAACAAGGGCCTTGTGGAGGGATGGGAAGATTGGAAGGGATAGGCAAGGAAGAGGGAAGGAAGCAGCCGTGGCCTTACGTTAGGTACCATCCCGGCATTTACCTGGAGGAGAAGTGGGAAACCACGGAAAACCACTTCCAGGATGGCTGAGGTGGGAATCGAACCCACCTCTACTCAGTTGACCTCCCGAGGCTGAGTGGACCCCGTTCCAGCCCTCGTACCACTTTTCAAATGTCGTGCAGGGCCGGGAATCGAACCCGGGCCTCCGGGGGTGGCAGCTAATCACGCTAACCACTACACCACAGGAGTTACTATTTACACAGAGAAAATAGCTTCAGGTATCATCTGACATCAATCGGTTAAGCTGCAAAACAAAGAGAATAAATCTCTCCGACCAGCTAACTGCGATACTGAACTTATAGATGTTCCGTGCACCAAGATGGAAGTGTCCGTCAAAGCATGTTACCGCTTTACGATCGCAATGGGCGTCGTAATAATTATTTCTCCTGTATAATTTCGCATTTTATCGCGAATTCGAAACCGCTAAAAACCACCCGTACGGGTCATATAAGATGAAGGCACATACACTGACAAAGTTTCGGCATATTTCACATTTATCGCAAATGCTAAAAATCACAAACTCTAATTATCAGCACTGGAACAGATATATTATCAGCACTTCAACAGATACTGTGTGTTTTCTTTCAAAGCAAGGATTACCTTTCAGGGGCCATCAAGAAACTGAAGAATCTGATAACAGAGGTAATTACAGAGAGTTACTAGCATTAATTGCTAAGAAATATGACATATTTCGGCACCCTTTAGAAACATCTACAGTTTTCTCAGGACTTTCATCTGATGTACAAAATTATATTACTGAAGCCGTAACTACTTTTATGACCAGCAAAATTAAAGATGAAGTTATGAAAGCAAACTTTATTTCCGTTATTTTGGATGAAAGTACAGACGTTTCTAACAGGGCAGAACTCTCGACTGTATTTAGAGATGTTAGTCCCAAAGGCAAAATTCAAAAGAGATTTTTGAGCTTCAGTGATGTAAGTGGTGACCGTTCTGCTGTTTCTCTCTCCAAACATCTCTTTGGAGTGTTACAAGAATTTCAGTGTGTTGACAAGTTAGCAGAGACATTTGATGTCACAGCAATGATGGCAGGACAGCACAGTGGGTCGCAGAAGTTAGTCAGGGATAAATATGACAAGACTACATTTGTTCACTGCTATGGTCATAGGCTCAACTTGGTTTTACAACAATCTGTTAACCATATCAAGGAAAGCAAATGCAAAGTATATTTGCAGACCTTGTCTGGGTTAGCAGGTTTTCTTCATCATCCCCTTAAAGGGTCGCTGCCCTTGATAAAGTGATACAAAGACGATTACCAACAGTAGCGCCAAGCTGGTAGAAGTTGTGTCCTCTGTCTATACAGATCTCCTTGAATTCTCCAGAGAAATGAAAGATAATACAGACAAATGGGACGGTGGAACGAGAATTGAAGCTAAGGGTTACTATGTTACCCTACAAGACCTCGATTTCTATTTCCTACTAAATTTATTTGCCAAAGTGCTCCCTCAATCTGATGTTCTGTATCAGATCCTTCAGAAGAAATTACATGATATTGCCTTCTGTTCCAAAGAGATCCAGCAGTTTAAAGCATTTTTGCAGACAACACAGCAGTTTAAAGCATTTTTGCAGAAAATCAATTTTGAAACTATATGGTCAAAGTTGCAAGACAATGAAGCGAGGCAGAGAACTGATTTTATAGGAACTAAGAAAACATCGTACCTCCGATTGTATTTGGAAATAACTGACATCATGTCCATGCAACTATCAGATAGATTTTCTGATATTAACAAGCTGGAATTCCTTCAGTTAATTGATATTGACCAGTTTAACAATTTCGCGAAGGAGTTCCCGAACAGCGCCTATCAGTCGTTACTGAAGACCTATGGACGAAATTTTGACTGCATAAAACATAAAAGTAAACTGTCTGCCATCTACACGAAGCCAGACCTTGTGAAAAATAATGCATATGACCTCTACCAATATTTGCACACCTGAGGTTTTTAAAAAGCATATCCAGAAGCAACGAAATTGATCGACCTCATTTTCACCATCCTGGCAACTAGTGCTTCATGACCTTAAAAGGATACACACCTTCCAAAGAAATTGACAAGTAAAAGACAGGCTCTGCACTTTCTTTGATTGCAATTGAGAAGACATTTCTGAGTGACTTTATGAAGAGGGCCTAATTTCTACTAAGCTGTGATAGACATTTTTGATGGCACAACATGACATTGTATCGACCTGAAGTAGAAATAGGAAATACTGAGATAAGGCTTAAAGCTCCGTTAGAAAATAATTTTAAACTTTATGTTTAGGAGTGCATGAGTAGCCTGCCATACGTTTTGCATGATGTAAACTATTTTCAATTAGGCACGTTTCTAATTTCTATGATGTTGATGCGCACTAGTGTTCAATATATTATGTGCCATTTCATCATTTTCAAATGATCTTATCTTATACAAAAGTAATATCAAGTCTTTCGCTTTCATGAAATGGCGTCTGTACTCCTCAAAACAATGCTGCGGTGCGAGCGACAATATACTCTAAGAAGAAGAGTGGTAACACTTTTCAAAACATCACGCTTCGCCACTGGAATGTACTTGAGTCCCACCAGTAATGTGTCAAGTCTAAAAAACATAAGTAAATTAAAGTGAAATATGTTGTTCACATTAACAAAAATTACGGCTTCTGATTGAGTTTCTTGAATTTTATGTTGTTCACATTTTTTCTTGAAATCTTGATATACTAGAAGAGAAAAATTGATAAACGGCAGCAACTAAAAGAAAAACAAAACGAGTTCAACTAAGACTGCAGTGTTATTATTAGCGTATGGCAAGGAAATTATATACATAATATACAATATATACACAATAACAAAAAGACTGCAGTGCCTTTTGTTGAAAGGAAGTTATGCCTGAATTTGAGAGAAGAGTGAGAATTAAAGGTACCTTCAGCCATTCTCACTCCTTGCTTATTTAGAGAACCTATCATGCACTTATTTTCCTCCATTTTATTTTCAAAATTTATGATAACAATCACAACAATTCATATAACAATGGTGCTACACAAACATGTTACAAAGCCATACTCATGGTCATCATTCACTGTCATTATGAATTAAGTTGATATGCAGTGACCTGGTCCCAGGAGCTGACTTCTTCTTCATACACTGGTTGCTGTGACAGGAAGTCCAGTAAAGGTGACTCATGATGTAACAAATGGTCCTGAGTATCAGTGACATCATCTTGGAAGATGACACTGGTATTTACCAAGGGCAACATCTCATCACTTTTTTCAGATTGTTCACCACCCTCACAACCAATGAACGTATTTAATAAGGGCTGTGAGGACTCTTTCTCATTTGAATCCACTACTGAATCGATCAACAGAGCTTCAGTATGCTGGGGAGAGTAATTTTGTACTGACTGAAATTCTTCACTGTCTGTGAATGTTATATTGTTAACCGAGTCGAAATCTTCTTTTGCGAAAGATACCAAATGATCTATTTCATGTTTCCCTAAGCTAACTACATTGGAAAGAGAGACTATTTTATAGTTTTTATCATTATCTAAAGAAGGATCATCCAAGATGTTAACCATCTGATTTGACTCTAAACCAGAACTGCCTGTTATACTTTCACAACCTCCAGATACAGGTTCTTTGGAATTTATGTCAACTACATCCCCATCCAATGGCTGAAGTTCAAACGATTCTGGTAAATAATCACTTGACAACATGAGCTCACTGGACTGGATCATTTGTGATGTCACACTTGTGAAATCTTCTTCCTCTTCATGAGTTTGTTCCAGTGGAGTTAATTTCTGAGTTGCAGATTTAATGATGTCTTGAAAATCTGCTTCAGATGGCCCAACAGACAAGCTCTTTACTTCGTGTCCAGGATGCACACGCTTAATATGGTAATGGAGAGTTTGACGGTGCCGACTACTGCAACAGACAGAGCAAAGAAGTCAACTTTAGTAACTCTTCAGAAATACTAGAGACAAAATGGATTAATCTCTTTGAAGATACATAAATCTAAGACATTTTTAAAAACTTAATTTCAATATTTAATACATACAACAATGAATAAATAATAATAATAATAATAATAATAATAATAATAATAATAATAATAATAATAATAATAATACCATCAATATCACAACCACCACTGTCATTCATAATGATATGGGCAAAATTATGAAAGAGATAAAGGTACAATTCGGGGACAGGAGCTGAAGGTAAAGTTGTTTACAGGTGATACTGTGGTGTGGGGAGCAAACAGATTGGAAGTAAAAGGGCAACTTGACACTTGAGTGAGATTTTTGAAAATTATGGAAATGCATTCTATCAGAATGTGAGAAACCTGGTGTAAAGGAAGGAAGTATCAAGTGTAAAGAGGTGATGTATAAGATGTACTACTGCCCACTACTTACATATACAGTGGAGACATGGACACTAAGAAAAAGGAAGAAGAATAAAATTCAGGCCAGTGAAATGAAACTTTTAAGAAGTATGATAGGAAAGATAGAAAGGGTAGAGTAAGAAAACAGGATGTCAGGAAGGAAATCAGAGTGGAACGGCTTTACAACAGAATGAAGAAGTCCTTTAGCATGAGAAGTGACTGCTTGTTTACCCATATTACTAAATTTCAATGATTTACAACACACTTTACAATATGCTGATGTTGCATCATTTACCAATATGTCCAACCAACCACTCAGTTTGGGAAACACTTTCCTGTCTAGCCAAAGTTTATTACCTGTCTAGCCAAAGTTTATTAAATGTACACTGCTTGTTAGCCATTGTCATGAGTTTCAAGAAAGCATCCAGAACTAAAATAAAAAAGAATAACATAAAATGGTTGAAAGAAATGACACTAGGCCACACAAAAATTGTAGAACTGTTATGCATTTCTTGTGAAAAAATATCTGAGAAAGAAATGCTACAATAGCCTGGGTTACAACAGACTAGAGCCTAAAAATATCCCCTCAAATCCATCATCGGGGAAGATTTCCCTAACTTCCGGATTTTTTTGTCTATTTCCATGACTTTTTCCCTGACTTTCCAGAATGTGGACACTATGTTTCTGTAGAGGACAAAAAAGAACGTGTTGAGCGAGAAAACGTACAACAGCAAAAAGAAAGTGCTGAGCGAGAAAACATACTACTGAATATACGAATAAAAACAATCCTACAGGGATATGGGAAACACTACATACGATCTTTTCCGACATGAGGACATTTTACATCGTACATCCGTAGGTACAGTGAAAACTATATCTAGCATTTCTAAAGATGAGAGGAATGTATTGAAATGCATGGAAAACACAAGAACAAATATGGAAACCTTTTCCACTGGGGCTTATAAAATAGTTCTGAGTAGTTCTGGGTAGGCAGTTAAAGTATCCGTAATTTATATATCACTCCCTCGACATTTCAGTATTTATGAGTGGTTAGCTAATAATCTAGTTCCTACATTCCGATAATTGTAATTCAAGTCCCTGGCATAGTTTAGACAAAAATACTTTTGAGAAATTATTGTAAACCATCTCATATTTTTCAACATTTAAGGACACTTTTATTCTCCGTCCCGCGGAGTAGGGAAAATAATAGCAATCCACCATCTGTAAAGATCACATAACCGCATTTCAGTTGAGAATTGTAGTGTAGATACAGTATATTAGATAGTATCTTGCCTGTTATATTCGTGTGCAAACGGCAGGTTTCATTTCTATTACAGCATAGCAGGACAAAGTAGTACTAATATTAATCTGTATACGTGTTTAACTTTGTTGGTAATCTTTGAGTACCTACCGGTAGTTCTTGCGAATATCTAAATTTAGGCCTAATTGGAATTTTCATTTCTATTTGTGCTTAGTAAGAAGCTAGGATTCGTCTGAACGTAGTTTTAACATTATTGTAGTGTAGTATAGTAACTTATTAGAAATTAGAGTGCCTATTCTATAATTTTGAGTAGTTTTGCGAATTTTGAACTTTAATGCTAATTAACTTTTCTGTTTTTGCTTGGTAATAACCTGTTGTAATTAGAATACGTCTGAACATAGTTTAAAATTATTGTAGTGTATTATAGCATCTTATTCTATTACTGTGAAATATTTGTATAGTACCGTTTCTGTGGTACCGGTATCTGTAGTAACTCTCTTAGAAAAATTCTGTTGTTGTCATTAGGGTAGACTTAACTGCAGTTAAGAATTGAGTAATTCTTGTGTATTATTCTCTGTTTCCAGTAATTAACAGCAATTTTCATCGTGTTAGCGTGTTGTAGGAAGAAAAATAGTACAATTAAGTAGTACTGTAGTGTAGTAGTAGCCTATATTAAATAACATACTGTCGTTTGTTCTTTGTGAACTAACCTAGATAATATTTCTTTCCTTTTATTTTTATTTTGCACAGAATAAGTTATCGTATTTTTCCTTTTCTTACTTAGTAAAAATGGCTAAGCAGTACGAGTGTAGGAACTGTGGGTATGGCCAGGCATTAAGGAGTATGAGGGAGGAGTTGGAGAGCTTGAGGGAGATAATTAAGATACTCTCAGAGGGCAGGAAGGAAAGTAGCCCTCCAAACAATGTACAGGATACAGTAGGTGTAATAGAGGGATTGGAAGGAAATGGGGGAATTGTGGAAGACCGGTGGTCTCTTTCGTGACTCCCTCTTATCTTATTATTCAGGCGATAGTTCCTTTACAATTTGTTTCTCATTTTTACAATCATCTTCACAATTTTCCTTGTTGATATGGACCGATGGCCATGCCATGCATTTTTACACCTTAAGACAATCATGACAAAATCTATTGCCAGTTAACATGATTGAACAATATTTCCATGTCAGCAATGCTCGGCATTGATAGAGACTAAGCAACAAAAGTCTGAATTAATCTAAATTCATGAATTCTCTCATTACAGTCGTCCCCCTGTATGTGTGGGAGATAGAACAACACCCACACCACCTCCTGCCTGTCATAAGAGGCGACTAAATATGGTCGCAGGGGTCTGAACTTGGGAGGGTAGGTGTGTTGGCGACTATAGATCCCTTGGCATTGCTTCCACTTACTTGTGCCAGGCTCCTCACTTTCATCTATCCTATCCAACCTCCCTTGCCAACTCTTCTCATTTCCTGACCCCCTTCCCCTAAACTAACATTTCAACCAGGGTGAATAAAATTATTTATAGCGTGCACTGTATAGCGTATCCTTATTCCCCAACTTTACATAGGTACTAATTTTCATTAAATTCTGTTTATGTATCGAAGCCTAGGGAGTCTTTCATTTTCATCCCCTTAGTCGCCCCTGTCTTTCTTAGGCCGACACCTTCATTCTTCGAAGTGTCGGACCCCTTCCATTTTTTTCTCTGATTAGTGTTATATAGAGGATGGTTGCCTAGTTGTACCTCTTCTTAAGAAAGTAATCACCACCACCAATCTCATCAGTCGGTAAGGTAAAACTGAATAAGACATAAATGATCGGAAATTGTATTCTCTATAACTTTTGTTAGGTAGTACTTTTCAATAGGACCAATAATATAGGAAATTAAAAATTAAATTTTAGGCACTTTCCCCTAAACTACCATTTCAACCAGGGTGAATAAAATTATTTATTGCATATACTGTAGTTCCTTATTCCCCGACTTTACATACCGGTTTTCATTAAATTCTGTTGACCCATTATCTCGTGGCTTGGTGTTGATATGGACTTAGCAAGAAAAGTTGAAATTAATGAATATCTCTGTTATCATAGCCGGTACTGTAAAAATGTATAAACCGGGCGAGTTGGCCGTGCAGTTAGGAGCGCGCAGCTGTGAGCTCGCATCCGGGAGATAGTGGGTTCGAACTCCACTGTCGGCAGCCCTGAAGATGGTTTTCCGTGGTTTCCCTCAATCAATCAATCAATCAATCAATCAATCAATCAATCAATCAATCGATCAATCAATCAACAATCAATCAATCACTACTGATCTGCATTTAGGGCAGTCGCCCACGTGGCAGATTTGTTGATAGGACCACTAATAACATAAATATTTGAGAATTAAATTTTAGGCCTTCTCCTAAACTACCATTTCACCCAGCGTGAATAAAATTATTGATGGCCTAGATTGTAAATACCATTCTTGTTTAATTCTGAGCAATGTACAGATAAAACTCTTATTTTATATACATAGATGAAACTGAAACTTGATAGTTACGGAAAATCATTAGCTTGTGATTTTTTTAAAATTTTTTATTTATTTGTCTTTAATTATGGCGAAGTTAGGTCTCGTGGTCCTCTCTTACACTTAACCACATCATTGAACAGAAAAACCGTAGAGAATATTAAATATTTTAAAAGAAACTTTGTATCATAAATTCAAAACAAATACATCATCATAATTATACCAGTATGAACATATCATTTGTCAAACTACTAAATGAAATTTAATGATAAATAAGTTTAAATTAATTTCAAGAAAAATTAACTAAATTATACACACATCCATACATCACCATTCACCCATCAAGATTCACACCGTGGGCTTATGCATCTAAGAGATACGTTCTGTAGGAAGACTTTAAAGACTCTAGTGAGTTACTACTTCGGATGTTATTTGGAACAGAGTTCCATAATCTACTTCCCGTCGCAATGAATGAGCGATTATAGGCAGCTGACCTGCTAAAGGGAATGGCAAGTGTAGTAACAGAGCATGTATTATACTGGTGAAATGAGGAAAGGTATGTAAAGTTTGATGACAGGTACAGGGGAGTTCTCTCAGTTAGTGATCTGTACACCAACAGGGCTACATGAAGATTTCCAAGTTCTTCAAATTTCAGGAGGGAAAGTTGCTTGTAATAAGGTGTGACATGAGTGTCGTAGCATAACGAAAATATAAATCTGATGCAGGAATTCATGGTGCTTTGAATTTTTCTCATTTGTTCTTTCGTTGCATCTATGAATAGAGCATCACAATAGCAGAATAAAGGCAGAACTAATGTTTTTATAAGAATGACTTTCATATTTAATGGTAAAATGTTATGGTGGTATTTCACAGGATGGAGTGAGGCATATACCCTGTTACAGATACGTGTGACGTGTTCATTCCAATTTAGGTGTTTGTGGGTTACTGTAGTCACGTCCTAGTTCGTGAACCATGGGCAACGGTTGAGTGGCCTAGTAAGTGGTCCTGAGAGTCAGGATACCAGTTGCTATGGAATGGGAGTGGGCATCTCGGACATATTCTGAGTCCTGGTCCTCCTTGTGCTCAGGCGGCTAGGACTATACAATCCACCGGTGGTCCATAACCCGTCAAAGGAGAGATCCTCACTTGGACTATGTGCAAGTAGGGTAGCATCCTGCTTCATGAATTTACCGAGCTCAGAACATTTTAAGCAAGCCTCGGACCTATGGGAGTAACGGAGTCCCACTCCAATTTGACAGGCGAGGGACTCCTTGGAAACAACTTGGCGAACGAAATGGAATTCGATGGGGAGCTATCAATATTAATGGAGCTTATGGAAGAAAGAAAGTAGAACTGGCTGAGTCAGCAAATAGGATGCATCTGGATGTGCTAGGAGTAAGTGATATTCGGGTAACGGGAGATGAGGAAGAGATAGGAGATTATAAAGTGTACTTGACGGGTGTTAGAAAGGGAAGGGTGGAGTCTGGGGTAGGGCTCTTTATCAGGAATACCGCTGCACGCAACATAGTTTCTGTTAGGCATGTAAATGAGCGAATGATGTGGGTAGATTTGTCAGTTGGAGGAATTAGGACTAGAATTGTGTCCATGTATTCACCATGTGAGGGTGCAGATGAGGATGAAGTTGACAAGTTTTATGAAGCATTGAGTGACATCGTGGTCAGGGTCAACAGCAAGGATAGAATAGTGCTAATGGGCGATTTCAATGCGAGAGTTGGGAATAGAACTGAAGGATACGAAAGGGTGATTGGTAAATGTGGGGAAGATATGGAAGCTAATGGGAATGGGAAGCGTTTGCTGGACTTCTGTGCTAGTATGGGTTTAGCTGTTACGAATACATTCTTCGAGCTTAAGGCTATTCACCGCTACACATGGGAGGCTAGGGGTACCAGATCCATAATAGACTATATCTTAACAGACATCGAATTCAGGAAATCTGTTAGGAATGTACGAGTTTTCCGCGGATTTTTCGATGATACAGACCACTATCTGATCTGTAGTGAACTAAGTATCTCTAGGCCTAGGGTAGAGAAAATGAAATCTGTCTGCAAACGAATAAGGGTAGAAAGTCTCCAGGACGAGGAAATTAGACAGAAGTACATGGATATGATTAGTGAGAAGTTTTGAACAGTGGACAGTAAGCAGGTTCAGGATATAGAAAGTGAATGGGTGGCATACAGGGATGTTGTAGTAGAAACAGCAAGGGAATGCCTAGGAACAACTGTGTGTAAAGATAGGAAAAGGCGAACATCTTGGTGGAATGATGAAGTGAGAGCAGCTTGTAAACGTAAAAAGAAGGCTTATCAGAAATGGCTCCACACAAGGGCCGAGGCAGACATGGATTTGTATGTAGATGAAAGAAACAGAGCAAAACAAATAGTTGTTGAAGCCAAAAAGAAGTCATGGGAAGATTTTGATAACAACCTGGAAAGGCTAGGTCAAGCAGCAGGGAAACCTTTCTGGACAGTAAAAAAAGAATCTTAGGAAGGGAGGGAAAAAGGAAATGAACAGTGTTTTGAGTAATTCAGGTGAACTCATAATAGATCCCAGGGAATCACTGGAGAGGTGGAGGGAATATTTTGAACATCTTCTCAATGTAAGAGGAAATCATCCTGGTGGTGTTGTGAACAGCCAAGCTCATGGGGAGGAGGAAAATGATGTTGGTGAAATTATGCTTGAGGAAGTGGAAAGGATGGTATATAAACTCCATTGTCATAAGGCAGCAGGAATAGATGAAATTAGACCTGAAATGGTGAAGTATAGTGGGAAGGCAGGGATGAAATGGCTTCATAGAGTAGTAAAATTAGCATGGAGTGTTGGTAAGATACCTTCAGATTGGGCAAAAGCAGTAATTGCACCTATCTATAAGCAAGGGAACAGGAAGGATTGCAACAACTATCGAGGTATCTCATTGATTAGTATACCAGGCAAAGTATTCACTAGCATCTTGGAAGGGAGGGTGCGATCAGTCGTTGAGAGGAAGTTGGATGAAAACCAGTGTGGTTTCAGATCAGATTTTCAGTATGCGCCAGGTAATTGAAAAATGTTACGAGATGAATAGGCAGTTGTGTTTATGTTTCATAGATCTAGAGAAAGCATATGACAGGGTACCGAGGGAAAAGATGTTCGCCATACTGGGGAACTATGGAATTAAAGGTAGATTATTAAAATCAATCAAAGGCATTTATGTTGACAATTGGGCTACAGAGAATTGATGGTAGAATGAGTTCTTGGTTCAGGGTACTTACAGGGGTTAGACAAGGCTGTAATCTTTCACCTTTGCTGTTCGTAGTTTACATGGATAATCTGCTGAAAGGTATAAAATGGCAGGAAGGGATTCAGTTAGGTGGAAATGTTGTAAGCAGTCTGGCCTATGCTTGGTCTTAATGGCACATTGTGCCAAAAGGCTGCAGTCTAATATCTTGGAACTTGAAAATAGGTGCAATGAGTATGGTATGAAAATTAGCCTCTCGAAGACTAAATTGATGTCAGTAGGTAAGAAATTCAACAAACTGAATGTCAGACTGGTGATACAAAGCTAGAACAGGTCGATAATTTCAAGTATTTAGGTTGTGTGTTCTCCCAGGATGGTAATATAGTAAGTGAGATTGAATCAAGGTGTCGTAAAGCTAATGCAGTGAGCTCACAGTTGCAATCAACAGTATTCTGTAAGAAGGAAGTGAGCTCCCAGACTAAACTATCTTTACATCAGTCTGTTTTCAGACCAACTTTGCTTTACGGGAGCGAAAGCTGGGTGGAATCAGGATATCTTATTCATAGGTTAGAAGTAACAGACATGAAAGTAGCAAGAATGATTGCTGGTACAAACAGGTGGGAACAATGGCAGGAGGGTACTCGGAATGAGGAGATAGAGGCTAATTTAGGAATGAACTTGATGGATGAAGCTGTATGCATAAACTGGCTTCGGTGGTGGGGTCATGTGAGGCGAATGGAGGAGGATAGGTTACCTAGAAGAATAATGGACTCTGCTATGGAGGGTAAGAGAAGTAGAAGTAGACCAAGACGATGATGGTTAGACTCGGTTTCTAACGATTTAAGGATAAGAGGTATAGATCTAAATGAGGCCACAACACTAGTTGCAAATCGAGGATTGTGGCGACGTTTAGTAAATTCACAGAGGCTTGCAGACTGAATGCTGAAAGGCATAACAGTCTATAATGATAATGTATGTATGTATGTATGTATGTATGTATGTATGTATGTATGTATGTATGTATGTATGTATGTATGTATTTATAACAACATGTAGATTATTTACCAAGCTTTCATATGGAATTTTGGTACCAGATAGACTGAGTGAAGGAATGTCTAAAGACTTTGTCATGTTTATCAATTTCGATTGTCCAACTATAATAGCTTTTGTCTTGGAGGGATTTATTAATACAGAGTTCTCACAAGCATATGATGATATATTTTGTAAGTCAGCATTCATTTTATCAGTTGCTAGACGAATATCTCCCAAATTTGTGTGATAACATATCTGGAGGTCATCCGCATATATCAAGGGCTGAGAACCATAATGGGCCAAATCCACCAACGGTCGAAAATGAGTTAATGCCATCTAGCGGTTCATTTCTGACTTAGGTATTATTTCTCCAACTGGGCTATCTCTACGTCTTCCCATTTATGTGCTACAGGGTCACAAAATATCAACCAAATTGAACTAGCCGCTGGAGGTAGTGCCATAGTGGGCCAAATCCGCATGAGCAATCCCTCGCTTGCTCTGAGTCACGTGATATGCCTAGTATCATGGCGGACATCGGCCACGAGGAAAATAGTAGTAGTGATTTGACATGCAGCAGACCCTTCTCCTTCCCTCAATTACAAGTGCCGGGCTGAGTGGCTCGGACGGTTGAGGCGCTGGCCTTCTGACCCCAACTTGGCAGGTTCGATCCTGGCTCAGTCCGGTGGTATTTGAAGATGCTCATATACGTCAGCTTTGTGTCGGTAGATTTACTGGCACGTAAAAGAACTCCTGTGGGACTAAATTCCGGCACCTCGGCGTCTCCGAAGACATTCAAATAGTAGTTAGTGGGACGTAAAGCAAATAACATTATTATTATTATTCCATAACAAGTAGTGTTTATTTTTACAAGAGGAAGTTTTGGATGTGTAACATAGGAATACATAACTGTGAGGATGAGAAAGGGTACATGTAATTGTGGGGTGAAGATACAGTATAAAGGGGCCTAACAGAAGTAGGTACATATATTCTGTATTACCTCAGGAACGTCAGCACAACAGCAAATCATTTCATAGACTATTCAGACACTTGTGGTGGTCAGAATAGGAATCATTATATTGCATCTTTGTTGGCCAAATTAGTTCATCATTCCCAATTTAAAACTATTGATCATAAGCTCCTAGAACCTGGCCATTCATATTTGCCTAATGACAGAGATTTTAGTACCATCAAAACTTCAAAATGTAAGGCAAAATCACTGTTTTCGGTAGAAGATTATGTGACCTTAGTTAAGGAATGTAGGAGAAATAAGCCCTTTAGTGTGAAAAAATGGAACAGAAAGAATTTGTGAACATTAAGGAGCTCTCAAAAAACTTTGTGATTCGTAAGGAAACAGTATATAGGGAGAAGGTTGTGTGGCTCAGAATTAGGTGGTTTCGTTTCCAGTCTTATGAACCTCTTAAGATTAAGTTCAGATACACCCTCAGCGAAATGGAAGAATGGAAAATCCTTGATATTTCACCTTCTGGTAAGGGCAGGCCATCTG
The DNA here is from genome assembly GCF_040414725.1 of Anabrus simplex. NCBI lineage: Eukaryota > Metazoa > Arthropoda > Insecta > Orthoptera > Tettigoniidae > Anabrus > Anabrus simplex. The sequence goes on from NC_090271.1 coordinate 49,739,049, forward strand.
TAAAGGTAACAAGTTCAGCACCTTCATCATGGGAAATGAGTCCTGCTTATGCAGCACCCATTAAGCTGACAAAAGCTAAATATGATGATTTAATTGCCATGCTTCCATTCATTCCACCATTTAATCATAAGCTTTTTTAAGGATTTGCAATATTGTGATGTAACTACTGCAAAATGAAGTACTTTACAGTGCCATGTGGAGTTGGCCCACTGACGTATTGTTAAAATTCATCCTTTCTGTTTAGAGCCAAAGTGGGCCAAATCCACTCCAGTGGAAAATGATGGTATTCATTTACTTTTTATTTGTATTAAAAAGCCAGATAATCTTTGTATTTTGCTTTGTAGTGATTAATGGATCTATTGACGATAATATGCAAATGTTGTAGTCTCTGTATTCTGTGTCTGTGAATTATAGCAGTGACTAAACTTTAACCTTATTTTTCTCCATTTTTAAAAAATGGCACTTGGCCCACTATGGTTCTCAGCCCTTCATGATGCTATGTTGTTTATGTATAAAATAAAAAGCATTGGTGTAAGTACAGAACCTTGGGGTACTCCTGCGTGTTTCATTGCCCATTGAGAAGTATTACTCTTTATAACGACTCGTCTGCAGTTTGTGAGGTAAGAGCTAAAGAGTTGTAAAGCAGTCTGATTTAGATGAAGGGATTTTAATTTGGCTAGCAATATGTCTAAGTCAACAGTGTCAAATGCACTGCTACAATCAAGTAGAGTAAGTAATGTGACCTTCTGTTCACTCATTGCACATCTAATGTCATCTGTAAACTTCAATAGGGCAATGGTTGTGCTGTGTCCCTTTTTAAAGCCTGACTGTAATGGGTCAAACAAGGAATATTTGTTAAGATACCCGGTTAGTTGCCGATGGATTATCCGTTCGAAGGGTTTGGAGAGAGATGAAAGTATACACACAGGTTGATAGTCTCATAGGCAAATAGCTGGAGACTTTTTGGTACCGGATTTATGATTGCGTCTTTCCATATCCTTGGATACGTTCCAGAACTGAGGCAGAAATTATATATGTGAGTAATTACTGGGCAAATAATATCTAGAATGCATTTAATGATGATGATGGGGGAGATCATCAACTCCAGTGGCATTTGACTTGACCGAAAGCAGTTCACGCTGCACCTCAGTTTCATTAACAGTAAGGAATTTGACCGTGCCAGATGCAGCTTGTACAGGGGAAGAGCTCTGAACTGAGTAGGGGCTTTTCTGTACTCTGTGGAAGACGGATCTGGATGGGGAAGTCCTCAACCCCGACACGGCGCGTCCCAATGGCTGATAGGGGCTCTCGTGAGAGAGTGGTGTTCGCACCCGCGGATCAACTGAGGACATGATATAGTGGCAGCAGCTATATCATTAATGCTGATAAGAAGATCGATACAAAGACCTTGTATCAGCATACAGCTGCCTCGCGTCCTAGCATCCTTGGATGTTACGATGTGACGTGGTTACTGCGCACTGAGGAAGGCAACGGGAAACCACCTCAATTAATTTTCCCTAGTAATCACCATGGCTATGCTTGCAGCTAAATTAGTATCCGGTGTAAGCTCCTCAATCAGATCTCCGGGAGGGGCAGATACAAGCACAGCAATAGAAAGACTGAAATATCAAGATAGAGTCGAGATTGGAACTTGGAATGTGAAGACGATGAGCCAGGCGGGGAAGATCCACAATGCAATAAAGGAGATGACAAGAATGAAAATAGATATTCTAGGAGTAAGCGAAATGCGATGGCCAGGATCTGGAACCATCAATATAGACGAGCCCCGAGTTTGCTACTCGGGTACAGACAATGGTATGCATGAACATGGGGTAGGAATCATACTGAATAAAAGAATAGCCAAGTGTGTTGACAACATTATTCCAGTCTCATCACGTGTTATGTTAGTTCAAATCAAAGCAAGGCCAGTTGACTTAAATATTATTCAAGTCTACGCTCCTACTGCAGACAAACCAGATGAGGAAGTCGAAAATTTCTATAATAGCATAACAATGAACAAGCTAAAAAGAGAAGACCTCAACATAGTCATGGGCGACTTTAATGCAAAACTTGGGGCGGGAAGAACATCAAACGCCGTCGGACCCTTTGGTCTAGGAGACAGGAATGCTCGAGGAGATGAGTTGGAACTATTTGCAGAAACAAATCAGCTAGTGGTTATGAATACATGGTTTAAACTACCACCACGCAAGTTATACACATGGAAATGGCCCATGGACACACCAGGACACATTGTGAGGAATCAGACTGATTCCATGATGGTGAACAAATGATACAGAAATGGTTGTACATCTGTCAGAACATATCCAGGAGCAGACATACAATCAGACCATGTCCCAGTGGTTGGAAATTTTAAGATCAGAATGAAATATGTTGTCCCCAAAACAGCACGGAAATACGACTTGAGAAAATTGAAAGATGCTACCATATAGCAGACAGTCAAGATAGCTCTAAACAATAAATTGATTGACAATTGTGACGATGTTAATGAAAAACTCACACACCTACAAGAAGTGATAAAAGGAGTAAAAGAAGAGCATTTGAGACTGGACTTTAGAAAGAGGAAAACGTGGATGACAAATGAGATTCTGGACCTAATGGAAGAACGAAGGAAGAGAAGAGGTAATTTGATGGAATACAGAGCGGTTCAAAATACAATCAGAAGGAAAATTAGAGAAGCCAAAGAGAAAGAGAAAACTGAATTATGTGCAGAAATAGAGTTTTATCAGAGTAGACATGACGATTTTAATGTTCACCGGAAGGTCAGAGAGGCAACAAAAAAAATATCGCAAATCAAACTGTGCAAAGCTTGTAGATAGTAATGGTAACCTCATAACTGACAAGGAAGAAAAAAAGAGAAAATGGGAGAAATATCTGGAACAGTTATTCCAAGATGACATGAGGAGAGACGAACCAGAGATATCAGATACAACAGGACCAGATATCCTAGTAAGTGAAGTGGAAGCGGGAATACAACAAATGAAGGAAGGGAAAGCAGCTGGGCCAGATGGCATACAAGCAGAATTTCTCAAACTGCTCAGTGAGGAAAAAATAAAAATGATCACAAAAATATTCAACGACATTTACTCATCAGATAAAATCCCTCCAGAATGGTTAAAATCAGAATTTACTGCTTTACCTAAGAAATCAAATGCCAAAGAATGTGGGGACTACCGTACCATCAGTTTAATGAGCCATCTGCTACAATTATTTCTTAAAGTGATACACAAGCGGATATACAGTATTTGTGAAGAACAGATAGCGTCCAACCAGTTTGGGTTTTTGAAGGCAGTTGGCAATATTTAGTGTACAGGTAGGCTACTGTTCCAAAAATGTAGGGATATCAACTGTAATGTATTTGCATGCCTCATTGATTATCAAAAGGCGTTTGATTGCGTGATTCATGAACACCTGATAGACGTACTCAAGAAAACAGGAATTGATGGGAAAGATCTAAGAATAATAGCAAATTTATACTGGAACCAATCTGCAGTCATGAAAATAGATCAAGACCAATCTGAGCAAGTGAGAATACGCCAAGGCGTCAGGCAAGGATGTATAATATCACCGATACTCTTCAACCTGTATTCTGAGCACGTATTCAAAGAAGCCCTATTTGATGTGGAGGAAGGAATTTCAGTGAATGGTGTCAAACTCAACAATTTGCGCTACGCAGATGACACAATTGTCTTTGCAGATACGATGGAAGGGCTACAGAAGTTGATGAACAAAATTTCTGAAACAAGCAAGAGATATGGTCTGGACATCAACACTAATAAAACAAAACTGATGATCATCAGTAAGAAGAACATCCGAGGCGTGAATCTGTTCCTCAATGGAGCAAGTATAGAGAGAGTTTCACAGTATTCGTACCTGGGTACCATCATTAACAAAGCATGGGACAATTCGCAAGAGATAAAGTGTCGCATTGGAAAAGCGAGAAGTGTTTTCAATTCAATGAGCTCAACCTTCAAGAATCACGACCTTACCATGGATACCAAAATGCGGCTCCTTAGGTGCTATGTGTTTTCAGCTCTCTTTTACGGTATGGAAACACGGACGCTTACAAAAGCCACCAACGCTAGACTGGAAGCATTTGAACTCTAGCTATACAGAAGAATTTTGAGAATATCATGGACTCAGAAGATCACAAATATTGAGGTTCTACGCCGAGCTAACAAGAGACCAGAGCTAATCAACACCATCAAGTGCCGTAAACTACAATATTTTGGACACATCATGAGGAATCAGAAAAGGTATGAGCTGCTTTAACTTATCCTGCAAGGGAAAATAGAAGGAAAAAGATCTCCTGGGCGAAGAAGAATTTCCTGGCTCGACAACCTTAAAACCTGGTTCAACAAAACATCTGGAGAACTGTTCTGAATTTCAATGGATAAAGCCCAAATAGCCATGTTGATCGCCAACGTCCGAGGCGGACAGGCACGCTAAGAAGAAGAAGAAGAAGAAGAAGAAGGAATTTGAACATTGGTCTATTTGGTGGCGGTTTAGTCAGTAATGTGTTAATTGTATGAGTCATAATCAGTGATTGGTACTTAATTTTAACGTCACAGAAGTGTTTATTTAAGTCGCCAAGTGATATCTCTGGGTTACAATGGTTCAAGTTACCCTATTCCCATGGAGCAAAGCTCTCGCCATGTGCTTCGTGCATTCATATTATTCTTGGCTAGCTGTTGGTAGTGAGAGAATTTCTTATTTTGGATCAATACTTTAATTTTGTTGCGCAGAGACCGATACTGTTCAAGAACATCAGGAGAGTTGGTTCGTCTATACAGCCGATGTAATGAATCTCGATGGGACACCATGCGTTTGTTGTCATCAGTTAGCCATGGTGAGGGAGGTCTAGTTACTTTAACCACGGCCAACTGGATCCCTCGCTGCGCTCCTTATACCGGCCTTGACAATCGCTTGTGAAGCCCAGCATAAAGCTGTAATTGGAAAGTTTCACCGTAATGCCGCTGGAGTGCTGGCCTACTACCCACTGACAGGCAGCTGTATATCGCAAATTGCCGCATTTCCAATTTTATTTATATGGTTTTGCTGTCGTAAATGTTGGCAATGTGTTCGCAATGAGGTGCTTGTTGGCTTGATATTGAGATCTGTTAGTTATGCGCTAGTGAGTTTATTTTCTTTTTGTGTAGTGTGATGATTATATTTTTTAAATTGTGTTTACAAATCTTGGAATTTGTGACATTCTTGTGCACCTTTTCGTACTTCGAGCAGAAATTTTATGGAAACAAGAACAAAGTGATTTCTCGCTGTAATTTCGTCCTGAACAAGAATTTTAATTTATGCGCTAATTCGTTTTCTAATGGTGTGGTGATTTGCTTTTCTTTAACTGTGTTAGAAAATATTCGATATATTGCTGTGTGCCTTTTTTGTAATCCGAACAGGAAAAAAAGAGCAAAGGGACACTATCATCTCACTAATTCTCTGCAGACCAGGACAAAACTACGTAGTGGCTAAAAGCAGGTAGCACTCTTATCTTAGTTTTCCATTTCTATTTCGGGTATTTGCCTTCTTTCTTTCTTTCTTTCTTTCTTTCTTTCTTACTCTGTTTACACCTCCAGGGTTGGCTTTTCTCTCGGACTCAGTGAAGGAACCCACCTCTAGCACCTCAAGGGTAGTGTCCTGGAGCGTGAAAGTGCGGGTCGGGGGATACAACTGGGAAGAATGACCAGTACCTTGCCCGGGCGGTCGCAACTTCTATGCTGAACAGGGGCCTTGTGTTGGGGATGGGAAGACTGGAAGGCGTAGACAAGGAAGAGGGAAGGAAGCAGCCGTGCCCTTAAGTTAGTTACCATCCCGACATTTGCTTGGAGAAGTGGGAAACTATAGAAAGGATGTCTGAGGTGGGAATCGATACCCCCCTCTACACAGTTGACCTCCCAAGGCTGAGTGGACCCCGTTCCAGCCTTCGTACCACTTTTGAAATTTTCTGGCAGGGCCAGGAATCGAACCTGGGCCTCCGGGAGTGGCAAGTAAACGCGCTAATCAGGTTTTTTTCACCCATGAATTTTCTTTCATAGAATAATCCTTTAGGTGGTTTCGTATTTGCCATATGACAGCAACACAACACATTTTTATCCCAGATAATCTGAACTTTAACATTTAAACATTGACAAGTAAGAATCACTACTGCTATGAAGAGTTGTTACCTGAGCAATGGGACCGATGACCTAGATGTGAGGCCCCTTTAGACAACAAGCATCATCATCATCATCGAGCAGACAACAGTTTACAATTTATGTACTCAAAATACTTTTCTCTCACTGAATTTTTATTTAAAATTCTTCTTCTTTTCTCGCTACTTGTTTTACGTCGCACCGACACAGGTAGGTCGTATGACCCTAGTGGAACAGGAAAGGGCTAGCGGTGGGAAGGAACCGGACGTGGCCTTAATTAAGGTACAGCCTGATGTGAAAATAGGAAACCACGGAAAACCATCTCCAGAGCTGCCGATAGTGGGGTTCGAACCCACCATCTCCCGGATGCATGCTCACAGCTGCACGCCGCGCGGCCGACTTGTTCCACACTACTGCATTTGAAGTAAAAAATATTGTCTGAATTTAGCACGGCCAACCTGCCCGGTATTTTATATTCTAGTGAAAGGTATGAATGAAATGTAATCTGAAACTATATATATTGAAATTAAAATTTAAACATGTTTGAGTCAAAATATTTATGTTATGCATACAACGAACATGGAAAAAGTAAGACTTTTATGTTTTGTCCAGCCCCCTTCCTGAGAGCAGCGCTTGAAGAATTTTAAAACTCTAATTGAACAATGACTCTTAATCTCAATATTAACATCAGAAGACAAAAGTATTTTGGTAAGTTCTGCTATGTATCTAAATGCCATGATAATAAAACGATTACTATTATTCCTCACAATTAAGGAACATCAGTTGGACTACTCCATCCTCCGCAGTTTCATTTCACGACATTATTTTGGCACATATAAATCAAAGTAGCCTTAAGGATTAATCATTTTAACAATATTAGTCAATGTAACATACTATTTTATTCCCTAAATTAAGATACATCGGCAATCAGAGTCAATATCAGAACGTCAGCTGGACTAAGTCATCTCCCCGCAGTTTCATTTCACATCATTTTGGCAAATATCAACGAATGTAACCTTTAGGATTAATCATTTTAATAGTATTAACCTATGTAACATTCTCCATTACTCTAAATTACGATAAATCGGCAATCAAAGTCAATATATTTTCCATAAAGAAGTATGCATTTCTACCGCAAATAGGTCGGCCGCCAGCGCCACATGTCGAGTTGTGTAACTACTCCGATTACAGTGCGTGGACCCGATTGTCAAGGCCGGTAAGGAGCTAGCTAGAGCGACGCATCAAGTCGGCCGTGCTTTAACTCTACGCTTCGTAGCATGCTTATTGTGGAGAATAAGTAAGAGGGAATTGAACTTTTGTAGTTTCACATCAATATCAACTATGTTATTTATGTCCTCCCAAGGAGAATTAGAAGTATCCAGTCTAAAGTCATTCATATTTATATGTTCAATGTCCCTATAAGTGATATATTTCGTTTTATATTTTGATATTTTAAGAGAATATGACAGGTATATCAAGTCATGCTTAGAAATGCACGGAACAGGAATCTGACCATGAAGCAAACTTTTATGAGGGTTATTCGTAACCATTAAATCAAGAAGGGTATGAGATGAGGAATGAGGAGGTGGTTCCGATAGCGTGGTTAATTGGTTGTAGTGGTAATACTGTCATGTTACACGACTGGAATATATTTAGCAATTGCTTCGTTTTTCTTGTCCGGTGTAATATGTCAGTACTGAAGTCTCCGAATATTAATACGTGTTCATAAGTCGGTAATAGTCGATGTAGAATATCTTCAAAGTCAGTCATATGCCCTACTCTGGGGGGTCTGTAGGTCGACTGTTTTCATTTTTAATGTAATGTAGCGATTATTCTTGCCATCTTAATTAGCTACGGTTCTTTTGTAAATTTTAAAATACTTAAGTATTTGTGAATAAATGTTAGACGGTAGGGCCTAGTCATAATCTGTCAAAGAGCTTGCCACATTATAGTTACTGCTGAACTTGTCTAACTATATACACCCACCTAACTATACCATCCATATTTACTGCGACCTGATCCCCTGATGAGCAAGAGTTGACATGCGATAGGCTGTAGTATAGATAAATATTACTTACATGTAACCACAACTTTTACATGAATAAAGAGGTCGAGTGGTGTGGCATAGTAGATGATGCTTCAGCATAACTGCTGTCTTGAAGGTCTTTTGACAAATGGGGCACGTATGTCTGGAATGAAATAGAAATGGTTACTCAAACTGCTCTGAAATTAGTTGAAAAAACGATCAGCTACAATGAAAAAATGCTAGTATAACTTCATATCATAATAAAGTTAATACGCTTTAAAAACCATAATTTGGAGATTTCCATGCTAAAAATAATTACAGAACATTAAAATATAGCAATTTTTTAATATACAAGAAAATAGACATCTGATACTGGAATGAAGAAATGCAAAATTTCATTGACATAAATACTAATGTCTATTTCTCTCTACCGAGCGAGTTGGCAGTGCGGTTAGAGGTGCGCGGCTGTGAGCTTGCATCGAAGATGGTTTTCCGTGGTTTCCCATTTTCGCACCAAGAGAATGCTGGGGCTGTACCTTAATTAAGGCCACAGCCACTTCCTTCCAACTCCTAGGCCTTTCCTGTCCCATCGTCGCCATAAGACCTATCTGTGTCGGTGTGATGTAAAGCCACTAGCAAAAAAAAAAGTATATTATATATTTCTCTCAATAATATTGATGTTATCCTTTACAGAGCAGAGAAGCATAATCATGCTCCTCCAGATGATCCCTAATCTGCCATGCTCAGACATTTAGGTCGCAGCAAGCAAGCAAGCGAGCGAGCGAGCGAGCGAGCGAGTGAGTGAGTGACTGAATGAATGAGTATGTGAGTACCTAAGTAAGTAAGTAGGTAAGTAAGTAAGTAAGTGAGTGAGTAAGTGACTGAATGAATGAGTGCGTAAGTAAGTAAGTAAGTAAGTAAGTAAGTAAGTAAGTAAGTAAGTAAGTGAAAATGAAAATCCACAGCCTGTTTCCAGTCATTCGACCGGGTCAAGAATGGAATGAATGAAGCCCCCATCTAGCGGCGAGGATAGGAAATGTGCCAGCGGCCGAAGGCTGTCACACTCCTCGGGGCAATGATTAATGAATGACAGGTGAAATGAAATGATATTGGAGAGTGTTGCTGGAATGAAATATGAAAAATCGGAGTACCTGGAAAAAAACCTGTCTCGCCTCTGCTTTGTCCAGCGCAAATCTTACATGGAGTGACCGGGATTTGAACCACGGAACTCAGCAGTGAGAGACCAGCACGCTGCCGCCTGAGCCACGGAGGCTTCGAGTAAGTAAGTAAGTAAGTAATAATAATGCTATTTGCTTTACGTCGCACTAACTACTTTCACAGTTTTCGACGATGCCGAGGTGCCAGAATTTAGTCCCGCAGAAGTTCTTTTACGTGCCAGTAAATCTACCAACACAAGGCTGACATATTTGAGCACCTTCAAATACCACCGTACTGAGCCAGGATCAAACCCGCGAATTTGGGGTCAGAAGGCCAGCACCTCAACTGTCTGCGCCACTCAGCCTGGAAAGTAAGTAAAAAAGTAAACACATGTGAACGACAATTTTGGGGCTGACTGCCACCGTTCGATCATCTCATCTACACCCTTTCTCACATTGTATTCTCTCTCTATCCATGTACGCCATGGATTGCGTGATTTTCTTTCCAATATCAAACGTGTTCATCGATATCACTGGTGACAGTGAAATCATATACTGTTGTTTTCTCCTTAAGTATTACTCAAAGGCATCCCTGATATCGTGAGCACACCTGTCTGTGGGACACATGCATTTAAGAAGTGGATTTTTCTTCCATTTCCAATCTAGATGATCTTCATTAAGCAGGCAGGCATCATGCCATTGTACTTTGGAGAGAGAATCGTCAAACCTGTTGAGCAACAGTGCTAAGGCAGTATGTTGTTCCCCAGCTACCACTATATTAACACCTTATTAAGAGTTAACCAGAGGGGAAAAAAACTATTTTTAACATTTGCTGCCATATGTGTAAATCTAACATGTACATTCCTTTAGATTGTCATAATCAACCATTTACCTCGTCCAGCTCCTGCAGGGTTGGAATGTTTATGGCAACTTTCCATCTTCCTCTATTCAATCACCATTGTTCCTTCTTAAATGTGTCCCTAGCCAAGTTTCTCTTAAATATACCTTTTTTGATCGATTTCAACCATCATATTCTGGGTCTCCCTCTTTCCTTCCCTCCTTCCTTCTACCTGGGTCCCCATCATCTGCTTCAGCGTCCTTCTCTCTTACATCCTTTTAACATGTCCAAACTATCTAAGTTTATCCCTCTCTATTCAGTCAAAAAGCTTTTCTACTCTGGTTTCCTTCCTGATATCCTCAGCTTTCTTGTCTTTCCTATCATACTTCTTAAAAATTTAATTTCACTGGCTTGGATTTTATTCTAATATCTTTTTCTCAATGTCTAGATCTCTGCTGCATATCTTAGTATTAGGCAGAAGTGCATCTTATACATCACCACCTTACACTTCTTTGGTACTTCCTTCTTCCAATCTGGGTTTCTGACACTCTCGTAGAATGCATTTCCCGGTTGAATACTTTTAATAATCTGCTGTACATGTCCAGCCCTGCATCCTGCATAAGCTTGCTTCCCAAGTACTTGAAGCTCTCCACAATTTCATGGTTTTGTCCCTTTATTTTATAATTCCTTTCTCCTCTAGTCAACACATTATTTTACTCTTTTCCACACTGATTTTCATTCCATAATTTTCAATAATCTCATTCAATATGTCGAGCTGCTCTTTTACTTCCTCTCTATTTGCTCCCCACACCAAATATTTTAACAATGAATGGGAAGGAAAATGGATTGACCAAATGGAGAGACGAAAACTCGACATCCTGGGATTAATTGAAGTACAATGGAAAGGAAAAGGAATGAAGAAACTAAGAAAGGGGTACACCTTGTACTGGATGGGTAACAGTAAAGAGAAAAGAAATGGAGTGGGATTTATCGTGAATCAGAATGTTGAACCAATAGCTGAAATTGAGTATGTAAATGAAAGAATTATAATAATGCTCATACATGTCAACAAGGAACTACTGAAGATGGTACAGGTGTATGCTCCACAGACAGGATGTACCGTGGAAGAAAAAGATTTCCTCAATGAACTGGAAACACATATTGTTGGAAATGGGATCATGATAATGGGAGATCTGAATGCCCATGTGGGAACTGACAGAATGGGATACGAGAATGTTCTGGGCCCACATGGGTATGTCGATAAAAATGAAGATGGAGAGAATCTGTTGGACTTTTGTATCAGAAATAACCTGATAATAAAGAACACATGGTTTATGAAGAGGAATAGCCATAAGATCAGCCGATATAGTTGGGATGGACAGTATGGAACACTCATCGATTTTATAATAACAGACCGAGAATGGGGAAGATACATCATGAAAACAAAGATAATCCCCAGTGAAAGTATAGAAGGTGATCACAGATTATTAACTGTGGAATTAAAACAAGTAAAAATCCTAAAAATTGTACCGAAGAAGACACTAAAGATCAAGAATTGGGAATTGGAGGAGGAGGATAAAAGAATGGCATTCCAAGATTGTATAAAAAGGAAGTTGCCTAACACAGAAATACGAAGTGGAGAAGAAGAGTGGGACAATTTAAGGCAGACATTCGTGGAAGCAACAATTGAGATATGCAGGAAAACAAAAGCAAAGGTTAAGGGAAAGGAGACACAGTGGTGGACAGACAAAATAAAAAAAGAGATAAAAGAAAGGGACAAGGTGAAGAAAGAAATGGATAAGGAAAAGCAAAAAACGCATCAGAGGGATGAGAATAAGATAGAAAGGTTACATGTGGAATACAAAAGATTGAATCTACAAGTAAAGAGGAGTATAAAGGAGGAAAAGGAGAAATGTTGGAGAGAGTTTATGAACAAAATTGAGCAAGAGAGTCGAGGAAATCAGAAACTATTATACAAGTAACATACATACATACATACATTATCATTATAGACTGTTATGCCTTTCAGCGTTCAGTCTGCAAGCCTCTGAGAATTTACTAAACGTCGCCACAATCCTCGATTTGCAACTAGTGTTGTGGCCTCATTTAGTTCTATACCTCTTATCTTTAAATCGTGAGAAACAGAGTCTAACCATCGTCGTCTTGGTCTCCCTCTACTTCTCTTACCCTCCATAACAGAGTCCATTATTCTCCTAGGTAACCTATCCTCCTCCATTCGCCTCACATGACCCCACCACCGAAGTCGGTTTATGCGTACAGCTTCATCTATCGAGTTCATTCCTAAATTAGCCTTTATCTCCTCATTCTGAGTTCCCTCCTGCCATTGTTCCCACCTGTTTGTACCAGCAATCATTCTTGCTACTTTCATGTCTGTTACTTCTAACTTATGAATAAGATATCCTGAGTCTACCCAGCTTTCGCTCCCATAAAGCAAAGTTGGTCTGAAAACAGACCGATGTAAAGATAGTTTCGTCTGGGAGCTCACTTCCTTCTTACAGAATACTGCTGATCGCAACTGCGAGCTCACTGCATTAGCTTTACTACACCTTGATTCAATCTCACTTACTATATTACCATCCTGGGAAAACACACAACCTAAATACTTGAAATTATCGACCTGTTCTAGCTTTGTATCACCAATCTGGCATTCAATTCTGTTGGATTTCTTATCTACTGACATCAATTTAGTCTTCGAGAGGCTAATTTTCATACCATACTCATTGCACCTATTTTCAAGTTCCAAGATGTTAGACTGCAGGCTTTCGGCACAGTCTGCCATTAAGACCAAGTCGTCAGCATAGGCCAGGCTGCTTACTACATTTCCACCTAACTGAATCCCTCCCTGCCATTTTATACCTTTCAGCATATGATCCATGTAAACTACAAACAGCAAAGGTGAAAGATTACAGCCTTGTCTAACTCCTGTAAGTACCCTGAACCAAGAACTCATTCTACCATCAATTCTCACTGAAGCCCAATTGTCAACATAAATGCCTTTGATTGATTTTAATAATCTACCTATAATTCCATAGTCCCCCAGTATAGCGAACATCTTTTCCCTCGGTACCCTGTCATATGCTTTCTCTAGACCTACGAAACATAAACACAACTGCCTATTCCTCTCGTAGCATTTTTCAATTACCTGGCGCATACTGAAAATCTGATCCTGACAGCCTCTCTGTGGTCTGAAACCACACTGGTTTTCATCCAACTTCCTCTCAACGACTGATCGCACCCTCCCTTCCAAGATGCCTGTGAATACTTTGCCTGGTATACTAATCAATAAGATACCTCGATAGTTGTTGCAATCCTTCCTGTTCCCTTGCTTATAGATAGGTGCAATTACTGCTTTTGTCCAATCTGAAGGTACCTTACCAACACTCCACGCTAATTTGACTACTCTATGAAGCCATTTCATCCCTGCCTTCCCACTATACTTCACCATTTCAGGTCTAATTTCATCTATTCCTGCTGCCTTATGACAATGGAGTTTATTTACTATCCTTTCCACTTCCTCAAGCATAATTTCACCAACATCATTTTCCTCCTCCCCATGAGCTTGACTGTTTGCAACACCACCATGATGATTTCCTTTTACATTGAGAAGATGTTCAAAATATTCCCTCCACCTCTCCAGTGATTCCCTGGGATCTGTTATGAGTTCACCTGAATTACTCAAAACACTGTTCATTTCCTTTTTCCCTCCCTTCCTAAGATTCTTTATTACTGTCCAGAAAGGTTTCCCTGCTGCTTGACCTAGCCTTTCCAGGTTATTACCAAAATCTTCCCATGACTTCTTTTTGGATTCAATAACTATTTGTTTCGCTCTGTTTCTTTCATTTACGTACAAATCCCTGTCTGCCTCGGCCCTTGTTTGGAGCCATTTCTGATAAGCCTTCTTTTTACGTTTACAGGCTGCTCTCACTTCATCATTCCACCAAGATGTTCGCCTTTTCCCATCTTTACACACAGTTGTTCCTAGGCATTCCCTTGCTGTTTCTACTACAGCATCCCTGTATGCCACCCATTCACTTTCTATATCCTGAACCTGCTTACTGTCTACTGTTCGAAACTTCTCACTAATCATATCCATGTACTTCTGTCTAATTTCCTCGTCCTGGAGATTTTCTACCCTTATTCGTTTGCAGACAGATTTCACTTTCTCTACCCTAGGCCTAGAGATACTTAGTTCACTACAGATCAGATAGTGGTCTGTATCATCGAAAAATCCCTGAAAAACTCATACATTCCTAAAAGATTTCCTGAATTCAAAGTCTGTTAAGATATAGTCTATTATGGATCTGGTACCCCTAGCCTCCCATGTGTAGCGGTGAATAGCCTTATGCTTGAAGAATGTATTCGTAACAGCTAAACCCATACTAGCACAGAAGTCCAGCAAACGCTTCCCATTCCCATTAGCTTCCATATCTTCCCCACATTTACCAATCACCCTTTCGTATCCTTCAGTTCTATTCCCAACTCTCGCATTGAAATCGCCCATTAGCACTATTCTATCCTTGCTGTTGACCCTGACCACGATGTCACTCAATGCTTCATAAAACTTGTCAACTTCATCCTCATCTGCACCCTCACATGGTGAATACACGGACACAATTCTTGTCCTAATTCCTCCAACTGACAAATCTACCCACATCATTCGCTCACTTACGTGCCTAACAGAAACTATGTTGCGTGCAATGGTATTCCTGATAAAGAACCCTACCCCAGACTCCACCCTTCCCTTTCTAACACCCGTCAAGTACACTTTATAATCTCCTATCTCTTCCTCCTTATCTCCCCTTACCCGAATATCACTTACTCCTAGCACATCCAGATGCATCCTCTTTGCTGACTCAGCAAGTTCTACCTTTTTTCTTCCATAAGCTCCATTAATATTGATAGCTCCCCATCGAATTCCATTTCGTTCGCCAAGTTGTTTCCAAGGAGTCCCTCGCCTGTCAAATGGGAGTGGGACTCCATTACCCCATAGGTCCGAGGCTTGCTTAAAGTGTTCTGAGCTCGGTAAATTCATGAAGCAGGATGCTGCCCTACTTGCACATAGTCCAAGTGAGGATCTCTCCTCTAACGGGTTATGGACCACCGGTGAATTGTGTAGTCCTAGCCGCCTGAGCACAAGGAGGGCCACGACTCAGAATATGTCCGAGATGCCCACTCCCATTCCATAGCAACTGGTATCCCGACTCTCAGGACCACTTACTAGACCACTCAGCCGTTGCCCATGGTTCACGAACTAGGACGTGACTACAGTAACCCACAAACATGAAGAAAAAATCAAGGCATTAGAGAGAGAAGATGGATCCACAGTACATGACAAAAAGGGTCTTCAGAAGGTGATGGCAAAATATTTTGAAAATATAATGAGGATGACTGCTCAGAGGAAGAAGGAGATAAAAAAAATGGAAATAATAGATGGAGAAAAGAAGAGAACCTGATAACATGGTTGGAACTTGAAAGGGCAGTGAAAGTAGTGACCAAAGGTAAAGCAAGTGGAAAAGATGAATTCAATGCTGATATGATTAAGGCAGCAGGAAGCAGTAGACTATAGTGGCTATACCGAGCCCAAAATGGCATATGGAAGGATGAAAGGATACCTGAAGATTGGCAACAAGGAAGCATTGTACCATTGTTCAAAAAAGGAAATAGGAAGAAATGTAAAAATTATAGAGGTATAACCCTTTTATCACATGGGCTAAAAATGATGGAGAAAGTCATAGACAAAACACTGAAGGATATAAGAGAAACGCAGTTAGAGGAAGAACAATATGGCTTTACAATGAACTGATCAACAATAGACATGATATTTACAGTGCAAACGATACTGGAAAAACAACTGGAAAGGAACAAGGAAATCATCTTTGTATTTTTGGATTTGGAAAAAGCTTATGATACAGTTAAGAGAAAACAGGTATGGGAATGCCTACAGAAAAGGAATGTAACAAAATCATTAATTAACTAGATAAAAATGTTGTATCATGAGAGTAAAACCAGTGTACAAGTGGGGAGTGGTGACTCTGAAACATTTTATACGTAGGTCGAGTCATAAGTCATGGCAACTATTTTTTTCTCTCACCAACAGCAGATAACACGGAAAATCTAAGATATGCATTTGGAAACGTATGGTATGTACTTGTGTATGATGCCACTAGATGGTGTATGTAAACAACAGTGTGGGTCTAAGCATGCCCCCAAGTTCAGTGTGTGAGTGAGAGCATCACAAAATGGGAGTCAACAAGCAGGAGCAACGATCGCCTTATTCGCATGATCTGAGCCCATGTGACTATGATCTAATCCCCAAAGTCAAGAAGCATTTACGTGGACAATGGTTCGTTAACAAAGAGGACATCGTAACAGCATTTCGGAGAGAACAGTCACACGTTAGTGATACACACGCAGCGAGTTGTATTCAGCGCCTGCCCCACTGCTGGCAACGCACAGTGGAAACCTTGGGTGATTATTCAAAGGTCTGTAACCAGTGGAGACCTGTCCTTTGTATGTAGTCCTGTGTATACCATAATAAAACAATGTTTACCAATGGCCTGTGTTCTGTCACTTTCCTACGAGAATCTCCTGAAGTCAGAATTTGTCCAGGCACTATGCATAAGTGTATGCCCTATATTTCCATATGCATATCTTAGATTTTCCGCATTGGCTCCTGTTACTTTTAGGTTAAGTCAATATTCCACCTTTACAATACCATAAGTTTATTGTCTATTTATTTAAACAATATTATTAACTATGACGGGACATGTTTCTTCTAACTTGTAGACATCATCAGCCGTAAGATATTTAAGAAAAAGCACAAAAAAGACAAGGACAGAACAACACATTAAAATAAATCGGGTTGCCGAACATGTCAACCAAAATAGCGAGTATGTTCCAGATTGTTCCAAGTACACACATTCAAAAGCTGTTGATGAACAAAATTAAAATCATACACATGAGACGATACAGTAAAGCTTGTTGTTAAAGTTCTTCTTGAGGGTGCCGTTGACATGCAGCATTCAGGTGCGTTGGCAAAGGCTGATAATGAAGTGCATAATGTTATTTGTAGGAGAAAAAAGACGATCAACGAGCATGTGTAGGGAATCCAGTGAGAAGATGTAAAGAACGTCATATTGGTGCAAAGTTGACATTTCTTATCAGATATAAAGAACATGTCAACGCCGCCAAACAAAAGATACTCCGCCATGAGCACTCATATGACAGAGTCCAATAATTTCTTCACTTCCATAGAACTTCTTCTTCTTAAGACGCCGTCTCCGAGCGGAGGTTGGCGATCCACATAACTAGCTCTGATCTTGACAGCACAGAAAGGAATGCCATTTCTGAAGTACAGCAGTGCCATCTTCGAAGGTCTTTCAGCCATGAATTTCTTCTTCTCCCAACGGATCTCTTCCCCTGTATCTTCCCTTCGATAACAAGCTGTAATAACTGATACCTCTCACCTCTCATGATATGTCCTAGATATTGCGTTTTCCTTGTTTTATGGTGAGCAGTAGTTCTTTTCGCTTTTTCATCCGACGAAGGACCTTGGCATTTGAGAATTTCATTACCCAGAATATCCGCAAGAGACAGCGATACAGGAACATTTAGAAGGCATCAATACGTTTTTCTACAATTGGATCCAGAGTCCAGCTTTCACATCCATATAGGAGAACAGAAAATATATAGCAGCGGATCATACGAACTCGTAGTTGGAGACTGAGATCTAACCTCACAAAGAATTTCTTCATGGTAATGAATTGTTTCCTGGCCTGCTCAATTCTAGATATTATCTTCCGTTTGGAGTTACATTGGTCATCCAAGATGGTACCCAGATATTTGAGAGAAGACACTTGCTCAACTATTTTATCTTTTATTGTGAGATTTGTCCGAATTGTCTTCTTAGAGAACACCATCAGTTTCATCTTTGTGGGGTTAACATATAATCCAAACTCTTCACTGTGCTGAACTAAGGAGTTTCTCATGCACTGAAGGACAGGCATGTCATCAGCTATGACAACAGTATCATCTGCATATCTGATGTTGTTGATGATTTTCACGTTAATTTTGATCCCACCATAGTCTTCCAATGTTTCTTTAAAGATTGCCTCTGAGTAAAAGTTTAACAACAGAGGTGACAGTACATAACCCTGGCGGACGCCCTTCCTGATCGAAGCAGTTACTGAAGTTCCTTGATCAGTTTTGACATTTGCAAACTGATTCCAGTACAGGTTACTGATTATACATAAGTCACCAGAGTCAATACCTGTTGATCTCAGAATCCCTATCAGCTTATTGTGCCTGACACAATCAAAAGCTATTTTATAGTCTATAAAACAGGCATAGACATCAACATTCATATCTCTGCACCTCTGTAACAACACATTTAACAAGAAGAGTGCCCCACGTGTACCAACGCCATTTCGGAAACTGAACTGATTCTGATCCATGTGGGATTCACATTTTTTGTATATTCTAGTGTGAATGATTCGCAAGAATATTTTGAGCACGTGAGACATCAAACTTATCATACGATAATCATCGCACTGAGACGAGTTAGGCTTCTTCGGTAGTGGTATGAAGGTTGATTTCAGCCAGTCTGATGGTATTTCTCCTGATACATATATCTGATTGAATAATGATCTTAAGATATTGAAGCCAGTAGATTCCTGTTCTGTTATTACTTTGAGAACTTCAGTGTACACACCGTCAGGTCCAGTTGCTTTACCATTCTTTTGAAGTTTTACGGCATGTACAACTTCACTTTTTGTTATTTCAGGGCTATTTTCATTTATTCTCTCGTCAGGTGAAGGAGGATCATTTCTGTCATCTTTGAAGAGATTTTCTATATATTCGTTCCATCGTTTGAGTTTCCCTTCCACACCGAAGATGATTTCATTATTGGCATCTCTCAAAATTTGACCATATCATCTCAGTTTCAAACCAGCAAGTTCTTTCACTTTCTTATGCAAGTTAAAATAGTCGTGCTTCTCTTGAAGGATCTCAATTTCTTTACATCTGTCTGTCATCCATAATTCTCGGGCTTCCCTGCACTTTCTGCGTACAGCTTTTTTTAGAATTTTGTATTGAATGTGATCTGTATTTTTGTGCTTTCTCCTTTCATCCATAAGTTCTAGAATTTCATCTGTCATCCAGCTCTGTCTTTTGATGTTGTTGCATTGTCCAATTTCATTTTCCTGGATTTCAATCACACTGTCTTTAATGGTGTTCCATGTGTGTTCTACTTCTGATGATTCAGTGTATCTTTCAGTGTATCTTATTAATTCCGTCTTCTTTTCCAGTGCAGTTCCAACATTAGTTCTTACTTTGGGATCCAATAGTTTCGTAACACAATGCTGTCCGCACACGTAGCAATACGTGTTTCCGAGCACGGTGCGCTGCAGCCGATCACGTATGAATACGTGTTGGTGCAGCTCTGTCTTCTTGTGCCATCTCACGGTTATTGAGGAACTGCTTGGAGATTATTGTTGATGTACCTAAATGGTAGAAAACCTACACTTCTTTTAGTACTGGTTTTCCCCGTTTTAGTGCGTGAATGGCATTTGTTTTCGCCTTCGAATATCTCCCGTGTATCCATCAATGCTAGGCTTAGTCCGGTGGTATTTGAAGGTGCTCAAATACGACAGCCCCGTGTCGGTAGATTTACTGGCACGTAAAAGAACTCCTGCGGGACTAAATTCCGGCACCTCGGCGTCTCCGAAGACCTAAAAAGTAGTTAGTGGGACGTAAAACAAATAACATTATTATTATTAGTAAACAAAAATGGCAGCGGCAGTAAACAGTGGATTGACTCCAGGTGAATTTATACGCGAATTATACGCTGATAATTTGTCAGATGTTCCCAGTGATTGTAAGGAGAATGAAGATGAATTGTTTAATCATAATTCTAGTGCTAGTGTTGTGCATTTATGTGAAAATGATGCGTCTAATGACACGTTTATTGCACCATGTGAGCAGTCAGAGCAACAACATGTTGCTTCAGATTGCGAAGGTGATCTAGGTGTAAGTACTGTTGATAACATTCTCCCTATTTCTGGCAGTGAGTGGTTTGAACCGTGTATTATACCGGTTTTGGAGCCTTCCTAGGGGAAGCCTAGCATTAAAATTTTGGCCGAGTGAACCTAAAAATATAGGCCTAAGTTGTGTTGTCAAGTTGTTCATTGGTGATGATTTGTTGGAGTATATGGTGTAGGAATCAAACAGATACTATTACCAGAATGAACCAAACATAAAATCTCACAAAAAACTGTAAGTTTCAATGCATTCTCATTCCATATTTAGGAACTGCAATAATTTGAATGATAACCTGCAACAACTACATGTCTCTGCCAAAATCTTCCGGCCACACAGGCCAGTTACATGTCAGATGGGCCGGACAGCAATGTGTTAATATCTATATGCCTGGATAGTTTAACATTTCTTTTAATTTTTCTGAAACGTACCATTTTAAGGTCCATTACAACTGGATTGTGGTCACTATTTACATCAGCACCGGGATACGTCTTAACGGATGTCACATATTTCTTTAGTTGTTGTTTTACCAAAATGAAATCAATTTGATTTCTTATGATCTTTTCGTCGTTATCGGCGGGTGATATCCATTCTTTATTTTCATAGTAAAGAAAGTTTACACAACGTTTTAGAAAACATTATATATTAACATAGATCAAAAACGCAACCCCACTCATAATTTAAATGAGATTTCAGAAACTATGAACGTAATTTTTGAGGCATTACTCAACAGTTCCTATTTCGACAAACATTCAAACAAGCTTCCACGTGATCGCTCCCCGTCTATTGATTCCAACCTTCCCCTAATTTCCCCTCACACCGGCTCCCATCACACACGTCCTCCATAGTTCATCCTCAGTCAAAAAAAAAAAAAAAAACACCATGCTAAGCTAATTACTCTTTGAGAAGCAAGAACGCAAGTAATCAGATGTGCCACAATCTTCCTTTTTTCATTCTTTCGTTTTTATATTGTAAAAGCTTGCTTAATTTCAATTTTTTCAATTTTTATAATAATCTCTATTCTCATTCTAGGGCCGTCCACTGTATTTTTATGTACGTCATACGATCTGATATTCCACCTAGTTTTAATAAGAAATGTCAACTTTGCACCAATATGACATTCTTTACATCTTCTCACTGGATTCCCTACACATGCTCGTTAATCGTCTGTTTTCTGATACAAATAACATTATGCACTTCATTATCAGCCTTTGCCGACGCACCTGAATGCTGCATGTCAACGGCACCCTTAAGAAAAACTTCAACAACAAGCTTTACTGTATCGTCTCACGTGTATGATTTTAACTTTGTTCATGAACAGCTTTTGAATGTGTGTACTTGGAACAATCTGGAACATACTCGCTATTTTGGTTGACGTGTTCGGCAACCCGATTTATTTTAATGTGTTGTTCTGTCCTTGTCTTTTTTGTGCTTTTTCTTAAATATCTTACGGCTGATGATGTCTACAAGTTAGACGAAACATGTCCCGTGATAGTTAATAATGTTGTTTAAATAAACAGACAATAAACTTATGATATTGTAAAGGTGGAATATTGACTTAACCTAAAAGTATACGTACGACAATACGGACTTTACGATGAAATTTATTTTATGTAATTGTCTCCTGTTCACGAGAAAAAATTAGTTGCCATGATTTACGATTCAACCCTCGTACAAAAAAAGGTCTCAAGCAAGGAAGTGCACTGTCGCAGTTATTGTTTATTATATTGATGGATGAAATCATAAAACATGTAAAACGGAGCATCAGTAGTGATGAAGTGAAACTTTGGTATTTGCAGATGATGTGGTGATTTGGGGAAATGGAGAAAAGGAAGTACAAAGGAGACGGGACATTTGGAATGAAAATCTGAAGGAGTTTGAAATGGTGATTAGTAAAAAGAAAACTGTAGTCATGCACTGTGGAAAAGAGAAAAAGAGAAACCAAGTGAACATAGACGGAGAACGGTTAGAGAATGTAGAACAGTTTACATATCTGGGTAGCATTATTAATAGAAGTAATGAAATCAACCCTGAAATTAATAACAGACTAAGTAAAGGTACAACATTTTATCATCAAGTCAGAGAGCTTTTATGGGATGACAAAGTACCCAAGAGAACGAAATTAACATTATGTAAACAGTATTTCATACCGATTGTAACATACGGACTAGAAACGTTGGTAACTAATAAGAGACAAGATAGTAAGATCCAAGCAGTAGAAATAAAATTTTTAAGAACATCGGTTAAAAAGACAAGAAGAGATAGAATTCGAAATATTATAATCAGAGAAGAGCTAAATATAGAACCATTCGTACAGAACATATAGAAAGCAAGACTGAGATGGTTCGGACATGTAAAAAGAATGGGAAAGGAATGGATAGCAAGAAGGGAATTGGAAAGAGAAGTTAAGGGAAAGAGACCAGTTGGAAGACCGAGAAGAAGGTGGATGGATCAGATTTGGAAGGACATTAGAGAAGCTGGATTGGATGTGGCGGAAGTAATGGAGCAGGAAAAGTGGAAGGACAGAAAGGAGTGGAGGAGGTTTGTTAACCACACCCGGGCGACTGGAGTGGGACATTGATGATGATGGTGATGATGATGATGATGATGATGATGATGATGATGACCACAATTTCATTAGCAAACAGCATTACCTTCAGCTTCCTGTTCTAATATTTTACCTCTGTCTCCTTCAAAATTGTGTCCATAACCATTATGAATAACAATGGTGACAGCACACTTGCTTATTGTAGTCCAGTTTCATTCCAAAACTACTCTGCCCTCCCCACGTGTGTGAACACTGCTGCAACATTTTTGTACACTGTCTGCAAAAATTCTATAATTAGTTTTCCAAATCATTTCTGTTACATTCTTTTCCATACTTTTGCTCTGGGTACACTATCATAGGCCTTCCCTAAATCGAGGAATATCATCACCATACCTCTTGCAAATTTTCAATGTTTTTCTATTAACTTCCTCATACAGATGATAGTGGTCTAGTATTGAGCTTCCATATTGAAAGCCGCATTGCTCTTCTTGTAATTGTCCTTCCACCTTTCATCCCATTCTCTTTTCTAGTACCCTTCCAAAAATGTTGCTACATGAGATGCGAATGTGATTCTTTGATAATTATCACACATCTTCTTGTGCCCTTCTTAAATATAGGTATTATTACTTCTTAACTCTAGTCATTTGGTACTGATTTTTCTTTCCAAATACGTCTAAATAGCCAATACAGTCATTATGGACCAATGAGTCCTAATGCTTTTTGTCATTTCCACAGACAATTCATCCATTCCTCCTGTTTTTATCAGTTTTAATCATTTAACGAGAGTTTCCACCTCTTCCAATGTGATTTCACTCATGGATTCTGTCTCCTCACACTCTACTTTTATCATCTCATCTACACCTCTTCTCACATTGTGTTCACCTAAGCCAGGTAATCAATATTCTCCTTATCTCCTCTGGTTGTGTTATCTCCCCTCCTTCCCGGTTCACCTGCTTCCTTCTTACAAGTCCGTATAGTATCCTTTTACCACTATGCACATACTCTTCCAACTGTTGTGTAAATCCTTTCCAGTTTTTCTTAATAATAATAAAAAATAAAAAGACACTATAGCGCAACAGCCCTGAAAGACCATGACCTACCAAGCAACCACTGATCAGCCCAAAGGCCACCAGACGACGAGCTGTCATATGGTCAGCATGACGAATTCTCTCGACCGTTATTTTTTGCTTTCTAGACAGGGTCCAGATTTTCTTCACTTACTACTTTGTAGCACCTTCTTTACATTATCTGATACTTTCTTTCGTTTTATTCCTATTCCATAAATGCTATTCTTTCCTTTTATTTTGCACTGCTTCTTGTTTTTTTTTTTTTGCAAGATGCTTTACGTCGCACCGACACAGATAGGTCTTATGGCGATAATGGGACAGGAAAGGGCTAGGAGTGGGAAGGAAGCATCTGTGGCCTTAATTAAGGTACAGCCCCAACATTTGCCTGGTGTGAAAATGGGAAACCATGGACAACCATCTTCAGGGCTGCCGACAGTGGGGTTTGAACCCACTATCTCCCGAATACTGGATACTGATATAGATGTTGATACCCATCTTTAGCTTTCACTCTTTCAGTTATTCTGTCACAAGCACTCCCTGCACAGCTTACAAATGTGTTCTTGAACATGATACATTAGATTAAAACACTCTCCACCTCAGTTTTGGGCATGTGTTATTTCGGTTTATAATGGAATTTTCCTTTTATTCCCACACTTTTGATTTCAATACTTGTGTTTCCTTCTCTTATATCTTTCATTTTCACTATTCTTCCTATGCCGGGCTGGGTGGCTCAGACGGTCAAGGCGCTGGCCTTCTGACCCCAACTTGGCAAGTTCGATCCTGGCTCAGTCTGAAGGTATTTGAAGGTGCTCTTTCTGACAATCAATCGTCCCATCCAGTCCCTTCTTACCACAAATTCTGTATAAATGTCTTAAAAACAATAACTATAGGACTAATCAAACCGAGGGGGTTGAACATGGATGATATTGTGGACAGCACCATTCGTTTAGTGTAGAATTTGTTTCTATTTTCAGTCTGATGTAGGTTTAGACAACAGTTGATTTGAAATTAATCTGCTGAAGGGTTCCAGGCTAGTTCTAAAGTATGAAAAACCTCAGGATCAGTGTTGGTTACAGAATTTAATTCTCTGGAATTGATTCTAAAAGCATAAAATTGTTTGTGGAACTTTTTCCGTAAATGGAATCCACCATGCTGGAGAAGACTTAGTAGTTTTGTCCACAGCTGTAGAGCTTCTTCTTGGGTGTCTACCCCTGAAAGACAATCATCTACATAAAAATAATGTTTGAGGACTAAAGCAGCTCTAGGGAAATTGGTTTCATCATCCTGCGCAAGCTCATGAAGATATTTTGTTGCCAAATACAGGGCTGAAGGCGTTCCATATATGACAGTCTAACGTATCCACAAAGACACACACCATGAAATGCTGTCAGGTGGTACAGTTATTTATTCACATCTATTTACAAATTAAACACACGCATGACCTTAATCACTGCTGTCACTAGCAAAATACATACATCAACAAAGCTGCCATTTTAACAACTGCCTATCAATGCACATGGAGATTGCAACCTTAAAACACAGTTGAAACAAATTACTGCTTAAAAGCATGTCACAACACATGATCACAAGTATAACCTGTTAACTCATAACTCTACTGAACAATAATTCTACTCTACCGTCAAGATTGCCTCCTTACATACGTTACAAAAAAATACCTTCTCAAAAATTCTAGAGTGCTTAATACATAGATATAGTGTACAGAATATTCTCCAGCGTTCTTGTCTACCCAGTACCATTCTGGAAGTTACAACGTGTTTCACAATTTTGTAGTGGATTACAAATTATATATACAGATAAGAATTACATACATGTTCTTACATTAATTGAACTGATATAAATGTCTATATACAGTGCATGTTTCATGACATAACCTCACAAACAACACGATCATATTGTATGTACATATGATGTAATAATAATAATAATAATAATAATAATAATAATAATAATAATAATAATAATAATAATAATAATTGTAAAATAATAATAATTCAAGCTCAATACTTGCATTTTTTACCCATGGGTGAGAGAATATTGTTTTCAAGTTATATCAGTTTATTGCAGGTGCATCAAGTCGTATAAGCATAAGTCGTAAGTTCCTATTCTGGAATTTATCTCCATAAGATGCATTGTAAGGGTTGGTGGTTAGGATGTACCTTTACTTGATGGTACATCTTCTCAATGTCTGCAATGAAAGCTATTCTGTGTGTTCGGAATCATATGGTCAGTGAGCAGAGATCTTGTATTGTGTGTCCAATCATTAATTTATCATTTAGAGAGACTCCATTATCACTTTTAGCTGAGGCATCAAAAACTACTCTCAGTTTGGTTGTGCTTCTTCATTCTTTAAGGACAGCATGATAACGGAAGTAGTATTCTGCCTTTCGAAGTGAAGATTCAGGTTTTAGCTCCATCATGCGTCCAAGAGACCGGTATTCTCTCATGAATTGAACGCAGTTTCTATGAAGCTTCTCGTTTGCTTGCAGTTTTTTTCCCAGGAAGTTTGCAATGTCCATCGAATTTCTTAGACTTGGCCCTGCCCTTAAGATGTAGTTCAACAAAGAAACATCCATTTTTCATCTCTATTAGTAGTTTTATTGAAGTAATTTTCCCACTCTCGCTGCTCGGGGGATAATGGAACATCAGCTACTTCAAGGCTACAAGAACGTTGAATCTGAGCTTCTAAATGTTCCTTTGATCTGATGGAAAGAAGTTGTTTCCTGCTCATGGATCACTGGCTTGTGGACTCCTTTGTGGATATTACCCACTGAGGATCCATCCAAGGTGTATGTTCTGCAGAATAGGATAGCTCGGACAGGTCCTTTTCTCAGGCAAGATCAGCTGTAGGAAAAACTGTGCTTCAATTAACAGATGGGCAGGTATAAATGAGGATCTGCTAGTGTTATGTCACTTGGAGTATTCCACTCTGAGTGAGTTATCATTAAGTGGGAATGTTACCAGTAATCTATACAATACAATCCATGTTAAAATGGTAATCATTGACTGTAGAGTGCACACTGACGTTCACTAATGAATCAGCTTGGGATGATAGTTCTCCGAAAGGCTGTAGAGAAATTATTGGCATTTTTCTCCTTTTCAGTCTGGATAGTGCACAACATGTTCTGAGATGAAATTGTTCTGGGAACCACTGTCGAGTACGGCTTGAACTGGGTGGGGTCTTCCATGAAAATCTTTAATTTCTATCAGAATCATACTCGGAAGCACCCGAGTCCTCGGTGTCCTCCTCAACGCTATTTGCCTTACGTCGCACCGACACAGATAGGTCATACGGCGACGATGGGATAGGAAAGGCCTAGGAATGGGAAGGATGTGGCCGTGGCCTTAATTAAGCTACAGTCCCAGCATTTGGCTGATGTGACCTCCTCAACGAATGATAAGTCACTTGATAAGAGTCACTGTCTTCCGTTGACTCTGAACAGTTGCTGTTTGAATAGTTGGACTGCGTTGGCATTGGCGGTTCAAGTTCACGATTAAGCAATGTGTGATGGTACTTTTTGCATGTTTTACATGACATGGTAGATTTGCATTAATTCCACAGGTGAGAAGAACTGAGACAATTACTGCAATATTTGTTAGTCTTCAAACATTTTGTTCTTTCTTCGGGAGATAACTTGCGGAGTCTGGACATTTGTATAACTGGTGTTCTTGTGAACAGATTGGTCTGTTAATGTGACATACGAATGCTGAGTTGATGATTGTCGTTCAGGTTTGTTAACCTGTTTCTGGCTTTCATTCTGCTTGGAGGCCTAAGTTGATCTGGAAAGTTGTAGGGTTTGACAGTATTTTTCAAAAAAATCTAATCTAATTAAATTTACTTGCTTGGAATTCCTCAGAATCCAACTATGAATGAGCTATTTCAAATTTTAATCTTGATCTTTTATCAAGTCTGGATAACAAGATACATTGTCAGTAGGCTTTGGAACATATGGAAAGTGGTGATCGTGTTATTTTTAGTATTATAGTCTAGTATTTTTCTAATTATTTTGTTTTTGAGTGATCCCCGTCTTCTGAGGAGGAGGTATGAGTGTTGTCTCCATTTTCCTCATCTTGAATGAGTGGTTTTATAACACTTTCATCAACATGTTTTAGCTTATTTCGTGAAATGACAGTTTTTTTGTCATGCTGCACACCATAATTTCATGGAACTTTAGCCCAACAATGAATAGATCGATGCGGGAGAGCCAACTAACAAAGAAGTTGTATAATCCCTTTCTTGATCGTGAGGTTTGTACAGTTGCAAGTAATCAGCTTCATTTTCCGTATCAAAATCTAATCACTAAGTTTTACAATATTAAAATTCTTCCACCGTTTTGATACTTTTTTATTTGCCTTTTGGCAAATTTTTATTTGTCAACAGTACATGTTTCGTTCCTTATTTAGGAACATCCTCAGCTGTTATTATAGCTTAGGTGAATTGCTAAGATTTTAAACACGTTAATTTGCAGGTACATTGATTCACTTAAAAACTACTAAAATACAAATTAAATTGAATGATATTAAAAACAATGTAGGAGTTAGTGTGTTAATGATATGAGAACGGATGATTACATAGTTGGTCAGCTTAAAAACTATGTCTATCCATTTGAATAGTTATTAAAACAAATTTGCATTTTGTTACATTAAAATGTCTGTTTGCGGTTAAAAGTTTTAAAAATATTTGACTTCATAACACTGTTCAAATTATTGAAAGTTTTTTCTTCCGTTCCTTCCAGGTAAGTTGTATTATATTATGAGTTTGCTTATAGTGCCTTTGATTGAGTCTAATGTGGAACTTTGAAGCTGATTGCTGATCAATTTTTGTGAAGGGAGCTTCGTTTCAATTTCTTGCTGTTGTTAGAACTTGCCTCCCCGTAAGGAGGAGCATACAACGGAACACACACACACACCATTACTATACTAGACGCAAAGCAGCATCAAACGTCCCTCCAGGGTCACAGTAGAATTGGAGTGAAATTAACAGAATTATTTGATTATTTTGTTGAGCAATGGCTGCTGAATGAATCTATTCCGATGGAGGGGTGGAAATGTTTTAACGTTAGACACAGAACAAGCAAATTTGGAAGGAACTAAAAGAAAAAGAAAGTACCGTAAACTGGACGGAAGAATTGCTCTAAGCACGAGGAAGTACAATGAGGCTGGCAACTTGGAACGGTTTATGAACGTGATGTCATTTGTCCTCAGAATGGAGTAAGCGTAAGTGTCGTTTGTTCAGAAAACGTATGTTGTAAATAAGAGTGTATTATTAACAGTATGTATGTAAAATTATGACGTATCTTACAGATGAGAAATAATAAAAGCCCTAAATCTATACGTAAATAATTAGTAGTATAATAATTTCGTGTTGCTATTTCTAGCCGCGTGCAGCCCTTGTAAGGCACCCCTCCGATGAGGGTGGGCAGCATCTGCCATGTGTAGGTAACTGCGTGTTATTGTGGTGGAGGATAGAGTTATGTGTGGTGTGTGAGTTGCAGGGATATTGGGGACAGCACAAACACGCAGCCCCCGAGCTATTGGAATTAACCAATGAAGGAATCAAACCCGGGACCCTCTGAACCGAAGGCCAGTATGCTGACCATTCAGCCAATGAGTCGGGCAATAATTAGTAGTAAAAACTACAAACTTCTTAAAAAGTGCAAACAGTTATTCTGTCAAAGCAAAACAAAAAGCAGTTAATTTTGGGACTAGGACAAAGACAAAGTCACCTCCGTACAGGCCATGAAGGCCCTTGGAGGAGTGGAAGGTAAAGGCTTCCACCATTGTTAACCGCGGCATGTGATGGGGTACAGTGGTTAGCTCTACGCCCGGCCGCCTTTGCCCCCAGGAATTAACCTGGTACTCATTTTTGGTGTAGGTTGAGTGAACCTCAGGGCCATATGCACCTCCGGAAGTGGAAATCTCGTTTCTTAAATTTTATGACTTCCTGACGGAGATTCAAACCCACAGCAATCCGGGCGAACCGAGCACGCCTTTACCGCCTCGGCCAGGAAGCCCCTTTTTGGGACTAGGTCATCATTATTTTAAAGGCCGAGTACGGTTAACCGTGGTGGTTCATGGCGTCCGAGGGTCTTCCGAACCCTGCCGTTAACTTCATGTGCGGAGCTACACGGCAGGCCTAGCTCGAAAATAAGCGAGGTGCTCTAAAAAAAGGGCATGTAGTTCCGATTAGCGCTACCAAACAATGAACCTTGCACTAGTAATAAAAGTACAATATAGATACTTTATTTCGTGAAGGCTTATCTGTAGGAAATAGGCACATCGAGACTACTAATGTGTCCGCAATCGATACTGTCCACAATAAAGACGCAACTGAAAGGGGAAAACCCTGGAATGAGCTGGCACTCTTCCCAAATATTTTGTGTCTGCTATCGCGACTCTCCGCAACCACGATGACACCGTGGAACCAGGTGAATGCAGCATCCCAGGACACCATTCGCACCTTATACGCGTCGATGCAATCGCGCACGGAACAAGTTATCAGTGTCCATGGAGGACCCAATGCCTACTAGTAAACAGGAGACATGCTGAACCTAGATGACTGAAATGCCAATCGTTTCTGCAGAACATACTAATGAACATGTCCTGTGAATATGAACTTCCTATCTCTAGTCTTTCAAGGTGTTCTGTTTTTTATGAAGAAAGTGTAATATTCCGGTGGATGGTCCATTGATAAAAGAAAAGGCCAATGAACCGACATTGAAGCGCACCCTGGACTTCCAGTGTTTGAATGGCTGGTTGCATAGATTCAAAGAACGACATAATATCACTTGGCAGGCAGTGAGTGACGAAAGTGCAAGTGCAGACTGAAAGTATTAATGATCCCGCGAGTGGCACTGATTTTAGTGAAATGTGCACCCAAGGATGAGTTCAATATGGACAAGACAGCTGTCTTTTTTAATGCCTAACCGGAGGGAACTCTCACTGTCACAGGACAGGCTTGTCATGGTGGAAAAATTTTTAAGGACAGAGTGACAGTGAAACTTTGCTATAATGCAGATGGCAGTGAGAAATTACGCCCTCTTGTTATAGGCAAGTTCGCAACGCCCCACTATTTTAACGGTGTGAAGAATTTTGCGTGTGATTATAGATGTTCTAAAAATGCTTGAATGACAGGACATTTGTTCCATGAACGGTTGCTCTGTTTGGAAAGAAAGATGGCGTGTAAAGACCGCAATATTCTTCTTATTCTGGATCGATGCGCTGCTCACAAGCATGATGGACTGGAACTTTAAAATATCCATCAGTGTGACTTGAACAGATGTGCAGGATGCCTCGCAGATGTATGCGAGAACCGTACCATCAAATGAGTGAGTTAGAAATAGGGTGCATTATTGGCGTGAGAGAATGTGATGCATCCATCCAGGAAATTGCTGCTCTTGTGGGACGGAGTGTGTCTGCAGTGCAACAGGGGTGTACAGAAGGGTTCACAGAAGTTGTAAAACATGACAAGATGGGTCTGGTCCCACCACCCAGACCACTCTCGGAGAAGATCGATACCTCATCTGAATGGCATTGCAGGAGAGATCTGTGCCCTCCTCGGCTCTGGTGCAATAGTGGTTATCGATTCACAGCAAACACTATCTGCCACATGCAACCATTGGATCAAGGGTTTATTTATTGCGTGAAACGTGCACATCGGAAGTGGCTTGTACGTTTTTTGTAAGAGAGGTATCAAGAAATGTCCTCTACTCTGATACCAGGAAGTGGAATGTACGGATGCTATACGGACTGTAGCTGTGGCTTGGGACACCGTAACATCCTCTGTTATAAAGAACTACTTCCGGAAGTGCGGGTTCTTTGCAAATGATACAGAACAAACAGCCGCGGCCAATGCCGATAATGGGGACTGAACTGATTTACAACAGCACTTGGAGTTGGAAGAAACTTTCGAAGACTTTGTAAACACTGACAATCAAGTACAAGTAACAGATGCAATTGACCCATGTGAGCCCACGGAAGTGGAATCACAAGCAGAAGAAACATTAGAAACAGAGTCTTTTCCCACATTCCCGCCAGCTAAAGATGCAATGACAGCCTTATCGATTCTGGACAGTGTCATCTCTACCAGCTATGCCCCAGAAAATGTTGTGAATGCAATGGAAGTAATAGATTTTATTTTGATAACTTACAAAAATGCACTAAAGGAGCGCACCAGTGACTTGTATTTCGAAAAGAATGACACTAACGAGGAAGATATTAAAATGCATTATTGTTGGAACCTAATTTCTATGTTGGCTGTCTGTCTGTCTGTCTGTTAGGTCATCAGCCCAGAGGCTAGTTGGATCCTCAAATAGCACCACCAAAGGTTATGCGGTTATAAGGAAACCGCAAAAACCAATGGCAGCACCAAAATGAGGCGTACTAGGCAAGACGAGGAGTGAGGTAGTTTGCCATTGCTTTCCTCACTGGGTCAGAAAGTGCTATTGCAGCACGACTGACCCTATGAGCAACACCTTTCATAACACTCAGATGCACTAGCCGTGCTCTGAATGTCATGACTTAGCACCACCCATACCCCAGCAGCTTCCATATTGTCACAGCTATGGATGAGACTGGGACTTCGGTGAAAGCTACACTTTATTCTGGCCTGTGCCAAGAGATGGATACAAATGTACTGTATCCATCAAGAAATGGCAGCAGGCAACTATGTTGGCTACCATGTTAAAATATACTGGCCATCCTGTCGTACATAGTTTTTTCGTGTTTTCATGTTTTCGTGTTTTTCGAACATCGAGGTATCGATGGCTTCAAACGAGGTCAAATAGAATAGTGTGTGTGTGTGTGTGTGTGTGTGCGCGCACCATAGATAACTACAGGATTTATTTTTCTTTGTGGATATCAGATATAAAGTACCACAGACCAGAAACGATTTGATGGCACACTTAACCCAATTTCTGGCCTGTCAACTCTGCATAACTCGTTCAAAGTTCTTGCTGCATCTGCATTTTATTACTGTATTCTTTTCATGACTGTAGACACTGCTTGTGAATTGCTTCCAATTGTCTAATGGAATTCGCTACAATCGCACATCCTTTCTGCCGATAGCAGGTGATTGACAATAGTTTTGTTGCTTCAGTTTATCATTTCGTATTTAAAAAAGTAATCAAAATAATGGATAGAAGTGTTCTAAACATTCAGGAAGAGCGGGGTATTCTATTTAGGTATGTACATTTTGTGGTTGATGAACCATGGACTTCTTTGTTATTGCAGTAGAATCTCCATAATTCGAAATCGGTTAATTCAAAATCCCGCCTAACTCGAAGAAGCTCTCGTTCCTGGAAACATGAGATACAGTTTTGCATGTTATTTAAATTGTTTAATTCGACATACGGATAATTCGTAATTCGAAGTACAATGTCGGCCCCATTACCGAAATTCAGACTTTTAATTCGAAACTGCCTTTACATTTTAAAACAATAGTATTTTACAAAGTAATTTCAACTCGAAATTCATTCGCTCCACGTCATAATATAACGCGCGTTCCAGAACGTGGAAGGGTAGCTTTCCGCACTTACACTCACTTCGGTGGGTCTACAGTGCGCTTCATGATTGCTAAGTTGAATGAAATCGGAATTGTTTTGTATTCAACCCTTTAAGGAACACCGTAATATCACGCAACAGGCAGTGTGCGCAAAAACAGAATCCGCGAACACTGGCAATGCCGACAGTTGACGAAAAAACGTAGCTCATATAATAAATTCATAGGCACCGAACAATATTGTCATTGCCGGTGAAACTACATTGGTTTATTTTAATACAAGCCCAAACGGTCTTATGGTTTTAAATGGGTCATAGTACTGCGTTGCAATGCACATGGGATGGAGGCGAGAAACTTTATCCCCTCGTCATAGGAAAGTTCGATAAACCACAATGTTTTAAGGGCGTCGGGCACTTTCCATGCCAGTACAAAGCATCTAAAAATGCAAACAGTACAGAAATCCAAAAAATAATGCATTTGCACAGGGGGACCGGCATAATTTATCCTCGTCTCTGAACTGTGTGATTTTTTTTTTTCTTTCATTGCGTGAGGTTATGTTTGTCAGTGATTTATCCAAGTGCATTATTTGAACATTGTAAATGCACCTTGTTGGATACATTTCGGAAATAGTTTTTTCCATAGCATTTGAAAGGTTTAAACTGTGAATCGAGGTGATTGCATGTATTAATGGCTGTTAGAATACTTTGTGACGCGGCAAGTGTTTACATTTCTGAAGTACGAGAGAAGTGCCATGGCGGGAAATCGTACAAGGATAGAGTCATAGAAAAGTTCGATTTTAAGGGCATCAGGTACTTCCTTTGTAAATACAAGGAATCTAAAATGCATACAGTATAGTAATCCAATTAATAAAGCACTTGCACATGGGAGCCAGCATAGATTTCTCCTCGTCTTTGAATCGTGCTTTTTTTCTTTCTTTCTTTCTTTCTTTCTTTCTTTCTTTCTTTCTTTCTTTCTTTCTTTCGTTGCATGAGGTTATGTTTGCCAGTGAGATATCCGAGTGCATTACTTGAATACTGTAAATACACCTTCTGGGATACATTTTGGAAATAGTTCTTTTTTCAAGGCATTTTAAAGGTATAAACTGTGAATCAAGGTTAACTGCATGCAATATATAAGTAATAATAATAATAACGTAAATGTTTCCACCTTTTCAATACAATATATTCACAAAATTACAAAATTATACGGTACTAGTTTCGACCCATCTAGGGGTCATCATCAGCCGTATTGGAGCAAAGATCATTTGTGGCGAAATCCTAAGACAATATTATTTTAAAGAATAACAAGTGAAATGAGATGTTATGATAATAGTTAATAATACAAGGAATATACATACTAAGAGGTTTTTAACAAAGAATAAAGTATAAATGGGGTGTTGTAAAAATTATAATCATGGAAATCAGTAAGTTCTTGTATTGAAATGAAATATGGCTTAGGAAGAGGGCTTAAGGTGGGGCTGAAGGGTGCGGGAGAAAGTGTAAATGTCTTGGAAAAGTACCTTTGATTAAATTTAGGATTGAGTTTAGGTTGGCTGCATTATTGTTTCTGAGGAAAGTGATAAATAGATCGAAGAGTATGTTGGGTTTCTCTGAGATTTCATTGAGATTGTGACTGGCATTAAAGTATTGGTCTAGGTGTATGTAGTAATTTTCCATTATGTTCAGTAAAGGGCCCTTGTTTGCTAATACGAGGATGTCCATGTCTTGTTCAATATTGGTGAAATTATGGTTATAATCTTGCATGTGTTGGCCGATGGCTGAAAACTTGTTGTATTTTATTGCGTTAGTGTGCTCGTGGTATCTGATAATGAAGTTTCTCCCGGTTTGCCCGATGTAGGTTTTTTTACAGGTGGTACATTTGATCCTATAAACTCCTGATTTTAAAAAACTGCTGGTCTTGTTGATGTGTGAAGTATTGTATAAAACATTCATGTACTTATTGTTGGTTTTGAAGGCTATTTTAACGCCTTGTTTCTTAAAGATGTTGGTTAACTTGTAGATATCATTGTTGAACGTGAAGGTGGAAAATGTTAGAGGTTTGGTTATTTCTTTTTTGAGGGTAGTTTTTGGGCGATGTTTGTGTTTATTGATTATCCTTTCTATAAAATATTTGCTGAAGCCGTTGAATTTTGCGATTCCACGGATTGTGTTGAGTTCGTTTTTTAGATCTTTATTGGACATAGGTATGCTGAAGGCTCGGTGAACTAGGCTGTTGTATGTGGCTCGTTTGTGGGACTGGGGGTGCACTGAATCTTGGCGAATGGTGGAGGCTGTTTGAGTGTGTTTTCTGAAAATTTTATAACTGAAAGAATCTGAGTTTCTAGTGATGGTTAAATCTAGAAAGTTGATTTTTTTATTTGATTCGGATTCTAGTGTGAATTTGATATGAGGATCAATATTGTTGAGTCTTAAGAGGGTGGTGGGTGCGTTAATTGATTTCTCATTCATGATTACAAAGACATCGTCGACATATCTGGCCAAAAGAGAATGTTTTCGAATTCGTTGTCAATTTTGGTGTATTCGAGGAAGTCCAGGTATATTTCTGCTAAGATACCTGAGGCCGGTGACCCCATTGCCAAACCATTTTGTTGATATATGACATTGTCAAAAGTGAAGAAGTTATTGTAGATGATAAGTTTTAATATTGTGATAAAGTCTTGTATCTCTAGTTTGCTTAAGTGGCTGTTTTTGTTTAAATTGTTTATAATTATTGGAATTAATTTTGATACTTGTATGCTTGGGTACATGTTTACAATATCGAAAGAGTGGATGGAGTGATCCGGTTGCAAATTGAACTTGTTTAGTTTTTCTACTAGCTCAGATGTGTTTTTAATAGACTTTTTGGATAAGAATTGACAATTTTTTCTTAAGAAACATTGGATGAATTGTGATATTCTGTATAAGGGGCTCGGTCTATAGCTGATAATTGGCCGGATGGGAATTCCGGTTTTGTGAATTTTGGGAAGAGCTTTAGCAGTGGGGAGTGGGCCAGATATGTCGACGATGTCTTTGTAATCATGAATGAGAAATCAATTAACGCACCCACCACCCTCTTAAGACTCAACAATATTGATCCTCATATCAAATTCACACTAGAATCCGAATCAAATCAAAAAATCAACTTTCTAGATTTAACCATCACTAGAAACTCAGATTCTTTCAGTTATAAAATTTTCAGAAAACCCACTCAAACAGCCTCCACCATTCGCCAAGATTCAGTGCACCCCCAGTCCCACAAACGAGCCACATACAACAGCCTAGTTCACCGAGCCTTCAGCATACCTATGTCCAATAAAGATCTAAAAAACGAACTCAACACAATCCGTGGAATTGCAAAATTCAACGGCTTCAGCAATCATTTTATAGAAAGGATAATCAATAAACACAAACATCGCCCAAAAACTACCCTCAAAAAAGAAATAACCAAACCTCTAACATTTTCCACCTTCACGTTCAACAATGATATCTACAAGTTAACCAACATCTTTAAGAAACAAGGCGTTAAAATAGCCTTCAAAACCAACAATAAGAACATGAATGTTTTATACAATACTTCACACATCAACAAGACCAGCAGTTTTTTTAAAATCAGGAGTTTATAGGATCAAATGTACCACCTGTAAAAAAACCTACATCGGGCAAACCGGGAGAAACTTCATTATCAGATACCACGAGCACACTAACGCAATAAAATACAACAAGTTTTCAGCCATCGGCCAACACATGCAAGATTATAACCATAATTTCACCAATATTGAACAAGACATGGACATCCTCGTATTAGCAAACAAGGGCCCTTTACTGAACATAATGGAAAATTACTACATACACCTAGACCAATACTTTAATGCCAGTCACAATCTCAATGAAATCTCAGAGAAACCCAACATACTCTTCGATCTATTTATCACTTTCCTCAGAAACAATAATGCAGCCAACCTAAACTCAATCCTAAATTTAATCAAAGGTACTTTTCCAAGACATTTACACTTTCTCCCGCACCCTTCAGCCCCACCTTAAGCCCTCTTCCTAAGCCATATTTCATTTCAATACAAGAACTTACTGATTTCCATGATTATAATTTTTACAACACCCCATTTATACTTTATTCTTTGTTAAAAACCTCTTAGTATGTATATTCCTTGTATTATTAACTATTATCATAACATCTCATTTCACTTGTTATTCTTTAAAATAATATTGTCTTAGGATTTCGCCACAAATGATCTTTGCTCCAATACGGCTGATGATGACCCCTAGATGGGTCGAAACTAGTACCGTATAATTTTGTAATTTTGTGAATATATTGTATTGAAAAGATGGAAACATTTACGTTATTATTATTATTACTTATATATTATTCTCAGTTCAATACGGACCAAAAACATGAAATTCATAACCATCAATAACTGCATGCAGTAATGGGAAATAGAATATTTTGTAACGCGGCAAGGGTTGGTACTTCTGAATTGCGAATTGGTGGTTAATTCAAAATCACGTAATTCGAAGTACGATTTTTGAGTCCCAACGACTTTGAATTAACGAGGTTTTACTGTACATAAGTCTCTGTACCGTATACACAATTTTTGAAAGGAAAAACAATAAATTTATTATTCCATCCATTCAATACTCACCTAGCTTACAAAATTAGGATCTCATCCTTATTTTATTGCTAAATTATTAAAACATGGTACATGTTTCGCTCATTTTCTGAGCATTTTCAGCCACACTAACATCTTAAGGCTAATTAGGAATATTGACCTAGAACTTATATGATTGATTTTTCATTAGCAGGCTTCAAATTAATGCAATTTTTAAGAAACTTGGTTAAACACAATTATCTTGTATATTGTGTCAAATTGGTTGTAATCTAAGTATAACAGGTATTCACATTCAATTAAAACTATTACATTTTCTTGTATAAATGTCAAAATGGCTGATCTAAGTATACCAGTTATTCACATTCAATTGAAACTATTATAGTATAAATATTGTTTACTTAAAACGTTTTACTAAAATCTTGAAGAAACATTGTCACTTCTTACAAACTTGAGAAAATGAATGTATTATACTCTCAAAACATTTTACATATACAGGCAAAGAGGTACTCACAAATTAATAGAAGTATTGTGCACATTGCGCTCATGTTCCAGCAAGTGGCGGCGCTTTGCTCCTCGATATGAACAAAGCTTGCATGGAAACAGACGCTCCTTTGTATTATGAACAATTTCCACGTGTTTCTTCAGTGCACTTTCAGTAGTGCCTTGATAGTCACAATCATTGCACTGTAAATATAAATGTAAGTATTACACAATGTTAATGAAATCGTGCATTAACATTGTTATAAAACATGCAATATAAAGGCCAGTAAACAAAATAGTGTAAATAGTATAAATCTATATATTTAAAATGCAAGGAACACCGATTTTTAAGAAATGTGATTTAGATGAAAGGCACTTACATGTATATGTGCCAAAACTATGTTTTTCTTTATTTCAAACATAATCAGCATTTTATGTCATGAAATGAACATACTATAATTGTACTTGCCCAAATACGACAAGTATGCTTTTTATCTACAATCCATCACTAATTTCTACTTGGCCGATTTCTATATTGTTTACTTTAAAGATACATATTTATACATTCCTCATCACCAGGTTTTTCAATTTCTAGTAGGCCATATTCACTTTAAAGGAATTTTTTATTATTCGGACATAGCTGCAATTAGTTCCAATAACTGACAACAGATGGCAATACTGTAGTTCATTTTGTGGATGACAACAACGGAACTACCTACAGTTACATTCTAGCACATAGCTAAAGACATTAATGAAGATATAAAACCATAGAATCTGTTAGATCTATACAATTTCTTTCCTTCCAGGCTTTAGAAAGCAGTTCCATGTTATGTCTACGGCCTGCTTCAGTGTTGCTGTGTAAAGAGACGTTTGCACTGGTGCTCTCTGACTTTCCCTAGCTGTGAGTTAGCAAAGCAGTGTTCGGCTCCATGGCTAAATGGTTGGCATGATGGCTTTTTGGTCCAGGGAGTCTTGTGTTCGATTCCTGACCAGGTCAGGGATTTTTAACCTTCATTGGATAATTCTGATGGCTTGGGAACTAGGTGTGTGTGTGTGTGTGTGTTTGTGCGCGCGCCATCTTTATCATTAGAAATCACCACAGACAGCGCCCCATCCTCATATACACGCAAGTCACCTATACGGCGTCAACTCAAAAGACCTGCACCAGGCCTCTTCGGAGGCCACATGCCATTATTATTAGCAACGCAGTCGTTAGTTGTACATTGTCATTATTACAAATTGTTCTCTCCTCTTTGTTGTGATTATTTTGTCAATATTTGATTGTCTTAAATGGTGGTAGAAGGGTAGATAACGTTCTTAATTTCCAATTCTTCGTCATTGTGTTAATTACAATTTTACAAAAAAGGAAAGCCGGGTTATCCCAATAGTCGCTGAAGGCACGTGTTTATTTCGCTTTTTTTTTTCCTTTACGTTGCACTGACACTGATAGGACTTATGGCGACGATGGGATAGAAATGGCCTAGGAATGGGAAGGAAGCGGCCGTGGCCTTAAGATACAGCCCCAGCAGTGTTTATTTCAGTCTTTATCACACTGCCTGTACAATACTCAGGAACATCAGCGTGAAATACATTTACAGGTAGGTCAGACAAGTAAAACTGCATGGGAATAACCCATCTTATAGACTGGCCATTAGTAATTCAACTGAGAATGAAAATTTGTTACCTCTGGATGGTAAATATGCTGGCCATGTTGAATTACATTTTATTGGCCACTTATTCCCTGTCAGTGCAGAAATTATAGTAATATACATTTTGACTGCAGTGCTGGAAACAATATCTGCAACCTACTTTATTTCTTGCAATGCTGATGCAGGTCATTATAGTGTTCTGGAGTTCCACTGTAATGTTTTACAACATTCACCACAAATTGTTGTAAAGGATACTGTTCAAAAAACACATATGAGGAGAAAGACACTGAATGGCTGCAGGAAAAGTGCAACATGACAGAATTTTATGGTTTCACATGCCACATTCAAATAGTACGCATAATGCTATGCAAGACATAGCGTCCACGGCACAGGAGTGCAGGGTGATGTTGAAACACGGAAAAGAATCATTGATCAGGGGAAGAGAAGGGAAAGTTTGGTGTATACATTATCAAAGTTGGCAGCCTTTACAAATTCAATACAAATCTACTTTTTCAAATAAAACACCCGATATAAATTTCATCAATATGGGGGACTTTAGCAGTTACTGCTCCACACTGTACTTCCCAGGTGAAAAAAATTTGTCTGGCTACTTCGGTGTATGCTGTTCGAATAAACAATGGAAACTGCCTGAGAGTTGTATATTTGATGACATCAAAGATTTATTCATACGGATAATGGACAGTCAACAATTTCAGGAATAAAATTTCATCCCAAACAGAGATGTAGCTAATCTAACCCTAAAATACCAAATCAAAGATCCCTCTACAATAATAATTTTGTTGTCAGTAAAATTCGAACATGGAATTTGTTACCCAATGACCTAAAGGACATGCTATCCAAAAAAGTATTTAGAAAGAAATGTTGGCAGCAGTACTTAGACGGATCAAGTTCAGTGTCAATAAATGAATTCTGTTTTCCTATTTTGTTATTTCCTTCTGTGTCTCATTAAGTTTTACTGAATTTGATTTTAATGATGCATTTGGACAATTTTATTTATTCTCAGTTTTAATATATATTTCTTTTTTTCTTTCCGTTAATGTGTTTTTATAATTAGGTGTAAAGTTTAGTAATTAGTAATTTACAATGGCAGATCAGAAAGTAACGCACAATCATTTTTTCCCCCAAATGTTTAATATGTACCAAAATCAAACAAATCACAAATGAACTTAACATTTTAGACCTGCTTTTCTATATAGCCACCAAGTTTCTCAACACATTTCTCCCATCGTGGTACCAGTTTCAATATGACCTGCTTGTAGACGTCCGATTGGTTGGAATATAGCCATCTGTGGACTGCTGATTTCACTTCCGAGATTTGTCGCAAAGTGCTGGCCGGCCAGGAATTTCTTCAGATGGAAATCTGATGGTGCCAGGTCTGGACTGTATGGTGGATGCTAGAGCACTTACCACCCAAATTTGGCGAGTTTCTCAGGAACAGGAGCAGCAACATGTAATAGACTCACCTCATCGCCAATATCTATGAGAAATGGAAATACGCCGCACGCACATAACCTTAATCTTTTCAGCTATTCACATCCATGTGGATCGTCAACTAACTCTCTGTTCTCAGCTGATACCCTGATGACGTGACATTGCACAGCTGTTTCAACTGGCACAGTTTTGTAATATTTAAAATTCTTCCAGAAAGTGTTAGCCCTTCTCCCCTTATCTCTCCCCGTCCGCACTATAATCGCAGCTTCGATCACATCAAACTGAGATGGACTTCAGCCTGTGTAGAGGGTGGAATGAGGAGTGTGTTTATTCTTTCTTACGAAGCTGTGTACATAATTTTTCTTCCTGCTCCAGTATCATGCACTTGGACGTGAGGTATGACTAACATTTTTATTTACTCCTCAAAATCTGGCAGTTGAGCAGTTTGATTTATCTAAATACTAATGGGGGAACATGTCATTTCCAATCTTAGACTATCTTTTTTCACCGGTCTACGCATGATAAATAAGATTTCAAGCTTTCTGAGGTGTGCATATTTGGTTTCCACTGCTTTCTGAGTCCTCTTCATTACTATGCAAGAACTGTGGTTTTGATCCATTTTGCACCATTCGAGGTTAAGTGAGACTGTCGTTGAATAGCATGTCTAATAATTGGAACTCTCGCTAACCTAGTGGACATTACTATTATTATCCTACATGCCGATAGACTGTCAATGGATGCAGTTCTCTGTTAATGTTATTTTTTTTTTTCTTGAGGTGTATACTTTCTATGTGTGTAATCAACGAACCTCACCTATGAAGATCTTTTCGCTAGTAACATTTGTCCTTTTTTTTTTTCTTCGCTTGATGTTTGAAATTGTGTAAAGTGCCGTGCCTATTATCAGCTTAGTTTGCCTATTTGCCTTTAGGCAGGTATTTATCTCTGTTACACCCCCTCACCCCCTTCCTTTTTCTCTTTTTCTTATTTATTCTTTTGATTTGAAGTATGTGCGATGGTAGGCAAACAACAATATTTGTACAGATCAGTAAATTCCTTGTAAATTTGTAAATTTTGGTATTGTTCTTTTTAAATAGATTTTGTTCTCAAAGGAATCGCTGCTCTTTTCTCTTGCCTTGGCAATCCCGCTTCTGAGCCTAACCCGAATTCCTCAGTTCAAGACATTTATTATGCTCCTCATTTGATTCCAACATAGAATTCAAACCTTAATCCTGGTATTCCCTGGTATTCCTAGTTATTCCTACCACTGCTTTGTTCATAATTTTTACTTGAGTTGTCATCGGAGTGTACCTTATTATTATTATTATTATTATTATTATTATTATTATTATTATTATTATTATTATTATTATTATTATTATTATCACGGCCTCCAACTACCCCTCATTACAGTATGGTAACAGAACAGTTACAAACACAGGGATGGGCATTGTCATAAAGAAGTTTGACACCGTCAGAATTAATGCTGCGGCGTTTGTCACGAAGGGCACGACGCAAATTTACTAAAGTTTAAATGTAGGCTGTAGCATTCACAGTGGCCCCATGTTGAGTAAAGTCCACCAATAACTCACCAAACATGTCCCAGAACACTGTCACAAGCACTTTCCAATCAGATTGAGTCACTCTGAATTTTTTTCGTACTGGGGAACCAGCATGTTTCCACTCCATAGAGGCCTGCTTGGTTTCAGACATGTAGTGGTATGCCCACGACTCATCACCAGTGACTATTCCTTTTAGAAAGTCATGCCCTTCTGTGGCGTACTGCATTAAGTGATCCATGCTTGTCATCATTCGCTGGCTCTTGTCACTGTCTGTCAGGTTCTTAGGCATCCAGCAAGCACTAACTTTACGAAATTTCAACATGTCATGAACAATGTTGTACACCGCACCATAGGATATGTTGAACGTCTGCGATAAGGTTCGCAGTTGCACAAGCCGGACGTTCAAAATTGCTGCCTCAATGGCGCAGATATTCTGCATAGCTGAAGCTGTTACCAGCCGCCTGGAGTGTGGCGAATTACTAAGGTTCACACGG
The DNA here is from genome assembly GCF_040414725.1 of Anabrus simplex. Taxonomy (NCBI): domain Eukaryota; kingdom Metazoa; phylum Arthropoda; class Insecta; order Orthoptera; family Tettigoniidae; genus Anabrus; species Anabrus simplex. The sequence goes on from NC_090271.1 coordinate 49,782,674, forward strand.
CCCTCTTGGAAAAATGCACACCACCTAGAGACAATGTTACGGTCCAGACAGTCGGCCCCATACATGCCATGCATGTCCCTGTGAATTTCACTTGGTATATGCCCTTTGGCACACAAAAATCGAACTACACTTCACTGCTCTTCACACGTGGACGACAGTAACATGCACGCCATGTTTGTTTCGTAGTTCAGGTTTGCCTTGCTACAGCTATATGAAGACAAAATGGCCTCTGTAGCACAGACTTCAAACTATATTGTTGAGAAATTTCACCATTCCAGCAGCAATACCAGGGCAGAAAAAAATTATTGTGCATTACATTCCAATCTGCTGTCGTATTTAGTATTATAATCTGTGTGTAATAAGTTATGTGTAATATATGTTAAACTGTATGTACATTATAAGATATGGTTTGGCAGATTAACAGAATTTATAGCCTGAGTCACGCCATGTAAATAAAGGCATAATAATAGTAATAATAATAATAATAATAATAAGTTTTTTTAAATGCTATTTGTACGGGGCATCAACCTAGAAAGATCTTTTGCCTCTACATGCACCATATGTGAGAAACCTGTGTGTATTTTGTACATGGAGGAAGTGAAGAGTGTTGAATGAGAGGAAAGGAACATTAAGGACGAGATAAACACCCAGTCCCCAGGCCAGGGATATTAACCACTTTACAATTAAAAGCCCCTGACCCGGATGGGAATTGAACCCGGGGCCACCGGACAGGCGGACACGTTGCCTCCTACACCACGGGGCTGAGCAACAACAACAACAACAACAACAACAACAATAATAATAATAATAATAATAATAATAATAATAATAATAATAATAATAATAATAATAATGCACTGTCCTTGGTCTCATTTGCAGCAAATATAAAATTACTGTCACGTCATGGTCCTTGTTGTTTTAAAAAGGTGTAGTACTTAATTACATTTCTAAGTTGATTGGTACTCAAATCTGAGAGTCAAGCAAACCAACATTTCAACTCCATATTTTTGGATATACAAAATTTATGAGAATTCATCTGAATATCTAAGTTTGAATCTTCATCACCAATTGTGTACATACTTTTCTAAATATTACTTCCAGACGTATCTCAGAAACAGCAGAGTATCATAACCTACCTTAAACTGTTTCTTATGCAGTCTTTCAAAATGACAATACAAGCTACTCGTGCAGTTTCCCACGTAGTCACACAAATAACATGGATACTCTTCAGGTGGTTCATGTTTAGTCCTGGAAATATGTAAAAGTATATTACTTAGCATTACAACACAAAAGACATTTTTGTAATACACTGCATATGATGACCATGGTCTTTTACTACCAGAATGTTAGAGGGTTGAACATCAAAATAAGTGACATATACACAAGTGTCCTTGCTAGTAATCATGACATGATCATAGTGACGGAGACATGGTATATAATGTTTTTCGGCGGGATTGTGTTCATAAGAAGGGCGGTAGTGATTTGATGGCTGTTGCTAATACTTTTAAATCTGTTGTAGAAATCGATGTAGAGAACATCGAATGTGTCTGTGTTAAATTTATTTTAGGTGAAAAGGTATATCTCTTGATAACTGTTTACGTTCCACCAAACTCTGATCCAGAAACTTATAACCCTTTCAGACCGTGTACGAACAATTGAGCGGGTTCACATTTTATTTATGTCTGAGCTTATTTGATGTTTTCTTGGCGCTAGACCAGACTGCAGTGCTTGTGCGGGACACGTAGTATGTACTTCAGCTGTTTTTATTTAGTACTTGACCACCAGGGGGCAGGAAGAAGAGTTTAAAAAATACAGTTCATTAACAAGATGGCGGGAAGCAGTAATCCCTAAGGTAAGTATTTATTTATTGCATTCATATTAATCTAGAAGCTTTACTGAATATCAGAATATAATCGGTGAAGTGTGTAAATTGTGTAGCAAACGTAAATTGTGAACTTACAACATCGTACGTAATACCATGAGGTTTAGAATGTTGATACGCACATATGTGCAGGCTAGGTTTCCTTACAGGCAATGCATGCAGGAGTGCTGGGTGCTGTCACAAAAACGACTGTGAAAGCAAAACTCGTACTCTACATGAGAAATGTAATGTATAAGATTTTAATTGTTTAAAATTGTTCCACACTGTAAAATAGAACATTTGATCATGTACATGTGCATATTCACATGTACTGAGTTGAATTTTTTATTTTTTGCAAGTAGTGAATGAAGTCCTGACACGCACAATTCTGTGGCTTGGTTCTAAAAGGGCCAATGTCATTTTTTAACGAAACTGAGATATTAACTGATACAAGCGCGTTTAATCCTAACTCGCAACATGTTAAAAGGGCCAATGTCTCTGTTAAGTACTAAACGAACAGTTAACGTTTAATTCAATAAGCCCTTGCCAATAATGTTAGATTACCAATAAAGATCAGAGACCTGGCAATTTTTAATGAGTACGATAGAAAAAATCAGCGAGTAATAAGGTGACTTAAACAAAGAAAGTATTAAGGTTGTTTTTTTTTGCTAGTTGCTTTACGTCGCACCGACACAGATAGGTCTTATGGCGACGATGGGATAGGAAAGGCCTAGGAGTTGGAAGGAAGCGGCCGTGGCCTTAATTAAGGTACAGCCCCAGCATTTGCCTGGTGTGAAAATGGGAAACCACGGAAAACCATCTTCAGGGATGCCGACAGTGGCGCTCAAACCCACGGTCTCCCGGATGCAAGCTCACAGCAGCGCGCCTCTACGCGCACGGCCAACTCGCCCGGTATATTAACTTATTTGATAATTGGAAAACTATAAGCAAAACTTCAAATGCTCATAGCTCGAAAACAGGTTTTTTGACATTGGCCCTTTTAGAACCAAGCCACAGAATTGTGCAGGTGCTTTTTTTCAGATGTTAATTTTTATTTTGTAGAATAAACTAAAAATATATGTATTTAAGAGCATTTTAGTCCGTTTTTGAAGTACAAACAAAAATTCACACCGCCAGTTTTCTTTCAGGTCTGAAAGGGATAATAATTTTTTTGCAATACTTGAAAATATCAAATTCATACGGCATTATAATGTTATTAATGGGTGATTTTAACATACCTTTGATCACTGATAGTAACTTTAATTTACTTAACTGTGGACCAAATACCTTGCTCTGGCTAATTTTATTGGTTTATTCAATATGAGCTTGTTTAATAAAATAAAAAAATGCCAATGGTAAAACACGTGATTTAGTTCTGTCCAACTATGTAGGAAATATTAATGTATTCAGAAGATATTACCCCCTTGTACCTGAAAATTCGAATCATCCTGCTTTATATTTTGAACTGGTTGTTAACACTGGGTGAGTCAAAATATTACCTGTCAGTATCTACAAAAATATGACTGGAATAAGTTACTAATGAGTGAAGACCCTACTAATACAGTACCGAGCTTGATAGCTGCAGTCGCTTAAGTGCGGCCAGTATCCAGCATTCGGGAGATAGTGGGTTCAAACCCCACTGTCGGCAGCTCTGAAAATGGTTTTCTGTGGTTTCCCATTTTCACACCAGGCAAATGCTGGGGCTGTACCTTAATTAAGGCCACGGATGCTTCCTTTCCACTCCTAGCCCTTTCCTGTCCATCCGCGCCGTAGGACCTATCTGTGTCGGTGAGACGTAAAACAACTTGCAAAAAAAAATTTTTTAAAATACAGTAAGCTATTTTTATGAAGTCCTTAGCAACCTTTTCACAAAATACGAGGTACAGTATGTTGCTAAAAAACAGTGAATAATAAAAGATTGTATTTTTGTTGGTTTACATTACATATAAATGTTGAAATTAAAGGAGACTCACAGGAAGCACATGAAGCATTTTGAATACAGTGCTCACATGTACAACAATTAAGAAAACAGTCTAAGGCACTTATTGAAGGGGCATATAAATTGTATATATTACAGGCACAGAATAATATAAAGAAGGATCCAAAAATGTTTTGGGGTTTCATAAAAAGTAAACTAAATAATAGTTTGTTCAAACAGTGTATGATATATGGAGGAAACCATTTGGTAACTGCACAAGGAATAGCCAACATGTTTGCATGTTATTTTCAAACTGTTTATGCTCACCAGCCTTTTTTTATATATAGCCTCTGAGTCAGTATCAATGATTACTGCTCACAGTTTACAGATTGGTCCTATACACGAAGATGAGTACAAAGACGCAGTAACAAAACTTAAGGCAACTAAAACGGTGGAATTTGATTACATATCTCCTTAAATTATTAAAAGATGTGCAAAGGCGCAAATGGTTCCACTATGTGCCATATATAATTTAATTTTAAAGACGCAAGTATTTCCCAAAATTTGGAAAATAAGTAAAATAACTCCAATCCTTAAATCTGGTAATAGTTTGAAAATTGAGAACTACAGAGCTATCTCAATAATATGTGATCTAGTGATGCTCATTGAACAAATAGGCCTACTCTGTCTGTCTGTCTGTCTGTCTGTCTGTCTGTCTGTCTGTCTGTCTGTCTGTCTGTCTGTCTGTCTGTCTGTCTGTTAGGTCATCAGCCCAGAGGCTGGTTGGATCCTCAAATAGCACCACCAAAGATTATGCGGTTATAAGGAAACCCCAAAAACCAATGGGAGCACCAAAATGAGGCGTACTAGGCAAGATGAGGAGTGAGGTAGTTTGCCATTGCTTTCCTCACTGGGTCAGAAAGTACTATTGCAGCACGACTGACCCTACGAGCAACACCTTTCATAACACTCAGATGCACTAGTCGTGCTCCGAATGTCATTACTCAGCACTACCCATACCCCAGCAACTTCCATATTGTCACAGCCATGGATGTTGACTGGGACTTCGGTGGAAGCTACACTTTACTCTGGCCTGTGCCAAGAGATGGATGCAAAAGTACTGCATCCATCAAGAAATGACAGCAGGCAGAGGCCTACTCTATGATAGAATATTTAATCATATCAAATCATATGTATCAGAATTTCAGCACGGGTTTTATCTCAAGGGTTCTACCATGACTAATCTTATGAACTTTATTCAGGATGTTTCTGATTCCGTGAATAAAGGGCTTTCTATAGATGCAGTTTATATCGACTTTGCAAAAGCATCATCGGTTATCCCAAGAATGGTTTTCCGTGGTTTTCCATTCTCCTGCACTAAGGTGAATGCCGGAACAGTTCCTAGTATATGCCATGGCTGCCAAGCCCCTCACTTTCTCCGTGAATCTCCTTTACCATAACAAATCTCCCGGCCTGAGAGACGGCACTGCCGTCTAAGAGGCCCGCCTCTCCCTTCAGCGAAGGAATGAAAACATTTTAGTAGTAGTAGTTCCTTGTAATCATTACGCCACTTAATCAGAGCATACCAAGGGGCAGTGTGGCCTTCATGACTGAGAAGAAATAATGAGAATAAAAGCTATTTCCAGGCATGCTGATCTATTCAAAACTTAAAAGATATTAGAAGGGCCACTCATTTCTGGTGGTGAAAACAAATATCCTTCAATCACACAAGTAATGGAAAGGAGTAAAGAAATAATACATCAAGTCATATAAAGAACCATATAATAGGATAAATACAATGACAGATCAGCACTTGAAGAGGAAGCAACAAAAAGAGGAGACATGATAAACATGAAAACACAAAAGAAAATAACCTTCCCACCACCACAAAAGGAGTATATTGCAAATGTGGCAATGAATCTCTTGTTCATCTCTCTTTATGTGGCATATGAAGAGGAATAATCAATAAAACATAGTCCGCTTACCGTATGTGCCTCTTTACTCCAGTTTCTGACTTGAACTTCAATCCACACGGTGCACATGAAAAGAGACGCATTTCACCATGGAAACTAGCAATGTGGTACTTGAGATATATCTCCCTCGTAAAGAGTTTTTGGCACTCATTGCATTTGTAAGTACCTGCATGTTTGGCTTCATGGTGTTTCAGCAGCTCCTTACATTTTGTAGTATATGAGCATTTGGCACAACTAGAACAAAAATATAAATTCTGTTCATGGTTCTTCCGAAATAATCTGAACAAAATTATTGTACAGAGTTTATCATATCATAAGTTATGATCTTCATTTCCGTGTTGACGTTTAACCAATAATTATGAGTTTATCATATGAAATAAACAAGTCCAATTTTGGAAATATGTATATAAGGCCCTTTCTACACAAGCCGTTTAAGCACCGCTGTCAGGCAGCTGGTAAACCGCACCTTCAAACGTCACCTATCTAATGTACAAATATGGAAACTTTAGTTTTCGTCTACATGAGCATTTTCACTGAGGGCTTTGCTGGAGTTTAAACAGCCATAGGTGGTCGGAAGCTTTGCAACTGCTGGTGGTAGGAACGTGAGCCAATCTACATGAGGAAGTAACAGGCTGGAATAATGTTCTTCCTCATGACTGTATCACGTTTTGCAATATTATCATCACCACCCACAAAACTGACATTCTACAGAACTGAAAAAACTTGTCTCGATACATTCTACGTTTACCAAACGTGGCATGAAATTGTCCACTTGAAACGACATTAGATAACATAGGGTGAGTCCATTAACATCTCTTTTCATGAAATGTTTCTTTACGAATTTCTTCAACCAAAATAAATCCTATAATACGCCCGATCTGCACAGAGGCCATTTTGAAAGTGACCTGTTCAATAACACCATTTTAACTGTTAGCGCAGAATAACCAAGCATTTTGATCGCCGTTTAACAGCTGCAATTTGAAGGTCACGTGTAGTTTGTAAATTTTACGTGTGGTAGCAGGCAGCCACGCAGTGGCGTTTGAACAGCTTGCGAAGAATGGGTCTAATAATGATAAACTGTTCCCTATTATTGACATCATGAAGTGGACAGCTATAATAATGATAAACAGTTCCCTATTATTGACATCATGAAGTGGATAGCTATATTTCATCAAGCAGGTTCAAGAAAAGTCTTCAACGAGAAGATTCCCATATAACCCCACCAAATTTCTGAACAGTAAAAAAGAAAAAGAAAATAGTTGTCATATTGGACCTTCCTAGATGAAATACTGCTACTCCACTGTCAGTAAGGAAGTGCTTTAGCTATGAAAAGTGCACTGCTTACACGTGGTGAAGGCAATGCTACACCATCCATGCCTGTAAGCCACATTCCAAAGAATAGTACAACCCTCAACACTCCAGTTTCTCGCAGTACTGGGAAATTATACACTCACTGGCACGAAAAACATAACATGTAATAACTGTTGAGGAAATTATGAGCAATTTCCCTTTTTTAAACAAAGTTTAGCACTTTATCCTATATTTTTAGCCAGGGGAGGTTGCTGGGTTTGTTTTGTGGGCAAACAATGAAGTGTGGATTGTTTACTGAACTAGCCTTCATTTTTTTTCCCTCACACAACCTGGAAAACATATCACTGGAAGTGAGGCAATAATGTTTTCCCGCTCTTCAAGTGTTGTATTGTACCCCCTTTCAATCACGTGCATTTGTAAGGTTTTCTGTCATTATTATAATCAGTTTTCTGGAGTAAACATACCATTAAATCCTGAAGATGCTGCTAAAGCTGTTGCTTGGTTAATAGAAAATCCATTTTATAATACCTCTAAATTGTTAGAAATGCATAATGTTAGTATTAAGTTTTAATAAAAGGTATATTGTTCATTTAGCCTCAGTAATATTAAGTACTAAATTATTATCAGTTGACGAAGCCTATTTAATTGTATATGGTCAACGGCAAATAAAGATTCTTGATTCTTTGGTGGAAGATGGTCGAGCACGCATCACACTGCAAAAGTGTTGAGATCTATACCTTCAACGATTTCCAGAACCGTAAAAAGGTACAGAGAAACTGGAGGCTGTACAAGGAAACCAGGGTCAGGCCCAAGAACAAGAGATGATCACTTTTTACGGCTTCAAGTTCTCCGTAACTGACACACCACCGTTGAAGCATGAAATTGACTCCACCAAGTTCGAGAGGTCACTGTTAGTGAGGCAACTGTCTGAAGAAGACTGGAAGAAGCCAATGCTCAACCCAGAAGACCCTCTAAAGGTCCAAAATGCACCAAACAGCATCGTGCAGCTCTTCTGCATTTTGCAAGGGAACATCGTGGCTTGACATTATAACAATGGGAGTAACCGATGTTCACTGATGAGTCACGATTTGGCCTGCGATCACCTAGAGAAAGGGTCTGAGGAAGGCCTGAGGAAAGGTCCCTTGCACATTCTTACCTAGGATGCCTTTTCAGGGTGGTTCTTGTATGGTGTGGGCAGGAATCAATGACTGCATGGGCAGATTTGGTCTTCATGGAGCACGGGAGCCTTACAGTGCATTGGTATTTGGAGGGAATACTTCTGGAGTATGTTGTGCCTTTCCTTCTATTTATTGCTGATGGTTTCACACTAATGCAGGACAATGCACACCCAAACATTGTGAGATGTGTGCAGAAGTTCTTGGATGAAACAAAAATTCATGTTATTATGGTTAGGCCTGCTCAAAGCCCCAATTTGAATCCTATGGCACTAACTGGGGAGAAGGGTCTGTTGGCATTATCCGGACACCCTGGAAGAATGAAAACTGATTCCTCAAGAAGACATTGCAGTGTTAATCATGAGCATGCCTGAAAAGGTTAGATGCTGTAACTGGTGCAAGAGGAGGTAATACACGCATCTGAGGATGAGAAAAGTCTGAGAAGTGTAAATCCATCTGTGTTACTTTTATATCTCTGGCTTAACCCTCTTGGAACCAGGCAGTAGAGCGAGCAACTGCCCTTTAAATTACCAAAGCCGATCAGGTTGGCCTTTAAAAATCCAATCGGAAGTTGCCAGTGCCGATTACACTGACTGGCTTAAAATTCTATGATTTACATCATTTTGTGGCAACCTATAGTGATGTGCATACTTTTGTGACAACCTATAGTAAAGGGGGCTACAATTTATTGTGTGCCTGACCTTGCTTTGGCAGTTCTTCTTTTTTTTTTTTTTTGCTACTTGTTTTACGTCGCACCGACACAGATAGGTCTTACGGCGATGATGGGATGGACAGGAAAGGGCTAGGAGTGGGAAGGAAGCAGCCATGGCCTTAATTAAGGTACAGCCCCAGCATTTGCCTGGAGTGAAAATGGGAAACCACGGAAAACCATTTTCAGGGCTGCCGACAGTGGGGTTCGAACCTACTATCTCCCTAATACTGGATACTGGCCGCACTTAAGCGACTGCAGCTATCGAGCTCGGTTTTGGCAGTTCTAAGAGGGTGTTCTAGCTTTCAGAAGAATCGTTTCCTGTGTTTAGAAATACCGTTAAAGTAGCCACACACGTTACTGTATAACTGTGCGATTTAACTGCAATGATGAACTGCGCAGTAAAAATGAAGGCCCTATAGCATCCACATGGTACATATAACTGCATCGATCAACAGTTCTCATCAGACATTTACCAAAGCAACATGTCATCGACAGATGATGATGACGTACTAGCGGTGTTGGGCCTGTGTGTCTGAGTGTGCATAATGAAAAAGCAAAAGAAGACATGCAGCGTGTGGTCTAAAGATTGGCACAATTATTTAAGACTGGATGAAGAGACTTATCTACACCTTCTATAACTGGTTACACCGTTTATAAAGAAAAAGAACACTCTGATGATGCAAGCTATAACTCCTCATGAGAGATTGTCCACTACCTTGAGATATTTAGCCATGGGTCGGTCATATGAAGATTTGAAATACCCTTCAAGAATACCGCCACAGGCTCTCAGTTATATTATTCCTGAAACTTGTAATGCACTTTGTCAAACTTTACGATGCGAATATTTGAAGGTAAGACATTTTAGAAATTTAAAAATATATTATTTATTTTTATTTATGTATTATGCCTTTGTAGGTGGCGAAGTTAGGGCTCTTGGGCCTCTCTTACACTTAACCACTGCACTGATACATCATTGGGAGCAGAGTTTGAGTACATAATATTATATAGTAAATAATAACCTACACAAAAATACATTACACTTTTCTAACTCACATTCATTCGATCTTCCAGTCATACAAGTTAGTCAGCTGCATTTAGCAGGTAGTCTCGGCAAGCAGTCTTAAATTTAGGTAATGAGGTGGAATTTCTGACACTGACTGGCAGGGAATTCCAAAGTTTAGAACCTGGCACATAGAGGATCAGTAAAGAGGAATAGAAAGGGAGGAACCAGAGCGGGTATTACTGCTGTGAAAGGAGGACAAATACTTAAGCTGAAGAAATGTATAGTGGTCTGTCTTCAGAGAGTAGTCTGAATATCTGTATCAGTATGTAATACGTTCGTCGTTTGTCAGGTTTCAGCCATGAAATAGTGTGATAGTATGGGGTGACATGCGTATCATAACTCAGACTGTATATAAACCTAAGGCAACAATTAAGCGCTCGCTGAAGTTTCGAAGTCTGCTCTTTTGTTGCGTCTACCAGAATGACGTCACAGTAGTTGAGGACGGGAAGCACTAGCGTTTGTACGAGTTTGACTCTCACATTACAAGGTAAAATATCGCTGTTTCTTTTAACTGAATGGAGTATCTAAAATTTATTTTTTTCCACACAGTCTTAATATATTCAGACCAATTTAAAGTTTCGTTCATTGTCACTCCAAGATTTCTCACAGTTTGGCTGAATGGAATAACTATACCATTCAGTATAACTGGAGGAATAGTTTCGTACTGTAGTGTGGCCAACAATTTTTGAGAGCCAATAATGACTGCTTGTGCCTTGGAGGAGTTAAGAAGGAGGGAATTTTTCAAGGAGTAATTATTAAGTCGCTGAAGGTCAGCATTAATGCCTGTTATGGCATGAGGCAAATCAGAGGTCTTACAGTGACAGTAAATTTGTAAGACGTCCGCGTAAAGACGGTAGCTACAATTCTTTAAATTAGATGAAATGTCATTTATGTACAAAATAAAGAGCAATGGGCCTAAAACACTACCCTGCGGCGTGCCTTCCTTCCGGGTCAGCCAGTGAGAGGTTTGATCAAGTGTTATAATTTATTGCGTGCGATTTTTGAGGTACGATGAAAAGAAATTAATAGTTTGTTGATCGAAGTAGTAAGATTGCATCTTGTTTACTAGAGTATGGATGTTTATAGTGTCAAATGCGCTACTGAAATTGAGGAGAGTAAGTACTGTCACTAGTCTTTGGTCCATTGCGTGTCGTATGTCATCAGTCACTTTGAGCAGGCAGTTGCTGTGCTGTGTCCCTTCTTGAAGCCAGATTGCAGTTGGTCTAGGAGAGAATGGTTGTTTAAGTATTCCAACACCTGCTCATGAACCAGACGCTTGCGTGCTTTAGAAATCGCAGGTAAGATAGAAATTAGTCTGTAGTCGGATGGTAGAGAGCGGTCAGGTTTCTTAGGCACAGGGATAACATTGGCTAGTTTCCATAGTGAAGGAAAGGTTCCGTTTTTAAGGCAGTAGTTAAAAATGTGGGTAATAATTGGTAAAACAGCACCAATAATGTTGTGTAAGAAAGTTATAGGGATATCATCCACTCCTCTGGCCTTTGATTTGATAGAATACAAATACCTTTTTAACTTTATTAGCAGTAACAGGGTGAAATGTAAAATGTTGTTGGTCAGGTAAAGGGTTCATAACGGAGTTGGGTACTGAGTTTGGGGATTTTCATACATTAGGTGGTGTTCTTTCTTCAGTAAAAAACTCATTTAACTTATCGAGTGATATGTCTGGCACATGAGGTTGTTGCTGAGGTTTCCCTATGCCTAGGGAACGCAGCGTGTTCCAAGCACTGCTAGAATTCATGTTTTCTTTATAATTTTATTCGTTTTACGTCCCACTAACTACTCTTTTACACTTTTTGGAGACGCCGAGGTGCCAGAATTTTAGTCCCGCAGGAGGTCTTTTACGTGCCAGTAAATCTACCGACACGAGGCTGACGTATTTGAGCACCTTCAAATACCACCGGACTGAGCCAGGATCGAACCTGCCAAGTTGGGGTCAGAAGGCCAGCGCCTTAACCGTCTGACAGTTCAACAATAATAAAGGTGTTTTAATTTGTTCCACCTATTCAATACTTATATTTTCACTTATAGTGGTTACATAATTAGATTCTTAGTTACATGGGACATGTTTCGCCCTCAATTAAGGGCATCTTCAGCCTAAACACAATCATCAAAAATACAACTAAATTAAAAGTGGAAGTTAAAAGTTTAGTCAGTTATTAAAATTCGGAACATAAAAATGTGAAAAGTGATAAAATATAAAGATGTTAATGGAAAACTGTCTTATGATTAAATTATAATCTTGTCGGAGACTTGGTTGCTGCCCGTCTGTTGGCTCTGAGTCTGGTGTTGTAATGTTGTAAAATGAGGTTTATAACATGTAATTAACTGTCTGAGCCACTCAGCCTGGCAGAATTCATGTTTGCAGTCATGTTTTGCAAGTAAGTAAATTTACGGTTTCTAACGAACTGTTTAATTCTATTTCTAAGGACCCGATAATTTTCAAAGTCACTTTGGTCACGAGTTCGTTTAAAGCGTCGGTTAAGTGCATTGCGATGAGCCATCATGTTTTTAATTTCATTATTTAGCCAGGGACAAGATGGGCGAGTAACTTTTATCTGTCGCTTAGGGGCGTGTTTATCGTACAGAGTGATTACAAGGGAGTAAAACTTGTCTACTTTCGCGTCTATATCGTCCAGGGTAGATTGTAAGCGTCATGTCTTAACTCGTCCATATCAACGCCTTTTGCGTTTCTGTAAAATAACATACTTAGGTTTATATTTTGGCATTCGGAGGGAGTAGGATAGGTAGATAAGGTCATGAGTGGAGATGCCTGGGACTGGAATCTGGCCGTGAGTTTTAACTTTGTTTGGGTTATTTGTCACAATGTGGTCAATGAGCGTGTGTGTTTCGTAGTTTTCTGTGTAAGTGTGATTAGTAGGCTCTAAATGGAGGATGGTCATATATCACAGGAAGAAAACATGTCAATAAATTGTTTAGTTTTGTGCGTTTTAGTAAGTAGGTTAATGTTGAAGTCACCTATGGCAATAATATGCTCGTAACTAGGCAGTAGGTCAAGTAAGAGAAATTCGAATTCAGTCATATTTGTTATTTTGGGCGGCTTGTATACAATAACTATAAGGAGTTTCTGTCGGTTAATAATGACTTCAACAAACATGAATTCTGGCCCTAGCTATGCATTGTTAGATACACATATCACCCGGCTTTTTAAGTCGTTTCTGCAGTACAAGGCCACCCCACCTCCTCTTCTGCCACCGGACCTATCATGATGTAAGAGGGAATACCGGTCAAGTTGTACCATACCGGAGGGTATGCTCGGTGTCAGCCAGGTTTCGCTAATACCAAAAATATGGATATTATTTTCCCCCATTATGGCTTGAATTGCGTTGAAGTGCGCTACCAAGGAGAGTGCGTTGACATGGCAGCACTGCAAACAGGTGGTAGAGGGAGATAATGGCTGTTTGAGGAGCAAGCGGTGGTGAGAGGTTATGGGGTGAGAGGATGGGGATGTTGCCAAGGTCAGTGTCAGGTACAGGGCTCTGGATCAGCTGAATAACAATGTTAACGAAATAGTATAACAGAAATATCATGCAACTTACCTCGACATCCTGATAAATGCTTACACTGACTAACACTAACACACACACATAATACACTTACAAACACTTATGAATAACAAGCAGATGCACTATCGAGCTGTGCTGTTTCATTTCAATTGCCACTGTTATCTCGCAGATTTTTTATGCTGTCCAGTACCGCGACAGTGGTGACTGACCTTTTTGCCCCATTGGAAAGGTGAATCACGATGCGTCCGTCTTGGGTCCAGACGCGGGATGGCCCGAAGTGATCTCTAGCAAGGTTTAATATGCACTTATGGGTTTTGGTGAGGGACTCGGTAATGAGTACCTTTGTGCCCTTCAGGAGCCGCTTCGCCTTCCACACTCGGTCACGTTCGTGGTAACGGGTAAATTTAACATTATAGGGTGCCTGCCTGTAGATACTTCGTCAGCTGCTGAGTGCTGAGGCCGCCCAATCCTGTGGCACCAGTCAAAGCTCTCCATCGTTAAGTCCACGTTCAACTTCGTTCGGAAGGTTTCCCTCACTTTTTCATAAATATTCTCCCGCGGTTCCTCGGAGACTCCATGGATTAGGAAGCAGTTTCTACGGTTATACGGCTCTCCTTCATCAATGAAAGCTTCTTGATGGTCGAGCTGCCGTGCTAACTTGCACAGTTCTTCTTTCAGCATGGCAAGTTTGGAGGAGATGGCGCCTCGGAAGTCTCGAAAATCATGACTCAGCGAGTCTAGGGACTCTTCCCTGGAATTGGCAGAGCTGGATAACAACTGAAGGCGCGCCTCAAAGTCCTTCATAGTTGCTTCAAAAGCATTAATCCGCTTATTCACTTTCTGGACGGACATATCTGTTATTATTTATGTCCAAACTCGAACCACACTTGTACAAGATCACTCAGTACACACTTACAGGACAAATATGCTACCGGTTATGCGGCTTCTGCGAGATATAGACAGAGCAATCCTACGCGTACGTTACAGTAGAATCCTACGCGTAAGTTACAGTAGACACCATTTTTAACATTTTTAACAATTAACATCTTAAAGAAACAAATACAAATAATACACATGACACCAGTATGAACAGTAGGCCTACTGACTTACATGCAGTTATACGTTGTACAGTCATTAAGTCCTGATGGCCCTGTGGTGCACTACAGCGCATAGATGGCGCAATGGTATGGTACCATGTCAGTTAGTCTCTCGTCGCTGCAAGAGACAGTTGGGTGCATGCACTGGAAGCAGACATACGGTCATTCTTGTGACGGGAATTGAATGCGCCCGTCGGACCTTCACATGTCACAGTTTGAGCAATGGGCAAATATCAAGTTCTGCCATAAATTAGGCATAACCGCTGCTGAAACGTTTGAAATTATGCAGCAGGTTTACGGTGAGGACGCATTGAGTCGCAGTGTTGTGTTTAGGTGGCACCGGCGTTTTGTGCACAGATGGGACAGTTTGCAAGATGATGTGCGTACTGGTCAGCCACAAACAGTTTGATCGGAATGCAAGATCCAAGAAGTTGCAACGTTGCTGCATGCTAACTGTTCCGTATCGGTAGACGATCTCGCAGCAGCAATAGAGGTCAGCCATGGTACTTGCCACAAAATTCTTACGGATGACCTCAACATGTCTCGTGTTACCCAGCACAGTGTGCCACGAATCCTGTTGCAAGACCAACATGATGATCGCATGACGATTTGTGGTGACCTCATCAGTAGCGCTGATGAAGATCTGATGTTTGTCAAACGGATAATAACTGGAAACGAAACATGGGGTTTCCTTGCAGTGGTGCTTCCAGTAGCTATACCAACGTTGGCAACGGCGACTGTTTTGAGGGTGGATGTGGTTCTGTGTAAGTGTACGCCGTGTAATGCGGCATCGTGTGCAACATACAGAGTCATGTGACTGCCTAACCTCCAGGTGTCAAGTCTCAGAACTTAATGACTGTACTACGTATAGACTACATAGCAACATGATGTGAAAATCTTGAATAAAATTACTAATAATAGTAATAAACATAATTTGTATAAAGACAAACGGTTTCATTTACGTGTACATTCATGTTATTGTTAGTCTTCACTCGCCACTAAATATACTCTCACCGGGTGAGTTGGCTGTGCAGTTAGGGGTGCGCAGCTGTGAGCTTGCATCCGGGAGACCGGGAGATGACGGGTTCGAGCCCCACTGTTGGCAGCCCTGAAGATGGTTTTCCATGGTTTCCCATTTTCACACCACGCAAATGCTGGAGCTGTACCTTCATTAAGGCCACGGCCGCTTCCTTCCCATTCCTACGCCTTTCCTGTCCCATAGTTGCCATAAGACCTGTCTGTGTAGGTGTAGGTGCAACGTAAAGCTAATTAAAAAATATATGTACAGTAGAGTCTCGCTCAACCGACCTTCGCTTATCCGACATTCCGTGTTATCCGACACTGGTAGACTTAATTTTGAACTTTTGGTGGAGACTAAAGGGCCTGCCAATATCTGGCCCCATTCTGCATGAAAAGGCGGTGTATTTCCAGAAAGAGTTTAATGAAGTGGACCCTAAATTTACTGCCAGTGCAGGGTGGCTTCATCGGTGGAGAAAACGGTACGGCATTAGGCAGCTTAATATCTGTGGAGAAAAACTGTCAGCTAAATCCGATGAGGTTGTGAAATTTAAAAAGTAATGTCAAGTAATAATACTTGCTGAAGGATTAACCGGTTATCAGAATTTTAACTGTGATGAGACTGAGCTGCCATCAAAAACTCTCGCAGCCCAAGCCGAGACGTCTGCACCTGGCTACAAGCGTAGTAAGGAAAGATTTACTGTTCTTGCCTGTAGTAATGTTACTGGGTACTTAAAAGGAAAATTGCTTATGATTGGTAAAGCAAAGAAGCCTAGGGCATTTAAAAATATTTCTGTTAATGCTCTTCCAGTCCATTACACGAATCAGAAGGCTGCCTGGATGTCTGCTGACATCTTTAAAGACTGTTTTGTTACACAGTTTGTTCCAGATGTAGAAACATTTCTAGCTTCAAACAACCTCTTCTTCAACTAGACAACGCTCCATCACACCCAAATGAACAGCAACTTAGAAGTGGTGACATCAAATTAATGTTCCTCCCTCCTAACATGACGT
This sequence comes from Anabrus simplex, assembly GCF_040414725.1. Lineage (NCBI taxonomy): Eukaryota > Metazoa > Arthropoda > Insecta > Orthoptera > Tettigoniidae > Anabrus > Anabrus simplex. The sequence continues at coordinate 49,799,357 of NC_090271.1, forward strand.
CATTATGCCAGCCAGTGGACCAAGGTGTGCTGGAAAAACTGAAGAGGAAATATCGGCGGAAACTCCTTTCATCCTTGATTGTTGGCAAGTTTCTTTTCATAAGATATTTGGAATATTTTTGTTCAATACTGCATGCACTGTACAATTGAATTGATAATTCAATAAACAGAGTGCTGTAAAACATGTTATTGTTTTAGTAATACATTATGGCCTTCCTGTTTGTTTTAGTTAATTTTCAAAGTAATTCTGTATTATCCGACATTTTCGCTGATCCGACATACTCCGGGTCCCGTTTAGGTCGGATAATCGAGGCTCTACTGTACTCACATGGGAAGCAGCTGAATTTTCAGATGGCTGAGGTTGAAACTGACACTGTGAGGTTGACGGGAGTGGCTGGAATGGAGTTAGAACTTGTGTCTGTGGTGTGTATTGAGTTTGCATTGGGTGTATGGCTGAGAGTGATGAGATGAGAAAGTAGTGTTCATAAAATTAGAGCTTCTCACAGAGTGTGACATAGTCAAACAGACCATTTCAGCTAAGAATACAGTTTAGTTGATGATTTTCTCAGCGATTATTCTTTACTGTTTAGGTAATTCTCGCAATTTCATACTTGTATGTTTGCCAAAGATATCGAAACGATCTTCAGTTTTAGGGTGTTTAAGATGATCGTGTACAGTTGTTAGTACCTCGTTGGTTAATCTATTTGACCTTTTTGTAGGTCCGATGAGTTTGTGTTGTCCTATTAAGTTCACCTTCAGGTTGGACATAACTGGGTTGTTGTGGCAAGTCCACGTCGGTGTTGCTGGGTTGTTGTGGCAAGTCCACGTCGGTGTTGCTGGGTTGTTGTGGCAAGTCCGCGTCGGTGTTGCTGGGTTGTTGTGGTGACTTTCAGATGATGCTTTTCCTTAGAGGAAGGACATTATGAAACCATTTAGATAAGGTGATTTAGGAAGTATGATGACATTTTTTTATAATTACCGAACATCAAGAGCACTTACATATTTATTAAGTTGTTGATATGGTACATGTTTCGCTCCTTTTTCATGAGCATCATCAGCCAATTATTATTTACTTAAGGTTATATAAGATCATGAATCTATTCTATTGGATTAAGATTATGCTTGTAAACCTGATTGACAAGTCTTATAATATTTTACAAGTCATATAACAATAAAATTATGTCTTTAAGTTAAAACATATTTGTCTAAAATCTATCTAACATTTTATTGACGAAACTCATCTGGTGAACATCCTTTAAAATTATTTTAGAAAACCCTTTGAGATCTGGCTAATTGTATTGATTCAATGTTGCTTGACATGTATGATTGTCGTTGAAACTTCGTTAACTATATCAACAATTTTCTACAGTTGATAATTGCCTATTTATGAACATTTAACTTGTTCTCGATGTTGCTGGAGTAACATTTGTAAAAAATGTATTGGCATTAATTTTATGTTGTCAATAAGAGAATATTGTTCATGAACAAACTTGTTGGTGAATAAACACTTTCCAATGTGATATAGAATTTGAATTGTTCTCATATGTTCCAAATTGGGCTTGTTGGTATAACTGTAATGAAAGATAAAAAATATATGTTTATGGTTTTGATTATAATTCTGTATAAACTTCTTTTCTTTCTGCTGTGTAATTGTCTAGTGTTACTCCTAGCCTCTTGAGAACTACTTGTTGTTCTGTTTGCACTCCTTGTATTATATGAGTGAGTGTGGATGAGTTTACGTTTTGGTGGGGAGTGGGGAAGGGGAAGTGACGGTAGGCGGTGCATTGATGGCTGCAATGAATTGTGGAGGGGACTGCCTAGGAGAAGTAAGGGGAGGAGTTGAGTTTGTTTGCGTCAATAAGCCATTAACTTTTTTTTTTTTTTTTTTTTTTTGCTAGGGGCTTTACGTCGCACCGACACAGATAGGTCTTATGGCGACGGTGGGATAGGAAAGGCCTAGGAGTTGGAAGGAAGCGGCCGTGGCCTTAATTAAGGTACAGCCCCAGCATTTGCCTGGTGTGAAAATGGAAAACCACGGAAAACCATCTTCAGATTAAAATGTTTATAGAATTTATTTATATCAGATTTAAGCATTTGTATTAGTTCCGGTAATTGTACTAACATGGGGTTCTTTATTTCAATTTCGTTATTTAGGTTTTTATTTTTGTTGTATTGTTGACCTAAACAAATGTATATGTTTTCTAATTCCGTCATTTCTTTTCCTTAGAAATCTGGTGATGTTTTTTCAAGAACAAAACATGTCATTCTGTCTTTACCTAAATTATACATTTGTTCAGGTACAGCATAATAATGTTATGAAATGCTTCTTTTAAGACGTATTTTCTAATTTTATTTATCCTAAATCAGTTTCAACAGACTAAAATATGTTACAGTTATAGATTTCAGTAAGTTGAACATACAAAAATACCTCACAGTTATAGATTTACTGAGTCAAAACTGAAAAGAAATGGCTTCCACTATAACAAATCTTCTGAAAGTGCCACAGCCAGCCCTCAGAGACCATGAACCCAGAAATGCCATTTTTTTCTTGGCAAATTCACGAGCCTCTTGTTGTAACAGAGGATCAGAGAGTGGGACTTGCTGTGAACGCATATGTTAGAACCATTCAAACAATAAAGCTTCCACATCTTCATGTTTGGTTGTGCTCATGCATTTCTTATTGCTGGTAAATGAAAAGCTTGCCAGACTTTCCTCTATTTTCCACCTTGAGCTAGTAATCATTGATGAAAGAGAGGACTTTGCGATTTTAAAGTGTTCTTTCCACTGCAAAGCATGTGTAAAATTTCCTGTATTTCCTTCAATGCAACAACATTATGGGCATATTTCTGTTTCAGAGGCATATTGCAAACCAAAGGAAAACAACGTGACACGCAACAAACCAATAGGGTGGCTCACTGTTGCAAGTCAAATGCCGTGTTTTCTCTGCATACCCTTCTTCTCCATCTCCTTTGTTCTTGGGATCACTAATGAGCTGCACAGAACTAATAAACTAAATAATATCTTGTTTAACCAAGGAATAAGATAAGGTATATGAACCGAGAGGACAAAATTTCAGATTGTAGATTTATCAAAACTTCAGTTTAAGTGATAGATTTCTGCCTAAATATGGCTGGGACTGAATAATTAGTTCCAATCAAGAACAGAGTTGATTAGATTTCAAATTAATGACAGTTCACTGTAATCCAGAAATTTTATAGAAATTCCCAGGTAATCGGTCTAGCTAATCATTAATGTTCATCATAAGGCTCTCATGGGAATTATAATCAAGTGGTTTCCCACTGCCCATCTCATACTCTCAAGAACATCTTGAAGAAATAATACAGAAGCTAGAAAGTTCAAATCGAAAGTTTACATCTCAATAAGAATAAAATGAAAGTTATGATCACTGATAGAACCAATCAAGCATACTTTTGCAGCATTTAAGGCAATGAGGTTGTCCCAAATTTCATCTATTTTGATTCTGTAACTAATAACAACAGCTGCTGTGAAGATTAAATAAAGCATCATTTGGCAAGAGCCAAAACATCGCTGATCAAGCTAAACTAAATATGGAAAGATTCAGCACTAACTCATAACTTGAAACTTAAGCCAACGCAGAGCCTAAGTTTTCAGATAGTAAACTATGCCTGTAAGACATGAACATTCAAATTAAGTGACTGGAAGAAAGACTAAACCTTCAAAACATGGGCATATGGAAGGATGCATAAGTACATCTAGGACAGAATATCATACCCCAACACATTGGTTTTACGATGACTATGAAAAAGAAATAGAATTTTCTCAATAATTACTAGAAGAATTCCTGAAATACTTAGGTCATCCCATGCACCGAATCAACAACCTCGAAATTAAATGAGAAGCGGCCAAGAAGACAGAGATGGTTGGATCAACTGGTCTCGGTGACCAGTCTAAGCCGACATTTAGTAGCCAATGACAAAAAAGCCTGGAGAATCACAGCCCATGTAGTGACATCATAATGCCAATATACCCTCACGAGGATGAACGGAAAGAATAGAATAATAATAATAATAATAATAATAATAATAATAATAATAATAATAATAATAATAATAATATTGGCTTTACGTCCCACTAACTACTTTTACGGTTTTTGGAAACGCAGAGGTGACGGAATTTAGTCACGCAGGATTTCTTTAACGTGCCAGTAAATCTACCAACATGAGGCTGACGTATTTGACTACCTTCAAATAGCACCAGACTGAACCAGGATCGAACCTGCCCAGTTGGGGCCAGAATCATCTGATTCACTCAGCCCGGCTGAACAAAAAGAGAGAATCTGTCAAGACTTGGAAACTACTGACTGCTGATACTAGAATTTCATTGTTCAGGGGGATAGATGAACAAATTTACAACTCTATTAAGAGAAAAATCAAGCTGAGGGATGAAAGAAACATTTCAGTGTCTTTCTCAGCCACCAAGTCTCATAACACAAATACAAGTGGCTAATTTGTGGAAATTTGATAAACATTATTTTACCTGGACTGCAAGAAGAATTGATCAAAATTGAGAGAAGTATAGGCCTCTCAGCATTATCGCCTAAATGTTAAATGTTTCATTCTGAAGTGTACCGTAATGAAAATGATATGAGCCAGCCCAAAGGAAAAAGAAAAAAATCTGAACTTTCACAACAGAAAAAAAAGTAACACAGTATAATCTATACTGCAGCTGATAAAAGTATATATAAAACAATTACATTAAGATGATGGCATAATGTTCATATCACAAAGTTTAAAGGGGAGGGAGGCTTTCAATGAATGACAAAATCACATGTGGTAACACCCAGATAGAATTTGTCCTCTTCTTTAAATATTTAGGAATCATGCTCCATCTTTCCCCCCAACATGTATAAGAAAGATCAATAGGCCTACAGTAGAAGCAATTAAGGCAATGTAAGTAATACCAAAACCACAGTACCTACCTATAGGTATAACTCTTAAACACATACTAAAAATTATGACTGGAATTTTGAGATTTATGCTTGTTCTTCAAACACAGGCAGCCTCAAGATGCAGCCAAATTATATAAATCAATCTTCACCACAGAGATGTTTATCTTTCAAAGACAAAAAACAAAAAACAACTATACCTACTATTAAGGCAAAATCTAATAATACACACAGACAGGATACACTAATATTACCAATCTAAAGAATTCAAGAAATACCTTAACAGCATACCAGAATGCATTCTTTTGATGTGGGATGTAAGTCTTGATTTGAAATCAAATTTTCTACCACAGAATACACAAAGAAATATGTCGTCCTTCTTGAATCTGAAAGATAAATCATCCAATGAACCAAACCTAATGCACACATAAGTACAATTAGAGTAAAAGAAAAAATATAAGATTACTATCTTCAGGATACTGATTAATCTTGATAGCACAACCTCAAGTAATAAATTAGATACATGCCTTATAAATGCTTAAGCAATTTAATGCTTATCTTAACAAACACACATACACCACAATAAATTATGATTAACTTCTATTTCATTGCTAATACAGAAATCCAACCAGGAAGAAACATGACATGCAAATGGATTGATTTCCAAGCAATATTCAAGCTTTCTCTCATCAGCTACATAGATTTTGGAATAAAAAGGACTGAAAATATACGGATAATATAGTATGCTATGTGCAAGTATCGTTAATATAGTTCATTAGGAAAATATTATTTAAAACTTTAAACAGTAGGCAAACTGAGTTAAAAAAAACCCAGGACGTATAAACTGGTTCTCTTCTGCATTCTGAGAGAGAGTGATCGATCGATTGTTTGTTTGTTTGTTTGTTTTTGTTTGTTTGTTTGTTTATTTAAGGATTACATAAGTAAGGCTATGAAGCTCCATAATGGTATTGATTTTATGTCCCACTAACTACGTTTATGGTTTTCGGAGGCACCATGAAGCTCCATTTAGTAAAATATTCATCAGCTTACAATAAAGTAATATAAGTAATGCAGTACAACTTTCTGGATTGGAACAAATAGACTGAATATAAGGAAGATACACTCCATGATGTACTATTAATTACTTCAATAAAATTATGTACATCCAGTCATGAAGTGGAAAAGGAAAGAAAGGTATCATACACAACCTGTGATAGTATGAAGTCATGTATAGTGCAGTCTCATATAACAAGTATGTATTTATATATAGACAGGGTGTATCACCTATTTCTGAAATGAAAATGGCTATTGATGTGCTGTTATTACAGAAATTAAGTGTAACCAAGGGCTCATATTTGCAGTGCATACACAGATTTCAATAATTATTAGAAGTATATTTATTTTAGAATGTTACATTTTTCAAATAGAACAATTCCTATTGACATTAACAAAATAAAACTAGAGTAAATTAGAATGTCAATGGTGTCTTTTTTAGGATTCTAGTACAAGTAGTTCCTGAGCTACTGCAGTTTGAACATTGTAAATACTGGCAGTTGTCTGTTCCATGTGTCGGCACTAACTTAAGAAAAAAATGAATAAATAAATTTGTTGGATTCTGAAGAAGAAAGAGAACTGCCTTTCAAAGGTTGTGTTCATAACGAAGACCACCAGCTTCAAGGAATGCTTCCAGTCTGCCGTGTAAAGATTGATGCACACGTTCTAGCATTTCATGAGAAATTTCAACGCAGTAATACGTTGTTTCATATCATCTGAGGTAGTCTGTATGTCCTACTCAGCATCTTTTAGTTTTCCCAAGAGAAAAAAAAAAACTAAAGGGGTCAAATCTGGTGGACAGGCCAAGGTAGAAGTTCCCTTCATCCAATCCAATGATTTGGAAACAACTGGTGAAGACAAGATGTAGTACATCATGCACTATGCGCTGGACAGCCATCGTGCTGATACCGCATGTTCCTCCTAGTCTGCAATGGAATGTCTTACATCTGTGGTAAGTTGGCCTCGTTAGGACACAGATACTTTTGAGAATCTAGTGTTCCTTCTATGGGGAAAGAAAAAAAAAGCTGACGTTCCACCTGACAAAGCCAATGGGGATTGTTTACAGACCAATAGTGCATGTTTGGAGTTTACTTGACCATGATTTGTAAATGTTGCTTCATCACTAAACAAACATGAAAAATCTGGTGTCATATCTTGTCTTAATGCCCATGTGCAAAAGTTAACATGATTCTTTCATATCCCATGCAACTGTTGATTGGAAAGAGACATGATATGGATGGAACTTCTGATGGTGGAGAACGCGTGGTACACTTGCCTGACTCATGTCACTTCCTTGTGCAAAACATTAAATTTGCGTTCCTCTACAGTCACTCGTTTGTTTCTGTTATGTTTCCTACGTGTTACACTACCAGTAAACATAACTGGTTGAAGAGGTTCACAAATAACTGTCGAGATGGGTGACGTCCGTTGGGATATCATTCCACGCAGAGAAATCAAGAATGAATAACATTTTTCATACCTTTTCAGCATTGGTAAATACTATTTTCCATCATGACCTACTTCTAGAATTACCACAAAGTAACTGATAAGGAAGTCACAATCCGGTACTGTAAAGGAAATGAACATAACAACTCTGATCTCATAACAACTGTCAGTATTTACATTTTCAAACTACAATAGCTTGTAAACTACTTGTACTAGAATCTCGATAAAAAAATAAAAAAAAAAAGAAATTGTCTTTCAAATTTACTCTGGTTTTATTTTGTTAATGTCAATAGCCATCATTCCATTTGAAAAATGTAACTTTCTAAAATAACATATTTTAATAATTAGTAAAATCTGTGTTATGGGCTACAATTATGAGCACTTTTTTACACTTCATTTCTGCAAAAACAACACATGAAGAGCACCTTCCATTTCAGAAATATTTGGGGTGTAGGTTTTAGGTGATTCACCCTTGATGTGTGTACTGTATATATACACTATATATATATATATATACTTATATATTAGTGTAATGTAGGGTATGTTATAAGGGGAGAAGAAAACTATAAGAAAGATCACAGTTAATCCAATACAAAATGTATTTTTTAATTATTATTAACATTACTTACATCCTTACTAATGAGCAGCATAATGATATAAATTGTAGATACTGTATATGCGTGCCACACAGCAAGTAAAAGATTTAATATACAATGTCGTCCAGAGGTGTGGTAACTGAATAGTATTGTGAATATGTTGTGCTAATCACAGATATTTTCCATTCAAAGGGGGATTTTTGTTTTACAATTCCCAGAACTTTACGCATAAGACCTCAGCAGAAACATCTGCTAGGCACACTGAATATAAACTGGTAAATTAAACAGCTGACAGATGTGCTGAACAGACGTAACATCCTCATCCTTGCTCTACAGGAAAATAGATATATAGATGAAGATGCTTTTGAGTCTGAGGAATACAGGCTTTTCAAAGGAAAACCAAACAAAACAGAATAATACTTGGAACAGCTTTTATGATTAAACAAAATCGAACAGAATCAATAACAAATTTTGTGTCACCATCAGAACAAATTTCAATTCTCTCATTTAGATCAGAAAACAAAGGTTATACTATCATCACTGCACATACTCCTACCAATGCAGATATTAAGAAAAATCCAGCAAAAAATAAGGAATTTTGGGAAGTGCTAGAACATGAATCAAGTAAAATACTTAAACATCTTGTTAAATTACTAGTAGGAGACTTCAATGCACAGACTGGCAGAGAAAAGAAACAAAGAGACTCCCCACCTCACACCTGTACAAATAAAAACGGAGAGAGACCCATAAATTTTTTTAGATTGTTTAATCTTAAATTCATGTCAACCTATTTTTAGAGAATTATCAAGAAAGAAAACTTGATGCTCTCCAAATACACATTTAAGTTTGTATCAATCAGATAATGTGACAATTATGAAACATAACTTTAGAGAAATTATTAATGTTAAGAGTAAGAAGAGGACTGAACATTGACTCTGACCTTTTTTGACTGACATCAAAACAAAACTCAAGCCAAATAAATCCAAACCAAAATTTTCACAAATTCCTAAAATGGACACAAAATTTTTATCAGAAAATAAGACTGAATTTATCGATAAACTCCTTACAAAAAAGTATAAACAATTGGGATGAGATCAGAGATGTAATAGTAAAATCGAGCATAAAATAAGTATAAAATGAAGTATGAAATTGTTCACCAAACACAGAATATCTACTCTGCAAAACCCAAGTTCATGTTTGTTGAAACTGAAGTGTGTCTGGTACGAGGATTCTTTTGGGTGTGGCATACAAACCCCCGCGAATTGATCACACTGCGGATCTGGAGGATGTACTGGTGAATCTAGCCCCCCGATATGAACATATTTTGGTACTAGGGGACTTTAACACCAACATTCTAAAATGCACCAATGAGACGACACAACTGACCAATATTTTTAGATCTTGCAACATGACGATATTGCTCTTAGGACCGACATATCACACCAATACTTCCCAGAGTTTACCTGATTTGATACTAACAAACAATCCCGACAAGATCATAGCACAAGTACAACTTCCTGTTCCTGGAATTTTCCATCATTACACTGTATATGTTGTATATTCACTCAAAATCTGCAAATATAAACCAAAAACTGTTACTTTCAGAGATTTTAAAAATGTTAACATGAATGCCTCTTTCCATGCCATGGCACCCTGTTCAGCAACTGAATAATGTTGATGATAAAACTCATTACTATAGAGTTACCTTTCACTTTCACTGTACAATAGATACGCCCCCCTGAAAACAGCATGGGTCACTCGCCCAGCAGCTCATTAGCTAGACCAATACATTCGTGAAGAGACGACTTAAGACTCGGAAGTTGAGAAAAATTCCTCTTTTTCTTGAGTGTCCGAAGACGAGGTCCAACATATTTGTTATTCATGTTGTATATTTTGGTTTTTTGCCATGCAATGAACTACATAAACACTCTCAACGCGTTTCAAAAGGAACCGTGTCTTTTTTTCATCAGGAGAAACAGGAAAAAAACGAAACATGATGCATCCTTTCTTCCTTAACTCACATAATAAAACCATCCCTTATGACTGGCATTTTTCCTTCGCAGTGGAAGGAAGCTATTATTTGCCTGATCCCAAAAAATAATAATCCTATTTTACCTGATGATTTACAACCTGTACGCATATTACCTTTTTCGTCAAAAATTCTTGAAAAATTAGTTCACAAGCAGATTACGACGTACACAGAGGAGAACAATTTATTCAATAATATCAATCAGGATTTTGCCCAAACCACAGTACTACAACAGCTCTGGTGAAAGTAATTAGTGATTCTGAATGTGCTATGGATAATGGTCATCTAACAATTTTAATACTATTAGACCTGACTAAAGCCTTCGCCTGTGTTAATATGGCAAAATTAGAATTGTTTAACTTTTCATCCAATGTAATAACGTGGATAAAATCTTTTCTGTCAAATCGTAGTCAATTTGTTTACATCACAGAAAGAACATCCATATGGAAGCAGGTTGAGGCATGGACGCCTCAGGGTTCTACAATTTCCCCTATTTTATTTCCCCTTTATATTAACGATACCAGACTGATATGTAATAGAAACTTCTGGCTCGGTGAGGAAAGCAACGGGAAACCACCTCACTCCTCATTTCCCTAGTATGCCTCTTCAGTGATGCCTAGGCCAGAGCTGATGGCAGAGCTGTTGAGGATCCAACCAGCCTTAGGACTGAGGACTAAACATACACATACTTCATGAAATATTGAAAACTTTAAATATTATCTATACGCAGATGATTTGCAGGTCTATGCTCACATGAAAATAACCGGTATTCATGAAACTGTATGTAAAATTAATCAACTTGTGCATGTCAAAATGTGGACTAGACTAAACGGACTAGGAATGAACCCTGTGAAATCTCAAGCTATAATGATTGGTACATACAAGACCCATTATCACTTAACAAATATAGATATCCCCCTGTCCTCCTGCCAATAACGTTGAATGGAATCATTATCCCATTTGAAAACAAAGTTAAAGAATTAGGATTAATATTGGAAAAGAACCATGACTGGATAGAACATGTAACAGCTGTATGCCAACGAGTTTGAATGATTTACTTCTTTTAAAGAAAGTTGTCAGTTCAACAGCTAATAATGCCTCTCTTTGACCACTGTGACTTTGTGTATGGGAGATTAAGTAGCGCCCTCTCTAATAGAATTCAGAGACCTCAGAATGCTTGCGTCTGCTTTATCCTGAATATTCCAAAATTTCATCATATAACTCCTGCATTCCATGAGCTAAATTGGCTTAAACTAAATATTTGTTACATCTACTACACAAAATAATATACAGGCAGACATCTCTTAATCTAACAGATTCTTTCCAGTTGCTCTCAACCATTCATAACATCCCCGCCAGAGCTGCAGCTAACCTAACCCTCAAAATATCAAATCACAGATTCACCCTCTACAATAATTCTTTTGTTGTCAGTACAATTTCAATTTGAACATGCAATTTGTTGCCCAATGACCTAAGGGACACCCTATCTAAACCAGTATTTTAAAAAGAAATATTGGCAGCGGTACTTGGACGGATCAAGCTGAGTGTAAATACATGAATTCTGTTTTACTGTTTTGTTATTTCATTCCATGTGTCACTAAGTTTTACTAAATTTGTTTTTATTGATGCATTAGGACAATTTTATTTATTCTGGGTTATTTTATATACATTTCTTTTTTCTTTCCTTTAATGTGTTTTTAAAACTACATGTAAAGTTTAATATTTGAGAGAGAGAGGTGAGTGGTATGTGTGTATGACAAGTTATGTGTAATATATGTTAAACTGTATGTACATTATAAGACATACTTTGGCAGAATAACAGGCTTTATAGCCTGAACTACACCATATAAATAAAGGCATCATCATACTACTACTACTACTACTATTACTACTACTACTACTACTACTACTACTACTACTAATAATAATAATAATAATAATAATAATAATAATAATAATAATAATAATAATAACAATCAGCAAAAGAATTGGGACAGCCACCAAGAACAAGGAAACACCGGTGGTGTTATACCAGGCACATCAAATATAAACTGGAATTTAAAATTACCGGCTCTGGCAGCACGCAGAAATGGGCAAGGCTTTGAGAGGATGTTTGTGGGGATGTCCAGAGTAGGGGGTTTTGATGCATCACACAACACAGCAACCGTTCGCTTCAATACACCATGAGTGAGCAAGAGGTACACATGTCAGTTAGGGTACATTTATGCTGCAGCTTTGCTGCTGGCACATCACCAGGCCTCGCTGCTCGATGTTAGGCGATGATGAAACAAACCAATGGATCTCAATCGGTGCTTCTACCCTGGAGCTCAGCTCATAGCTGCGCTGCTCGCTGCTACCCTCGCCATATCGATGGTCTCAAACACTTTTGATTTTCGAGCCTGGCACATTGTCGGCTATCCTACAACTTGGACTGTGATTGGTTTTTTCAAGGTCACCTGCTCTCCCACTCTTCCTTTCTTCGCACTCTGAGTCTATACAGATATTCTGTGATCACTTGCTATCTGAACCTGTCTTTGAACGAAATGTGATTTAGAACCAGCGGCATGCGGATAATCATAAGAGGTTCAAATGGGATAAATGGAGTGATGAGATTATGAGTGGCCAGTAGACTTCGTTCTCCATTTTATGTGGGATAGGGGCCTATTTTATAATGTTTAAAAGTAAAGTTTCTATTTTGCCATTGATGCTTTCACAGCCCTTACTTATAGACATGATATAGGCTTTTGGTCTTACGCCGTGTCAAGAAAATAGAATGAAATTCTTTACGTTATGTTTCTATTTGTTTTTAATTGTTTTTTTTTTATTGTTAACTACTCTTTTATCCTATTGACTATGTGTTTATCTATATGTATTTTTTAATTTGAATTCAATATATAATTCTACTTTGATGTCAGTGCCTTATTCAGTTTCATTACAGTTTACTTTTTTTTTTTTAATTTTAGAGGCAAGGAAGGCATTGGGAATTAGATCCACTGATTATTTTAAATTCATAATAATTTTGCTCATCATTATCATTTTTCCAATCCTAGTCAGTGGGTTAATTATAACTTTTAATCCATTTTGCCTCGCCTCGTACCATCAGGGGCCGATGACCTAGATGTTAGACTGCTTTAAACAGCAAGCATCATCAAACTAAGGAATGAAGTGGTAAAAGTATGTGGAACGAGTATGTCAACTTCTTTTAATTCCTGCTATTTAGGGGACCTGTATCATTACAAGCAGGTTATTTATATGAAGTACCCCATTTTTCATGGAATGTTCGATAGATTTTTAAAACTGTAAATACGTTTTGTATAGGAAATCTAACTAAAGTCAAAATGAGGTACTCCATAACCCCTTATTTTACATTATTCAAAAGTACACTATTAAATTATGAAATGAAGCCTATTTTGTAACTTCATTCTTCAATCAACTCTCCAACAAAACTGTGACTCACTCATTAAAAAAAAAATGTGTGAATTTATTTCGCACTAAAAATCTTCAGCTGGAGCTGTGTTGTTCCTCATTAACGGGGTAGTTCTTTGAAGTACGTCTTCGCAGTCCAAGTGTTCAACCCCTCTATATCTATAATCACATTATGCAAAATACAAACAACCTTAACTCTCAGTTCCGCTGTTTTGAATATTTTACTATAACTGAGAGTAGCCAGCAGTATGAGCACGGGAGTGCTAGGGTGAGCATCCATGTGCCAGCAGCGAAGCTGCAGCGTAAACGTACCCTTAAGCAGTGCATCATCATCAAGTTTCTGGCGAAAGAATGCACTAAAGCTCTGGAAAAGTTGAGAAAGCTCTGTGCACAACTTGGGGATGCAACTTTTTCAAAGACAGGTGTATGAATGGCACAAACAATTTTTGGCAGGATGGGAAGAAGAGGAAATTGAGCCCCACCAAAGACAACCACGTACAAGCATCGCTGTTCAAGACCTTACTGAAGAAGATCGTCGCATAAAAATTTCTGAAATTGCTTCACTCGGAATAAGCTTTGGAAGTGTTCAAGCCATCACCAATGATGAATTTGACCTTCGGAAATTGTCTGCCTTGTGGGTTCCTCGTCTCCTTACCCAGGAACAAAGATGTTTGTTGAAGGCATCTGAATTGCTACGAGGAGGAAGGATATTATTTGTTTGCCTTGCATTATGATTTCTGATTACACTTGGGTTCATCATTACAACCTGGAGTCAAACAAGCAAGTATGGAGTGATGGGAATGAGGGGCAACTGGGCCAGTTAAGGCCAAAACACGCCTTTCTGCTAGAAAGGTGCTTGGAACTGTTTTCTTGGGACTATACAAGCATTTTTCTTATGGATTTCCAGCATGAACGATGGACAGTGAATGCAGCCTATTACTGCCATCGTTTGGTCGAGACAAAAGCTGTATATCGTAACAAATGTCACCGGCAACCGATCCGAGATATGGTTCTTCTGCACGACAATGTAAGGGCACACACTGCTGTTGTAACCCGGGAAAATCTGGAGGAAATGCATTGGACACCTCTGGAATACCCTCCTTACAGTCCAAATTTGTCACCTTGAGACTACCACTTCTTTGGACCACTGAAAGAACCGAGATGAAAACAATTTCATGATGATGCACCAGTAGAGGAGTACGTGCGCAATTGGCTGAACATAGGTAATCAACTTCATATTATTCCGTATCGGCTGAATACACATTCTTCTTTTTACGAGGACGGCATCAGAAAGTTGCCAATTTGGTGGCAAAAATGTGTGTCAAATTTGGGAGACTACCTGTATGTAGAAGAATGAGGTGCTTGTTGGGTATTTGTTGGTGGATGCAATAAAATTGCAAAAAATAAATCCAGTTTATATTTGATTCGCCTAGTACAACATGTAACATAGCGAACACACATAGACTCACAGCCTGACAACTATGGAATTTGGGGAAAAAAAGCAGATGACTCAACTAATTTTGTAGAGATAAAAAACAAACATCAAAAATCATTTGGATAATCATAATTATGATAAAATAGATGAAGGTTTTAAAAAGAACAATACTAGAGAATTCTACAAAGTATTTTGAGAGGAGATGCAATCTTTACTTAAAGGATTCAACAGGGAGACTGGTCATTAATAATAAAGACAATTGGGAGTTACTTGCAAAATATTTTAAGGAACTCCTCAACTGCTTATGATTCATTAGATAGGCATTCCATATTCCCAACTCTAGCAGAACTGGGGACAGATAAAATAACCTAGAGAATTGGTTGAACAAACACTCACAGATACAACCTCAAGTTATAACTCTCAGACCCCTTCAGAATAAAGAGTTCAACAAGGTGATGGACTTTCACCAATTCTCTTTAATTTGGTATTAAATAAATTCTTGAGGAAATAGGAATATATATTACATGAAAAACAATATTCAAGGGATCCATTTGGGCAAGGTAAAAGATGATTTGAGGTGAAATGTCTTTCTTTGCTGATGATATAGCAGTAATTTGAGAAAATAAATTACGAGCACAAATAACGGTGGAAACTCTACATGACATGACATTTAAAACGGTTCTTCAAATTTCATATGAAAAAACCAAATATAATGAACATAAGCACAATGGAGAAAAGAACCTAACAACACAACATGGACGCATTCAAAGAGTTGATAAATTTAAATATTGAAGAAGATGGACATGGCTTTGAATTCATTCAACACAGTTATAACAAACGATCAATATCGTTTCATTCAACTTGTTGGCTGAATGGTCAGCGCACTGGCCTTCGGTTCAAAGGGTCCCGGGTTCGATTCCTGGCCAGGTTGGAGATTTTAATCTTCATTGGTTAAATTCCATTGGCCCCGGGGCTAGGTGTTTGTGCTGTCCCCAACATAACTACAACTCACACACCACACATAACACTATCCTCCACCACAATAACATGCAGTTACCTTCACATGGCAGATGCCGCTCACCCTCATCGGAGGGTCTGCCTTACAAGGACTGCACTCGGCTAGAAATAGCTACACGAAATTATTTTTTTATTATTATTATTATTCGTTTAGGCCTACGATGGACCACGTGGTTCTTAACTCTGGTGAGCCCTTTTCTTCCTCTTAGCCCAGTATTCCTTCATTCTAGCGCTATGGATGTATTATTATTATTATTATTATTATTATTATTATTATTATTATTATTATTATTATTATTATTATTATTATATCGTTTCAGGTAAATATCAGGCACTACACAACTGTAAATAAACCAGATGTATTATACCTCAGAATGTTTAACATTGTGCAAAAGAGGTGAATAAGAGGAACTGGAAACAGGAAGAAAGGAAAATACTTAGGAAAAAATACTTAGCTGAGCAGCAGCTGCAAGCTAGAGGAAAAATTCCGGGTTACAATCTTCTGGGAGCAACCTATCATCATGCCTACGGTAATGCTACATACGTGTGAAACACTGTAGATAATGCTTTTCTTTTATCTACTAGCACCGAGGAGGACATCCACTCCGTTGTCATCAGAATAGGTGACATGGAGGTCTCAAACATATACAAACCTCCGAATTCTAAGTGGCCCAACCATGTTGTAGATATTCGACCACATCCAGCAGTCTACATTGGTGATTTCAACAGTCACCACCAGGACTGGAAATACAGAACTAATGACGATAATGGGGAAGCAGTACTGGAATGGATGGATAGTAACAACCTCTTTCACGTCTTTGATGCCAAAGACCGGGACACATTCAAATCAGCAGCCTGGAAACGGGGGTATTGTCCTGATCTGTGCTTTGTGTCCAGAGACAAAGGAAACAAACCTCTACCAACTACTCAAAAAGTGCTCCACGACTTCCCTCATAGTCAGCACAGGCCTGTTCTACACGAAATTAGCATCCAAATCCCTCTGATCACATCTAGCCCTCGACCATGCTGGAATTTCAATAAAGCTGATTGGCCTGGCTTCGCAGAAGAACTTGATAAATGCGTAGGTCGGATACCACCTACACATGACGCTTATGAAAGATTCGTAGGAGCTGTGGTGTCAGCAGCAAAGAAACATATCCCTAGAGGGTTTCGCAGGGAATACATTCCTGGATGGAACGAGGAAAGCGAAAACCTTTACCAACAATTCATTGAGAGCAGTGACCATGAAATTGCAGACCAGCTTCTACACAGCCCAGATGCAGCCAGGAGGCAAAAATGGAAGATAAAGTTAGCTCTCTAGACTTTACTAAATCGAGTCGACAAGCATGGTCTCTCCTAAAGAAGCTTGGAGACGGAAAAGCAACTGGACGGACGATGTCAGAAATCAATCCAAACAAGATCGCCTCTCATCTGGTCATGACTTCCAAAAGCAAAAGAAACAAGAAACTTACCAAGAACTTAAAGAAAGAACTGAAACTCCTGAAAAGTAGCTCCCCTGTGGCACACTCCAAACCATTTAGCATGGAAGAAATAAACATAGCTATCAGAGACACTAAATCAGGTAAAGCCCCTGGTGAGGATGGTATATGGAGAAAAGGCTCGTGCCTGGCTGGCTAAATTCTACACTGATATCCTCGAAAGAGGCAAGACACCAAACTATTCAGACAGACAAAGATTATTGCCTTGCTTAAGAAAGGTAAACCAAGTGAAAAACTGGAGAGCTACCGCCCTATTGCCTTGCTCAGCGTTGCATATAAACTACTAGAAAGACTTCTGCTCAACAGAATTGGTCCCGAAATACTCAAGAAAATTCCAGTGGAACAGGCGGGCTTTAGACCACAGAGAAGTACGACAGATCAAGTTATGTCTCTTACAACCTACATAGAAGCAGGCTTCCAAAGAAAACTCAAGACCTCAGTGGCATTCATAGACTTGACTGCAGCCTATGACACAGTCTGGAAAGATGGATTACTCTTACAAGTTCCTGAAAGTGGTCCCATGGGGGTATAACTGCACGACTCCTGAACAACATGTTAAGTCACAGACAATTTCGTGTGTACAATGGGACAGCTGTAAGCAGCCAAAGATCGCTGAACAACGGTCTGCCACAGGGGTCAGTTCTCGCTCCTTTGTTGTTTAGTTTATATATTGCAGACATGCCGAAGACACTTTCAAGGAAATTCGGATACGCAGATGACTGGGCACTTGCTATCAGGGACAAAACAGTTCAGAAAACAGAAGAGATCGTCACTGAAGACCTCAAGACACTGGCACACTACTTTCAAATTTGGGGACTCCAACCAAACATCAGCAAAACTGAAGTTTGTTGCTTCCACCTAAACAATAAAATGGCTAACAGGGAGTTAAATGTGTACATGGACAACCAGAAATTGAGACATAATAGGTACCCTAAATATCTAGGAGTCACACTGGATAGAACACTGTCTTATAAACAACATCTCCTGAACGTCTCTGCCAAAGTAAGAACTCGCAACAATATAATTCATAAGCTGTGTGGAACAACTTGGGGATCTACAGCTGCAACTCCGAGATGTTCAGCTTTAGGGTTGGTGTACTCGACTGCTGAATACTGTGCTGCTGTTTGGCTGAATAGTGCCCACACAGACATCATAGATACCCAGCTGAACACTACAATGCATCTCATCACTGGCACAATCAAATCTACTCCCACGCAGTGGCTACCAGTGTTAAGTCATATCCCTCCCCCAGATCTCAGACGTAAAGATGATCTCCTAAGAGAATTCAGTAAAATAATGAATAACCCAGAACTCCCGATACATAATGACATCGACGATGCGAATATTAATCGTCTGCGTTCGAGAAAACCAGCAACTAGAGATGCCATGAACTTGTGGAACAACAACTACCAAACTTCTGCTGAATGGCAGAAGAGACTCAACGAAAAATACTGCCCGACAATGCCTTCTGTGAAGAAGACGCCGCCACCTGGTTTCAACCTCCCTCGTAGACTATGGTCCGCACTGAACCGGATCCGAACAAACCACGGGAACTGTGCAGCCTTCCACTACAAGTGGAACAGAATCCCAATACCTGAGTGTGACTGTGGCGCTACACAACAGACAGTGAAGCACAACATCGAAGAATGCAGGACTAGAAAATACAGTGGCAGTGCTAGTGACTGCTTTTGCAACTCCAGAGGCTATAGACTATATAAATAATTTGGACATATGTATATAGTGTAGATCTTGTAACAATAGACGCTGTATCTCTAGCCATATGCTAAATAAATAAAACTTAGGAAAATTTTGGGACTCCGAAAGAATAAAGATATTTGGAGGAAGAGAAAAAATGAAGACCTATACTGATATACAGAGAAAATTATAATAATAATAATAATAATAATAATAATAATAATAATAATAATAATAATAATAATAATAATAATAATAATAATAATAATAATAATAATAATAATAATGTTTTAATGTAGCCACTGGCCATAAAACAAGAATACAATCATATATGTATACATCCATACCAGCTTAGTTCGGGCGGAAATCATCAGGCTTTCACAAATTCACTAATTGAGCACTTTCTCTTGGAGCATTCCTGTATATGATATCGCCCACAGATTTGACCACAGAGCTTGCACACACACTGATCACTTGGGTCATGGAATTTCTTCTCTGAGCACAACTTAAAATGGAAACCATGGACCGCCATTCTTGTAGCGATGTGGCGCAGCTGGTAATTTGTGCCCATCCACCTTCTGTCCATCATGGCTTCGGTAGTGTAGAAGGAATCCCAAATTTCCATTTTCTTGGCTTTCAGATCTTGTAGAAGCTTCTCGTATGCCGCATTAACTGGCAGTATCAGCTCGTTCCGAAGGTCCTCTATCAGGTACGTTTCCCTCGTTAGCTCATACACCAACCGCGATCGGGTTGACTTTGATACTCCCAGGACCCTCTTGAGGTAGCGAGCTTTGATTTCCTCCAGTTCCTCCAGTTGTTTATAAGTAAGGTACTCTCCTATGAGTTCGAGACCATATGTCAGCACCGGTATTACCTTTGCCTTAAATAGCTGCATAGCTGTCTCTACTGCAATAAGGGTAATATTCCCTATGCCGTTCATTGCTCTGATCGCAGCAACCATCCTGGATCTGATGTGTATTCGGAAGCAATGCCCACTTGTTTGCAGAGTTAGCCCTAGATATTTGAAATGATTTACTCTTCTTAGACGCGATCCTCTACACATTATTTGGTCAGCCTCCGCGAATTTACCGCCCTTCCTGAAAATCATCATTTCTGTTTTGTCCTCGTTTATCCAGACTTCATTTTCTTCTGCCCATTCCACAAGTAGGTCCATAGCTCATTGCAGTTCATCGATGTTCTCTGAAGCGATCGCCATGTCATCCGCGTAGATATACATTTTCGCATTGGTACTTTCTTTTATCTTTACCCCTACATCGCATGTGAAGGCATTAAAGATAAAAATTTCATTGTTCCGTATTGAAATTATTGATGTTAAAAATTAAATAACTGGAAAGGAGGTTCAACCTATTCAATACTCAAAAGAAAGAAACGTAGCAATCACATTTCTATTTAAATGGGACCGGTTTTGACCTTAGTCTAGGTCATCATCAGCCATAAAAACATATAAAATGTTTATGAATGTTGGAGGTCAGTTCCACACACTGTTAGGCACAAAGACACGACATTACATTCTGTCCTGCACAAAGTCACAACACTACTAATCAACATACGAAGATCAAAAAGGCTTGAATTCGCAGACGAACAGATCTGTAGTAGAAAGCCGCCAGCTCCCGGTGACCAGCGCGGCACACTCAAGGTCACGCACTGCGGCTAAACACCAAAGTAGAGTGGAGAACGTTTCAAAGGTCCAGAACCTGTCACGGCTGCGGGAAGCCAATTACGTATATAAAAATATACGACGCCAATTAGTACAACTGAATGAGCACCCGTACTCCAGATAAGTTCTTGGTAAACAGTTGACTTGAAAAAACAAGATTGGACTCAGTGGATCTCCTTGGAGGACCCCTATTTTCTGTGGTATCCACTCTGATACGCCTATCCCATCGTCCATTTGCACATAATTTTCCGCTAGTATATTTGATATAAGCGTCGTCATATTAGATCTTCCGGTCAATTTCTCCAGCTTCTTGACTAGGATCTCCCTGTTCACTAAATCGAAAGCCTTCGAGTAGTCTACAAATATCACGTAGAGTTTTCCTCCTGGTGTTTCCAACGTAGATTTGATGTGTCCTAGCAGATTTTCCATAGCCATGATAGTGGACCTTCCTTTTCTGAACCCGAACTGTTCATCGGGTAGCAATGGATCTATCATTCCCTCTATTCGCTTGGTCAGGACTCTTGTTAGCAATTTTAGGCCTGTGAACTCTAAGGCTACTCCTCTGTAGGAGTTAGGGTCGTCTGTGTCTCCTTTACCTTTGTATAAAGGCTTTATTGTGGATTTCTTCCACTGTGTTGGTATTCTGCCTAGTTCTAGACACTTATTAAGCAGTGCAGTCCATATAGATATAGTTTCTGTCACTGTCTTTTGGATATGCTCATTCCTAATACCATCTGTACCTGGAGCCCTGTTTTGCTTAGCTTTACTGATGGCCCAACTTACTTCTTCTGTTGTCAAAGGCTGGGGCTCATGACAGACCTCTGACTGTCTGAACTGAGGCCTGGTTTCCTTCGAGCAGATGACCTTGCGCAGATGCTCCCCCCAAGTTTCCATCAGTATGTTTGGCTGGAATCTTCTTTCTTTGGGGTGTAGTGCTTTATATGGATCCCTCTTGGCTTCCTCTATAATTTTCTGTTTTTCTCTTTCGATGTTGTCACTTATTTTATTTTTCAAGAGCTTTTTGTACACAATTAAAAGATGAAGACTACAATTTTATGGTCACCTTCACAGAATGAACAATGACAGGTTAACTAAGAAGATTGAATTTTATATTGATCTATTAATAGTCACATTTCTTGATTCGAAACAGCTCTCTCATTCACAAGAACCAATACAGTACATTATTTTCTAGCTCTGATGTATTGTCCCTTGAAAAGTATTAATTTTGTGAACATATGCCTTATGGTTTCTCCTTTCAGTTCTTGCATAATAGCTCTGCATCTGTGGTGCTGTTTAATAATAGTAAAATACTGCTTTAACAGAAGTTTTGTCAAGCTGGCTTAATGGGATTCCTCACTGAGATTGATAACAGTAAATAAATGATCATTACTATACAGCAATTGAAGAGAGGACTTCAGTCTGTATTTTAACACAAAGTATTTGTTACATCTTTGTGTCAGTGACTGGCTTTTTTTCATAACACTTTTACAGCCACATGACAGAATTTCACATCATGAGGTGGATAAAAAGACTATGTTTTACATTCTTACAGGCAAAAACTACTTTCTTCTCTTCAGAACGCTGAGCAAACATAATCTTTAGACAGTCGTGGCATTAATTTATTTCCCAACTCACAGCTGGCATTTCCTGCCGTGCACTTAACATTTTTAGAGTACTTGGTGAGTGACTCATAACCTGCATGACAGTAATTATGATCAGCAGAGGTGCTTTCTTGAGAAGGAACCGTATTAGATAAGAGAAGCGCATCACTTCCTGGCTGTTTACAATTTGCAGGGGTCGATGGATGAATCTGTCCCAGTACACATTTTCTGTATGCTGATCTGAACTGGTCTGCATTGGGATTATTTCTGTTTCCTCCCCTATTACGTATGGATGAAGACAGCAATTCTAATTTGTCAGCACTGCCTTGGGCAACTAACATTTCCTGTAATTAACTAAACACCTGACCCTATACAAATTGGGACACACACATATAGTGCTCTTCAAAATGTTCTGAAGAGAGTATTTTGCTGCTTGGAATACCACTTGACTCTATCCATATTATTCACTCACTGCTTAGTCACCTATCTGTATTCTAGTGAGAACCTGTGACGAGAATTTGTGCTTTACAATGGCAAAAATTAACACGTTCAGTGCAGATCATGCACCTAGCGTGTCATGGGACGGGTGCTAGGAAATATGAATTAGAGGTTTCCCGCATGTTAAGAAAGACTCTTCTTGTCATCCCACACATTGTGCAAGTCCAATCTACTAGGAGGTTCATCTGTAGCCAGATTTGCACATGCATATTCTGTTTCCTGCGCATTACCTCTCTGCAGTTTTTATCATATGTCACCATTCTTTTTTGGGATCTTTGAGCAGCAAGACAACTTCAATGCGAGGTAAGACACAGAATTTTCTGCTTATTATTACTTCAAGAGAATTACGAGTGATTCCACTTTTGAAATGAATTCAACTACTGCAATGAGTTCAAGTGAAAGGACTGAACTTGTAGATAATTGTCATTTATTCTTCCATCATATTTATGAGTAACATGAAAGAACTTGTTGTAATCATTTTTGACTTTGCCATGATCCTTATGTAATTTTATTTTGTTCAGATGGCCGACAATGCAGTTCCTTCAACATCATGAGGTCCACCAAATAAATGGCGCACTTCGACAGAAGAAATAATGCCTCGGCAGTTTTGCAATGATAAAGACATTGTGGTGTAAAACTATATAATAGAGAAGTGCAAATATGAATATATTTGTAATCATACTTATGCATTTGTTTGTTATCCATGGTAAATATGCACAGTAAACTACCCACGCGCCTGATCCGCCCCATGACCAGTATTACCTCTCGATTTCAACCACCATGTAGGCCACACATCAGGTGCGTGAGTGGGATATGTCAATGAGTTCGGTATAACTCGTTCTACCAACATTCAAAACTCTAATTATTACAATTTTTTACGAGTTCCACACAAATATCTTGCTCAGGTTGGTGGATATGTCATGCTCCACAAATACGCAGTTAACGTGTTAAGAATAGCTTTCAATATAACCTTCTTATAACATAAAGGAAATTGACTTACCTGAAATAAGATACACTGTTTTGTTAAAAAGCACACAGAACAGAATGCAGGAATATTCATGGTTCAATAAATAAAATCAAACTATTTAATAATTTCTACCAACTTTGAACCACGTGCGAGATTACTGAGACAGCTGTATAGCAATTGAGGCTTTCATGGCCGGCGTTACAAATCATGTCAGTCTTTTCTGGGCTTGTAGGCCGTGGTCCAGGAGCATATTATGGTCCCAACGTTTCACCGAAGACTGCGTCCGGCATTATCAAAGGTTCCGACCGACTTCAATAGCAGCAAAGCTCACAGTGGAATGGAGTGGTGTTGCAGTTCCACCTCATTATATAGTGTAGGCTAAGGCGCGCTGCTTGCCTATTGGTCCGCCATGCTGGAGGAGCGGTTGCTGATTGGCTGTTCTTTGGCCAATGATTGAAGCATTAAGGAGCTCGATGTACATCGACCAGCCTTGACGGAGACAGGCAGAAGATCGCCCGTTGCTTTTTCTGGTCTGCCGTGACCATCATGTCCTCCAGTATTTAAGATTTTTAGGAGTGGAAACCAGGCTTTGTTTACCCGTTTGGATTCCTTCTTACAGTTGAAGCTGTTGGTGTGCTTCAGGATTCCAATCGCTTCCCTTTGTAACCGGGCGTGATACGATACAGTAGTTGACAGTACTTTGGTGTCAATGACATGACCTATCTGCTTGTCCCAGCCGGCTATGTCTGTTATGCTCCTTCAGTTGTGTGGCGATGCTGCGTTTGGTAGTGCCTATGTATACCTGGCCCCAGGCCGCAGCTGCACGGGATCTTGTAGAAACCTGCTGTGGAGAGAGGATGACGCTTGTCTTCAGCAAACCTTAGTAATTCCTGGCTAACGAAGAAAATCCAACTTTTGTTACCCTAAAAAACCAAACCAAACCCCATGGCACTACAGCCCTTGAAGGGCCTTGGCCTACCAAGCGACCGCTGCTCGGCCCGAAGGCCTGCAGACTATGAGGTGCCGTGTGGTCAGCACGACGAATCCTCTCGGCCTTTATTCTTGGCTTTCCAGACCGGGGCCGCCATCTCATCGTCACATAGCTCCTCAATTCTTATCACGTAGCTGAGTGGACCTCGAACCAGCCCTCAGGTACATGTAAAAATCCCTGACCTGGCCGGGAATCGAACCTGGGGCCTCCGGGTAAGAGGCAGGCACGCTACCCCTACACCACGGGGCCAGCTTTTGTTACCCTACCATGCATTAAATTGTGATGATTATTGCATGATCAGCCTAATGTCCCATATTTTACAGGTATTCCTGCATTTCATCCACACTTGTGTCTATGCGAATTGTGAATGCCGAATTGATCATATCAGTTCGGTTTTAGAAACAGACTGGGAGCTCACAAGATTATTTTCTCTTTGAAAGCCTGGATATGAATGTTGATGTGTATGCATGCTTCTCTGACTGTTTAAAAGCTTTCAATTGTGTACCTTGTGCAAAACTTGCTGAGATTTAAAAACTACTGGTTGTGGTGCTGGCAATCTACATATCATCACTCAGCTTTGCTGGAACCAAACAGCAGAAGTCAAAACAGAGGGAGCCACACTGTCCCCTCTTCTTTCTACTATCTCCTCTGAGACTATTCAGAGAAGCTATCGAGGATGGTAACCTAGGCATCAGGATAAATGGCAATGTCATTAATAACATCTGCTTTGCTGATGATACTGTTGTGTTAGCCAGTAGCCTTACTAGTGTGTGTCCTCCGCGCCTACAATCTCCGCAGCCCGCCCAACACATGGATGTTTCCAGAGACCACGAGGCAGACTGCAGTGCACTGACATGATCGTCGGTGACGTCAGCCAGTGCTATAAAAGGAGCAACGTTTCTCACCTCTCCAGGGCTCCTACAGTGTCCAACGACCAGACTACACCGCAAGTCAGACACGGAGGCACCCTCTTAAAAATGTGTTCTGAATAGGTGGACTGATTCCTGGCCGTGAGGTTTCACCTCTGGACATTGCCTCATTCATCCTGCATCCCGTAGCCACGTCGAGCACCCATCCCAAGCATTCTGCTACTCACTCAAGTCCCCTACAGTGCTCCAACTCCAATCATAGCCTTCTGCTATATATGAACACTAGACACAAGTTCCTTGCAAGTTATACGTCTCCTGTTAGCATTCTGCTAATAAGAACTCTCTCTACAAGTTCCACTTGTTATTATAATGACCGATAGTTTTCGACTATCAAGAATATTCTCTCATTTGAACAGACTGTCTCATCAAGACAAGATTGAATATATATAGGAATCTCAATTTGTAAATATTATTCAGGCCCTCAGCCTACTACCTTATATTAACATTAAACGTGTGCAACTCAACAAGCTTCAAGAAAAGTTTCGTTCTATTTTATGTACATACTGTATAAATGTGTTGAGCAATAAACTTTTATGTTGTGCCTTGTATACCAAGTTCCTTGTATACCACACAACAAAATTGGCGACGAGGAAAACTTCATAGTAGGTCTCGCCAACAAAATTGGCGACGGGAAAACGTTATTAGTGTGTGTCGCCAACAAAATCGGCAACAAGGAAACGTTACGCGCAGACACGCCAACAATATTGACGACAAGCCAATGTTGCAAGTGGTTACGCCATATCAACAAAATAGCTACGGAACACAAGTTAGCCACGCCAACACTCTGCTCACATTTCGTATTTGCAGTGCCATTCCTCCCAGTGTACGCCTCGTTCGAACTGAGGACATCAAACCAACCTTTCACGGCACACACAGCACCTGTTCTCCACTGCCTTCTCGCTGCGCGCTCTCTTTTTCTCTCACTCACAGGCAATCGTTGAAGGTCACGCTTCCAGCTGGTCCCCCCTACACGCTGTCTCGCAAGTTGTGCTCACTGTCTCATCTGTCAACATGGCTACTACCGAGCAATTGGCGGCTATCTTATAGGCTTTACAGCAGCAACAACAGCAATTCACGCAACAGCAGCAGTCCGCATTGCTTACAGCCATACAGGCTCTCTCTTCCTCCGCACAAAACAGCACCGTTCCTCCATTTTCTGCTTTCGACCCAGAGAAATTCCCTGGCGAAACGTATGGGCACCTATCTCCGGAGAGATAGGTGGTAAGTGGGCTACCGATACCGGTGCGCTTTGGCGCTCCGCTGTCGGTCGTTATTTTAAGATAAGTTAAATTTGCGATTTGGGTGTAGCGTAAATGAATTAATTTAAGTTAATGAGTTAATTAAAGGATTAAAAGTTACTTTTGCGAATGTGTTTTTTCGGAGTCAGTTGATGTGTGTGAGGCGGTCACCCATCCAGTGGGTGACCATGCCCAATGTTGCTTAACTATGTGAGTTAATTTGCGAGTTTAATATGATAGTTTTGCGAGTTTAATATAATAATAGCGAGTTAATTTGTGTTAATTATTACTTTTGCGGTGTAAAACGTTATGAATAATTTCCAGTGAAATGTACTTTATTCTCCCGGGTTTGGTGACACAGGTATTTTATTGTGATACGTCATATGGCTGGATTTAGCCGTGCCCGGTTCGCTTTCGGAATTGCAAAGGCTATGACGTATATGTTTCACTAATTTATTCGAGATAAATTTAGTAGCAGATGTTATGTAATTTGGCGAAAGCATCATTATTGGCAGCATATGTATGTGCACCGCCTCGTCTCCTGCGACCAGTGCTTCATCTTGTGCTAAGAAGGTTTGTGATGTTATTGCCAGTATTGGCGCAAAAGGAAGTGAGGACTTGGTGTTTCTTGGAGGGTGGGGGTTGTATCTTGGTGGAGTGGTGATTGATACTTGGTTGGGGGGTTACAGGGACCTCAGCTACTCAATCCACCGAGGGAGCCCTGTAGTGGGTTAACTTGGCTATTGAGGAGGGTAATGAGTAGGTGTAATAGGGTGTTTTGAGCTTGGTTATTTAGGGGTGGGATAGGTGCGTGAAAACTTGGCTGGGGATTAGAGTTGGGATTCTTCCTGAGCAAGATATTCTGTTGTGCCTTGGTTTTTGCTATAACTGCCTTTTTAAAGTATGGGCATCGAGGGAACGAGGCCGCGTGTCCGCCCTGGCAGTTGGCGCACTTCGCCTGGTGCTTTGGAACCTTGCATTCGGTGTGGCGGTGCGGGCCGCCGCACCTATTACAGCGGGTAGAATTACGACAACTTGCGGCGTGGTGGTTTAGTTTAAGGCAGTTATAGCAGAGGATTGTGTGGGAAGGGTGTGGGGCTGGTCGATTTCTTCTTGATGTAGCTGGTTGAGAATTGTTGTGAGCTGGAGTTTCCTGCTTTTCTGGCGGAGTTTCTTCTTGTGGTAGTTGTTCGGATTGAGTGGGAGTGGTATTGGGTTGACATATTGCTTGGGTTGATTTATGAATGTGTGGTACGGGAGGTAGTGGTGGCGGAGTAGGAAAGGTTTGTGACTGTGCGTCCTGGTTGTTGGAGAGGGTTTGGAGTGAGAAGTCTGAAGTAGAGGGAGTAGTTTGCACTGAAAGGCTGGTGGTTTTTGGGGTTGCTTGAATTTCCTTTGTTTTTCTTTTCGGTTTCGGAGTCTGAAAGTTGACTTGTTGTAGGAAGTCGACTGTTGAGGTGGTGGCTTGGATGGCTTTGTGGTTATTGGATGGAGTGGTTTGTGCCTGGGCGTTATTAGTGGAGACTATTGGTTTGATGGTAGGTTGGAGTGGGTGGGTTTGGGTTTGTTGATCGGCGGTCTCGGGTTCGATGACGACACGTTGGTTGGATGTGCTGTGCACAGGGTTGATAATGATAGGGGTGGGAATGTTGGTTTTTTCCAATTGTCTAAGGATGGCTCTGACTGATGTATTTCTGATGGGAGTAAGTAGCATAAGGTTATTATGGGTCTCTTCTATGACAGCGATATGATCATCGAAGAGGGCCACTAATGCAGAAAGGATGGTGCGGCGGGTCATGGGTACTGGGTCTGGATTATTAAGATTGAATATTAGTACTTGACATTTAGCGGAAATTGGAAATGAAGAATTGTTGCGAGCGAAAAAGTAGGGTGCTGTATAGTCAAAGTTGTCTTCTTGTTCTTCTTCTGTGGAACAGTCTTCTTCGGTGTCGTCATCTTGCTGTGTATAAGGCTGGGGGGTGAGGGGTTGGTTACTATGGTTATAGGATGACTGAATTAGTTGCGGGGTTGTAGCTTGAAAATGTGTCATAGTGGTATGAAGCTGGTTAAGTTGCTCAGAAAGGTCCATGGTTGGG
This sequence comes from Anabrus simplex, assembly GCF_040414725.1. Classification (NCBI taxonomy): domain Eukaryota; kingdom Metazoa; phylum Arthropoda; class Insecta; order Orthoptera; family Tettigoniidae; genus Anabrus; species Anabrus simplex. The sequence goes on from NC_090271.1 coordinate 49,828,477, forward strand.
TAAGGTGAAGCACTGGTTTGGTCAAACTCGGTAGGAGGACCGGCGTCTTGGTTGTGCTCACTTAGTGGGTACGGTCGAGCCAGGTATAGTTTGGACGGATCTCACCGAGACAAGGCTCGAACCAATACTGCACTAAGGGCCTGACAAATTGCTCGTGTGCCCGCACAAGGCAGGCTGGATGTCCGCTCTGGGTTGAAGATGGCCGGGTGACTGGTGGCTACCGCGGGAAGACCTCTCTGACTATATCAGATTATTGATACATGTTATATCAGATTAGTCAGACCGCGCTGGAAATTCCAAGATGACCCAGAGAAAGAAGAATGGTCAGTGTATTTAGCTCGACTTCAACAGCATTTTATCTGTCACTCCATTATGGACGAGAAGCGCCAACAAGCTCTTTTTCTCAGTTCTGTAGGAAATACTACCTGCGAATTACTGCATAAATTAAGCCCCGAAGAACAGATCTCGGAAGTTCCTTTCGCACAGCTCCTAGCTCGCATAAATACACATTATGCTAAGGATCCTCACATCGTAGCAGCTCGCTACAAGTTCTTTCAATGTAGAATGAAGCCGCATCAGACTCACACAGAATGGATTGCGGAACTACGTGGTCTCGGCAAACATTGCAAATTTATCTGTTCTAAGGATGGTTGTAGCACGCCCTACTCTGATTCACTCATTCGGGACATGGTTATTCTCCATACTCCCCAAGACAAGGTTTGTTTCGACGCTATCAAGAGTAATAATCCTTCTTAGGAAGAAGTACAGCGTCTTGCCACAGCCTATGAGATGACAACCAAGACTGCAGCTGAAATAGCTACGAAACATGAAGTCGCACACGTATCTCATACGGCCAGGCAGCATTCTGCTCCTTCAAACCGCCAGGTCGGCTCGCTCCCTGCCAAGCATTCCCGACAAGTTCTTCCGTGCTCCTCTACGAAGACACGCATTTCTAAGAAAACCCCTCAGCTCCTACCTTCCTGCAGAGGATGTTTTAAGCATCATGACCGCCATGACTGCCGCTTCTTTAAGTCCACCTGTGATCGCTGTCATAAAGTAGGACACATCAAGACTGTCTGTCAAAGTACGTCCCGCCCTGCCAGTACTCATCCTGCAAAGAAACCTCTTCAGACGACTCGACAGGACATGGAAGTTGATCAAATCAACCTCATTCTTCCTACAAGAAATTCTCGTAAGATCATCATTCCGATCGTTTTCCCAGATCACTCTACTGATTTTCAGTTAGATACTGGTTCGCCTGTCTCCATCATCAATCTGGCTACATATCACAACTTAGGATCACCGTCTTTCTTTCCTGCTGATGTCCAACTTGTTACTTTTAACAAGACAAAAATTGATATTAAGGGACAAATCACTATTCCGGCAAGATATAAAGATATTCATAAGGTCATTACCTTACTAGTGGTCAATAACTACACTGCATCTAATATCCTAGGCGTGGATCTCTTCAATTTATTCGGTTTTCAAATACATGACAACGTCAATGTAGTCTCTGCCTTACAACCTACCTCTGATGTCACCGATCTCCTAGAGCAATTTCCTAAAGTGTTCGATTCTACCTTAGGCACAGCCCAAGACTACACAGCTCATATCCAGCTGAAATCAGGAGCCAAGCCTCGCTTTTTCAAAGCACGTCCAGTCCCACTTGCACTTCAAGATAAAGTTACTCAAGAATTACAGAGAAGGATAGCAGCCGGAAGAGTAGTTCCCGTCACTTCCAGTAAATGGGCTACTACTCCATTCATTGTAGTTAAAAAAGCTAATGGCAATATCCACCTTTGTGGTGATTTTCGCTCTACAATCAACTCACAGATTGAAACCAATGTTTTTCCGATTCCCCGTCCTGAAGACTTATTTCGCCGTTTAGCCGGTGGACAGTTCTTCTCTCAAGTGGATCTCAAAGAAGCTTATCTCCAGCTACTTTTAGATGAAGAATCCAAGCAGTGCCTCACACTGAATACCCCTCTTGGACTTCTACAGCTCCAGCGCCTACCTTTCGGTGTCTCTTCCTCCGCTGCAATTTTCCAGCGCTATTTAGCACAGCTTACCACCTCCATTCCTGGTTGTGCTAAATTACCTTGATGACATTCTTGTGACCAGCAAAGATCATCAAGAACACCTGCGTAATCTGCGCCTCCTCACCAAATTGAAAGAAAATGGCCTACGTGCTAATCTCGCTAAGTGCACATTCTTTCAACCTCACGTTCACTACCTAGGTCATATCCTTGATAAGAATGGCATTCGACCTAGCAAACGGAACGTCTCTGCCGTTGTCAACATGCCCGCACCGCAGAACGTCAAACAGCTCCAATCTTTCATAGGAAAAGCGAACTATTATAACAAATTCATTCCACGTTTTGCTTCAGTAGCAGCTCCTCCGAACGCCTTACACAAGAAAGGTGCTAAATTTCATTGGTTTCAGCAATGTCAACATGCCTGGCAGACTATCAACAAGGCTCTTGTCCATGCTGTCAAGCTTACTCATTTTCAGCCCGGTAAGCTCCTCACTCTCGCCACAGACGCATCTGATTATGGACTCGGCGCCGTTCTCTCCCAGAAGGATCGTCACGGACAAGAACGTCCTTTAGCCTTCGCTTCCAAGACACTCAACGAGCATCAACGTCACTACTCTCAGATAGAGAAAGAAGCTTTAGCTATTATATTTGATACTCGCCGTTTCAACGAGTATCTCTATGGCAATCATTTCCTCATAATCACTGATCACTCTTGTTCACTTATTCCATCCCGGTAACAGGATCCCTGAACATTCTCTAAGGAAACTTCAAAGATGGTCCATATTTCTTTCTGACTACTCCTATCAGATTGCCTATTGTAGCACATCCCAGCATTGTAATGCTGATGCTCTCTCTCGCTTACCTGTAGGTCCTGATACTACTTTCGATTCTCAAGAATCTGAATGTCTTCAGTTAGACATCGCACTTGAAGACGCAGTCTCCAGTTTTCCCATTGACGCTACTTGCATCGCCAAAGCGAGTGATAAGGATAGTACACTAGCTACAGTTCGAACTTATATCCGCAACGGTTGGCCTCTTCAAAGCAAGCTTCCTACCAGCCTTGCACCTTATCATCGTCTTCAGCATCGTCTCACGACTCGTGCAGGAGTTATCCTATTAGAAACAGGCACCCTATTCCGAGTGGTTATCCCACTTAATCTACGCACACAAGTTCTCGACTTGTTACATGAAGGTCATTGAGGAATATCACGCACCAAGCAACTCGCCCGTCAACACTGCTATTGGCCCGGTATTGACGCCGACATCGAGAAACTCATCCGCCACTGTGACCCATGTCAGGTACATCAGAACGCACCGTCATCTGACCTCGCTCCATGGCCTCCTGCTACTTCTCCTTGGGAAAGAGTACACATCGACTTTGCTGGACCTTTTCTCAACTCTATGTGACTCATAATGATAGATTCTCTATCCAACTTTCCTTACATCGTAAAAATGCATTCTACTACTGCAGAAGCTACCATTCGCGCACTTCAGAAGATTTTCACTACTGAAGGTTTACCTCAAGTGCTCATTTCAGACAATGGACCCCAATTTACTGCCGCTAACTTCCAGAACTTCTGTACTCATAACGGCATTCGGCATATTCTGGCTCCGCCTTTTCACCCTCAATCTAATGGTGAATCTGAATGTTTTATCCAGACTTTCAAGAAAAGCATGAAGAAAGCTGTATCTTCAGGTTTAACTAAGGACCAAGCATTGTTACAACTCCTAGGAAGATATAGAACTATGCCTGGTACCGAAAACCTCACTCCAGCTCACAAGCTCCATGGACGCCCTCATCGAACTTTGCTTTCTTTGTTGCAGCCTCTTCCTGCCCAGCCGCAGCGCTCGCAACCGAAGTTCAACACCGCCGACAAAGTATATGTCCGGACTTTCAAGTCCAATCCTCCCTGGATACCTGGTATCATCTGCCGTACCTTGGGCCATCGCCTCTACGACATCCAGACCGCCGAGAAACGCATCTGCCGCAACCAGGACCAGATACGCCTCCGCTATCGTCCATCTCCTTCTGTTGATTCCCTTGTAACACCTCAAAAATCTATTGCAGACCGAGCTCTGGACCATTTAATCAACATGGGTTCTTTTCAGGACGATTCTACGCTCCTTCGCCCAGACCAGGCTCCGGACAACACAACAGACATGGCCGACTATCCAGCCCAGCATTGCTGCCGCCGCCAGCGCCGTCGCCACTTCGCGCCGTAATTAGGAGGGGAGGGTGTTGTGTGTACCCTCCGTGCCTACAATCTCGGCAGCCCACCCGACACATGGATGTTTCCAGAGACCACGAGGCAGACTGCAGTGCGCTGACGTGATCGTCGGTGACGTCAGCCAGCGCTATAAAAGGAGCAACATTTCTCACCTCTCCAGGACTCCTACAGTGTCCAACGACCAGACTACACCGCAAGTCAGGCACAGAGGCACCCTCATAAAAATGTGTTCTGAATAGGTTCCTGGCCGCGAGGTTTCACCTCTGGACATTGCCTCATTCATCCTGCATCCCGTAGCCACATCGAGCACCCATCCCAAGCATTCTGCTACTCACTCAAGTCCCCTACAGTGCTCCGACTCCAGTCATAGCCTTCTGCTATATATGAACACTAGATGCAAGTTCCTTGCAAGTTATACGCTTCCTGTTAGCATTCTGCTAATACGAACTCTCTCTACAAGTTCCACTTGTTATTATACATGACCGATAGTTTTTGACTATCAAGAACATTCTCTCATTTGAACAGACTGTCTCATCAAGACAAGACTGAATATATATAGGAATCTCAATTTGTAAATATTATTCAGGCCCTCAGCCTACTACCTTATATTAACATTAAACGTGTGCAACTCAACAAGCTTCAAGAAAAGTTTCGTTCTATTTTATGTACATATTGTATAAATGTATTGAAGCAATAAACTTTTATGTTGTGCCTTGTATACCAAGTTCCTTGTATACAACACTTACCAATCTTCAAATTATTGATAACACTGTAAGGATCATTGCAGCATTTAGTCTGCTCATGAATGTTGGCAAGACCACGCTGATTGTATTTTTGAAAACACCAAAGCAGGCCTCCCTGTACATCAACAACACAATTTTTCAGCAACTGTCATCCATAAAACATCTTGAGACTATACTGAATGAGCATTGCAATCCCAAAAATGAAATCTTGTCCAGGATAAGGCAAGCCAAAAATTTATTCAATTGTACGAGGACTATTCACCAACAGAGATCTCAACCTACAGCTCCGAGTTCATATGTTGCAATGCAATATTTTCCCTGTGCTTCTGTACGCTCAGCCTTTTGCTGGAGAGATGGATTAAAGCTTCAAAATGTACAGAAGAATGCCTCGAATATCCTGGGTGCAAAGGAAGACCAATGAGGTAATCTTCAACTTGTTAGATAAGAAGAAAGAACTTCTAACAACCATAAAGGAGTGTAAGCTTCGGTTCATTGGCATTTTAAAAGAGGTAAACGATATGAATTTCTCCAACTCATCAAGAGGAAAGTAAGTGATGGACAATAATCTTTAGGGGGAGACAGAGAAATTCCTGACTTAAAGACTTGTGCCACTGGTATGGACAAACTTCTATTCAAATATCCTGAGCCACTGTTTCACGATTAATCATTAGTTGGATTGCCCACTTTCATAGGGAGAGGGCATCCTAAGAAGAAAATATCATGGAGTGTAAATATTTTAATATCTAGTGACTTTACATCATTTGTGGTCAAGTTTAAAAATCTATTTCATATCTGTCTGAGCAGGTGCCTAGCTGAGGCTGTAAAGGTGTGATCTGTTCACCTAAAAGGATGTGGGTTTGAGATTCTCTGTCACAAGTTAACATTACTCCTCCAAGGGCCTTCATGGCCTTTGTAGAAATGGCTTCGCTATGCTTACATACCTGTCTGATCTGAAAACAATATTAATAAATACCATTTAACATCAACTGTGACATAAAGTAGTTCTGAATTAGCTTTTTCCTCAGTGATATAGTGTTTTTTATGAACAGCACTACACATTTTCTTTAGTACCAGCTTATCAGTGACGGATGTAATTTCTTGCTGTTCCAGGTAATCTTTTAATCCTTTTCATCTATTCTTTGCTGTGCCATTGGGGCCACTTAGTATTCTCAAGCAAGGCTTTGTAACCTAGTTTGGAGCAGTCAATAATATTCAAAATATTCTGCTATGCTGTCAATGTCGACAGCTTGCGAGACAATGAAAAGCAGTAGAGAACATGGCTACAGATTGTTCTCAGCCTCCTTCCCAACAAGATAACTGTCTAAACAAGCAAGCTTGTAGTTTCAAGAAACCCACGATTACAGCCGAAGGATCTCCAATTTTACGTGGAATCCAAACTATAGGGATATGTTGTTGTTAGTCGTTTAGTCACTTCCAACTCTCCGTGACCCCATAGACCAAAATGCGCCATTTCTTCCTGTCATGCACTATTTTCCGAAGTCTTTCTAAATTGAGAGCCGTAGTTTTGTTGATGCCATCAATCCACCTCATCCGTTGTCGCCCTCTTCTCCTCTTACCATCAGTCTTCCCCAGCTTTAAGGTCTTTTCCAGTGAATCATGTTTTCTCATAATATGACCAAAGTACTTTAGTTTTTGTCTGAGTATTTGACCTTCCAGTGAACAGCCTAGGTTGATTTCCTGTAATATGGACTTATTAGATCTCTTCGTAGTCCACGGAACGCTAAGGAGTTTTCTCCAACACCATAGTTCAAACGCCTCTATTCTTCGACGCTCAGCCTTCCTTACTGTTCACGTCTCGCTTCCATACATTGCTATACGAATCTTTGTTCTTAAAGTTACGTCTCTACTCTTCAAAACGTTGTCAAGATTGGCCATTGCCTTCCTCCCAAGGAGCGTCTTTTAATTTCATGGCTGCAATTGCCGTCAGCAGTTATTTTGGAACCTAAGTAGATGAAACTAGGAACAACCTCCATTGTTTCACCATTTATATGCCAGGAGGTGATAGGTTTAGTTGCCATGATCTTTGTTTTCTTGACATTCAACCTTAGTCCAGCTTTTGCACTTTCTTCTTTCACCTTCATTAGTAGATACTTAAGTTCTTCTTCACTTTCTGCCAACAGGGTGGTGTCATCAGCATATCTAAGGTTATTTTTATGTCTCCCACCAATTTTAGCTCCAGTTTCTATTTCATATAATTTGGCATTCCTCATCACGTACTCTGTATATAAGTTGAATAAATAAGGTGACAATATGCAGCCTTGATGTACACCTTTCTCAATCTTGACCCATTCATTTGTTCCATATAGGGTTCTCACCGTAGCTTCTTGATCAGAGTAGAGATTTCTCATAAGGCAAATAAGATGAACTGGTACTCCCGTAGTCTTGAGTACTTGCTGCAATTTATTGTGGTCAACACAGTCAAAGGCTTGAGCATAGTCAATAAAGCATAGGTATATGTCTTTCTGGAATTCTCTTGCTTTCTCCATAATCCAACGAATATTAGCAATTTGATCTTTGGTTCCTCTGCCTTTGTGGAAACCAGCTAGTTCCTGATCTACATACTGCCTATTTTGCAGGATCTTACTATCATGCGATATAAGTGTGATTGTTTGGTAGTTTAAACATTCTTTAGCACTGCCTTTGTTTGGAATTGGGATGAACACAGAGATTTTCCAATCTTTTGGCCACTGCTGCGTTTCCCATATTTACTAACATATTGAATGTAACACTTTCACAGCATCCTCTCCTAGGATTTTGAACAGTTCTGCTAGGATTCCATCATAACCACTTGCCTTATTGTTTGCAATACTTTCTAGGGCCCACTTAACCTCACTTTCTAGGATATCTGGTTCTGCTCTGGCAACAGAGTAACTTCATCATCAGGAGTATTCTGATCTTTCCTATACAAATTGTCTACATATTCCCTCCACCTTTCTTTAATCTCCTCTGCTTTAAGATCTTTTCAATTTTTATCTTTTATCATTCCAATCTTTGCCTGGAATTTTCCTCTGATGTCTCCAATTCTTATGTAAAGATCTCTTGTCTTACCCAGTCTGTTATTTTCCTCAACTTCCTTGCACTGTTCATTCAAAAAGGCATTCTTATCTCTTCTAGTTAGTTTCTGAAACTCTGCATTTAATTTAGCCACCTTTGATCTTTCCCCTTTGATTTTTTCATTCCTTCTTTCTTCTGCTTTCATAGTGCTTCACCCGATAACCATTTAGCCTCCTTCTTGTTCTTTTTTTTGGGAATATGCTTTTCCGCTGTCTCCTTAATAACACAGCATACTTCTGACTATAGCTCTTCTGGGACTCTATCTCTTAAATCTAATCCATTAAATCTGTTTCTAACCTCTACTGTATATTCAAGAGGTATGCTATTTAGGTCACATCTGCTTGAGGTTTGGCTTTGTCAATCCTTTTTAATTTGAGTCACAATTTGGAAATTAAGAGCTCATGATCTGATCCACAATCAGCCCCAGGCCTTGTTTTGGATGACTGTACAGCACTCCTTCACCTCTGACTACAAAGTACGTAGCCAATCTGATTCCGACATTTACCATCTGGCGAGGTCCAGGTGTATAGGCGTTGTTTGGGCAATTAAAACAGTGTGTTGGTAATGACCAGTGAGTTGTCTTGACAGAATTCTAGGAGTCTCTGTCCAGCTTCATTTGTAGTGCCAAGGCCAAATTTTCCCGTTCTCCATCTACAGTTTGATTTCCTACTTTGGCATTCCAGTCGCCAATAATGAGGACGACATCCTTCTTCGGTGTTAACTGTAGCATTTCTTGTAAGTCTTCATAGAACTGGTCAATATCTTCCTCTTCAGCTTCTGTGGTTGGAGCGTAAATTTGTATGACTGTGATGTTAAAAGGTTGGCCTTCAAAACGTACCAACATCATTCTATAAGTTTTAAAATTGCACCCATTATAGTGTTATGTATCCTGTTGCTAACTATGAAGGCAACTCCACTTTTCCTTTGGTTTTCATGTCCAGAATAGTAGACCATGTACTCATCTGTAGCAAATTCATCAATACCAATCCATCTCACTTCACTTATTCCCAGTATATCGATGCCCAGTCTCTTAATTTCTCGTTTCACTATATTCAGCTTTCCTTGATACATGGATCTTACATTCCAAGTTCCTAAACAATACTGTTCCTTGCAGCATCGCACATTTCTTGAGGCTTCTCTCAACCTAGTTCCCCCCGGAGATCCGACTGGGGAACTTGAAACTCCAGAATATTTTGAATTGAGCAAAGCCATAGGGTTTTCTTGGGAAAATTACAGCGGTGGTTTCCCGTTGGCTTCTACTTTCCTCCAATCCTGTTGGCTCACTGACCCAGTTTCCCACTGGGGTATAGGGATATGACTTTTCATTTTTTTAAAAACATGCACTGGCAAGGATTTAAATTAGAGCCACCTTGGTGAGAAGTCAGTCGATATCACTTCAGCTATTATGTCCCCTCAGCAACTACATACCAGAACAGCTAGAATATTTGTCCATGTGTTAGCTATAATGGGTTGCTTAAAATGTTTACTGTTTTAAGGGGAAGTATCAAGAGAATCCTTGGATTGCTTTACTGAGCATCACACTTTTCATGATGATGACGATTATTAGGTGTTATTAATCTTTTAATATTAAAAACATATTTGGTCCTACTGAATGGAGACTAACATACAATAAAGGAGAGTACATATGATCCACCTTATATCAATACAAAATATGTTGCTAATACAAGATCACAACATTTTTATTACGAGTCTTTGGACACCATCATCGGCCACAATAGGTCAAATGAACAACGATATCTATATATATAAAATAAGAGTTTTGTCTGTACATTGCTCAGAATTTGAAAATAATGGTATTTCTGTATCGGTCATGTCCATAGTAACAAGAAAATGCATTTTTTACTTTTCCGTAATTTCTGTCTGTCTGTCTGTCTGTCTGTCTGTCTGTCTGTCTGTCTGTCTGTCTGTATGTATGTACACGCATCACGAGAAAACGGTTGAAGAGAATTTAATGAAAATCGGTATGTGAAGTCGGGGGATGAGCCTCTACAATCTAGGCTATAAATCATTTTGCTCACGCTGAGTGAAATGGTAGTTTAGGGGAAGGCCTAAAATTGAATTCTCAACTATTTATGTTATTAGTGGTCGTATTTTAAAGAAAATGGGTATGCAAAGTTGGGGAATAAGTTCCTACAATCTAGGCTTTCAATAATTGTTTAAGGCCTAAAATTTAATTCTCAAATATTGTTCTTATTAGTAGTCCTATCTTGATGAAAATCGGTATGCAAAGTCAGGAAATAAGTCGCTATAGTCTAGGCTGTAAATTATTTTATTCACGCTGAGTGAAATGGCAGTTTAGGGAAAGGCCTAAAATGTAATTCTAAAATATTTCTTATTAGAGGTGTAATCGGGAGCCTGCGTGGCTCAGACGGCAGCGCGTCGGCCTCTCACCGCTGGATACCGTGGTTCAAATCCCGGTCGCTCCATGTGAGATTTGTGCTGGACAAAGCGGAGGCGGGACAGGTTTTTCTCCGGGTACTCCGGTTTTCCCTGTCATATTTCATTCCAGCAACACTCTCCATTCTCATTTCATAGCATCTATCATTCATTAATACATCACTTTGGGAGTAGCGACCCCATCGTACTAACAGCCTATATCTGCTTCATTCATTCCATCCCTGACCCGGTCAATGACTGGAAAACAGGTTGTAGGTTTTCATTTCAGAGGTGTAATCGATGAATGCTACATAACTAATGTTATATAGTATTAAATTTCCTATTATTCATGTCTTATACATTGTTACCGTACTGGCTATGATCACAAAGATATTCATGAATTTGGATTTTTGTTACTAAGTCCATATCAGCGCCGAGTAACGAGAAAATGGGTAAACAGTATTTAATGAAAATCGGTATGTAAAGTCGGAGAATAAGAAACTACAGTTTATGGTATAAAATATTTTACAAATCACAGAGTCGAAAGAAAACTAAATGTGAAGGCCTACAATATAGAAAGCTCATAACATTGATCAACAATAACATTACATTGACCATTGTGTGTCGTGATGTGCTTTGTGTCTTCTGTTGCCCCTCATCTCCGGTAGATAGGATTACTGCTGCGTACAGAGTATTTTTTTTTATTTGATTTACGTTGCAACGACATAGATAGGTTTTATGGCTACGATGGGATATGAAAGGGCTAGGAGTGCCTTAGGCCTTAATTAAGTTACAGGCCCAGCATTTGACTGGCGTGAAAGTGGGAAACCACGGAATACCATCTTCAGCGCTGCCGACAATGGGGTTCAAATCCACTATCTCTCGGATGCAAGCTCACAGCTGCGCACCGCTAACCACACGGCCAACTCGCCCAGTCGTACAGAGTGTGACAGCCTGTCTGAATATTGATGGGAAGTAGCTGGGGAGTTAGATAACTTTCTTCTTTAGCATGTCATTCCCCTGGTTTATAAATTTTCTGATACTACTGGTACGTAACACTGGATCATCATAGCATTCGGGCTATTCAATCCCTACTCTGAGGCACTGATTGGAATGAACAGTGTGCATATTTAGCGGAATAATGGCAGATGAGTGTTCATGGCAATCTGCGGCCTGGTCATCCCAGCTCTGGAACTTTGGACTATTAGATGGGCACCGCAATCTAACTGCAGCGCTGTTCGTTAAAAGTGATAAAACATGCGGCTTTCCATTTGATCGAGTATTTTATATGATAGCATTGCTTTTAATCGCTACATTCATACTTACGTTTTTGTAATGACCTATGTTGATTTCAAGTTAGGAAAACCACAAAGTCAGTCTTTCTGAGAATCCCGTAGCGAAGCACGGGTACATCAGCTAATACTGTATATAATAATACAAAATGTAGACCATTAGTAATAAAATGACATTAATTGGATGAAATATACAACGTGATAGTGCTTAAAAGTCATTCTTACAAAATTTACAAGTGAGGGACTTGATGGTCGAATAATAAAATAGAAGTGAAAAAATATTAACAAATGGTTTAAAAAGTCTTTGTCACTGTGTAATGCCTAAAAGTCTTGAACATGGCATGAATAATCACTGGATGAATGTTGAATGTTGACATGTAAAAGATGACGTGAAACATAGTTCCTCTGTTGATAATATGTAACTTGGTAGTGGCCTGTAGCATCAATTTTCATAAGGAAAACAATAAATTATATAGTAATTAAGCAAGTGGATTGTGTTAACGGCATTGACAGAAGTACTGTTGTGAAACCAGAAAGTTCTCGATCCAATGCAGGAACTTGATGGGCCTGTTTGTACAGAGAACAGAGAGGAACTCAGTTCTGGCAAAACTCTGGCAAATTTCTGGACCACTAATGGTCAATCTCAGAAGACAAAAATTATCTACTACTTTGATGATTTCTTATTTATCCTGATATCAGATGGTAAAATTGTTGTTAAGATCTTGGTTAAGATACAGATTTATCCTTTTACTCTGCTCTTTAACTTTGATTATAATGTCCTCCAAATCAATCCTATTTTCAGTTATCAAGGTGTCTTTGTCTGAATACTGCAGGTTTTTCATACAGTCCACTTATCATAGCTCCACAATAGGACTAAATCAATTTGTCTCTCTCATGTTGTACTCGGCAAATAAGTTGAACAGGTAAGGTGAGAGTAAGCAACCTACATGTATTTGATTCCTTTCGAACTGCTTTTGCACTTACTAAATATCATCTAACTTCCTCTAATTTGTTAGCAGATCACCTGCATCAAAATATTTTTTGTATAGGGCTTCCTTCAGAAAGCTCTTCATCATGGCAATGACTGGTTGAAATTATGCAAATACTTCTAACATTCTCCCATCCTTTGATTTTAGTATATTTGCGTTGGATGTGTATTGTCTAATTGCAAAATAGTCTTTAGCCATGGGTCTTTTGTAATTCAGTATTCTCACCCTAGTGATTATAAAGAAAATGAAAGATTGTATTTTTAAAAAGATGGAATAATCCATTCAAAATAACTTCTGGATGAAGTAATTTACAAGTAAATTGTGTGGATCAGTTCCCTTGAGGCACTATGATTTTTTTGCACTGTATATTACACCAAGCTTTTGTATGACCCTGTACTGTTATTCCTTCCTTGCTTGATTAATAATCAAATGAAGAGCACTCAATAAATAAAGATTTTGCTGAATGATACGCCCAAAATATTCTTGCTTTGTCTTCATTATAAATCTGCTCCTGATGTACACTGTCTTTAACAATGAACTCTTTAAATTGATTACAAAAATCAGAGGAAATGGTTTTATTTTCACTCTTCTCCTTGGACAGTAACCTAGATGCCACTGTATTATTAAAACAAACCACATGATAGAATAACATCTCTTTTGCTTCCCAAGGTTTATGAAGAAAATCTGGGCTTGCTTGACACATACTGGATCAGATATTGGCATGTTTTCTGCTCATTTCTGGTGAAAGTATACTAACATAGCTTCACAAAGTTCTGCGCAGTATGTTTTCATAGTTTTTCTCTGTTGCTAATTATTAAATAAGTTGGAAATGCTTGCAAAAACTAATTATGAGTATTCTTTGATATATTACAATCATTATTTCACTACTGCCATATATCAAAGATGATTGCTGAGATGAACTTCCTTCAAGTTAATGCACTATTTCAGGTTTCTAATGTATTGTTACTACTATATATGAATATACGATTCCTCAGACATTTTCTGTCACTAAAAAAACCAATGAACATTGTGAACTGCAGTTGCTCTTTTCCTAAACTGAAGTGAAGAAGAAAATTCACTGTAGATGGAAACAGAGGCACCAGTAAAATGATCAGCTGTATCATATTTCCAAAACATATCAAAACAGGTGTAAATGCAGCACTTGAAATTTCCTAAAAAGAGAGAGGGGAAAATGCCAACTGCACAGTGTTTCATCTACTCATGAATAATCATGGTTTAACCATACTTTCCATGTGGTTAAGATACTATTAACATGGTCATGGTACAAAATGCAGAAGAAAACAACTAATATGTTTTCTTCAAGATTCAGTTGTTGAGTTTGATTATATTTTACAATACATAAGAGTAGAAGGGTCATGTTATCTTTACAAAATCTTAAATTTTTAGGTTATACAACAACACCACGGAAAGAAATGCAGACCATCAAACTACATGTCGTCGTCAACATCTTCATCATTTCCCCTCACCATTTCTTTCCTTTTCCTTCACAAATGTTTAATGAACTGACCTGCCTTGAGGCCAGCAGCCAAAATCTTGAGAATTTCATAAACTCTTCCAAGCCAAAGTGAATAGTGCTGTGCTCTCTGAGCGTGGGTGCAAATCACAATATGCTATAAACATTTCTCCTTCTCAAAGCTATTATGGCTGTACAACATGTGTTTTACTAAACACAAGTTTAGTATTACTGTATACTTTTTTTGTAACAGAAGATTTTTGATGTTCTGTGTTCTCTCGTTTCTTTAAAAAAATATATGCAATGAAGTATACTAGCTGACCCGCCCAGGCTTTGCATATTAAATATCTCTGTGTGTACTACGTTACGTGACTCTCCATCTCGGGTCAACACAAACACATTTTCTTTGGAAGTAACACGCAACAGGGCCACGTAGAGTTGACCATGAAAGAAACATTCGAAGTTTAGAGTTTGGCCCTGTGCTTGATTAATGGTGATACTAAAACATACTTTTACTGAAAATTGGAGCCTTTTAATTGAAATGGTTGGTCGGTGGGTATCATTGGTATTCGAGGGATCAAAACAGTTTCACTTGGCTCTACACCCAGTAAGGATTATGCACTCAAGTAAAACATCCTTCATCAATGATGTCAGTTCAAGGAATAAAATATATAACACTATCTTTTGTTTTTTCTTACAATTTAAAGAAGTATTGTATCCTAATTTCACTACATCAATGAATACAGAAACTAATGAAATATTATGAAAATGATCATAAAATTTAATATATTGTTGAACTGAATGAGAATACCTAATTTTTTTTTTTTTTTTAATCTATGCCAAACATGTAGATGATACATAGGAGAGCCTGGAAGACGTATGGCTATAAGGTAAAAAGAACATGTTAATGCAGTCAAACATAAAATATATTCGGCAATGTGAGAGCATATGGCTGAAAGGAATCATAAATTTACAGATATTTCTAATGACATGGAGTTAATGCATTCGGCCAAGAAGGGAAAATTTATGAATGTTTTGGAAAGTTTAGAAATTTATCCTGTACAAAAAATGACCTTGAATCAAGTTTAAATGAAAGATGCACAGAAGAGAACTCATTGTACAAACTAGCATTTGATCATTTAAGGAATAAAGCGATTCCCGCGTAAAAATATAGGCCAGACAACAATCGGGACTCAGGGTGACCCGAAGTGATATGAATGGAAGATGAAAAAAACTAAATTTGGGTCACCGGTGGGCCGATCCTTTGCTTCAATTGGAACACTATGTTGCCATTAGTTAACGGAAATTCGTAACTAGGACGTAGTTACTTACTTCGCAATTCTGGGAAGTTTGCACCGACGGATAAGAGTAACATGTTTCGGGGCACATGGTGACCTGAACCGCACGGAACGTGTTAAACATAAAGCCGTTTGAACTTGCTTGGCCGTTGGAAGAGGAGTGCCAGTGATGGATGGGGAACCCTCGTCACAACTGCATCACTGGGAGGCTTTAAAAAGTCCAGGGGAAGGGGAACCGTGCGCATTTGGTTCTCAGTCGTTCTGATGCGCTCGTGAAACATTTGTCATTTAAAGATAAAAGTTTCATAATGTTCCCTATTGAAATGTATCACAATAATAAATAAGGTAGTTCAACCTATTCATTACAAATACATACAAAATGTAGTGTTACACCCAACTGCTTTTGTATCAATTTTATCTTGTCAGATGTACTTTCGTTCATGTGCATGTCACATATTTTTATGACCGATTTGGGATTGATTCCATTATTTAATTATGCAATTTATTTTATTAGTGTGAATTAAATTTATGTTTTTAGGCAAATAAATCCATCACAGCCCTTAATCTGCATTCTTATCCACAAAATTAATTTAGTCGTATATCCTGTCCATATACTCTTTAGTATAAGATATATTTAGAGATTTTTCATGTCGTCTACCTTTTCCAAACGTAACCACACACTCTTATCCTGAGTTTAGACCAATTTATGACAGGATACGGTGCAATATCAAGTAGGACTACTTGTTACTGATAGTTCATATAGTACTATAATGTTAATAATATGACTAATAATATTAATCTTCTTCTACCACTTTTCCCACACCTGCGGGGTTGCATGTGTGGATTTGTTCCAGTTTTACAGTCGGACACCTTTCCTGATGCCAACCCTATATGGAGGAATGTATTCACTACTTTATGTATCTGTGGTGGCTGATTGTGTGGTGTGTTGTCTAAACATGAAGGGGAGAGTGTTGGGACAAACTTTAACAGCCAGTCCGCGTGCCAGAAGAATTAATCAGACGTGATTAAAAACCAAACCCGACCGGGAATCGAGCCTGTGAAACTCTGAACCAAAGGCCTTAACGCTGACCATTCAGTCAAGGAGTCGGACATGAATAATAATTGCAACAATAATAATAAGTCTTGTCTGCCAAAGATCAGAAATCTGGTAGCGACTTTGCAGGTGAGCTTTGTGTATGAGTGGTTAGGGTCGAGAGTTTCTAACAAAGAGGTCCCGGGTTTAAATCATACCAACAGATTTTTAAAACTGTGTAACATACATAATGAAACTCCACAGCCTTTCAGTCATCCGACCAGGTCAGGGATGGAACGAATGAAGGCCTCACCTAGCGGCGAGGATAGTAATTGTGCTGGCTGCCAAAGCCTGTCGCACTCTTCTGGGGCAATGATTAATGACTGACAGATGAAATGAAATAATATTGGAGTGTGTTACTGGAATGAACGATGAAAGGGAAAACTACAGTATCCGGAGAAAAACTTGTCCCGTCCTCCGGTTTATTAGGTGCTTGCCCCTTGTGTACAGAACAACAGACTCTTAGTTTACTCACCCATAAAAGAACTCCTGTCCGGTGCAAAAAGTTGTATAAGGGACATTAACTAGTGACGCCCTGGACCAAAAGCTATTACGCCAACCAATCAGCCTTGGGCGGCAAAATAAGTTTGAATAAGATTACAGTATTTCTTAGATTTTATCTTCTTTATCCCATTGTCTTGGAGGAGGTACCTCGTGTTGTTTTGGCCCAGTTTTATGGACAGATGCCCTTTCCGACACAACCCTACTGGAGGGATGCATTCACTATTGCAGTTTGTCCAGCACAAATCTCTCATGGAGTAGCCAGGATTTGAACAACGTAATCCAGCAGCAAGAGGCCGATGAGCTGCTGCCTGAGCCACACAAATCTATCTAATTTCTATACCTAGGCGTCAAGACTCATGTCTTATTAGTCTAGAAGAATACATTTTCAGAATTTTTCTGTTGGGTATAAAAGCGATGGCTCCTTGTACAAGGGTGTCTTATAACAGTAACTTAACGAAGATGTACACATCCTTAATATCCCGCATTTTTTTAAGGCAGCAATCAGGAAAAATCAGACTAAACCAAGAGAACAGACACATATCCAGTTTACTAGGACTCCAAATTGCACCACCACAGATACCTCCACAACTATACCTAATGGCACTGGCTCTCCAAATGATAAGTAGTCTCATTGTGACGCACTGGAAATAAGTGGAAAAACCAAGGTGGGTGCAACTTTTCAAAATGATTAAGTCTTACGAGATAATTGCAATGCATGACCTACAACAGTTAAGCAAGAATGACAGCCATTTTGGTGGAAGGGTGACTGTACATTGCATGGGAGTTGTGAGAGAACTCCCACCCAAGGGACGGTGAAAGCACGCTGGTCATAGTTACATTCTGGATGGGTGCACGCATGCGAGAGCACAGCAAGAGTGTCTCTCTAACAACCAGTACCACACACTTGTCCGACACGGAAAAATGTCGACCCCAAAAATTATTAATGATAAAAAGCTATTGTTAGAACATGTTCTGTGTCAGCATTGCCTGGAGCAGAAGCGACTTCTCTCCTGAACCACAATTACTACATTAACTCAGATCCTACAGTCCAGACTCTGAAATGGTCAACTAGGAAACCATAAATTCATACACTCAAATATTGGAAGAGGAACACATTAGTGCTTGGGTCTGGAAACCAACCTCCTCTTTCTGTCCGTCCTATAGGGAAGAAGCAGAGGAGAGGAAACACAGATGACAGAGGAAAAATGCTAACACACTGCGGACCAGGTGTCCTTCACCCCATGCACAGCCCTGTTCCCGCTCACTTTCTTAACCCAGGAGAACTCGCACTGATATTTTTTCGCCAGAACTCGCACAGGCCATTATTTAATGCACAAATTATTTTTTCGAACACAATACACCGAAATGTCATATCATAGCTTTATTACACAAATGTATGTCTAATCAGCTGAGAAAATATTCTACAAGACACAAAATAAAGATATATTCATTTCAATTGACTACTTTGAACATCTGTCCATCAGAACTTATGGCTACCGATGTTTAAAAATTGAACTCTGGAAATGTAAAATGCAAACAGTAATAAACATTAAAGAATGAAAATCCACTGGCTGCTTCAAAACAAATCTCGGAACTTAACACTGAGTGCAATACAGGAAAACCGTTCAGACCTTGCCAGATCTCACAAATGCTGAAGAATTTAGTCATCATCCCCCTCCTCCTGTATGATTTCAACACTTTTCTCCGCGCACTGGACACATGATGGCCATGTATGCTCTTTACATATGAAACGTGAACATGAAACGCATTTAGTTTTGGTTTTCCGATTCTTCTTTCTGTCACAATAAGCAACAGCGATCATTGTCTGTCTGATTTACAGTTTGGTGACGTTGGTCCTCTTTTTCAATACCCAAAATGCTACGCAAACGTATCTTTACGGAACACAAACAAAAGAACAACGCCAAACGCAAGGCCTCGCGCACGGTGGAAAAGACCGCAACTTCCGTCGAGGTCAGAGTTTCTTCTTGGTTTCTTCCTCCCGGTAACAATGGACAACAAATTTAGATTAACTGTTACTGCACTAGCGTTGTCAACTCTCCAGCGAAGGATAAGAGAAGCAAGAGCAAGACGAGATGTAAGTTCGTTGCAGATTACAAGTGAATAAATGAATGTGCGGTCGAAAAGACCGCACGGCGAGGCCTCGCGGTTTAACTACCTCCAAGCTGGAGTGCATGCATTCAAATAAACTGTCAGAACTTCACTAGCTTTTGAAGGACTACTGTGCATTTTTCTAGCGGCCTTCCTGAATAGTTGTTGAAATGCAGGGTATTTCTTGAAATCTATTTCAGCTCATAGTTTTCGGAAATATGGGTTTTTTATTACGGGATCGGTTGGCCAGTAATCTTTCAGACATGATTTCTTCACCTGCCCTATCAATATACAAGAGCAATATTTTTTAATTTCCCTGCTAGTGACATTAGTCCACTTTAGTGTTTTAGGGGATACGTTATGAGAATGTGAATTCTGCTCGTAGCATAAGTATATCTGTTCAGCTACATACTGAAAAAATTCCTCACCAAACATAAGTCCTGCTGCTTGTCCTATATTTCCAGATTCATTAGGCCATACCTTTATACCAGGAGTGCCTTCAGAATTCTCTGGCCTAGGTTCACCGTTGTCCATAACCCAGTTGTCAGAAAACACTACATTATTTACAATATTTAGAATATTTACACCCGTAACACAATTATCAGACTCGTTCTCTGCTACAAGAGTTCCACACCTTGAAGATACGGCTATAGCCTCGTTATCACTTGAAACATTTCAATTAGTTTTTTTTTTTTTTTTTTTTGCTAGTTGCTTTACGTCGCACCGACACAGATAGGTCTTATGGCGACGATGGGACAGGAAAGGGCTAGGAGTGGGAAGGAAGCAGCCGTGGCCTTAATTAAGGTACAGCCCCAGCATTTGCCTGGTGTGAAAATGGGAAACCACGGAAAACCATTTTCAGGGCTGCCGACAGTGGGATTCGAACCTACTATCTCCCGAATACTGGATACTGGCCGCACTTAAACGACTGCAGCTATCGAGCTCGGTCATTTCAATTAGAAGATATTTCATCATCGAACTCTAAATATTCAGCAACACTTAGACATTCGGAGCCTGTGTCAACACATAATTCGCGAATAATATAATTTCATCTTTGTCTAAACACGTGCGATCTCTGAGCGCTGCCATCTTGCATGGCTCTTCGAACTTTGTAAATGTTGTCAAAAAATGCAAAGAAAATCTATGATATGAAGAATACTAGAAAAGAAATGCGACTATCGATTGTGTAGAACGATACATAAGAGTTCTATCACCCTTGACCTCCAAATAGTTCCTATATATCTCAAAAGATAGCACTAAAGTTCAGTCTGCTGGGTCTGCTGCTAGCACAAGATAACTCGGGACCGGTCCGCAACGCTCGGCTAGGCAAACACGAGTTTTCTCGGGACCGGTCCGCATTGTGTTAATATATTGGTTATAAGATCTAGGTGCTAGAAGCCTCCTCTTCTAATAACTGGATTTTATGTTTTGGTTATTAACGATGAAAATTAAAATAAATGTTCGGGATGTGACATTAGTAATTCCATGGAATACTAACAAATAATTTGCACCACCTGTAGTATATATCCTATTCATTGAATTCAACACAGGTTAATGTATTTTCATGGTTGTATTTAGGATCATCACTACTTGACAAAAACATACCACCACACTTAAAGAGCCACAACTCATAGGTGAATGTAATATTTACCATCCCTGAAACCCCAGTAACATGCAACCAACATTACTGGCAGCGACCAATGTATAACTATAGGGTGTAACTTCAAGAAGTGGATGAGATTTGGAGGATATCTAAATTTAAACTGTAGAACACTTGAGAAGATCTTTATAGGAAAGGATCAGAAAAAGTTGAAGCAAACAAATTTCAATGCCCCATTGTGTCCTACCAAATTAATTCACAAAATCAATTTAGGCATTGGGTGACCAACATCTCCACCGGCTTGAGTACTTATTGAGTTGTATATGAGGCGTGGCAAAAAAAACGATTGATTTTTCTTCAAATCACTGTGGTCTTGTTAACAAGGACTCGGGCAGGCGAGTGTAACCTGTTTCCCCCTCTATTCACCCGCCAACTTACACTGACACACAACCAACAGTCTCACTGTAGCAGCCATTTTAAGAAACTTGTATACCTCAGTTCCGTCGGAAAGATGTTGAGTGTGAAAGTCGATAGCGTGTAAATGTGATATTCCTCGTAAACCTTGGAAAATACACTACAGAAACTTTCAATTTGTTAAGCAAAGTTTATGGTGATCAGTGTTTATTCCATACTCTTTAAGTGTTTCACGGATTCAGAACATTCAAAGAAGGAAGAGAAGTTACCCAGACCTTGAACATCAAGAATGGACCAATAATCACAAAATTTTGTGAAATTGTTAGGAACGATAGTCGTTTGAGCATTTCAGCTATTGGAGAATTAACTGATCTTGACAAGGAAACAAACAGATTTTGTATGATGACCTTGGTATGAAAAAATGTGTGTTCAGAGGTTGTTCCAAAACTCCTCACTCCTGAGCAAAAGGACATGAGAATGAACAACTGTCCCGACTACCCCCAGCTTCCCTGAGAATTTGATTACCAATCCATGTATTGGAAGAGTCCTTCTTCACCCAGACAGATGGAAGCAAGCACAAGCAAATCCAAATTCAAGGCCATGATGTTTTTTTTTTCTGACATCCAGGGAATCAGTCACGTTGATTGAGTGCCACAAGGTCAGACAGTTAACCAAGTCTACTACAAGGATGTTTTAGAAACCCTCCATGAGCAGGTCAGATGGAAAAGACCTGAAATGTGAAAGAATCACTCCTGGATACAGCACCAAGAAAATGCATCGACGCACAATCCACTTTCTGTGAAACAGTTTCTGGAGAAGCACAAGATCCTTATGTTGGAGCATCCAACGTACTCATCGGATCTGGCACACTGTGACATATTTTGTTTCCCAAAATCGAGAATACAATGACAATTTATTGATGGGAGTTGAATCATGTCGTTTAAACAAGATTGGTACTAGTTTCGACGCTCATTGCGCGTCATCATCAGCCAATGAATCAATTGAGTTAATCACAACTAATCAAAAAACAATATAAAACACATGACAAGCACCTACAAGACTAATGTTATAGATCATAAGGTGTATCTTTAGTTTTGTTACAAAGAAACTGCAAAATGTGTTATCCGTGGGAAGAATAAATCTTGTTCTCTTAATCAGTGGTATTCAACAGGCTTAACTCAGGTGGTTCCAAAGCAGTTCAGTTCTATTTACGGAACATAACGAAGTTTCTACTTTTAACAAAATCAAGAATGCATTGAAAGAAATCTGGTTCGAGTCTCTAGAAGCAGTAAAAGCAAAAGTGACAAAGCTGATGAACAGTCTGACAGAAGTGAGCCTACAGCGGAAAATTTGCATGGAGCGGTGTCGGAACTGGGAAGGAAACTATATTGAAGGGAATAATATTTCCAATGTGCAATTTTCTTTTTAAATAAAGATTTTGAAGCCCCAGTCCAGTTTTTTTTTTTTAACCACACCTTGTATACATTACATCAGTCACTTTCTGGAATATCCTGTCTCTCTTTTCAACATTTTAATGTAGTTATCTCTGAAAGCATGGATTAGAAAAAAATAATGCTTCCCCCCAAGCTACTTGTATAAAATTAACAGATGAGAGAAGTATATTCCACGCGAAGATTAGGAATCTTTATTTCTATCTCCTAACCAAAGAAATATAGCATGCAAATATTTGACAGTGTCGCTAGAGATGTGGATTTCATGAGATTGCATACTTGTAGCGTTTAGAAGCTCAAGAACTTCTCAATGTCTTGCAGAGAAGACATGTCTCCAGTCAACACACAAGGCAGATAGTATAATTTGTCATTTCATCTGAGCCTGAGCCTTCAATTTAAGATCGATAGGAAAAACCCTTCTACTTGTCATTTATTGAATGTAATATTTTTGGGGCACACTAATGGCTACCAAGAGTAAATTATGGACCTGGGAGCATTTCACAAAAGTCCCAGAAAATAAAGTGCAAAGTAATACTTGTTCTTGGTGTAGTAGTTTCAAAACCAACAATACACTATTTCAAGACACAGCTACGTTGTTCCAGAAGTAGTCAGTGGGATATAAAACCAATATAATTATTTTATTCTTACTCATTCCTTTTGTGTGAATAAGTAGTTCTAATTTTACAGTATGATTAATTTTTTTTAAATAAAAAGCTTATGAGAAAGCATGGTTCAAAGGAATAATAAGACTAATTTTTAATTTAATTGCAAATATTATTGCATTTGATTTTGAACAGTTCCTAAATTGTGTTTTGTTCGATTTCATTTCTTATTGGAAATTAGCAGATGTTAATAATTAACAAAGAATATTCAATATGTGGTACCTAAAGTGTAAGGAATTCTAAAAAGATGTTCTCCATGTGTTACATCAAATTAACCAAAAATATGATCCCATAAAACAGCTGAAACCCTACACTTGGAGAGAGAAGTATTTACAGCAAGCTGTAATTTGCAAATATTCTCAGAGTGCACAAAATTATTCAGTTTGACTCGAGAAGGCTCCAGATTCTAAGACATTTTGGCTGACAGCCTCAAGATTCTCGAGAGGGAAGTCCCATCCCTACTTTGTTTGGTTTACTTTGTTTTAGATTTTAAAAGTTAAATTTTGAATAGGAATTCTTAAAACTCCCTTATGTTTAATATTAAACTTTACCTTTATCTATAACATCTACTACAAGCCATGTTTCATCCTGGTTGAACCAGCAATGGTCATAACTAGACTTGAAATTTCTTCATTACCTTCTTTTTCTACCTCCTGATACAATGCCCTGTTCCATTTCAGAAGGTTTAATGTCTGAAGACACATTTGTATCCTGCTTCACAGAGTTCGTCGAATATATTAATTCAATGGTTTTTAAATTATCATTTAACTGCACATCATCAGGACCAGAAGTGCTTAACTCCACATTATTGGAGTCAAGAGGATCATGGTTTGAGAAGATTGTCCCACATGAGTTGAATCGATCTTCAATTTTGACCTCTGAACGAATATTTGATAGCATTTGGTTCATTACTGTTTGATTTGAAATTTGGCATGAATTGGTAACCTTGAATTTATCTGATGGCACTACATTGTGCTTGTCCTCTTCCATGCTGCCTGGGTCATTTTCCCCAATGTTTGAAGAATAAGAAGTGTAGTTATTAGGGTGATTTGGAGTTACATCAAGACTTGATAAGACAGTTGAAGGAATATTAGTACATTTAGCTTGTTCATTTACAATGGAATCAATCTCACACTTTTCTAAAGAAACTATTCTCTTGTTAACGACTAACTGTGATGAGTCTTCAAATAAGTCTTCTGAGATACTGACATCATTAATAAATATAACTGGTACAGAACTACTAGATAAAAAATTATCACCGTCTGTATTTGAATTGCTTTTGGTCAGACTTTTAATATCAGGCAATGCTGTTTTTAATTGATCATATGGTATATCTCTTGAACCATCTGAAGAAACTGTATCAATGCTTACAAGAACTTCACGGTGGGAATCACTGGAATTAAATGACTCATCCAAATATTGTGGAGTACTGAAAGAAGTGGCTAATAAAGGCACCTCGACAGCCTGAGAAGTAGATTCAAGTAAAGTAGAAGAGTTGCAAGCTTCTTTCATATTATCTTCACGATAAGTCACTGGCTCACATTCTTGATGTGTATGCAGCTTAGTGGATCTCCTCTGTACCTTATTTGAAGCAAACAGAATTCTTGCCTTCTTAATACCTGTAATAAGGAACACACTTAGCAAACACTATTAAAAATGTCAGTTAAAAGTTATTTATTACAGATAACTACTGTTAGAAGGAAACACAAGAGGAAAATGACAAGTTATGTGGAATTCATGAGGAGACTGATGAGAAATTAACTCGCATAGCTTTTTATATCAGAGCTTCTAACTATTTAAACAATAGTCCAACAGGAATTATTTATCGAGAAAGGCAAAATACTAGAAGGAAATAGAAAGATGCTATTAGAACAAAGAAAATATATATGGTGTGTCAAAGCTCTAATAATGTTTTGTTGAAACAGGCTTGAGAAGCTTATCAGGAAAAATGAACAGATAATGATGGTGAGATGTATCATTATTGACAACTCAAAGTAAATACACTCATTACTTTACAGACCTTGGATGCTGAGGCTCCTCAGTAGTCCATTCTGCAGATAAAAGAGAAACATTCATAAACAAAGACTTACCTCGATCACAGCTCAACCAATGGCATATACTATCCTCTTAAAAAGAGAGAGACAGTCCATGAAAGAACAAAAATAAGTCAAAAAGATTAGCATGTTACACGACAACCTCACATGAACGACTCCAGAGTACAGGATATGCTAGCTCCTTCATCACAATTTACAGACATGATGAGCTTACTCATCACAGGTGCTCATTTCTTTCTTGTAAAACCAGTAACGAAGACATTGCTTTGTGATGTGCTTATGTGAGTTATATTCATAGGGACGTTTCAAAATAAGTAAAAAATGTAACCTCATTCAAACAGTTATAACAAATATACACCAATACAAAGCTATTTTCAGAAGGAACGTATCTATCTCAATCTATACAGTGAGGTCCAAACAAGTAGTTAGGGAGGGAAGAAGTTCTCACACGGTGCTGATTAATGAGCAGCTGCAGTTTTACATCCATTCCTTTAATTATGATAATTGAAGAGATCAATTTAATAACACAGTAAAACCTTTACATCACAGATCCTGTATAACAAGGAAACTTGTAAATACAGATTAAAAAAAAAAAAAAAAAACAGTGATTTTATATGTAATAGTACCACATATAAACTGGAAACCTTCGTAATGCAACAAAAAGTAGTACAAGTATAACCACGATTTTGCATAAACCTGTATTTAACAGACAAAATTTTTGTCCCAAGAATTATTCAATTTTATATTCAATTTAACGTAATTTGCATTAAAGTAGAACCTGCACTTAGCGTTAGAAAATGTGACATTAAGAACCTACGAAAAGGATGTCATAAGCTTGCTAGAGATGATTCAAGACAGAAGAGGAATTTGGAGTGCAGGCGTTTAACGCAAAATTGAGATGTCAGGTTCATACATTCATCCGTCCTTAGCCAACCACGGCTGCTGTAGTACAGTCAGAAGTCCGCTATAGCAATAACCCTGTTGTAAGAACAGTTTTTTAAAGCCCCTGGGAAATTCCTATATTAATCTGTGTAATATCCTTCAATTACGAGAACCTTTTCATTGTTTCATACCTTATTACAAGCAAATCAGGGCACTAGTTTTTCCGTTATCCATATTTATACACTCCGGTGTTTATACTGAATACAATCAATCGTTTTCCATACCGACTCTTCATTGCATGAAAGAAATTTCCTATTTAGAGCCCATATTGACAATGAATTCTCGTATGAAGTGAAAGTTTGAACGGAATCCACCTTTATAATATATCAATCAAAATATTGCCATAAGAGAAATACAATTACATTCTTAATACTAACGTTTCATCCCGATATTAGAAGACTAGTTACACATTATCAAGATACAAATTAAGCAAATAAATTTAAAACATGTAAATATGGCGCAGGGATGTGGCGACCCCACCGCCCAGTGGGAAACCACTGCAATCAGCCACCCTAGTATTGGTGGGAAAACCATAACGTTTGAGGGGTATGGAGGAAATGCCTACTCCCAGTCCTGAACAACAAGGATGAATTACCTTCCCAGATCACATCTGGGATTGTAACTCCTGACCACGGTCAGAACATTGATCAATGATCAGACAATCAACTTATCATGGAGAGTCTTCTAATGAAAGAATCCACCAGCTTGGACATCCAACATTCTAGACCCGAGCAAAGACACCATTCGGATACGGTGGGGTGTTACATAGAAGATCATGGTGAGTCGGAGCGCCTGAAAGCCCAACAGACGAACCACGGATACAGACACAGACTTAAATTCAGTAAACCAGGAAAATTCTCTTTCTTTGCAACATTAAACATCAATTCAATAATGCAAGTTAGGAAGTTGAAACACTTAACTGATGTCATGGGTCAACACAGAATTCTAATCACAGCCCTACAAGAACTTCGGAACACAGATCAGGACCCATTTGAATCTGGGGGATATCATCTTTACAAAGGACCTCCAGGAAAGAGAGTAATGAAAAATGTTCCCCAATTGGGAATGGGATTCCTGGTTCATACTATACAGATTTCACCCAGAGAACCAGTCGTGATGTAAATATAAGCACGTGCTTGGGTTAACGTTTATTGGTTAGTTCTGCCGCGGGACACCTACGCGGAGACATGAAACTAGTTCGTTAGCCACATCATGGCTAATGCTATCCTAGATGCAAAATGTCCAAAATATAATTCCTCAAATAATTTAAGTCAGAGAAATGTACAAAAAACTATTTGTATTCAATGTTATTTAATATAAACAAGCATTTCAAATTGAAGAACACCAGGGATGCATGCGCTCATGCTTGACCCGCCATTTTGTTAAGCTGTGAGCTTGGGAAGCAAGCAGATACAGTGAGTGAGTGAGTGAGAGAGACATTACTTGTTCTTGTGCAATGCGTATCACCGAGTTGAGTTCGTTAAGCATCACTAAGAGAAACCTTTGAAAAGTGGCGAGAAGGCAATTGCATTGAATGTGTTTCATAAATTTTGTAAGAAATACCTGACTTTAGTTTTAAAGGATTTGCGAAGCTGAAATCCGAGTTCACTTGTGTTTCGGAGTGGAGCATTATAACCGCGCGCAGCAAACGACTGCACCGAGGATTGGTAAGAAAACCTGGGAAATCGAAGAAGCGCCGACATGGAAGGCATTTGTCCTTTATCATATTCTGATTAGGTAAAGTACTGTACATTTTATTGTTTTAATATTGCCTTTTCTCTGCTATAAGATCCTCGCTAGAATGTTATTTGATTAGAATATTAAGTTTGTGAAGTTTTACTCATATGCGCTGTTATGTTTGATTTATTACGTATTTACGTTTCGGCCATAAATTCAAATCTACCTTTCTTTTCTGATATTTTAAATATCGAGATGGCATTAATCATTCATTGTTGTTTATTTCTTGCAGACAGTGAGTATAATTTGTGCCGTAATCCGCATCACAACTGCGTGTCAACTACATGTTGACCTCAGTGGTATCCGGCAACAGTCAATGTAGAGCTCATCCTGATGTAATCGCCTCAATCAAGCGAAGTAACGACAGTTTCAAGACTGCCCACGTGGTTCCTGCCATGTGTCCGGGAGTAGCCTAGTGATTCTCCAATCAGCATTTAAACCGCGGATGGATACATAAGGATACACATTTTTCTTTGCTTACATCGGGTTCGGTTCTCTCAGTGATGGGAGAATAGCCTATTAGATTCAGTGGAGGACTTCTCATCGAACTCATCAAGAACCGCAACCTTAACAATTAGAGTAGAGAACAAAATATATACACTGATTAATGTCCATGCTCCAACAAATGAAAAAAACAGGACAAATAAAGAGGACACTGAAATGTTTTGAATGTTTTGATTTCAAATATCCCTAACAACCATGTTAAAATTATGCTTGAAGACTTCAACGTGAAAATTGGGCAAGAGAGAAAATATCGCACAGTGGTAGGTAAATGGCCAGCACACAAATTGACAAATAGAAAAGGTCAAAGATTAATTGAGCTTTGCACAGACCGTGCCCTTATTCTTGAAACCACAAGATTCAAGAGAAAACCACACAAATTAATGACCTGGAAATGCCCTAATGTTAAACTGGGTGAGTTTCAGATAGACCACGTGGTAATGGATAAAAAATACCATACAGAAATTTATAATGTCGAAGTCCTTCGTGGGGTGGACATTGATTCTGATCATTATATTTCAAAGATTAAAATCAAGTTAACCCCAAGAAAACATCACAAACCATCTAAATTCACTAGGAGGAAATATAACCCCAGCTACTTAACAAATAATGCTGTGTATTGTACCATTTCATTGCCCTGGTCATTTAGAATCGCGATATTAAAATCGTCGTTTTGCCGTGAATAGCGATAAAGTGTCGGAAATCATGCGGCAGAAAATACGACTTGTAATATGCAGAATTTGATAGGCCGTGAATATCTTGGAGGAAGGTGCAGACATGTGGAATCCAAATGGCCGTGATTTAGATGAATGCCGTCTCTACTGTATTTGATGCAGTGACTTTTAATTGGAAGAAACAACAATAGGAACGGGTGAACATCGCATGAAGTCACCAGGAAGAGATTTACGAATGAATTGATATGCAACTAGAACAGAAGATTTAAAAGGGATACTTCCTAAATTTTTGTAAAACCAGATTGCATTATAAAGTTATGACAATATATTTTTCGTAGTGGTAACGGAAATCCCAAGCGGAGTATCAAAAAAAAAAAAAAAAAAAAAAAAAGGAATAAACGAAGTAAATAGTGGAGCGCAGGTTCCGAGTAAACTAGAGTATCAAAGATTTATTATTGAAGACGAAAATCGATCAATTAATGTATCTAGTGAAGACACGGCAACATTGAAGATACCTCTTAAGATAATTCAAATTAAAATATTGACGTTTGTCA
The DNA here is from genome assembly GCF_040414725.1 of Anabrus simplex. Lineage (NCBI taxonomy): Eukaryota > Metazoa > Arthropoda > Insecta > Orthoptera > Tettigoniidae > Anabrus > Anabrus simplex. The sequence continues at coordinate 49,858,304 of NC_090271.1, forward strand.
CATCATAACCTACTCTGCTCAACATAAGTATAGTTTAAGGAAGATATACGAGTAGCATGGTTGTCAAGCTAATGATGTCTTCAAATATGTGTTTTATGCATGTCTTCGAGAGCTACGAGATGACCGGCTAGACTGAAGATGGGACGAGAGTCTGACGGTAACCCGCCAACCATTCCTACGGACCCGAGGATCGTGGCCGCAGCCCGGTCATGATGCAGCGATAACCCGGAGATGAACGTCCTAGGAGAACCAGGAAGCAGCCATCCCAGTCCAGAAACGCAGATGGATTAAGTTAAGTTTCACAAATTTCTTTTCTTAAATTGTAGTTATATGTACCGGTATATCATTTGATATCAAGTTGTCGATGGTGATTGTACAAGAGCTAGGTCGATATATCTTCGAGAGGTGATCTCAATATCGAGTTTCAGCGCGAATGTACCAATGTTGATGTTTAACTGATGGATTTAGGTAATCTTTACGTTCGGCTTGTCTATCCTGCAGTTGAGGTCACCCGCGATTATCACTTCTTCCGCAGTATTTACTTTCCCTATTGCATTAAGTACTGATTCTACTACATCTTCTATTGAATTATCTGGTGCGATATATATTCCTATTAATCTTAGGTCAGTGGTTTTAACTATGATTGTGTTTTCACTTCTCTGGATTTCATGTACTCTTCCGACAGTTGGTTTGAGGAAGCATGAGACTCCTCCAGCCGGTCTACCTCCTGTTGGCGTTGCAAATGTGTGGTATCCATAGAATTTTGGTAGGTCTGTTGGTTCTAAAAGAAAAGTTTCCGTAGCTATGATGACATCGAAATGTTCCATTGTCTTTGGGGGTATTAATAGTAAGGCGTTTTTTAGTCCTTCGATGTTCCAGAGAAGAATCTTGATTATTTTATTATTCGAGGGACACTCCAATGTTGCGTCTTTGGCCTCGAAAAGAAAATCTTCTAACTACAATACCTTTAGGCCAGAAATCAGGTTTTCTGTTGTTTGTAGAAATTCAAAAGGAATTCCCAATTTGCAGGCTTTCATGGGCCCAACTGTATTAAGCATTTCACAGGCTTTTATCTCTGTAATGCCACTTCTTAATAAATAGTTTTTGATGTTATCTTCTGTGGTTCCTTCTTTTATCTTTCCCACATATAGCCATGCTGTTTTGGCTGCCGGTTGTAGTTCTTCGTTGCTTTGTTTCGTCCCGATGATGGTCCTACGATGCTGTTTCGATTTCTTCACCACTGTGTTCCAGGGTGTTTTTTCATCGGGTCCTGCGTCTTCGGTCGGTGTTGGTAGGGTAGATTCATTTAGATCACTCGTTTTCTCCTTGTCTCCAAAGTCAGTATCCGAGCAAGCTGAGGTCTATAGTTCCGGACTTGTGCTGTTCCATCCACGCACTTTTCTTTGGAATTTTCTTCCTGTCCAGTCAAGTTGTCCGTAGGTGGGTTCTTTTTTGAGGCTTTTCCGGGTCTAGTAGTTGAGTTCTTATTTTGGATCGGTATATCTGAAGTTGTACGATCTTTAGAGGAGTCCGTTTTCTGTTTTTCTGGTGGGGTCTGTGGAGTTTGGTTTGATTCTACCTCTGGAGGTGTCTTTGATGTCTGCTCTTTGTTGATTTGATTGTCTTTGCAGGTGAGGTTTTCGACGAATTTCCTCATTTCCTCTCTGACTCCGGCTAAGATTGTTTCCTGTAATGTTTGCATTTCTCTTCTGATATCTTTGAGTTCGCTTCTGCTTCTTTTGAGATATTCTAGTTCTCTTTTACACGGTTTACAAAGCCATAACAATGTGCAACTAGGTTTCTGGAGAGTAGTATAGTCTCCAGCGCTGATACCGACACAATCTTTGTGAAACCATTTATTACAACTATCGATACAACAAACACCGGCATCGCTATCTGTTACTTGTTTGCCGCATGTGCCGCAAGGGGCATTGTTGTTGCCTTTCCCAGTCATGTTTCTTTGATTCGTTCTCTTTGTCTATTATGTAAATATACTCTTTGTTAGCACCGAACAACAATGGCGTTGAGTTCACTCACCAAATGGTTACTGACTATATCTTATATAGGCTGGTTATGCCCCAAACAACTCAATAATTCGTTTGCTATATATTTGTTCACAGTTAGTGAAATATAAAAATCATTTTTTATATATAATTCTTTTCTAAAGATGCACTTAAGCTTAAGCCACAAAAATGAAGACCGCTGATTACTTGGAAGCATATGCCATCAAAAGAAGAAATTACAGAAAACTTCTAAAAGAGAAGCGAGCTGAATACCTGGAAGCAGAAGCCAAGAAGCTTGCAGTCGAAGCAGAAACAGACCCATTTCGGGCCCTCCAGAAAAAGCAAGAGTGTAGAGCGAGGGAAATACCAATGGAAACATGGGAAAAACACTTCTCAGCGCTTCTAAACAGGGACAGCAGAGCAAAAGGTGAAACCGCAAACCACCCTATCGATCCAGAACACGAAATTAGACTAACCACAGGGGAAGTACAGATGGTAATCAGCAAAGGAAAAAAAGGGAAGTCAGCAGGACCGGACAATATATATACAGAACACTTAAAAAGTACTCAAGACCATTTACTACAACTCTGGACAGAACTATTCAACAAATGTCTAAATTTAGGCAAAATACCGGCAGTTTGGAGAACGGCAACGCTGAAGATTTTGTACAAAGGGAAAGGAGAAACTGACAACCCCGACTCATATAGAGGTATAGCACTAGAAAGCAACTTATACAAAGCATTTGCAACTATTGTAGCGAATCGCCTGAACAACGAAATAGACCCATTCATACCAGAATGCCAACTAGGCTTCCGCAAAGGAAAAAGCACGTTACAAGCCGCAGCATGCCTGAAAGAAAAAATTGAAGAGGCACTGAGGCATCCAAAAGGGAAGTACTACGTCGTCTTTGTCGACTATAAGAAGGCTTTTGATCTTATCGACAGAGATATCCTGATAGGAAAATTGAAACAAATGATTGGTGACAACAAGCTCGTGAGAATCGTTGAGACCATACTAGACTACAAGCTAATCCAAATTGAAGATGGAGCATCCTCATCCGGGAAAGTAATTCAAACAAACGGGGTACCCCAAGGAGACCCACTAAGTCCGCTACTATTCAACGTAGCAACGGCAGATATCACACAAATAATGACGGACTCCCCTGAGACTACTCTAATAATGTACGCTGATGACATGGCTCTGGGATCGAGCTCAAAGGCAGAACTACAGTCGACAGTGATGAAGTTAGAAGCTTGGCCTTCAGATAACAAATTTGAAATTAATCAGGAAAAGACAGTGCAGATGGTCTTCAGAAAAGGTGGCAAGGCGGCCAAGGACGACGCCATATCATTAAATAATAAACCACTACAAATAGTCAAGAAATTCAAATACGTGGGCATCATGTTCCAAACGAGCATGACATCCTTCAACAGCCACGTCATAGACAGAACGACAGCAGCAATCAGAGCCATCCACAACATCAAGAATATATCTATGCTATCCCTTAACACAGCGATGACTTTATTTAAGACCGCAATAACCCCAATTGTCTCATATGGAATCGAAATAATATGGGATAACCTGACAATCGGTGACTTGTTGAGGATAGAAAGGGTCAAATCAAGGTTCCTGAAGAAGGCCCTAGGAGTAGGCAAACTGGCACCCTCCAGACTTGTTTATGTACTGGCACGGGAAACTTATTGAGGATCTACGACTCAATCTACCACTGCCATCTACCGGCCCATTCCAAGAGCTTCAGAAAAAACTTCTTAAGAAACGCGCGGAAATAGACCCCGAATTCTACGGAAATGACGCCATGATCGATCGAAACTGGACCAATCACCTTCAAGAGCAAAGACATGTCATAACAAGATATGCAATACATGGCTTCCACCAACACCTCCTAGATATATAAGGCCTCACAACTGTTCTGGGAATATACTGTGACGTCAAAATCGGGAGGCAAGCTTGAACCTTTTCAGTAATAACACAGCAATGAGTTTGGCCATGTAACGCTGAAATTAGAAGAGTTTTAATTCGTTTAATGGTGCCAATTGTTAATACCGTTGTACGTAATGGTACTGATGTGTTGCGTACTCAACTTTAAGGAGAATTCCGGCAGTGATAACGAAGTGCATGCATTAAGTTTACGAAAGACGAGGTTATGCGGCAGATATGTTTACGTGCAATTCCAAGACAAGACTACAGATTTACTAATAACTCAATGGTGAGTAACTATTATTATTACATTCTCACACAATCATAATGAGTATAGGCCTTTGACGTATTTAACTACACGCAACAGCTGGTGATATGTAGGCATATTTACTCTTTAATGATATAAGGTTATGTTATATCACAATCATGGGATACATTATTTCAACGGTATTATTATTATTATTATTATTATTATTATTATTATTATTATTATACGCATTAAAACATACCACCTACACAGGGGCGTAGCCAGGGGGGGTTACTGGGGGTTAGAACCCCCCCCCCCCCATTGAACTTTCACAAAAAGAAAATAAATAGAAACTGACAGTAAACAATAAACTTCTTTTATGTGATCAAGATAAACTCCCTGCAATCTACTGCTTGTTGAGAGTGTTTGCCACCCTACCTGTCACCACTGCAGCCAGTGAGAGATCATTTTCAACATTAAGACGCCTTAAAACCTACTTCAGAAATACCACAAGTGAAAGTCGACTCAACGGGTTGGCTCCCTTGAACATTCACAGAGACATAGTTGTAAAACCAACAGATGTATTTTCTAGGAAGCCTCGAAAATTAGATTTTAGATTGTAAACTGAACATACCGTTTGAGATAAAACTGCTGACCTCGATCATATTGTTCTTGTTCTGTATTTTAAAGTAAGAATTTTGTAGTGTATTGCAATCTGAATATCACATACAGTAATTCACTCTTCTATCAGTATCCTTATGACAGTCATGCATGCGCGTACCAGACACGCACAAGCACAAGCACTTTCATTATGTTATATCTTAATTTTGTAACTGCAACCCCCCCCCCCATTGGCCGATCCTGGCTACGCTACTGCAGGAGCTGCTGGTGTAGGCCGATTCACTCTGTAAATGCACGAATTTCGCTCACGGTGATACATTATTTTACAGGTATGCCACAGACATTTCAAAGTCGGTGATATTTTATGGGAAGTAACTGGTACTGATCCTGCCAGAATGTGACTATAAATATGATGGGCAGTTGGAAAAGATATAAGCCACTGCTGTCTCTGACAATCATGGTCTTGGAAGAGGAGTAGTTAAAAGAACCAGGCAAAAATGTAGAATAGAAAGGAGCAATAAACAGAGCCATTGAAGATAGTACATATCTCATACACAGAATTTCAACACAGCTGAAAAGTACAATAAACACGTTGTTACCTGATGGTTGTTGTACTGTGATGAAGGGAACGTATGTAATTTTTCAGTACGTCGATACATCACGGCAACCATACTGCATGGCATATGTAATCATCTTATAAGACATGGCCTTTATTATAAACGGGTTTTATTAAAGTAAAAATAGTTCTAATGTATATGTGGACAAAATTTCTAATATAAATGCGGTATATTCTTTAGTTACAAAACATCATAGCTGCATCACAAGGAATGAGTGTAACAATGTGTAGAAAGATTCAATAAATAAGTTAAATCTAGTCCTTTTTGGTGAATTGGACACCGAGGATGATGTCCCCACAGTTAATTTAATAGCCATAGTTAAAACATTTCTTAGTTCATAAAGGAGTATGTGCATGATTTTCTTGTTATTTGTTCAACCTTCTGTCTGATATCTCCTCATGTTTACAAATTTATGGCCGACCCCGTGGTGAGGGGATATAATGCCTGCCTCTTACCCGGAGGCCCCGGTTCGATTCCAGGCCAAGTCAGGGATTTTTACCTAGATCTGAGGGCTGGTTTGAGGTCCACTCAGCCTGCGTGTTTACATTTGCGAGCTATCTGACGGTGAGATAGCGGCCCAGGTCTAGAAAGCCAAGAATAACGGCTGAAAGGATTCGTCATGCGGAACCCAAGACACCTCGTAATCTGCAGGCCTTCGGGCTGAGCAGGATCAAGGCCAAGCCCTTCAGGGCTGTTGCGCCGTGCGATTTTTACAAATTTATGAGACAGTAGCAATTTAATGTTGCCACAATATGTCAATACTTTTAAAAGAGTAGGCTCCAGTCCGAATGGTAGTCCAATATTAGGTTAGAAACTTACATACTTTCTGGAATACATAAAGGTTTCGAACAGAATTACAAATTAGTAACATCGATGGTAGGTGAAATTCTCATTAAACCATACATGAACTTCAAGAGAGGAAACATTGTAGGCTCATGTGCAAATACTGCCAGTGATGCTACATCAGCTTAGATGTTAGGCCTATGCTAATATTATACGTGCTAGTTTTCTTTTAAGATCACGTAATATCTATTTAAATTGAAATATGTTTGTAACATTCTGTTGTGATGTTAGCAGTTCGGCCTAAGTGAGTTAACACTGCAAAATGCTGTCGTGTTTTACAACTGTCTGCTGTTTATCTTTAATGGCAGAGTCACTAAAATACGGTAATAACGACAGTATAATTCAATATCCTTCAAATTTGAAACACTATTTGTTAGTAAATAAATTATTCCATTGGCAAAAAATATTAAATTCATGTCTGTGTTTAACTATGTTCCGCGTTTCTCTGCATTGCCATCGCCTCCGTAGCGTGACGTCACTACGCTGTTGTTAGGCCTTATTATCTAGGAGGTGTTGCTTCCACCACAAAATATGCGCAAAGACAATATTCCACAACCCAACAGATGACTGTGTTTGTACACTGTGTAAGGAAAAGTGCGACCGCTACCATCTGCTAAAGTGCAAGAACAGAATAAAGACTCTAACAGAATACAGCACAATGTAAATTGGCACAACAAACTCAATACTCATTCGAGTGCTCCTTATATAATTATATTTAGGTAATCTTCCAAAACTAATAAGCACTCCCATGTGTAGGAAAGATAACACTCGCAAATGACGTGCTTTGCTTGCAATGTTTAGTTTTCTTTCAAAGAATATTGCCGTACATAATGTGAAATGAGATATTTCAAACGAGAATATATAGTATATTGAATTATAGGTTAACGTGCGGATACGACGTCAACTTTTACCTAATGTAAATTGATACAGGCTTAATATCTTCATGCTTTGATAAGAGAAGTAAAATGATAGTTGTTGATCCATATAATATGAATTCTGATGAGATATTGAATATAGTGAATCGAGCGGTACTCTGAAAAGAATTAATGATGTTTATATTCACGGTGAGCTCTTATACGTCGGGAATATTGAGGTAAGACTTGTGAATGTTATAAATAATATATGCATTGAGATATTAGACGTGGAATTATGATTAATACGACGACGAATAAGGAATTGATGTCCGTTTATTTCAAGCAGTTATGGATCAGGATATATTTGACGCATATAGCGATATGTAATATGGCTTGTCTTATTATTTGAGTTATTGACATTTGGTTAGTGAACTTGCAGATTGGTAATAATGTACGATCCTCAAAAATAACCCTAGATAACCTATAGTAGAGCATAATGACGGCATTTTCTAAGAAAATTTTACATGTTACTCAGTATTTAAAATGACTTAAGTGGGAACAGTAAATCATTGACGGTAGTGTCTTCATACTGTTATGTTACTGCTATTTGCGAGTGTGGAAGTTTCATCAACGGTAGCCCTTGACCATTAGCACTCATTGATTGGATTTATAAAGCATTTCGACCTTAATTTGACCTAGACATAAACTTATTGAGATTTTATTGAACAATTATTACATATTTCTTAGGGAATATTTTGAATATGTCCAAGTATGATCAAATATATATATATTTTTTATGTTCATTGGTATATCAGCCTAGGTAGCAATTGAAAGCTACACATGTGAAACATTGCTTACTCCATCTACGTTATTAATGATACAATCACAAAAATGAAATAATGTTAGGATGAGACACCAAAAAGAAGCATTCTTTAAATACATGGCCGAACAAACCTTTCAATAATTACGTACATATGTAGAACATAATATTATGTAATCATTTAAGATCTTGATAAAAGTTAATAACAAGTTAGAATTTGATATTTAAGGAGAATTTGAGAGTTCTATTCCCAGATAATTTCATGTTAGTTTATTCTTAATATAACAGTTCGTTAATTTTGAATTAGCCAGAAGGAATCATAGAATTATTTTATGGTAGTTTAGTGGACTGAACATTTTAATTTTTTTTTATATATGAGACTGAGGAGATGTAGGAGGTAATCCATGTTAGGTCAGGAGAGCTTCCTGAAATGATACAATTCCACTTCACAATTGTTTATCAGAGAAGACGAGACCGTGGATGTTGAAAAAAAAAATATTAATACTGTGAAATGTAAACCAATAATTAGAGTGATACCTTCAAGTCAATATTTTTTTTTAAATTTTTGATGAGATACCTACATGTACATAAGAATCATTTAAATGACAACTTATCATTAGTACAAAAATAATTTTTGAATAAAATTAGTATTTAAGAATTTAACTTATTAATATTATTAATAGGTTATAAGAATAATTTAAGGTAATTTCATATGGAAATGATGAAATTTAAGATTGGTCGTATTTTGAATTATTGACCTGTTAGTCAGGCAAACATGATGGATATATTTGAGGTGCGTATCTCAGTCGGATTCACGTTTAAAAAAAAATACAACATTTTAGTTTGAAATAGGATAATCCCTGAGTTGTATGGCATAGCTAGCTGGAGATTTTCTTGAACGCCGGCGTGTAGTTGATTGGAAGAGAGACTGACACCCCAGTGAAGAGTAAGTCGGTTCAGTATACAGAGAGATACAAAACACCTAAAAAATACCATACAGAAATTTATAATGTCAAAGTCCTTCGTGGGGTGGACATTGATTCTGATCATTATATTTCAAAGATTAAAATCAAGTTAACCCCAAGAAAACATCACAAACCATCTAAATTCACTAGAAGGAGGAAATATAACCCCAGCTATTTAATAAATAATGCTGTGTATACAGAGATACAAAACACCTCTAAGCAACAAACTGGAAACGATTATTGAAAAACTAAAAAATTGCTCCTATGAAAAGGAGAAAGAAACACCTGGTGGAATGAGGAATGTGATAGGGCAATACAGAAAAGACAAATTGCTCCTATGAAAAGGAGAAAGAAACACACCTGGTGGAAAGAGGAATGTGATAAGGCAATACAGAAAAGACACAAAGCATGGCTAAATGACCAACAAAAGAAAACCGCACAATCTCAAGATGAACTAACTACTGCTAGAAGACAAACGGCCAAAGAACTTAGAAGAATCAAAAGAGACCATAAAAAAAAAGCTAGCTAAATAGATAGATGAATTTATTCTTGAAAGAATTTTACTTATAGATGAATCAGCAAACAACATAAGACACGAGACTATTACAGGACAGGGTATACTCCACCTACACTCATGATGAGAAATAAACGAGGACAACTAACACACAATAATCAAGAGAATGCCAACATTCTAGCTGATCACTTCAAAGAATTACTAAATGCTGAAGACCCAAAAGAATACCTAGAATTTTCACCTGATCCAAAAAATAAAACACGCTTAGACAAGGTTATTCCACCAGACTTCCATCAGGTACTTCAAGCGATTAATTGTCTCTAGAATTATAAAGCTGCAGGAGAAAATCAAGTGGTTGCAGAGCTGTGGAAGAATGCAAATAACCACACACTTCAAAACCTACAGAAACACATCATAGACATATGGAACTCTGAAAAACTGCCTGCACAATGGAATACAGCTATAATTCATCCAATACACAAAAAGGGGATAGACTGGATCCAAATAATTACCGAGGGATCTCTCTACTTGATATCACATATAAGATCCTGTCTAGAATTATCCTCACGAGAATTCTAGCTGATCACTTCAAAGAATTACTAAATGCTGAAGACCCAAAAGAATACCTAGAATTTTCACCTGATCCAAAAAATAAAACACGCTTAGACAAGGTTATTCCACCAGACTTCCATCAGGTACTTCAAGCGATTAATTGTCTCTAGAATTATAAAGCTGCAGGAGAAAATCAAGTGGTTGCAGAGCTGTGGAAGAATGCAAATAACCACACACTTCAAAACCTACAGAAACACATCATAGACATATGGAACTCTGAAAAACTGCCTGCACAATGGAATACAGCTATAATTCATCCAATACACAAAAAGGGGATAGACTGGATCCAAATAATTACCGAGGGATCTCTCTACTTGATATCACATATAAGATCCTGTCTAGAATTATCCTCACGAGAATTCAAGAACAGCTCGGCCAAGAACTTGGAGAGTATCAGGGAGAATTTCGACCTGGAAGAAGTTGTCCTGACCAAATCATTAATCTTAAGTGAATTATGAACCATCAAAGAAAGAGAAACAAAAAGCTAGTTATTACTTTTGTTGACTTCCAGAAAGCATATGACAGCATTCAACGCAAGTCATTACTTAAAATCCTTAAAGAATTTGGGTTACACCAGAAACTCATTAATCTCGTTGGTGTTACCCTCAAGAACAATAGTGCAAAAGTTAAATTCCAAGGAGAGTTGTCTGAATCATTTGCAATCCGGACTGGACTTCGACAGGGGGATGGTCTCTCACCAATATTGTTTAACTGTGCATTGGAGAAAGTCATGCGAGAATTGTCTAAGAAATGTCAGCCAAACATCAAGATTGCCAAAAATATCAAACTTAATTGTCAAGCATTTGCAGATGACCTTGCGATACTTGCAAGTAGTGTGGAAGATGCTAAACTCCAAACTGAAGAATTAGAACGACTAGCAGCAAGAATTGGATTACAAATCTCCTTTGAAAAGACAGAAATGATGCCATCCTTCAAAGTGGAAACATCACCTATCACACTGACTAATAACAAACAAATTAAGGTTGTTAATAAATTTAAATATCTTGGAGAGACTATAAATTGGAACTTAAAAGAGAAAATATCAGTTGAAAATAGAATTACCAAATTAAAACAAGCATAACACATTACTTGGCCAACCTACAAGAAGAAATCTCTCTCGATAAATGTAAAATTTAAACACTACAACTCCATTATTAAGCCTGAAGCAACCTATGCTAGTGAAACCATATTCAATTTGAATACGAAATCAACTACAGATAAATTACAGAAAATAGATAGATGAATCATTAGAACTTAACAAAAAATACCAAGTAGATGGACAATGGTGATTACTACCTAATGAAGTTGTATACAAGGAGACTGAGTCTATAACAGATACAATGCAGAAAAGATGAGTTGCTTTTTCCTGTCACATATCACGACTACCAGAAACTAGGATACTCAAACATTTATTCAGCTACTTTTGGAATAGTAAAACTAAAAATCACTGGTTCAAAGAAGTCCAAGAAGATTTAAATGAATTAGGCTTGACAATTCAACAAATTGAAAACAGAGAAGAGAAGAGGATCCTGAGAAATAATGACTGAGACTTAAACTGAAGACCTATTGTTGCGAGCTGTTTGAGCTTACCTTACGTAAAAAAAAAAATTCTCCCCTTCGAATTGGTGCTCTTTTCTACGTCTGCTGTTACGAACTGTCGGCTTCCTGGCTGCTTGTACTACTGCTGTCACTGCTCGCCTGCATGGCGCATCCACTCTGATGTCACGCCTATAGTATGTTCTCGATCTACCCAGCTGGCATATATATATAGCCTTGTGTCGTTCATTCGGCAGGTCAGTTGTGGTATAACCTTGTTAAAGACAGTGGGAGCTGGAACTCTGTACACGGCTGGACCGTGTCCATTTTACTTGTAAACTTCGTGCTGGACTTCTGTCAAGGGTGAGCAGACACTGTTTCTTTCTATCATTTAACGTGCCCTACCTTGCTGTACTTGGGCTTCGCCGTAGTAACGAAAATTGAACTTTGGTCCCTTCAGGACGCATCTGAGTATTCGTGCAGCGCAAATGTTCTGCCTTTTGGACATTTATATTCCTAAAATGTGGTGTAAAATGGTGTACTGGACAGCTGATCTAAAATTCTAGCCCATACACATTCCTACCTTCTGAGATGAACTTTTGCATCGCGTCTGTTAGTGGGGGACTTGGCGGCTTGATCCTTATCCTATCCCATTCCTCCGTTTCTTATTTCCTTGTTTTCTTTTCTTATCCCATCTATCTGTTAACTCTGCGTATAAATGGTGCTTGCTCAGAAGATGTGTTCGGCTAATTTAATTTGTATGTTCATCGGTTAGCTTCAATTTTATTATCGCCTCTGCGCATGCATGTGTGTTTTAATCCCTTCTGGGATCACTTGTTAGAATTCCTATTTTTTCTCTAATCTACCAAAAGGATCACTCCCTGGATTGGAGATTGGTTTATTTCTATTCTGAATCTCTAGAATTGTTTGGCATGAGGTTACATTTTTTGATGTCCTATTGTAAACATTGTATCAATTTGTGAGCTTATCTAGCAAGGGTATGACACTACCAACTTTGTATTCTACTGGCACGAGCCTGAAACTTTATTTGATGTACCTCCCTTCTAGCGTATTGTGTAATATAATGCAAAGAAACTGATTTCAGAATCTATGGGTTCCCTCCCCCTTTTTCTCTTTCCCCTAATTGAAGTGTCGGAACATATGTCCAAAGGTTGTAGTGATTGGTGCTTAGGAATTCGATAATGACGATGTAATCAAATCTTGTATCACCTACGTGTTTTAAAATCAAAATGCTTTTATTACGCCATATGCTGGTTCATACTATTTGTTCTGATGTAAAGATAATTTGTTACCCCTTTGAGATTGGTATAATATATTTGTTATTTTCAAACTTGTTTTCCAAAATTCTCTTTCACGAGTTCCTTTCCCCTATTACTTCTGTTTTCACGTGCACCTACCACGGCAATTCTCTTGGGTAGGGGCCCTTTAACTTCTTTATGCACATATATGGAGCTCTGAATTGCACTGTTAACGGTAATGTTGACACGATGTATTGAACTGTTATATTCTCATGTTGCACGCTTCTCGGCACTCTGCGCGCTTGTGTAGTCAGTTCTGAGTACTTTGATATCTTGTTGTCTAGTATCCCGATCAAGGGCACTCTCCTAAAAACAAATCTCAATTACAACGCTATTTCTAGCAAGTTGATAGTAAGCAAAGACTCTATCAAGTACAAAGAGCGTTACACTATACACGCAAATACAACATAACTGACGAAAAATGGGCAGCCAGGTCAGAGAGAATGAAACATTTCTGGGAGCAAAAGAAGAAACATCAACGAAATTTGTAACCAATATTCATAAGACTTGACTGTATACAGATTGATTTCAGTGCTCCAATGTGGGCGTAGAATAAATAAAAAATAAAAAACATGTAAATGTACACTGTATTCAAAGAACACTACTGCTCATTATGGAGATATAAATGTAAATATAATGCAGTGGAAGTGCTAATTTGAAATTTGGCATGAATTGGTAACTTTGAATTTATCTGATGGTACTACATTGTGCTTGTCCTCTTCCATGCTGCCTGGGTTATTTTCCCCAATATCTGAAGAATAAGAAGTATAGTTATTAGGGTGATTTGGAGCTGCATCAAGGCTTGATAAGACAGTTGAAGGAATATTAGTACATTTACCTTATTCATTTGCAATGGAATCAATTTCACACTTTTCTAAATAAACTATTCTCTTGTTTGATAAATTTTATTTTAGTGTGCTGATACAACTGTATATGACTAATTAAAGTAATAAGACAACTAGACCGCCTAGATGTTTCACAAACAATAAACAGCAACAAAACAATCAGCAATTATTATGGAAACTTGAGACGACTGCACGCTTATGGCTATACTAGCAAACTGCCATCTCGGACAACGGTGCTGCTGCTGTGTGGCGGGGCCACGACTCTCTTCAATTGATTTACGGGTAAAAGCAGAAGAGGTCACACTTCTTCTTTTTCTTCTTCTGTATGTTATGTCTAAGGTATATCAGGCAGACTTTGCACTCCATTTCAAAAATAAATTTCAATCTTATACCATGCAAAATTGTAAATGTTACCATTTTTATTTCAATGTGAGAGAAAGTCTCACAAGCAACCATCAGTGTATTAAAGTAATCTGCAATGTTTTATGCCTTTTCTTTGGGGGAGGGGGGGTTCAACAATTTTTTTTTAAGGCTATTTCCATTTCCTCATAAACATAATGCCTCTGGTAGATTTCTCCTTACTGTTCACCATTTTCCACACTCGCGACTGTAGGAAAACAGCAGTAAGATTATTCACCAGGTTGGCTGGTTAATCCCAGGTCAGTTAAGACAGATTCCTCTCTAGTCAGATTTTAGAAGGGTGGAACATTCCATATCATGCAATGTTAGTATGTAACAAATCTCTGATGACACGTTTGGAGTTTACCAACCAAAATGAATTACAACTAAGTAATAAGTCATCCAGCAGAATCCCAGTTCCTCAGTTAGCTGATAAAGTGAAACGGAAAATCAATGTTGACAAGTAGGCATCCTAAAAGAAACGAAATCAAAATAACTGCAAAGGGTAGTTCAGGCCATACAATTACAATTATTATTACTCAAAAGTCAATGTGTTTTATAAAAATTCAAAACCCAACCCTGAAATCTTAACATTACCAGTTTTCTGGTGAGAAGCTCACATGGTGGTCATGGTTAATATTCTAGAAGGGCCACAAAACCAGATTCTTTTATCATCAGTTACAACTGTAAGTTGAAGATACAAGAGATACATACCTCTCAGTTAAACAGATTAGAGAATCTGGATAGAAATATTGGGTAGATGCATAAGTTAGTGTGGTATTCTTTTGGGTTGGCAACAATGCGGCGCGAAGGGATTGCTTATCATTATTCCGTCGTTTTAACCGAGTCTGGAGTTTGTGTGTTGTGAAACAAAGGTTTTCTTGATTGTGAACGTATTATTTGTGTATATTTCAGACAAACAAAAATGGTTTTCCCGCTTTTGAGCAGGTCGGTTTGACTTGTCTGACCTTCAGATTTTGACGAAAATCGTTTGAATGCTTCATGAGAATCCTCGTCAAACAACGTGCCAAAGGCGCAAGTTTTTTAATGTGATCAGTCAACTATTGTACGCCATTTGCATTCGATGGGTAAGGTACAGAAACTGGGTTTATGGGTACCATATGTGCTACGTGACAGTAACAAAAATCAACGAGTAAACATCTGTTCATCATTGCTTGCCCCGCATCAGTTGGCTTGTGATAGGCACGAAGCATTCCTTTCAAACATTGCCACCGGTGACGAGAAATAGTGCCTGTATGTCAACATGAAGAAGAGGAAAGAGTGGCTCAGCCCATCAAAAAAAGCAACTCCCCGTGCCAAGGATAGTGCCTATCCACAGAAAATCATGTTGTATGTTTGGTGTAACAAAGATGGCATTCTTCACCATGAACTTCTTCCGAAAAATGTAATGATTACCTCTGCTGTGTATAGTGACCAGCTAAGACAACAAAAGACGAAGACAACAACAACCAGTCTTATGATCCGTGATAACACTCATCCGCTTACAGTGCATTTGACCAAAGGTGTGATTGCTGAACTTAGCTGGGAACCTCTTCCTCATCCTCCGTATTGCACTGACCTTGCCCCCTCAGATTTTCATCTTTTCCGCTCTCTTTCTAACCACATTCAGGGGCAAGTGTTTCCTGATGAAGCTTCTCATGTTCAATGGCTAACAGTTTTCTTCCAGTCAAAACCAAAACAGTTCTACAGGCGAGGCATTCAAATGCTACCTGAACGTTGGCAGGTCGTAGAGAGTGGAGGTGAATACATCACTGAGTGATTGTGATTGCGAGTTACAGTGCGTGACAGTGACAGTAAAATAAATATAAAAAATAAGAACCACATAAACTTATGCATCGACCCAATACACTAATCTCACGTTTCTATTCTATGGAAAGGAATCCGCATCATCTTTGTCTACATGAATTGGCTTTAAACTTCACGTTAAGCTCTCTAAACTCAAAATTAAATAGCTTGAAATATCTACAACTTACAAGAAAGTTATTAAAAATAATTCCAGAATATAAGAAAGTTCTCATATCCAATTTTCAATGGTCACAGGCAGAGAGTGCAGTATATTTACCAACAATAAACATCATGTAATTACCTCTATTAAATTATAAATTAAATTCTTGGAACATCTACGCTTTCTGTCAATTAGGAAGGGGGGAAAAAGAAAAAAGGAAAAATGTGGGGGTAGGGGAGAAGAAAAGAAAAAAGGAAAGCTATATTGGATTTGCCATCATCCTTATACTCTGGAAAGTCATATTTTAAAGCAATTTCTGAACTTTTCCATGTGAGGAGAGGGACGAAGACAAAAACAGAGTTAAAAAAAAGCCTTTAATTGATATATACATATATTAGTAAAAACATGGCTACATATACTCATTATGAAATGGATAAATATAAATATTATACACACCATTAACTCTAATAATTATCTTCAGAAGTTTTGCTAACTACAAACTGCAACTAAAACTAATTTTACAATATGGCTGATATTTCAGCAACGCAGCACAATGTTTCCAGAAATTTCATGTAAAAGTCATAAACTATCACTTTGAAATGCAACAGAATAAAGAATACGAGGAAACAAATTTAAGATTTTCTTGATATAAAGGAGCAATTATTTCTATACAAATGTACATGTATAAAAATATATGAAATTTACATAAACAGTTTAGGATACACCAAAGAAAAAGGAGTCACAGTAACCACTATAGCAGATTACCAGCAAGTGAGTCTAGAATTTTATGACAAACAGCCAACCCCTTTGGCCTATAGTCCTATGTATTAGATGAGTGAAATTTCACACACAACTAGTTTCACTGAATTTATAAACTGATAGCAATAATCTTTATGATACAAAACAAAGGAGATGCTTACATTCCAAGAAGATCTGGCCAATGGCTAAAAACTGTGCTAGATGATGATGATATTTTCTGACCCAAAATGATTCAATTTACTTATTCATATACAGGGTGATTCACAAGGCTGCGCAAAAATAAGTAGCCCATTCAGGGGTGCAAATACAACAACTTTTGAATAAGGACATACATTCTAAAACGCTGTGACAATCCAAGCCTGGGAACATCAGGAATGACATAATGGTCGGGATATTTACAGCATTTAATGAGCTTAGTATGATGTGTGTATAATTGGTAAAGTGCATTAGAGTTTACTATGCTAATGTGATGCCTGCCATAAATGTGGTAGGCGACAGTTAGCAAAGTTTCTGTAAACATCATTCAAGTGTCCAGTGTCTACCCTCACTGTGAGCACAAATTACTATCATTTCAATTATTGTTAATTCTGCACTATTTAAATGTAAAGCATTTTGGAAAATAAGATAAGTTTTCCATTATGGTTCTTAACATTCCCCGTCTTGCCCTGACAGAGGATTTCGTTCTAGACTATTCATTCCTATTTGAAAGTTGTTGTATTTTGATCCCTCTGTGGGCTACTTCAGTTTCTGTGCAACCTTTTGAATCACTCGGTATAAGGTAGTTTAGTAGATCTCTAACTTGAAACGGGTGTATTCAAATAATTACTGAAGTAAGTATGGCATCATTTAAGTTGTAATTCAACAGTGTTGCAGATTTTGAAAATCCTACTGAATACTAAACAAAAGGGTAATATTATAATAAAAAATGTCATTATGTTATATCTAAGGTAGAGTGTCAATCTGCGACATTCCAAGACTGTTAATATCAAGTTATCAAATTGTTACGTGCTCAAGCGACCATCAGCTTGTCACAGCCCCTTCTGTATTACCTCAAAGGAATGACTGAGCCAGCTGGGAGAACTTCCCAGCTCACCCGAGGATATTCTGCGGCTCTTTCTCATTGTTCCCTTTGTCTAGCTTCTCAGGCGATTTCTGTAAGGTACAACGGGAATTTGCAAGCCGAACCCTGAATGTTCTAGTTGCCCCTCATAAGCACAAGGCTGTTGGACTTAGAGAAGTGAAAGTACTCCAGGTAATATTAACGGGCCGGATCAATTTATTTATTTATTTATTTTTATTTTTATTTTTGCAATTGGCTTAACGTCACACCGACACAGATAGGTCTAATACCAATATAATGGTCCGTTATTGGACATTATAAATCTTCCAGCTAACTCACTCTTGGATGCCTGCGTTTCGCCCTCGTGTGCTAAGTTAGGCTCATCAGTTGGGACTTAGCACGCCACCCAAGACGCAAGGCTAGTGCATATCGTAGAGGCCACTGCATAGGCTACTTGAAGCCACCAGCAGTGCCAATGCACTATGAGAGCTATGTCTCATTTCCAAAAATTGATGCCTGCCTGGCCATCAGATAATACAGATGTTGATTCCCAAAGGGAATTTAAAATATTTGTCCCGAATGAGTAAATAAATAATACCAATATGATGGTCCGTTATTGGAAATTATAAATTTTTCAGCTAACTTACTCTTGGTTGCCTGCGTTTCGCCCTCGTGTGCTAAGTTAGGCTCATCAGTTGGGACTTAGCACACCACCCAAGATGCAAGGCTAGTGCATATCGTGGAGGCCACTGCATAGGCTACTTGAAGCCACCAGCAGTGCCATGCACTATGAGAGCTATGTCTCATTTCCAAAAATTGATGCCTGCCTGGCCATCAGATAATACAGATGTTGATTCCCATAGCTCTCATAGTGCATTGGCACTGCTGGTGGCTTCAAGTAGCCTATGCAGTGGCCTCCACGATATGCACTAGCCTTGCGTCTTGGGTGGTGTGCTAAGTCCCAACTGATGAGCCTAACTTAGCACACGAGGGCGAAACGCAGGCAAGCAAGAGTGAGTTAGCTGGAAGATTTATAGTGTCCAATAACGGACCATTATATTGGTATTATAAATTTACTCATTCGGGACAAATAATTTAAATTCCCTTTGGGAATCAACATCTGTATTATCTGATGGCCAGGCAGGCATCAATTTTTGGAAATGAGACATAGCTTTCATAGTGCATTGGCACTGCTGGTGGCTTTAAGTAGCCTATGCAGTGGCCTCCACGATATGCACTAGCCTTGCATCTTGGGTGGTGTGCTAAATCCCAACTGATGAGCCTAACTTAGCACACGAGGGCAAAACGCAGGTAACCAAGAGAGTTAGCTGGAAGATTTATAATGTCCAATAAAGGACCATTATATTGGTATTATAAATTTACTCATTCGGGACAAATATTTTAAATTCCCTTTGGGAATCAACATCTGTATTAACAGATAGGTCTTGCGGCGACGATGGGATAGGAAAGACCTAGGAGTTGGAAGGAAGCAGCCGTGGCCTTAATTAAGGTACAGCCCCAGCATTTGCAGGTATGAAAATGGGAAACCATGGAAAACCATCTTTAGGGCTGCCGACAGTGGGGCTCGAACCTATTATCTCCCAGATGCAAGCTCACAGCTGCGCGCTCCTAACCGCACGGCCAACTCGCCTGGTCGGATCACCTTTTGTGGCGAAAGAAGAGAGACTTGTAAATAGACAGCAATTAGTGAGTGTGGCTATTCATGGTTGATTAGAATTGTGTGTGTAAATTTATTGGGTCATCGTGAAGTAAATTAGAGTAATAAAACAAACACTCTTTTATTTGTAACAAAATTACAGCACGAATCATTTCTTGTGGAAATGTTGGATCAATTGCCATTTAGTTTTCTACCATTCACTATTAGCCCTCTAGATGATTTCAGCCACCCAGCAGCAAACCAGTTGACTATCTTGTTGTTTTCATACTACCCACCTGCTGCCATGCAACTTCCTAGGCTGGATACAGCCAATCATTTCATCAACTCTCACTGGAATAGTGAATTACTGCCAAAGAAATTGTCAAAGCAAAGCAAATTGGCTGCAAATATTAATGCATTGACTGATAACTTTCTGACTGAAGCTGTGGATATGCAATTGTTAAAAATATAAAAATTCAATCCAAAATCCACTTTATCCACTTTAAAAAAGTAAAACATGACGAATAGAATACCTAGCATGATCACTCTGTTCTCTCAACATTGTTGTTGGTGGCCCCGCCAGAATGTGGCGCTGCAATCACAACGAACCAGTTACAACAACACGTGCACCAAATTGACAACGAAGGTAATAGTGTGTGTAAAGTCATGATAATAATTTTAACGCCTATTGAAGGAATTGATTTGTTTTGATATTTTCCAAAAGTCTGTATTAATATCTGTAGGGGCTGCCTGGCCGCGGTGGTAAAGGCATGCTCGGTTCGCCCGGAAGGACGTGGGTTTGAATCCCCGTCAGGAAGTCGTAAAATTTAAGAAATTAGTATTCCACTTCTGGAGATGCACATGGCCCTGAGATTCACTCAGCCTACACCAAAAATGAGTACCAGGTTAATTCTTGGGGGCAAAGGCGACCGGGCGTAGAGCTAACCCCATCAAGTGCCGAGGTTATGGATAGTGGAAGCCTTTACCTTCCACCCCTCCAAGGGGCCTTCATGGCCTGTATGGAGATGACTTTGCTTTGCTTTGTATTAATATCTGTGCAGTGCTTTGTGTGTGCAATTTCAACAAATGCCATACTCTTTCGTTCCTGGTTATAAATTGGGTAACAGAAGGAAGCCGCCAAAAGAAAATAGTCTGTTTGCAAAGTGGACAAGAGTTATTTCTTGGAAAGATAAGCAATTACATGTTATAATTCTCATGTTTAGGTCTGTATTGAAATGTACAATGAAGTCAAATAAATATTAAAATTTATTTATTCCACCTGTTCAATACATAAAAAAAGATAATGAATTAAATAAATAAAATTATAGGGACATGTTTCACCCTTTAATTATGGGCATCTTCAGCCTTAATCTCAAACTGAAAGTTGATTAATCAGGTACCTGATTGTAATTAACTTACATATGAATGTGAAGGAAATGTTGGAAATGTGCGAAATGGTTGACAATAGCTATGAAATTCTTAATATCAGGCCTTAATAAAGTCTAAAATACAAATATTCGTAAAATTATATACTTTCTTGAATATAGTTAAGAAATTCTTGAAATGAGGCCTTAATGAAGTTTAAAATACAAGTAGTCGTGAGTTTATATACTAGAGGAAACTTTTGTATCTTAAACAGATTGAATGTCACTATAATAGTCACATCAAGTGGGGTTTATAATAAATGTGAAAAGATAAAACTGTAGTTTTCTAGAAGCATGAGAGAAGAAGAGTGCTTGAGGGTAAGCTGCTTCTAAGCAAATCTCACCAAACTATTAATGCTACAATTTGATTTTTTATACCATCAACCCTTTACAGAACACCTTTTAGCGTAATTAACTGAGTCCTTATTGAACTTTATAATTTTGGATGTTTACTGTCACACTTTCCCTCGCTCTGGCATCAGTTCAAGAGGAAGGCTAATTTTCCTCCTCACGAAAGATAGACTATAGACTGGTTCTAACTTACCCCACTTGATGCGACTATTATAGTGACATTCAATCTGTTTAAGATCCAAAAGTTTCCTCTAGTGTATAAACTCACGACTACTTGTATGTTAAACTTCATTAAGGCCTCATTTCAAGAATTTCTTAACTATATTCAAGAAAGTATATAATTTTACGAATATTTGTATTTTAGACTTTATTAAGGCCTGATATTAAGAATTTCATAACTATTGTCAACCATTTCGCACATTTCCAACATTTCCTTCACATTCATATGTAAGTTAATTACAATCAGGTACCTGATTAATCAACTTTCAGTTCGAGATCAAGGCTGAAGATGCCCATAATTAAAGGGCAAAACATGTCCCTATAATTTTATTTAATTCATTATCTTTTTTTGTGTATTGAACAGGTGGAATAAATAAACTTTAATATTTATTTGACTTCAAGATAAGCAATTGTCGGTCAAAAGCAGAATATGTGACTTGCATTTTTTAGCAGATTAAAGGCAGACTGTTTCATTGTGAACGGTGAAAACTTTGAACTTCCTCATGTGAGGTGGAAATTAAAACCAATTAAAACCAATTTTCCCAAATTTACCGAAATACCTATCCACTCAGGTAAAACTGCAAAAGGCAATCAGAAGGAAAAGGAATGAAGACAGTATCAAGAGGATAAGGAACAAGAATTACAATGCAAGTGAAGCAGTAATATTACATACTATCCACTTCATTCCGTATCGATATTGTAATCAAATAAGAATTAAGTAAAAACTTTTCCACCTGATGATCAGGTGGAAAAGTTTTTACTTAATTCTTATTTGAAGCAGTAATGACAATACTAAACAGTAAAGTTCAAGGTCAGCCTAGCCATAGTCAAATTCACGGCCAGTCTAATTCTCCTACCGATGCCCAAAACCCAACAGTGTCTCTCAAAAGGTGACCAAAGAATGCAACTCGTAATTTAATGTGAGGTAAATGTCTTTGTTCTCAGTCAAAGCTAGGATTAATTTCCTACAGGGGCAGAATAAGAACATGGAATGTTTAACATTTTATGTCAGTGTCCACCAACTGGCTGATGAGTGACGTCGGAGTGCCCGTGTGACATAAGAGTGCAGAGTGTGACGAAGGGACTGCCTCACTTTGTAGCAGGTATGTGCTGTGCCGTACAGAGTTGTGCTAATAGTGGTACAGTCCACTACATAAGCATGGATGAACCGAGCACTTCACAGTGCGACAAGCTATCTATGCTTCTGATCTTTTTATCTTTATGGGAAGATCTACATTTATTTGTTAAAAATGATAGGAATGAAAATGAAAATCTACAACCTGTTTTCCAGTCACTGACCGGGTCAGGGATGGAATGAATGAAGCAGATATAGGCTATTAGTACGATGGGGTCGCCACTCCCAAAGTGATTTATTAATGACTGATAGATGCAATGAAATGAGAATGGAGAGTGTTGCTGGAATGAACGATGACAGTGAAAACCGGAGTACCCAGAGAAAAACCTGTCCCGCCTCCGCTTTGTCCAGCACAAATCACACATGGAGTGACCGGGATTTGAACCACGGTATCCAGCGGTGAGAGGCCGACGCGCTGCCGTCTGAGCCTCGGAGGCTCACAAAAAAAAAATTATAGGAATGCTACACCTAAATGTTTAGTTTGTAGAAAAGAGCTACAGTATGTAAAAATATATAATTTACAACGTCACTACAGTTTGTTGATAAATTTAACCATAATAGGTTAATATGGTTGTTTGTTCCTGTATTGACTTGACTGGTGGTAATAGCAGGAGGGCAATGGTAATGCTGACATCACTAATGAAGGGAATGGATGATTTTCCCAAAACATGTATGGTAAAATAAATAGTTTTCTATCATTATAAGGTGTACTGACAAGACGGACTCAAGTAAAACTACATATTTTAAATAGTTCTGTAATAGATTCACTACAGTTTGTATCACACTACACGTTATGATCAGTATCAAGGCAAAGAACAGGTATGTGTAATTGCAGAACTGAAAGATAAATTGAATAACCCTGTCGAGCATTCGATCAGTGAGTTAGCAGTTCGACTGAGTTTTAAAATTTCATATTTAATTGCAACTCCGAAAACCATAAAAGTAGTTTGTGGGACGTAAAGCAAATAACATTATAATTTAATTGCAAAGAAACAAATCTTTCAGTGACGGTGAATTTGTGAAGGAACATTTAATTCTAGCCGGTGAGGAGTTTTGACCAAATATCACTGAAGAGTTTGAAGTTACCAGCTTGAATCCACAGACAGTGTCGAGAAGACCTCTCTGACGATGTCCTCCTACAATTATTACAACTGACGAAAGCTTCTGGGCATAGGCTACTCCTTAGCAATTGACGAGAGCACACATATTTCTGACACGGCCAAACTAACCATTTTCATAAAAGGGGTTGACGTAAACCTTACAATGTGGGAGGAACTACTGGATTTATTGCCTATGATGAATACCACGGAAGCCATCGAAATTTTTAACAGTACTGTAAGTGTTGTTGAAAATGCTTCCTTGCCATGGAACAAACTAGTTTCAATAGCAACAGATGTCGCACCTTCAATGGTAGGGCATAATGCTGGAGTAGTTGGGCTCTTAACACAACAGATGAAGACTCTTAATATAGCTCACACACTTATTCCAATTCACTGCATCATACATTTAGAAAATCTATGTGAGAAAAACATTAACATGAATAATATAATGACCACAGTAGTTAGAATCACTAACCTCACAAAATCAAGGGCCTTCTGCCATCGGCAATTGAAGGAATTCCTAGCAGAAAGTGAGAGTGAAATTGGGGATATGCCTTATCATTGTACTGCTTGCTGGTTTAGTCAATGCAAAGTACTTAATGCGGTTTTTCAACTAAGATATAGCTGCATTTATGGAGCAACAAAATGGGTCAGTTCCCAAGTGGATTTGTGACCAAGCATTTCTTGGAGATTTAACAGGTCATTTGAAAATTTTAAATGTTTCTCTCTAGGGAAAGGGTTTAATAATGACAGAAATGTTTGCTGGAGTGAAATCATTCAAATTAAAATTGTGTGTGTGGGAGCATCAGTTTGTAAACAGAACTATTCCAGATTTTCAAAAACTGCTTACAGCGTTTGAATGTGCTACAGCGATAAGTACATCATTATCATAAAACGCCTTTATTCAGGATTTGATTGTAGATTTAAATAATTTGGAGTGCCTGGAAACTGATATTCAACTTTTAACCATGCCATATTCAGTTGTTGCAGATAACGTTGATCCAGTCCTGCAATTAAGAGTTGACAGATGTACAGTGTGATAGAGAACTAAGGGATAAATTTGAAAATAAGAAGGATTTGTGCGACTTTTATATACATTTTTCATTAAAAAAAAGGTTTCCCGAATTAGACAGATTTGCAGCAAGAATATTTTCGATTCCACGTATGCCTCGGAACGACTCTCTTCTATTTTAAAAACAACCAAACCAAAACAGTTGGTTCATCCTATTTTATGTGCTCTGTTTAAAAAGGGTTTTTTTGTATGTAAAGCACAATACTGCTTTCACTTTTCATAATGTTCCACTTTATCTCACGTGTTCTCTTATTAAAGTCCACGGATATTTCTTTGTGGGGACTGAGAATATTATTTACAACTCCCCGACAGTATTATTCACAACTCTAAACAAGTGGGTGTCGTATTTGGTTATTTGTGTATCAGTGTAACCTCCACTAAAACAGTTGACCGTGTAGCGCTGGTGATTGGCTTCACTAGCGCCGCTCTGTGGGAGGGCGCTTGAACTCGGTCAGTGATCTCACTATAGTTCGGTTATTATGAGTTTTGACTTAACGTTTGAGCACTGCCTTTTGGCAGAGGGTAAGTGAATTAATCAACAGCCAATCATAGGCAGCCGATCGCTCCGACAGAGCGCGTTAGACTCCAGTTCCGGTTAGCAGTGTTGTCGATCTGTTGTTTACTGTAACCACGTGCTATCAGCTGTGTGTTTTATTGTG
This sequence comes from Anabrus simplex, assembly GCF_040414725.1. NCBI lineage: Eukaryota > Metazoa > Arthropoda > Insecta > Orthoptera > Tettigoniidae > Anabrus > Anabrus simplex. The sequence goes on from NC_090271.1 coordinate 49,883,839, forward strand.
CTCAGTTCTTTTCGCAGTCTTTGTGCTAGGTTGTTCGTTTATATTTCATAGTGTAGAGTTTATAAATGTATTGTTTAGTATTTTTAATAGTATAGCGTGTTATATTGTAGTAAATAGTGAGACTTAAACTGAAGACCTATACACGCAAACAGTACAACATAACTGACGAAGAACGGGCAGCTAGGTCAGAGAGGATGAAACATTTCTGGGAACAAAAGAAGAAACATCAACCAAATTTGTAACCAATATTCATAAGACTTGACTCTATATAGATGATTTCAGTGCTCCAATGTGGGCTAAAATAAAATAATAAAATAGTGTGTAACAAGTGATCTATTTTATATAGTAGCTTAGTTTAATATTTTGTTCGGTAATTATATAGTAGGTTAATTTTAGGCCCATGTGTGAATTTGATGTTCTGACGCCTATATCTAAGGATGAAGCTCCCAAGAGAAGAAAGCCCTTTGGACGCGGTACTCCAGTAAGGAGCCAGGCCCGGGAAATTGTTTGTAATGTTAGGGAGTCATTCTTGACAAAGCACCAACAATGGCAGCTAGAAAGAATGAGTTGATTAAGTGGTTGAAGGAGCACAATATTTCGGTTCGCGGTGACATGGGGAAGGGGGATCTTATGCCTCTCTTGAAATAAAATAAGCCCCAGTACCCAATTTATGTGGTGGATAGTCAGAAGGAATGGGCATAAAGTAGTTCAGACGATTATGTTGAAGATTTTATTATCTCTTTAGGGTCAAGCGAGAGTGAAACCTCAACAGACGTATCCCTCGACTCCCTCAATACATATTTTACCACTCCCGGACATACCATTGACAGAGAAAGGAAACATAGAACACTATACAGCAATTACAACTCCCCTGCACCTGACAGAGAAAAATTCTACTTTTCACATGTGACACCCTCGCAAGTTAAACAAGCCATATTTAGAATAAAATCGAAGTCCAAAGGGATAGACAACATAGAAATAGAACTTATTAAGACAATAATTGACATAATTTTACCTACTATAACTCACATATTTAACCACTCACTAATGACTGGCACGTATCCTTCCTTATGGAAATCTGCCGTTGTCGTCCCGCTCGCTAAAAAATCACCGCCTGAAGACGTAACTGACTATAGACCTGTGAGCATGTTATCGGTGCTTTCAAAAGCCCTAGAATTCATTGTACACCAACAAGTCTCCAACTACTTGCAAATACACGATATTCTTGACGAACACCAGTCTGGTTTTCGACGTAACCACAGCACTACTACTGCACTACTTAAGGTTACAGACGACATTCGCAATGCGATGGACAAAAGACAAGTTACCATACTAGCTCTTCTTGATTTCTCTAAAGCTTTCGACTCTGTTGACATAGACATACTACTTTCCAAACTATTTAAACTCCAGTTCTCGACAAACAGTCTTCAGTGGATGAATTCATACCTCCGTGGTCGTCTGCAGTGTGTAAGAAACAACAACAATGAATATTCATCCTGGCGATCCGTAGAGGTTGGTGTTCCACAGGGGTCTGTCCTAGGACCGCTTCTATTTTCTGTCTATATAAATGATATTACGTCGTCGGTAAACAGCTGCAGACACCACATGTACGCTGACGATATACAATTATACTTGCACTGTGAACCGGAAAGACTAACCGACGAAATTAAAAATTTCAATAGAGACTTACAAGAAATCTGTAACTGGACTGACATGCATGGACTTAGATTAAATAACATAAAATCTCAAGCTATAATAATTTCACATCCTCGGCTTTGTTCAATAACTATAAGCAAATTCACTTTACCAAAACTTTACCTACAAAATTCACCCATTAATTTCAGTGAATCTGTCAAAGATCTCGGCGTTATGATAGACGAACATCTTTCTTGGAAGCAGCAGGTTACCAGCATCTCCAGGAAAGTATTTGCGACACTCAACTCACTTAGAAGATTCCGCAACATATTTTCTCGAATATTAAAAGAACGCCTTATTTGCACTCTGGTATTGCCTCACTTCGACTACTGTGACGCCGTGTACAACGACCTGACTACTACTCTTAACGACAAACTACAACGCGCGCAAAACGCCTGTGTTCGCTATATATGTGACTTACGTTACTTTGACCATGTTACACCTGCCTACGATGAACTCGGTTGGCTAAAACTCAAACAGCGCCGTAATCTTCATGCTTTATGCCTTCTTCGTCGAATACTCTCCTCATGCTCACCTCCCTACTTGTACAGTCAATTTCATCACCTCTCATCCAATCACAGTTTTGGAACACGGTCAAAATCTGATACACTCTTATCTATTCCACCTCACCGCACCACACGATACACAAACTCATTTGTTATTTCTTCGGCACGACAATGGAATGCACTGCCCGTCTCTGTCAGAGGAGCTTCGCCTGCTAGTTTTAGGCAACTTTGTCACCGCTACCTACTAAGTAATGCTATGGAGATATTGTAGATTTAACCTCCCTCAAACTAGAGACTTTATAATTATAATCCCACTGTTATTACTAAGGATAATAGAAATTAGCTAATCATGTCATAATTGTGTAAATAATCATCATCATCATCATCATCTTCATCATTCTCCTATTTTTTTTCCTTTTTTAATCATAATATTGTATTGTTTAGTAGTTGCAAGATATTTCAATTGTAAGTGTACTTATTTCAATTTTGCACATGTAAAAACAGTCTTTTCTGGTTAGATGGAAGAGAGGGCCTAATGGCCTTAATCTTGCCAGACAAAATAAATCTATTGTATTGTATTGTATTGTATTGTAACAGACGATGACAATGCCGATAGTGACTGGGAAATGAGTGGTATATTCGCTTTGCAGGATTATTTCCTTCGTTACAGGAAACTGAATCTAACAGCAACGCGAGATCTTCTACATGGTTAAGTAGAAATTTAATTTAATTTTTTCACGATTTATCAGTTTGAGCATTGACATATTTTTATCTTGTAGCTTTATCCTGAATGTGTTGTGTATTATTGATCTTATGTGAATCATGTATGTTGCTACAAAGAATAACTGATTATGGGCTTATATTCCAGTATTTACATGTCTGTTTGTGTTGTGTATCGTAAATCAGCTGTTTGTATTCGTAGCAATTTGGCACCACCGGCTGACTTCCGGCTAAATGTCAAGTTGAAACTCATAAAAATGGAACTATAGGTATTCTATTCATCATGGTCAAAGTACAGTAAATTGAAATTACTACGTACAGGATTATTATTCTTGTTGTACCATATCCTCATGTTGGTTGTCATCAGGGCAATGATTCTTGTTCTCAGCAAGGATGTGCATGTAATGGTTAGCACTATTAGCTGTCATCCTCAGCGGCCCAGGTTCAATTCCCGGCACTGCCAGGAATTTAAAAATGGCAGGAGGGCTGGCATGTAGTTAAAATAGTACATGCAGCTCACCTTCATTAGGGGTGTGCTTGAAAAGAGCTGTGCAATTCTGAGATGAGGACACAAGTTTCTCTTTAGCAAGTAGGAAAAGTGTAGGGGGTACTGAGTCCATACCATTCTTGTGGATTCTGTAGCCAAGTTATTCTCCTTCTTTCTCTGCTTCTCCTTCCTTCTACCTTACAAGTTAGCTGAAAGATTCTGTACTTATCATTTCAAATGATATGGCCATAGTACTCTAGTTTCTTCTTTTTGATGTTTTGCAGGACCTCTTTGTTCAGGAGATGAAGTACTACAACCCATCAACTCATGATATTCTGAGCAGGTATTAGGGTCCACAACTTGAAGGACTGAAGCCTTTTGCTGGTGTTCCCTGTTAGGGTTCAGTCCTTGGCACCATAAAGTAAGACAGAGAATATATAACACCGAAGTAAATGGAGATAAAGTCGTCCCCTGTTACAGAGGATTTTACTCATTCTCCTGAACGCAACATTTTCCAGCTGTGATCAAATATGCAACTGAGATACTTAAAGCATTGGACTTGTTCCAGTGACATGCAATCTGCTGGATTAGAATATGTATTAGTGCCAGACAATACGGAATGCTAAATACTACTGTATTTACTCGCGTATTAGGCCCCCTTTTCCCCCACATTTACAGCCAAAAAAGTAAAGGAGAGTCCAATATGCGATACCCTCAAATTTTGTGCAGTAAACACATGATTTCTAGGCTATAAATTGTACATGTATAGTTACTTTTAGTTACTCATATCACGTCATTCGTTTCATCTCATTAATTCCTCTGTGAGGTTGACATCAGGAAGGACATACAGTCATAAAAACTCACTACAAAGATTCGTCTCGCTTCATATTCAACCCTGTTGAGAAAAGGGATAAGGGTATCGTATTATCATATAATGCAATATTGATCCAAAATAACTTAATGGTCAGTCATTTGTCTCTGTCAGTTGAGCAGTAGGCCTACCACACAGTAAACCTGATCACTGCTTTATAATTTGAATTATCATCTTGCGCCACCAATTTCCCTGCTACCGGCGTGTTGTCATTCCAAGTGACGTCATCTTCGCTGTCATCTCCTCAGCCATGCACTGCAATTGAGAGCATTTGAGGTCTCGTCTTTATGAAACTTTTAAAAATAGTTCTGTTCCTGACTATAGAGTCCAAACAGTGTGAATCTATTCCCAAATGGTTTCTGGAGATGGTCTCTGATATTCCCAGTTAGTGAGTGTGTGTAACAGAAACCACTCCTTCAGAATAAAGCCATGCTGTAGGAAGTGAGCCAAACCATCAGCTGATAACTAGCGTATGATACGAGCTGTACTTCCGAATGTAATACCGTACCCAGTGACTGGAAGCATTCTTTTGATAACTGCAGCTGTTGAAAGCCAGACCCTTACTTTTAAGTACAAATCATGCTTGTTCTCTACATTTATTTAATCAGGATTTACCTAAACAGCTGTATATGAGATAAAGAGAGACCACATTGTTTAGGTTAGGTATGCTATCGTCCGGATAGTGCCAAAAGTTCCACGACGGAAAGAATGAAAATAAATACCAGGAAAGTTTGCCGCATTTATGGATAGGCTATCTACAAGTGTGGTGATAATGCGTTTTATTATCATAATGTTTATTTCGCACGTTCATTGTCTCCATTTTTCTTACTAACGTATACTCTAATATGTTTTGTTTGGCGTCTCCAAAAACTGTTAAAAGTAAATGGCGATATAAAATCATTATTATTATTATTATTATTATTATTATTTCTTTCTTTCTTGCAAACCGGCCAAACTTAGGACCAAGCCAATACCACTTCACTTCCTTCTAATCATCCCTTCTTCCTTCCTCTTTCTCCACAATGCCTTCATTCTTTCAGAATGTTGCGCTCTTCTCTCTTCAGTCCATCTTCCCCCTCTGCGCTCTTTCTTTTCTTCAACCAGAACTTTTATGTTGGAAAGTCTTTTCCTGAATTGGTCTCTATCACGACATTCTTCATTTGCAATTCCTAACCTCTCGAGTTCTTCCTTCATCTGCTTGGCATAGGCTATTTGGAGCCACCTGCAGTGTCAATGCACTATGAGACACTTTGTCTCATTACAAAAAATTGATGCCTGCTTGGCCATCAGATGATCCACGGTATGCACTAGCCATGCATCTTGGTGGGTGTGCTATTTACTAACTGATGAGCCCAACTTAGCACACTGGGGCGAAATGATGGCAACCAGGAATGCTAGTTGCTTTACTTCGCACCGACACAGATAGGACTTATGGCGACAATGGGATAGGAAAGGGCCAGGAGTTGGAAGGAAGCGGCCGTGGCCTTAATCAAGGTACAGCCCCAGCATTTGCCTGGTGTGAAAATGGGAAACCACGGAAAACCATCTTCAGGGCTGCCGACAGTGGGATACGAACCCCCAACCAGGAATTATAATGTCCAATAACGGACTATTTATATTGGTATAAACATTTCGCTGGCGGACATTCTTAACTACAAAACACAGACATATAGCATGACTGATGCATGCTTGCATTGCGTGGGTCAGACATGAAACTATTCACGTATTTGTGCGATGTCATCTGAGCTGCAGTAAGTCTACGCTACAGAGGCAGACATTTCTTTACTATGAAACACAGATGTACTACATGACTTAGACGCATGTTTTCATTGCGTGGGTCATACGGACGAAACTATTCACAAATTTGTGTGATGTCATCAGAGCTGCAATAAGAGTTGTACCCGCTTTGAAGCGGAATCATCGGTGTCCTCTGATGAATTACGCTGGGGGCTCTTGTATGTGAGATTCATTTAGTTCATTTTCATCTTGAAAATCCATGGGAGGGGGGGGGGGGGTGTGGAGTCAAATATACAAGTAAATACGGTATTTAGTATGTAAGAACAAGATTTTTGATTTGATTCTGTAAATTTTCACTTCATAAGTAAGGTCTTTGAAAGCAAGCGAACAGAACTTCTGTAACTTATCTTTGATTTATGGTTAGCTATTTACCAATTTTTTTTTTTTTTTTTTTTCATTATTACACACTTCTCCAAAGTCCTCCTTCAGTCCTTTGTAGACTTCTTCCTACACTTTCTCTGTTTCATTTCGGTCCCTGAAAATATTCTCCGCCTTGTCCGACAACACTGGGTCTAGCCTTGATCAGTAAAATAACAAACTCCATATTTACTTCGAACTGGTCATTTTAGCATGTCTACGTTGTAAGAAAACAGCTGGACTAATACAAACCAATGTGTGTGAAGATGTGTATTCTACATTCCTGCATGTACCAGTTCTTCAGTGGCAGTATCCAGCTGCTACCCAGCAGCTGGTGTGTGTGAAAAGTGCAATGCCTTCATGTGGACTACTACTTTAATCGGCAAGAACCAGCCAGCTGAAATCAGTATGTGTGAAAGAGGGCTTATAGCATACACTTTTAAGGTTACAGTTACTGTCGTTACTTCTAAAACCTGTACATGGATTCTGTGAAGTATGGTTACGTGTAATGTCAACTGTGTGTGTGTAGCCTGAGAGCATGCATTCTTTTATTTCCTACCAGCAAGTCTCAAAAAGAAAGCAGGAAATCCAGAATATGACTAAAATCATTCTGAGGGTCTCACATAATGTTTCGTGCAAGACGCAGATCTACCATAACTCTGGGTACCATAATTTTTAAAATATTAGCACGCAACTTTTTACTTTAATATGAAACATATTTTGTATTTGCAAATATTACCGAAGTAGCATTATAATAGGTATAATTATTCATCATCATGGATTCTCCACTCCAGCAGACCATGTATGCGTCGCCATAAGACCTATCTATATCGGTGTGACATAAAGCCACTGGGAAAATAAATAAAACAAACATGCATGGCAATGAATAAGCCACTTCCACAATCTCCTGTCGTGCCACCATCTGTCTTCCAGTATCTTCACCCATTCCAGGCTCCCACTAGTCAGTGCTGGTAGTCCCAAAATTCTCACAAGGTATACTCCAAGACAGGGCATGACAAATCCTGCATGCATGACCACCTCTTTTCATTTGCAATTACTTTTCACCAGAAAAAACTCTTGAATTGGCATATGTTGCAGTACAGTGATTCTGCAGCCATGTCTCCGTATATTTCTCAGGCTTAAATTGGTCAAGTGGTGAGGCATTTGAATGTATGAGGCGTAAGCAACAAACAGTGGTGACCTTAAATAAGTGATGGCTGAAAATGTTATTCATCAAGCTAAACCTTAGATATTCACTGTTACGTGCATAGCTGGAGAGCTAAAACTCGCAGACAGAATGGCAAAATTAAAAAAAAAAAAAGAAAGACAAAGCTGAAGGTATACCCAAGGAATCAGTAGGCATACAGCATATACCCGTATATACCCTTGACTACAGCCCTGCTACTAGCCTAGTCCTTTTGCATCTGCTTCATCCACATCTTGGTCCATCTCTAGGACCTTTTCCAGATACTTCTCTTTCAAAACAGGCTTTGGGTACTCAGCTTAATGTCTTCCTCATCAAGTGACCAACCATTTCAACCTTGACTCCTCCACAATGTCAAGTGCACTTTGTTGCAGTCCTAGTTGGAGGCAGACTGATTTATTCCTATTTCTGTCCAATCTGGTCTTTTGTATACTTCGCCTGAGGAACTTCATCTCTGTTCTGGGCTGTTGTCATTTCTTGTCAGGGTAGCAGTTTCTAGTCTATAGGTTAGGAAGGGAGGCAGGTAGGATTTATATACTGGTAATTGAGCTTCCTGGGGAAACTTTTGTCCCATACAAGCTGTGAGACCAAACTGTAGACGTTTGCATGAAGATGCTTGAAGCCTACTGTTAATTTTTTTGGTTAATCTGTTGTCTTTGACAAATACTGACAAGATATTTAAAGGTCAAGCTGCCCTACTTTCAGCTTTACATTACAGCTTTGCTTTCTCTGCTCATGACCGAGCATTCAGTGATGCTAAAGATTAGGACCAATTTGTGAATAAGCTAAAAATAATTTTAAGGCAATAATAATAATAATAATAATAATAATAATAATAATAATAATAATAATAATAATAATAATAATAATAATAATAATTTATTATTATTTACATATTTTACGCCCACATTGGAGCACTTAAATCAATACATTTGCGTTAATTTCTTCTTTTTCTTCTCCCAGAACTTTCTCATCCTCTCCGACCTGGAAGCCCTTTGTGTGTCCGATATAGTATATTGTTTCTGTTCAAATGTTTTTAGTTTGAGACTTATGCTTTTGTTCTTCAAAATCTTCTTCTCTTTTCTGTCTTTGATTTGTTGCCGAGTCATACCCAATTCTTCCAAATCATCCTGAACTTCTTTGAACCAATTATTATTGATTTTATTTTTCAAAAAGTAATCAAATAGTTGTTTCAATATCCTGGTGTCTGGTAATCTTGATATGTGACAGAAAAAGGAAATTCTTCTTTTACGCATTGTAGATATTATTGATTCACATTCATGATAGACAATGTTGTTAGGCAACAATCTCCGCTGTCCATCAACTAGGTGTTTTTTATGAATTATTGTTCTAAGAATTCTTCTATCAGTTTTCTGTAATTTGTCTGTTGTAGATTTTACATTTAATTTGAATAAAGTTTCACTAGCATACGTTGCCTCTGGTTTAACTATGGAATTATAGTGTTTCAGCTTAGCGTTTATCGAAATAATTTTTTTTTTTTTTAAATAGGTTGGCCAGGTAAGCCTTCGTGCTTGTTTAAATTTAGTTGTTCTGTGTTCTTTTGCTTCTTTTTCATTTGTGTTCCAAGTTATTATTTCCCCAAGATATTTGAACTTCTGAACAATTTTAATCTCTTTATTACTGTTCAGTTGAATAACTGGTAAATCAACTTTAAAAGTTGGCATCATTTCTGTTTTTTCAAATGAAATTTTTATCCCCTTTTTTTCTTTTTTCTTTTTTGCTATAATTTCTAGTTGTTCAATTTGAAATTTAGCCTCTTCTATTATATTTGCAAGTAATGCTAAATCGTCTGCAAAAGCAAGGCAGTTGAGTTATACTTCTACCGATCTTGATAGTTGGTTGGCATTTCTTGTTCCATTGACGCATAACCTTCTCCAATGCACAATTAAATGACAATGGTGAAAGTCCATCTCCTTGTCAAAGTCCAGTTCTTATAGTGAATGATTCTGATAATTCACCTCTAAATTAAACTTTTGCCTTCGTATTTTTAAAAGATATACTAATGAGGTTAACAAGTTTTTGGTGTAAGCCAAATTATTTAAGGCTTTTTAATAATGATTCACGATGAATACTGTTGTATGCTTTTTTTTAAATCTACAAACGTGATGACTAGACCCTTAGTTTGAACTCTTTGGTGCTTCATTATCCATTTTAAACTAATGATTTGATCTGGACAGCTTCTACCTGGTCGAAATCCTCCCTGATATTCTCCAAGTTCTTGGTCGAGTTGTTCTTGGATTCTTGCGTATATAATCTTGGATAAAATCTTGTATGTAATATTAAGCAAGGATATCCCCCGATAATTTGGATCGGAGCGATCACCTTTCTTATGCAGCGGGTGGATTATCGCTGTATTCCATTCCTCGGGAAGCTTCTCTGTGTTCCAAATATCAATGATGTATTTATGTAGGTTTTGAATAGTCTGATCATTAGCATTCTTCCATATTTCTGCTACTACTTGATTCTCTCCTGCAGCTTTGTAGTTTTAAAGTGCATTAATTGCTGTTTTCACTTCTTTGTAAACGGGTGGTATAATCTTTTGTAGTAATAATAATAATAATAATAATAATAATAATAATAATAATAATAATAATAATAATAATAATAATAATAATAATAATAATAATACACAATACAGATACACAATCGTAAGACAGTACTCAATTACAAAAGCCGAGGTGAACATCCCTGGGTGGTGGTCCTAGTAGATTTTCAGGAAGCTTATGACTCTGTGGATGGAGACACCCTTTTTTCCATACTATGGGAACTTGGGTCTGGATGGAAAGACTCTACGATTAGTTCAAGCCACTCTGAGGAACACAACGTCCAAGGTCAGATTCAGAGGTGAACTATCCGAAAGCTTTCCAATCAGAACAGGAGTTAGACAGGGTGATGGTCTCTCCTGCATTCTCTTCAATTGTGTCCTAGAAAACATCATTAGGGAATGGAGAACGATGCTACCACCGGGAGCTGGACTGAAGCTTGGGTACAAGAGAGACAACCTCATTGTCCCGTGCCTAGCCTTTGCCGATGACCTCATTCTACTGGCAAACAATATAGAGGAGGCTACCTACAACTTACAGAGTCTTTATAGTGTAGCGGTTAAGACTGGTCTGAAGATCAGCATCCAGAAGACTGAATTTATGACCAATATCAAGGAGGCCCCTTCTACAATTCCTCTCACAGACGCTACCATACGAAAAGTACCTGCAGTTAAGTACCTGGGAGAATGGATCTCTGTGAATCAGAGTGAGAACCTAGCCATAGATGCCAGATGTACCAAGTTTGAAAGGGCTTATCACTCTTGTCATACTATCTATTCATCTAAGTGCCTCTCCAAGAACCTCAAACTCAGACACTACAACTCGGTCATCAAACCATCTGTTCTGTATGCTTCCGAGTGCCTTGTAATGGCCAGGAAGGGCCCACTCAGAAAGCTGGTGTTAAAAGAGGGAAAGATCCTGTGGAGGATATTAGGATCAATCAGAGAGGAAGGAGGCATTTACAGAATCCGCCATAATGATGAACTGTATGAACACCAGGAGGACATCGTCACGTGTCTAAGGAAAAGGCGCCTGACCTTTTATGGGCACTTGGCCCGTCTGGATTCCAAAAGACTCACCAACAGAATATTCACAGTAACAGGAAGAGGCAAGGCTTCTAAGAACAAATGGATCATGTCAGTTAAGTCGGATATGGAACAACTAGGTATCCCACTGGGACAAACTCATGACCGAATACTGTTCTGTCAAACCATCCGACACAGTGTTTTCCCAACATCACTTACAAGGAAGAGGATTACAGGAACTAAGTAGACAGAAGAGAGAAAGCTGGCTCATAGTCAGCAAATGAAGGAGTATTGGAAGAAGAAGAAAGCAACAACTTTACCGAAGAGTAGATACTAGCCCCATGGTCCTTAGTAGGTCTAAACGACAAAGAATATAATAATAATAATAATAATAATAATAATAATAATAATAATAATAATAATAATAATAATAATAATAATAATAATAATAATCCCATGGGGGTTTCAGCCTGTTCCCCTATCGGGCGGGTCCCAGGCGGCGGATTGGGAGGTTTGTCGGACTTGTCCGGAGGGTTTGAGGGAAACAAAATACCTCTCGCAAATCAAAAAGAGGCACAGCTCACCAACATCTTTAGCAACCTCTGGAGCTCACTACTTCAGTTATAACCATGATACCGACATAGATAGATGCCCCCAATACTTTTAACTTGATAGCATGATGGAATCAACCTACAATATAACTACCCCAGGCCCTAGTAGACATATTAGTTTTTCTCGGTCATCAGATTCTGGGGGACCGAGAACATCAACATCATGCAGGAATGTATCGGAGCTTCCAAAATCTCCAAAATCTATAATGTCCAATAACGGACCATTTATATTGGTATTATAAATTTACTCATTCGGAACAAATATTTCAGATTCCCTATGGGAATCAACATCTATATCATCTGATGGCCAAGCAGGCATCAATTTTTGATAAGGAGACAAAGTCTTCGCCCAAAATGCAAAACTTTCTTTGGTAGTCTAAACATCAACACACTTCGGAAAATTGGGAAGTTTGAACAATGAACAGACATGTTAGATAACTTAAACATCCAAATTTTAGCACTTCAAGAAACCAGATACATGAATGAAAATCATTTTGACTTAGGAAATTATAGAATTTACAAAGATAAGCCAGCAATCTCCCTTCATAAGAGATCATTACAATTCGGCACAGCATTCGCTGTAAGAAGAAACATTGTAAACTCAGTACTTAACTTTTCTTCGCCTTCTGAAAGAATTTCAACACTATCCATTAAATCAGGAAATAAAGCTTATACATTACTTAATGCGCATGCACCCACCAATAACTACAATCAAAAAGATCCACAAATGGTGGAAGACTTCTGGGAACTGCTCGAAAAAACTACAGCCACAATTCCAAATCATCACATAAAAATTCTATTCGGAGATTTCAATGCCCAAATTGGTAGAGAAAAGAAATTCAGGACCATTGCAGGACTATACCCAGTGCACAATAGAACTAATAAAAATGGAGAAAGATTAATTGATTTTGACCACACAAGAAAACAACCTGGAGATCCCCAAATTTTCACTTGGGAGAATTTCAACTAGATCATGTGGCTATTTCCATGAAAAATCAAAAAGAAATTATGAATGTTAAAGTTAAAAAAGGGATCAATGACTCTGACCACCATCTATCCTTAATCAAGGTCAAATTTCAACCAAACAGGTCCAAACCCAGAATAACAAAAAACCTGCGTGTCGATCCAGAATTTCTTAAACAGAACACTAGTACTTGCCTTGAAAGTATTCCTACTAACAATCCTTCAAACTGGTTAGAACTCAAAGACATACTTTTGAAGGCGTCTCGAAATGTTGGCACACCACCCAGGAAACACAAACATAGGTGGTGGAATGAAACCTGCGACAAGGCCATAAACTTTAGAACTAGAGCCTGGCAGAATTGGAATTCTCATAAAACTGAACAAACCTGGAAGGATTTCACCAAAATACAGAAACAAACATAAAAAATTATCAGGTCTGAAAAACACAAATACACACTACAGATTGGCAGAAATTAAACAAGATTTTACAAAAAACAATACACGAGACTTCTACAAAACTTCCAGAGAAGAATTATTAAATTATCAGGCCCTGATTTTTGCTTCAAACGCCCAGATGAGACATTGGAAACGAATAATCAAGACAACTGCAAACTTCTAGCAGTTTATTTCCAGGATCTTTTAAACTGTGAATCCCCTAAAGAACATTCACCTTTGAAAAACCCTTATCTAATCAAGATTCAGAACCCCCAACACTGGAAGAAGTCAAAGAAATAATCCATGGACTCAAAAATAACAAAGCCCCGGGGGAAGATGGTATAATTGCCGAAATGCTGAAGATAGGAGGTGACAGCATAGCCCGGAAAATTCACTTGATTCTTGAGAACATCTGGATCACTGAAGAAATCCCGGAAGAATGGAGATGTGCTCTAATCCATCCACTACACAAGAAAGGGGATAAAACGAACATCAATAATTATAGAGGAATTAGCTTGATACCAGTTGTTTACAAATTTTTTTCCAAAGCCCTGCTCACTAGACTTGAGAAACAAACAGACCATCTAAATTGGTGAATACCAGACAGGTTTCCGAAAAGGAAGATCTTGTACAGAACAAATCCTTAATCTCAAAACTATCCTCCAAATACGCAAAACCAGACAAACAGACATTACTTTTGTCGATTTCAGAAAAGCATATGACTCCATAGAACATCAAACACTTTTCAATACTCTAGAAGAATTTCAAGTGGGGTCTGTCAAAGGGATGGTTTATTGCCGTTACTGTTTAACTTGGTACTTGAGAAAGTAATCAGGACCTGGGAAAAGGAAACTAAAGGAATAACCCTTGGAAAACTATGTAAAGACAGAATTCACATGCAATGTCTGGCCTTTGCTGATGGCATAGCAATCCTTTCCAATAATAGGCATGAAGCAATTCATTCCATTGTAAAACTACATGAATTTGCCATCAAAATGGGACTTCAAATTTCGTATGAGAAAACTTCGTACATGGAAGGAGCCTCACGATACTTAGATGACCGAGCTCGATAGCTGCAGTCGCTTAATTGCGGCCAGTGTCCAGTATTCGGGAGATAGTAGGTTCGAACCCCACTATCGGCAGCCCTGAAAATGGTTTTCCATGGTTTCCCATTTTCACACTAGGCAAATGCTGGAGCTGTACCTTAATTAAGGCCACGGCCAATTCCTTCCCACTCCTAGCCATTTCCTGTCCCATCGTTGCCATAAGACCTATCTGAGTCGGTGCGACGTAAAGAAAAAAAAAGAAAAAAAACTTGGATGGACAACCTATGATAACTAAATTTGGCAAATTTGTTCAAGTGAACCAATTTAAATATTTGGGAGAAATTATTCAGCCCTCTGGTTTAAACCGCGAAGCAAATAAAGAAAGAATTTCCAAATTACAGAAAGCATACAGGATCACTTGGAAAGGTATAATAAAAAATCAATGTCTTGGAATGCAAAACTTAAGACACTATAATACAGTGATCAAACCTGAAGCGTTATATGCCTCAGAAACCTTAATCATAGGTGGCGAATCTTTAACCAAAGACATTGGGAAACAAGAAAGGAAAATTTTACAAAAACTTTTTGACCCAGTTTGTGTAGATGGCATATGAAAAAAAAAAAAAAATCATCCCAGGAGATATAGTGTCATTCAGAAAAAAATTCTCACACTTTTCAGAAAAGACAATTGAAATTGTATGTACAAATTAACAGAATGAACACTAACAGGCTAACTAAAAGAATTCTCAACCTGGCCCTTTCGTCTAAAACCAAGAACACAGCTGGCTTTGTGAAATTGAAACAGATCTCCAGGAAATCAACATCTCAGAACCCATTGTACTGGACAGATGTAAATTCAGAACCAAAATCGACAATCACCACTTTGAAGACAAACCCAACACCAGAGCTACTACAACTTGGACAGAAGAACAAAGGAAGAAGCTCAGCGAGATGATGAAGAGATTTTGGGAGGAAAAGAAGGCCAACACATCAGCTAAGCAAGTTCAACCGTGCTGCTGAGTAGGGCATAATGTAAAAAAAAATTAATAATAATAATAATAATAATAATAATAATAATAATAATGTAAGTCAACTCAATGAAGAAAAGTAAAGAAAATGTAAACAAATACTGTACACCAGTATTCTATCATCATGCAAGCACATCGGTCAGTTGTATTGTGATTATAATAAAAACACTCAGAAAATGTTTTGCCACCACGTTCAAACATATTCTCATACATATTTGAAACTATCCTGAATTCTCCCAATCAGAACACTGAGCCCATCTTACAGACTGGCATGTTCTCTGCTTCAAGACCAAAACAACAACAACCAAATGTGTAGCATCAATGTGATATGCTCCCTCACCCTCTCTATTCCTTTTGCGCTGACTACTTATCAGACCAGCCACCTATGATAATACAAGCACAGAAGGCTTGTTTCCTCACTGCCACTTCACAAATTCTGTGTCCAGAGTTTAAGTAATTTGCTACCTCTCATAGAATTTGTCATGGTTCAGCAATAAAGAATGGTTGTATATACTACTAATATCAGTTTATGTGACAAGGACAGGAATGGGTAGAATGTCTGAGAAAGAAAGAGTTCAGCAGAAGAGACTAAAAGAGGAGGGCATATTGCAAAAAGAGAGAATAGTTCATTAAGTTACATTGAGCAAAGGGAATACAGCCAGAATCTAAAATCTATAGAGACATTATTCACGGAATAGGTGCAATTAACAAATAAGCTAAAAAAAGAATTTTATGGCTAGGTGTCAAAATCATATGCAGTAGCAACAGACTAACTTCATTTTTTAATTTTGGCACAAAAAAGTAAATGTCCCCATTTGTGTAGTGGACAGACTTAAAATCTCACTATTCTTAAGTGATCTTCCATGGTATGGTACTCAACTTTGGTGAATGTCAAGACAATTCCTTCTCAATCCTAGATGCAATTAATAACAATTACACATACTGCAATAGCAAAAGGTATCAGACATACTTCACACAAGTCACCAAGTACATGTGGCTGTTGATCCTGATATCCCAGATCCTTGTATGAAGCAAAAACAAATTAGTGTGTGAAATTCTCCCAGTTCTTCAGAAAAATAATGAAATAGCCTTTCTTACTAATATTTAAAGTATTCTGTTACACGGCCTTAATATCCATAGTCGCAAAGTTCTGCTTTTTTTTTTTTTTTTTTTTCACTTGCCTGACTCCAGTGCATCTCTGTGGCCAGCAAGCTAATAGTGCTCAGTGTAGTGGGGTTTGCATAAGATCATTAAAAGCAATTTATTTTTTATTTTTTCATTTTTTAGGTTCCTGAAAGGCGAGTCTTGAACAAGGCATTTTCTGCTAAAAGTCTAACGGTAGAATTCAAATAATTATTATTTTGGATTTAAAACAAGCAAAGACATTACTTTAATGTTGCTGAGATGAAGTTATTTTTATTTATTTATTTATTTATTTATTTATTTATATAAGTAGGTTTATTCCATGCAGTCTTAACTTATATCTTTAATTCTTAGGAGTAAAATGGCTTGTAAAGAGTAAAAGGGCTTATCAAATGAAGAAAGATGTTGATAATTTGTACAGTAACATTAAGTTACTAACAAGAGAATTGGCTATGCTGAATGGGTCAGCAGAAACTGTTGGTGTGCAATGAAAATGAAGATTACTAGAGCATCTTGTAATGTTGTCTATTTGTGTCACAAGGGTAGTTTTATAGTTTTTCACTGTGGAATTTTGATTTCTTATTAACAAGTGATTAAAAATAACTTACACTACAACGCAGCTCTGAAATTGTATACCCTTATGCTCTTACTTTGAACTGAAGTCTTTAAAATGAACAAATATGTGAGCAATTATGTAAAATGATCTTGAAACACCCTTTAAAGAGCTTCTTATGTCATTACACATGTGGGCTGTGAACTAATAAAAGTATAAACAACATACAACTAAAAATATAAATCATAGTTTGCTGGCTACTGCAAGTGCTATTGTCACACTAGCTGTCAACAGGAAGCAGCTTCTTGTGAGCTTTATGACTGTGTATATTACACTGGGTTTTGTTATTTGTACACCAGTCAATATTTACATTTAACTAAACTCTTGATGTAAGGGCAGGAAAGGATTTTAAATGTATGCATCTTCTGGCATACCTACATTAAGATAATGACAAGAGCCAAGATGAAACATGCTGCAGTCAACATAGGCTGCTACATTATAGAATAAAACTAGCTGATGTACCCGTGCTTCACTATGGGATTCTCAGAAAGACTGCCCTTGTGGTTTTACTAAATGAAGTCAACATAGGTCATTACAAAAACGTCAGTAGGAATGTAGCGATTAAAAGCAATGCTATCATATAAAATACTCTATCAAATAAAAAACCACACATTTTATCACTCTGAACGAACAGTTCTATGCTGCTAATCTAATAGTCCAAAGTTCCAGAGCTGGAATGACCAGGCTGCAGACTGCCGTGAACACTCCTCTGCCATTATTCCATTAAATATGCACACTGTTCATTCCAATCAGTGCCTCAGAGTAGGAACTGAATAGCTCAAATGCTATGATGAACCGGCGTGTTACGTACCAGTAGTATCAGAAAATTTATGATTGACTGATTGATTGATTGATTGATTGATTGATTGATTGATTGATTGATTGATGCTTGTTGTTTAAAGGTGTCTAACATCTAGGTTATCGGCCCTAGAAAATTTATGAACCAGAGGAATGGCATGCTAAAGAAGAAAGTTATCTAACTCCCCAGCTACTTCCCATCAATATTCGGCAGGCTGTTGCACTCTGGACGACTGGGTGAGTTGGCCGCGTAGTTAGTGGTGCACAGCTGTGAGCTTGCATCCGAAAGACAGTGGATTTGAACCCCACTGTCGGCAACGATGAAGATGGTATTCCGCGGTTTCCCACTTTCACACCAGTGAAATGATGGGGCTGTACCTTAATTAAGGCCAAGGCCGCTTCCTTGCAAATAAACAAACACTCGGTACGCAGCAGTAATCCTATCTGCCAGAGATGAGTGGCAACAGAAGACATTAAGAGCATCACTACAAACAATGGTCAATGTAATGTTATTGTTGATCAATGTTATGAGCTTTCTATACTGTAGGCCTTCACATTTAGTTTCCTTTTGACTCTGTGATTTGTAAAATTTTCATTAAATTCTGTTTACCCATTTTCTCGTGACTCGGCGCTGATATGGCCTTGGTAACAAAAATCCAAATTCATTAATATCTTTGTGATCACAGCCGGTACGGTAACAATGTATAAGACATGAATGATAGGAAATTTAATAATATATAATCTTGGTTATGAAGTATTTATCGATTACACCTCTAATAACAAATATTTGAGAATTAAATTTTAGGCATTCCCCTAAACTAACATTTCACTCAGCATGAATAAAATTATTTAGCACCTAGATTATAGCGACTTATTCCCCAACTTTGCATACCTATTTTCATTTTAAAAAACCACTAATAACATAAATATTTGAGAATTAAATTTTAGGCCTACCCCTAAACTACCATTTCACTCAGCGTGAATACAATTATTTATTGCTTAGATTGTAGCGGCTTATTCCCTGACTTTGACCGATTTTCATTAAATTCTCTTCAGCCGTTTTCTCGTGATGCATGTACATACATACACACATACATACTGTCCCCTTCAAATTTGGCCTACAATAAGCATTTATTGTATCTGCGTGTGTAATATTTATTTCATTAGCGCGGGCGATGTTCTCCAGCCTTGTATTACAAAGGCTGCTCCAACAGTTCAAAACCGGTCTTATTGGCAGGGGAGAAATGTATTGATTTTTCTCTGCGGAGCAATCAGCTGGCCCACGTGACACACTGAGGGAGCAGGCCAAGGCCGCCTGGACACGCGGACAGCACATGTCAAATCTCAGGCAGAAGTACTTTCGAAAATTGAACGCTAGACGTCGACCAATTACGGACAACCCCTTTCCCTGGATATGCATTAAAACCCATGTTTCCAGAAGAAACGTTCTCTACGCTCTCTGCTCGTTGATTCTTCGGCTGTGGTCTTATCTTGCTGTGTTGTGCTGCGAACTTCGACGTGATATTCACTGTCTACTCCGGGATGGTTACTTCTTAAATCAATTATTTGACAGTAAAACCAGCCACCCTTCGCTTATAGTTGGATCAACGAGCCTGGCAGATTTCTTTACAACAAGTTACATATTTTTCCATCATTAATTTCATCGCGTGTGTGTGTGGAGCATATTTTACAACTGTTTGTTAGTTTCAGCCTCTACTCCACGAGAGGAAGGAAGAAACACAATTGAAATATCAAAGAGGTTCAACCTTTTCAATACAAAACGTGTTGTATAAGAAGTTCACAACATAATATTTATTGAATAATAAGGACCGGTTTCGACGCTCACTGCGTCATCATCAGCTAACAAAGATCAACAAATAGGCAAAGTACATGTCATGAATGATTTACATTAATAACTCTTGTATGGCTGAATACAAATGGTGAACTGCTTTGTCATAAAAGCTAGGAGAAACTTGAGTAAAATATGATAATGTGATGTGACACATAAAACATAGTGGTTTGATGGGTAAAAATTATGCATAAAATTGAACTGATGCTATGAGCATGAGAGTCTGAATATGGTGATAAAACTATGTGGTAAAAATAATATAATGGTAAAATTGTCCACTCTTCTGTTGTTCACTTCAGGCACATAAGTCCAGGTCCGATGTTATATAGTCAAACCAATAAAAAATTTTTGTCGAGGCCGGGACACCTGATGTTGGGCGATTGAATAAGGTTGCTCTTCAAATTAGTCTCAGCTCAACAGGGTAGTGAATCTTTAAGAGAGGAAAGAAAAACTAAGTTAGTGAAATGGAAGTCTAAATCGAGTTCGGTCAAGGGTGATAGAATATGAGACTCACCTTGTTTGGCGTGCTGAGTGTGTGGTGTAAGAAGAGTTCTGGACTAGTGAGAAGGTGTGACTGAGTAGCGAAGTTAGAGTGAGAGGGGTGGAGAGGAGAGGGGTAGGGAGGCAGAGTTTAAGGTGGGTCAGGAGGGCGGAGTGGCAGTGGTGTGGGACGTAAAAGAGTACTGTGGAGAGCGTGAAAGATCGATTTTTCTCTCGTGGTTTTTATACCTCTAAAGACTTCTATTAGGTAGTCGAAAAGAATGCTGGATTTTTCTGAGATTTCGTTAAGATTTAAGTTAGGGTTAAAAAATTGGTCTAGGTGAATAAAACAGTTCTCCGTAACGTCGAGTAAAGGGCCTTTATTTATGTTTTTGAGAATTTCTAGGTCTTGTTCTATGGTGGTAAAATTATGCTTTAAGTCATGTATATGTTGGCCTATTGCGGAAAATCTATTATATCTGATGGCATTAACGTGTTCTAAGTATCTAACTTTGAAGCTGCGCCCGGTCTGTCCGACATATGAGGAAAGACAGTTATTGCATTGAAAACGGTAAACACCTGACATTGCATAAGTGTCAGACCTGTTAACTGATTTGGAATTGTGAACTATATCTATGTTTCTATTGCTGGTTCTGTAAGAAATTTTAATATTATGTTTCTTGAAAATATTCGTTACACTGTGTATATTTTCATTAAAGGTGAAGGTGGCGAATAGGGCAGGGTTATGTCTTTCTTTGGTTAATGTTGACTTCAGTCTATGTTTACATTTGTTAATGATGCGTTCTATGAATGAGGCATTATAACCGTTAAATTTAGCAATGGCCCGAATGGTGTTCAATTCCTTCTTTAGGTTTTCCTTGGATAAGGGTATTTTTAGTGCACGGTCTACCATGCTATAGTAAGTGGCACATTTATGTGCATGTGGATGTGTAGAGTCGTTTCTGATAGTGGTCGCTGTTTGGGTTGGTTTTCTGTAGATATTGTATTCTATCTTGTTTTATCTTGTTGGTAAATGCATTTATCAAATGCGAAATAGTTGTTATGTATTACGAGTTTTAGGACCTGCATAAAGTCTTGGATCTCTAGTTTACTTAGCCCACTATATGTTTTTAGGTTTTTTAGTATTATGGGAAGGAGTTTTTTGGTGTTGATACTGGGATACATATTCTCCTAGCTTTTATGACAAAGCAGTTCACCATTTGTATTCAGCCATACAAGAGTTATTAATGTAAATCATTCATGACATGTACTTTGCCTATTTGTTGATCTTTGTTAGCTGATGATGACGCAGTGAGCGTCGAAACCGGTCCTTATTATTCAATAAATATTATGTTGTGAACTTCTTATACAACACGTTTTGTATTGAAAAGGTTGAACCTCTTTGATATTTCAATTGTGAATCTCAGTTCAATACGGGAAAATGAAGTTTTTAACTTATAAGGAAGGAAGAAAATCGCCACATGCTGGAACGAGTGTCTCAAGATGCTGTTACATTGTGAAGAGGAAGCCTGCCGCAACTTTACTTGGAACCTCAAGGCTACGATGATCTGCTAAAAATGTAGGCAATCTCTGGCATGGGGAGATAGCGACCCTGGGCAGATAACTCACCACATGTTCCAGACCATCGGCGAAGATCCAGTTCCATCATTCATTTAAGTACACTTTACTAATGTTTATCTGTTCATCTTTGTAGAAATAATGCTTTCTTATTCATTAGTGGTAATATTTCTTCTAGTCTTGCAGTAGATTTGAATATTTTCACTTTTCTTTCATATGGGAGATGGCAGTTTTGTCATTTTGTGTGTGGATGATTATTGACCTCTATTAGTTTAGCTAGAACCTGTGTGTATGTGTGTGTCTTCTACGATTTTTCTAGCTGTCCCATTTAATAGTCTAGTGTGTTTAAAAATCATTGTCCTCACCGGTAATTAACAATTTAATTTTTGAATATATATTTTGGAAGTCGTGTGGGACAGTTTAACGGCATGTTGTGTTACACCGGATTTCTATGTAAGAGTTTCTTCATGTGTGATTTAGGGCGTGTTAGTGTCATCTGACATATTGTCGAATCCCAGTTTCCGCGAATTTTAGATCTCGCACAAATAATAATAATAATAATAATAATAATAATAATAATAATAATAATAATAATAATGAATTTTCATCTTGGGTTAAATAAATGAATAAGGATCATGAGTTTAAATAGTGCTTGATCTTGTGTGTAGGATGTGCTCAATTAGGATGAATATGAGCCTGGAATATGGCAGATTCTCGTCGGATCATTTATTATATTTTATTGACTTGATGATGGATTATTTACTGTGTATTTGTGACTTGTGAATCCATTTATTGAGCCTTATTTTGGAGAATACGTGTTGTTGAACGTAATTTCTTCAAGTGGAGCACGTGTTAATTGATAGACGTGGAGTTGAATAATAATAATGTCGTGACTCATGAACCATGAAGGCGAAGGTTCTATGTGCATTTCAGTAGTCGACAAATTTCTTCAGACATCAACCGCCGATATTATCGTGATCAATGTTGTCAATTTAATCTTCTTTGATTAAGTGATTATCCAGACTTCATCACATTCCTGAGGGACGTAAAATATTTTTCTTTGCCCGATACCATCATCGAGAAATTTCAAATATTAGGATTAAAAATCAAAGATTAATATTCAAAGGCTAGAATTCGTTGTAAATAGTGTAAATAATTCTCATGTGCCGTAGTGTGAATGGTGTGTGTGTGTGTGTGATTGATATTATTTCAATGCATTGTGATATTTTCTTTGACCATGATTTTGACCAGACCACGTGTTTGTTACGTTGAGACCTGATTGTCAGCGTCGTTGTTTGTGTTGGCATAACTTTTTTAAATTTAAATCTTTAGTGGATTTTATTTGGTATTTAAGTAAAGTGAGATTCAGAGTCTCACACGGTAATGAATAAGGAAGGATCATTTCCGTGGACTTGGTTCACTATTTAATTTTTTTTTTTGCTATGGGCTTTACGTCGCACCGACACAGATAGGTCTTATGGCGACAATGGGATAGGGAAGGCCTAGGAGTTGGAAGGAAGCGGCCGTGGCCTTAATTAAGGTACAGCCCCAGCATTTGCCTGGTGTGAAAATGGGAAACCACGGAAAACCATCTTCAGGGCTGCCGATAGTAGGATTCGAACCTACTATCTCCCGGATGCAAGCTCACAGCCGCGCGCCTCTACGCACACGGCCAACTCGCCCGGTACTATTTAATTTTGTAAAGCCTATGGCGTTAAAAATTTCTTTAGAAGTGTCAAATGCCAAAGAGTGATTTTACATTTGTCAGACGAAATATTAGAGGAAGATTAAGAGGAATTATTATTGTACAGGCACAATGGTGCAAAATTTAAGTCCAATGGAGACATTTAGAGTAATATTTTTGATAAGATTTTCGTTTGATTAATTTTCAATTTTATTTGCTTTATTCAGCACAGTAAAGAAGGAAGGATTTATTTGAGATAAATGTTGAAATGAGTAAATCCGGTAATTCGACATTCAAGATAAATAGGAATCAGGTAATTTTCACTTTCTTTAACTTATAAAGAGTAATATCATTATTGAGAGGGGGTCCTCCTATAAAACTTTTATTTTGTTATTATTTCGTTGAGCCAGAAGTAGGCTAATAAAGGTTATGTATACTTACAGAAACATTGTCAACCGAGAATAGTGGAGATTATATGCAGTTAAGAGGAACTGGCAGAGAAGAAATTTAAATTTATCATCAAGATTGTTAATTGAATTTGTTATTGTTAAATGTGTTAGTTTATAATAAATGTCAGAACCTGTTTTTTTATATTCTTGTGTTATTGTCTCTAGTCCTTGTCTCTTACCCTGCCTTCGAAAATAAGTAAAGCCAGACAACGAACGGTCCACCCTCAGGACTCTCGTTCTCCGGCTGAGCTATGCCCGGTAAGAAGGGGGCAATAAATACATACATACATACATACATACATACATACATACATACATACATACATACATACATACATACAGACAGACATACATACATACATCACAGAAAATTAAAAAGTGCATTTCCTTGTTACTGTGGACATAACTGATACAGAAATATCATCCTTTTTAAATTCTGACCAATGTACAGACAACTAGCTACGGGCTTTACGTCGCACCAACACAGATAGGTCTCGTGGTGACGATGGAATAGGAAAGGCCTAGGAGTTGGAAGGAAGCGGCCGATGCCTTAACTTTTTTAAATTTAAATCTTTAGTGGATTTTATTTGGTATTTAAGTAAAGTGAGATTCAGAGTCTCACACGGTAATGAATAAGGAAGGATCATTTCCGTGGACTTGGTTCACTATTTAATTTTTTTTTTTTTGCTATGGGCTTTACGTCGCACCGACACAGATAGGTCTTATGGCGACGATGGGATAGGGAAGGCCTAGGAGTTGGAAGGAAGCGGCCGTGGCCTTAATTAAGGTACAGCCCCAGCATTTGCCTGGTGTGAAAATGGGAAACCACGGACAAACCATCTTCAGGGCTGCCGACAATGGGATTCGAACCCACGATCTCCCGGATGCAAGGTCAGAGCCACGCCAACTCGTCCGGTCATGTATGTACAGACAAAACTCTTATTTTATATATATAAGATGTAATTTAATTGCATCTGAAAGTATGTCATATCTATCAAATAAATTATTTTGTAATACACAAGTTTACCCACCTTAGGAGCAGAATGATTTCTAAGTTTGATACATTTCAAACTTCCTTGAAATCATCTAATAAATGACTAGGTATACAAATGATAAGGAATCTGCCACCTGGGCTACAGTCCTCAATGCAGATCAGTGGTGATTGATTGATTCAGTTCACTGGAACCATTATTGGAACATGTAAAATTTTACACAAAGCCATCCTTACCACAGGTTATGAGAGTTTACTTCCCAGAGTGAAGGATTACTAGGTATTAATCCTACCTCGATTGCACAATAAACACCTTAGCTTCTTTCTCTATACAAACAAATAATAAAAAACCACTATGAATAATTTTTTATTCCTATTCGCTTCAAGAAGGATTTTGCCCAGGTGATATTAAGTTTAATAGAGCCTCCATTTTCTTCCAGCAAATGTGGTTCATACTGCATGAGCACCTGTTTGGCTGTAGTAATGGCAAGGTATGATGAGACTTTCTCTCCTGATCGCACCAAATCGTGAATACATTCCTGCACTACCTCATCATATTTCCCTAGCCTCATAGGTCGACCACGAGGTGCATAACCTAATGAAGTCACTTCTTTATCACAATTAGAGTCACTCCCAGCACTGAAGCTCTCACGTTTCTTAAGATATTTGTCTCTTAGTCCACGCATAGTACTTTCAGCAACTTCACGACCTAACTTGGCTCGAAAATAGAAGCATGCTCGCTGACTACCATGCTCTGCAGCATATTTTCCCATTTCAGCACGGATTTCTGGACTGTACGTAGTGTAGCTCCCTCGTTTCTGTCCTATAGGTCGCCTGGAACTACCTTTACCACTTCCTTTTTTACGGCCACCTCTCTTTGGCAATGATTTTTTCTTGCTACTATTTGGTGTTCTATTTAATTCTCCCTTGATTTCTTTGCACTGAAAATTACTCTCCACAGGGCAGTCAGTTACTATATTAGTAATATTGGCATGTTCTTGTTCAGTATTTACTTCTTGATCTGCTTCAGGTGATGAAATCTGCTTTGAACCCTGATGACTATTTCTTAATTCAAGAGGATCCTGATCTGTAACCACAGTTTCAGTGATATCAGAATTGTCTGGTTCTGAAAGATGATGTACATGGACCCGTTCAAATTCTTTCTTGACTCTTGCTGCTTCAGCAGATATATCTGACTGAACAATATATGCCTCTCGACGATCTTCTATAAGAACAGAATCCGAAGATTCAAATGGCACAGAATCTATATTATTTTCATTATTAAGTGTCTGCGAAAATGTATCACTGTTTATTTCACTATGTTCAAGTACTTGAGAAAATCCCTGTGGATTTTCGGTGGTTGAATGAGTACCATTCAGTAAATGGTGTGAAACAGGCGTCTCAGATGCCTGCATGCTAGACTGTGAAGCAATGAAATGTTGAACGAGAGCAGTTGTACCTTGGGGATGAGAAACAAAAATAGGGTGCTGGGTAACACCTTGTGATACGACAACTGTAGCAGGATCTGATGGCTGATGTTGAAAATTATCATCCGAGTGAGCTGAAGCAACAGCTAATGCAACAGTAGAAAGACTTGAAGGCTGAGAATGTTCAGGATGATGTGAAATGGAAGTATGGTGAGATGAAGGTTGTGTAATGGCCAGAGGGATGGATGCATTATTGGAAACAGCAACAGAAGCTGTTTGTACTGATTCATTCTGATGGTTAAAGGGAGAATATACTTGTGTCTGTTGAAAAGTTTGTACAGCAGCAACATTCTGATTCATTATCACAGAAGCAGAAATGGGTACATGTGACTGGTGATAAGTTAGGGGTATGGAACTAGACACATTAGTGCTACTGTTACAATGATCTATAGAATGAAATGCTAAAGGAGGGTTCTGTTGATGATTCACTGGTATAAGAGAGCTCGAAGGTTGCAAGTGGGAGAGTGGGGCTGATTGATAATGATTGTATACAACTGCAGAAGAACTATTTAACTGAGAGTTGTTGAGCAAATTAAGAGAGGTCTGCAAGATATCAATAGTTTGGCTGTGAGAAGGACCACTTGATTCATGATGATTAGGAACAGGACCATGTGACTGTTGTGGTAAGAGAGAATTATTGTGATGCTGTTCTTGTTGCTCATTGATCAGTTGCTGTTGTTCTTGCAACGCTGCTCGCTGTTTGTCCATGTATAATTTACGACACCTACGAACCACATGTTGCTTCAAAGTAATATTAAGTTTCTCAGAAAAATATGCTATAGTTGCAGGAATACTATGGTTACAAGCATAGAGCCCTATCTCTTCCTTCAGTTCTGCACTATACACACACTTTTTTGATTTATTTACAGAATTACTATATTCACTGCCTTTGATAATTCTGCCCCTGCTGGCCTTATTCTTCATACACTGACGTTTAAATTCTGGATAACGTAGCAGATAAAGTTTTCTGAATTTACGAATAAGTCCATGCCTTACTTCACGACCTAATCTTTCCGAAAAGTGAGTCACTGCTGCATCAACACCATATGCAGCAGCATACCTTCCAATTTCTTCCTTTACCTCAGGTGTATAACACTGATACCATTTAACAATGTTTCTTATTGTACTTTCACTAATAACAACACCCAGTTTAGAGGAGAAGTGACGCACAGTCATCAAACTGCCATTGTCTATAGCATAACGTGCCATCTCTTCCTGAATCTCAGTAGGGAATTTCATATATTTTCCTCGACGTTTACGGGAATCTCTTGTTGTGGCTAGCAATCTTCTCACAGCAGCTACTGTGTTGGCACGCAGTTCAGCACGCCGTCCATCTGATACGTCCACCTGCGAAGCGGGCTCCAAGCCACTCTGACCGATACATGTCCCATGTGAATCCTCTTGATCTGCACTACCTAAATGAAGGAAGAGGAACCATGGAGATAATAGCCAGAGCAATAAATTATAACAACACACAATTCTGTAGATCAAATATTAAACACCTTTAAAAGGAACAAGCCTATATTACCAAAATACTTAAGAATTTTCATGACTGTAAACTATCTCCATGGACCCTCAACCTTGACTGCAAACAAACAAAAAATTGCACTCACCTTGTTTCAAAAGTAGTCGTTTCTGCTTAAGTCCCATAGGACGTTTCAGGAGCCTTCTTTCTCTGTTGGAAACAATTTTTATGGGATCTTCACCATCTAAAATACCACGTCTACGTGCTTCTTCAGTATGTTTACGCTGATGAATCCTAAAGGAAATTTTTGAAGTGAATATTTCTTCGCAATGCCGGCACTAGAAAAGAAGAAGAGAAACAATAAATAAAATGCCACACAAAACATAGTATCTTTACAACAGATACAATAGTGCAACAGTAATTATCAGGGATTACGACTAGTATTTATTGACCTGCAGCTTATACAATAATTGATATATTGTTTTAAATTGCAATTTTTTTGAATAAGGAATACAAATGCCCAGAGAAAATAACAATCAGACAGTTGCTAATAGTTGAGAATCCAGGATCTTACACTTAACTTTAATTCTCTGATAGTGCAGGGTGATGTTAGTGCAACAACAAGAACAACAACAACAACAATTAAATTGCGAATATGTGGCAGTTTTTGTGATCTTCAGAAAGACATCTGACTCCACTGAGAGAAAAACCTTGATGAGAGTTCTAGAAGAGTTTAAACAACAAGACAGGAAAATCAGGCAGACAGTCAGCAACACTTACTCCAAAATAAAGTTCAAGGGAGAGATCTATGGGTCCTTTGAAATCAAAATTGATGTAAGACAAGGATCATGTTCAACTGTGGTCTGGAAAAAGTCATTAGGGAATATAAGGAGGGAATTCCTGACAAAGAGACTTTCAAGATAGGGAGAGGTCCGGAGAGTATTAGATTGTATTAGATGATATTGTATTGATGTACTGATGATATAGTGATACTCACTAGCGATATAGCAACAGTTAAGAAGGGGACTGATGAACTTACATGACAGCAAAGAAGACGGGCTTCAAATTTCTTTTGAGAAGACCGAGTTGAGAAGAGAGTATTTGGAAGAAAGTAACAAGAGAATCCCATTTGATTAACCTCTTAACCGGGTATTATTGATGTGCTTGGTGTAACCTGCCCTGTGCATTTTTAAAGCAGATTGTTGTTACACGGCAGGATAGGCGGATAAGTTAATATCATTCATCTGTGATACAAAAAGTAAATTAAAGGAGTTTTAATTAATTTATTTTAATGTTAGAGAAATTTTTACATTAACTGCAAGGTCATTTACCTGGTTGGAACTTGATAGTTTGGCCCATATTTCACAGCCAAAAATTGAAACAAATAAAAGCAAAGGGTATTTATAAATATCATATCATGAATGTGACATTCTGAACCATTTTTCTTTAACTGTAAGATCATTTACCTGGTTGAAATTTGTGCGTTTTGTTCATATGTTATCACCTAAAAATGAAAACAAATAAAATAAAGGGATATTTATGACTTACACATCATGCTAGTGACATTGTGAATGATTTTACATTAGCTTCACGGTCAGTTAAGTCATTTACCTCACTCGAAGTGCACTTCGCCTTCATCTGATTCGTCATGTTGTTCATCAGGTTCATCATTCTCATTCTCGGAACAACTTTCACTATCAGACTCACATTCATCTGTATCGAACCACTCATCTTTAGATTTCTGAGAAGATAAATCATCACAATCATCCTCTAAGTGTTGAATAATCTCGTCTTCTTCGAGCGTTTCGAACTTACGCTTTGAACTAAATGCTGCCATATTTGGCCTACTGCGGACAAGTAGCACCGCACAGATGTAAAATAAAAACAAATAAGCTTCAAGGAGTGTGACATGTGGTATTTGCTGCAATCGTGCAGAAAAAACATCAATTTAGACAATAATACACAATAATACACTCATCGTACCCAGGAGATATTCGCGGTAAAAGACGAGTACGTATATATTCGTCATGCCCATTACCCTGTAATATTCGGCATACGAATACATACGTCATGCCCAATTAAGAGGTTAAAGAGCAGACAAGAAAAATGGAATGGCATTCAACTGACGAGGAACACCTACAACTAAAAGGTTCTCTCAGACGGGGCTAAACTCATAATCATTAGTCATTGTGCTCATTATTGAGCATCGTGACCTCATAACTCCATCATTTCCCTGTTGCAACCTTGACAAGATGTCTCCATCCCGAGCGGTTTTCACATTTCGTTAATATGATCTGAAGTGGTAGCCCAGTGATCTTCTTTGCCTGATCTATCCATCTGCTTGCTGTTCTTCTTCGTGGTCTACTGCCTTCAATTTTGCCTTGTAAAATTACCTTTTCCAAGTTCTCTTCATCTCGTCTTAGAATGTGGCCAAGGAACTGGAGGTAACGCTCACTCACACGGGAAGATAGGCATTTCTTGATGCAGAGTTCGTCCAGAATGGAAAAATTAGTTCTTCTTTCTCTCCAGGGTACACGTAGCATTCTCTGCCAACATCAGATCTCAAAGGCATCAATGCGTATTTTGTCTTTAGCATTCACGGTCCAGGTCTCACAGCCGTACAAAAAGACGGAGAACACTAGTGATTCTACCAAGCGCATCTTCGTGGCTTTTGATATTGCCCGATTCTGCCAGATCTTAGTAAGTTTAACCATTGCAGCACGACCTAAGACAATATGTCTTTTTACCTCTTTATCACAGCTTCCCGTGTCAGTGATGACAGACCCCAAGTGTACAAATTCCTTAACTATATCCAGGTCCTGTAGGCATCCCGTACGTTGGATTTGACCTTGGGGCTAAACTATGGCATCTAAAAACTGCTGTTAAACATGAGTGCCTACCTGTATGCAGCAGAAACAGTGGATATATTTGGAAAAGGTGGGCTTGAAGATATTTGGAAGAAAGAAAGGAAAATGCTCAGAAAAATGATAGGCCTAAATGTAAAAAAATGGGGAGAGGAGACTCAAATCTAATAAAGAATTATATCAAAGAACAGCAGGGATGGTTGAATTGATGAGGAAGAGAAGGTTATAGTTCTATGGACACTTGTTGAGGATGGACAGTAACAGACAGATGAAGAGAATCTTTGAATTCTTCAGGAAGAGGAAGACAGAGTTGAAATGATTTCAAGAAATGAGGTTGGGGTTAAGGAAGATGATAATTATAATGCAGAAATTGATTTCAACTAATTGTCATAAAGTTCTGTGGTTTCTAGGAAACTGGGGAGGCAGTAGTCAGAAAAAGGAGACCCTATACAGAAGAACAGATGAAGGAGAAAGGATGAAAAGATGAAGGCAGAGAAGGTTAAAAATAATTCACAGATTGTCAAATGGGGCACACGAATAGCAAAATCAAAAAACAAAAATACAAGACTGCAAGAAAAGTTCCAGTAAGAGACCTTTAGAAACAAAGACAGAAGACAACTAAGGATTATAAACAGTATAGAGCACAAGTGAAGAAATGAACAAGTGAGAGAATTATTGGAGGAACTCCTACAGAATCTAAATACAGTATATAAATAAAATCCATCATCCTTTCTGCCCGAGGATTTTTATTGACTTCCTGACGAACTAGGAAATTTAAACTATGCATGCTTATTCCCTCTACATCGTAGTTTTGCTGAAAAATATTTAAACTTCTTGTCCCACCATCTTAATCTACATCTAATGCAGCGCCCTTCCATATCAGATAGTTACAGTATTCATTCTGTCCACCTCCGTGGAGTAACAGTACTCAGAGACCTGGGTTTGATTTCTGGTACCATCAGAAATTTAAAACTGACAAGAGGGCTGGTATATGGTTAACACAATGAGGGTTATGGCATAATACAATGCCTGACAAAAAAAAAAAAGTTAAGAGTGGTCCAATATTATTCCATTTTGGTATACATGCATACCATTGATGTGCGAGTAAATGATTTGATTTACCAGAGTGTAGTCGTGATGGCACTGTCCTGTTGTTGATAAGTTGTTACCAGTCAACTGATGAGTCAGACAGTTAAGCAAGATGTGCAGAGAGAACAACGTACAGTACGAAGCACCTGCAAAGCCTCACAGACACGTTAGACAGCCTGTCCACCAATTAACAGCATTAGACAGAGGCCGCATTGTGGGACTGCATGAGAATGGTTGGTCATATCGTGCAATTGCCAAGCATGTGGGCCATTTAGATGCCACAGTGGCTCGATGTTGCAAGATCCCACAACTTCGACACCCACCATCCGCAAACGTGTACTGGAGACTCTACAACATCCTGTGAGTTCCCGTACAGTGTCTCGACGACTCACATCCGCCGAATTGGGGTTCTACCACCCCATACCTGCCTGGGAGGCATGGTCAGAGGACGACTGGCGTCGCATCATGTTCCGTGATGAGTTCCGCTTCCCCATAACCTCCGATAACCAACTTGTGCGGGTTTGGCGGCCTGTGTTGTGGAAAGACACACAGGCGTAATCCTTGGCATCATGGTGTGGGGAGCCATAGGATATGCTGAGGTCCCCTCTAATACTGCTTCGGCAGACTTTGACGGCACAGTGATACATCACAGGCATTCTTTGTCTTCATGTCCTACCCCGTATGGCAGAGCACCCTAGGACAGTGTTCCAACAAGATAATGCACACCCACACGTCACATATGGACTGCTGCAATCCTCTTCAGGTGGTCTCAGCAAGTGTGACATCGTTTGTATATAAGTCCAAGGGACACTCCTCTGCAAGTCCCATGTGATTGTGATTGTGTCCATGATGAGGACAAAGAGCAATGCCTAGAGCATACTGAGACCCTCCCGTGGCCAGAAAGATTCCCAGACCTTTCCATCACTGAACACGTGTGGGATGACATTGGGAGGGGAATCCGTCCCAGTACCAACCTGCGGGATCTGGAAGGACAGCTGCAACAACTGTGGACGAACTTGCCTCAGGATCAGGAGAGGATCCAAAGGCTGCTCAACACCATTCCGAACCGCATAAGGGCATGCATTGTGGGCGGTGGGGTGCGACACCTTACTGACCTGGCACCAACATTCCACCTGTAACTGCCAATGGCCTTGTCTCTTTCATTCCATATTGTAATCATTTCAATAAAGGCACATGGTCTTTCAGCATATGTAGTTTCATTCAATTTCAACCACTCCTTCTGGGTGCCTAACTTTTTTTGTCAGGCAGTGTATATTGCGTCCCGCAGTAAGAGGCTCTGTGGTTACGACCTAATATATTGCATGTTGAACTTCCAAGTGTAATATCTTTGCTTCTCTAGGTCTTCCACTGGGAAGCTCTCCGAGATGTCGACAGCGCAACATACATGGCTTGTACCTAGGTAGTGTTTGTGTATACCATCTTGATCCAATTGATAAGCATTTCTTGTACATCATGGTCACAAAGTGCATTCCAGTTTACACAATAGGCAGACTGAAGAGCCTAATTGTCATTAGTGGTTGTTAATTGTTTTGTCAGGAGTTACCGCTGCACATGGTGGATGAAAGGGTGCTGTTCAGGAAATGTTACTTGCACCTTTTCTCAGAACTCCTGCTGGCAGAGTCTACTATCAGTTTTTATGAAATAGGACGGCAAAAGTACAAGTTTATTAGTCTTGAATGGCGGTGGGAGAGCTTTCTGTCTAGGTTCATGGATATGAGAATCTGAGGGTAGCAATATTTGTTCACGAAGTTTGTTACAGAATATGAAATGTAAATATTTTAGTCACGGCCAATGCCCCCCACTTTGAGGACCATTGATCTATATAATCTATGTAACAGATAGCGGATACCCTGTTCTTTTCAACTAATGCTAAAAGACATTAGAGAAGAAAGTTATGACACTTGGAAGTTCAACATGCAATATATTACATTTGCTTGTCAATACAGTAGGAACTAGGTTGCTGTGGCAGTTTCGGTGACATATATGCAGAATGTGGTCCATGTGTTGTCAATTACATTCAGGTCGAGGAGAGGAAAATTGATACTGTCTGCTAGGGTCACCTTCTGGTCTTCTAGCTTTCACAACTTGATCTTTTCGGAGGCATTTATCCCTCCGCCTCTACGATGTTTAAAGATCCTTAAGTCCGCCATGAACAGCTAATATTGAGGTGCTACACAGTAAGACAGAATGACCTTCACATACCGTATTCCAATGCATAATCGTCGTACCCCTTATTTTCAATACAAAAATCGGATTTTAAAATGTTATCGTACAATTGTTGCACGTTCAAATTTTGTTCCTCAAGCCACATGAAAGGTAAACAGAACTGCAATGTAAATTGCATATGATAGCACAATTTAAATACGTGTAAAGCATATGGGGAGTTTAGCAACACAGTACGTTTGCGAGATGTTGGTACAACTTTGCCGAATACATCACTATCGACAATGCTGAGACTACTTTAGAGGACAACTGCGATCATGTGACGTCAGACGAAGCTGCTGCTCCAGTTGACGAACACGTATATAGAATATTTGTATTTTTTAGCTTGTCATTTAATTTCTGCCAGTTATGCACCACCTTTCCACTCGCAGAAAATTTCCTTTCCTCAGCTCTGTTTCTATACTATTCAGCGAAGACATATACATTTAACTTGAAGACCACAGAATAGTTTCTGTAATTACGCATGAACACAAATAAATGCTTCACACGTTAATGTGTTGCTATGTAAATTACTATTACATGTAATAAATATCATGTATGTAATGTAAATTGCTGCTGATAACTGTCGAGTATTATTGTACTAAAATACAAAATAAACCTTACATTCTCTCACACACGTCTACAGTGCAATAATCAAGTCACTCCCGAACATAAGCATCTGTACATTCCAAATCAGTTGATACTTCCGCAGGAGTACTGTAACTAATAAACACGGAACGGGATAAACCTACATCATACCCCTGGGACATGGAGAGACCCACTTGTTGTGAACTACAAGAGTTGTAAGCAGAGGTGTACCTCTTCTAAATTTCTGAATACTTGAATGAATATTCAAGTATTCAAGTATTTAAAATTCAATGTGCCCCATGCCGACTGATTACATGACAGTGTTAATGAAGAAAGGACAGATTCATTCGATGTTTAGCAGTAATAAGAACAAATATTAACTTTTCTCGTGAATTAGATTCTCAGCGACTCTTTTTGTCACAATTTGCCTGCACATTCTGATAGTGTACACCCGGTTGAAAGGCGCTGAAAGTCGTACGGTGGTAGTAGTAGACAAGTGTGTGTGGTACTGGTATTTCCCAGCGATGTTGCCGACAAGCGATAACTTACAGCCTTTTACGTACTCATAATATCATTGGTGAATAAATTGTACATTATCTCGCGATCACGTTGTCAAACTACGCATCGTGCTGCTTTTCTTCGAATTTTTTTCCAGCTCTCAAATCAAGTAATCCTGGTGAGGGTCCCAAACACTGGAACCATGCTCTACTTGCCATGCGTCATATGCATACTGGTATTATATATTTACATGTTTGATATGGACTATTTTAATTATTTCAAAGTATATACGCAAGTATTACATGCAACTTACACCTTTATCAAATAAAATTTAGTTAGAATTTTTTTAGTAATAAAAATATTGGTGTAAAAATTCTTTACTTGATGGTCGCACCATACAATTTTTTCAAAAATTTTGGTATAAAAATTGCGACGATTATGGGGTGAAACACGGTACTGTGAAAGAACGGTGTTGAACAAGTATAAAGTTAATTTGGCTGCTATAGTCACCACTGTGTAGGTGATGAAGTGGTTGATGTGCTTTTGAAAAATAAATTACCAATAACCAAGTAATTTGCCTCGGCAAAATTCAAAATTTCAGTTCGGTCAAGATTTTGAATGAGACATCTATAACCATCCATGGTTCACCAACATGCCCATTAATATTCCCATGGAGAAGTCGGAATTTATCTTAAGGACACATTGAAACATCTTGTAGCTCCAGCCAAACCTGTTCCCTTCCTAGGTCGTCGCAGCCAGATTGTGGTGCACATGCAGAGAAGAGACAATGTTGAGAGTATGCAGTATCTACTGTAACTGACATTAGGTGGTCTGCATAGCTCTGAACCTCAGCAACTAAATCTCGCAGACTTGAGCAAATGATGATGGTAATGCGATTTCTGTTGGATGTATCATGGTAGATTAGTTTATAGCCATATTCAATGCCATGAGATTTCTGGCCTTTCCAACATGTTTTTTCCATACGAGTAATGTCCATTTTTCCATAATGCTACAAATTTGCAACTACATCCAGTAAGAGTTCCAATGTTGAGCACTGTGATGCATAAATTTTCTCTGCATTGGGCTAGTTTATTTAACTGGTTCTGTACCCTTGAATCAGTGGCCCTTGTTCATTTGTTGTGGTGGTCAGGCAAAACCGACGTACGTTACTTCTGGAGTATACCCTAACATTCTTCAATAAAAGTGATGTAGACACAATCCATGGGTTGTGACGGAGTTACTAACTCGCTTGTCGCCACAGCCTGACATCAGGCACATTAGAGCTACTGCCAGCAGGAATTTAGGTCGCTCCTAACATGGAGAATGGTCACTTTTTGTAGCCGCTCCTAACACAGAGAAGAGATTCTAAATCTGATATACAGTAAAACCTCTCTATAACGGACATCTTCGGGACCGAAAATATTGTGTCCACCCGAGGGAGGGTATGGATCGGATAACATTAAACATAAGTTGGAACACAATAACCCATGTATTGTATGCGTTAAAAATTATCGCAATATACTGTACTCACATGAGAAAGTTGTAGATGCAATGTTGCAGCTGCGATGTATCAAAGAGACAAAAACACTTCTATGGAAGCCTCTATTGAGCATACAGTAACACTATTATCGTTGACCATGTTAAAATTACAAACAATGTGCGAGTTTTTGAAAATTTAAATCAATATGTACATGCAGCAATCTCTAGTAAAAGTCCTTAACATTTGTTTGTTTTATCCACTTCGGTTTAGCAATGACATTTTCACTATGTGCAATTAAATCATGTGTTATATTTACACCTTCTTCATCAATAATTTCAGTCACTTAACAAATCCAAGAGCCTCACTGTACTAAGTTATTGGCAGCACTTAAATTTCCAAATTTTCTTCAAAGCTATCATTAGCATCGCCTTCACTGCCGCTTTTGTCAGAATCTTAACCCTGGAACCGGCAGTCGTCGCGATTGCAACTCATTTCCTTGTTACTCAACCAGCAGAGTCGCTATGGAGATGCATTACACCAGCACTGACTAATTTCGAGATAGCGCCTTGACACTCAACATCTTTATAACATATCTTGCATCATGTTGAAGAGGAAACTCTACTCCATAAATACAGCACAATTCTGAAGTAGTTTAGTGTGAAAGTGTGTGCGGTATACACGTGGAAAAACGAGAACGCTTTGCAGACAGTCATTCTGTTTGCCTGCTGTGGCTGTCCGATGTGAATTAGCTTTCGTGGCACAAAATGAGTGAATTGTCAGGAATTAGTGAAATTTGTAATTGTTTGTTTGATCTGGATGGCGAAGGTGATAGTGACGTATTTTTGGAAGGAATTGACGATGATTTTGATAATAATTCGTAAGGTAATGGCGAGTTATATGAGCCTAGGCTAAGTGATTTCAACGCTGACATTGAAGATGATATGGAACACAATGAGCCAGCCACTGATGATAATAATGAACTGAAGTGGACAAGAGTTTATCCTCCAGAGCCAGAAATAAAAGTGGAAGAGAAGTTCAAGGTTCGAAATGCAGATACACTAAATTACCCTCCCAGAAACCGTCCTCCAACATATTTCTATTTGTTTTTCTTCAATGCTATCTGGAATCTTTTAGTGACTGAAACTAATAAATACATACAGAAAATAATTCAAAATAAAACAAATTCCAGAAATAAGGGTCTGTATTCTCATCTGCAAAGATGGGTTAAAGTATCAGAAATGAAAAAAATCATTTCTGTAGTTATAAATATGGGCCTGAACCCTAAGAACAACATTGAAAAATACTGGTGCACTTCAAAATCATAAAATATTTCCATATTTTTCTAAAGTCATGTCACTAAAACATTTCAAAATGATAAACTCTATCTTACACATTAGCTCACAACAATATATTCCCCCAGGACATGAGGCATGGTATAAAGAAAGAACGTTCCTGGACTCTATAAACACTTCATTCAAGAAGTATTTTATTCCCCATCAAAATTTGTCTACTGATGAATCCATGATAGGAATGAAGAATAGATCTGTTCATATAAATGTATATGCTGAATAAGAGACGTGCTCGGTTCAGAATAAAAAAATTTGAAGTAGTAGACAGCAAGTATAATTATATAATCCACATGGAACTGTACAATGGAAAACGATTTTTGGCAGATTGGACTGATCCGCTTACAGAAAAAGTTGTTGTGCATTTGTTGACTATCTCAAATCTTTTGAACACGGAGTATCATATTTTCACTGACAACTTTTACACAAAAATGCCTTTTAGCTAAAAGACATTTTTGCGAATGACACCTTACTTACTGGCAGTCAATAAAAATTCTAAAGATCTATTGAAATCAGTTCTAAATTCAAAACTTGCCCGTCAGACCTCAGTATGTTTCAGAAAAAAAAAAAAAAACTTTTGGTAGGATAGAAAGAGAAACGTACATGAAAACCAATTTATCTGATAACAACCGGCTGTCACGCGGAGGAAAACATCATTCGAAGCAAAAGTGGAAAGGAAAGTATAAAACCAGTTCTGATCCATAAGTATAACCTAAACATGGTGGGAGTAGACTGCAAGGATAAGTCAGTGTATCATGTAACATGTGACAGAGCAACAAGGAGGTACTGGAAAAAAATATTCTACAACCTATTGGATATAGTAATTTTTGATGCCTACATACTCTATAGTTTGAACACCAACAAACCCCTTGAACGTGAGTAATTTATGGCTGGTATTGTCGAAGGTCTTGCAGATGAAAATCTCTTCAAAACATTCCATCTGGACCTTCAGGAGAAATGGGACATCAGCTGGTACGCTTCCCAAGAAAGAAACTGTGGTTGTGCCCTGTCTGTTCAACTGCAGAAAAAAAAGTCACGCACCCACTTCTGGTGCCCATGATGTAATTGTGGTGTCCATCAACAGTGCTACCATAAATTAGAACAGTTTTGGAGACCTACGAAAGCAGGAAGAAAGAGGAGCCACCCCGAAGGTAGCAAGGATGAATCTGACTAAGTAGACTCACGTGTTGGTGTGATGTGCTTGTATTATTTCAGTTGTATTTTACTTTACAATACAAGGTAGTGAAACCTTTCTACATATTTTTAATCCGCATAAAATTGTGCGAATTTTGTATATAGTAAAATTGTCATATAATATTACTTTTTACGTACATGTTGCCCAGAACCTTCGGATTATTTTGGAATACTTAGCATGTGTTGGATACCTCACCCATACTACTTCAGGATACTAAATGGGTAAGTTTAATATCCTACCATAGTATTCTTCGTCTTGTTCTGAATAAAATGACTGGTTATACATAAAAATTAATTGAAAAACAACATTTTATGAATTTTTTAAAAGTTGCTTGCAAAACTCGCCTAAATGCTTGCCGCTTGAAGGTAAACCGCTTGCCGGTTCCAGGGTTAATTTGTGTCCTCCTTCCATTGGATTGACTGAAGAATCTTTTTTGTGTCTCCACTGTCATACTCTGTTGGAATATCTGAATCAATTTCAATGCAAGTGTTCACTTCTACCCTGTAACCTGCTGCATTAACTAACTGTTGTGTTGCTTCCATGCTGTCAGAAGTAAATTCTATTTTGGGATGTCCACCACTAGCATCACACCCAGCTTTCAAAAGGCAGTTATGAATTGTTGAAGCTGTAACGTTCTTCCAAGCATTGGTTATCCACGAAATTGCTTGGAGACCATTCAATCCCTTTATGTTGAAGGCGAGATGGATAGATCGAATCACGAATGAAGAGATACTGAATCGAATTGGTGAGAGGAGATCAATTTGGGAAAATTTGACGAGAAGAAGAGATAGAATGATAGGACACATCTTAAGACACCCAGGACTTGTTTAGTTGGTTTTTGAAGGAAGTGTAAGTCATAACAACAGTAGAGGTAGACAAGGTATGAATATGACAAGCAGATTACAGCAGATGTAGGATGCAATAGTTATGTAGAAATGAAAAGGTTAGCACAGGATAGGGTGGCATGGAAAGCTGCATCAAACCAGTCTACGACTGACGACTCAAACAACACATCAGGATTTGAAGGGTTACTTCAATCCCGTTAAGTTCTGATACAATGTGCTTCATCACTGTCTGTCTGGATTATTCCTTAGTCAAGCGGGTGAGAAACAGGTGTTACATTTGGTGGGAAAAAGATGATCTTCACATTCTGCAACTTAATTGTATCCGGATGCGATGCTGCATTATCGAGGAATAACAACACTTTTCAGTCCTGGTGTATCATTTTTCTTTCCAATTGTCCTAGCCACTCTGTCATTATTTCTCTGATCATGCTTTCCTATTCACTTTCCATTCAATGCCAAAATTCGTAAAGTCCATATTCTTGAAACACCCTGGTTTTGCAGCTTGGCCTATCATAAAGGGCTTCTCCAGTTCTCCACTCATACTTGCATATAACAAGACCGTAAGATGTTTGCAACTTTTCCACCAGTACAACGCTTTCCTTTGAAACACAAAGTTTTGTCGGGTAAAGGAGGGAAAAATAATCCAGTTTCATTGGCATTCAAAATATTTTCTGGAGAATACCCATCTATGATTGAAGGTATTTTTCTTGCCAGTTTTCAAATCTCCACATTAACATTGGATGATTCTCTGCAAATCGTTCTGAAGTAGATATCATGTCACTTTCTGAATCTTTCTAGCCAACCATTCAAGGCTTTGAAATCTCTAATACCTAATTCACTTGTATCATTGGGATATTTTTTTACTTCTTATTTTACCGAACCACTCTAGCGTTGCCTTGTTGATGAGAGTTCCACTACCACTTTGAAACAGTTTAATGTGCTGTTCGTTGTCATTTAAATGCCATTCTTTCACTAGTTCTTCTTGATTTTTCACAATTTCGGCTGCCTGTGTCTTTCCAATCTTCAACACTTCGGTCAGTTTATGCACACCACGCTTCGCAAGTTTATGATAGTCTATTACGCTTACCTTATCTTTTAGAGTTAAAAACTTCCTCAGAGCCATTTTAAAATACACCAACTTATTAACATAAAATGAACACATCAAAATAACACGAGTCAATTAAAATAAACCTGACAGTGAAAGTACGGAATTCCAGCACTGTCGAGTATGTCAGATCACACAACTTCCGGGAGTGATAGCATAGCTTAGCGGTGCCTTCCAAGAATGTGTATAACCTGCACTGCAAGTTACGGTGCCTGCAATTCTTGGAAGTACCACTGTGCAAAAAGTAAGCAAATACTGTACAGGACACAAACATTTTTTGAAAAAAAGAAAAAGTAGTGTATTAGGAAAGGTTTAATTGAAGTTTCTAGTGGCTATGCTGTGTCCACACCCTTATAGAGGGTGTCCGTGTAAGAGGGGTAAAATACTCATACACAACATGGGATTGATTTATGGACCTAGAAAATAATCCGCTAATGAGAGGTGTCCTTTAAAGCAGGTTCTACTGTACGACTATAGTTATGGACAAGTACCTTTCACTAATCCCGAGTACTAGGAAGGCACTTCCGGCAACTGCACTGTTCAAAATTCCAGCTTCTTCACTGTAGCTACCATTGCGGACTTCACTCGCAACCCAGAACTGGAGGCACTCCATATTAATGACCCTTGGAGAGAGGGTGTCCCAGTATTGTAAAGCCCCTGAGAGTAGGGATGCCTGATAGTCGGCGGGTTCATTTCTGAGGTATCTTCACCAGTCCACATTTCTGTATGCTCCCTATCCACCACCTGGGGACATGCCCTATACGGGTTGACAAGCTCTCCCAAGGGTGCACTGTTAATTTATATCTCTGAAATAACCTGTCTTTTAATCTCACACCTGAAAATATTTCAATAATTATTTGACATAATATCTTGGACTCAAACAGACTAACTCACAAAATATGCACCTTTTTAAAGAACAAGGCTACCTGACTGACTAGCTACAAACAGACAGAAGATGATCTGAAAGAATTAGGATCATCAAATCTATGCAAGTATATGAAATCAGATAGATCACTCACACGTGGGGTTTCAAGAAACAAGAGAGGAAGACTCACCAACCTACATGGTCAATGCAATAAATATACACTCATGCATTACATATGAAGAAATACTGGGCTAAAAGAAAGGCTAGCCAATTCCATGTGGCCCTATGTCGCCCATTTGCAAAGAAGAAGAATCATATCTGAACCTAATTATTAGTTATATGTAAAATCTGCTCTTCACCTTGATAACTCAGGTTCTACTGTATTTTCATGATATTAAATCATGCATTGTTCACAATATTGAGATAATCCCTAAAAATGTTATTTTTATTTCACAAACCAAAAATATCTGAATGCATTAAAGCTTTTAGTTTCAGCAGTTGAATAAATCTGAACTGTCAAATTTATGGGATGGTGAATGATATATCTATACAAATAAAAAAGGTGAACTTGAGCTCCCATGAGAAGCATGTAACTATTCAACCTAACGGTAGCAATGCAGCGTGTGTTCAACCGACGTGTGCAGAGATATGTAAATCTGCATACGTTCAGGCATGAGTTTTGAAAACTGAACAAATAAATTCATTTCCATACAATTACAGGAAAATCCTCAAAGCTTTGTGAAAGCAGATCTCTTATTTTGAAGAGGAAACTGTAGTGACTTCCAAAATATCTTTCTTTTAATGTAGGAGGTCAGATTTAATAAATATGTTCTCAGAACCTGTTAATAAATAACTAAATTCCTAAGACAGGGAGTGTTGTTCTCTATAGTGTATTATATTTATTATAACTGTAAAGAAATGTTCATAATATTTCTGTAAAATATTGAGTTGGAAAA
Organism: Anabrus simplex; assembly: GCF_040414725.1. Taxonomy (NCBI): domain Eukaryota; kingdom Metazoa; phylum Arthropoda; class Insecta; order Orthoptera; family Tettigoniidae; genus Anabrus; species Anabrus simplex. The sequence continues at coordinate 49,926,739 of NC_090271.1, forward strand.
ATATACACTATATTCAATGTTTATAAGTGATTTCAGAAAATAAATTGCTCAGCATGACTAATCCTATGAGTAGCACTTTTCATAACATCCCTATACACTAGCCTTGCTGTGAATGTTATGAACACCAATACCTCAGCAGATTCCACAGTGTCACAGCCAGAAATGAGACTGGGACTTTGGGAAGCTACATTTTAGCTGGCCTGTGTCAAGAGAGACAGATGACAAAATAAAGCATCCATCTAGAGCAGGGCCTCTCAGGGTGCATGCGCTGTGCAGTGCACGGGCGCAAGGTGCAGGAGACGACTTCACTAGGTTGACCAGAGTGCAAACTCTCACTCCACTTCCCCTACACCTGTCTCACCCGTTCTGCCTGTCTTCGCCTTCTCCACCTTTTCCGCTGATCCTCCCCTAACTGCGAAATGTTTATATGCGGTGAGCGGTGACACTGTTGTATGGGACAACGTTACCGGTGTTAAACCACTCTTCTTTCAATTTGGTTTCAGCAGACAATTTATCTTCTGTAGCTCTTCTTTTCCTTTATCTTAGCAATGATACGAGTTATGCCTGCAACAAGGGACCGGCTGACAGCAATTTGAGAGCCTTCTTTAAATTACAATCAGAAATAGGCCTACTCGCACGCAATTTACTTTTCGTACAAGTGAAAGGAGGAAAAAATACCTTTCACATATGCATGTGGAACCATGTGGAAACATAGAAATAATCTTAGCTGTTTCTCGATGCAGCTTAGGAAAATCTTCCTTTGAATTCTCGTAGAATTTGAACAAAGCCTTTGTATTGGAAAATATATCTTTTTTATTAACTTATCACATAATTATTGTCCCACGGATTAAGCATTTGGCTTTATTGTCACGACTGACAAAGAAATACGAAAGTTCCCAGTTCAATTGAAATGGACTTTCGGAAGTCTTTGCTTTATTTGAAACAGGTTGCTCCATTATTATGTTGTTGTCCTGCACTTATCTATTTCACTGATAAACAAGCCGTATATCACCGAACGCTTCGTCGCTCTCAGCGCACTACACTATCCGAGTCAAGCCGAGTTGTGTCGAGTCGGAACGATGCACAGTGCACGGAGTCTCTGCGCCTCGATATGCACGCGTGAGATTTTGACCATTTTAGAGGCCCTGATCTAGAGAAATAGCAACGGGCAGCGATTAACATTTATAATGGCTTAAATCCTCTCTAAAACAACAGGAGATTCTAGGAAATGTCATTTGAGATAAAAAATGAGTTTGAGGGAAGGAGACAGCCTTTCTCCACTACTCTTTAATTGCATTTTAGAAAAAGTTATCAGGGAATGGAGGTTGAGAATGACTGAAAATGGAACGAAGAATGGGGTAAAGATAGGTTGTGGAAAAAATGCGATGATGTTGGACTGGCTTGGCTTTGCAGACGACGTCATTCTTATTACAGACAACCATCAAACAGCCAAGAAACAAGTTCAAGAACTACAGAATGTTGCAGTCAAAACAGGGTTAAGAATCTCTTTCGAAAAAACAGCATTCATGGACTCTATAAAAAAAAAGGTGACACGGACAGACTTGTTACACTGTATGGGGATATCCAGCATGTGCAAAAATTTAAATACCTGGGAGAAATACTCACCCCCAATGGAGATGAAAAGGAGGGATTAAAAGAGAGGGTGAGAAGATGGAGTTGGCATTCAGACTATGTCATGACACCTATAAATCCAAGTCCCTCTCAATTCAGGCAAAGTTAACACATTACTGCATAGTGGTTAAACGGAGTGTCTTTTTGGAGCAGAAACCTTGACGAGGATGGCTGACCCAGTCCTTGAAAAAAGAGAAAGAAGATTCTTATGAAAAATCTTAGGCCCACGCAAGTCGACGAGTGACCCAAACACATTCCAATTAAGATGGAATTTGGAGCTCTACAAGACAGTAGAAAGAATCACGACTGTGATGACGAAAAGGAGACTGACGTTTTATAGGCATATCAAAAGAACGAATCCTGAGAGATTGGCAAACAGGATACTTCTTCTGCAGGAAAAGTGAAAAAAAAAACAGCCGGGATGGCTTACACAGGTGCACAATGATCTGGCAGAAATAGGTATCAAGGAGGAGGATATAAGAGAAAGGACATAATTTAGAAAGAAGGTTGTGGGAATGAGGGATGTGTCTGAAGAGCAACATGCGAAGCCACGGAACATCTCAGTGAAAGAGCGAGCAAGAAGAAGTCAAAGACTCAAGAATCTTTGGCGAGAGTGTAAAGAGAAGGGTATCAGTCTGCGTGACAGAAGGAAGATTGTGTAAACGTGGCCCAAAGGTGACCGTATCGATAAATAATAATAATAAATAATTCAACTTTTAATATAGTGAAGACTATTGAACACAGGCAGAAATGAAGATCTCCAAATAGTTCATCTCTTTAAGATATTACTTCAAAATTTAAAAAATACTCATTTTTCTTCTTTCCTGCTTTCTGGTTTCACATGGAATGCCTCATAGATATTACGAACTGAACAAGTAGAGAAGTAAATACTTTAACGGTCATGTCATTCATGTTTGTTAGGTCATCAACCCGAAGGCTGGTTGGATCCCCAAAGGTTATGCAGTCGTGGGGAAAACACAAAAATATGATGGCAGCACCAAAATGAAGCATGCCAGACAAGATGAGGAGTGAGGTAGTTTGCCACTGCTTTTCTCATTAGGCCAAAAAGTGCCATTGCAGCATGACTAACCCTATGAGTAGCACTTTTCATAACATCCCTATATACTAGTCTTGCTGTGAATGTTATGAACACCAATACCTCAGCAGATTCCACAGTGTCACAGCCTGAAAGGAGACTGGGACTTTGGGAAGCTACATTTTAGCTGGCTTGTGTCAAGAGAGACAGATGATAAAATACAGCATCCATCTACAGAAATAGCAACAGGCAGCAATTCATATTTACAATGGCATAATCCTCTCTAAAATAATGAGAGATTCTAGGAAATGCCATAAAGGAAATAAGAAATCAATCCTTTCAAACGTGGTACCTGAAAGCAAACTCCTGGATGACCCCATCTTCTGAGTACATAAGCACAGTGAAGATGTCATGCAATCTTACTGCACTCAGATCGGTTCCCGGTAGGTACTTCAACACAACAGCTTGCTGCCAAAATGGCTGCAACGAGACAGAAACCCTCAGATATGTGCTGGGATTCTACCGGAGCACCGAGCTACTGCACAACAATCGCCACCACCGAGTAAGAACACTGATTGCTCAAGCCTTGAGACAGCGTGGATGGGAGTTCCAGGAGGAGGTTCACTGCATCTCTACCGATTACTCTAACTGGAGGGCTGACATCATAGCCATCAGCCGAAGGGACAGTAAAGCAATGGTTTTAGATCCCACCACTTGCCAATTTGAAAGAGACTATAAACAAGCTCAGGATGTGAACCTACAAAAACAAGCTGTTTATGTACCATGCTTGCCTTACCTGCCAGCAAAGTACAAAATACCTATCAATCGGTGGATTATCATAGGCCCGTGTGTTAGTGAGATACAGACAGCGTGCAGTAACATTGGAACATGCCCTGGAGCAGTGATAGAATCTTGTTTCATGGCATTACATAGGTTCAGTTTTTTCTGCAAGCATTCAGAAACTTGAGTCCAGAGAACAGCCACTGTCTGTTTACCTTCACATCGCTTAGTATTGTATGCTATTTGAACAATAAATTGGCATTCAGTTGCTGACAAATATTGATTAAAGCATTGTGTTGTTAAACGTGATTTGTTAAGAAGGAAGCCATGCTTTTCAGTGTCGACTCAGTTAACATAACTTTAAAAGCTATTTAGTCTGTTAATCACTAATTATAACACCTCCAATACTGCAAGATTTCTATAAAGAAAACCACACTACAGGTATGTAATAAGTGTTGTAGTATTGATGACGACATAATGACCTTATTAAACGAGATGGATCGTATAATTCTAAATTTAAAACCAACAATGCAATCAACCACACACATGTATTTCAAACCAGTGTAAATAGGCATGTTCAACCGACAAGTAAGATGTGTTATTAGATTCAAGATTTACATATTGCAAATTCTGTGTTTCTGTTATCACGCTTTCCTGTCTATGATGTTCAAATCCTGGGGTCCCTTCAAACACATACTAACAAGATTCCACAATAAGTAGCTTTATGTTATGTAAATTTCAAAAATATCATGTAAGTGGCTTTATGTTATGTCAGTTTAACATGTGGTGTAGCCTGGGTATATACCTAAGCTGAGTTTTTGTGACTATCCAATTCTGTATGAAGTACAATACTGAAAATGAAGTATATTTTGAATGTGACTAAAAAAAAAAAAAAACTTTAAGCAGCTTTCACACACGAAGGTGTTAATAAGGTTGATGTTCAACAGACTGAAAAGCTTTAAAGTTACATCCAAATATGAAGTGTGTGGATTTAACACAGAAGTTAAACATCCCTCCATCATCCTTAAACACAATTGTTAGTAAATGTAAACTGCTTGAAATTGCTTTTGAAGAAGAAAATGTAATCACTAGGGTCAGTTTCCAGAATTAGAAGTTCTTCTACAGTGGTTTGTACAAGCACGAGCTGCGAATGTGCCATTAGATGGTATTATGGTTTGAGTTCAGGCAACACATAGCACAGAAGATAGCACTTGATTTTACAGCATCCAATGGCTGATAATGATGATGAGCCAGATCCTGAGCCACTTCCGATGGTGTCAAAAGTGATGAAGGCAATTGACACAGTGAAACTCTGTATGTGTGTGTGTGTGTGTGTGTGTGTGTGCGTGCGTGTGTGTGTGTGCGCGCGTGCGCGCGCGCATGTGGTTTTGAAGTTGACGACGACATAATGACTTTACTAAACAAGATGGAAATCAACAGTGCAATCAACCATAAATATGTACAATATTTCAAACCAGTGTAAATATTTGTGCTTGACTGTGAAGTAAGATGAGGCGTCTAGTATCAAAACCGGCCAAGTCACAAAATTTACGAAAATGAGTTAAGGTTATCAATTTGAAGTAGAAGTATAGCACTATCAGGTGAAACAAGAATATGCTTTAAAATCGTCCATGTCTTCATGTTAAAGAGCACTGAATTCTCGGTCGTGCAACAGAATCGGCCAAGTCAAGGAACAAGCGACAATCTTTATGATGCAGCATTATTGTCTGGAACCTTGTGTTGTTACATTAAGCAACAATGTGATAATATCAGTAGGCAAAATCGTTCCTTGTAATGTATATTCTTTGAAGTCATAATATTTTGTCTTTTATTCATTTGCAACACTGATTTACGTATTTGCGGGCTTCTTACCGTCATTGACGCCAAAGCAATCCTATTTCCGGTGTGCTCGTGTTTTGTCATTATTGTGTGCTGTAACGTGGATATTGTTTCGAGTGGTGAACTGAAAAATTTACTTTCATATCTTGTGCCACATAATGGAAACATCAATAAATGAAATCCCCAGAAAGAGAACAAGAGATACGTCACAGTGGAAATCACAACAACAAAAACGAGAGCGGTAAGAATAATATTTCATTTTATTTTACTAAAGATTATCGAAGTTTCTCGTTCGATTCTTGAAGCAGTTAGGTTGATTTTAGATTGATGTCTTTTCAGAAATTAGCCTCGCAGAACTGTCAAACCTAAAATATGGGTTTCTATGTTTCATTTCTCGAGATTAAAAAAGAATTCAAATGAGCACATTTGAGAAAATAAGATGATCTAACTATGCATGTTTGTGTGAGTGTGTGTTATAACTCACATTAAAACCATAGCAATAATAATAATAATAATAATGTAAAGTGAGGCTTATCGTGGTCCCTAGTTGGCCGATTAGCGAAGTTGAATGAATGAATGAATAATAATAATAATAATAATAATAATAATAATATAGCGTCAGAAATCTACTAGCACTGCAGTTTTATAAAACTGTAATATTAGCAAGTGAAACAGCTTTCGTTGGTCATGAGAGTTCCAACACCATCTCTGAAGTCTGCATCAATAGTCCACGAGAAATGCCTGATATTGCATTATAAATGAGAGCAAATTGAAGACTTTCAACAACAATATTACTTAGTATGTTTGAACAGTACCTATCTTAATAATGGTTCTATTAACGTAAGTGACTATTATTGACGATCATTTTATTTTACTGTGTTCAAGATCTAAGTAAACTATAAACTTTTAGTGAAAGAAATCCTATTTTATATTCTCCTCAGCTTTATGATGTTCTTCTTCGTTTATTATTATCTCATTTATGCTGAAATGCTTTTTTTAAATTGCAATAAAGAAAAGTAATTAAAATGTCAATTTATTTTCATTTAATTGCCTTTTTTCACAAGCGTTTGGAATTTAAAAGAATACAGTTTTACAAAAACAGACTGAAATTGTACAAAATTGCAACAAAAACGGCCAAGTCAAAATTTTAATGAACAAAAAAGATGGGTTAATTATGAGTTAGATTTCTCAAAACAGCGGAACTTAAATATTAAACCATTAAGGATATAACTGTGAACAAAAATCTTTTCTGACCATCATTGCTTTGTCTCTACAGGTTTTTCATCCATATTGATAAAATATGCCTTGAGTGACTTGGCCGGTTTTGATACTAGACGCCTCAGATGTATTATTAGATTCAAATTTCATATTGCAAATTTCGTGCTTCTGTTATCACGTTTCCTCGTCTATGACGTTCAAATCCTTGTGTGCCTTAAAAAAACATACTAATAAGATTCCACTGTATGTAGCTTTATGTTATGTAAATTTCAAAAATGTCATATAAGTGGCTTTATATTGTCAGTTTAACATGTAATGTATCCAATTCTGTAAAAACTATAGATATTAAAATTAAAGTATATTTTGAATTTGACACACACACAAAAAATGCTTCAAGTCATTTCCAAACATCAAGGTGTTAATATGGTTCTCACCCATGACATTTCATCACATAACCATTATGTGAATGAAGGTGAAGTATGAAGGCATAGAAGCAAGTCTTCTCTGTTGCAAAAAAATTACAGCTAGCAAAATTATAAAAATGAAGATTACAAAGGTATGGACATATGGGGAGAATATATGAAGAATTAGTATTAACACAGCCTAAGACAGCAAAATCTATAACAACATGAACACACCTGCAAAATGCTGCTCTGAAGTCGTCTCCTCTTTGATACGACATTGACATCATTCTCTTTATTATGAAAATGAACAGCAGCATTTTCTTTGTTTTCACTGAAGAAACTAATAGGATTTCTGCTGAACATTTTAGAAAAAGGAGTCTGAGCTGTCCCTCTCTTTGATATATTTAGTTCAAAGACAAACTTCATCAGTTCTGAATCCCAGGTAGTTGGATGATTGTTTACAAATGTCTTTATGAGTGAATTTAACCACAAACACTCATCATCATTTTCACTGAACACAAATATTGAGTCTTTAAGGAGAGTATCAGATAGTAAATCAAATTTTGACAGGAACTGTTGCATACTGGCTTCTTGCTGCTTGTATAAAGTCTGAACCACTTCTTTCAGATCATCGGACAGCCTAACTACATGGCACTTAGCAAATCCAAATAAGCAGAAAGTATGCTGAACAAATGAGATCAAGTGTGATGGAATATTTTCTTTAGGAATGGGTTGTGCTACAATCCACTGTGATACAGGATCAATCAAGGTTACCAGGAACTCATTTTCATTCTCGGTTTTTGAATAAGGACCATATACAGCCATCTCTACCTAGAATAAAAAAGAAAATCATATGTTAAGTACACATTAAAGAGTCTTCAAACAAAATTGAGACCATACAATGCCCATATTTTAACATATAATGCTAAACCTTCCATATTTGATTAAATACCTTAGATTTAAAAAATAAAAAAATAAATAAATAAATAAAAAAACAGGCAAAATATGCATACCTTCTCCCAGACTCCACTTGTTTTCTCCGCTAGTAGACCTTTTGTAGTCTCATTCTGACTAGATTTTCCTTCTAGATATTGCTCCTGAAGACTGCCAAGCCTGGTTTCGCCAGCCTCAGTGCATTTGTTACATTGTCGAACATGATTGGCTACATCCATATACTGACCTCGCCAAAAGCACGAAGCATTCACTGCACTATACATTTTCTTCACACCAAGATGGATACCTGAAAATAATCCCAGTAATTAAACATATGAGCATGACTAGCACGAATAATAAAGGCATTACACATTCTACAGGTAAAATGAATACTATTTATATATGGCCATGTACCTAGAATAAAAGCATACTTGGCCCAAAGAAAATCCTAAGAGAGTTGAAGCCATGTAGTCCCCAGATAGAGTAAACAAAGCAAAAAATAAGTACAGAACAACTCTTCAGCTAAATGTAGAACAAAACAATGTAAAAGAAAACAATATTAGGAAAAGTGTAGATACACTACTTTGGTTCTAGTTGAATTATTGGCACGCACTAAATGCTTTTTATGCTTGGTGTCTTTTTCCTTACTATAATAATGTTGTTGTAGCTTAAGTCTCCTCTGTTGATGTGTTCGCTCATTACTATATGAATTTTAAACAATTACGATGTATTTAACCCATGCTGAGAAGATTACGGCTGCAGTGAATCTGCCAGGTAAGAAAATACCCTGTTCTTTGGAGCTAGGTCATTGGATACTGGGTTTTCATAATTGAGATGAAGGAAGATCAAGTCACTGACTTTGGATCTTCATGAATGCTATCACAAATTAAATTATAAAATGTATGTATGCTATTCCAAGGGGCTGTGAATATGCTAAAAGTAATGTTGGTGATGTTTTCCCAGAGCTGTCTTCCGTGATTCCTGTGCCCATGATTAGCAGAGGAAAGACTGGAAGTGATGCAGAATCAGAACTTAATTCCAAGCAGGAGAAAACTTTGGCAGAACTCAACAACGTTTTTAGAAAATAAAATCACCCTTCTGAAGATGTGCAAGAAAATGCCTGTGTTATGGTTAATGCTACAAAATACAATACGACACCAGATCAATTCCAAGAATGCCATAAAGGGTGGGAAATAACTGCTGAAGAAGGGATTAGTATTGATTCGGATGACAAAAGTGATGATGGGATGCCTAAAACTTCAGAAGACACATTTGTGCCATCATCCTATAACAGTACTACAAGAGATGACAAAATTTATGATATGGCAGAGGAAAAGAAAAATCAGCACTGATGATAGGAGTTGTGATATAATTTAGACGCACAGAAATGTATGTCAGATTAAAGAACAGACTATGACTCCCGAAAGTAATGATAACAACACTGCTATGAAAAGGATGAGAAGCTAAATTGATCAACCAACTGAATGGAAGAAGAACAAATGAAAAATTAACAGGCAAGGTGGACAGCCCTATGAAAGTGATGGTAACATTCTGAAACCAAGTAGGATTTTAAAATGACTGCTCGGGTTGTCATTGAAAGCCTACAAGTAACTTTGATGAAGAAAGGAGACAAAATATCGTCTTGGAAGTTACTGGATGTGGATAAGCAGTGTACGGACATTATGTCGCTAGTTGATGTGAAACCAAAATGTACTCGGAGTACGACTATGGTGTTTGGAAAATCGAGAAGGCAAAATAAACGGTTTTATCACTTGTTTAAGAATAACAACCGGATACAAATTTGCCAAGAATTTTTCAGAGCAATTTTAAGCGTGGGTGAATTGTTCTTGAGGACTGCACCTGTTAAAAGAAAAGAAAAATGGTCAACGTAGCTCACGAAGGAAATGGTAAATGTAAACCACCAAACATGAGACCAGAGGATGCAAAACAATTGATTCGTAACTATAAAAATACATTCCCTCGGGTCCCTCAACACTACTACAGAAGAGACTTGAAAGAAAAAAAGAACATTTAAGTAATGAGCTATCACTGACAAAAATGTAAGATCTGTACATCAGATAGTGCAGTGAGAAAAATTACACGTGTGAAAAGAAATGGCTTCACATACAAATATTTAACACCGATTTTTTTTTGTTATTTGCTTTACATCGCACCAACACAGATAGGTCTTATGGCGATGATGAGGCAGGAAGGGGCTAGGAGTGTGAAGGAAGCGGCCGTGGCCTTTAATAAGGTACAGCCCCAGCATTTGCCTGGTGTGAAAATGGGAAACCACGGAAAACCATCTTCAGGGCTGCCGACAGTGGGGTTCGAACCCACGATCTCCTGAATACTGGATACTGGCCGCACTTAAGCGACTGCAGCTATCGAGCTCGGTAACACTGATTTTAACATTACTTTCCATTGAAATGAAATGGCGCATGGCTATTAATGCCGGAAGTGTCTGAAGACTTGTTCGGCTCGCCAGGTGCAGGTCTTTTGATTTGATGCTCATAGGCGACCTGCGCGCCAGAACAGAAATATGAATATTGCTGCTTTGTTGATGTACTGTGCGTAATATTCTGACGTTTGTGTTATTAATCATAAGTTTTTTGAATCGGGAAACTCTCAGATGGAGGTTGATAGGGTACACGCAGAGGTTGAGAGGAAGAAAAGCGCTGTTGGCGTATTTGATCCTTCAGGATTTTACACCTTCATCAGATTGATTCAGAACAACCCCTATAAAGTGATAGAAATGGACCAAGACAAATTTCTAGATATCACCCAGCTGAGGAAAGTAATGGTGAAAAACAGGAAGATTGACACTAATGGAGAAGAAGTTAATTGGCTAAAAATTAAATGGCTGCAATTTAGAAAGATTGACCCAGAGCATATATATATATATTTTTTTTTTTTTTTTGCTAGTTGCTTTACGTCGCACCAACACGGATAGGTCTTATGGCGACGATATATATATTTTTTAATATGCCTTGCATGATGAGGTATTCGAGAAAATCAAAGTGATCAGGAGAGGGCCTTATGTCCCATTAAATGACCTGGTACTGAAGCCTTTGTATCAAGGACTAATTCCCATTTCAACAGATGAGTACAATGCTCTTACTGATTTACATGACAATGGAATAATAGGAGCGCAGTATCACCCATTCTGCAAATCACTTCAGCATGGCACCATAACTGACTGCGCAAGTGATGCTGGTAATTAAGTTAATCCACACTGGTATAATAAAGTGTGTTTTAATATTACTCTTGGAAAATAATATGAAAAGAATACGTTTGCGCTCAGTGTTGTAATTAATTTCATGATGTATAGTTGATTTGATACCTATTACACTTTCATTTTTGACAGATAATATCAAATGATTCTTTGTGGTTATAAAATAATTAATTTAATAAATTTACATCTGCACCGAATTTGATTGTTTTATGAATACAGTTCACAATTTTACTATTACAATATCAAGTATATGTATTTACATATTAAAAATACATTACAATCACAGTACCAGTTTTGATACTGTTATGGATCATCTTCAGCTGTTAGTATATCAATACCATTAGTAGTCAAAATAGCAAGAACATCAATACGGACATGAAACTAATAACTTATATTTTATGATTACGTACTGTATATTACATACCCTGATGAAAAAATAATTTCAGGTGAAAAATTATTAGAGCCAAAGTAGTGTATCTCTGTCATCTGTCATTAACAAAATTCTATACTTCAGAATATAAGACTGCATGTAAGAAATGAGCACACAACATTATTTGGAAACATGTCGCTGATATATAAAAAATCTGTGATTTTCAAATCAGTATTTATGTAGGTAACCAGTTATACACAAATCAGTACTAAACTTGTCAGTTTTTCCCTTCCTGAAAATAATGTTATTGTCGATATGCTAGTCTGGTCCTAAGCCGGCGATATTTAGAACTAGATAATCTTCATGGAATAACCCACAAGCATGTCCTCTTTATGTAAGAACAGACCTACTGGGTTGTACCCCCGCTTCCATCATCTGCTATTAAAACAAGGCAGTTTGGCATAATGATCAAAAGCAACATATTAACCCCTGCCCGTTTCAGCACTGCCTCTCCATCTTCTTTTTTTTGCTAGGGGCTTTACGTCGCACCGACACAGATAGGTCTTATGGCGACGATGGGATAGGAAAGGCCTAGGAGTTGGAAGGAAGCGGCCGTGGCCTTAATTAAGGTACAGCCCCAGCATTTGCCTGGTGTGAAAATGGGAAACCACGGAAAACCATCTTCAGGGCTGCCGATAGTGGGATTCGAACCTACTATCTCCCGGATGCAAGCTCACAGCCGCGCGCCTCTACGCGCACGGCCAACTCGCCCGGTCCTCTCCATCTTCATTGTTATGTTCGTACAGTGCTATGGATGTTGAAATCTCCTATCACAATATGAACACACTGGTGGTTTATACACAGATGAATCAGTACAATGATTCAGCTCTATCGTAAGAATCTCTACATCATCATCACCCCACGAAATATCAGTGGACTGGATAATAATACCAGGCTTAACCTTCAGTCACATGAGAATTATTGCACTATTAATCGCACAGGGAGGAAATCTCTGTGTTCAGTAAAGAGCCGCGTTTTTGTCCTATAGCTCATCTTATTTAGCATAAAGTTTTACAGTGCCCCTTTACATGGTTGGGGGTCCAATTTTTAAATCAAATCCACAATATTTTTACATGATTTATTCAAATAATAAAATACCAATATGCTAATTAGGTACAAGAACCAATCATTGCAATGTTACAATGCTGGGGTTCATCTCATACAAAAGAAATGCACCATCAGAGTCAAAATGCTGAAAGTGAACATAAGTTTAGAATAGAAACTAAGAGGTCATATGCACCAAAAATGGCAGCAAAAAATTAAACTACAATAATTACTTTCATTGACCTGTCTCACTCTTATCCTTGGCTTTGACAATATGAAAGTGACTGAGGTATGAGCGATGCTAGTAATACCATTCCTCATGCAGCCAGTCCCTGTTATGAATGGTGTGAAAATATCACTCATACGGTCGGTTGTTGCATGCATTTCAGTGGGCTTGGCAGACTGATATGTAATAGTAACCTCTGGCTCGGCGAGGAAAGCAACGGGAAACTACCTCACTCCTCATTTCCCTAGTATGCCTCTTCAGTGACGCCTAGGCTAACTATGACAACTGTTGGTGGAACTGCGGAGGATCAAACCAGCCTTCGGGCTGAATACCCAACATACAATTGAAAATAATGAGAAAACATTCTGGAAGTTTGTTCTAAATTAACTGAAAATCATGTACAATTGTCAAACTTGTGTTTAAATTAGAACAATACAATTTTTGCGCTTAAGAAAAACACCAGAATGTCCACAGAGTAGTCACTGGTTCAGTAACAATTATGCCCTTTCCTCTATATAGAACATAAGTACATGCCATGTATGAAAGTATTTCACTTCATTCATCAAAATTCTTGTCTTCTTGAGAATCCCCATTTTTGCACAATCCACACAGTACGTCACTCAGTTCTGTGCACAGGAACTTTTGGCTGTTTGCAGGTACAAAAAGCGTAGTTCCCACTTCCTTGGTCTGCATTTCTAGGGCATTGTGGTTCTCCTTCTATCCCAATAAGTTTCTTTATTTTTTGTCTTCAGCTACTGTGGAATGTAGGGTAACACGGGTCGCATCTTTCAATAATCCGTGCGGAATTCATGAGACAAATTCTTCACAGGTGCCCTCCCAGTTTGTGTTATCTTTTCCATTTGACAGGAAAATTATATACAGTATTACCCCTCTTTTACACTTTTCAAGGGACCAAGGAATATTGGTGTAAAAGGGGAGGAAGTGTAAATCATGGGAAACAACTTGTACAGGTATATATAAAAATGCTCTGGAAAAGGAGGTAAATGTTACACAAATGCATATTATTAATTTATAGAGTATTTGAATCTCAATCGATTTACTGTACTTACCTCAAATAAAGGTCCATGTAAGTTAATTACTGTACTGTATTAACTGTTGACTACACTGCCTGTGTAATTCTGCTCATCCTTTGACCAGGAGAAGGTTACCGGTAGGTGGTTAAAAATTTGTGTAATATATTCTTTTATTACAGTAGTTAATTTCGTAGAATGGCTATAGAATTATCTAAGATGCAATATTTTCTCTGAATGAAACATTTTAATTGCTACTATTGTACCTGTATTTACAACATTAACACAAATTCATTCCAGATGGAAAACTACTCAATCACTGCTTCCTACCAAAATAGTCCAGAATCGATCTTGGTTTACACTTCTAATTTTTTATGAACTCTATTTGTTTCTAAACTCATAAAGGTTATGAAAATTACTTTCATCCCCCTCTACAGATGACAGATACCTGTGTAAAACATCCTCTGCTGCACTTGCATCAGAACTGGTAGGCATCACTTCACTGTCTTCCTCTGCTTCATCACTGTCACTGGTGGGAGACTCGGCTGCTGTTTGCTCAGCATCCAATTCCTCCACACTTCTTTCCTCTGCAGTGATCAGCAACCAATTCCTCCACACTTCTTACCTCTGCAGTGATCACAGAATCATCTACCCGAAGAAAATCTTCAGTAGTGCAGTCTGACTGCAACATTCTCCATACATCAGGTAGCAGTTCTTCTTCTTCTTCTGGCAGCTGAGATTCGGCACGATTCTTGAAAACCCCTGCTTTCAAGAAACAATTTGAGGTGGTAGTCTGCTTCACGGCTTTCCAAGACATTGCAATGAAGTGAAGCGCATCCAGGATTGAAACTTTAAATGATGATGGATCCTTTCCAGCATCCATAAAGAATAAAATTTGCTACACCAGGTTCTTCCTATAAAGTGACTTAAAGGAGTGAATAACCCCTAAATCCATAGGTTGTAGCTTGCTTGTGCAATTAGCAGGCAGAAATTATAACTGCACATTCCTCAAATTAACATCCACGGGATGGGCAGGACAACCGTCGATGAAAAGAAGGATCTTCCTATTTTGTGCACCCATTTTTGAATCCAGAGCAATTAACTGCTGTCGGAAAAGATCTGAGGTCATCCAAGCTTTATGGTTGGCATCGTAGGCAGTAGGTAATGATGACACATTCTTGAAGCAACGAGGCTTTTTAGATTTCCCTGTCACATAGGGGTGAAGCTTCTCAGAGCCATCAGCATTGGCTCCCAACATCACTGTGAGCCTCATCTTGCTGTGTTTCCCACCATGGCATTTATTTCCTTTGAATGCCAAAGTCTTGGTGAGCAACACACTGAAAAACAGTCCAGTTTCATCTAGGTTTAAAATGTTCCTGGGTTCGTAATCCTTGGTCAGCTCCTGCAATCTTCCACAGTTTCATCACTAACTGCATTAGATTCCCCACAAATAGTGTTATAGGTTAGGTTATACCTTTTCCTACATTGGTCGATCCAGCCATTGGATGCGCTGAAATTTTCTATGCCAAGAAGAATGTTTGCCACTTAAAGCACCTTTTCCCGTAAGAGTATACCATCAATTGGAATGTCTGCGACTCTTGAAGTTTCAAACCAACTTTTTACAATTTTTTTTCCATTTTCTCGTATTCGTAGTATGACACATACTTCCCTTTCTTGGAGTTTGGTCCGCATTCTGAAGCACTTGATGTAATGCTTTCTCTGTTTTTCACAATTGTATTCAGCGTGGATACAGGAAGCTCCAGTTCGCGTGGCAATGAAACACGTGTTCTGCAGTACGAATCAACCTTTTCTAATATTCGAACTTTCTCGTCCATAGTGAGTTTTTCTTTCCTTCTTTTTTCCATTATTAGCAGGAAAACAATACAGCAATAACAAATAAGGATTAACAAATACAAACGACGGGAAAGGAAGATCGCGGCAATTCACTCTGACCACTCAACTCACATAACAAAAACAAAAAACATAACAAAAAAAAAAATACAGTAAATGTGACAAATCAGCGACAATAACTTTAACAACTCCAACAACAAACGCAAATGTAAAACAATAACCGTGAAATAACGAACTCGGGCAAGACAAACACTGAATCACTTGATAACGTCTCCTTCTTGTGGCTTATACTGCACTTAGCAATAGAGCAAACATCTGATATCTCCTTCTTCTCCTTATCCTTTGCGGATTTCTTCTTCTTCTTGAAAGATTAATGGGCAATTAATCTTTGTCGGATTTGAAAATAAGGTTTAGGACGTAGTGGAAAACACCTGATCCCTGCATTGGTTACGCGGAAGTTCAATACTGAGAGTTCTAAAATTAACATGTAACATATTTACACAGAGTGAGAGATTAATTTTAGTACCATAAATAGGATATCCTAAAAATAAAATAAATTAATTAAAAGGAACGGTGACATATTAAAAATAACAATGACAGATTAACATACTACATATTTACATGGAGAAACGTTAACTAAAAGACCATTTTAGGAGAAAGAAGCATACTGCGTCTGTCTGATATCAACTGTCCAGTTTTTGAAAAAACCCTTTCACAAGGCACGTAAGTTGGAGGTATTGCCAGTCTTCTTTTTACTATCTCAAATAGTCTGGGGTAAATAAATTGTCTCTCCTTCCATCACAAGAGAGGGTCTCCTGTCCTCGTGAGTATTCGTTTTTGGAGGTATTTGTCTAATTCAATAATCCCTGCTGCAGGATTATTCCTGTTTGTTGTGAGGGGTTCTACTTTGGCATCAAATTTTCTCCAAATTCTTGATGAGGTGGTAGACAGGGCTGGTGTGCAGGAATCGGCATTTTCATCCCTTCTCTCTGAAATGACCACTTTGCTGGGTCTTCTACAAATACTCTCATAGGTTGCCCTATAACACACCTCATTTTCAAACCCTTGTCTCTTGAAACGAGGGTCGAGAAGTGTGCTTGTGGTGGAAGCAACTTCATTTGAAACATTACAAAATCCCTTTTTCAAGTGCTCCTTCAAAACACTGACCATTGCCCTGGCTGTGGAAGGCGAATTTGGGTCTTGTTCTAGTGTATGTATTTCGAAAAGCAGTTTGTCAACGAACAGGATCACTTTCGAAATGTTCATGGCCTTTTCCAAACTCATTTCCACTGTCACTTCCCCAAACACCTTCAAAATTTCACACGACTTCTGAATAACAGTCCAATCTTCAGCGGTAATTGTCCAGTTTGGGGTTGAGCAACGCCAAAGGTGCAAGAACAAGTTCTTTCAAAGCTAGAATTCTTCGGAACACTTCCAGAGTTGAATTCAACCTTGTTGGAACATCTTGCGTTAATTTTAAATCTTCAAAACCCATCTGTTTCTGAAGGCTCACAAGTCTGGCAGTTGCCAGGGGGATTCCTCTTGAAAATTCAACTATGGATTTCACTTTGCCAATTACTATTTGGATTTCTTCCTTAGCAGCCTGTACAACTAAATTCAGTGAATGTGCATAGCATGGAATATGCTTGTACCCACACTTCCTTACAGCAGCTTGCATATTTTGTGTGTTATCAGTCACTAAAGTTGCTATCTTATCGCTGATACCCCACTACTGAAGTACACACTGAATTTCACCTGCCCAATTATCTGCAGAATGAATATCACTGTACTCAAAACACTCAAGCAAACAACACTTCAGTTCACATTCACTATTAATGAAATAGGCTGTAATGGCAAAATAGCACTAATTATTACAGAAGTCCAACCATCCATAGTAAGTCCGAGGATGTTGACGCCTTGTAAGTCTGCACAGACTTTTTGCAGTTGCTCATTGTGCATCAGGGTAATTAAATTAGTGGACAATGTCTTATGGCTAGGTATGGCGTATGAAGGATTGAGCATCCTCACAAACTCCCTGAACTCACCATCTTTGACAATAGACAGTGGCTGGTACTCCCTAGCATTTATTTTAACTAACTGTTTGTCTAACTGATTTGCTTTACTTACAGGGAGACGATAATGAAGTCTGTTACTCTTGCCTGGGTTACTCGTGTAGATGCCCCTGAAGTTCTTTCACTTCCAGCTCCACCGGAAGTTTCTGGAGGTCCTGCCATTGTGCTTAATGTGGAAGCGGAAAGCTCATCAACGTCAATAGCAGAACTGTCCACTCGTGTATGACCTGTCACTTGAGGTTGTGTTGTCATTTGCCTACTAAGTTCTATTCCGCAGTGTTTGTGTTTAAGGTGTCTGGCTAAATTACTTGTTGAACCCGATTTGAATGACAGAAGTGAATGACCGTGTCCACATTTTGCTTTTCCCGGTGCTACTTCCGCAAAAGATAACCAAATGTTACTACGTTTTCGCGACCAACTCTCCATTGTGCTATAGTATTCCAATCACTTTCATACAACTGCGGTTTCCCCATCAACCCACTATCACATGGCCTAGAGAGAAGTTTGCTAACTGCCAAATAATTGCAATTAAAAGACATTGTGCTTCTTTTAATCCTGCAGGAGTTCTTTTACGTGCAAGTAAATCTACCGACACAAGTCTGATGTATATGAGCACCTTCAAATATCCCCCAATTGAGCTAAGATCGAACCTGCCAAGTTGGGGTCAGAAGGCCAGCGCCTCAACCGTCTGAGCCACTCAGCCCGGCAATGCATTATTTTGCTTATTTAAAGTCTTATTTACTGTTCTTGTCAAAATTGACTATGATCCATTTGAGGATGACATTACATTCATAGTCTTACATGTGGGCACAGATTTGTTTCCTATTATTTCACTGCCTACTACAGAGAGTGAGTGACCTGCCTAAGGTTGCCATTTAGTGAGTAGCTTGTGAACTTAATGAAAATCGTAAGAACAATCTAAGTTCGAAACACTGTACGCAGCAGTTGCTTCGTCACGGTTGATTATTTCACTGTCAGGTGGTCACATTTATATTTGGTTTCAGATATTTTAAAAATATTTCTTCACAAAAAAGAATTAAAAGTAAAGAACTGATGGTGAGCTGCTGTAATATTCACTTTCAAATTGCCACAAAAATGTACAACCTACCATAGATTTCAAATTCGATTGGCGTATAGCTCTAAATGGTAGCTTTGAAGAATGTACGTTATTTTCTCAAAATCACAGTTAAGCATAGGCAATTCCTAACCTACTTAAGTTTGGAAAAGATGAGTCGGACAGTGGTGTAGCATTTTTCGACTGTAACCTCTAGAAAAGGATATTACTCTTGTTAAAATGCTAGCGATCCCCTTGATTATTTCATTTCTTGTAACTTGTAAAGCAGTAGCAGTTATAAAGAACATAACGGAATGGTCGATCTGATTCCGTGGTTTTGCTTTCAGCTCTCAGTCACGTGGCATTCGAATGAACGAATCAAATGAACAAATCATTTTGGTTAATCATTTCAAATGAATCAGGTTCTTTTAAATGAATCAGATTCCACATCTCCCGAAGATACGTTTACTGTACAAATACTTACCTGTCAAGAATGGGTGCAACAACTGGTAATATACAACATTCAGAACTGCAATACCATACACAAGGCTGTGAAAAAAAGAAAAAAAAAAAAAGGGAAACAACAGCCCATTCTTCAAGATATTTATAGCTTTAACAGTAGACAGAGAAATAAAATGACAAGCCCTGCTGTAAATGACTGCTCATACATACTGATGAGAACTGAAAAGTAAGTATGCAAAAAAAAAAAAAAAAAAAAAGTAGAGTAAAATGCACAAAAATATTCAGTACAAACGGATATAGACTGTTCAATAATAGAGATAATTCATGAATGAAATACAAAGATTTATTCATACCGCAAAATACAGTGTATTCAATATTTTACATACCAGTTTCCTTTTCAATATGGATATCTTGCAGAATTTTTAATTGTTCTTCTCTGTCTGTGATAACTTTCTTAGGTTTTGAATGTCCATAGAAAAGAATTCCATCTTTCACCTGTCAAACCACATAACAAAAAAATCCAGTGAGAAAAATAGAGATTTATTCTCATTCCAAACAACACACAGGGTTGACGAAATTATATATAGTCTGTCTAGTTGAAGGAATCTCCTGCCTAGTATTCGAAGATTTCTCCTTCGACAGGGCAGGCAAAAGAGCAGGGAATTCCTACAACCCCAAGTGGACAGCTACAGGGAGGGTGAAAATGAACGGCTATGAGGAACAGTAATTTCTCTTGCTGAGAGAGCTTTGGTCTGTGTTAAACAGTGCAGTGCATGGAATTAACAAGCATTCTAAGTATCTTAGGCGATTTCCTTTAAATATGAGATTATAGTGGTGTATTTTAAGAAGAAACAATGAATGTGCTAACTCTGACATATTTTATCTGTTTAACTGCTTTTGTGTATTTATGTGGAGGGAGAAGCAAACTAATTCATTCTGATATGAAAGAACACATGTTTGTATTCATGTGTATTTCAAAAGAGAATACCAGAACACAAAACAAGGTAGACTGCTGATTTCTGTTAATAATGTGTGGGAAAGGATGACTAGAGCTATGGGATTGTCTAGGAGTGCAATATGAAATATTTTTCATTAGAAACACACAAAGGGTTCACTTCATAGTCCTGTTAAGAAGACACATCACAAAAGCAAAAAAACATTGATAAATTTACAAGTAACTAATCTCATTTTGTTCCGTATTGAAGATACAATAAGTAAACTCTTTCAAGATTAAATTAAATGTTAGCGCAAACGCACAATGTGCACAGAATTACTATATAGAACATTAGTCTTCGTTGCAAAATTTCACCAGTGATTCTGATCGCTGTTTACAATTTAAAACATGGTACCTAGTACAGTGTGCACCACATCTTAAACATACACAGTTCAAACCTGGTTCATGATAACGCTTAATATTACACAGTTTATAATGGAACCCATGAACGGAGAACCTTGTCAGCAGGTGTCACAGTTCATATCCACCTTGAACCCACTCGCGATTTAGCATGGCATCGGTAGAGTAGAAATCTTCCCAGATGTCAGCCTTCTTCGATCGTAGGTCTCGAAGCAGATGTATATAGGGTGTTGTTGCTGGAAGTAACAACTGTAACCTTAGCTCTTCCACATAAAATCCCTCTCTGGATAGCTCATACACGAGCCGGGAAGGAGAATATTTGGAGAGGCACAGAGCCCGTTTCTAGTAGATTGCCTTCAACTTCTCGATTTTATCTAACTGTTTCATACTCAAATGTTCCCAAATGTTTTCCAAGCCATATGTTGCTATACGGCTGATTTTTAGATGAAAGAGTTTTATGGCCGTTTCTAAAGACAAGTTTCTCAGGTGCTTAATGTCAGATATTGCTTTCATAGATGCATTTAGACGGTCTATGAGATGGAGGGTGAAAACATTACCTTGGGTTTGAAAAATTACGCCCAAGTATTTAAAATGCTTTACGGACTTAAGTTCTTGGTCTTCACAATAGAAGATTCCATGAGGTCCCCCTCTTCTAAACGTTATGGACACTGTTTTTTCTACATTCAGTTTGAGCTCATTTTTCTTTGTCCAGCCTATTATTTGGTTGAATGATTCCTGGAGTTCCTTCTCTGACGTTGATGTTAAGACCATTATCGTCACTGTACATTAATAGTTTGACGCTTTCCTGGTTTACCAAATCTACTATGTCTGCTGTCGCAATGATGAATAATAATGGACTTAACGGGTCTTCCTGTAATACCCCGGTTGTTTGTTCCAAAATAATAGATTTGGTAATGCCATCATCTACTTCTATTGAATTGTTGAGCAGTAAGTTCCTAATCAGCGGTATAAGGTAGTTCGTACTACCAATGAAACTCTCCAATTTTTCTAACAGTATGGTTCTGCTTATGGTGTCAAAAGCTTTCGAATAATCTATAAAGATGGCATGCAATTTACCCCCTGGTTTCTTTAAGGCTTCTTCTATGTCATTCTGGAGACAGCGGATAGCTAAAGTCGTTGATTTCCCTTTTCTAAATCCGAATTGCGACTCCGGTAGGTTATTTTCCACCAGTTTAATGAGACGTTTACCCATTAATGAAGTTAAAGTCTTTAGTAGAGTACACTCTAGCGCTATTCCTCTATATGAGTTGGGATCTGCGGTATCACCTTTGCCTTTATATAGCATTTTAATAGTAGATTTTCTCCAGTTATCTGGTATCCTACCTTGCCGCAAGCATTCATTCATTAGGCGAGTGATGGATTCACCCAATTTTGGGAGAGCAGCTTTAAGATGTTCATTAAAAATGTGATCTGGGCCACATGCCTTGTTATCTTTAGATGCTGTAATAGTTGATACAACCTCATTAATTGAAAATTCGTCAATTTCAGGGATTATTTGAAAAACTGGCACGAAATAATTAGTAGGTCGTGTGTCTCTCTCTTGAAGCACTGCACTCAAGTGCTTTTCCCAAACTTCCATTGGTAAGTTCCTGGAGAACTTCGGTTGTCTAGGCTTCAGAGCCAGGTAAGGATCTAGACTGGCACGTTCTATAAGTTTCTTTTCTTCTTCCTCTCTATAATGATTTTTGGCTTCTTTTAGTAGTAGTTTGTATGCTCTCCTTTTACTGGCATATATTTCAAGGAATTCTTTTGTTTTCTCTCTTCGGGCTGTATGTAATGCTTCCAGCACATCTCTACGACATTTATAGCATTCATTGGTGAACCAGGGTTGAGATTTCCTGACCACAGGTATTGTTGGTAGCGTAGCATTCTGGAGCAGCACTTCTAGATATAATGCAGCCTCATTAAGATTACCCTCTCGTAATAGGTTAAGTATCGTTTGATTATCTTCACCACAGATAAGAGACGGATTACTTTTTCTACTTATTTTTGTGCGGTCTCTAACTGTATCAAGCGTACTAGGCCTATTCTCCAGCTGTAAGGAAGTTGCTACTGGTAGGTGTTTCCGTTGCGCCTCGAGAATAACCTCCTGCTTGATCGACACAAACTTAGAGTTTATAAACACCAGATCTATTGTGCTAGCACCATTATGAGACATGTAGGTATTCATGTCAGAGGCATTCACCAACCGAAGACCTTCCTCTTCTAAGAAGTCCAAAACTTCTGTTGATTTTCGATGTTCTGCATCAATGCGACAATTTAGGTCTCCGGCAAGGATAATGGCATCGTCCCTAGTAGTCACAGTTAAAGCTTTACTAACTTCCTCAATAATCTCAGTTGATGAGAAATCTTGCTGGAAATATACACATACACAAACACACGGCTTGGTTCGAACTACTAAAACGTTCGTAGATCTGTATTGTACACTAAATGGTGAGAACTGATCAGTGAACAGACATGCAATGCCTCCTTTGGGCCTCCCTACTGGAGGTTTTTCTGCCATGACGAATGTTGAATAGTGTCTACTAGTTTGCCACGCATGCGTTAAAAATGTTTCCACTAGGATTATTACATCAAATTCCTGTATCATCTCTTCTAGTGTGTTTGTCATGCTCAGCAGTCCTTCAATATTCCATAATAGTAGCTTAATCTTTGATGTAGGCAAAACGTTGTCGTCCTTATCGGGATTTGGTTGAGAGCATTGTACCCGGGTCGTTATGGGGTCGAAAATTATACCTCCTCACCAAAATCCTCCCTGGCCAGAATTCTGGGTTATTTACTTTTTCTAGGTGGTCAAATCCAATACCAATTCGGAACGCCTTCTTTGTACCTTTTGTGTCTAATTGGTCACAAATAATGTCATCAGATATATTGTTATCTCGAAGGAATTTAATAATATCCTCCCTCTCCGTGTTCTGATGAAGTTTGCCTATGTACAACCAGGCTGTTCTTTTAGCCGCTCTTAGGTTGCTAGTTTCATCAGCCTTTCTCGAACCTATGATTACCTGTCTACGGTGCCGGTTTCGCTTCACAACCTCCGTCCAAGTCCCCTCTTCGGTGTTATCAGATGACGTTTCTTTGTCTTCAATTACTCGAATGTTCTGTTCGTGGCTTTTTGACTCCACTTTTGGTGGTTTCAGGGCCAATCCTTTCTTGGCAGTGATTTGAGGATGCTGAACTATAACAGAAGTACTGGTTCCTTTAGAACTGCTCTTATGTTCTTCATTTTGTCTAGGCATCGCTTTATTTATCTCTTCCGCAACCGTTTGTTTGATGCTTTCCTTAAGACTTCTTATTTCTTCCCATATTGCTTTTAATTCTTCTTTTCCATGTCTTAACATAATTAAATCATCTTTGCATATCTTGCACATCCATAGCAATGTAGTGCTAGGCTTTTTGAGAGTCGCGAAGTCACCCGCATTAACTCCGGAACACTCCTTGTGAAACCACTTACGACAGTTTCCATCACAGCCCACAGCAGCACTGGTCTCTGTTATCTGTTTTCCACATTCTCCGCACGGAGTGTTGTCTCCTGTGCTCTCGGTATCGTCCTTCCCTGGCATTAGGAACACACCCTCGAAGACGTTGCAGAGCAGAGCAATATGGCTACCACACTAAAAGAATTTTGAAGTGCTCGTTTGGCTGATATTTACTCCACTACACAAATAGACTCGAAGATAACACTTATTCAGATAGAAGTTCACTGTAGAAAATAAACTTTACCGTATCTGGATACACTGGATCAGTTTTGATATCTGGTAGGCCGTGATTTCAAATAGTAAACTTGAGTAAACTGTCACTATCGATATACTTGTTTAAATCAACAATCGCGCTCGCTCACGCAGTCTTTAATGCAAGGCAATTCGCACAAAGTCGTACACACTTATCACGAGTAAATAATATAATGCCTAAAATTAGTTTATCCTCATATCTACAAAACTGAAACACTCGAATAAGGTGTAATTCTCTTGTGGTTTCCAAATGTTCACTTTATCAGATGAAACACACACTCAGATCGATGGATAATCACAAGTCACATTAAATTTAAATTGATATATGCCCTATGTTTTCCAGAAAATTGAGTACGTCTCTATCACATACACCAGTCACAAATTTTACACTGCTCTTGCACAATTATATCCCCACATTATAATTAACAGACTATATACAATACTGAACACTATGATAACACGACGGGGTATTCAGTTCCAATACTTTAAGAATGAGACACTTTACGACACTATTAACTATATTTTATGATGGTTACTAAAGATGTTCGCGAAAATTTTATCTCACATTCACGACAGAGCGATGTATTTGGTAAGCCTTTCAAGATTAAAAATACTGTGTTCACCTATTCAAATATTTTTAGTGGTTAAATTCTACATGAATGTAGAAGGAGTTTACTTATTAATAAATTTCCCGGCAATGTCTGGCAACTGAGAGGAGGTAAATGTACAAACTACAGTATTATGAATATGTACAAATCTGAAAAGGGTTGCTATGATGGGAAATGTGTGTAGTTGAGAGTGGATCCAATGTTGCCAATTCACTGGTTTTCCTGCTAGATCCAGAGGCATTCAATGTTAAGTTAGCGGGTGAAAATTAACGACAGCAGCTAGCGAGTTTTCTGGTGAGTTCTAACTTATGAATAGCTGGAATCCAGTTAGAAATATCATTGTTATTAAATATGATTTTATTTATCAGTATAGTACTGATAACTCTAAATGTGTATTAGTAAGCGAGACTATATATTTTAATGCTAATGAAAATAAAATGTCTGCATAATGATTGATTGATCATGGCTTTATTTATTCCTTTTCTAAAACTAGGAAATTGGAGTCTTTCCAGTGTAATCATCTGCCTCGCTTTTAGCAGCTCTACTTCAGATGACAAGGGAGCTGCTGTGTCTCAGTCAGAAGCATACTGTATGGTCCCGATCTCAGTGACCTGCCAACAGGTGATGATAGCACTTTTCGTCAGGCATGCTGCCATCTGGCCCTTCCCTCCAGACCGCACTGTCTAGAATGTCAAAGCGTCTGGAAATGGTGAAATGCGCCTATTTTGCATGTTGTATTATTTGGAAATTAATGTAAACTGTGATATATTGGTCGTCATATCATTCATCGTGTATGTTCAACCATGCCTCTTTTCCAATAAATATAGTAGTTTGAAATTCTAGTGGGATTTGGAGAAAAACTACGGATTATAAGATCCATCTAACTGGACTGTGCTAAACACAGTTGGCAACTCTGCGTGAGCCGTGGTGTCATTCTTCTGCGTGCATCACTTGAAGTGAATCACGTTTGAGACGGCAACTAAATGTACACGCTATAGGTCTTTCACAGCCAAAGAAAAACTGCAGATTATAGAAGACGTAGAGCAAACTGGAAATCACGCGGCAGGAAGAAAATACGATGTGGACGAGAGCTGTATTCGTGACTGGCAAAAACATAAATTACAGCTTCAGCAAACTAGTAGTAATCGCTGGGCATTTCGTGGACAGAAAGCAAAGTTCCCTGAGATGGAAGTAAGATTATGTGCATATAACGAAGAAAAGAGTCAATTCGGATGTAACGTTACGAGTGAAATGTGCCAACTTAAAACCCTATCAAATGCACAAAACTAGGTGTTACGGGATTCAAAGCTAGTCGTGGATTACTTTCACGATTTTATGTTTGTTGTGGCTATAATTTTCGAAGAAAAACTACCATCGGGCAGCATCTTCCAACAGATTATGAAGATAAAATTGTGAATTTCCAAAATTATGTGATCAATTTATGCAAGAAAAACTCATATACTTTCACAAATAGGCAACATGGACCAGATACAAAATTTCTTCGAAATGCCGCTTGATTATACTGCAAACAAAAAAGGTGCATCCAACATCACGGTTAGAACTGGCGGGAATAAGAAACAAAGGCGTACAGTTATGCATTGTGTAACTGCAGATGGAAGAAAACAGCCCCCATACTTGTTAATTTTCATGGCAAATATATTTTATAGCAGCGATAATGTATTTTTATCATCTCAAATATGTTCACGCAAAGCAGCTACATCTGTAAATTTACACATATATGTGCAACGACCACGCGGACCTTGTGGAGTGATATGAAATGTTTATTTATGCCTATGTTACTCTTTCGATGGAAGGAATTTTAATTCATTTCATTTTTTCATAATGATCCTTCCTAAAATTAGGGTGCGGGGATTATTCAGTGTCAGGGATTATTCACGTACATACAGTAATACACAACTCAGTGAATAGTGTAATCTTTGATCTACCTTATCAGTCACTCCCTCATTCATTTTTCTCTTCTCTCTTATATAATGTTGTTGTAACAAATTAATGCAAACTTATGAAGACCTTCTCTTTGGAAATTATTTATTTCTCTTTAAGTTGCACTTTTTTAGACTGTTGTTAATTATCTAACAACATACAATTGTACAATATATTATTAGAATTCAAAAATTTCGTGATCAACTTTCACTTACATTTACTCCTCGGCAACAAGTTGTATTCCTAACCGTTTTACAGGAAGATAGGCCTTTGCAGCGACCTTGCTTTGAGAAGAGCAATATTCAAGTATTTCAAACCTATCTTGAACTTCAGTAGAAATGCCACCTATTACAGATTTTCTATAGTTTAAACATTTTTCTCACCTATACAATGGCAATATGGAAGCAGTATATTTTAATAAATCAAAATGCTCGTTTTAAATTCTCCATTTCTCTTTAAAAACAAAAGTTTTATACAATGGAGACTTGTTTGAAAACAGTTTGTGGAAAATGGTGAGATAGTGACATTTGCCAACAACCTATAAAAGCGCGCATAATGTTTTCTTGAAGAATGCAAAATCTCAGCATACTTGCTCAGTTTCTGTTGTTGCTTGCTACTGATTATTACCTCCGTTGCCTGCTTTAGTTCCTATCGTGCAATTTTAGGGAGACAGTCCTTCCCAGGGAGTGGCGCCCCTGCCTATGCGAGTCCCAGAGCACACTGACTCAGTGTGCGACATCTGGTAAGGGTCCCTTCCCAGGGTTACGGTGAAGACCTCAACGACTGCGCCGAAGTTGGACTTCAAAATCGAAATAAAAAATCTGTTACATGAACAATTGCCTAAACGTTTACAAACACTTAATCTAGAGAAAATTAATTTTGATAAAGTTTTTGCCCCCAAAAACAACCAATAACTATAAAACATTAATGAACACAACCCCTCCCTGCACCTTCTCTAAACGCTCCCCTTCCAAAGCCACAACTACTAACATTACTCCGCCCATCCCTACTCCCTCCCCCCCAACCCCTACCAACTTTAGACAACACTAGACAGACAAGCAGTAATTGGAGGGGTAAGTGAAGTTTCCTTAAGTGTTCACTCAACTAGTAACACAACATTCGACACTCACATGAATCCTTTTTCTTGTTACAGACATGCCAACAAGTGATAGCCTATATAACAACTTGTAGCTACATTGTTCGTCGAATCACATCCCTTTTAACTACGCTCCATTTTAATTCATTGCTTCAAAGCTTTGATCATTGATGTCAACAAATATATACTCAATCTACTGGTGTCAAATGAAAACAAAAGTTCAAACTTTGTTAAAGACTAAAGTTTAACCTGTCACATGTTACAATCAACAAGATGATGAAATCTTAGAATGTCATAGATTCTTATCCTCAAAGGATAACAAACATTTAGCCCAATCTCATGTTTTAAACTTTAAATATCAATGACCTAATCATACATTCTTAAGATTGAATCACAAGTCATTCTTCAAGATTTTAGACATACGAGTACCAAATGTTTGTAAATATTTGAGAGCAAACTTATTCTACCATAATTTTAAATGAATGTATTTTTATCAACTTTTCCACTATTAAATTCTAGTTAATAAGGCACGCTACCAATGATTCTGCCTTCTATGATATTAGTAAAATAAGTTTAAGATTGTAAAATGTACAAATAGTTTGCAAGTCATTAGTTGTAAACATAAACCAACCTTTGAGATTCTAGATTGGCTGATGATGCTCTATAAGGGAGCGAAACATGTCCCGCTTATAACTTTATATTAATGGTGAATGTATTTAATGTATTGAATAGGTGGTTTATAATAAAACATTGTTTATTGTATTTAAACAGACTTTCAATACGGATTAAAATATGAGGTTAGTTACTTGTTATGGGAGGCTGGCGTGAAGTCTTTCAAGAACCACCTTCGCCACGTCATGGAACTATGTGTCTCACTTATGAAGAGCTGACCACCCTCACTTGCCAAATAGAAGCCTGCCTGAATTCCAGGTCCCTCATTACTTTGTCTTGCAACCCTGATGACCTTGAAGTCCTCACTTCAGGTCACTACCTGATGGGCACACCTCTCACTACCATTCCCCAGCCAGATGTAGGTAATACTAAGCTTAACCTACTGACTAGATGGGAAATACTACAGCAGCACATGCAGAGGTTCTGGCACCGCTGGTCGAACGACTACCTGTATCACCTTCAGCAACGATCCAAATGGACACACTCCAGTCCAAATGTGCAACCTGGTGCACTGGTGGTGTTAAAGGAGGATAATCTTCCACCATTAATGTGGAAACTGGCGTGATCACGGACGTTCACCCAGGATCAGATGGACTACTGTGCGTGGCTACGTCAGCACCTCTCATGGGATACTGAAGAGGCCTATCAATAAACCGTACCCTCTTCCAAACGACGAAGAGTGATTTATGTGTGTTGTAAATACTGAGTGTTGTATTGTGAACTTGCCTAGTGTAATTTGATCTGAATTATTTGTTCTGATTTCAACTTTATTATGTGTGCCTTTGCAGTTTTATATTTTAAGAAATTGATATTTCTTGGCAGCCAGAATGTTGGGACAGTGACTTTCTTACATGTTTATTTGTACATTTGTTCTTATTGCATTTGTTGTGGTATTTGTTTTATTGAAGTGATTTTTGTGTGTTCAGCTTGGCTGCTCTGTTGGACGCCCTTAACAGTGGGCTGGAGCACGGGCGACTGGATCCCTCACTGCGCTCCTTATCTCGGCCTTGACAATCGCTTGTAAAGCCCAGCATAAAGCCGTAATTGGAAAGTTTCACCGTAATGCTGCTGGAGCGCTGGCCTCCTACCCACTGACAGGAAGCTGTATACCGCAAATTGCCGCATTTCCAGTTTTATTTATATGGTTTTGCTGTCGTAAATGTTGGCAGTGTGTTCGCAATGAGGTGCTTGTTGGCTTGATATTGAGAGCTGATAGTTATGCACTAGTGAGTTTATTTTTTTATTGTGTAGTGTAGTGATTATATATTTTTTAAATTGTGTTTACAAATCTTGGAATTCGTGATATATCTTGTGCATCTTTTCGTACTTCGAGCAAAAAGTTTATGCAAACAAGAATAAAGTGGTTTCTTGCTGTAACTTCGTCCTAAATAAGAATTTTAATTTATGGGCTAATTCAGTTTTTTAATGGTGTGGTGATTTGCTTTTCTTTAACTGTGTTTGGATTGAATGTGTATCGCTGTGTGCCTTTTTTTGTATTCCGGACAGGAAAAAAAGAACAAAGGGACACTATAATTTCAAAAATTCTCTGTAGACCAGCACAAAACAATGGAGTGACTAAAAGCAGTTAGCACTCTCATCTTACTGTAGTTTTCCATTTCTATTTCAGGTATTTACCTTCTTTCATTCTTTCTTTCTTTCTTACTCTGTTTACTCCTCCAGGGTTGGCTTTTCTCTCGGACTCAGTGAGGGATCCCACCTCTACCACCTCAAGGGTAGTGTCCTGGGACATGAGACTGTGGGTCAGGGATACAACTGGGAAGGATGACCAGTACCTCGCCCAGGCGGCCGCAACTGCTATGCTGAACAGGGGCCTTGTGTTGGGGATGGGAAGATTGGAAGGCATGTACAAGGAAGAGGGAAAGAAGCAGCTGTGGCCTTAAGTTAGTTACCATCCCGGCATTTGCTTGGAGGTGAAGTGGGAAACTATGGAAAACCACTTCGAGGATGTCTGAGGTGGGAATTGATCCTCCCTTCTACTCATTTG
Source organism: Anabrus simplex (assembly GCF_040414725.1). NCBI lineage: Eukaryota > Metazoa > Arthropoda > Insecta > Orthoptera > Tettigoniidae > Anabrus > Anabrus simplex. Next base: position 49,957,414 of record NC_090271.1, read on the forward strand.
ACCTCCCTAGGCTGAGTGGACCCCGTTCCAGCCCTTGTACCACTTTTGAAATTTCGTGGCAGGGCCAAGAATCGAACTCGGGCCTGCGGGAGTGGTAGCTAATTACGCTAATCAGGTATTTTTACCCATGAATTTTCTTTCATAGAATAATCCTCTAGGCAGTGTCGTATTTGCCATATGACAGCAACACAACACATTTTTATCCAAGATAATCTGAACTTTAACATTTAAACATTGACAAGTAAGATCACTACTGCTACGATGGTAAGGACAACGTACGAAGTGTTGTTTCCTGAGCAATGAACAGTTTACAATGTATTTACTCAAAATACTTTTCACTCACTGAATTTTTATTTAAAATTATTCTTCCTTTTTTTTGCTATTTGTTTTACGTCGCACCGACACAGATAGGTCTTATGACGCCGGTGGAATAGGAAAGGGCTAGCAGTGGGAAGGAACTGGCCGTGGCCTTAAGGTACAGCCTGATGTGAAAATGGGAAACCACGGAAAACCATCTTTAGGGCTGCCGACAGCGGGGTTCGAACCCATTATCTCCAGGATGCAAGCTCACAGCTGCACGCCCCTAACCGCACGGCCAACTCACCCGGTATTTAAAATTCCAATGAAAGGAATGAATGAAATGTAATCTTAAACTATATATATTGAAATTAAAATTTAAACATGTTTGTGTCAAAATATTTATGTTATGCACACGACGAATATGGAAAAAGTAAGACTTTTATGTTTTATCCAGCCCCCTTCCTGAGAGCAGCGATTGAAGAATTTTAAAACTCTAATTGAACAATTACTCTTAATCTCAATATTAATATCAGAAGACAAAAGTATTGTGGTAAGTTCTGCTATGTATCTAAATGCCATGATAATAAAAATGATTACTATTATTCCTCACAGTTAAGGAACGTCAGTTGGACTACTCCATTCTCCGCAGTTTCATTTCAGGACGTTATTTTGGCACATATGAATGAAAGTAGCCCTTAGGATTAATCATTTTAACAATATTAGTCAATGCAACATACTCCTTTATTTGCCTAAATTAAGATACATCGGCAATCAGAGTCAATATCAGAATGTCAGCTGGACTAGTCCATCTCCCCGCAGTTTCATTTGACATCATTTTGACAAATATCAACGAAAGTAACCCTCAGAATTAATCATTTCAACAGTATTAACCTATGAAACAATCTCCATAACTCTAAATTACGATAAATTGGCAATCAAAGTCAATATATTTTCCATAAAGAAGTATGCATTTCTACCGCAAATAGGTAGGTTGCCAGCGCCACATGTCGAGCTGTGTAACTACTCCGATTACAGTGCGTGGACCTGATTGTCAAGGCCGGTAAGGAGCTAGCTAGAGAACGCATCAAGTCGGCCATGACTGGAGAGACTGTTGGACTTGTCTTGGCAACAATGTAAAGTATATATTTGAACTTGAGCTACTATGTTTAGCTTATTGCGCAGTTAGCAATCATCGCCGCGTGCTATTGTGTGCCTGAACTTCTTAAGTATTTGATGTAAATGTGGTTAATAAATTAGTATTAATTGTCTTCCGTATATGTTTTACAAAAGAGCTACCAGAGAGATTTTGTTTTACTGTATGTGGGAAACTGGGAGTGAAATTTCTAGATCCTAATGGGTGGGTAGGAGACAGGGATCTGCGCTCAAATGGCCTTCACTTAAACCGCACTGGTACATATAAGTTAGAAAATTTCTTTGGAAGGGTAATAGGGAGGTACATTCAGGGAAATGGGGTTGTCTAGGGAGCAGTGATAAGGGTACAGAGATCTGGAAGTCAAGCAGGGATGACATAAAAATGTTAGTGTTGAACTGTAGAAGTATTGTAAAGAAAGGAATAGAATTAAGTAATTTAATAGATATATATATTTACCAGATATTGTAATAGGAGTTGAATCATGGCTGAAAAATGATATAATAGATGCAGAAATTTTCTCACAGAACTGGTGTGTGTATCGTAGAGATAGGATAGGAACGGTGGGAGGGGGAGTATTCATTCTGGAGAAAGAGGAATTTGTAAGCTACGAAAAAGTTACAGATGAGAAACATGAAATTGTAGGTGGAAGGCTCATTTCTAAAGATAACAGGCAAGTTGATGTCTTTGGAGTGTTGCCATAAGACTTATCTGTGTCTGTGTGACCAAAAGCAGATTGTAAAAAAAATAATAATAATAATAGTAAATACTGTAATTGCTGTAATTGCAACAACTGATGACCAAGTACTGTACAATCAAATATAATGTAAAGTATATATATATGAAAAGGAAATATGTAACAGCTATAAAAAGCACTATTCTACTGCACGTATTTGCATATGCTTCTTTCACTTCAGCAGTGTAAGAAAGAGATTATAAGTACAGAGGTTGGACTTACAGAATAATTTTTAGCTCGTTTCTTGAGTAGTAACTTATGACTTGCTGTGGCACCTTCAGGCATAGTGTTATTTGTGAGGTAGTTGAATATATCATTATAGTACATAGTATTAATGTCCAGTGAAGTCTGGTGTTGAGCAATCACCTCTGACTGATTTTCAGGATTATTACTTGAAGGTTCTTTATTATCTACTTGATTGTTGGTACTGACCAAGCACTGCAAGTCACCAGGTATCTGGAAGAAGAAAAGCAATAATTATCAGCCAGTTTTTGACAGAAATAACACACACTTCCATAAATATAAAATAATCCTTCTGTCTGTACTCTTTGAATGTTAATATGATGCTTAGTTTTAATATCAGACAAGATAAGTAATGTCCAATGTCGAGTTTGGTTTAATCTATGTCCGTTTATTACAAAAAGACAGGAAATGGACTAACAAGCAAACCACTCTTATAGGCCAGATAAAAATAAATTATGTTCTAACAATGTTTGATTCTCCTTTATTGAATGAATATACCTATATCTACATTTTTGCAATGCAGGACTGAATATTTTGCACACAAAAAAACAGAATGCAAAAATTGCAAGCCAAGTGCTTCTTAGTTTATGAACACGTACTTATGTTATGAAGGGCCATTACATGATGAGCTGCAAGGTTATATGCATTTACATGGACTGCCAGTTGCCTGTGTGTTATAGGAAGCGAGACAGTGCACAATGGTGTAGATGTTAGAGACAAAATTAATTTATTAAATGAGTATCTGCTGGGTGGATTGAGTAGCTCAGTAGTTGCTGTTGCCGGTCCCAAGCCCAGAAAAAACAGGAAAATTGACTTAAAGCCGTAAAGCCAGAAAATAAACATCTTGAGGCAATAAAGGGCACGACGGTTCCACATGTTACTGGCGGTACCCCGACAGCATCTGTTCAAATGTTATTGGCAGATAAATAAATATCCTCTGTGGCTAACAATGTAAATCGGAGCCTGCTCCACTTAAGGTTGATAAACTTGGATAGTCAGATATGGAAAAGTCTTTTAGTAAAAGAATTCCACCGTCCAACCCCCTACAGGATGGAGAAGACTACATCAGATTCGGTGGGTAGTTGCCTAAAAGACAAGTATGAATTAGAACACTCAAAAATACATACATATAATCAAACACAGAATCAAACATAAGCATATTAACTACATTGCAACGCACAATACTGAAAACCGGAAAGCTCAAGAACTTCACAGATGAATTAGATAAGCAAAATATTCTTCTGGTAAGGCTCCAAGAAATGAGAAATTTAACAGAAGATATGTTTGAATATCAAGGTCATAGAGTGTACAACGGGAAGCCAGGCCAAAGGGTCATGAAACATTGCCCCCAGTTTGGTACGGGATTTATAGTAGATTTGAAAATAATAGATTCCGTAACTGATTTTAAAGCCATCTCACCGAGAATTGCAATTCTAACTTTACAAACCACAAACTAACTTTACACCATCATAATTATGTCATGCTCCTACCAATGAAAAAAAATTTCCTAACCAAAACTTTGCCAGAAGTCAATAATATCTGGGATCACCTTGATCAGACAATGAATAAAATAAATATGAATAATATTAAGATCCCTATAGGGAACGTTAACGCTCAACTGGGTAAGGAAAAGAAGTATCGAGATGTAGTAGGAAAGTGGAGTCCTCATAAGTATACTAACAGAAATGGCCTAAGACTCATAGAAATTTGCAGAACCCATGGACTAATCTCCAAATCTACACATTTTAAAAGAAAACCACACAAACTTAAAACTTGGAAACATCCTGATTGGACAAAACAGGAATGGCAGCTAGACCACGTATGTATGGACAAATTCTTTCACAAGGAAATCCACAATGTCAAAGTTCTAAGAGGAATGGACACTGGTTTTCAGATCATTACTTAATTAAAATCAAGATTAAATTTACTCCATTAAGAAGAAAAATATAAAACAGAGTTGGAGAGAAAAGGACATATGACCCTCATCGGTTAATTCAGAATGCCCAGTATCGGCAAAGAACAGGAACTACAGGACTTGCAGACAATTTAGATGACCTAATACCAATTCTTAAACCGAATACAGAAGATCTAGCTCCATTAAATCCAAGGAAAAGACATGCCTGGTGGACCTCTGATTGCGGTAGAATGCATGAAGAAAGAAATCAAACTTGGTTGAAATTTCAAGCCCATAAAAAAAGAAGAAAACACCACTAACCTCAAGAATTTCAGAAAAGAATTCACCCAAACTATTAGAAGAACTTAGAGAAATTACATAAAGATTTAATAAACTCTATTGAGGAAAATTATTACAACCAATTCTAGAGATGATTACAAAGCCTTTGGTAAACAATTGCAAAAATATTACCCCCCCCCCCCCACATTATTGTTGAAAAATAAAGAAGGAAAAATAAGGAAAACGCAGAAATCATGGCAGAAGCATTTAACAAGCTCTTGAACAGTGATGAACCTGAAAAGCTCTTGATATACGCACCCTGACAAAAACTAAACCAGAAAATATAAACCCACCTACACCAAAAGAAGTGCTTAAGGAAATGAACTACAAAGCATGTGGAGAAAACCAGGTTTTTGCACAGATGTGGAAAAATGCCAGCAGTGCAACTAAGACATCTCTCCATAAGATATTACAAAAGATTTGGATATCAGAAATAATCCCAGAACAATGGACAACAGCTTTAATTATTCCAATTCATAAGAAATGTGAAAGAAGTAATCCAGACAACTATAGAGGTATTTCCATCCTTGACTGCACGTATAAGATTTTCTCTACGATACTATATACAGTAATTGGATTAAAGAACAACTGGATCAAGAGTTAGGTGAATACCAGGGAGGCTTCAGATCTTGGAGAAGCTGCTCTGAACAAATAATAACTTTGAAGCTAGTCATGGCATATTACAGAAAACGAAACAAGCCCCTTTCAATAACGTTTTGTACCAGGAAGGCCTAGGTCCTAGCACATATAAATTAAGAACTTTATTTCCAGCATACAATTCCATTCTGATACGTGAGCAGCGGTGTGAAAGAATGTTCTAGTACCTACCACACTTCACGTGCAAGTCAAGCAAGGTCAAGTGACGTCACCGCCGCCTACTGCTTACTTCCCCTACAGATATTTCTAGACATTTTTTCATTAACTTTTCAACGCCTGGACCGATTAAAATGAGACCAACACTAAACTATAGCCAACATTATAGAAGTAATTCCCTGCAAATTTCAAGTCAATCCATCCAGTAGTTTTCGAAATATAACGATTTAAAGTTTGGGAAGAATGAACACCCCTCCGTCAGCTGATTCATAGCGCCGCCCATCTGGCGTGTGTATATATATATGCCACTGGGCCAAGGCCAGGGAGAGAGCAGTCTGACCTGTGTGGCGAGTACAGTCTGTCAGTGCAGTCTCGTCAGTGAAGAAAGTATGCTCCGTCGCGATTCACGAGGACGTGGTTATGGCCATGATCGAACGCCGTTGAACTAGTACCGTACGTGAAGTTCCAATACACCGCGATGACGGTAAAATTCTAGACGTTTCCGTAATATAACATTTGTGAAATTATTGACTGAATAAGACCATAATTCGGAGTGAGAATTCAAGTTACTGATATTTTACGGACTGGTACACTTTACTAATTTCGTGTAATTGTGGACTATGACGATATCTTAAATTATCGTGTGTGGCAAAACGGAAATCATAATTTACGACAATTTTAACCATTCTAGGACATATTCTTTTAAGACAGTATAACAGTGAACTGTGTGTAACCTTATTTTCTTAACATTTGCTCCATAACAGGACAAGACTTTGTTATTTTTCCCAGTGAACTTTCTCGATCTTTCGATCAACACTATAATACACTCAGGGAACATTAAGAACTTTTTATAGTTATACTAAATAATTCAGACTAGTGTTATATAAACGTGACTACAAAATCACCTTAATCTGCGAACAACAATTGTTCAGACACTGTGATAAAAACTACTGCAAATTACATTTTCAAGTGTTTGAACTGTGCTTATTACTTTGCAATCATAATTTCAGACGTAATCAGTGACGATTATGAACTGTGTTTTGTGTCACAAGGACTGTAAATATTAATTAAAATCGTAAAATTAGAGTTAAAACAGAACTGTGTATCACAACAGTGAGTGGTAATAATCTCCGTGATTACTGAATTAAATAGTGCCAACTGAACTTTCCGTGTGCTAATATCACCTCCAAGAGTGACGAAAACCTTGGCGAAATATTACATCCTGCTACATCGAACATCATTCCTTCGTCTATGGTACCCATCGAGGGACGTCGATGTGGTCTCTTCACAGTACATCACCGAGTACGAGTCTTCTTCCACACTCCGCGGAATGTTCCAGACGCAGTCTCCAACTTCAACATTTATTTCTGTTCTGAGTGAGTAACTACAAACTGACTGACTTTTACCAAACAGTTAATCCAATACAGTGATGTTATCAGTGCTTCGTGTGAAAAGTATTCCATAATTTTCTCCTTATATCAAAGAAGTTCACATTCTGTGATAAATTTATTTCAAAGTTAATAATTTATTCAAATTCATGTTACCTAGATAAACTTTAGGGTTTTCAAGTGCTTTATTATCATTTCTTACAATCCAAACTGAGAGACACTCCACAAGAGTTTAAATATTTTACTAATTTTTTTTTTATAAATGCATACCTGCCAACTTTACAAAACCAAAAATCAGGAGATTTCGATACGAAAATCAGGAAAAATCAGGAGAAGCAATTGGTCAAAACTGCGTATTCTACATGTCTTGCGCAATACAGGAGTACTATGGTATATATTATAATACTCATTATCTCAAAACCCGAATGTGACTGAGCGAGTTGGCCGTGTGGTTAGGGGTGCGCGGCTGTGAGCTTGCATCCGGGAGATAATGAGTTTGAATCCCACTGTCGGCAGTCTTGAAGATGGCTTTCCGTGGTTTCCCATTTTCACACCAGGCAAATGCTGGGGCTGTACCTTAATTAACGCCACGGCCGCTTCCTCCCAACTCCTAGGTATTTCCTAGCCTATCGTCGTCATATGACCTATCTGTGTCAGTGTCACATAAAGCCACTAGCAAAAAACAAAACAAAAAAAAACAAAAAAAACCGGATGTTGTTATACGAGGCTACAAGGCTAAAAATTACACATCTCTATTCCCTCACAGGAAGTGTGTGAGTGAGATGATCGGTCTCTGATAAGACCGAAAATAATAAGAACCCATGCTCCACACGTGTGAATCAGTCATGCACTCAGAGGCCATTACTTAGCAAAGGCATAGATTAATATATTACATCACGCGCCCGCGCGATTATGCGAAGCGCAATGCTATTTTTATAAAGTAATAAATTAAAATTCACCAGAATTGTCTCCAAATGGTTCCTAAAATTTCTAGTTAAGTCACTAGTCGCTATCCTTGAAATTCTGTCACTAAATTACCAAAAAAAAAAAGACTTCAAATCTAGCGACTAGTCTCTAGAATCGACTAGACTGATGTGAACGAACATGAATATAGCACGAGAGATCGACAATCTATACACGCGTCGCGATATACAGGTTTCAATAAACATCGCACATTCGCGCGCATTTCACGTATTAGTAAACGTCGATATTTCATTTGAAAGTGGCCAATGAGCGAAGGACTTCCGGCCAATGGCATACAAAGCTGAAATGGCGGGATTTGAAAACAAATGTTTGAAGTTCACCAATAATAAGCTAAAATAGGAAGAAATAATGGAATAATCGGGAGGCGGGAAGAACTTGTCGAAAATCGGGAATCTCCCGCCTAAATCGGGAAAGTTAGCAGGTATGTAAATGTGTGTGTTCATTTTTGTGTGATTTAAAACTTAGAAAGACTCTAGGTACAAAATTGATATCTTATGTTCTCACGAGATTTAAAAAGACTGTAGGATATTAATGTCCCATGAAGGAGTGACCCCCTGTGGGTGGGGGCAGTAGAATAACACCCACGGTATCTCCTGCCTGTCGTAAGAGGCGACTAAAAGGGGCCCCAGGGGCTCTGAAATTTGGAGCGTGGGTTGGCGACCACGGGGCCCTCAGCTGAGTCCTGGCATTGCTTCCACTTACTTGTGCCAGGCTCCTCACTTTCATCTATCCTATCCGACCTCTCTTGGCCAACTCTTGTTCTTTTCCGACCCCGACGCTATTAGGTTTGCGAGGGCTAGGGAGTCTTTCATTTTCACGCCCTTCGTGGCCCTTGTCTTCCTTTGGCCGATAACTTCATTTTTCGAAGTGTCAGCCCCCTTCCATTTTTCCCTCTGATTAGTGTTATATAGAGGATGGTCGCCTAGTTGTACTTCCTCTTAAAACAATAATCACCACCACCACCATGAAGGAGTGATATTTATTTTCAAACTGACTTCAAGAAGGTCACGATATAAATCTTTGATTTTGACAAATATTGATGATAGATTTGAGTTCTACAGTAAGATTGCAGGGTGATCTATCTACTGATATTATTAATAAATTTTATAGAAAAAGATATAACCATCTATTATTCGCCCTGCGATTCTATCCTTCTCTGTATCGGCTCCGAAAACACCGTACACTACCTGAGATCCTTCTCATGCCCAAAACCCACTATCATTTCCTGGTACAGTTTATAGATTTCAAGAAAGCTTACGACTCCATTCACAGGCCATCATTATTAAAAAATGTTAAGACATTTCGGACTTCACCCAAAGCTAATCAAATTGAATGAACTTACTCTAACTAATACAGTTTCTGAAATTAAGTTCAGGGAACTTTTGTGAACCATTCTAGGTAACAACTGGTTTAAGACAGGGTGACAGATTGTCACTTCTTCTCGTTAACTGTACACTAGAGTACGTTATGAAGGAATGGTACAAGAACAACCTGAAAAATATAAAAACTGGAACCCAGAAGGATAACATACATTTGAACAGTCTAGAATTTGCTGATGATCTAGCTCTTCTGGTCAATGATATTCAGGAAACAAAATAACAAATAAAATCTTTACAGGAAATAGCTCAAAACATTGGTTTGAAAATTTCATTTGAAAAACAGAAATTATTCTAACTCAACTTCCGCTTGCAAACAAAATTAAGCTGAGAGACCAAGAAATAAAAGTTGTTAAAAAATTTAAATATTTAAGAGAAAAAATCACATAACCTGAACGAGAAACCAGCATGGCAAAATACAATAGATAAACTGGTTAGAGCATAGCATGTTGCCATGAATACATATAATAAAAAGTGTATCTCAATAGCAACCAAACTGAAACACTACAAAACAGTCACCCAGCTACAAATTACATATGCATGTTAAACATTATTCAAAACAACAAACACATTTGCAATAGATAGAGTACTCAAGTTAGAAAGGAGAATAGTGAAAACATGTTTAAATAAAAATTACTAAGTAAACAGATGTTGGATACCAGCTTCCAATGAAACAGTTATAAAGAAATAGAACTTGTGACTAGCAAAATGAAAAAGAAATGAATATCATTCTTAGGGCATCTAATATGGTCACCAGAAAATAGAATCAGTACAAAAATAATAGAAAAATTATGGAAGAGTAAGAGTAAGAATAATATTAGATTGATCACAGAACTTCAAGAAGACATGAGAGTTACATATTAAAACAGAAAATTTTAAATGCCACACTAGACTACAGACAAAAATCAACTAGCAGAAAACAGTGAGAGTGATTCCAGAAGCAGAAAGAAAATTACGTTTAGAAAGGTTGAAATAGTACTATCTCCATAAACCTGACTAAAGTACTCCTATGTTGGCTAAAAAATTAAAATAAAATAAATAAATGAGACTAGAAGACTTGTAGAAATATTTGAAAATGAGGGTTATAAAAGTTCACATGCTTCAGAGGCATAAACTGAAGCAGCGAATGACATTTGTGGAGTGATGAAAAGCTACGTTTCCGAAACAGTGGAAAGTGAAACAATACTCAACGTTCATCATATCAACCCCCAGCCAGATGATGATTTATGTCTTTATTTCAATGTTTCACAAAGTTGTCTTCCGAAGGGAAATCCAGTAGTGCACAACAGACATGATCAGTGCACACTCCTCTAAAGAAAAAACATAGAGAAATATCTTTTGAAGAAGAAAGAAAAAATATGAATTATTGGGTACTTCCGAGAACACCTAAACATCACAAGAAGAAATTGAATCACAGATCATGGTCATCAATGATACATATATCTGGCTCACCAGTGAACAGCAACTCTTCAAAATGAAGGACTTGTCGAACATGAAAGTATCAATCAAGAATAAAATGGAGAAAATAAACGAATGAACTTTCCAGGAATTCATGCAGCAATGAACAGAAAATTAAACAGTGAAAGAGACCTTTAGAAGATCGCATTTCTAAAGGCGTTAGAATTACAAGTGGATGAGAATTCTTTCAAACCAAGTGCAACTGGGTTCCTTTGTTTTAAAAAACATTATGCATTAGTTAGTTATAAAATAAGAACCTACAAAAATGAAAGACAAGTTAAAGAAAATATCAAGCATGATAAAGAAATTCAGGAATTTAAAAATGACCACAATTTTAACTTTAATGAGGATCCGATATAGAATGCAAAGTGACTTTCTTAGAAATGGCAAAGGGAAGAACTCTGGAAGTTAAAGGAACATCTGAAGTAAGAGGCATTGTACAGTGAAAGAGCGTAACCACACAGTCATACACCATAATGCCTATAGTGTCAAAATTGGGAAAATTAATGCCCAAATTATTTGTCATTTTATGAGCCCCCTAATATAAGTAAAAGAGTTGAGGAAAGTATGTTCAAGGCTGAAAATTCGACTGCAAAGTGGAATTTGTCAGGAAAGATGACAAAAGCATTGTTCATCTCATTTTTGAAAGAAGCATTCCTTATTAAGTTCCATGCACTTGAACTCTTCTAGTCTCTTACGGTACTCATAATGACTCAGAGAATGTATCAAAAATTCTTGAGGAAGAAATCACGACCCCGGAAAGTTAGCAGTTAAGATAATACCTGCCAAAACTATCCCTAAATACACTGACTGACAGAGCAAATGCAACACCAAGAAGGAGTGGTCAGAACTTTATGCCAATTGCAGGGTAGACTGACGTCACTGAGGTATGCTCATGATGTGAAATGCGCCGCTGTGCTGCGCACGTAGCGAACGATAAATGGGACACGGCGTTGGCGAATGGCCCACTTCGTACCGTGATTTCTCAGCCGACAGTCATTGTAGAACGTGTTGTCGTGTGCCACAGGACACGTGTATAGCTAAGAATGCCAGGCCGCCATCAACGGAGGCATTTCCAGCAGACAGACGACTTTACGAGGGGTATGGTGATCGGGCTGAGAAGGGCAGGTTGGTCGCTTCGTCAAATCGCAGCCGATACCCATAGGGATGTGTCCACGGTGCAGCGCCTGTGGCGAAGATGGTTGGCGCAGGGACATGTGGCACGTGCGAGGGGTCCAGGCGCAGCCCGAGTGACGTCAGCACCATCCGCCGCCAAGCGGTGGCAGCTCCGCACGCCACGTCAACCGCCATTCTTCAGCATGTGCAAGACACCCTGGCTGTTCCAATATCGACCAGAACAATTTCCCGTCGATTGGTGGAAGGAAGCCTGCACTCCCGGCGTCTGCTCAGAAGACTACCATTGACTCCACAGCATAGACGTGCACGCCTGGCATGGTGCCGGGCTAGAGCGACTTGGATGAGGGAATGGCGGAACGTCGTGTTCTCCGATGAGTCACGCTTCTGTTCTGTCAGTGATAGTCACCGCAGACGAGTGTGGCGTCGGCGTGGAGAAAGGTCAAATCCGGCAGTAACTGTGGAGCGCCCTACCGCTAGACAACGCGGCATCATGCTTTGGGGCGCTATTGCGTATGATTCCACGTCACCTCTAGTGCGTATTCAAGGCACGTTAAATGCCCACCGCTACGTGCAGCATGTGCTGCGGCCGGTGGCACTCCCGTACCTTCAGGGGCTGCCCAATGCTCTGTTTCAGCAGGATAATGCCCGCCCACACACTGCTCGCATCTCCCAACAGGCTCTACGAGGTGTACAGATGCTTCCGTGGCCAGCGTACTCTCCGGATCTCTCACCAATCGAACACGTGTGGGATCTCATTGGACGCCGTTTGCAAACTCTGCCCCAGCCTCGTACGGACGACCAACTGTGGCAAATGGTTGACAGAGAATGGAGAACCATCCCTCAGGACACCATCCACACTCTTATTGACTCTGTACCTCGACGTGTTTCTGCGTGCATCGCCGCTCGCGGTGGTCCTACATCCTACTGAGTCGATGCCGTGCGCATTGTGTAACCTGCATATCGGTTTGAAATAAACATCAATTATTCATCCGTGCCGTCTCTGTTTTTTCCCCAACTTTCATCCCTTTCGAACCACTCCTCCTTGGTGTTGCATTGTCACTGTCAGTCAGTGTAGATTTTTTTAAAGGAATGTACTTGATATGTGAACTATCCCGTAATGTGAGTTTGATCAGGCAAATTGACTTGTCCATGCAGGATTAAACACCATTATGGTTCAATTCATCAACAGGGAAACACCATTATGGTTCAATTCATCAACAGTGAGTATGCCAGCCAGGTAAAGAAATTAAGAATTAAAACTGGCAAAATCTCTATACATATTCTTTAAAAAATGTTTACTTTATAAATTGGTTCAAAAACATTTGATGTACTTGCAAAAAAAAAGAGGAAGATTACACAAGTCAATATGGGAATAAACAATCATTATGGTTAAATTTACCAACAATGCGTATGCCAGGCAGGCAAATAAATTATTTTACAGATTTAAGAACTTAAAGATTAAAACTGCCATCATTTCTTAAAAATTGTTTATCTTATGAATTGGTTCCAAAACATTTTATGTCCTAGCAAAAAGGAGGAAGATGATTTCCTCACATTGCGTTGGCACTTTCTTAATACATAACTGTCATCTCATACTCCGGTATAACCCTTCAGCTAACTGAACTCTTCTGCATATCTCCTGTGTCATTTTAGGTACCCCTGTATAAACAATGAGAATGGCACACACACACATATGCTTAAAGAGCAATTCTTCATCATCATCATCATCATCATCATCATCATCATTATCATCATCAGAAACTGTTCAATCCCCTTTTGGAGAAAAGGCCTCCCCGATTACTTTCCTGGTTCTTCTATCTTGGGCAGTTCTCATCTATAATCGTCCCACAGACATCAGACGTCCTCTTCTCTGTTACCGTCTTCCTTCATTTCTGGAGATTAGGTCTTGCTACTATGGCTGGCCCAGCTCTACTTCCTGGAGATTACATCCTATACATCCTTCAGTTCAATTTTGTCCGCCTCCGTAGCGTAACGGTTAGTGTTGTTAGCTGCCGTCCTCGGAGGCCCGGGTTCGATTCTTGGTACTGCCAGAAATTTAGGAATGGTAGGAGGGCTGGTATGTGGGTGAAATGGTACACGCAGCTCACCTCCAACGGGGGTGTGCCTGAAAAGAGCTGCACCACCTCGGGATGAGGACACGAGTTTACTTAGTTCAATTTTAATTGGGAACCATGTCTCAGCACCATATGTCAGAAGAGAAGAAATTGGATACTGCTGAATGAGGTAAAAGTATTTTAAAAACTTAGTATCATTTTCTAAATATTTCTCTCTAGCAAAATTGAGGTTATTCTGTCCTCAATGAGAAAGAGTGGTTCTTTTGTGTGAAAGTGTGTGTAGAGGTGGTGGTGGTGATTATTGTATAAGAAAAAGCACAACTTGGCAACAATCCTCTATTAATACTAATCAAAGGGAAAAAAATGGAAGGGATCCAACACTTCGAAAAATGAAGGTATCAGCCAAAGAAAGACAAGGGCTACGAAGGGCATGAAAATGAATGACTCCCTAGGCCTCAAATGTTCTAATACCATTGCGGTCAGAAGAAGACCTCTGCTCCCCGTCACCAGCAAACTGCTCGCTGGGCGCCCGCCCCGCCAGCTTATATAGCTGTCGGGGGAATGTTTGTACTCCTAGCAGAGGGCCCAAGACCCTCCGGCGGCAGCACGGGCAAGAGCCGCGTGGCGACCAGGAGCTGAAGCAAGAAATCTCCGAGAGGGCTAAGTCGGGTGGTTACCTCGGAATCGGGTACTCCCTTTCCCGGGCCAAGGCACCCTCCAACCCACCATCACGGTGGACCCTAAAGTGCTTTATTAAAATATATATACCGGTCCAAGAACATGACAAAATACATTACAAATGAGAATACCACTTTGCAAAGAACAGAACCAAGGCGGCGTACTCCGTAACAAAACACAAGACACAACACACAACTCCCGAGGTCATAGAAGCGGCTGCTGGATCACCCCAGGTGGCAGGCTTTTCCCAAGTGTCGCAGCTAGGTGGTCCCTCCGGAGGCCCCACCACGGGCACCTCGAGCGCTGCAGCCCCTGCCGCGTCGAGACGTGCCACAGCTGACCGTAGGTGCCCTGGTGGGCGGCTGGAACTGGAACGCAGGCGGAAGGTTGATAAGGTCGTCTCCTGTAGCGTTGGCCAATTGTATGGCCATGTTCCAACCCTCTGTCAAGGCGATGTATAATATCGAGGCTCTGGTATAGAAATACTGGCACTGTGACGGGTCCATCCTATTCCAGTTAGACAAGGCCCAGAGGATGCCCTGGGCCTCGTGCTGGTCGCGCCCCGAGGGTGTGGCTGGCACCAGTTGTTTGAGCGCCTCCGCCAGCCTGTACACCCTCTGCAGCTCGAGCACTGGTAATCCGGTGGGGTATGACGGTGGTGCTAGGGTACGCCAAGGGATGGCGTCCTCATTATCAGAGTCCTCGAAGTCCTCTGGTTGTCCAAGGGAGGTCGTATAGGATAGCTGAAAGCGAGGAGCCTGGCACAAGTACGTGGAAGCAATGTGAGGACTCAGCTGAAGGCTCCGTGGTCACCAACCCACGCTACCAGGTTAGCCCTTAGAAGTCACGTGGTGGGCCACATGATTGACAATGAAATTATCCCACACAGATCCTGTGTCGTGCAATGTCCAACACGATAACTCCTTTGTCGGTTTACACACGCATGAATCACAGATACAATTTGAAGTCCTGTATTGCTGTAATGCCTATGAACTCACGCTTTGTAGAGGGTTCTTTGAAGACCATGCAAGTTTGTGAACAGACATTGCTCAGCAACATGGCGTCGTTCGAGCAGCATGAGAAGTAATTAGTAAGACATTTAGATGAAAGTGATATTGATCTGAGTGATAGTGGGAGCTATTTTTAATTAAATGGTGATGAAGTCATTGCAGAATTAGACTGGGCTAGTGAATTCAGACCCTGATAAGGAAAAAATGACATGAAATAACAGTGATGGTACCTCTACCGATGACTGGAAGGATTACCGTGATTCGTACTTCAACTTGAATCCCATTCAGAGATATGTCTAGTTATAAACCACACCATGGGACTAACCCCAAAAGTGGACTTGATTCTTTTCAGTTAATGATGACTGATTGCTGGAAATTGTGCATGAAACTAACCGGTACACCAATGTAAACATTCAGAGGGTTATGCCCCTGTATGGTCTAAATGGCTGTTCACATTTCATTTATTATCATCCGCATAGAATAAAGACTGCAGTTTTCAGTGATTGAGAAGTGAAGGGATGATGATGTAAGACAGTGTTTTTCTGTAATGCATGTACAAGAAATTATGGATTACATCCTGGTAAATGTTTAGGGAAGTTCCACACTAAGCACAATTACTGATGATGTGACTGAGATAATTTCAGGGTTAAAAATACTGAAGATGCACCTGAGTAATGTATTATAATTGTATTATATTTATTTTGTATTTGTTTTATTTGATTTTTATAAATATGCTGCCCATATGTTTACCCAGTCACTTAACCCACTGTAAGCAGATTTTAAAATGGAGCAGGAGATGCAAGCATTTTCAGAAAGAAATGGAGGGCTAAGGGTTAAGAGTTAAGAAACCTTGGAGCCTCTTACAACAGGCAGGTGATGCGGTGAGTGTTATTCTACGGTCTCCACCCACAGGTAGTTGAGTGCACGGAAATATACAAGTACACATAATATGTAAGGAAGGATCATTCACAACAAAAGAGTAAATAACCTACTTCTACACCTCAGAAACCTCGTATATTGTCCTTTCATGCTTGCATATTTTCACTGATTTCACATACGTCTGTTTGCAATAGGCTTCTTCTACACCTTCAAGAGGTTTCTCACGTATCTCCCTTGTTGAAAAATCTGCACATCATAGAGAGTGAGAGGTGCTTAATTCCTTCATCCATTCACATGCAGTGGAATGGTAATGTAAACTTTACTAACTGTAGGACCTGCACAAGAATGATGAGAAGTAAATTGAAGCAAATCATGATCTCGAGTGGTGTTTCTGCATATCCCTGTTGCTGAAACTGAAGAAAAGAATGGAACTGGGCTAGTTGGTTGATGTGACTGATTCTTTTCATAAGCGTGAACCTTCTGTACAAGCAAAAATTCACAAATGGAGGGAATTTTCAAAGATTTGAGAGTAGGCGGGCTCAGAACCCCCCGTAAATGCATCTTCATTGACTTAATATTATGTCTCCCACAACTTTTTTTAATTTTTTAAAAATCTGTCTTTGTTTCCACAAATCACAAACTTTGCAGGTCTCTAGACATCATCACTACCATCATCTGAAAGAGACTCAGTGAGAGTGTGGAGGAATAAACCTTCAGGTATGCTGTGGAGTCAGCTTCTTGACAGTCATATAGCATCCTCTTCCTACTCTCATGTGAATTCTTCCTAGCTTTTCTTTAAAATCCTGAGAGTATTTTGATTTTAATTTGCCTAAAATATCCCATTTATAACACTTCAACTTACTTTCTTTTTCCACTTTAAAAGTCAGACCTCAGACATCTCCCTTCTTTCATGTGTAACATATTTATTTGGCTGCACATTCTTTCTCCTCAATTTTGTAATTTTTGCACCATAATCCTGTTTAAGATGTGAAGGAATCTCATAGTTTCAAGCATGGTTCAAATAGATGATACTGAACTAACTGAGCGCACATTTTTTCGCTATACCAAAGATGAAAGATCATGTAGACCTATCAGGCACTCTTAAACAATGGAAATTAAAAGTAAACAAATGGAAAATGAAAGTAATGGTAGTATGGAAAAATATGGAAGAAATTAAAACCAATATAAAAGTTGATGACATGGTAGACTGGACCCTGGACTACCTACATGTACAGTGTTGTTTGTTACAAGATAATTTTGCCTCTTTCATAGAAAACAGTAGAACTATCCTAAATGTCAAGAAGCTGACCCCAGGGCATACCTGAAGGTTTATTCCTGCAAACTCTCACTGAGTCTCTTTCAGATGATGATAATGATGATGTCTAGAGACCTGCAAAGTTTGTGACTTGTGGAAACTTGTAAGAATGTAGACCCATGGTATGTCACACACAATAGGACCACTCACAGATAAGACAAACCTATGGTGTTTTGCACATAAGGGTACTATTTAAAGCAATGCAGACCTGTGGCATTTCTCATATAGTGAGACTTATCACGGGTGCCGGTATTCCTCATTTATGGAACTAATTACAGGTCATGTATACTCATGGTGTTGCTCATATAGTGGTACTAATCATAGGCAATGTATACCCAAGGTGTATCACACATTAAGGCAACGTCCACAGGCAACAAAAAACACATGGTGTTCCTCATATAATGGCACTACTAATCTCAGGCAATCAGGCCCATGGTTTTACTCACATAGTGGTACTAATCATGGGCACCAGCCAAACCCGTTGTGTTTCTCACTTAGTGGAACTAATTATGGACAAACTAGACCCATGGTGTTTCTCATAAAGTGGTACTACTCATAGGTAATGCAGACCCATTCTGAACACAGTGGAACCAACCGGTGGAGTAAACACAATGGCCTTCATCACAAATAACGCCCAGACCCATAGTGTTTCTTGCATAATGGTACTGCTCCTATGTAACATAGACCCACAGTGGTGGTACTAGTCAGAAGTAACGTAGATCCATGGTGTTCCACACGTAATGGTACTAATCACACGTAATCTTGTAGTTCTAATGTCATCAACCCTTGGTCGTCCCTTTCGGTCACCTCTTACAACAGGCAGGAGATACCGTGGGTGCATTCTACACCTGCGTCCCCCACCCACAGGAGGTCTTTTCGTTCTTTCCAACTGGTATGTGTATTGTAATTAACTGGTTATAGGAATGGGAAGGAAGTATCCTCAGTGTATAAGTTCAGCACCATCTAAACAATGTCAGGAATTCAAGTTGTGAAATTATTTCTAGAATGGCTGAAAGAGAAATCTCATCACCCTCAGTTGTCTTCATGAGGCCAAGTACAGACAGCATTTGAGACTTTCAAATTAGTCTTAAATTTCTGGCAATGCAAGGGATCAACCTGGTCAAATAAGGTGGGAAGCAGCTATATCGTGTGTGCTACACAATATACAAGCCTTCAGAGTTTATTAATGAGATGCTCTAACCAATTTCAAACAAAGAGGGGTAAAAGTTAACTAACAAGGGTAAGCTCACCTGTGTATACTGTTCACTCTCTGTGTGTCTGTACTGGTGATGGCCTTGAGAATTAGAATGCTCCTGCAGCTGAGGAAGTACCCCAAAAGCAGACTGAACATCTCCAGTACAATGAACTGAGACAGGAATTTGTACCATGGTTGTATCATCATTCGTAGCAACTGCCACTGTGTACATACAGCCTCCTCCCTTTACAATCTGACGTGTTGCTGCAAAAAAAAAAGTTCATTTATATTCATGAGGATAAGAATACTTGTTATGTCTTCAGATCTGTAAACTTTCACATTCACAGGAATACTAATATACCATAAATAACTCAAAATGCACACAAAATCATTCTTCCAGAACTATTACTTGGCAGAGGTACCTTAACAACAAATGTATATCTAGATGAAAATCAAATGGTGACTTGATATGTAAAGTAAGGGAACTTTAGTAAATGTTTGTGAATATTACAGTTTTTGTTCAAATGAAGACTTCTATTCAAGAAATACATTCTGTATAAATAACACTAGCAGGGTATAAAGTTGCACTTATTATGTAACTGATATGCAGGTTGCGGGCTTGACATCATGATGTCCTGTGGTTCATTAACATTTCTAAATACTGTGTCTCTAATTTCATGGTGGCGATTACTGTTTTAAGAGGAAGTACAACTAGGCAACCATCCTCTATATATAACACTAATCAGACAGAAAAAATGGAAGGGATCCGACACTTCGAAAAATGAAGGTATTGGCCAAAGAAAGACAAGGGCCACGAACAACATGAAAATGAAAGACTCCCTAGCCCTCGGAAACCTAATAGTGTTGGGGTCGGAAAAGAACAAGAGTTGACCAAGGGAGGTTGCTAAGGACAGATGAAAGTGAGGATCCTGGCACAAGTGGAAACAGTGCCAGGACTCAGCTAAGAGCCCTGTGGTCCCCAAAAAACCCCCGTACATTCCTAACAGACTTCCTGAATTCAAAGTCGGTTAAGATATAGTCTATTATGGATCTGGTACCCCTAGCCTCCCATGTGTAGCGGTGAACAGCCTTATGCTTGAAGAATGTTTTCGTAACTGCTAAACCCATACTAGCACATGAGTCCAGCAAACGCTTCCCATTCCCATTAGCTTCCATATCTTCCCCACATTTACTAATCACCCTTTCGTATCCTTCAGTTCTATTTCCAACTCTCGCATTCAACTTGCCCATTAGCACTATCCTATCCTTGCTGTTGACCCTGACCACAATGTCACTCAATGCTTCTTTAAACTTGTCAACTTCATCCTCATCTGCACCCTCACATGGTGGACACACTGAGACAATTCTCGTCCTCATTCCTCCAACTGCCAAATCTACCCACGTCATTCGCTCATTTACGTGCCTAACAGAAACTATGTTGCATTCAATAGTATTCCTGATGAACAGCCCTACTCCATTCTCTGCCCTTCAATTTTTAACACCTGTCATGTACACTTTGTAATCTCCTATCTCTTCCTCGTTATCTCCCCTCACCCGAATATCACTTACTCCTAGCACATCCAGATGCATCTTCTTTGCTGACTCAGCCAGTTCTACTTTCTTTCTTCCATAAGCTCCATTAATATTGATAGCTCCCCATCAAATTCTATTTCGTTCACCAAGTTGTTTCCAACGAGTCCCTCGCCTGTCAAATGGGAGTGGGACTCCATTACTCCCACAGGTCCGAGAAAATGTTCTGTGCTCGGCAAATTCATGAAGCAGGATGCTACCCTACTTACACACAGTCCAAGTGTGGATCTCTCCTGTAATGGGTTAGGGACCACCAGTGAATTGTATAGTCCTAGCCGCCTGAGCAAAAGGAGGGCCATGACTCAGAATATGTCCGAGATGCCCACTCCCATTCCATAGCAACTGGTATCCCGACTCTCAGGACCACTTACTAGGCCACTAAGCCATTGCCCGTGATTCACAAACTGGGACGAGACTACAGTAACCCACACCATGAACCATGAACCTTGAAAACCACAAACCAAATTTATATCATAAAATGCTCATTTCCCCACTATGAGAAATACTTTCTAATGAAGACCAGGAAAGAAGTTTTGGGATCCCAACAAATAGACAGAAAACCAAGTACAGTAAAGCCCTGATTATCTGTGGAATTGGATGGCAAGGGCACCGTGGATAGCGAAAATTGGAGATAATCTGAAAAAGACTAAAAATGAGATGAAACCAAAAAAAAATTTCAGTATAAAAAGCATGTGTTTTTTTGTACAACGAACATAATACGTAAAAGTTTTAAAATATGTACAGTACAGCAGAAACATTTGCTCTACATCTAAATCACTAAAATAAAGAATAGTAAATGAAGATGTACTGTTAACAAAAGGTGTTCAGTTACACCTTTTTTTTAAATCAGTCGCTTGTTTTTACTTCTTGCTTTGGAAACACCTTTACTTTATTCTAGATTGTACTCTTAATGTTAATTTTTCTGCCAGATGTGCGTCATCTTCCTCTAAATGTTGAAGCGATCCGCCTACGTGCTCCAAAGCAGTTGTGTGTGTCATCTGCACACTTTCACTTTGTTCTTCTTTGGTCTCATTCGTACCCATTGCTTTGTCAGTAATGTTTTACCTTCACACTGTAAAGCCTATTGTATTTTTCCTGTTGTTGGCTTGGATTTTTTTTAAAGTTCGCAATTTAAAAAATAATTTGTGGTACTAGCAGATAATCGGGGCTTTACTGTATATAAAAACAATGTTAAGATCTTATTGGGGGACTTCAATGCCCAGCTAGGAAGAGAGAGAGAGAGAGAAATAGATATAATTAGAACATTTTCTCCGAAAACAGGAATGGTTCCAAAAACATGAATAATACTTTGGAACAACTGAATCGTGATAGAAGTGAAGCAGCAGGTACAGCAAAAATAAATATGGACACTGTAATTTCGAAAAACCCTGGGTTTGTGGAAATAGGAAAGGTTGGTGGAATGTTGTGAGTAAGCTTAAGTGTGAAGTTAATGTTCGACTTAACCTCAGCACACATTGTGAAGTTCAAATATACCCCCCTTTACCTCTTCTGTTGAATGCAGTTTCAGTCAATATATTGTATATCTGTCCTCAGAGAAAGCAGAAAATTCACTTTCCAGCACTTAAAATAATATTTTGCAATCCATTGTTTTGATAACAGAGAATTAAATATTGTGTGTACTTCGAAGTTCATATTAAAATGTGAAGCAGAAGATTATGCTTAATGTTGGCCTACTTTGTTTAGCTTCCTTTAACTTTAATATTGAATGGAAAAATTGCCAGACTGAGTGGCTCAGACGGTTGAGGCGCTGGCCTTCTGACTCCAACTTGGCAGGTTCGATCCTAGCTCAGCCCGGTGGTATTTGAAGGTGCTCAAATACGTCAGCCTTGTGTCAGTAGATTTAGTGGCAAGTAAAAGAATTCCTGTGGGATAAATTCTGGCACCTTGGCATCTCCAAAAACCAATAAATAGTAGTTAGTGGGACGTAAAGCCAATAACATTATTATTATTATTATTATTATTATTATTATTATTATTATTATTATTATTATTATTATTATTGAGTGGAAATGATAATTTTGTAATTGTAAGTCTGTATATAATTCTGTATTTCAATAAAAATAACTACAGTAAATACATATGTACAAATGTGATCAATTATTAGTACATATAAATCTGTTCCCTGTTCATGACAAATTCCCAACTCCATCCTCTGCTTTCCAAGTCTTTCCTCAGATGGTCTATCCATCTTTTTCTTGGTCTTCCAACTGCCCAAACAGTGTTAAGTCTGGATGACCTTAGTATTTCCTCCATAGATTCAATTAATCTTAGGTTGGTTTGGATATCTTCGTTCTTTACATTATCAAGTCGTATCTTTTTGGAGGGCAGTTACAAGAAACGTCATCTCACAAGCTTGAAGCTTGCTAACGTTCTTTGATGTTAGTGTGCATGTTTCCAAGGAATACGCAAGAATGAGAATGAGATGTGACTTGTATAGGGTGATTTTTGTTCTTCCTATCCTATGTTTCGCACAAGACTATAGAAATTGTACCCTTTGGTAACTTTGTTTAGTTCTTCTGGTTCTGCCCTCACATTATTGGCCATTATGCTGCCTATATAGGCTGAATTGGTACTACTTCAACCTGTCTGTCGTGCAGATGTAGGTTGCAATCAGAATCCTCCCTGTTGATTTTTACTGTCTCAGTTTTTGTTGTGCCCACTTTCATTCCATATTCTTCGAATTTAGTTTTCCACAAATTAAGTTTGTTTTGTACTACCTCCTCTGTGTCATCCCATATTGCTACATCATCTGCAAGCATCAAACATCAAAACATTGTGTGCAACCTGCCAAGTACAGAATGTACTGTGGGCTAGAGCAAGCCTTCCCCTGCAATTATTGGAGTGATCATTTAATGATATGATTCTATTACTCAAAGTTGACTGAACTTAGAAACTTATCAATGCCTGTTGACTCACCGGCAGAGTTCGTCTGAAAATCATGAAGAATAAGCCTAGGAGAAAGGTACTAAATACTGCTAATCTACAAAATTATGTAACTCTGCAGAAAATTGCTCAGGGTTTGAATAGGCATTTAAAAGAAATCAATATCAATAACTGTGAAACAGCAAATGATTTGTGGAATCAGTTTAAAAGTCGGGTAGAGGTACTTCTTCAAAACAAAGATCAAAAGATACATCCAATGAAGAAAAAGAAAGGGATGGAACAACGAAGATTAGTAAAAAATGATGCAGAGGAATACAAAAATTACGCCATGTAAGGAAAGAAATATGTACTGCGAAAGAGAACCGGATGAAAGAACGATGTGTGGAAATGGAAATCTTTCAGTATAAACATGATCTGTTCAACATACATTGAAAATTAAAGGAAATAGCTGGCATGTACAGAAGAAAACGTAACCTTTCTGTACTGGTTGATGCCACAGACAGGCCTATTATTAATGAACAACAAGTTGTAAATACTTGGGAAAATTATCTGATGGAACTTTTCTGTGATCAGGTGAGAAAACTAACCAACGAGCTAATTGTGAAAGCCCTGACATTATCGAATCAGAAGTGCTATATGCTGTGAAAGTTTCAAAAGGCAAGAAATCACCAGGTCTAGATAACATCCCTGTAGAACTTTTTAAAATGACTGACAAAGACAATATCCAATTCTTGGTAAAGTTGTTCAATACTATATCTACATTCATCAAGTTGCCAAAGAAGCAAAAGGCATGTAAGTGTAATGATTATAGGCTAATAAGCCTCATGAGCCACACACTTAAAGTATTCCTTCATATAATACATAACAGAAACAAGACTAATTGTGAACAAGACCTCGACGATACACAGTTTGGGTTCAGAAATTCTTCTGGTACAAGAGAAGCATGGTTTGCGCTAAATATCCTAATTCAGAACACTCTAGATCAACACCAAGAAGTGTTTGCTTGTTTCATTGATTTTGAAAAGGCATTTGACAGAGTACAACATACAAAACTTGTAGAAGTCCTAAAGGATATAGGAGTTGACAGCAAAGATAGCTGCATTATTGAAAATCTTTACTGGAGACAAAAAGCTGTTGTCCGAAACAGAAATCAAACAACATCCAAAGAGGAGTTAGACAAGGTTGTGTTTTATCTCCATTGTTATTCAACCTTTACTCAGATAAAATTTTCAAAACAGGTTTAGAATATCACCAATATGGAATAAAAGTATCAATCAATCAATCAATCAATCAATCAATCAATCAATCAATCAATCAATCAATCAATCAATCAATCAATCAATACTGATCTGCATTTAGGGCAGTCGCCTAGGTAGCAGATTCCCTATCTGTTGTTTTCCTCGCCTTTTCTTAAATAATTTCAATGACATTGAAAATTTATTGAACATCTTCCTTGGTAAGTAATTCCAATCCCTAACTCCCCTTCCTATAAATGAACATTTGCCACAATTTGTCCTCTTGAATTCCAACATTACCTTCATATTGTGTTCTTTCCTATTTTTAAAGACGCCACTCAAACTTATTCGTCTACTAATGTCACTCCACGCCATTTCTCCGCTGACAGCTCGGAACATACCACTTATAATACCAATATAAATGGTCCGTTATTGGAGATTAAAAATTTTCCAGCTAACTCATTCCTGGTTGCCAGTGTTTCGCCCCCGTGTGCCAGGCTGGGCTCATCAGTTAGTACTTAGCATACCGACCAAAACACTGGCTAGTGCATTCCGTGGAGGCCACTGCGTAGGCTAATTGAAGCCACTGACAGTGCCAATGCACTGGAAAATTTATAATGTCCAATAACGGACCATTTACAATGGTATTATAAATTTACTCATTTGGAAAAAATATTTCACATCCCCTTTGGGAATCAACATCTATATCATCTGATGGCCAAGCAGGCATCAATTATTGGTAATGAGACAAAGTCTCTCATAGTGCATTGGCACTGCCGGTGGCTACAATTAGCCTCTGCAGTGCCCTCCACGGTAAAGGACGAGTTGACAGTCGTAGTGAAAGGACGTTCGTGCCTCTCGCTGCGCTTTCTCTCTCTTTGCCAGGCGCTCTGTACTTTTCAAGTATCAGCCAGGCACTTGTACTTATTAGTACATCTTCGAAAGAGCATTGTCTGAGCTGTAGCACTTTTCAGTGCTCGCTCTTTCTTCTGTTTCAGGATTTCTTACAGGAGGACCAGGATGGAGAAACTATCAGTTCCAGCGTGACCGGCCGACTACAACCACAAGGGAGCGGTGGGGAAACTACAAGCGGTGCTCAGGTAGCTGGACGCCCCCGAATTTCGACGCCCGTCGCTGGTGGTGTACAACCGGTGGGGGAAGAACACCTACTGGGGAACGAGCGACATAATCGATCTCCTTAGTGTAATTGCTGAGTTCCTGGAGAGAAGATCACTGAGATCATCGGTGAGGTGATCCCTTCCTGGGCGGTCATCATCCGCCCTAAGGACGCACGCCGCTTCGAGGTCTACGCGGAGCTGGTGTCCCAACTGTACCAGGTCGCCCGGCTACCAGGACTCGGGGAGAAGTTGGACGCCTGGGGCAGCCACGAGGATGCAGCCACCCAGACGGAGCCGAGGATGACGATGGAGGCGCTTCCAAGCGCCGCGACCCCTGTTGGACCGCTGTGCTTAATGAAGTATACGCAGACCAACAAGGCCGGCAACCAGGATCGTCGACCACCTACCAAGGCGAAGTGGTCGCAGACGCAGGCCTACCAGGAAGGGCCTGTTACCCGGGCGCAAACCAGGAGAGCGCCCGTGATGGTGGAGAGCAGCACGGCTGTGGAGAAGGACACCCCCTGGCGTTCCGAGGCTGCTGCCCAGGCCCAGCCTGCTTGCATGTCAGTCGAGCTGCAGACCTCGATGTGCGCCCCTCAGGACAGGGAACGTAGTCGAGTGTTAGCACCGACCGACGCCGCCAGCCAGGAGAAGGAAGAACACGGCGACGCAGCCTGCATGTCTGTCAAGTTGCAGACCTCGATAGGTGCCCCACAGGACAGGGAACGCAGTCAAGTCTTAGCACCGACCGACGCCGCTGCCGCCGCCAGCCAGGAGAAGGAAGAAGATGGTGACGCAGCGGAGCCACCAGCTACCCCGGGGTCACCAGGCCGGGAGGAGGGCCACCAGGACGAGGCCTCTTCCCCTGCCGAGAAGAAACCCCCGGGAAGAAGAAGACGACGCCGGACCATGAAGCAGAAGGCGACGCTGGCCCAACAGGAGAGGGCAGCCCAGCTGCAACCCAAGACTGTTCCCAGGACAGCAGTCAACTGAGGAGCCAATCAGGAGAGGACATCAGCTGGTAGCGGCAGTCAGGTGAGAGTAAAACGTCCACCTCAGCAGCTCTTGCAGTGTTTCCGCTGTCTGAGGTGGGGCCACCATCAGGTCAGCTGTGAGCTTGAGGTGAGGTGCAACCGCTGTGGTGGTGATCACCACTACACGGCCTGCGCAACACTTAGGGAGGCGGCGGTGTGCGCCAACTGCTCGGGGGGCCACCCAGCCTCCCATCGCAGTTGCCCTATCTACCGGGCCATGGCGCGGGCAGAGAGGAAGGAGGCCCAGCGCCATGACCCACCCCCTTCCAGGAGGCCCCCGCCTCGGCGGGCTTGGCTTCATTCTCCCCAAGGAGGTGGAGCCATGCGGCAGGCCATAGTGGTACTCGACGCATGGCTCCGCAGCCGGCAAGGACCGCGCTAGTCACAGCAGTGCCCAGACCGACTGATCCCCAGACGATGGAATGGGTTTATGTTTTGTGCATGTTACCTGTTCCTAACTAACACAACCTCTGGTCTTTTTCCAGCCCACATCCTTGCATGTGCTATCAAAAGATGTCAGGTTTTACATGTAGGCTCTTTCTTCTTTCTGCCTATGTGGTTTTTCCCTGACCCTTCAATACCATACTTCAACACCATATACCTACCACAATCTCGCCTGGTAGCGTGTCTGACATGGAAACAGGCAGATACTCCTTGTATCACTTCCCACTCTACCCAGCTATCTCTTTTCTTCTTAGAAATTAATAGCATGTCGGAGGCCATGTAGATTGAGTCGATGGTCACGGCGGGGGATCGGGCTACGGGGGCCCCCCGTAATAAAAATAGAAAAACCTCCACGGTATGCACTAGCCAGCGTCTTGGTAGGTGTGCTAGGTACCAAATGACGAGCCCAGCCTGGCACACGGGGACGAAGCGCTGGCAACCAGGAATGAGTTAGGTGGAAAATTTATAATGTCCAATAACGGACCATTTATATTGGTATTATAAATTTACTCATTTGGAACAAATATTTCAGATTCCCTTTGGGAATCAAAATCTATAACATACCACTTAGACGAGCAGCTCGTCTTCTTTCTCCCAGTTCTTCCCAACCCAAACATTGCAACATTTTTGTAACGCTACTCTTTTGTCGGAAATCACCCAGAACAAATCGAGCTGCTTTTCTTTGGATTTTTTCCAGTTCTTGAATCAAGTAATCCTGGTGAGGGTCCCATACACTGGAACCATACTCTAGTTGGGGTCTTACCAGAGACTTACATGCCCTCTCCTTTACATCCTTACTACAACCCCTAAACACCCTCATAACCATGTGCAAAGATCTGTATCCTTAATTTACAATCTCATTTATGTGATTACTTCAATGAATATCTTTCCTTATATTAACACCCAAATACAATGATCCCAAAAAGGAACTTTCACCCCATCAACACAGTAATTAAAAGTGAGAGGACTTTTCCTATTTGTGAAACTCACAACCTGACTTTTAACCCCGTTTATCATCATACTATTGCATACTGCCCATCTCACGACATTATCGAGGCCATTTTGCAGTTGCTCACAATCTTGTAACTTATGTATTACTCTATACAGAATAACATCATCCGCAAAAAGCCTTACCTCTGATTCCACTCCTTTACTCATATCACTTATTATATATGTAAGAAAACATAAAGGTCCAATAATACTGCCGTGAGGAATTCCCCTCTTAATTACTGTATTACAAGGTCAGATAAAGCTTTGCCTACTCTAATTCTCTGAGATCTATTTTCTAGAAATATAGCTACCCATTCAGTCAATCTTTTGTCTAGTCCAATTGCATTCAATTCTGCCAGCAGTCTCCCATGATCCACCCTATCAAATGCTTTTGACAAGGTCAATCGCGATACAGTCCAACTGATCTCATGAATCCAAGATATCTGCTATATCTTGCTGAAATCCTACAAGTTGAGCTTCAGTGGAATAACCCTTCCAAAAACCAAACTGCCTTCTATCGAACCAGTTATTAATTCCACAAAACTGTCTAATATCAGAAAGAATGCTTTCCCAAAGCTTACATGCAACGCATGTCAAACTTGCTGACCTGTAATTTTCAGCTTTATATCTGTCACCCTTTCCTTTATACACAGGGGCTACTATAGCAACTCTCCATTCATTTGGTACAGCACCTTCAACCAAACAATAATCAAATAAGTATTTCAGATATGGTACTATATCCCAAACCATCGTCTTTAGTATATCCCCAGAAATCTTATCAATTCCAGCCGCTTTTCTAGTTTTCAACTTTTGTATCTTATTGTAAATATCATTGTTATCATACTTCTTTAGCATTAGTCACCTCCTTTATCTGGACATTATCCTTGTAACCATCAATCTTTACATACTGCTGACTGAATACTTTTGCCTTTTGAAGATCCTCACATACACACTTTCTTTGTTCATTAATTACCGTATTCCTGGAATGTCCTTCTTGGAACCTGTTTCTGCCTTAAAGTACCTATACATACCCTTCCATTTTTCACTAAAATTTGTATGACTGCCAATTATGCTTGCCATCATGTTATCCTTAGCTGACTTCTTTGCTAGGTTCAATTTCCTAGTAAGTTCCACAGCCTTTTCTAACTCTATATTTCTTTCCAATCTGCACCTCCTTCTTAGTCTCTCTATATCTCTATTATAGTAAGGTGGGTCTTTACCATTCCTTACCACCTTTAAAGGTACAAACCTGTTTTCACATTCCTCAAAAATTTCTTTAAATCTAATGGGAACAAGAAAGATCCACCTATTCAATACCATACAATGTTATAAAATTCAGCCATTTCTTTAAACCCATCCCAGAGTCTGTTTACATTCTTATTTACCGTATTCCACCGATCATAATTACTTTTTAAAAACTGCCTCATGCCTCCTTTATCAGCCATATGGTTCTGCCTAATAGTCCTACTTTTAAAACCTTCCTTTCTATCACATTTATTTTTAACTATGACAAAAACAGCTTCATGATCACTAATACCATCTATTACTTCGGTTTCTCTATAGAGCTCATCTGGTTTTATCAGCACCACGTCCAGGATATTTTCCTCTCTAGTTGGTTCCATCACTTTCTGAATCAGCTGTCCTTCCCATATTAGCTTATTTGCCATTTGTTGGTCATGCTTTCTGTCGTCTGCATTTCCTTCCCAATTTGGTAAATTCAGATCTGATGTAGAGGTTGATTCCCATAGGGAACCTAAAATATTTGTCCTGAATGAGTAAATTTATAATACCAATATAATGGTCCGTTATTGGACATTATAAATTATCCAGCTAACTCATTCTTGGTTGCCTGCGTTTCGCCCTCGTGTGCTAAGTTAGGCTCGTCAGTTGGGACTTAGCACACCACCCAAGACGCAAGGCTAGTGCATACTGTGGAGGCCACTGCATAGGCTATTTGAAGCCACCAGCAGTGCCAATGCACTATGAGAGCTATGTCTCAATTTCCAAAAATAGATGTCTGCCTGGCCATCAAATGGCATATGCATATGCAGTGGCCGCCACGGTATGCACTAGCCTTGCGTCTTGGGTGGTGTGCTAAGTCCCAACTGACGAGCCTAACTTAGCACACGAGGGCGAAACGCAGGCAACCAAGAATGAGTTAGCTGGATAATTTATAATGTCCAATAACGGACCATTATATTGGTATTATAAATTCAGATCTCCCACTACATTCACATTCCTTTCCATTACATTTCCCACATAGCTGACTATCTTATCAGATAATTCTGAATCCGTGTCAGCGCTACCCTTTCCCGGTCTGTACACTCCAAAGACATCAAGTTGCCTATTATCTTTAGAAATGAGCCTTACACCTACATTTTATGTTTCTCATCTTTAACTTTTTTGTAGCTTACAAATTCTTCTTTTACCAGAATGAACACCCCCCCCTCCCACCATTCCTATCCTATCTCTGCGATACACACTCCAGTTCCGTGAGAAAATTTCTGCATCCATTGTATCATTTCTCAGCCATGATTCAACTCCTATTACAATATCTGGTAATATCTGGTGAGGACATGGGACTAAAAATAAATGTAAACAAGACCAAGTTCATGATCTTCAGCAGATGTGCCAATGCTGAGGCAATCTTACAACTGAACAACTGACAGATTGAGACAGTAACCACTTTTAAATATCTGGGTGCCATTGTCACCGAACAACTTGATCCTGAGAAAGAAGTGAAACAGAGAATAGCAATAGCACAAAGAATATTTACAAAAATGAAATCTTTTCTTTTGCAATGGCTACTTAAATTTAAAACTTAGACAGAGGATGGTCAAGTGCTATATATGGTCAGCCTTGCTATATGGTGTGGAAACATGGACTCTCAAGAAAATATCAGTGAAACGGTTGGAAGACTTTGAAATGTGGATCCACCATAGGATGCTCAGGATTTCGTGGTTTGCACAACTAACGAATCAAGAAGTACTCAGAAGGGCAAGAGCAATTCGGAAACTCGTTCAAATATTAAAACACCGGAAGATCTCTTACCTTGGCCACATCCTTAGAAATGACCGTTACCTCGTCTTACAGCAGATTGTACAAGGCAAAATACAAGGTCGAAGAGGTGTCGGGAGGAGGCGAACACCATGACTTGGAAACATCAAAAAATGGACTGGAAATCACAGTGTTGAAAGAGTTTTCCACCTAGCAAGAGATCGTACTGCATTCGCCACAGTGATCCCCAACATCAGGGGGACCTGATATGGTACTGTGAAGAAGAAGAAACAACTCATGGATACTCTAAAACAACATGAAATATTAATTGCGGCGATTCAAGAAATATGATTCACTGATGAACATGCCTTCGAATCAGTGTTGCATGATTTTCAAAGGAAACAGGAAAACACGTCATAAAACCTATGTTTAATCTTGGGACAGGATTTGTCATCAGAAAGAAGATTCTGAATTCTATCATGGAATTCAATTCTCCTTATTAGTCGAGCCTCTTCTCTTTCCTTCCGAAGCATAAACAAAATGTACACCATCGTGAATGTCCACACACCAATCAACCAGGCAAACAAGAAGAATCCAGAAGGAATAGACAAGTTTTGGGAAGAGCTAGAAGATATCCTCTCTGAAGTTCCAGACAAACACCATCATGCTGTTTGGGGATTTCAATGCCCAGCTTGGCAAAGAAAAGAAATTCCAAAGCATTATTGGAAGTTACCCAACGAATAGGAGAACTAATCACAATGGAAATAGACTTGTGGAGCTGTGTAGGGCATTTGATCTAGTCTTGAAATCAATAACCTTCAAACACTTATCAAGGAAACAGAAGACTTGGACATACCCTAATCCCAATCTTAGAGAATTTAAAATTGATCATACTGCCAACACCCGGAAAGCACAAAGAGAGATCCAGAATGTTAAAGTTCTGAGAAATGCCAACCTATACTCAGATCACTATCTCTCAAAGATTAAAGTTCAACTGCTTCCTAGAAACTCCAGAAAGGCACAGGTGAAAAAGATTGATAGATTTGATATAGAAAAGCTAAGGTCCACCTGAGAATTCACACAAAAACTTGAATCCCTGAATACTGAGAACTGGAAACAACTACAAGAGGCCCTGGTTGGAACAGCAAAGAAGACAGTTTTACTGTCAAAACCAAGGAAACATGCATGGTGGAACAGTGAATGTGATGCAACAGTAAGATAAAGATAACTTGCTTGGTAGAGATGGAACTCTAATAAGAACGACACTAACAGGACAAACTTCCTGAATGCCAGAAAACATGCTGCAAAGACCATCCGTGGGATCAAACATGTTTGACAAGATGCAGCTAGCACAAATTGAACAAGACTTCCAGTAGACCAATACACAAAACTTCTATAGAACCTTTAAGCCCAATCTCAGCAAATACAATCCTCCAAGCCAACAATTCAGAAACCCCAAAGGTAAAATGGCTCACAATGTTGAGGACAATTGCCAGATTTTGGCAAATTATTCTGCACCCATTTGAACTGTGAAGCTCCAAATTCCGTATTTCCTTTGGAAGACGTTTTGTAGATTCATTCCAATTCATCAACACCAACTATAAACTGATGCATGTCACTCATGTTTAAAGATGATTTCAGCAGCTGGACACTTTGGAGTATTTTCAAGATGATTTAGCTGTCTTGGAAAAGAAATAGCCATCTCTCTTCACAGCATACCAACTGCGACGGCTTCACTTTAATATCTGAACTATCTATACCAGACCCATTACCCAGTAAAAACACCAACAGTGTATCATAGGCAGAACACAATTGAAGTCAGCAGAAACACCAGTGCGGTGGTAGTACACAAATGAAAACCCAACGGGCGGTGAATTCCAGACAGAACAAACGTAAACCCCTTTGAAGTTGGACCCGATATGAAAGCCCCCGACCCCCCAAAAAACTACATTGCAAGAATATTTAATAAACCTCAGTATAGGGAAAGAACATAGGGTTTATTAATCAAAAAGAAGATAAAATAATAAACATGACTCGACTGAGACAAGTAACAACAAGGAAAAATGCTCACAGAAGCACTCCAGCGTAATATTGAAACATCTGGCTTTTACAACCTCTGATAACGTAAACTCACCAGTCTCACTCTTATATTTCAACTGACCTTTTAATAACTGTAGATGACATCAACACTCCGTCTCTGTGTATTATTGAATCCCGTATCAGGTTACGTAAAATTGAAACAAAGATGTGAAACATACGAAAAATGTTCCAAAATGAATTCATAATGTGAACCACCGCAGAGATGGCACTGGCAAAACCTGTAAGATGCCATGTAATTAACATACACATGTACAGTGCTATAATTTTTCTCATCATCATCATCGTCCCACTCCAGTCGCCCGAGTGTGATTAACAAGCCTCCTCCACTCCTTTCTGTCCTTCCACTTTTCCTGCTCCATTACTTCTGCCACATCCAATCCAGCTTCTCTAATGTCCTTCCTAATCTGATCCATCCACATTCTTCTCAGTCTTCCAATTGGTCTCTTTCCCTTAACTTTTCTTTCCAATTCCCTTCTTGCTACCCGTTCCTTTCCCATTCTTTTTTACATGTCCGAACCATCTCAGTCTTGCTTTCTGTATCTTCTGTACTAACGGTTCTGTATTTAGTTCTTCTCTCATTTTAATATTTTGAACTCTATCTCTTCTTGTCTTTTTAACCAATGTTCTTAAAAATTTCATTTCTACTGCTTGGATCTTACTATCTTGCCTCTTATTAGTTACCAGCATTTCTAGGCCGTATCTTACAATATTGGTATGAAATACTGTTTATATTATGTTAATTTTGTTCTCTTGGGTACATTGTCATCCCATAAAAGCTCTCTGACTTGATACCTTTACTTAGTCTGTTATTAATTAATAATGCTACCCAGATATGTAAAATGTTCTACATTCTCTAACCGTTCTCCGTCTATGTTCACTTGGCTTCCCTTTTTCTCTTTTCCACAGTGCATGACAACAGTTTTTTTTTCACTAATTACCATTCCAAATTCCTTCAGATTTTCATTCCAAATGTCCAGTCTCCTTTGTACTGCCTTTTCTCCCTTTCCCCACATCACCACTTCATCTAAGATATTCACACTTGGCACGACTTAAGCTTTCAATATTTAGATGGTAAATATGGACTTAAGGTCCAATGTCTATTGTTGAGTGGTTCTGAAAAGAACCGTTATTTCCAAAAGTTTGATACATGGACGCTGCAATTTCTTACGCCATAAGTGGGGTTGAATGGATTCTCCAATGTGTGAATGCAATGAAGAGGAGCAGACCATGGACCATGTCATCCTGCGCTGCCCTCTTCATGCCTACTCCGGAAGCCCCAGCAACCTGTTTCATCTTTCAGAAAGTGCTGTAGAGTGGCTGAAACACTTGGACCTGGACTTATAAATTTGTAGTTATAAACACCATACGATTAAATAAATAACCACATCATCTGCAAATACCAAGGCATTCACTCCATCACTACTGATGCTCTGTTTTACATATTTCATGATTTCATCCATCAATATAATAAACAATAATGGCACCAGTGCACTTCCCTGCTTGAGACTTCCTTTTTCTTTTTTATAAAATGTTTCAGATCTCCACTCCTCACTTGTACAACGCTTTTACTCTCATGATACAACATTTTTATCTTGTTAATATTAATGATTTTGGTACATTCCTTTTCAGTAGACATCCCCATACATGTTTTCTCTTAACCGCATCATAAGCTTCTTCCAAATCCAAAAATGATTTCCTTATTCCTTTCCAGATGTTTTTCCATTATCATTCGCAATGTAAATATCAAGTCTATTGTTGATCTATTCGGCCTAAAGCCATATGGTTCTTCCTCTAACTGTGTTTCTATTATATCCCTCAATCTTTTGTCTATGACTTTCTCCAGTATTTTTAGGCCATATGATAATAACCTCTATAATTTTCACATATCTTCCTATTTCCTTTTTTGAACAATGGTACAATGCTACCTTGTTGCCAATCTTCAGGTATCCTTTTATCCTTCCATATGGCAATGAGGGCTTTGTATAGCCACTGTAGTCCAATGCTTCCTGCTACCTTAATCATATCAGCATTGAATTTGACTTTTCCACTTGCTTTACCCTTTGTCATTGCTTTCTGTATCTTCTGTACTAACGGTTCTGTATTTAGTTCTTCTCTCATTTTAATATTTTGAATTCTATCTCTTCTTGTCTTTTTAACCAATGTTCTTAAAAATTTCATTTCTACTGCTTGGATCTTACTATCTTGCCTCTTATTAGTTACCAGCATTTCTAGGCCGTATCTTACAATATTGGTATGAAATACTGTTTATATTATGTTAATTTTGTTCTCTTGGGTACATTGTCATCCCATAAAAGCTCTCTGACTTGATACCTTTACTTAGTCTGTTATTAATTAATAATGCTACCCAGATATGAAGTTCCAACTATGTTATCGGGTTCTCTTCTTTTTCTTCGTTTATTATTTCCCTTTTCTTATCTCCTTTTTCCTCCGAGCAGTTGTCCTCATTATAACATTTCTCAAAATACTTTGCCATCACCTTCTGAAGACCCTTCTTGTCATGTACTATGGATTCATCTCCTCCCTCTAATGCCTTGATTTTTTGTTGATTTATTCTTTTCAATTTTATTACTCTGTATAATAGTTTCTGATTTCCTCGATTATCTTGCCCAACTGTGTTGGTAAATTCTCCCCAACATTTCTCCTTTTCTTCCTTGATACTCCTCTTTACTTGTAGTTTCAATCGTTTGTATTCCACATGTAACCTTTGTCTTATTCTCATCCCTCCGATACGTTTTTTGCTTTCCCTTATCCATTTCTTTCTCACCTTGTTCCTTTCTTTTATTTAATTTTTTATTTAGTCTGTCCACCACCATGTCTCCTTTCCCTTAACTTTTGCTTTTGTCTTCCCGCATACCTCAACTGCTGCTTCCAAAAATGTATGTCTTAAATTGTCCCACACTTCTTCTCCACTTCGTATTTCTGTGTTAGGCAAATTCCTTTTTATACAATCTTGGAATGCCATTCTTTTATCCTCCTCCTCCAATAACTTTTCTATCTGCGTAATAAACTGATGCATGTAACGCACATTTAAAAATTATTTCAGAAGCTGGACACTGGAGTATTTTCAAGATGATTTAGCTGTCTAAGGAAGGAAGTAGCCAGCTCTCTTCATATCTCCTTTGTGTGAACAAGATTCGACACTTCAAGTAGCGAAACACAAGTTTAGGTAGCATAAACAACACATGATCTTCACATCATCCCAACTGCGTCTTCACTTCAATATCATCTCAACTATCCAAACACTAAAATAATATATCCCCCAACAAACTATTAACACATGATAGCTTTTCTGCAACAACCTTTTCCATTCACAACAGCACATTATAAACACTTTCTGTGCATATGTAAGATATGTGTAGACCTGTAATCTTTAATCAGTGTCAGCAAAGCAAGTACCAGTACATTATCAGTTGGTTTGCCATGGAGGAAAGGTAGGCATAATTTACACTGCGTCACTTTTTAATATTTCCCACTATCTATTTGGCTAAATAATACACCAAGCATTCTTTATACCAAGACTCTGCTGACTTAATTCAGGTAAACTGTTTTCCCAGTCTGGTATTTGAATTTCGCCTACAAGATACACAATTTTCCACCTGATTTTATCTGCAGCTTGCGTTTTCACTAGAGAATTTTTCTACTGCAACATATGTAAATGTAGAAGGTGAATAGTGGACGGATGATCATGACAACTCAGTAATCACAGGATATTAAAATGGCATTCTAGGGGATCTTTAAATTTTTCTGTCAAAACATAGCTGTAATTGTTTTCCCACAAATATTCACACACTTCTACAGTGCTTTCTAAGGTAACTTTCAAGGGCTCCAGTGTTCTTTGTGAAACAAATGTATTTTGAATGTCTCTTGAGGATATTCTGCCACTTCATGCCTGTGATCCTTTATACAGAGCTTGCGTAGGGATGGATGAATTTAATGTGTCTTACAGGCAGTTTAAATCACTTGTGAAATTTTCCGTTGGTTCACTGTCTTCTATACCCTATGAATTAGTGACAGATCTATTGAAAAGTTGTAATGCCAGCCTTACATTCATTCGTTGAAACGAGTTAGGATCCAAAAGGGCACAGATGAGTTTATAGCAAACTTTCAATACGGAAAATATCATATCATATCACCATTGGGCCTATATTTAACTTGTACTTTGTCTTGGAAATTATTTCTTATACACTTAAATATATGAGGCACATCTGAAAACGCCCACAGTTTTCTGCTAGAGTCTGCTGGGTTGGGAAACTGAACACTTTAGATTCTTTATGTTGCCAGATATTCCTAAGCATTTCAATAACATTTTATTCGAATGGCTACCATCTGATGTGAAACCAACGATTCCTACACTTGCTTGCCCTAATTGTATGCTGACCTGAATGAGAATTTTTGCAATTACATCACCAGGGGTGGCATTCCAGCTAGCACACATAGCTATCGGTTGGATCCAGTTGTACAGAAAGAGAACAAACATGAATACTGGAGCATGATTCGCCAACTGATCCTTGCTTTCCTTTGAAGTGAACGTTCCAAAATCAATAAAATCGTTCACTTGTAACAAATGCGAGTTAAAGCGAATTTCTTCTCTAAGCTTTACCTCCTCAAATATCAGCATCCCTAGGCATTCATGCTGCTCCTTTCCACTAAAAATTTGTGCTATGGCAGAAGCAGCACATGAACATTTAAGGCCCTTCACGAATTTTCTCAAATGAGCTTCAGAATATTTTGTTAAGAAAGAAGCCATACTTTTCAGTGTCGACTGAGTTTAAATGTAAACTGAAAAGCTTTCCGGTCTACCGAACACACAATTTCAGTTTAAATATCACACCTGTACAATACATATTATTAAAAAAAGAATGACATCTTTCATTCTTATGAGGACATCATCAGAATAAGTTACATTCAATATTTGGAAATATTTATTTCTATTCAAACATCTATGAATTTGAAATTTGGAATTTATCTTAATGAAGCCCTACCTTTGCCACCATTCCAGCATAAAATGTGAGGCGTTCGAAAAACCATTGCTCCTTCGTTGGCTCGAATCCAAACGGTTGTCAGTTCGCTCTTCATAACTCATACCTCCCACCCTGGTCAGGTCAATGATGTGCTGCACTTCCCCTACAGGTGCTTTACCCTTAGTATTATCATTGTTGTTAACCTATCTTTTATATTATTATTATTATTCCTTGTAATTTATTCTATAAAAACTATGTTAGGGTTCTTAATGAGCATTTAATGGTCTGCGTATTATACTGGTAATATTATTTTTAAAGTTTTTTTTTAGTGTAATATTTATATTGAAACTGTATGTTCAGCAGACTGAAAAGATTTTAAGTTTACATTTGAGCTTCAGAAGGGAAAGGCAGCAAGTCATGACTTAAGCAGTGCCGATAACCTTTGGGAGACTTTACTTTTAAAAGAAGGGAATCCAAGAGAAATTAATCACTATATCTCATACCTTTCTACATTTCATTTGACATTTCTTTAACATTGTATTGAATATAACTTTCTGCTTTTCACTGAGAGAGGCGAATTGTTTTGATTGTGTGAAACTGCTCTTTAATTTTATATCTCAATTTTGTTTTGTTTTTCCAAGCAAATGTATTTTAGCCTTAGCGACATTGAGTCTATTCTGTGTTTTAATAAAATTACGTTTCTGATTCTTCAATCCTTTCTTTAACAAAGCAAATGTTTTCCTAGCATTTGCGGCATCAGGCTATCTTCAACTGCTAAACATAGGAACTGATCGCTGACATTTATGTTGTGATTAGGGCTTTTAATAGAGACATAATTATGTTTGTGTGAATTGCCTCTTCACGGGAGAGTTGTGTTTGGACAGATAGGGAAATATATGGGGGCGAGCTTATGGTTTTTAATTTCCACCGCTGTCTTAATATCTCTACTCTTTCAACATTCACTGTAAATGATTAGACTACTTTTATTAGGAAGTTGCCGCAAAAATGAATATCGCACATGAAACAATTATGAGTCAGTTTTCTGTCTATTCTTATGACAGCTTTCCGCCATTTCAGAAGAGCGCTACTCTTTCTCTCTCTATCTAACCAGAGCGCATACTTCTTAGCAGGTGACATGGGACAGGGGACATGAATGAAGTAACTTATCCTGTCCTGTGACCCATGGGGCACGTACATGCACACCTGTGGGTCATTAGTTAACCCCTTAACAGGGGAATAGTTTCATGCCAGTGGGTAATTATTCAGCGCAACGTGCACTTTTGAAATGGGTACAGTAGCGTACGGTAGATGTAAATACTCAACAGAAAAATATATTTTACTTCATTTATTTAAATTATTAGTGATATAGTAGAAATTCAATAGCATTATGTTATTGCCATTTTTCTTGTAAACCTGTAAATATATACATACATATATACACCATGTGTTCATACAAAAGTGAATATAAAAAGTGTTCCTTTCATTATTATGATGACATTTTTCAAGTTTTCAGATATGCATCAATAGGTTCTACATACTTTCTGGTTCATAGGTCATTCAGAAATTGCGCACAGTGTGGTAAATATGGAAGCAAGGGCAAGCACAAAGTGCCACATCACATTCCTCATAGCAGTAGACAGTTTCCCGTCGCCTCTGGTTTGACAGGCATAAAACACAACGTTTTCTTGAGTGATTCCTACTTCCGGTCGGCGGGTTCTCAGATAATTCAACGTCTTTCCTAACCAAGCCATGTTCACGTCACACGGAACAGTTTCTACCTTCATATACAGACAAATTTACAAAAAGTTATCAGAACATGGACAATGGAGTTTGCAGAACAATTACTGTATCGTAACAACAACAACAACAACAAGTCGCAAATTTAGTAATTTCAATGTACATATACACAAATAAATTCTTTAGGAAGAATTTGGCACAGACCGTACGAAGCAACACGAGACAGCTGTCGGATTGCCACCTAGGCGCGAACTACCCGACTGGCGTGAGACCAGATAAAAATGAATAGGACAGCAATAATCATATCTAA
The DNA here is from genome assembly GCF_040414725.1 of Anabrus simplex. NCBI lineage: Eukaryota > Metazoa > Arthropoda > Insecta > Orthoptera > Tettigoniidae > Anabrus > Anabrus simplex. Next base: position 49,997,825 of record NC_090271.1, read on the forward strand.
TATAAATGTTATTAGTTTTAAATTATGATAGTAGATAGCAGAAGCAATTAAGAATAGCCAAATGCCTATAGGCAGCTAACGCTACGTAAGAACACATTTAGAAGTACAAGAACGCCTAAAGGCGGTACAAGAACGCCTAAAGGCGTCAAACCCAATACTCGTGTGACCCAGTTAATGGGTTAAGATGTCGTCTAGTGATTCAGAAGGCTTGTTGTTACTTCAGGAATTGCAAAGAAAATGGGGGAATAGAAGAAAAAGGAGATTTTGGGTCGACCCATATAATGTGAACTGCCACGAGAATTGTGTTTTTGTGTTGACTAAGAAACTGAAGATCCTCCACAATTTCATACATTTTACAAAATGAACTGGGAGTCATTTCAAGAGTTGCTGCATATCGTAAAACTACTAACTGAGAAAAAATATACCAAAGTCAGGGAGCCCTATTCTACCAGCTGAAAAACTGTTGATAACACTCACGGAAGGTGAACAAGTAGGTACTTTTGGCTCAGCATAAATACATTATGATCTATATGTTTGTTCAGCATAAAGTAATAGATGTTGCTGCTTGCGGTAAAATGGTAATTAATAGGACACCGGTAAATATAACATATTTATGCAAAGCACATTTCGGATTGCTTATTCATATTATTCCACACAATGCATGATTGTTCAGGTTGAGAATAAGTTCCGTCGTCTTCATTCTGTGATACTATTATCACATTTTGAGATGTCTGAGACCAAGATGACTGTATATTCCAAATTTCAATCGGTGAATTTAAAACTGAACTTCTGCATACCAATTAATTTCCAATATTAAGGTCTTTTACCATTGGTAAAAGTGATTTAAAAAATAGCAAATCCAGATCCGAACCATTGTCTGCCTGGAGTTTAGCCCACTTTTCGTTAAAGAAGTTGGCAAAGGCAGTTTCACTTGCTTTTCCTTTTTAATTTTCGGTATTATCTAAAATCACCAACTCCTTTCTGCTACTAGGTGGTCATCTTCACCGATAGTACTTTTAACTACTTTCTCCCAAAAGGCCATTTGTATCCAGCTCCTCCAGTGTAACAACCTCCTCCTTCTGGCAGTTATTCATATTTCCTGATTACCTATAATCAGAGATTTATTTGATTAACTTGAAAATTCTGTTGTCAATACTAAATATAAAGTCAATCAACACTTCAGTTATTTACAGAATTTGGGCTGTTTACATTCGACAACTCTTACCCGCCTGAATCTTGTGTATGGCTCCAGAAATTGCAAATACTCCGCAATATAGTCTTTCTTTTTCCTCCTTTGAAACCAATTGCCGGTAGTTGCTGTAAATGTCATAGGAATGTACGCCGAATGTTCTTCCAGTTCAAACAAAGGGGAACAATAATAGGCAAAATTGTAGCAGAAACTTTTGTTGCCATTTGGGATGCGCTAAATGAAGATTTCATGCCTACAACAGATTCTGATAATTGGTTACAAACAGCAGATAGATTCCATGAATTGTAGAATATGCCACAATCTGTTGCCAGTATAAACGGGAAGCATTTCTGAATTAAGAAACCAACCGTGTCAGGTTCCTCCTACATAAATTACAAAAGATATTTTTCGGTTGTACTTTTAGCTCTCAGTGATGTTGATGTTTTGTATATTGCTACAGATATCTATTAACTTGACCATGATGGCCACCAATGGTCCATACTGACTTAATTATTACAGTTAAATGTGTCCATGTTCCGCCTTGTCATTACAATTCAGAATGTATTATATATCTAAACTACTGCATACAAGTGCATGTTTCAAAAAAGTTAAATTCTCTTCTTCAGAAATTTATTAATCAAATTTTGTTGCCTGGCTGGCATAATCAATATCTATTAACTTGACCATGATTATGCCAGCCAGGCAAGAAAATTTGTTCATAAATTTCTGAAGAAGAGAATTTCATTTTCTCAAAACATGTACTGTACTTCTATAGTTTAGATATATAATACATTCTGAATTGTATTGACAAGGTGGAACCTGGACACATTTAACTGTAATATTGCTATAGATGTCAGAGAGTTTGGAAGAAACAGTGACGGATCCATCTTTCTTAATTCAAAGATAGGCAGACTTCTGACGGATCGTAAATTGAAGTAATCACCATCCTCCGGACTGCAAAATGATGCGTAATTTCTATATCATTATGTGGAAGGTGATGAAGCATTACCGCTCAAAACTAACTTCATGCAAAGCTATCCAGTTAGGATCGTGGACAGTGAAGAGTGTGTTTAATTATAGACTGAGCAGAGCAAGGCGAAGTGTTGAATGTGCCTTTGGCATGCTAGAGTTAAAATTTAGGCTTTTGAATCACTGATTTCAATAAAAGTCTCTAGGTTGATAGCTGCATTAAAACTGCATGAATTTTACACAATTTCATCAAATTGAAAGGAACATTTCACCAATCCATCTATATCAGAAGAAGGTGAAAATCATGCACAAATCAATATCATCATTCCTGACTTGGCCGTTGTAATATTCGTCCTACAACAGGACCTCAAGAAATAAGAGATAAGAAATTGTGTACATATTTCATGAAGCCAGAATATGCACTTCCATGGCAAGAAGTGTTCAATATTTGTTTGGTTATCTAATTAAATTAGAAACTTACAAGAAAAAGTAACAACTTCAGTCTATTGTGTTTTCACATTAGTACAGGCACTTTTTAATTTGCGATAATGATAATGAGATCTGAATGTATTCGTTCATCACAACAACTATAACTAGGGTATTGTTATTCTACGTACCACCTGTATTTGTAAGTTAAAATATTCACCACATGTGTTTTATCACTGTAAATAAATGCTGTTGGCCTACTTACCAGTCATGCTGAAAATGTTTCTCTTATTTCTCACCAGGTACTTTCACATATGGACCAAATTTGGACAATCCTTTAATCTGTAATTATACAGCACTTCATGCTTCTTCACTTCCACTATAAAATTTACAGTAGTTGCTTCCGTTGAGCTGTATATATTTAATCATTACACCAAACACGTCCTACAAAAGGCAAGAGACGATATGTTGACAGGACAGACTCGCTGATATATGCGACAGTACGTGCCCTTGACCGGTAAGGGTGCGGGCTTCCTCTCGACTGCACATGTTGAATCCCCTTGGAACGTCCTTTTTGTCGCAACCCATGTGTTGTTTCTCTTGTCCATTAAGTGTGTGCTCAGCCTCGGGGGTTCTAAGGAAATGCCTACCTGAAGGCGATCTCAATCATATCCAGATCTACATCTGGATGTGAAACTCATGGGCATGTTGCGACAGTACCTTCCTCAGTGTCTTGAAGCTCAACTGCGATGTAATCTACTGTTTCTAAGGCAACTTGCAATATTCACTAATGAGTACACCAATAATATAAACTGCCTAAACCTCTTAACAGTGACAATGGAGATCAATATAAATTCCGATAACTTGACACAAATGTAATGTGCAATAATGGCAAGTCTCGTCTCCTGGCGACTCGGGCAACTGTGCTGCCGCTGGTGGAAGAATCACCACTCCCTTCAGTCGGCTTGTGGGTGAATTACGGTTGACGTTTTGTATTGACTGCCGGCCTACATCATGAAAATTCCCTTGAAGGGGAACAATAAATACAAACTGAGTCTTATTAATCTTTAAAAACTAGTATAAAAACAGTACATATTTTGGCCTTTTTAGTCATGAGAACAAATTACAATGACAGAAAACGAGTGAAAATTACAAATATGTTAAAAATATTACAACACTGAAGAAAACCTTTTGTAAAAATGTAGTCATATTAAAGAAATTTATCTTGATTGTGAAATGTTAAAAATATTTAAACATAACACTGAAGAAAAACTTTAGCAAAAAAAAAAAAAAGTCATCTAAAAGAAATGTATCTTGATTGTGAAAATGTTGCTTTGAGAATGGAAAATTGGTCATATGGAAAGAACATAAACACACTCATTACCACACACGTTTTTGACTTGATATGCCATCTTGATGATGAAAGATATGTAGTCATTTTGTATTGATTTGTGTATTAATCATTTATATATGTATGTTTCTCCAACAAGTGTGTTTTTAAATTACCGTACTTTATTACCAACAAACTATTCTACGAATGAATACAGAAATCAACACAGAATGATTACATATCTTCCATCATTTTTTAGAAATGAGTGCCTTTATGTTCTATGTGACCAATTTTCCGTTTTAAATGGAACTTTTTCACAATCAACATAAACAAATTTATTTACTATAGCTACATTTTTACAAAAGTGTTTCTTCAGTGTTACATTTCAATATTTTTTAACATTTTTTATCACTTTCTCTAGTTTTCTGTCATTGGAATTTAATCTCATGGCTGAAGAAGGCCAAATGAAGGCCAAAGTATACCAATGTTATGCTAGTTTTTAAAGATTAATAAGACTCAATTTGCACTGACTAAGGTGGAGCCTTTCTTATTTCCTTTCAAGGAAATTTTATATGAACTTCATAGTTTGCAGTAGTAGTATACTAACAGCTGCACATAGGTACATGAGACGTGGTAGTAAGCTTATTACAGCCAGATGCGTGGAAATCTGAGGGTTGAATAAATGGAAGAGTGCAAGCTTTCCGTAAAAACCTAAAACCTATTTTTTTAATAAATGTTCTACAAATATCATAAATAAAATATCACCCTTGACTGACAATATGACATAAGCTGTGAAACTAAATAGCAGGATCCTCGGTAATAATGAAATTATTTTGAAAGGTATATATCATTTAAATCAAACCTCATATTACTTCTACAAGTGTGAGATATTCCCAGAATAACAGAAAGATGTGATAACCAACTGTGGTACAATAAAAGCACCAAGACACTAGCTGAAATGGTGCAACACAACCCCCGTTCAATTGCTGTCACAAAGAGCATCAAACAATCAAGAGCAGCCAACTGCCGACGAGTACTAACGATTAAATTCCTTTACCTTGTCACACTTGTCATCGATCAAGAGGGATCGACTGCACAGAAACAGCTGATACTCCCGCCCAGTACCATACAGGCTAAAGACAAATTCAAATTCACGAGCGGAAAAGAATGTGTTACGAAAGCGACAATTTGTTTAAGATATTATTCTAAAGAGAGCCTTGGAGAATTTCATCAACTTGTGCCTTCGTTGTGGAATGACGAAGAAAAGTTCAGGAACTAGTCATAATCTATAAGTTTCATTTCCGTATTGATTGTAGCTACAACATAAGATTGATACTGAAGCCTCCACAATATAGTTTTTACAAGAATAAACCCTCGAAATGTTTTAATCAATTAGCCATAAGTTTTAACGAAAAATAGTGGACACTTCAAGAATATTACTATCAGTGCATACATAGCATTGCAAGTTTCAATTTTTACGTTGATCAAAACAACAAAAACATTTGCAAATGAAATGTCCTTTTATACTACGTAACCCTTTTACAATCCAAGAAGAGAACTTACTTTACTATTTTAATTGTATCATTTGTTTTAGATGGTCTGTTGAATTGGACAATTGTCACGACTGTACAATATTTTCCATTGTGATGTTTTAAGAACCATATTTGTAATTGTCAGCTGAGGATGACCCTTGAAGGGTCGAAACCGGTACTGTGAATGATAGTATGTAAATAAATGTATTGATAAGGTGGAGGCTTCAGTATCAATCTTATGTTGTCAGGAACTAGTACCAAATGTCCATCAGTACTTATAAGGAATGAATGGAAAAAATTAAGTCAGTAATAGACACCAGGCAAACAAATTACAGGAAAAATATAAGTTTTGAGGAAAGGCTGACAGTATCATTAAATTCATTATTCACAACAATTTCTTAGAAGTAACGTTCACCTCCGAAACAACTATGTCCATGGCATAATATATAAAAGAAAAGATTAGTGGCAGGTACATTTCGTTGCATTCTACAGGTTGCTAATAAAGTATCGATAAAAAAAAGGACTGAAAACAATGGATGCATTTATGTACATCAATATGAATTCATAATTTGAAGGTACTACAATTAACAGTGGAAATATATATTTATTTAGGCCTACAGGTTTCTGGCCACTGGTGACTCGAACATCTTACAGATTTAGGATCGCTCACAATACAATCAGTGGATTTGTTCCTATCATATGCGATGCCATTCATAGAGCATTACAGCCAGAATTCTTGACTGAGTGAAAATTGCAACAAAAGCCTCACAACAGTGGCTCATTGTAGAGTCGAACCTCCCTTCTGCGGACACCCTCGGTTCTAAGGAAAAATGTCCGTTACGAGAGGTGTCCGCTAAAACAAGTTGTAAAAATAATCGAACATTTTAACGGCAAAGGACATCCACCTTAAATATAAGCATACATATCTTTATATTTATTATTCTAAGTCATTTCTGTGTTAGTATTTCATAGAGTTATTATAAGTGATTTTACATCGTTTACAGTCCGGCTTCATGGCTAAATGGTTAGCGTGCTGGTCTTTGGTCACGGGAGTCCCGGGTTCGATTCCCGGCGGGGTCGGGAATTTTAACCTTAATTGGTTAATTTCGCTGACACGGGGGCTGGGTGTATGTATCGTCTTCATCATCATTTCATCCTCATCACGACACGCAGGACACCTACGGGAGTCCAATAAAAAGATCTGCATCTGGCGAGCCGAACTTGTCCTCGGACACTCCCGGCACTAAAAGCCATACGCTTTATCATTTATCATTACATCATTTGCAAACATTACAGCTTCATGAAGTAATCGTGAAGCTTCGTCTGTGTAAATTTAGCACGTTTTCTTAACTGCGATATTCTCAAAAACGGAATAAAGTCTGTTAAATGGTTCCATAGTGTTCTATTTTCCTCCCACTCCTTTAAATTTTCAGTTCTATTCTCCACAATAGTGTTTATTTGAGTTTTCCCGCAGTTGAATTTTTCGGCAAGCTTTCTCACTGAAAGTCCCTTGTTACTTTCTATAATCATATTTCTTCTTGCCTCGAGATCTAAACACGATCGTCCCTTGTTACTCATGTTTAAGAGACAACTCAAATGCTACGTTATTTCTGTCTCACTAATTAGCACCTGTACTGTCTTTTCCTTCTCAAGTTGACTACCTGAGCTCGACCTTATCAGCGACAATCCGAGTTATGAATACAATGATGCAAGGGACGAAAATCCCCAGGTAACTTGTGAGTCAACAGTCTCTGGCAGCATTTCTGGGCAATTAGAATTCTCAGAATAGGCCTATGCACCACTAGGTAGAACTACATTCTGATGTACACTCTCTCCCCTCGAACTCAAAATAGTACAAACATTCAAAAGGGATTTCCTTATGTCTGAAGAATGGTTTTAAAAGAAAGGATGACATGTGGTCCGGCGTAATAAATTGTCCTGCAACGTGTAAAGTGTCCACTTAAGTCAAGTGGACGGGACAAATGGCGATGTCCGCTGTCCAGAATTTGAGGTGTCCGCTTAAATGAGGCCAATTTAACACTTGTCTTATGTAAAATAAAATCGGTTCCGAGGAAAATTGTCCGTATAAGGAGGTGTCCGCTGAATAAGGGTGTCCGTTAGGGCAGGTTAGACTGTACTTCAATTATAGACTTCATTACCATCTATGCTTATTTTTTAATGATGCTGATTCTTGGGACATAATTACTGCCTTTTCAAATTATATATTTTGAGGTGTTTATTAAATGGAGGTTAACAGCTTTTAAATTATTTTTAAAAAATTTGTCCATACCACTTGGTGAGATCCCGCCTACCAAAATAATAGACATATCAAGAAATGCTTCCTGTCAAAATTTGCATTACCGAATGTAGAAATATGGTGTCAAGTTTCATTACAATCCTGTCAATAATTTTGAAAGAAAGAAAAATGCACATATGTCCTGAATATTGTGAAACGGAGAAAAACAAGAAAAAGCAACAGAGTTCCTTTCACTGTTTTATATCCCCAATAACTCCCTCATGATCCTCTGCAAATATCTTGTTGCTTGTTGCTTCTCCTCTTCTTCATTTATTCGTTATTGTGCCATGTTTAGAGCAGTAGCATGTCACTTTCATGACAAGCATGTTGCTGAATTTCTGTACTGTCTTCTGTGAAAAGAATCCAGGTCCAAATCCAAACTTTGCAAGAATGACAGTCTGTCTTTATTTACAACATTGAAGACTACAGCAGCCTCAAAAGTAGCTAATTTTACCAAATGGCTGTGAAGAAATGTTGTCTATGAACATCTCTTCCAAAGTAGAAAATTTAAATTCTCATTAGGGTTCTGTGTATCCACATATGTGTACATTTCTTGAGGAGTTCAAGTGAGGCTAGTGCCCTGTACACTGGCTTAACTACAAAAGAAGCTTCTGGAATATTGTTCTTACGAGTTAAATAATACTGTTCTTATGAGTAAGTTGGCAGTGTAATAGACTGATACTTGTCACAAATACATGTAAATTACACACAAGGTATTGTTTATTACCCTCATCACTATGTGTAAACTGCTGTCTCCCCAAACTTTGCACTGGCAAGCTGATCTAATTGCTCACTTGGCAATAATAAACCTATTAATCTAAATCCTGCATTTCCATCCAAGTTACTGGTAAACTCCTTGGTATAGAGTGACAAATTTTTCCACAAAGCACTGCTAGGACTCACTTTCTTACCTCAACGTTCATTTTGCCTTTCTGTATATTGTTCTTATGTATCTTCTTAACTGATGTGAACACTACCAAGCCTATCCATCCTGAAGTACTTTTCTTATGAATCAATTAAAGGGAGATGAAAACTTTGCTTTCAATTTCACCAAAAGTGAGTACCAAACACTGCAAAACACCTTGCCTTCTATTTCAGAAGTGAAGAGTATGCCTTTTAACAACTAAATACTACGACCGTCTATAGTTGAATGTTATTTAGGGCTGTTGCTCAGGCGGTAAATGATTTCATTTTGCTATTTCTTACGCTGCCTGTCAAAATTGTTTGTAAATACTTATTATACAAAATAATGTTTGACAGAGTAGGGCATATGGCTCTTGTAAGAACTCTGATTAACTTATATGGTAAAATCTACTCAACCTTTTATTACAAGCATGCCTAACTGTCAAATAAATATATTTTTAATAAATACATCTTCTGCCATCACATCTCCTTAACCCCTTAAGGTGGGGAGCGATTTCCCTGATTGAAGAAAATATTTAATTACTTGATTAAAAAACAATCTTAGACTAAAATGAACTATTGAAGGGCCCTAAGAGAAATATTTACTTGAATATAATGTATTTAATTGTTGAAAAATCCTATTTTTTAATTTTCCAATACTTTGTGCAAGAACGTACTACGTGCTTTCACATTGTGATATCGACATTGCTTCTTCCTAACAGCAAATCTCTGGTTTTCGTTTATACAGTAACTTTTACTTGAATATTTTAGGCAGTTTACTAACAATCTCTGTCTGGAAATAATACATCAATACTGATCTGCATTTAGGGCAGTCGCCCATGTGGCAGATTCCCTATCTGTTGCTTTCCTAGCCTTTTCCTAAATGATTTCAAAGAAATTGGAAATTTATTGAACATCTCCCTTGGTAAGTTATTCCAGTCCCTAACTCCCCTTCCTATAAATGAATATTTGCCCCAGTTTGTCCTCTTGAATTCCAACTTTATCTTCATATTGTGATCTTTCCTACTTTTATAAACGCCATTCAAACTTATTTGTCTACTAATGTCATTCTACGCCATCTCTCCGCTGACAGCTCGTAACATACCACTGAGTCGACCAGCTCTTCTTCTTTCTCTCAATTCTTCCCAACCCAAACATTGCAACATTTTTGTAACGCTACTCTTTTGTCGGAAATCACCCAGAACAAATCGAGCTGCTTTTCTTTGGATTTTTTCCAGTTCTTGAATCAGGTAATCCTGATGAGGGTCCCATTCACTGGAACCATACTCTAGTTGGGGTCTTACCGGAGAGGTATATGCCCTCTCCTTTACATCCTTACTACAACCCCTAAACACCCTCATAACCATGTGCAGAGATCTGTACCCTTTATTTAGAATCCCACTTATGTGATTACCCCAATGAAGATCTTTCCTTATATTAACACCTAGATACTTACAATGATCCCCAAAAGGAACTTTCACCCCATCAACGCAGTAATTGAAACTGAGAGGACTTTTCCTATTTATGAAACTCACAACCTGACTTTTAACCCCGTTTATCAACATACCATTGCCTGCTGTCCATCTCACAACATTTTCGAGGTCACGTTGCAGTAGCTCACAATCTTGTAACTTATTTATCACTCTATAGAGAATAACATCATCCGCAAAAAGCCTTACCTCCGATTCCACTCCTTAACTCATATCATTTATATATATAAGAAAACATAAAGGTCCAATAATACTGCCGTGAGGAATTCCCCTCTTAATTATTACAGGGTCAGATAAAGCTTCACCTACTCTAATTCTCCGAGATCTATTTTCTACAAATATAGCAACCCATTCAATCACTCTTTTGTCTAGTCCAATTGCACTCATTTTTGCCAGTAGTCTCCCATGATCCACCCTATCAAATGCTTTAGACAGGTCAATCGCGATACAGTCCATTTGACCTCCAGAATCCCAGATATCTGCTATATCTTGCTGGAATCCTACAAGCTGAGCTTCAGTGGAATAACCTTTCCTGAAACCGAATTGCCTTCTATCGAACCAGTTATTAATTTCAAAAACATGTCTAATATAATCAGAAAGAATGCCTTCCCAAAGCTAACATACAATGCATGTCAAACTTACTGGCCTGTAATTTTCAGCTTTATGTCTATCACCCTTTCCTTTATACACAGGGGCTACAATAGCAACTCTCCATTCATCTGGTATAGCTCCTCTGACCAAACAATAATCAAATAAGTATTTCAGATATGGTACTATATCCCAACCCATTGTCTTTAGTATATCCCCAGAAATCTGATCAATTCCAGCCACTTTTCTAGTTTTCAACTTTTGTATTTTATTGTAAATGTCATTGTTAACATATGTAAATTTTATTACTTCTTTGGCCTTAGTCTCCTCCTGTATCTGGACATTATCCTTGTAACCAACAATCTTTACATACTGCTGACTGAATACTTCTGCCTTTTGAAGATCCTCACATACACACTCCCCTTGTTCATTAATTATTCCTAGGATGTCCTTCTTGGAACCTGTTTCTGCCTTAAAATACCTATACATACCCTTCTATTTTTCACTAAAATTCGTATGACTGCCAATTATGCTTGCCATCATGTTATCCTTAGCTGCCTTCTTTGCTAGATTCAATTTTCTAGTAAGTTCCTTCAATTTCTCCTTACTTCCACAGCCATTTCTAACTATTTCTTTCCAGTCTGCACCTCCTTCTTAGTCTCTTTATTTCTCTATTATAATAAGGTGGGTCTTTACCATTCCTTACCACCCTTAATGGTACAAACTTGTTTTCGCATTTCTCAACAATTTCTTTAAACCCATCCCAGAGTCTGTTTACATTTTTATTTACCGTTTTCCACTGATCATAGTTACTTTTTAGAAACTGCCTCATTCCTGCTTTAACAGCCATATGGTACTGCCTAACAGTCCTACTTTTAAGACCTTCCTTTCTATCACATTTATTTTTAACTACCACAGAAACAGCTTCATGATCACTAATACCATCTATTACTTCAGTTTCCCTATAGAGCTCATCTGGTTTTATCAGCACGACATCCAGGATATTTTTCCCTCTGGTTGGTTCCATCACTTTCTGAATCAGCTGTCCTTCCCATATTAACTTATTTGCCATTTGTTGGTCATGCTTCCTGCCGTTCGCATTTCCTTCCCAATCGACATCTGGCACATTCAGATCTCCCGCTACAATCACATTTCTTTCCATGTCGTTTCCCACATAGCTGACTATCCTATCAAATAATTCCGAATCCACGTCAGTGCTACCCTTTCCCGATCTGTACACTCCAAATATATCAAGTTTCCTATTATCTTTAGAAATGAGCCTTACACCTAGAATTTCATGTGTCTCCAAATTCTTCTTTCACCAGAATGAACACTCCCCCTCCCACCCTTCCTATCCTGTCTCTACGATACACACTCCAGTGCCATGAGAAAATTTCTGCATCCATTTTATCATTTCTCAGCCATGATTCAACTCCTATTACAATATCTGATAAATATATATCTATTAAATTACTTAATTCTATTCCTTTCCTTACAATACTTCTACAGTTCAACACTAACAATTTTATGTCATCCTTACTTGATTTCCAGTTCCCTGTTCCCTTATCACCGCTCCCTACGCCATCCCGTTTTCCAGAATGTACCTCCCTATTACCCTTCCAAACAAATTTCCTAACTTATACGTACCACTGCGGTTTAAATGAAGGCCATCTGAGCGCAGATCGCTATCTCCTACCCTCCCATTAGGATCTAGAAATTTCACTCCCAGTTTCCCACATACCCACTCCATAGTCTCATTTAAATCCCCAATCACCCTCCAGTCAGTATCCCTTCTACACAGGATTCCACTAATAACAATCTCTGCTTTCTTAAACTTCACCCGTGCTGCATTTACCAGATCCCACACATCTCCAACTATGTTGGTACTTATATCAGCTTGCCTTACGTTGTTGGTACCAACGTGAAACACTACTACCTTCTCCTTCCCCTCCTCCCTCTCTTCTACTTTCCTCAACATCTGCCTCAACCTAATTCCTGGATAACACTCTACCCTGGTACCCTTTCCTCCACACACTTTCCCCATATGTCTAACGATGGAATCTCCCATGACCAGAGCCTCAACCCTACACACCTCATTTGATCCCCTCCCCTCCTGGTCAGCCCTATCTTTCCTGATAGCTGCAGAAGCTACTTCCTCCTCCCTTTTATCCTTCCCATGACCCTGTTCCACCTGTCTTTTCCTATCCTCTACTCTACATTTTCCTTTCCTACCTTTTCCCTTCCTCCTACTTCCACACATCTCAGCAACAGTGCCCTGTCCCTCATCTTCCCTCTGTTGTTCTACCTGGAGTGACTCGTACCGATTTCGCACAGACACCTGTCCTGAATTCTGATCCTGAATAGAGCCCTTAGCCTGCAATCTCCTTCCCCTTAGAACATTAGACCACCTGTCTTCTACAACTCCTCCCTTTTTTTCCCCTCCCTCTTGTACACCTACTGTAACCTGTACATTGTTTGAGGGAGTCCTATCTTCCTTCCTGTCTTCTGTGAGAATCCTAATTATCTCCCTCAAACTTTCCAACTCCTCCCTCATACCCCTCAATGCATCGCCACATCCACAGTAAGTACACTCGCTCTCCTTAGCCATTCTTTACGGGGGGAAAATGAAATTAAAAATAAAATAACTTATTTGAAAAAATAAATGAATGGAGGGATATATTGTCTGGGATAGTACACAACAATAAGGTAATTAATAGGCCTATACGACTACACTACAATACTACTTAGTCGTGCTCTATTTTTTTATCCTACAACCCCTGACAGGATAAAAACTGCTGTTAATTACTGAATATCGAAAGTAATAGCCTACACAAGAACTACACAATTCCAAACTGCAATTAAGCCTATTCTAATTACAACAACAGTATTTTAGTAAGAGTTTCTACGCATACCTCTACTACACCAGTACTACACAAATATTTTACAAAAATAAAATAATCACACTAAATTCTAATAGGATATTACTCGTATACTACTGTACAGTACACTACAGTAATTTTAAACTACTTTCAGACGTATCCTAATTACGATACCGGTACCATACCGTATGTCACTAAACTAAGCACAACAGAAATGAAATCTGCAAGAACTACTGTACTCAAAGATTACCAACGAAGCTAAATGCTTAGACAAATTATTATTAGTATTACGGTCTAATAGATACACACGAAAATAGCAGGCAAGACACGGCACTATCTAAATGTACTGTATCTATACTACAATGTATCTACACTACACTACACTGCATTTGGTTAAATGCTTAAGTATCGAAAGGACTGCCGTTTTACATTGTTTACACCCACATTGGAGCACCAAAATCAACCTTATACAATAAAATCTTCAAAATAAGTACATAAAAAAATAAGTTACTTTTTTAAACTTGATAAATTCCTCCTTTCCCAAAACTTCTTCATTCTAGACGATCTCACAGCCCATTCTTCTGCTGATATAACATACTGCTTACGTTTGGATGTATTAAGTGATAGTTTTGTATATTTGTTGTTTAGACTCTTCTTCTCTTCTCTATTTTCAATTTGCTCTGTAGTAATTTTCAATTCATCCAAATCCATTCATATTTCTTTAAACCAAGTGCTTTTTGTTTTACTATTCCAAAAGAAATCAAAAAGCCGTTTTAGGAATATAAAATTTGGCAAAGGTTATATGTGTCCAAAAAAATGCAATCCTCCGTTTTCTCATCGTGTCATTAAATTGACTCACTTTCCTTGTAAATTGCTGAATTGGGTAAAAGTCTCCAATGGCCATCAACCTGATGTTTTTTATTAATAATTGTCTGGAGAATTCTTCTATCCACTTTCTGCAGTTTGTCTGTTGTTGAATAATGTTTCACTTGCATACGTTGCTTCTGGTTTGATGCACTTGCATACATTGCTTCTGGTTTGGTGACGGAGTTATAATGGTAAAATTTAGCTGTTTTGTAATTCAGCCATGTAATTTGTTGTGCTCATCTCAATTTTAGAGTTCTATTATCTATGGATGCATTTTCATTAGCATTCCAAGTGACAATTTCACCAAGATATTTAAATTTATTTACAACTTTTATTTTCTGAGTATTATTTAATATAATATATGGAGTGTCAACTTTAAAGGATGGCATCATTTCAGTTTTCTCAAAAGATATTTTCAACTCAACCTTTGCTGCTAATCTTCCTAGATCCTCTACTTGAAATTTTGCTGCTTCTATACTATTTGCTAATAGCGCCAGATCATCAACAAATGCAAGACAATTTAGTCAATATCAATGGGGATAATCAATCTCCCTGTCGAAGACCCGTATGAATATCAAATCGTTCACAGATTTTATTTCTGAACCTAACTTTAGACTTTGTGTTTCTCAGAGTGATCGCAATAAGGTTAACAAGTTTCCGGTGTAGACCAAATTCAATAAGGATATGTAGTAATGATTCACGATGGATAGTATCATAAGTCTTTTGAAAATCAACAAAAGTGATCACTACAGTTTTGCGCCTAATGCGTTGATGTTTTGTGATCCATTTGAGACATAATTTGATCTGGACAACTTTGTCCTGGACAAAAACCACCCTGATATTCACCCAATTCACTATCAAGCTGGCCATGGATTCTGGACTAGAGGATCTTAGAGAAAATTTTATAGGTGATACCTAGCAAAGAAATTCCCCGATAGTTAATAGGATCTGATATATCACCTTTTCTATGGATTGGGTGTATAACTGCAACATTCCATTCTTCAGGCAATTTTTCTGTATTCCAAATATCAATGAGATGTTTTTGTAGATTCTGAATAGTCTATATATTCCCATTCTTCCAGAGTTCCACTACCAGTTGATTTTCTCCTGCTGCTTTAAAATTTTTCAGTGAATCAATAGCTCCACTTACTTCATCATAAACCAGTGGTATGACCTTCACCAAAGGTGTTTTATTTCTGGTAAATAGATCAAATTCAAAATAATTTTCAGGTTCATCACCATTAAGTAATGTTTTGAAGTATTCAGCCAAAATTATTGCATTGTCGTAATCATCATGGGCCACCTTTCCATTCTTATCTTTCATCAGGAGAGCAGGGGGAGTATAATTTTTTTGGTATTGTTTAAATGTCCTATAATAGTCTCTTGTTTTATTTCGATTGGAAGCTTCATCAATAGATTATAATGTTTCCTTCTGATAATTTCTTTTAACTCCCCTGATTTCTTTAGCCGTTAATCATCTAGCATTGATTAGTTCTTCTCTAGGGCTTTCTTTTCTTTTTGTTGTTAATTATTCAACCAGGCTTTATGCTGGCGTAGTATTGCTGTATCACACTCTTCATTCCACCAAGCATGATTTTTTTTGTTTCTTAATGGGAGCAACTTCCTCTGCAATGATTTTTAGTTTGTTAATAGTGGTTCCCAAGTTACCACTTAAAAGTGTTCTGGATTTCTCAAAGTATGCTTGATTATTAATGAATGAACTAGGATCATACATCTTTTCTTATTAAGGTTATGCAGTTTATTTTTCCTTTTAGGAGTAAATTTAAATTTAATCTTGGAGATGTAATGGTCTGAATCAACATCGACACCACGCAGAACATTAACAAGATAAATTTCTTTACGAAATTTTCGATCCATAGCCACATGATCTATCTGGGATTTACCCAATTTAACATTTGGACTTTTCCAAGTCATTAATTTATGTGGTTTTCATTTAAACCTTGTTGTTTCTAAAAATTAGCCCATGGTTAATACAAAATTCAATTAACCATTCGCTAATTTATGTGCTGGCCATCGTCCCACCACAACACAAAATTTTCTCTCACGTCCTACCTTTGCATCAAAATCCCCAAGAAGAATTTTAATGTTAGTATCAGGTATATTGGTTACTAACTGGTTCAACCCTAAATTGATCTGTTCCCTCTTTGTCAGTTCTGTTCTTTCCATTTGTTGGAGCATGAACATTTATCAATCCGGTCCACTTTAATCGTTAATAATGCAACCCTTGATGAATTTGAGGAAAAATCAATAATGGAATCTAGAATTCTATTTGTGTAGGCCTACCAAGAAACCAACTTCAAATTGAGGAACATTCTTTATGTCTCGTTCACCTGGAGAACCTTTATAGAGACGATACCTAGAGCACTGCAAGTTAGTGCCTTGGCCAATACAAACTGTACAGCAGTGCGGATAATTTTTCTGATAATTTCTAAATAATGAAGATTGATTTGAACTAAGGTATACTCTTATTTTTGCTTGTAATTAGGTGACCCTTGACAGTGGTATGGGAGAATGCTGATATATGAAGAGCCTTGAGACCATAAAGACGTAAATCTGACCTGAGCCTACCTGACTCCTGCCCGCAATTAATGGAAGGAAGGACAAAGGTTAATACGTTGCAAGAGAAAATCTCTCATAAACCTGTGACTGTAGGGGTTCTGGTGCCAGGTGTCAGGCCTATTGTAATATGTTAACAGATCTATCAGTTTCAATACCTGGGGTGTAATACACTGTAGTTAAATATTTACAATATCCACAGATAACAATTCGCGGATGCGGATAACCATTCGCAGATGCAGGTGCGGATGAAGAAAGTGTGGATGCGGAGCGGATATTATTTTGTACATCCATGCAGGGCTCTAACGATACCCACCTGATTCAGTTGGGTTCTGATCAGTATTACGTAATTCTTGAAGAGCTGTGACCACAATTTTAAGTTGATTCAAAATATCTATTACATGTTTCAACTTGCCAACCTTCATCAATGAATTGATATTTAATGTTGCCAAATACGAAAACTTTCCTGGTTTATTGAACTTAAGTACATTCTTAGTTTGATTACTCTGCATGACTTATCATGTCTCTGGGCGCTCCGACTCGCCACAATCCTCTATCAGACACCCCACCGTATCCGAATGGTGTCTTCATTTGGAAGATTATATAGCTGTGGATTCTTACAATAGAAAACTTCCCATATTAGGTTGATTGTCTGATGAATGATCAAGATTCTGACCTTGGTCAGGGTTTGCAATTCCAGATTGATCTGGAAAGGTGTTAAATGAAATATGATATGTTGAAAAATGAAACTGTGAAATATGTTTGCCTCAAGACGTTCTCTGGCTGTCATTTTACGCCACTGAACCAACCTTGAGTTACAATTCTAAATGTTATTTACAAAGGTGAAGATGAGAGATGAGGGATGATTTTACGAAATTGTGAAGAAGGCTTTCTGCCTTATTTCATCCCACAGTTGTTCAGGACTGGGAGTAGGCATTTCCTCCATACCCCGCAAACGTTATCGTTTTCCCGCCAATACTCGGGTAGCTGATTGCAGTGGTTTCCCACTGAGCGATACGGTCGCCACATCCCTATGGCAAATAATAATAATAATAATAATAATAATAATAATAATAATAATAATAATAATAATAATAATAATAATAATGTTATTGGCTTTACGTCCCACTAACTACTTTTACAGTTTTCGGAGATGCTGAGGTGCCGGAATTTAGTCCCACAGGAGTGCTTTTGCATGCTAGTAAATCTATTGACAAGAGGCTGACACATTTGAGCACCTTCAAATACCGCTGGTCTGAGCCAAAATAGAACCTGCCCAGTTCAGGTCTAAAGGCCAGCCAGCGCCACAACTGTCTGGGCCACTCAGCCTGGTGGGAAAAAGTTTCTTCTGTGTCATCAGCTCATAGAAAATAGGCGTAGTGAACAAGCGATTACGAGAAATATAATGTCCTAATTTAGGTTTCTGTACAATCCCCTGCGGCAACAATATGGCCATAAGAAGCTTTATTTCCTCCTTATTTGTTTGAACCCAGTCTTGATATAGACTCCGTTTCATCTTACTAAACTGGGTTTTATGTGCGATTTCCTGCTGGGCATCTGTTGTCTGTTCAGCTATGTTCTGGCATATCTTGTCATAAGAAAATAATTAAAATATTTTGCTTGGTTTTGTTTTCCCTAAAAGCTCTCCCTTTACATCACGATGGAATTTGGGATCAAAGCGGGACCTTCTTTGTCCATTTTCAGCATAAGTTGACGAAGAACTTGCACCGGTTGGATTGTAGTCAGTGTTATCATCACCACTGTCACTGTCATGATCGCTATTTGAACTGGAATCGAACACGTGTTGTCTCTTTTGCGACTGCTGAACATTCGCATCAGCTGGGCCCGAACCCTGTACATTCGAGCTTGCAGTACTTATTCCAGGTAAGTTCCTGTCACTTAAGAATTCCCCTTCAGCAGTACTTACTTCACTAAGATCACTCTTCCCCCAACTAAATTCCAACATTTTGTTTATCATGACCGGTAAATCATCTTCCTCTAATGGTGGGGGCCGGTAATTCCTTTTAGACATTTTAGTGGAAAAAATGTAAGAAAAAGGATCGAATAGAACCCCGGTCTCTGCAGTTTGGATGGAAATAATGAATTGTGCCTGTATTACGGATGCGTACGATAAATGTTTTGTAACTCACGGTAAACACACACTCCGGTCGTGAAGGAAGAGCTCGCTCAAGACTGGGGATAATAAATCAGGTCACAGTTTTAAAATGTCATCAGAGAGGTCTGTTCAGTATCATAATCTCTAGAAATCCCTTCTACAGCAATATTATTACATCCAAGGGACGATTAGGCAATGAGCTAAAGCCTCAGCACGAAGCTATTAGGCTTTAGGTCGTTCTTGCCCGGACGTAAGCTGTTCTTTATGTTGCAACTCGTGGTTGACACATTGGTATTGGGAGAACATAGTTGAAAAAATTCACATCAGAGGACAGACTCATCCAGAATACACTGCTGAAAAAGAAATAAATCTCTGCAGGCAGGCAACTGAGAAAAAAGAAATTAATTTGGCGGATATATCTGTGTTCCCTGCCAAGCAAGTGACTTGTAGCCGCGTATCTCACAGCATCGTCCACCAAACGGGTTAATATCACATAACACAAAATGCAGTTTTTTTTCATTTTTGTAGATTAAAATCTAAAAAACTTTGGTAGAAACACCTGTCAAAGTAGTTTCAAATTAATTTTTCACCCTTGTTTTTCATTGTTTACATGGATCTACAGCACAAGAAATAAAAGAACGGGTCTACCTTGATGCCCTCAGTAGGCCTATATGTTATTAATTAGCTATAAGTAACAGACATGAAAGTAGTGAGAATGATTGCTGGTGCAAACAGGTATGATCAATAGCAGAAGAGTACTTGGAATTAGGAGATAAAGGCTAAGTTTAAAAGGTATAAGGTGGCAGTGAGGGATTCAGTTAGGTAGAACTGTAGTAAGCAGTTTGTCCTATGCAGACAAGTTGGTCTGCTGAAATCGTGCAATCTAATACCTTGCAACTTGAAAAAAGATGCAATGTGTATGAAATGAAAATTAGTCTTTTCAAGACTAAAGTGATGGCAGTAGGGAACACACTCAAACAAGAAATGAATGTCAGGTTAGGAATACAAAACTGGAACAAGTAAATGATTTCAAGTAGGTATTTAGGATGTGTATTCTCCCAGGATGGCAGTACAGTAAGCAACATTGAATATAGGTGCAGCAAACCTAGTGCAATGAGCTTGCATAAGTGATCAACAGTATTCTGTAAGAAAACAGTCAGCTCCTGGACAAAACTACTTGTATCTATACACCGGTCTAATTTCAGACCACCTGTGCTGAACAAACCTAGTGCAATGAGCTTGCAGTTGATCAACAGTATTCTGCAAGAAGGAAGTCAGCTCTTGGAAAGAACTATCAATTCAACACCGGTCTGGTTTCAGACCCCCTGTGCTGTACAACTTCTTTCCACATACACACAGAAAGGATCTACTACAAGTATTTCAAAATACTCCTTTTTTTTTTGTTCACCATACATGTTCTACCACATAAAATATACACATTAAGATGTTGTAATAATGCAATTACCTAATAATTAATACAAACCAGCACTAATAATTAATATAAATTGGAGTTAAGGTTACTTTACCATCAGGTGCTAGGCCTAATATACATAACTCACAGAGGATTCCAATAAATGTTGGTAGATAAGTAGAAGGAAAACAGATTTTATTAAAAAAGTAGAGCATTTCTCAAGGCCATATATTGTATTAGATTATTTCTTGATCTAACATTGTATACAACAGTTCCTGAACTTTAACTCTTGAAAACCCTTCGACCTAGTTCACTCAAGTCTTTCCATGTCATCATGAAGACACCCTAAAAATAACACTGAAAAACTGCTGGCAGAGCTTTTTGTAGAAGCAGAAGTCACTAGACTGGAAGTTGAAGTCCCTTCAATAATATCTGAACTACAGGAATTAGACCCCTCCAGCATAAACTCTATTTCTGCCTCCTCCATTTCAGCTTGGTGAGATGGCTCTCCTACATCAGGTGCAACTTCCATAGGTGTGTTTGTTATAGAACTGAAAAAAATGAACAACATATTAATGCAATTCTTCTAAATTGGAGCTAAATTTTAGTCTGCACACAAGCCTTCTGTTTAAGAAAGGATTAATTTCAATTATTTCAGTAAGATGATTGTTGGGTTAGCTTATATTATATAAGTTTCAGTTATATCTGATACATTAATGAACAGATGCATAGAACTTATGGCCTACAGACTGCATTTTCCCCTCACTCTTTCACACCCAAAACACTGGTCTTTACTGTAGTCCTACTACTAAAAATAAATATTAGAGAAATGTACCTCCTTCCAGCAATGAAGGGTTCCAGAAAGATGAGAGCATCGAGGTAGACCCATTTTTTTGTTTTCTGTAGGCTACAGCAAACCTTCGGGGAGTTATGTTATCTCTCCGAGTTTGATACATTGCTCTCAGAATTTGCCATTTTTTGGCACAACTTTTTCCTGAAACAATTAATTACAATATTCTGACAAAGAAATTATGCATGTAGTACTTATGGAATGCACTTATTTGTCACTAAAGCGAACAATGGTGTTCATTTCATTAGGTACGAGATGGATGTTAGGTAAGCACTGCTTATGTTTTCCAAACATTTTTTCAATTAAATCATGAGAACGGTAATTAATACTTCTCCTAGTGTAACTTCCTTTACAAATCTATTCCGTATAATATTTTTACCAATAATTAATCGAAGATAACGCTACTCATAACAAAATCATAATAAAGCTAATAATTACTTACCAGTTTTCGTCCCAATTCTCGATGCTATAGAATGCCATAGAGAATCCACGGTCTCCCTATTACTATATCCAGGGAGTCCAGGATTATACAACACTTTGTTTTCATACACTAGGCAAATTAATGTTTTGATTTCATCAACAGACCAGAATGTTATGTCCGCCATTATCAACCGATTGCCACTGAAAACTGGACACGCTTGTTTTCACAAACCAGTCGATCTTCATCGCTTGCAGTCTATTGCTGACGATCGATGCTGTGTGACTGGTACAACTGCCCTCTGTAGGTTTAATTCTTCAGTCGGCTGATCCCAGTCGTTTGATTGATCCAGTGTGACAGCCCCCTTAGTCATGCACCACTGACGATTTAGACGAAGGAGCCAGGTCTCTCCAGATCGATCAAGTTGATATCTTGTCAACAGTTGTACTATGACTCATAATCATGTAAGGAACCAAGCCAGTAGGAATAAAAGAGCATCGAGTTGCGAGAGTCTACAATGTAGGCCTACTGCAGCTGTCTTGTCTGAAGGCACTATAATATAGTTTTACCAACATGCTTATAACAACAACAAAAATATGCTACATATGAAACTACTTAATAAAGCTTACCATCAGAATTGATGCAGTTGTCCAGATTAACAACAAGTAGAGTTGGATCTACTTGGATATCCATAGTGAGATGATTTCATACAGTAGTAGTCTGGAAAGTATATGAAGAATAATTAATACCAAAATAAAAAACATATCAGCTGAAGGTGATAAACTGCATAACAAAAGAAAACAACCCCCTTACCAGTGAGTGAAGATAAGAATCCATAAAAGATACTATAATTGAAAGGTGGGTGATGGGTGCTACATTTAACTCAAAAAGGTACATCCCAGAATGATGTTCATTGGTAGGCCCTGCAGTCTAGGGGTAGAGAGCCTGATTTTTACCTACAGGCCCAAGGATTGATTCCCGGCCAGATTAGGGATTTTTACCTGGACCTGAGGACTGTTTTGTGGCCCACTCAGCCTATGTCAGAGCAACTGAGGAGCTATCCAACGGTGAAAGAGTGACTCCAGTCCAGAAAGCCAAGGAAGAGAGGATTTATTGCTCTGATAATGTGTCACCTTATAATCTGCAGGTCTTGGCCTGAGCAGTGGTCATTTGGTAGGCCAAAGCTTCTCA
This sequence comes from Anabrus simplex, assembly GCF_040414725.1. NCBI lineage: Eukaryota > Metazoa > Arthropoda > Insecta > Orthoptera > Tettigoniidae > Anabrus > Anabrus simplex. The sequence continues at coordinate 50,020,857 of NC_090271.1, forward strand.
GGGCTGTCATACCACAGGGTTTGTATTTTGTTTTAAACCCACAACAGGCACACTAGGGCACTGAGTACCACATTTTTTTTAATTTTATCTTTTTGGAATGTGCAGCTGGCGCATTATCGAACAGTTCAACAATAGTAAGTACTGTGTTGGAGTGAATGGGTACTGCTGGAAGTATAAGAAAAGGTCTTCAGTGGGGTGATCACATTTAACAAAGTTGTGAATACAGTAAGGGTTACAGATTTCTTCATACGGTAATGAGAGTATTTAGGGTTTGTAGTAAGGATGTAAAAGAAAGGGCATTTAAGTCACTGGTAAAACCCCAATTCGTCTGTCGCATGAGTCATACCAGGCTTCTTCATAAAATCCTGTATGGTGAGCTCTGCTCTGGCACAAAACTCAGGGAACCCCACTGCGGCATATCAAGGATCAGCTAAAGAATACTATGAAAAACGCTGGAATTAACACTCAATCCTGGGATACACTTGCTGAGAATCGTACATTTTGGTGCCACACTGCTTCTACATTAGTTACTGTGTTTGAAGAGGAATGACACAGATACAAAGAGGCTAAACGACAAGAACGGAAGCTCCGTCAAGTTCAGCCCTGACCCCTCCAGCCATTCCATGTGATTTGTGTGGACGTATGTTTCATGCCAAGATTGGGCTACTAAATCATATGAAACATATTCGCAAAACATTGTGAGTGTGAAAATGTAAACAGCTGAAAAATATGTTTCCTCGGATATGAGTTGCAGCCACGACCACCACCCCAATTACAGTTCCAGTGTATGGGACACACACCACGATTACTTGATATAAGAGTATCATTATGAACATGTTGTAAATTTGGGCTGGGAAGACTTGGGAGTAAGGAGATGAGCTACTTGAAGAAGAGTTATATCACTTGAAAATATGATTATTAATGGAAGTAATGAAATCAATCCTGAAATTAATAACAGACTAAGTAAAGGTACAACAATTTATCATCAAGCCAGAGAGCTTTTATGGGATGACAAAGTACCCAAGAGAATGAAATTAACATTATATAAACATTATTTCATACCAATTGTAACATACGGACTAGAAATGCTGGTAACTAATAAGAGACAAGATAGTAAGATCCAAGCAGTAGAAATGAAAATTTTAAGAACATTGGTTAAAAAGACAAGAAGAGATAGAATTCAAAATATTAAAATCAGGGAAGAGCTAAATATAGAACAGTTAGTACAGAACATACAGAAAGCAAGACTGAGATGGTTGGATATGTAAAAAGAATGGGAAAGGAATGAGTAGCAAGAAGGGAATTAAAAAGAGAAGTCAAGGGAAAGTTACCAGTTGGAAGACCAAGAAGAAGGTGGATGGATCAGATTTGGAAGGACATTAGAGAAGCTGGATTGGATGTTGTGGAAGTAATGGAGCAGGAAAAGTGGAAAGACAAAAGGAGTGGAGGAGGCTTGTTAACCACACCCGGACGACTGGAGTGGGACACTGATGATGATGATGACTTTGAGGTTGCACCTATTTAATATAACTTATAATCTTATAGATTACATATACTTTATATTAAAAACATGGGTCACGTTTCATCTCGTATTTGAGTCATTTTCAGCCATAAAAAGTCATTAAGATTAAAATGCGACAAGACTGGCCATTGAGAATATTCCTACGATACATTTAAAATTTGAATCTCTCTTGTGAGGTTTTTCTTCATCCTGTAGAGAAAAGTCCTTCCCATTTACTAATACATTAAAAAAGCCCTCAATGATAACCATATACTGCATGTCCTGACTGACTGAGTCATTGTTGCAGAGCCAAAACTACTGGACATAAAGAAATTAAATTTTGGAGGGACATTTATATTACAGTGTAGGTACTCACTCAGGATGGATGTTTGGATATTCCGTCGATAAGGGCGTTAAAAGGTGGGTGAATTTTTAAAATGAGTTTATCTATATCTCAAAAACTTAACAATTTAAAGACGCGACAATTGGTATTTGGAATCTCCTTTAAAAATTAACAGGAATTTGTTTTGTTTTCGGAAAGTCCACTTAAGGCTACTAAAAATAAGTGAAAAATGGATTGAATCCTTTTAACGATACTTATATCTCAAAAACTGAAATGTTAAAGATGTGGAAATTGGTACATGGAATCTCCTTTAAAAGTAAACACATATCTTGTTCTTTGGAAAATCCACTTGGAGGGGGGGGGGGGTGAAAGAAGTGAAAAAGGGGATGAATTTTTAAAATGGTATACTTGTCTAAAAAACTTAACATATTACAGATGTAAAAATTGGTATTTGGAACCTCCTTTAAAAGTAAAAAACACTTTTTATTTGTTTTCAGAAAATCCATTAAGGGGGTGAAGAGAACAAAAAACGGGCCAAATTCTTTTTATCAGGATACTTATATCATCAAAAACTGAAGATGTTACAGAGATAAAAATAGGTATCTGGAATGTCCTTTAAAAACAAAGAAACACATATTTGTTTTGGGGAAATCCTCTTAAAGGGATGAAAAGAATTGAAAAAGTCGGTAAATTTTTAAAACGAGCGTATCTACACTAGACCTATATCTCAAACATTTAACACACCGGGCGAGTTGGCCATGTGGTTAGGGGCGCACAGCTCTGAGCATGCATCTGGGAGATTGTGGGTTTGAATCCCACTGTCGGCAGCCATGAAGACAGTTTTCCGTGGTTTCCTATTTTCACACCAGGCAAATGCTGGGGCTGTACCTTAATTAAGGCCACGGCCACTTCCTTTCAACTCCTAGGCCTAACCTATCCCACCGTCGCCATAAGACCTATGTGTGTCGGTGCGACGTAAAGCCACTAACAAAACACAACATGTTACAGGCGTGAATTATTATTATTATTATTATTATTATTATTATTATTATTATTATTATTAATCGATACGGCCACCTGTGGGCTACGTTTACACAATCATCCTTCTGTCACGCAGACTGATACCCTTCTCTTTACACTCTCGCCAAAGATTCTTGAGTCTTTGACTACTTCTTGCTCGTTCTTCCACTGAGATGTTCCGTGGCTTCGCATGTTGCTCTTCAGACGCATCCCTCAATCCCGCAACCTTCTTCCTAAATGATGTCCTTTCTTTTATATCCTCCTCCTTGATACCTATTTCTGCTAAGTCATTGTGCACGTGTGTAAGCCATCCCGGTTGTTTTTTCCACCTTTCCTGCAGAAGAAGTATCCTGTTGGCCAATCTCTCAGGGTTCATTCTTTTGATATGTCCATAAAACGTCAGTCCCCTTTTTCTCATCACAGTCGTGATTCTTTCTACTGTCTTGTAGAGCTCCAAATTCGATCTTAACCGGAATGTGTTTTGGTCACTCGTCGACTTTCTAGGGCCTAAGATTTTTCGCAAGAATCTTCTTTCTCTTTTTTCAAGGACTGGGTCAGCCATCCTCGTCAAGGTTTCTGCTCCATAAAGGCACTCTGTTCTAACCACTGTGCAGTAATGTTTTAACTTGGCCTGAATTGAGAGAGACTTGGACTTATAGGTGTCATGACATAGTCTGAATGCCAACTCCATCCTTCTCACCCTTTCCTTTAATCCCTCCTTTTCATCTCCATTGGGGGTGAGTATTTCTCCCAGGTATTTAAATTTTTGCACATGCTGGATATCCCCATACAATGTAACAAGTCTGTCCGTGTCGCCTTTTTTTATAGAATCCATGAATGCTGTTTTTTCGAAAGAGATTCTTAACCCTGTTTTGACTGCAACATTTTGTAGTTCTTCAACTTGTTTCTTGGCTGTTTGACGGTTATCTGTAATAAGAACGACATCGTCTGCGAAGGCAAGGCAATCCAACATCATCGCATTTTTTCCACAACCTATCTTTACCCCATTCTTCATTCCATTTTCAGTCATTCTCAGCCTCCATTCCCTAATAACTTTTTCTAAAATGCAATTAAAGAGTAGTGGAGAAAGGCTGTCTCCTTGCCTCAAACCCGTTTTTATCTCAAATGGATTTGAGAGTTCGCCCATAAATTTGACTTGAGAAAAGGTGTTTGTAAGAGATTGCCGAATTATGGCCAGAGATTTCTCATCCACTCCAAACTCCTGCAGAACGTTCATGAGCACTCCACGATCTATGGAATCATATGCCTTTTTGAAATCAACGAAGGTTATGATTGTCCTCTTCTGATTTCTCATTGATCTTATTTTTATAAGTGATTTTAGAATATAAATCTGCTCAGCACATGAACGCCCTTTCCTGAACCCTGCCTGGTATTCACCAATTTGTTTATCTAGATGTGCTTCAAGCCTCCGCTGCAATGCTTTGGATAGAATTTTGTATGCTATAGGAAGAAGAGAGATACCTCTGTAGTTGTTAACGTTATTTTGGTCCCCTTTTTTGTGTAAAGGATGAATGAGTGCATTTTTTCCAATCACTTGGTATTTCTTCTTTTTCCCAAATAAAAGCGAATAATTCCTCTAGTTTTTCCACTATATTTTCACCTGCAAATTTGAATAACTCTGCAGTAATTGAATCTTTCCCAGGAGCTTTGTTGTTTTTTAGTTGCTTAATGATGTCCCTAATTTCTTCCTTATTTGGTGGTAATGAATCCTTCAACTTGAATTGAGGCTCTCCAAACAGCAATCCATCTTCGGGAGGTTCACAGTTCAGAAGATTCTGGAAATAGTTGGCCAGATACTCGCAATTCTTCTTGTCACCAATAAAGAGTTTCCCTTGTTCACTTTTAAAACATAGATTACCAGGGGAGAATTTTTTGATTCTGTTTTTAAACCTTCTATAGAAATCTCTTGTGTTGTTTCTCTTGAAATCTTCTATGTTGTGCAGCTGTTCTTTCTCGTACTTTCTTTTCGTATTCCGAAGAATTTTTGCTGTGTGTTTCCGTTGTTCCTTGAAGTCTTCGAAATTCTTGTGATCAGTACACCATTTATTCCACGCTTTAGACCTTTCCCGTAAGGCTACTTCACAATCGTCATTCCACCATGGATGTTTCTTCTTTTTGGCGATCATTATAGTCTTTTCAGCTGCTTCTTGTATCCTCCTTGCCATTTCGTCCCAATTCGAAGATTCCAAGACCTCAAGCTCTCGTTTATAGTTCTCAACAATCTCTTGGTTTATCTTGAGTTCATCAGTTCGATATTTCTTGATTTTGGGTGAAGGTCTCTTGAAGGACTTTGGAATAAATCGTATCTTGACTCTAACAAGGTAGTGGTCAGAATATTGGTATCTGGAATCTCCTTTAGAAAATAAAGAAACATGTAGTTTTGTTTTCTGAAAATCCACTTGGAGGGGGGAGGGGGGTGAAAAGTAGTGAGGGGGGGGGGGATAAAAGGTAGTAAAGAAGGAGTTGAATTATTTTTATGAGAATACTTATATCTCAAAAACTGAAAATGTTACAGACGTAAAACTTGGTACATGGAATCTCCTTTAAAAATAAAGGAACATATTTTTGCTTTTCGGAAAGTCCACTTAATGGGGATGTGGGTGAAAAGAAGTGAAGGAGTTGGATCTTTATACAAGGATACGTATGTCTCAAAAAATGAAGATGTTACAGACAAGAAAATTGGTACTTGGAATCCTCTAAAAATAAACACCTTTTTTTGGACATTCTACTTAAAGGGGTGAAAAGAATTTTAAAAGCAAGTATTTTTTTAATGAGTATATCTACAGTATATCTCATATACTTAACATGTTACAGACATTAACATACGTATTTGGAACTAGCTGATGTACCCGTGCTTCGCTACGGAATTCTACCTTGTATACAGAATTCTAGGTTAGGTAGTTTACACGTTGTGAGCAAGATTGTATTAAATTCTATAGCTCTTACCGTTACCCTAGAAACGCGACGGAGAATTCACCAAACGTCTTTTCTCATATGAAAACTGGGTTACGGCATTTCCATTGCAAATGTAGGCCCACTTGCCTACCACCAGTCACAATCAGGCTGGGGAGTTTTCATTATAATGTCAGACACTCACACTCCATCTGCCTTTTTATATCCTAAGAAAGACTGTCTTAGTGGTTTTTCCAGCTGAAATGAACATAAGTCATTACAATAATGTCAGTAGCAACGGCGCGATTAAAAGCAATTCTTTCATATAAAACAGTCGATCAAATGGTAAAACCACACATTTTCTCACGTTTAACGAATGCTGCCGATCCGACAGTCCAAAGTTCCAGAGCTAGAATGACCAAGCCGCAGACAGCCGTGATCCGTGAAAACTCTTCGTCTTTTTTTCGGCGGGGGAAGTCGAATAGTGCAGAGTCCCAGGGCAAAATCTATGTCTTTTTACTAATCCTTTTTCCGAGGAGTACCCGATGAGTCGGAAAATCTCAATTCAGTACATTGGCGGCGGAAAAATCTATCTGACTTGGAGGCAAATTTTTCCTCCAAGCCAGAGCAGAAAGCCCCTCTTTACTGCTAATTTGGAATAAAATGAATATAGAATTTAATAAAAGTGAAGAGGAAGAAGCTTTTCTTAAGAAACGGCTCTTTTTCATGTTGAATTTTGAGTTTATAGTGAATTGTGGGGCTATAATTTGGAATACGTCTAAATTGTAATTCTACACCAGGTCATACTACCACTACCACTACTATTGCTACTAAATGAGCCTCTGCCTTAACTGGGCACACTGCTCATTCAAAACAGCGCGTCAGAGTAGGGATCGAACAGCTGGAATACTATGATGAACCAGTATGTTACACACCAGCAGTATCAAAAAATGTATGAATCAGAGGAATGACATGCTAAAGAAGAAAGTTTTTTTAACTCCCCAGCCATTTCCTGCCAATATTAAGTCAGGCTGTTATACTTGGTACACAGCAATAATCCCATCTATCAGAGTTGAGTGGAAGTATAAGAGACAAGGAACATCACAACAAACAATGCTCAATGTAATGTTATTGTTGATATATTTTATGAGCTTTCGATAATTTAGGCCTTCATGTTTAGTTTTCCTCCGACTCTGAAATACCACTCTTATCATAGTCAGTACGGTAAAACAGAATAAAACACAAATGCTCGGAAATTGTATTCTCTACAACTTTTGTTATGTAGTAATTTTGAATAGGACCAAAAATTAAATTTTAGGCGCCTTCCCCTAAACTACAATTTCATCCAGAATGAATAAAATTGTTTATAGCCTAGACTGTAGTTTCTTATTCCCCGACTCTATAGGCCCATACCGATTTTCATTAAATTCTGTTAACCCATTCTCTCGTGGCTCGGCGTTGATATGGACTTAGCAACAAAAATACAAATTCATGAATATCTGTACGTACGGTAAAAAAGGTATAAGACATAAATGATCGGAAATTTAATTCTATATAACTTTATTTATGCATTATTTATCGATAGGACCATTATAATATAAATACTTGAGAATTAAATGTTAGGCCTTCCCCTAAACTACCATTTCTCTCAGAGTTAATAAAATGATTTATAGCCTAGATTGTAGTGGTTCATACACCGACTTTACATACCGATTTTCATTAAATTCTCTTCAGCCGTTTTCTCGTGATGCGTGTACATCCATACATACAGACAGACAGAAATTACGGAAAAGTAAAAAGTGCATTTCCTGGTTACAGTGGACATGACTGATACAGAAATATTATTCTTTTCAAATTCTGAGCAATGTACAGACAAAACTCTTATTTTATATATATAGAAGATACATAAACATGTATTTTTTTTTTGTTTCCAGAAAATTCATTTCAGGGGGTTAAGAGTAGAAAAAAGCAGATGAATCTTAAAATGAATATTAGTTATCTCAAAAACTTTACAGGTTACAGACGTAAAAACTGGTATTTCGAATCTCCTTTAAAAATAATGTAACATGTATATTTTTGTCTTCAGAAAAGCCACTTAACAGGGGTAAAAAGAAGTGAAAAAGGAGTTGAATTATTTTTATGAGGAGACCTATAAAAGCTGTACATGTTACTGACATGAAAATTGGTATTTGGAATCTCCTTTAAAAATAAAGAAACATATCTGTTTTGTTTTTGGAAAATCCACTTAGGTGGGGGGAGGGAGTAAGGACTGATAAAGGTGTTGAATTATTTTTATGGGGATACTTATGTCTCAAAAACTGAAGATGTTACAGATGAGGAAATATTTTAGGTATTTGGAATCTCATTTTAAAATTTTTTTTTTTTTTGTTTTCAACTTGAGAGAGGACGCCCATGTGGTCAACAGTTATATGTCGCATGTTCCGAAGTTAGTTCTGCCAGTAGCCTGGTCATCTTAACTCCAAAAGACAATACTACAAATGTGGTTTACAAATAGGTTCTGGGGTAAATGAAACTCAAGTTTGATAATAATAATGTTATTTGTTTTACGTCCCACTAACTACTCTTTTACGGTTTTCGGAGACGCCTAGGTGCCGGAATTTAGTCCCGCAGGAGTTCTTTTACGTGCCAGTAAATCTACCGACACGAGGCTGACGTATTTGAGCACCTTCAAATACCACCGGACTGAGCCAGGATCGAACCTGCCAAGTTGGGGTCATAAGGCCAGCGCCTTAACCGTCTGAGCCACTCAGCCCGGCGAAACTCAAGTTTGCTGAGAGTTTTTATACTTTAGGGTGTTTCAGATAATGCCTTAGTGCAGAACCATGGAAATATTTATTACTTTTATCAAATTACAAAATCCACACAAGCGAAGATGCGGGTAACAGCTAGTACATTATAATCTAAAATACTCAAGAAACGCACTTAGTTCTATTGGAAACAGGATCACAGTTTATGTAAAATTGGGCTTGTTATTGTAAACAATTCTTCAATGTTTACTGATTATACAAACTGTTGTTTTTTGCTGTAGCCTTCTTTCAAATTGTACGAAAGAGGGGACTTCTCAAGATGTATTGTAAACTAACACGGACCTAGTATTAGCACTTCAGAAATCTCAATAGATATGCGGTACTAAGATTTATTTATAGCAGTGGCCAACAAGCCTCGGCAAGTCACTTAAGGTAGTCAACTGTGCGGAGGGAGAGAATGTCTTATGGCGATGATGGAATAGGAATAGGCTTAATTAAGGTACAGCCCCGGCATTTGCCATCTTCAGGGCTGCCGACAGTGGAGTTCGAACCCACTATCTTCCGAATGTAAGTTCACACTGTGCGCCTCTAACTGCACGGCCAACTTACTTGGTAACAAGTTCAGTCTATGCTCAACAGGTATCACGCAATTTGGAGCATAATGCATGACGATCTACACAATATGCAATTTCACAAAACCCAGCACTATACACTGAGTGGCCAAAAGTTATGGGAAGGGGTGCCCCATTAGAAAATGTGCCATGTATGACCCCTGAGCAATGCAGCGTAACTGAGCAGTCTGTCACAGACACCAATGTCGTGAAGATGGCAACACGTCACGAGTTAACCGACTTTGAACATGAGATAATCATTAGCGCATAGGCCATAGCATTGGGGAGATTACATGCAAATTCGCGTTTCCGAGGGCAACAGTGCCGTGGGTTGATCTTCAATATTGCAGAGAGAATGTAACCGCCCGCGTAAACTGCCACACGGGAAGACGACAGGTGTTTAATGAATGGACATCATGTCACCTCCACAGAACCATACTGGCCGCTCAACGGGCTACTGTGTATCAGATCACCGCGCATTTGAATGTTAGGAGTCAGGAGACCATTTCTATCAGGACTGTAAGGAGGCAACTGCACTGCATAGGCTTGATAAGGAGTAAGGTAGTTTTTCAAGCTGCTTTTCACAGGCTATACATACTATACATAGTCAATTATTTCAAATAACGAACAATCGTGTTTTGGGTATCTTTAGGCTAAGTTTACAATAGCAAGTTATTGCAGCAATTTACTTGCACGGAGCAACTCACTGCATCAATTGCAAATCTAAATTCTTCAGCAAACTGACTTACAGCGGTTAGCATTTTCTTGGACATGATGCTTGCAGCCAGTCTCGTGCTAGCAGTATGAAGGATATGCTGTAAGCTTCCGCAAATTACTTGCACAGATAGAATCCGACCCTATTTTATGCAAGTGGTACGCGCAAGTGGGGAAGTAGGTGATCACATTTCACACATTTTATTTATCTGCATATTGTAATTTAATTTAGAAAACATAATTAAATTCATGCAAGCACCCCACATGCACTCAATGGCCCAGGAAGGACACTGGTGAATTAATACAAAAAATCAACATCTTCCCAGAAATTTGAAACGTTCACAGTAGTGAATTCAGACAGATAAGAGGCCCAATGCTTTCAGTACCAATGCAAAGGACTTTTAACAAGTCACCAAAGGAAATACTGAGAAAATGGCACAACCTGAAAACACAGTTTTCCCAGGAAGTGAAGAAAAAATAAAAAAGTTGCTCCTCAGGGATAACAGCCAAGTCTTGGTGGGTACATTTTTCAACGAAATTCATAGAGAGTAGGGTAGCAACAATTTTGGACACAGTATGTTCCTTAGCACAGTATGTTCTTTTGTGCATCTGAGAGCAAGATTGTGGATTCTTTGTTCCCATTACTGAATATGTATTACCGTAGTTACTTGCTGAAATATCAATGTACTGTGCATTGGGTTTTAGGTTGTGATTTTATGAATGTCTATGCCAGTCTTATTTTGGAGATGAGGTGAGTTTTGTCAGGAGAGGTCCCCAACTGTGTTATGTTTAAACTATTGCATTAACATAGGGGCATTTCAACGGGACTTCTCATAAGCCTCTTGACCAGAAGCAGCAGCTGCATTTTCGGCCGAGGAAAATTCCGGGTAGGCCTACCGGCCGTTGGAACATTTTAGACTACAGGATAGTAATACCGTGACATGCAATGAATCGCAGATTATAATCTTCATCTCTGTGTTGACATTTAACTAATAAGATAGAGTTTGAGGGATGTTCCACCATTCAACACAGTGTAAAAATACATTAAATTATAAGAAGACCAGTTTTGACAGTTCCTGTTGAAAATTAATTCAGGGGAATATGATAACTATCATCATAATAAGAAAATTTAAAGGTGATAGCCAGGAAAAACATCAATGGGTTGCAAGACATTACTTTGAAATGCAACGCATACATGGCAAGCAGCACTTGAACTTAATATGTTTCTAGTTCTGGCCTAAACTGTCCTGTCTTCATGGAGTACGTAACACTGGAAACGCATACACTGTTGAACATATGACACGAACACTTATAACGATATAAATCCTTAGCTCTCTAAGAGCGTTCCTGAACTTGACAGTTCTGCTTCTATCTTAAAAAAAACTGGATAAAATACACACACCTTGAAACAAATGTACATTTGTAGCATTTGTACACTGGACCTAATATGTAACAAATGGGAGGGGGGGGGGGGAGGCATTTAAAAGGATAATCCTTAAATAACAGAGAATATGGAAGACTTTTCAGCAAAGATCCAATAAAGTCCATGCCAAACACACTGAAAGCTGTTCTAAAGGTTTTGCCATTTAGTAGGCCACTGATATTTTTTGTTTTTGTTTTGAAAACACTGAAGGTACATTTTGGGGCTATTATCGTACAAAATTACAAATATATTTTGGTTACGACTGGAATGAAACCTGAGGATCCTATTTATACTAAGTATCGACTGTAAAATACTTTGTAGTGAAAATCATATGCTCAGTCTGTCACGACGTTCGACAAGTCAAATTAATACAGTCACCATTCTATTACGTCAAATCAATACACATGGGACGTTTTTACACTTTAATTCAGGTATACAATAGGTGTTTCATACCTAGTCAGACTGCACAACTACTACGAATAATTTGCCTTCGAAAAGAACAAGACAGCCTCCCAGCATCAAACAAAGGTAACATTACCTTTTTTTTTTTTTTTTTTTTTTTTTTTTTTTGTAAATACTGGAAAATCCAAGCTTTCACAATTTATGAAATGGATACCTACAGGGATGCATATTTGTGTTCAGTCATTCACTACTCACCCAAGACGTTTTCCTTCTGTTCACAAAAGGTAAGCTTACTCCATTCGGGTGATCACATAGCCCAAATTTTATTCTCATTTATTAAATAACAGAAAAGGATCAGGGATTGCTTCATTGCGAGAATAACTGATAAGTAGCTACTCGGAGAATCCCTTGAAAACCTGAGCAAACGAAAAATCTCTCTTACAAGAATCATTTTGATTCTTAACGATACTCTGTCTTTATACCGCAGCCGCCATTTTCGTACACATAGGCCTTTGTAATAGACATTAGAGTAGTAAGTGAAGGTAGAGGATGGGCTGACTGGTCAGAGGCCAGAGTAACATGTTCAGATCATTGCAATAATCGCAGCAGGTACAAGGATGCCCATCAGAATCTCACACATAATGGAACAAGTACTATATGCTTATTTACGACAAAGAACCGAAGTATGTTGAACGCAAAGAACCAAAGAGAAAGAATTATGCGACTAGTTATTTATTCCTTATTTACTGTAACATTTGGCCACTGGCTCCAATATATTCTACTTTTTTTTTTTTTTTTTTTTTAGAACTGGGCTGTCGAGTAATAGAAATACAATACCGGTAATAGCTTTTATACGCGAAGTTGAAATATAGTATGTAGGGTAAAGTACGGTACTGTAGGTATATTTCATTTCGCACTTCTACTTGAGTGGCTCAAACGCCTTTACACTTTCCACACTTAATTTCACTGTTGAATATGTCTTTCGAAAAAATAAACGTACACCTTTTAGTAACTCTCTTCGGGACAAATACTGCGTAGCGGACGTGACAAATTCCGTCGTTCACTGCAGAAGTGCCACAGACGATGATTTTCGGTATCTGAGGGCTCCTCGATCTTGAAAACGAATAAGACACAATGTTGGACTTTGAGTAGCTGGAGAACAGATATGTTCTAAACAGCCTTTAAAGTGTGTTTTTTCTTTTGCCACGCGAACCATAATGTCATTGTATTCCGCTTGGCGTCTTAGGTAGCTGAAGAAGAGTAGGATGTCATAGCTCGTTAGGTTCCTCGTCAATGCATAATGCAAATGTATACTTATGAGGTATTTTACGCAGGCCACAGTGGACTGGGTAGTCAAGATCTATGCCTGATACATTTCTCTCATGATTCTTTTTTACTTTCTCTGAATGCCTTTTAAGTTTCTTAATATATGACAGGAAATCATTAATTAACGAACTGAGGAGTTCATCTGCAGTACTAAAAGATGCTTTTTTTTTTTTTTTTGCCAGTGACTTTACATCGCACCGACACAGAGAGGTATTATGGCGACGATGGGAAAGGAAGGGCCTAGGAGTTGGAAGGAAGCGGCCGTGGCCTTAATTAAGGTACAGCCCCAGCATTTGCCTGGTGTCAAAATGGGAAACCACGGAAAACCATCTTCAGGGCTGCCGACAGTGGGATTCGAACCCACTATCTCCCGGATGCAAGCTCACAGCCGCGCGCCCCTAACCGTACGATCAACTCGCCCGGTTAAAAGATCCTCGTTTGTTCTCGTTCCTGAATATGTCCCATGTGAGGTGTTGCAGACGTTACGCGCATTGAACAATTTAATAAAATGCTCCATAAAACAAATGGCTTATTTTAAACAGTATTTTATGCTCTCGGGACAAAACCACCTCCATACTTTTCAAACCAGAGATTGTTTCAGGGGAAAATACCATCTTTTTTAGATCTTGCTACATTCATTTTCGAACCTAAAATTGTATGAAGAGGCCTGCTGCTCCACCTCCGTGCATGTATATGAATATTTACGCTCGCAAAATATCAAATACGCACTCTTCCTTCCTTCTTATCACCTAGGTACCCGCGTTATTATTTCATCACTGCTATAATCAATTACCGTCCGGAGACACGAATCCTCGCTACTTACGCACTGTAATTATTGCAAAGGTTATTGTTGGCGAAAATTCAAATCTGGCAGCTTGCGAGTACGGGCAGAGGGGAAAGGGGGGAAGAGGTCTAAGAAGCGAGGGGGAGGGGATAGGGAAGCACGCGGAATGAGCATCAGGAAGAGAACTTCCAGTTCACCTCTGATTATTGAACCATTCGTAAGTTACAACTGTAATGTTCTTGTAAAATGGATAGAAAATTACCTAATAGTGCCAAAAAACGTAAATTCTGTTTTGTATGTCGATTTGATAGTGATGCTGACACAAATGTAAAATATGTTTTGGCATTATGAAATAGCCCATTGACATGAAAAAAAGAGAAAAATTCTGGTCTATTTCAACACTTCCCTATTCATCAATTTAAGTGGAAGTAGTTCTATAACGACTTCAGTATGCTAGTCTGACGTGATGTTCCGAAGAAGGGGCCCCACATTTTTAAATAGCCCAGGGCCCCCAAACACCTTAATCCGTCACTCCAATGCCTGTGGTCAAATACAGTAGAGACAATAAGCGACACTCAGCGAGATATCGAGGGACAGCTATTAGAGCTCTCTCTAGCGGATTGCCTGAGAACTACTGATTCTGTCATAAGAGCACCTGTATTTGTGTGTGGAGTTTTTGGTGTTATTTATGCGTTTTCAGTGAGTTGACATAATTAAATAGTAGCGTGTGTCCTTCCGTGATATCTCCTCTCAACATGAGGGGAAAGGTATGTGCTGTGTTTGGCTGCAGTAACTATGCAGTAGAGAAGAATGCGTGGTCTTTCTTCCGTTTCCCTCGTGACAAGAAAATGTAAGTAATATTATGTTTAAATATATATTCTTCCAGTGACAAAGATATTTTTATAGTACTTCATAATCTTCTGACCTGCTCGACCCATATTTTAACTGGCGTAAAATATAATACGCATACGTTATTGTATAGAGCAGCAGTTAACCTTCAATACCGATGTGTTGTTGTAGGTGTGATCTGTAGGTTTGATTTAATTCAGGAAAATACATATGCATATGAGTGTGGCTGGTTGTGTTTCAATTTCCCATCTCATTTTAAACAGGAAATAACAATGTGTCTATGAACAAGAGTCTGACGTCGGTATGACATCACTTTCTGGTATCACTCCACTATCACTACCACCATTAATCTGCATTTAGGCAGTCGTCCATGTGGCAGATTCCCTATCTGTTGTTTTCCTAGCCTTTTCTTAAATGATTGCAAAGATATTGGAAATTTATTGAACATCTCCCTTGGTAAGTTATTCCAATCCCTAACTTCCCTTCCTATAAACGAATATTTTCCCCAATTTGTCCTCTTGAATTCCAAATTTATCTACATATTGTGATCTTTCCTACTTTTAAAGACTCCGTCCAACCTTATTCGTCTCCTGATGTCCTCCCACGCCATCTCTCCACTGACAGCTCGGAACATACCACTTAGTCGAGCAGCTCGTCTCCTTTCTCCCAAGTCTTCCCAGCCCACACTTTGCAACATTTTTGTAACGCTACTCTTTTGTCGGAAATCGCCCAGAACAAATTGAGCTGCTTTTCTTTGGATTTTTCCAGTTCCTGAATCAAGTAATCCTGGTAAGGGTCCCATACACTGGAACCATACTCCAGTTGAGGTCTCACCAGAGACAAATATGCTCTCTCCTTTACATCTTTACTACAACCCCTAAATACTTTCATAACCATGTGCAGAGATCTGTACCCTTTATTTACAATGATATTTATGTGATTACCCCAATGAAGATCTTTCCTTATATTTATACCTAGGTATTTACAATGATCCCCAAAGGGAACTTTCACCCCATCAACACAGTAATTAAAACTGAGAGGACTTTTCCTATTTGTGAAACTCACAACCTGACTTTTATCCCAGTTTATCATCATACCATTGCCTACTGTCTATCTCACAACATTATCGAGGTCATTTTGCAGTTGCTCACAATCTTGTACCTTATTTATTACTCTGTACAGAATAACATCATCTGCGAAAAGCCTTACCTCTGATTCCACCTCTTTACACATGTCATTGATATATATAAGAAAATATAAAGGTCCAATAATACTGCCTTGAGGAATTCCCCGCTTAATTTTTACAGGGTCAGGTAAGGCTTCACCTACTCTAATTCTCTGAGTTCTATTTTCTAGAAACAGAGCCACCCATTCAGTCACTCTTTTGTCAAGTCCAATTGCACGCATTTTTGCCAGTAGTCTCCCATGATCTACCCTATCAAATGACTTAGATAAGTCGATCGCAATACAGTCCAATTGACCTCCTGAATCCAGGATGTCTGCTGTATCCTGCTGGAATCCTACAAGTTGGGCTTCAGTGGAATAACCTTTCCTAAACCCAAACTGCCTTCTGTCAAACCATTTATTAATTTTGCAAACATGTCTTATATAATCATAAAGAATGTTTCCCAAAGCTTACATACAATGCATGTCAAACTGACTGGCCTGTAATTTTCAGCTTTATGCCCATCACCCTTTCATTTATATACAGGGGCTACTATAGCAACTCTCCATTCACTTGGTAAAGTTCCTTCATGCAAACAAAAATCAAAGAAGTACTTCAGATATGCTACTATATCCCAACCCATTGTCTTTAGTATATCCCCCGAAACCTAATCAATTCCAACTGCTTTCCTAGTTTTTAACTTTTGTATCTTACTGTAAATGCCATTGCTGTCATAGGTAAATTTTAATACTTCTTTAGAATTAGTCACCTCCTCTATCTGGACATTATCCATGTAACCAACAATCTTTACATACTGCTGACTGAATACTTCTGCCTTTTGAAGATCCTCGCATACACACTCCCCTTGTTCATTAATTATTCCTGGAATGTCCTTCTTGGAACCTGTTTCTGCCTTAAAGTACCTATACTTACTCTTCCATTTTTCACTAAAATTAGTGTGGCCACCAATTATGCTTGCCATCATGTTATCCTTAGCTGACTTCTATGCTAGATTCAATTTCCTAGTAAGTTCCTTCAATTTTTCCTTACTTCCACAGCCATTTCTAACTCTATTTTGTTCCAACCTACACCTCTCTCTTAGTTCTCTTTACTTCCCTGTTACAATATAGTGGATATTTACCATTCCTTACCACCTTTAATGGTACAAACCTATTTTCACATTCCTCAACAATTGCTTTAAACCCATCCAGAGTCTGTATACATTTTTATTTACCGTTTTTCCACCGATCACAGTTGCTTATTAAAAACTCCGTCATGCCTGTTTTATCAGCCATATGGTACTGCCTAACAGTCCTAATTTTAATCTCTTCCTTCCTTTCACATTTATTTTTAATTACCACAAAAACAGCTTCGTGATCACTAATACCATCTATTACTTCGGTTTCTCTATTGAGCTCATCTGGTTTTACCAGCACCTCATCCAGAATATTCTTCCCTCTAGTTGGTTCTATCACTTTCTGAATCAGGTGCCCTTCCCATATTAACTTATTTGCCATTTGTTGGTCATGCTTCCTGCCGTTCGCATTACCTTCCCAATTGGCATTTGGTAAATTGAGATCACCCGCTACGATCACGTTCCTTTCCTTATCGTTTCCCACATAGCTGATTATCTTATCAAATAATTCTGAATCAGCATCTGCGCTACCCTTTTCTGGTCTGTACACGCCAAAGACATCTAGTTGCCTATTATCTTTAGAAAGGAACCTTACCCCTAGAATTTAATGTTTGTCATCTTTAACTTTTTCGTAGCTTACAAATTCTTCTTTCACGAGAATGAATACTCCCCCTCCTACCTTTCCTGTCCTATCTCTACGATACACCCTCCAGTTCCGTGAGAAAATTTCTGCACCCATTATATCATTTCTCAGCCATGATTCAACTCCTATTACAATATCAGGTAAGTATATATCTATTAAATTACTTAATTCTATTCCTTTCTTTACAATACTTCTATAGTTGAGCACTAACAGTTTTATGTCATCCCTACTTGATTTTCAGTTCCCTGTTCCCTTAACACCGCTGCCTAGCGCACCCTGTTTCCCTGAATGTACCTCCCTATAACCCTTCTAAACAAATTTCCTAACTTATATGTGCCACTGCGGTTTAAGTGAAGGCCATCTGAGCACAGATCCCTACCCACCCATTAGGATCTAGAAATTTCACTCCCAGTTTCCCACATACCCACTCCATAGTATCATTTAAATCCCCAATCACCCTCCAGTCAGTATCCCTTCTACACAGTATTCCACTAATAACAATCTCCGCTTTCTTAAATTTCACCCGTGCTGCATTTACCAGATCCCACACATCTCCAACTATGTTGGTACTTATATCAGCTTGCCTTACGTTGTTGGTACCAACGTGAAACACTACCACCTTCACCTTCCCCTCCTCCCTCTCTTCTACTTTCCTCAACATCTGCCTCAACCTAATTCCTGGATAACATTCTACCCTGGTTCCCTTTCCTCCACACACTTTCCCCACGTGTCTAACGATGGTACCCCCATGACCAGAGCCTCAACCCTACACACCTCATTTGATCCCCTCCCCTCCTGGTCAGCCCTATCTTTCCTGATAGCTGCAGAAGCTACTTCCTCCTCCCTTTTATCCTTCCCATGACCCTGTTCCACCTGTCTTTTCCTATCCTCTACTCTACATTTTCCTTTCCTACCTTTTCCCTTCCTCCTTCTTCCACACATCTCAGCAACAGTTCCCTGTCCCTCATCTTTCCTCTGTTGTTCTACCTGGAGTGACTCGTACCGATTTCGTACAGACACCTGTCCTGAATTCTGATCCTGAATAGAGCCCTTAGCCTGCAATCTCCTTCCCCTTAGAACATTAGACCACCTGTCTTCTACAACTCCTCCCTTTCCTTCCCCTCCCTCTTGTACACCTGCTGTAACCTGTACATTGTTTGAGGGAGTCCTATCTTCCTTCCTGTCTTCTGTGAGAATCCTAATTATCTCCCTCAAACTTTCCAACTCCTCCCTCATATCCCTCAATGCATCGCCACATCCACAGTAAGTACACTCGCGCTCCTTAGCCATTCTTTACGGGGAAGAAAATGAAATTAAAAATAAAATAACTTATTTGCAAAAAAATAAATGAACGGTGGGATATATTGTCTGGGATTGTACACAACAATAAGTTAATTAATAGGCCTATACGACTACACTACAATACTACTTAGTCGTGCTCTATTTTTTTTATCCTACAACCCCTGACAGGATAAAACTGCTGTTAATTATTGAATATCGAAGGTAATAGCCTACACAAGAACTACACAATTCCAAACTGCAATTAAGCCTATTCTAATATTACAACAACAGTATTTTAGTAAGAGTTTCTACGCATACCTCTACTACACCAGTACTACACAAATATTTTACAATAATAAAACAATCACACTCAATTCTAATAGGATATTACTCGTATACTACTGTACAGTACACTACAGTAATTTTAAACTACTTTCAGACGTATCCTAATTACGATACCGGTACCGTACCGTATATCACTAAACTAAGCACAACAGAAATTTAATTTGCAAGAACTACTGTACTCAAAGATTACCAACGAAGCTAAATGCTTAGACAAATTATTATTAGTATTACGGTCTAATAGATACACACGAAAAATAACACACAAATATAGCAGGCAAGATACGGCACTATCTAAATGTACTGTATCTATACTACAATGTATCTACACTACACTACACTGCGTTTGGTTAAATGTTTAAGTATCGAAAGGATTGCCGTACACGAAGAAAAACACGAATATAACTGGCAAGATACTATCTAATATATTATACCTTATCTTCACTACAATTCTACTGAAATGTGGTTATGTGATTATTACAGCTGGTGGATTACTATTATTTTCCCTACTCCACGGGACGGAGAATAAAAGTGTCCTTAATTAGGCCTACTGAAAAATACGAGGTTGTCTACAGTAATTTCTCAAATATTTCTATCAATACTACTACTCCAGGGACTTGAACTGCAATTACTGGGATATATGAACTTTATTATTATTAGCTAACCGCTCATAAATACTGAAAGAGCGAGGGAGCGAAATATAAATTACGGATACTTTAACTACCTACTCAGAAGTACAAATGAATGGAACACAAGGTCAGCTGATTTTTATTTATATTTACTTGACTACACTACACCCTTTGTTCACGACTGTATCCAACAATGCAATATTTGAATATGAGGAGCGACAATAATCAATAACAATACAACGACTGCTATTACCGTGTAATCTCTTCAACTTCTTTTTAAATGGAAGTTTACAGGCGTATCGTGTGTTTTAATGTAGTAAATTATTACCTTCACGATAGTTTGAACGGATATCTATACGAAATACCGGAGAAGTTGCTGCAGAAGTTACGGTACTATTCCTTATGATAATCTGCCTTTGTAAGTATAACCAACGAACCTACAGATATTTACAAATATTTTTAAAGTTAATATTATTACCTAAAGTATTTTCTAAACCTAAATTCGAAACAAGGTACAACCTAGCTAGCCTACTTAACCTAGAAAACTTAATTTACTGAAGACCAACTGAATTACTTCTTACAAAATTTAAATAAATATCACTACTCCCAATTTCTACCAACAAGCACTAAACACCACTATATTAACAGCACTAAATGAATCAGATATACACAAAATTGACCTATTTCAATAGGTTTTCACTACTTTATCACTACAATAATGCAAGAGCTCTCTCAACAGCCAGCCGTTCTCAAGCGCATCCAACAATGCAGTCATCATTGTAAATACCTAGGTATTAATATAAGGAAAGATCTTCATTGGGGTAATCACACAAATATGATTGTAAATAAAGGGTACAGATCTTTGCACATGGTTATGAGAGTATTTAGGGGTTGTAGTAAGGATGTAAAGGAGAGAGCCTATTTGTCTCTGGTGAGACCCCAACTAGAGTATGGTTCCAGTGTATGGGACCCTTACCAGGATTACTTGATTCAGGAACTGGTAAAAATCCAAAGAAAAGCAGCTCGATTTGTTCTTTACGATTTCCGACAAAAGAGTAGCGTTACAAAAATGTTGCTAAGTTTGGGCTGGGAAGACTTGGGAGAAAGGAGACGAGCTGCTCGACTAAGTGGTATGTTCCGAGCTGTCATTGGAGAGATGGCGTGGGAGGACATCGGTAGACGAATAAGTTTGGATGGATTTCTTTCGTTCGCATGAAATAGTGAACACCATACCGGTATGTCTCCGTCCTGTTCTTGTCACAACCTCCGTAACGGTACGGGACGACGACGGCTGTGTCACTGGACCGTTTGCGAATAGCAGTAACCACACTTCCCGGTACAGCAAACTGCGAGTCGCAGCGCAAGACCGTCACAGTCTGGTCACAGTAGCAGAAAGCAGTGGACTGGTAGCAGCAAACTGCGAGTCGCAGCGCAAGACTGTCACAGTACCATTGGACCGGTAGCAGCAAACTGCGAGTCTCATCGGAACACTGCACAGTAGCAGTGGACCGGTAGAGAAGAGGATCCTGGAGCAGGTTGTCACTGCTCCATTCGGAGAATAGGTGATGCGTACCGGTACGCCAGTACCGACACACCTCTATCCTAGTCCATCCCTTACATATCCAAAGCGGGTAGCCGTCTCTACTGTATTTGGCCGAACCTATGACCTAATGCCGTCAATTAACTGGTTGGAGCTATACGAAGAGGAAGCTATGGTGTCGATGGGAATCTATTACCAGAAAAAGAAAAGGGCTCTCCGACGAAATACCTGAATTTTATCCGTAGTCTCATCATGCTTTAACTCATAGAAAAGAAAGCAACGAAAAATGTGCTTGGTGCTGCAAAGTTGATAACACTGATGTAACACCTCCACTTCCCTCACGCGATTTGTGAATACCTCCCACCTCCCACTGATAGGTATCAAATAAACGTCATTTTCATTGATATGAATTACACTACGCTTTCGAAGAAAGTTTGATGAGAATGCTCAGCGAAAAGTGTAATCAAATTTGAAGAGCGTGTCGTACAACTGTTCTAGTGACATACTAACCTGAACTTCAAAATACCGAACTGTCGTAAACGATTTTGATCACATGGCGCGATAAATGTAAGTGGGGTGTAGACCAGATGTTTCTGATAACATTCACTCTTAATAAGTGTAATTCTTGATATTCTTCGACATGTGTTTAATACATATTTGGTGAATCGATTAGTAGCGTAGGTATTATAATCCTTCGATGGGAGTGATTAACCTATATTTCTTTTTTGAGGTTCTGTAACCACCTTTTCCTACTCGCAAAATAGTTGTAAATCGTGAGTTATGCTTTATTGCCACTGTTATAAACGTAGGTTATATTCAGAATTTAGCGAACATTTGTTTGCATGATTTATTCACGAACAAGTATGTTTGTTACTTTGATTCTTCGCTATTCTCCCTGCATTTATGAAAACATTGAAGGTAGATCTACAGTGAGCTTATCTAATCTAATTGAAGGTAGGCTGGGCACATTTTTAATAGATAAGACAAACTTTCAGTGCCGTAGTCATGAAACCCAAACAAACTAATTGCTATACCTAGGTATAGGTGTGTTTGTTTTTCTCTATGCTAAATTATAAATCTGATTTTTAATTAATGCAATGCAGTCGGTTAGTTTGGTTATATTTATATGTGTTTGTAACCTTTTTTGTTGTGTAGAGTGAGATGCAAAAAACGGAGAAAATATCTCCTCTTTAAGTTTCTGCCTAGTCATACGTAGGGTGTAACTCTTTGGGATCTGAATAGTTGTCTGCAGTACTGCCAAACTCAAGTTCTAGAATGGTAGAATTCGATGATCTGTTAATGAAGTTAGTTCAGAACGGTGTCAGTGAAAGTTTCTCAGAACAATGACGGTAAAAGTTTCTCATTACCGTATTAAGATTTTCAATATTTGAATTTTGTTAAAGTTCTGTATCAGAGTGCTTCTTAGAAGAAGCTACCAGATATCTTTCATTACCCCCACAGTTGTTGTTATTAATAAGTTAAATGGATCTTCTTATCTGACAGGCTGTGGCCGACATTCTTGTTGCATCATATGGTAAAACACTTGTTTGTTCTCTTGTCAGTAGCGTAAATGTTTTACACGAGTTCATGTTTGTGCTATTCAATTTTCTGTCCCTTAACATTTGCATCTCCTGCTTGCATTATGAAGCTCCTTTTAGGTGTTATTCTAGTGTTATCTTTTTACACTTTGGATTAAAATTATAAAACATATGTTTCTTAATTTTTCAGAATACCAATGAGTTATAGACTATGACTGCTTCGACTTCAAAACCTAAATTCCTCAAACCAGGTAAGACATTGTCAGTACTAGTGACATGAGGTATTGTGGACTTGTAATATCAACTATAGCAGTCCTTGTTTTTAGGTCCTGTAGTATGAGTGGGTAGTAGTGAATGTCAATTTATCTCCTATTAGGGATTTGTGGCAAGTTTTTGACAGTATACTACTGACTTGAGTAGTTGTGGACTTGCACTTCATCCTTATTGAGAGATTTGTTGTAGTGTGTGTGAGACAGAGATGCCACTGCTGTGGATTTTCCATAGTTTCATCAGTTTTCTCACACAGTAATACAGAAGAGGTACTGACTATTATGGTTTTTACAAATTTGAAACAGGCTGTTATTTGTAACCTCTCGAATTTGAAATAGCCTATCATTTGTAACTTTCTGCTAATATTTCTATTACTTTTGATATAGTAATGAGTTGACCGAGCAAGTGGCTATGCGGTTTGGTTCTCTTAGCTCTCACCTTGCATTCGGGAGATACTGGATTCAAACCCCACTGTCGGCAGCTCTGAAGGTGGCTTACCGTGGTTTCCCTTTTTCACACCAGGCAAATGCTGGGGCTGTAAATTAAGGCCATGGTCGCTTCCCACTCCTAGCCCTTTCCTATCCCATCGTCGCCGTAAGACCTACCTGTGTAAGGCTTTTCAGGCGTTTGCTCTATTAAGCAGCGTTTCGTCTTAGGTCTGACACTAGACTAATCAGAGTGGGGTGTGTCAGACCCTACCCACTGACGCTGGGGTGTATGCACGTGAAGTTATCAGAAGCCCATATAAGAGGCACAGTCTGATAACTGCATACGGGAGATAAATCTCCACAATGGAATTAATGCCCGCCTAGCAATTTCGAATGGAAAATTCTAAGTTCCCATAGAGGGAATTACAGACCTACCTGTGTCGGTGCGACGTACGGTAAAGCACATTGTAGGAAAAAAAAAAATGCCTTCGCTGATTATTACTTCTGTTGCCCCTTTTTTTTTTTTGTTTGCAAAGTGATATCTTGTAATACAAATGTTACAGTGTCTTAACTGTTGAGTATAAGCTCACCGGACAAGTTTGGAAGCAAGTCCACAAGGTTGTGCAGGTATGTCACATCCAATTTAAGCCACTTGCTTTGGATTTGATTGCATAATTCCACCAAATTGCAGGGATACTGATGTCTGTGTTTTACCCGCTGTTGCAACATGTCCCACACATTTTCAATGGAGTTAATGTCAGGTGATTTTGCAGGCCAGTCAAGATGTAATCAGGTGGGGGAATGCTCATAAAACCAGTCTCATAACTTTGCTGTTATCTTGAAAAATTGGCAGATGTGTGAAGGGCATGTTAGAGGTCACCTCAGTAAACGGGCCCAATGTACTACAAATAATAGTGATGTGGGTGTTTAAAATATTGTCCGAACTTGACCTAAGTTTTAGGTCATACATGCCAAATCAATAAACCGAAGGGTAAAAATCACAGCACCCAATTAGACATTTCTATATTGAGCGATTACAATGTCACCAAGACACTGTTCTTGTTCTTGCTTGATATGCTCAGCTTGTGAAAAACTAAATTTAATTAATGTTATTGGCTTTACATCCCACTAACTACTTCTATGGTTTTTGGAGACCCTGAGGTGCCAGAATTTAGTCCACCAGGAGGTCTTTTACGTGCCAGTAAATCTATTGGCACAAGACTGACGTATTTGAACACTTTCAAATATCACTGGACTGAGCCAGGACCGAACCTACCAGGTTGGGGTCAGAAAGCTAGCGCCTCAATCATCTGAAGCACTCTGTCCGACTTGTGAAAAACTAGATGAGGTCATATTTATCTTTATCATATTTAACATTTTTCCTCCAAAGGGTCTACTCATTAGCAAAAGACTAAAAGTTTTAGGGCTAGTGCAGTGTTTGCTAAGTTTATTTACTCATCAGAAGATGCAGTACAGTCATGACGTTCTACACTGTGCAGCACTCTTAGATAGATAGATAGATAGATAGATAGATAGATAGATAAGAAATGGGTGAGCCCTGTCTTCGCAGAGCTCCACACGTAGGTCTATGAAGACCCTTTGTGCCCCTTGAACGGGTTTGCCTAGTCCAGCCCTAGTGCTCCTATAAAGGATACCAGTGTCTGGATTTTGGCATTCCTGATGTCCTCCAGGCTCACAAAGTGTGAGCCCAAGTATCGATGTCTAGTGCTTGCAAAAGCCTCGCACTGACATAACACATGCGCGGAGGTCTCCTCCTCCTTACCGCATCTTCTACACATCGGATCCTGGGTGATTTTCATGATGTGTAGGTGTCTCTGTAAGGTATTGTGGCCTGTTAACAGTCCAACTACCATTCTCATTCTGGTCCTATTCAAATTCATTAGGACCTTTTTATAGCTTTGACTAGGTCCTTTGATAAGTTCACGTGCCTGTCTTGCTATGGTTAACCTCTTCCAAATATCTATGTGTGACTGGTTTATCCATTGGGATATTGCCAGTCTCACACTTCGGAGTGACACTCCCAGGAAGGGCTCTGGTCCTGTGAAGGAACCCATTGAGCCCTGTTTCGCTAGTTTGTCAGCTTCTTCATTTCCACTGATTCCTGTGTGCCCAGGAACCCATAATAAGGTAACTGAGCTAAGCTCACACAGCTGATCTAACATCCTTTGGCATTCCCATACCAGTTTTGATGTTGTTTTAACTGCACATAGTGCTTTTAACGCTGCCTGGCTATCACTACATATAGTGATGTGTCTTCTGTGTCCAGGCATATTCCATATATTTAAAGCACAGGCTAGTATTGCGTATACTTCAGCCTGGAAAACAGTAGCATATTTACCCATAGGAAGGGAGAGCCTTGTCTTAGGCCCCCAGACCCCGGCGCCTGTGCCCGCCTCCGTCCGCGAGCCATCTGTGTACCATGTACAGCCCCCAGACTTAAGACGGGCCCCAGCGTCTGCGGCCCACTCCTCCCTTGTGGGTATCACCACTGTGAATTTATAATACAAATTAAAGCTAGGCTTCATCAGATCCCCGATCATCATTGTCGTAGGGCAAGTCTGGTGAAGCCTTGTAAGAACAGAGGCATGACCTCTATTCGGATTTTTGAAGGACCATCCTCCGAGTGACCAAAGGCGATAAGCACTCATTCCCGCTATTACCTTAACATATAAATGTAAGGGGGGAAAACCTAGGATGGCCTCCATTGCACATAATGGTGTAGTATCCAGTGCCCCTGTTATTCCTAGACACGCAAGTCTTTGGACACTGTTTAACTTGGTGCTCACAGTTTTACTCTCTGAGCCTGGCCACCAGACTATAGATGCATAGGTGATCGTGGGCCGTACAATGGAGATATAGAGCCACTGGACCACCCTAGGTCTTAGGCCCCAAGTCTTCCCGACGGCCCTGCGACAGGCCCACATAATCTTGCGAGCCTTATCCACCTTATGATCTATATGTTTCTTCCAACTCAGTCTTGCCTCGAGGATTACCCCTAGGGGGTACGATGCGCAAAGGTATCACCGAGATATCACTATAAAATTTGTCACAAATGGAACATAGCAATTGCTTTTACACATATCAAGTGAAAAATTCCTGGCACATTAAGAAATATTTCATTTTTGGAGTATATTATGTATGCGTAGTTTACCACTTTACAAGTACATTTGGTGTTACGCTCACAGTGACACACGTATGTCTTTTGTCTCACACGTTGAACAATTTCGTGTGTAATGTCTTTGTTCGCTGAAGTTCTTTGATCACGACGAGTTGTGGACTTGTGCCCTAACTGATTCATTAAGTTATTTATTGGTCCAGGGATCATGCTACTTCGGCAATAGCTTAAGGTCTTGTAATTTAACAATAACCTGTTCATTTGCCTCATCGAAAAATGAATACTGTTCACCTCCATTTTGCTTTTTGAACTAGCCGCTCTACTCATAATGGACAAAGATAATGAGAATCCACAGACATAGCACTCGCATTCCTCGGTGCTAGCCCTGGACCTCAAGAAAAGAACAAAAGACGGCATCAGCAGCGGAATACGACATAAACCAGTCCTGTCTACAAGCCTTAAGTATGTTTTCATATTTCTCAAATAACGACGGTATTTCTTAATGTGCCAGGAATTTTTCACTTGATATGTGTAAAAGCAATTGTTATGTTCCATTTGTGACAAATTTTATAGTGATATCTCGGTGATACCTTTGCGCATCATACCCCCCCTAGGTACTTAACCGAAGTTGTCTTAACTAATTTTTTTCCGAATAGGAAAGGCTCTGACAGTCCGTCTAGCCTCCTCCTCCTGGTAAATACCACGAGCTCCGTTTTATCGGGATTAACCGACAAGTCTGTCTCGTGACACCATCTTTCCACCCTACGTAGAGAGCTCTGTACGAGTTCGGAAACCATACTGGGGAAATTTCCTACCGCCATGAGGCTTATGTCGTCTGCATAGCCTTGGGCGTATATTCCTCCAACATTTAACCTGGTAAGTAGTTCGTCCACTACCAGACACCATAATGTTGGTGATAATACTCCTCCCTGTGGACACCCCCTGTCTATATTAGCTCTCAGCATTACAGCGTTGAGAGTAAACAGAACTTGACGGCCCTGCAGTGAGGCCATAATCCATTTTATGAGCATACTGCTCACTCCTCTTCTCTCTAGACTACGTTCTATGGAGCCCAAAGATGTATACTTAAAGGCCCCTTCTATATCTAGGAATACAACCATAGCAAGTTGTTGCTGATCCAAAGCACTCTCCAGCTTAGAAACCAGCTGGTGTAGTGCCGTCTCAACCGACTTCCCTGGTTGATATGCATGTTGATGAGAATGCAGGGGAAAGTCTCTTAATACTTTCTCCCTGATATGTCTATCCACCAGTCTTTCCAAGGTCTTAAGTAGAAAAGACGTTAGACTAATGGGTCTATAATCCTTAGGTCTAGTATATGAAGACCTTCCGGGTTTAGGTATAAATACCACCTTCGCCTGACGCCACAAGGAGTACACGTACCCCATAGTGAGACAGGCTCTAAAGATTCTGACCAGGTATGGTATAAGGACCCCCCCCGCCTCCTGAAGAAGCGCCGGGAAGATCCCATCCACACCTGGGCTTTTGTAAGGGGCAAAGGATTCTAATGCCCACTTAACCCTTCTTGGGGTAACAATCTCTGCGGCTTCCCTCCAGCCACTTTTATCGGGTCTGAAGGATCCGCTCGATTCTACCTCACTATTCGTGATTACCGAACCTGGAAAGTGGGCATCAAGCAATAAGCTCAGGGTCCCCCCCTCTGTGGATGTGTATCCACCAGAAGGAGTCTCCAATGAGCCCAGCCTTGCCCTTCTATCCAAGGTTAAAATTTTATGAAGCCTTGCCGCTTCATGTTGACTTTCAATGGAGTCACAAAATTGTCTCCAAGATTTCCTAGAAGCCTTTTTGACTTCTGACTTGTACCTTCTTTGTGATTCTTTGTAAGAATCTAGGCTTTCTTGATCCTGAAGTTCCCTGTATTTATTCCAGAGCCTTCGTGTATTTCTCCTCAGGTGTTCAAGATAACTATTCCACTTAAAGCTTCCTGTTACTCTTTTTGCCTTAACAATAGGGCAATTTAATTCATAAGAGGTAACCAGTGTCCGTGTGAGAAAACTCACACTGAGCTCCAGCTCCTCTTTGTTTTTAATTATATTTGAGGGTCCTCCCTCCAGTCCCCTCCTCACGTCCTCCCTAAAAGATATCCAATCGGTTCGTCTAGGGTTTCTGTAAGACGGGATCTCGATGGAGCCCTCTATATAAAACACAATGTGTCTATGATCTGACAAGGAAGGCTCCAAAGAGACCTTCCAGTCTTTAAATTCCTGCATGATTCCCATGGAACCCAGGGTAAGATCTATGATCCCTTCGCTCCTATTATTAATGAAGGTAGGGGTATCACCAATATTCATGATCTCAAGATCAGTTGTACATAGAAATTCTATGAAGTGCTCTCCCCTTCGGTTTGTATTTTTACTTCCCCAAATGCTATGATGAGCATTGGCATCACATCCTACTACGAGGTTTAATCCTTGTTTCCTACAGTATATCACCAGTCTCTTGAACTCCTCCGGCGGGGGTGGAGATTCAGAGTCTCCTGGGAAATATGCAGAACAGACAACCAAGTCTCTTGGCTGTCCGCCCTCTTCATATCTCATTAGGACTGCTACTAGGTCTCTAGTAATGAAACCCGGTATAGCCCAAGCGTTATGATCCTTAACTAGTATACATGCTCTAGGCTTCTCCTCTGCTATTACACTGAATAGAGTGAAACCTGCACATTTTAGTCCCATGATATGTCCCTGTCTAAGCCAGGGTTCTTGTATCAGGGCGACCGAAAACCCGCCTTTCTGGATACTTCTATTAAGTACCCTAGAGGCCGCTATACAATGTTGTATATTTGCTTGTATGAAAGTAATCATTCTTTACTTTCATAGAATACTTTACCTTATGCGGTCTCCGGAACTTGCAGCTCCGTCTCCCGCGATGGATCCTGGGGCTTGGCTGGCCCCGGTTCTTGTCCGGGCTCCAGCTCTTCGCCCCTGCTGGTCTCGGTTTTATCTGTGGTGGGGTTGGTCCTCTGCTTGTCACGCTTGCCCTCCACTAATGTGAAGGTAGCCACATGCACCCCGCAGAAGATCTTCTTCCCTACCACTTTCTCCACATCCCTGGAGTCCATGCTGACCACAAGGCGGACGCCTCTCTTCTCCTCCTTGCGGTCGTAGACCCTCCAGCTGGCGGGATTTAAGCCATGGTTCTGGCGTGCCATTCTTCCCAAAAGGACGTTATTGTCCTTTGGTTGTCCTGGTATCCAGACCATGATTCTCTTGTAGGAAAGGAGTTTGTCCATGCCCACAATTGTGAGCCTGGCTCCTTCCCACGGTTGTATACCTGTAACAAGGCTAGAAAACCATGCTACAGTTTCATTGTTCTCCGCTATGATGATGGCCGCACCCCTTGACAGATAGCAGTCCAGGAACTGAGGCTTAATGGGCCCCTGCTCCGGAAGCTCGTCTATCAGATTGGTGATAGCCTCTTCCACAGCTTCCACCTGTTTCTCGGATAGCTGCTGGTCAGGATATCCCACAGGTACTATGGCCATCCTGATCCCAGCTTTAGCTATCCTGGCGTACTCCACTTTGGGTCTCTTGCGGGTCTGCCGATCTTCTTCTGGGGTTGCCCCCGACAGAAGTCGTTTCCCCGTTGGCATCTTGGTGGATGGGGTCTTCTGTGCCCTAGAAGCAGAGCCCTTTTCAGGGTCCCGCCTCTTGTGCCCATTGGATCCCTCCACTGTTGTCGCTGTTGTGGTAGTAGAAGTCCCCTCAGCCCCAGGAGTTAGGCCTTCTTTGGCCTGCTCCTGGGCCTTTAAGGCCTTCTTGTATCTCCTCTTTTCAGCGCCAGAGCGCTGTTTCTTCTTCTTCTTCTTCTTCTTCTTCTTCTTCTTCTTCTTCTTTTGAACCTGCAGATTGCCCACCTCTTGAGTGAGCCCTCTAACTGTTGAAGTCGAACTGTCCGAGGGTATCTCCGAAGAGTCCCCTTCGGTTGTTGTTGTGCTGGTATTTCTCTCGGAGGCCCCAGAAGAGCTCTCCGGTTTATGGGTGGCTACGGAACTCATGTAGGTCCCACGAGTAGCTAGGGAAATATATGTCCGCCCAGGCAGAGCCCCGCATACCTGGGTAAGGCTACTTACTTCGAGAGGGCGCCAAGTATCTCGAAGGCTCCGTTCAAGACACATCTCCCATGAGCCATGCACCCCATCGGCACGGGTCGCGTTACACCTTAGGGTTGGGCGGTGCTTTAGCTTCCTCCTCCTTGTATGCCGAACGGTTACCCAATAGGGCTCCATTCGGCATCGCAAGAAAGGAGCTACTAGTCCCCCTCACCGCGAAGAGGATCTTCAATTGAAGAGGGTAACCAAGGTTAGCCCCCTACAATTGTAGAAGCACACACGAGTGGGCAGCACTCTTCCTTGTTCACAGTTACTGTGAATGTATAAATTTTGGAGCTGACCTTGTGCTCAGGACATATTTTGCATTTTACTATGCATTTCCCACTTTGTTGCTTCACTTGAACATAACCTATAGCACTGTCACCCTTTCTCTGCTAGTATTGTAACATGAATATAGTTTATTGTTCAATATAGGTGTAGAAAAATGAAATAAAGATATTTAATGTTTCTCTTTCATGCGCCTCGGAAGTGGGAAAATCTATATTTTTCAGGAATGATAGGTTATGGAACTATAGTACTATAATGCTAACTACATTTTTATGTTCGTGCTGAAGTCAGATTTGTTACTTCAGTAATGGTGAAAGCCCGAATATGTAATGTTATTCTCTAATATGGGAATCAGTCTAGAGTAAATGGCAGAGGTGATCCAGTGACGGTTCAGTTGCAGGCTACCGCGCGTGCGTATGTACGGCAGAATACGGTGCTCAAAATCATTTATTATGCATTTTACTCACCATTTTTACAGTTTATGCTGAAAATGTTCCTCATGCACTGCCAAACATAATCGGCATGTCCTAATGAAGTTTTCGGTTACTCTACCAAGTTCTTCAGCACTGATGGATGCAATTGCAGCTCTTATATTGTCTTTAAGTTTAATGTGTGAGTGTTGTTCCCATAAACTACATTTTTTAACATTCCCCACAAATAAAAATCACATGTCGTTAAATCTGGGCTACGAGGGGGCCACAGATTTTTACTTATGATCCTTGTACCAAACACGCTTCAGTAAGGAGGTAACGACCTTTACATCTATTTTTATTGTTTACTGAACCTGTATGTTTGAATCTCTTTGCCAGTTGTTTTATTGTCCGATTGATAGGAATGGGTCTCCCTGGAAATTTCGCTTGAAACTTTTGTCTTGTCCTAGCGCATGATTTTTTGCACTTACTGTAAGTTTTGTGCAGATATACACATTCAGGTAACAAATATTTCACATACATTACAGCACTATACACAATCACAATTAAAAATATACAATACGACATACAGCACACAGTAGCTTCAATGAACACCCTAGTATTTCGGAGCTCAGCTCTCAGCACTGTACCGGAATCTGCACGTGCCAGCTACTGGTGGCGGCCTGTCATCGGCGGCCAAGCTTGAGCGAGAAAGTTCTTGCCAAGCATAAATAAAGACCTTGTATATAAAATATGCCACTTACCAATTTGCTTTTGAACCACAAATTTCTGCAGCCACAAAAGTGTTATTATTTCTCAAGAATGATGCCACCATGATGGCATCCACACATGGTAGATTGACTTTTTTGAATCCTTCTGTCATTTTGAAGTTATTTGCCATCACGAATAGTAAACAGTCTGCTTTTAGTAACAGCTGATGCACAATGGCTGGTAGAGCTGTATGCGGTACTGGATCGTTACATCACAACCCGCCGCTTACGTCAGGGGACGTTTTACTCGCCTTGCAGAAAGAGACTACTTTTTAATGGTAGAAAACACTGCAACATACCACAATGTAATATGGTACATACTATTTCATTTTTAAAATAAAAAATTACGCATGTTCGCCATTCTGACGCCGTGTTTCGTGGCCATGTGTAGTACACCACTGCTTGTAGACATGTTGAACAGTCCATTACAAAACATCCAACAAATCCAGCAGCTTCACGCACTGTATGGCCATGGGCATGACCAAACACAATTGCCCCTTTTTGCCACTCTGTCACATCCTTACATGTACACATGTTGATGTATACTGCCCGCTTGAAACATCAATGTCTCACTGATCGCTACTGCTTTATGCTCGTGTAGAGGCAGTGCGCATGCGATCGAGCATGAGACTAGTTTGCTATGCCATCTGTAGAGACTTAACGATCCATCTGTGCGTGCACACTAGGGTGACTAATTTTTTGTCCAGTGAGCTTATGATGGAATAGACCAGGGATGGCGAACCTATGCCATGCGTGTCACTAGGTGACACGCAAACACGATTTCGATGGTACACCACATGCACATATTAACGTTTTGTACTATAGACTATTCATAT
The DNA here is from genome assembly GCF_040414725.1 of Anabrus simplex. NCBI lineage: Eukaryota > Metazoa > Arthropoda > Insecta > Orthoptera > Tettigoniidae > Anabrus > Anabrus simplex. The sequence continues at coordinate 50,054,048 of NC_090271.1, forward strand.
CTTGTGCATCTATAGTCATAGTGTTTCAGGTTTAAGAAATAAATACTGAAAATGTAAGTTCTAGTTCCATTCGGAAGTGCATTAAGGCAACATTACAACACTGATAGGTCCGGAAGTCAAGTGAGATAAATGTCAGATGCAGCCGGCGAGCCATTTTTCACCCACATCAGTCAAGTAGTGAAGTTTGGCTTGTGTGTGTTTGCCAGCAGTGCTTAATTTTTCTTAGTGTGTAGCTGTTTATTGTTTTGAATTCTTTAAGACAAATAGTTGTCAAGAGATTATCCCAATGTCTAGATTTGGAGAAATTTTTGCAATTTATTTCAAAATCTCATATTGCAAAAATGAATTATGTTACGGTCTCTTCTTTTCTTTATTTTGTGGCTGGATATTGCCAGTTCAGAATTGGTGTTGACTGAATTTCAAGAAAGCAGTACATGGGTGAACAAATTCATACAACCTGGTGGAGCACTTGTGAAAATCGAGTAAGCTGTTGATGGTGAATACTTAACCAGTGGAACAGCCTCCCACAAAAGTTTTCAGCCACGAAAAAACTTGCCACAGCGCTACTTACCCATACGCCTGCGAACAGCTATTTTCTACTATGAACGTTGTGAAGTCAACAGTTAGAAACAGTCTTGGTTCAGACCTAAGTGGTTCTTGTGTGTTATTGAAGACAAGTTATGAACCTAACATAAATGACATGGCTACTAAGATTCAGCAACAAGTTCCACAATAAAGTTGAGAACGTGATTTTACTTAAAGTCCTTTAGTAATAATAGTATTTTTGATTTTTATATCTAATAATACTTAATGACGAAGTGTGTTACAATGGGCGCTTACTATATTTTCTTAAAACTTACAATTCAAAAAAGGAATTTTTGCGGTATTGGCAAAATGTGACCACGGAAGCAAAATTGGGTTCATTAAATTTCAGCAAGACGGCAATAAAATTGTTCAGTTCATTCCTCAAAAATCGCCGTCGGTGTGTCAAAGTAAATAATAGGAGATCTGAGTGGCTTAACAAACCCCTCGGTGTCCCCCAAGGGTCTGTACTTGGACCATTGCTGTTTGCAATTTACTTACACGATGTTGCCAAATCGATTACACATTGCAAGTATCATCTTTATGCTGATGATCTGCAGATCTACTACCACTCAAGAACTGATAAAATTCATAGTGCTGTACAACAAGTTAACGCAGATTTAAGTCTCATAAGTAATTTTTCATCGAGTAACAATCTCAAAATTAATCCTCTTAAAACGCAAGCAATAATCATTGGTACTTCGAAAAACTTACACGTCTTAAAACAATACAAAATTCCTCCTGTAACACTAAACAATACCAATATTCCATATTGTGAAACAGTTATGAATCTTGGTGTGGCTATAAGCGAAACATTGAACTGGTTGCAACATGTGACGAAAGTGTGCCAAAAGATATATCAAAGCCTGCATCCCCTGAAGCGGTTTAAAAATATATTTCCTTGGTCCCTGAAAAAAAAAAAAAACTCATTCAATCACTTTTGTTTCCAATTCTCGGATACTGCGATACAGTTTTTATTGATATCAATAACAAGCAAGGCATGAGACTGCAACGTGCCCAAAATGCATGCATCAGGTATGCATTTGACATATGACCATATGCCCACGTATCCCCATACTATAGACAATTATCGTGGTTACGACTGAATGACAGATGTAGACTCCATGCAACTACTTTGTTGTATCAAGTGCTTTCTGAAAACACTCCTTTTTACCTATCCACCAGATTTCGCTACCTTAGTTCCCTACACCTGTTCAATACCCAGTCAGGCTGTACGCTAGAAATTCCTATGCATCGAACTGCAACCTACAACAGATTGTTCACGATCACCTCCACGAGCTGGTGGAATGAACTCCCCAATGACATCAGGGAAGCTAAATCTAAGACAAAATTTAAAATCCTTTGCCAGCGTCATCTTCCAGTCTTTCTTAAGTGTGAATGGGATGCATGAATGAGAGTGAATATGGTTGTTTATTGTAATGTGTTCCTGTTTATACTTTAGTTATACTTTACTCACTTTAGTTAGTTTAGTTAGTGATACTTTAGTTGCTTTAGTTATATTTTAGGTTGTAAAGATTTCATATGTTTAAATTTTATGTAAAAATTATATTGCATATACATGAAGTGGTTAAGTGTAAGAAAGGGCCGGGAGCTCTAACTTCGCCACAATAAAGACGCTTTAATAATAATAATAATAATAATAATAATAATAATAAAAGATGCAATCAAGTGTATTATTTTACAATACATACGTAATAACATATTATGAAACATAATTTGGAGTTGGGGATGGAAGTCGGGGGTGGGGTTGTAGCCATTATAAAGGAAAATAAAAAGTGGCACAGTAGACAGTTGAGAATAACAAACCAGACTTAAAATGGCACACATGTTGGAAAAGGTTCGCCATCCCTGGAATAGACAGTATCTTCATTATATACTAGCAAGATATCCGTGCTTCACTACGGTTTTAAACTGAAAATTATTATTCAGAGGTTGTTATTCAAATGGTTTTAGGGGAATGTTTATTTATTTTCTGATCAAACATTCATTTGAACACCATACGGAAGAATTTGAATGTTTTAAACCCTATCTTATTTAACTTCTAGGATGTATAAGCGACCAGCCTGTGAAATTTTTATTTTGAATGTCGAACAGTTACGGAGGAATGAATACTTTTTTAAGTGGTGAATGTTTTTAAATATTTATTAACATCTAGGTTATAGAAGACCACCCTTCATTTAAAAAAGTTAAGTTTGTGCCTGAAACAGTTTTTGAGTGTCAACCACCATCTAAACCCCTCAGGAGAGAAATATTTTTAAGTATGCAGTATTTTACACCTAGGACATAAAAGAAGACCCTTCTCATAAAATTACAACTTTGTACGTCAAACGGTTTTGGAGGGATGAATAATTTTGTTTACGGAGCTAACCTCATTTAACACCTTAGGGGTGGAACATTAAAAATTGTTTCCTATTTCACACCTAGGATTAAAATATATACCGCTATTTGGAATTTTGTCATCATACGTTAAACCGTTTCGGAGGAAGGAATGAATATATTTGTTTTCGGATCTTGACCCCCATTGAACTCTCTGAGCGGTTAAATTTGTTTCAAACCTTCTGTTATTTAACACCTAGGATATCATTTGAAATTTTAACTTCATAATTCAAACGGTTTCATATAAATGCATATTTTTGTCATCATTCCTCACCCTCCCACCCAGTCAAAACCCCCTTAGGGATCTATTGTTTTAAGTCCACTTCTTATTTGTATCCTCATAAAAAGAATTCAACTCCTTTTACACCCCCTTAAGTTGATTCCAACCCCCCCTACCTCCCCTGCTGCAAAATACGTGTGTGTCTATTTTTAAAGGAGATTCCAAATACCAATTTTCTTGTCTGTAACATCCTTTGTTTTCGAAATATAAGTTTCCTCAAACCAAGAATTCAACTCATTTTTCAATTCATTTATCCCCCTCGCCTTAATTGGATTTTCTAAAAACAATAGAATACGTGTTTATTGTTAAAGGAGATTCACATCTGTAACATCTTTAGTATTTGATATATAAATATCCTCATAAAATTAATTGAATACTTTCCTCATTTCTTTTCTCCCACCCCATTGATAACATCCATGAACTTCCTGTGAAAGTTAACTTGTTGACCTGACCTTGTGGTTGGAACTGGTAGTTTAGAGGCTGTGCTTCTTATTGGTGTGTGTTGATCAGCAACTGCTGGTGGTAGCAAAGGTAGATGAATGGTGGAACCATTGGTTCTGTTTTTTGGAGGAGCTGAAGGAGTGTCCTGCAATAGAAAAGCAGGTTTTAAGTAATCATTGCTAATTTTTTTTTTTTCCTGTTTCCACTTGAAAATATTTGTTGGTATGAGTCAGAACTAGGTTACGTCCATCGTAGTTAGGCTGTAGAGGTGTTCTTCTGGTGTTGTCTTATGAAGACTTATTTACTGGTCATGAGAACTGAATGAACAAAAAAAGTTTGATATTCAGTTGGAAGTGGTTGAAGTGTCCTCATATGTTCTTTTAGTTTAAAAACAAAAGATAGAACATTGGTGATTAGTTGCTAGTTTAATGGTGCACTATTGAACTCGGGCATGATGTGAGAGCAGAGACCCATTAAGAAGTTATCAGTTATCTTTCTTGGTAGCTTGAGGACCCAGTTGTTTTGAGAGCTGTGCTTTCGAAGCCGACCAGTAGACGGTATGATCTATTGATTTTGTCGTTTGCTGCTGGATGATATGCTGTAGTCTTGATGTGGGTAATACCTAGAGTATTGCCTTCTGTGTTCGGTGGTGAAGATCTCTGGTACGTTGAAACAAGATTTCCTTGTGAATAATATTGCATAGGAGATGTTTTCCGCTGTGATATCTACCAATGGAACAGCCTCTGGCATTTTGAGAAATGGTCAGTTATCATGAGGAGATGATATAGATGTTGATTCCCATAGGAAACCTGAAATATTTGTCCTGAATGAGTAAATTTATAATACCAATAAAGTTGGTCCATTATTGGACATTATAAATTTTCCAGCTAACTCATTCCTGATTGCCAGCATTTTGCCCCAGTGTGCTAAGTTGGGCTTATCAGTTGGTAAACCAAAACAATAACAATAGTGAAGGGACAGGACAGGGATGGGAACTGCCTACATAAATCCTTAATGGCTGGCAACAACGTATTACTTAATTGATAGCCAGTGTTTTCCAAATTCATACGTTCCTCATCGCCAGATGTTTAATTCCAGGCTTGTGTCAATTTCATGCTTTCATATGTGTGTATACCTGTTATGTGACCCTCTCAGACTGATTCTGATGGTTCAGTCAGCTTCTGCTTCGAACGCTAGCGCTGTACCGCGCCCAGTGAGCCATATGGTGATGAATGAACATACCACTTCCACTTCTATTATAACGCCTACATTCAAACCTCGTTGTTTGAAAAGCCTTTCTCGTGAACAGTCGAAATTTTCTTCTGAAGACGCAGAGCAAAATTCTCTGTGAAACGTAAAGAATTTCATCTTATTTTCTTGACACGGCATAAACTCAAAGCCCTATATCATTTCTCTAAGATACGGGCCGTGAAAACATTAAAGCCAACATTAAAAACGTCTGTAGGGAGGATACTTTTAAGAAGGCTTCAAAATTCAGAAAATTAAGGAGAAAGAAATCTATTCTTCTTTATGCTTTCTGCTGAGATGCGGGGACCATAACATCATTCCTAACTGTGTGAAGCTGAAGCACACGTTAAGTACTTCGAAGGCCAGGAGAATATATCAACGCGCTAGCAAGGCTTTTGTGATTGAGAGAGTGCATTACACTCGTAAGGAACTGGACTCAATCTCCCGAGAGTTGTTTTGTTTGCACCTGCTGTTAAGCAACACTCTCTCACAGGAATTGTGGCTGTCTTTCGATCGCATTACTGTTACACAGGCTGAACACAAATTCAACCAGGTGTCATTCAGACAGAAATCTAAGTTCCTTCGACTAGCTCAGAAATAGGCGGTCTCTTGCACGAACCCAGATGCTACTAAACTGTCGTCAGTCTTTCCAAGAAATCCTTGGACGTGAACCAAACGGCAGTTCTAGCTAGGGGTCTTAATTTCGCTGTCGCACCCCCTAAAATTCCCACTGAGGAGTTAATTCCTTGCGTTGAGGCAGCCATCCACAAACTACCTGTGGATGAGGCTGAGGAGTTAAGACAGAAATGTGTGAGACTCATACGGTTCGCTGTTGTAACCACGCCAATTTAACAAGATGCGAGAGGAGAGCTCTGAAGGAACTTAAGAGATGATTCTGAACTGACCATTCTCTCAGCTGATAAGGGTAATGCGACGGTAGTTAGGTACACAGACGAGTATAAGAATAAGATCTCGGCTATATTGTCAGAGCCTGTTTACAGACTGAGCTCACGTGACCCTACCACTCGTGTGTCCAATGCTACCGTGAAGCTCTTAAGGCAATCTTCAATTCCAAAAGAGGAGGCTAAACATCTGTCCCTGGAGGACGCAGTGCCACCTTGGTTATATGGACTTCCTAAGATCCATAAAGTTGTTCCCCTCAGACCTATTGTTAGTGCGATAAGTTCTACGTTTGCTCTGGCAAAATACCTAAGCAAATTGCTTCAGCCACACATACAACCTACTGAATTTATATGTTAGGGACTCTCGGTATTTCATCAAGTTGTCAACCATAATCGTTCAACTGAATGCACTTTTAGTGAGTTTCAATATGGAGTTCTTGTTCACTAAAGTAATGATTGACTTGGTCATGTCTCTCATTGAACATCTGTTTCCTGAGGACATTACTAAGCTATTTTACCACTGCATGACTTTCAGCTATTCCTTGTGGGGTAGGAATTTTTACAAACAGATCGAACTTTTGCTCGTAGTGGTTAATTTCTTTATGCAGCATTTTGAGGGGGAGGCTACTGCTTCGGCGCCCGTCACACTGGTGATTTGGTAGAGGTTCTGTTTTTAAACCACCTAAATCAGCAACATCCTTCAATTAAATTCACTTTGGAGATTGAGTCGGATGGATGCCTTCCTTTCTTGGATGTTCTAGTAAGAAAGAAACCAGACGGCTCCTTAAGACTATCTTAAGCCTACCCACACGAATCGCTACTTTCATGCAAATTCTCATCTCTATCCAGCACAAAAAGCACAAAAATAAGGCATTCTCACGACGCTCACCAAGAGGGCGAGACGAATTTGTGAGCCATCAAATATCCTGGTGGAGATGGACGCACTCAGTCACGTTCAAGGGTAATGGTTACAGCGATTAGCAGATTCATAGAGCCCTGCATCTCAGAGAAATGACCAACCAAAGCTCACAGAAGGAAGAAGTAAAGGGCCGTACATGCCTTACATTCACAACACCACAGATTGAATTGCCAAGATCTTCCGCAAACACAATATAAAAACCATGTTTGGCACAGTCACTAAAATTGCCCACAGTCTGGGCAAAACCAAGAACAAATTGTCCCCACTTCTACATCCTGGGGTATACGAAATTCCCAGTACTTGCAGTAAGGTACACATTGGCCAAACATGCCTGTCCATTGATACTCGTATCAAGGAACATTGAGAGATAAGAATTTCATATTGGTCCATATTGAACTGAGATTACAATAAATTAACTATATATTTTGGTTCCACCTATTCAATACAGGAATATTTATGCGAGTTGCATCATATATCGTTTACAAATGGTTCTGGTTTCGTCTCCAGATTTGGTTCATCATCACCCGATAGTTTCGAAAGTGCAAGATACAAAAAACACAAAATCAATGCACAGACACATAACAAGAAGTAAAAAAAGACAAAAAAAAATCAATAGTTAAAAATAGTTGTTTGTGGTGAAAGTTCACATGGAGCTCTATATCCTATCAATATGATGCGTTAGGCTGCGGCATTAAAAATCTTTAAAATCTTGATGTGAAGATAAACAAATACAATCATAAATCTTACAAAACATGTGAAAGATAGATGAATCTGGGTCATTAAAACTTTAAAATACATATTGTGGTGGTGGTGTCTAATTATGTATTGGTGGGGTGGAATGAATTTGGCTATTAGATATTAGGCATAATTTAACGTATGGCAATAATAATAATAATAATAATAATAATAATAATAATAATAATAATATAAGATTGAGCGACTGGCAAGTGCTGCTGCAGAATGGTAACACGTAGTAAGCGTGCAGAAAGTTACACTTCAAATACAAAATGTGCATGAACAGGGGAAGCCGTACAATGGGATTGCGTAAGGTCCACTATCTTTCCAAACAACCAAAACATCCAGTTTACCGAGGTGGTCAGAGAACAAAGGGAAGGCAAATGTACACAAAGCCAATAATAAACTCACCACACAGCAAGTTTTAAACGCATAATAGAGGTCTAAAGATTTGCAAACTCCAGCCAGGAGTGTGGAGGACGAAGTAACTAAAACAGAATGACAAATTCATACCATAACGTAAGACAACCACCTCATAATAGCTTACATACTAGCTTGTCCACTCCAAACTCATTATTAGGAAACGAACCACTCATCGCAATAGTTATTAACAGAGCATGCAGGGAGCTAAAACTGGGATTATTCCACGAGGTGTTCTGTGGTAGGTACCAATTTAAGCAAAAAAGGAGACGCAGGAAAAAGAACAGACTCGCAATTGCAGAAAACAAAGGAACAAGAAAATATAGTTTTATGTAATAATAATAATTCAACAATTTTTACACCGAATAAAATTCTTTCCTAAAATGTTACCTTTTGAAACACTTGACAGGATTGCACAGTTTGATGCTCAATAGCTAGATATTTATCTAACACGAAAACACTGGTAAGAAAATTAATCTCTAAAGATATTCACTAGAATTTTGAACAGATGATTTGTTTCAGGGATAACGAATAGTCCAGTTCTCCTCATCTAAATCACTTGTCTATTCGTACTTTTTTTTTTTTCTTTTCTTTGGAAGAATGATAGTTTGGTTACAATAAGATTTTAGCTTAAAACGCTTACAGCTTCACATATTTAAAGGTAACACCTCAAGGCCACTTTACAAAGACAACCTCCAGGGTTGTAGATAAAAATTGACAATGACATAAGAATATTTTTTCGATCGATTACCTAAAAAAATGATGGTAGAAAATAGGTACAGGACGGGTGGGAAAAGGGACGGAAGGAGTCTGCCTCTTTGATTTCAAAAACTTTCCAAATAGCACCAAAGAAGAAGTGCATTAGTTCCCCTGAAGAAAGTCACATTTGTCTGTCCTGAAGAAAATGTCCACACGGAGAGTCTATCACACCGCACACAAGCAAAGAAACCAGTTTATACTATAAAACGGGGGCAACTCACTTATGGTGAGCCCACCGGCAACAAAATCAGCGGCATAGAGTTTTATTAATCACACCACGCCTGAAGGGCATAAATGTTAAGCAGTTGGAAATTTGACTTTTATAACATATCCAATATAATACTTGCTTACCCAGCTCAGCGTTGTGAAGTGTGCCTTCCAGATGGTTGGAAAAATAGCAAAATCTGGTCTCCCTCCACACAAGTCTGTCGCTTGAAACCTGACTGTCTCACTCAGCGCGAGGCACTCCTTTATAGGCAGCAAGGTAGAGAGGGCGAAAACATACTAAGATCTATGTAAGATGACGTAGAACGGGGGAGGGAGAGGCACAAAGTCAAGTACAGTATGCAATATGTCGGGCAAGCAGTCGGAATAGTTTGAGGAACATAAATCACAGGCCGGTGATAGTAATAGCAGCAGAACGGCGAAGATAGCAGAACGAGGCCAGAGAAAAGGTAGTCCATGAGTATAATATGTCCATAGAGAGCACATAACATTATAACTATTTGACTTGCTGCGAGGAAAATTGAAGTCAAACACCAAACTGTTGATTCTATAAAATGCTGGTTTCAGCAACAAATAACAATAATACTCGTCATTTGACGGTATCTTTAAGATCTATGTACAAGTAATTCTTGAGGTAGCGAGGTATTCAATGTGAAGGTCATATTTTACTGAACAATGGTTGTTGTTAGTCCCACTTGCCTTGCCTTAAATTCTATTCCACACCTAATTTGGCTCTTATTATTCTCATTAGATCTTTCTGGTTCCGCATCGAACTGGGACTAACAACAACCATTGTTCGGTAACACATGAACACCTTACCACCTCAAGAATTACTTGGACATAGATCTTAAAGATACCATCGAATGGACTGTGATTCTTATTTGTGGCTGAAACCTGCATTTTATATTAATCAACACTTTGTTGTTTAACTTCAATTTTCCTCGCAGCAAGTCAAATAGTTATATGTATTTTAAAGTTTCAATGACCCAGATTCATCTATCTTTCACATGTTTTGTAAGATTTATTATTGTATTTGTTTATCCTCACATCAATGTACCGTACCCAGGGGTAAATACCCTCTAGGACGATGCCTCCATTCCTGTATGAACATCCGACTAACTCAGGGTTGGGCAGAGAGTGGGTTGGTTGTCAATTGGGTCAGGATAAAAAGTCGAAGTTCTACACTAAAATATCAAACAATGACAGGAAATGGAGGTATAACACGAATGAGAAACAATCATAGGGGGTAAGATGGATTTATTAACAAATATCCCCGATCAAATCACACGAAAATAAATTGAATCAAGAAAAATAAAAATTTTGTAAAAGAAAAATAAACTCAAAGTGTAAAAATAATTCGAAATTAGAAACGTTAATTGAATAATTGTACAAATTTGACATTAAAAGAAAAACAAGTTCAACAAAGAACATTAATATAAATCAAGATTGAGTTTCTTCTTATAGTCCAATGTTTATGTTATATGGCAACAAGTGTACGCAAACACTGCCATGTGTTATTTCCGTATGGAGTTTCACACTATCGCATCCCAACGATACGGTTTCAAATTTAAGTTACTCCCGAGAGTCGTCAAACTATTTCCGTAAAATAAAAGTTACATAATAAGAAAAATTACGACGGAAAGAAAAATAATTAAGACGCACCGGACGCTATGTAAGGTATGCAAAATACTAGGGGCAAATCCTACACTATATTTACAGCAATTCAAATAATCAAACTAAACATATATGTACATCGGATATCGATTAAAGTCTTAAATGCTACACTGCTTCTAATGTGAATCCCGGTTCACTACAAAAGATCTAGACAGAACTAGATAAACCAACAATACTTCAGCACTCGGGCTGTTCCCTTTAAAAAAACAACGAGACAGGGTATACAATCATAAATAATAAGGTAAAACCATCCTGTAAGAGAAAAACATATAAATAATCCTTGATATCATGAAGAAAGCAATGGGCAACATTGCCTCCTTCTGCTGCGTTTGAGCGCTCAACAGCGCGGTCATCCGTCATGTACTTCCGGGTAGATTACGAGCTGTAAAGAAATATAGAACTCCACTACGCTAAAGATTGGATTTTGTCTCCCGTGGCCGCCGCAAGGAAATACTGTCTCTTTCACACATGCCGATAACACAGGCTAGGAATCTGCTTGCCATGAGATAACGCCCATCATCAACTACACGGAAACTCCCGTATATTCATTGCTTCTTAGCATGCTTGGGCCATTTAACAACATCAGACTCAATAGTCTGGAATTAACACTGTCCATTCTGATCACAATATACACTCAGAAGACACTAAGCAGGCACACACATCTGCATAATATTCTTTATCTTGTCAGGCATACCATCAGCCTGCACCAATACATTATAATTCAGCATGCAATTATTATCTCATTATTCCTCATGAATCCCACTGGCCTTTCCACATAATGAGACGCAGTTCGAGTCCTTGGCAGACCATCAGGCAAACAGAATCCAACTTAACTTCAAAGATCTTAATTTAACGACGACGTTCTGCAGCTCCTTCTGGCAGCTTCTGTAAAACCATGCATCATGCAAATAGCTATACCTGTCTCTCTGAATAACCGAAATAAAATGAATTGCTACGTGTTTGACATAATATAAAAATGAACCTGTCGATCTAGCCCTTCTAGCCTATATATTTAAGGAAAACTCGGAATATCCTACACTAAGTACTATATTTACAACAATAACTGATCCTATCAATCCCTCATTTTCCCAAACATCTACTCATAAATCAAAATGAAAATAAACATGCATTAATCTCGTATCCGAATCTATCATAGTAACAAAATTAAACAAACACATGCCGTCAGGCTTACTTTATATGAAAATTAAAATTCTATCTACACTGCCCTAGTACCTTAACATAACTTACATATCATGCTGTAAACAATACATGCGTCTTACTTTACATTCTACGTGACTCTCGGGAAACCAGGATAGCAGCTTACATCCCCACTGCTTTTGTGTTTACTCCATGTTAATCACAGCATTAACATGTGGGAATGCACTTCCTTCCTCTACAGGTGTATCCATCATCTTGCTGGAAAACAATTCACTGGAACACAGAAGACTATTATTGATAACCTCTTCACTGCTTAATGCTGCGAGCCGAGATACCCTTTCTTTTACCAGATCAGCTAACACACTGATTCACATATATATAACACACTTCACTTAAAGAGTAAAAACACAGTTTTTAAAGCAGCCCACGGTTCGGTACGGAAGTTCCACGCGAATACGTGCCCGTCGCGAAATAGTGAAACAATAGCACGTTTCCACTACACTTGTTACTCAGCGGTTACTGAACACCGTCTTTATCACTTGAAAGTAAACTCTGCCAAAATTGTACTATTTCAGTTACTCAAGCACAATAAATTATTGCGACTGCACAATTTACAGTATCAATGATAACCAGTTACTATTACTGAAATCACACAATTAGTGCATCCGCACTGTTCAAACTTCAACTACGGAATACAAAGTTATCACATCCGCACTGTTCAAACTTTTACTACAGAGTGACGCTCTCCAGAGCTAAGGGTTACTGAGGAGGCTTCGGTGACGCCCATAATGTTGGGGTTCCCGGGTGTCTGAACCAACCACCAATCAGAGAGTTCGTCATGTATGATGACATAATACTTATTGTAATATATTTACAAAACACAGCTCAAACACTAGCAAATCTCTTCCACCAATTTCTATAATACATTTCCAAATATATCTAACTTCAGAAACTGTGGAAAAACCGATCTCTTTCAGAAACTGACTTTATCCACAAAGCACGTTGGTCATCCTGGAATTAATATTTGGCGCGGTATAGCCTCCCGGTTTGCCAAATCCCTAAGTTCCCATTGGCTGAAATATCTTGCTTGGTCAGCATCTAATACACGTGTCGATCCTTGCCAGCGCTTGGGTACGCTATCCTTTCTCACGGTCATACGGAAATATGAAGCAACATCCATCGAACCACTGTCTTGCTCAACATCCGGTATCAGCTACCTTAGGATACGATGCTTTCACATATTAAACTGTAACTTTTCTGAATAAATTTCACATGTTTGGTCAAATAATATTCCAGTTATTATTATGGGCCGGTAGGATACGGCTCATCCCTCTCTTACCCAGGGAAAAAAATGAATATGGAGTATTTATTTTTTTCTTAATGTATTATTTGACTATTTATTAGCATCTGGATGTATACAATCTCTTTCCTTTAGTACTATTTGCCGTCTCGCAAATTTGTATTCTCTTCCCATAGTCTATCATTATCTTGGCGGATGTTGTAGTAGATATCAAGTAACGCGTGAAAACGTCGCTGCATGCCACCACACTGTTCACAATCTTCTTCTCCTGAATAATTGTCTCTTTCCATCTGCGCGAAGTTGACATTCTCCGTGTCTTCTTCCGGCTCATCTGCACCCACCATCACGGGTTCATCATTCGGGTTTTCCTCTTCTTCTCCATCATCTTCACTATCATCTTCTGCCATCTCTCCTTCTTCTTCTTCTTCTCCTTCTGGGATGTCATCTATTCTAATTTGACCTCTGGGATAGTAGAACTTGAGGTTTGAGGCATTGAAAACTTTCTCCGTAGATCCGTCTAAGCTACAAACTTTGTAGGAATTATTTCCATATACCTGAGTTACTTTATATGGACCTATATACAACTCAGCAAACTTCTGACAGAAGCGCGCTGACACATCTGAGCTCTGAGGACGTTTTACCAGCACAAGCTCACCAACCCGCAGTTGTCTGTGAAACCGCTTGTTTCTGCTTCTGCGTAGCCTCTTGTCTGCCTGAGCCTTTAATTTTTCTGCAGTCTCTCGTATGCATAATTCTGCAGACGGCCTTGGGTCACTTGGACATTGAATTTTCTCGTACCATGGACGCTGGGGGTATTCATTGAGATGAATAATACTGGGAATCTGTCCGGTACTTTCATGCTTGGTAGAATTAATGCTTTCCATAATAATTGGAACCACATCTGGCCATTTCCAGTGCTCTCTTGGTATGAAGATCCGACAGTACTTTGCTATCTCTCTCATAACTCATTCGCTCGGGTTAGACTCCGGATGTCTCACTGAACTCAACACGTCTTATCTCCATCCTATCGAGCTCCCTCTTGAAAGCAGGCGAGGTGAACTGTGGACCGTGATCACTTAATATGCTTTCTGGCTTACCCATTCTCGGAATGATCTTATTTGTAATCTGGTGTAGTGCGGATTTCGTGTTGGCCTTTTGTACTGGGCACAAAGTTACATACTTAGAAAATACATCCATGCATACTAGAATATATTTCACACCACGACGTCCTGCAGGTAACGCTCCAAAATAATCAATTGCGAACAGTTTCCTGGGCATTGTGGGCAATACAGCTCTTGGTTGCTGTTTTAATAGGAAAGTGTTAGGTTTGATACGCTGACATGTGTCACAGGTTCGCAAGACTTGTTGAATCATGCGCCTCATCCTTGGCCAAATAAAAGTTTCCTGTAACGTAGCTGTAACTTTCTCAATACCCGCGTGTCCAGTGGTATGATGCCCTAACCATATCAAGTCCATCTGGAACACTGGTGGAACAACAATACGAAATTTAGTGTGTTCTTCGTCAATAAATTTATGCAAAAGGTTATTGAAGTAGTGATATTGGGATGCCTTCTTTTGTGCCTCGATGAAACCTGGGGTGCCGGGTTCGAGTTCCTTATTAAAATAATCAATCAGTAATTTGGTTGGTCCGTAATTTTTCTGCTCTTGGCCTAAACTTGGTAATTTGTCTAAAATGTTTTGGTCCTCTTCGCCCAACATTGCCAAATTTACAGTAGCCTCAACTTCATCCGGGTTTCGACTGAGTGCGTCTGCCACGGTGTTCAATTTGTCTGGGCAGTGTTCTAGTGTCAGATCGAACTGTTGTACAAATAATGACCATCTGTACACCCTGTCGCTACCTACATTGGATTTTAGGATGAAAGTTAATGCCTTATGGTCCGTTCTAATGATGATCGGAAATCCATAAATATACTTCTTCCACTGACCTAGGGCAACTACTATAGACAGCATTTCTAGTTCCGTTGTAGTCCACTTTAACTCATGGTTACGTAACTTCCTGCTTGTGAATGCCAAATAAGTGATCCTGGGTTCGTTCTCTGGATTTTCCTGATACAGAACCGCTCCTATGCCCACATTTGAAGCGTCTGTTTGAATTATGAAAGGGCGGTCATATGCAGGATAGCCTAGCTTCACTGCTTTCGCCAGCATTTCTTTGGTCTTTCTAAAAGCCACATCTTGATCCTCTCCCCATTTCCATCTGTTATTCACCTTCAAAAGCTCCTGCAATGGTGCTACAGTGTCTGTATATGATTTACAGTGGTCCGAAAAGAATTGACAAAGTCCTAAAAACTGCCTGATATGCTTAATTTTGGTAGGTTTCGGAAAATTTTGTATTGCTGATATCTTCGCCGGATTAGGCTTGATTCCTTTTCCATCGATGACATGGCCCAAAAATAAGGTACTCCTACTACAAAAATGAGATTTCTCCAGATTTACCTTGAAATTGCAGCGATTAAGATCTGCCAAGAGTCGGTCAATTTTGTCCAAATGTTCCTCGATTGTTTTCGAACAAAAAATTATGTCATCGATATAGATGATAGTAAATGATTTTATGTCTGGACTTAAATTGTCTTCCAATGCACGGATAAGAGCGGAACTTGAGTTCTTCAACCCGAAAGGCAAACGTAAGAAGTGATAGGTCTGGTTGTTGAACATGAAACCAGTTAGCATACTAGATTCTGGATGTAATTCAATGTGATGAAATGATGAAGTTAAATCAACGGTGCCGAAGTACTCCATGCCTCCGAACCTCTTTAAAATATCCTTAGTTGCTGGTGCCTGCGTATACTCGGGGACTAGGCGCTTGTTAACCTCACGTGCGTCCAAACATACCCTAACAGAACCATTTGCTTTTGGAACAGCCAAGATCGGACTCAAAAATGGTGTGGGCGATTTGGTAATGACTCCATTCTTTTCCATATCATCTACCAATTCCTTCACCTGAGGGAATATCTTCTCGGGAATGGGATATGGTCTTTGTTTAAATGGCTCCCAGTTATTCACAATAATTTTGTACTTGTAGTTAGGTATTTTTCCTGGTTTTGATCCGAATACATTCTTATGTTGTTCTAAAATTTCTTTCATTTTCCCACGGGCTTCTTCGTTCACTGGTGCTTCCGCTAACTTCTCTGGCAACAATTTTGAAAATTTTTCATCCTCCTCGGCTTCTAAGTTTAACGTCATGGCCTCAAAATATTCTACGAGCTCATTACAATTTTCCACAAAATTTACTGGAAACTCAAAAGATTCTTCTTTTCCCTCGGTTACAGTTGCTGTCCAAATTCTTTCATCTCCAACATTCTCTTCAATCTGATCTAATCTCAACTCTTCACTAGAATTTTGTGTTTGGAAAATAATGTTATTGTTTCCCATGTCTATCACGGCATTGTATTCTCCAAGAAAATCTGCACCAAGAATTAAATTAAATTCCATCTTTGGTAAAATTACGCAGGGATGTGACATAGTTAAATTTCCAATTTGAATATCCAAAAGAGCCTGCTCCTTACACACAGCTGTCTTGTCCGGTACAATTCCCCTGACTTTCAATCTTGATATAGGAATAGTGAGTACCTTCATTCGTAATTTCAATTCATTAATTAATGCCTGAGATACCACACTAATCGACGCTCCAGTGTCCACCAAAGTTTTTACTCGTAAATGACCAGCTCTTAGTATATATTACAGGTAAGCGCTTTACAGAATTATAATTTTGTGATACTTCCTCTTCCAATAAATCCTCGGGTCTTACAATCCAACTGTCTACAGAGACTACGGTCCAACCATTATTGTTCCCATTGGTCAAATCCAGGCTATCTTCCTCATCATCTATTGTGCTTTTTTTTTGTTGTCCGTCCCTCGGCTCTTATAATTAGGAGCATTGGGATTCAACCTGTTTTCCTGTTGCTTTACACGGTATTCCCTGTACGCAACACTTTCAGCTCCATGACATTCTTCATTACCAGTAGCTTGTATGGCTCCTCTCCACCGGTCTTCCTCCTGCCTTTTTCCTCTCAACTCTTCAACGTACTGTCTTGACTCTTCTCTTCTTTGGTCACGGTTCTCCTGGTAATTGCCTCTTCCTCCTCTGGGGTTTCGCTCCTTCTCGTCCCAACGATAATATGGTCTTCTGGGTCCACCATAGTTTCTATACTTGTATCTATAGGTCCTCCCATTATTTCCGTTTGGATAGCTATATCCTCGCTGATTTAGGCTGTTACCTTGATAATTATTTCTTCGAAACTGGTCTCTTATGTCTCTCCGCTGCCAGTTACCATCCTGATGTACATCACTCCTGTTGGCTTGCTCATGTGTCGCTGTTTGAGTCCCTAAGCTTTGATACTCATTTCTCTTCCTTACTTTCGGTGGATTACTTCCTTCTTCCACCCCTACCGTATGAATAGCCTCAACATGCCTCAACCTTGGTTGGTTTTGACTTGATGTTAAGTCCAACTGTCTTAAAGTCAATTCCGCCTCTGCTGCAGTTTTGGCATTAGCTGCAATTAATGTCCTCTGCACTTCAAGAGGTAGTTGCCGAGAGATTGCTGCTATAATTTCGCTCTCGCTTGGGGGCATGTCTAAATCACGAAACTTGAGCATCTGAGAAATGAAAAAAGGAGAATACTTTGTTGGCGTCGTAGCCGGATATCTACGTGAATACAATTCCATCCTCAGTGATTGCTGCGTAGATACGTCCCAGAACTTTTTAAGAAATGCCTCCTTAAACTCCTCATATGTAGTAAATGTATAACGGAAAGCATTCGCCCATTCAGCCACGGTTTCGCCTAGAAATCTTTCTACTGTCCTTAATTTACGCTTTGGTGGTACCTTGTAATCTGCTAAGAAGTCATCCATTTCACGCAAGAAAGCTTTAGGTGTTCTCTCATCATTCCCTGTAAACTTCCGTGGTTTTTCTTCATTGCTCCTCATAATATTGTAAATAGGAACATTATGTGTTTCATTCGGAGTTGAACAGTGGACCTCCTGACGCGGTAACTGTAAAAGATCGCTCAACGCAACGTTATCGCTAACTTGACTGGGTGCCTTCTCTATAATAGTTTGTTGAACTGTACATTTCAATTTACTAAGTTCTTTGTCCGTACGTAAATCCAACAATTCTAATTTAATCCTTCATGTAGGCGATTTCCTTCTCAACAACCTCTATCTTCACTTGATTTTTCTGTGAAACTTCTGTCCACGTCTCCAGACTCGAACCAAGTACCTGTAGATCTTCCTTGTTCCTTTCCCTATCAGCCATTATCATGTCTTTGACTTCCTTGCCTGTCTCCGCGATGTCCTCCTTCATTTCCAATCGAATCTGAGTTTCTATTTCCTTCATTCTTTCCTCAGTCTCCTTTTGCTTCATCTTAAGTTTCAAATCAATTTTGTCTTCCGTTTTCTGCTGAGCTTCAGCAATTTGTTTACTGATGTCCACGGTGAACTCTTCCAACCTCGTCTCCGTGTCAATCCGTAACTTATCAATCGCGCCTCGCTGGAGTGTAATCTCTGCTGTAGCTTCTTCTACTGTATGCGATAAGTCTCCCAGCCGCTTATCTGTGCTAGTCATGTGTTCTGTCACCCGATCGGCGATTTCCTCAACAGAATCTCTAATCTTTTCAATTTGCGTCTGTGTTTTAAATTCTACTGTCTCTAGCTGTTTCTCTAATTTTCCCATGCCTTCTAAACAACATGTACGAACAAAGTCAATTTTCCCCTGTAACTCATTGGTCGCCACCTTGAGTTGCTCCTCAGTTTTCTCCGCCGCCTGTGTTAATTGTTCCTCAGTCCTATCTGCAGCCTGCTTAAGTAACTGTCTAGTCTCTCTGGACTGTTCTTCGCTTTTTTCCACAACCTGTTTTAACTGTTCGTCAGTCCTGTCTGCAGCTTGTTTAAATTGTTCATCAGTCCTATCTGCAGCTTGTTTAAATTGTTCCCTAGTTTCTTCCATTGACCTATCCGCCGCTTGTTTAAATTGCTCCTCCAACTTACTCGAAAGTTCATTCATACGCTCCTGCTCCCTTCTGTCCATCTCCGCCATACGCTCCTGCTCCCTTCTGTCCATCTCCGCCAACAACTCCTCTATCGTCATCGCCATACCAAATACGTATTCGAGAAAACGCAGGGATGCTCGCCACTACCTAGTATCCTATACCGTATCTTGTGTACTCCATACGAAAACTATTTATTTTACTGAAAAGCTTCTATGATTTACGTTAATCATATACCAAGAAAACATGGCCTCAAAATTCGCCATATCGAAGCTTCCTATGATTTGGGATATTTATTTTCTGCCGCGCACAACAAACAAACGCGTTATCATAACTTTAAAAAGAAATTACAAATATTGTGGCCCCAAATTCTTTTAATCCAAACTATTAATTTTCCTGTCTTTTGGGCTCTAATCTAAGTACTAGACAACAGTACTGGACCATATTTACGACAAATACCTCCGACTCCAGACTAATATTCCAGCATAGGTTTATCAGTCTTGAATCATCGCCATTCATTGTAAATATCATCACCATTTTCTTAAGACTGAGGCGATCTTAAGTTCCTAGCCTTACTCTAAATCAAATAAAATTATCATTACTGGCAATTGAAATTTGATCTGCACACAAATTCCAGGCTATGTCAAGATCAACACATGTCTGAAGGACACGACATCGACCACTTTACCTCATTAGAGAAATGTTTTTATAGTTCTCTGACTCAAATAGCGTTCCTTTATTACTACGACACGCCTTACTTATCGGCCATATGTTTCTCATTCTTCCAAACATGATTTACATCAAACTTTTTGCCGATGTTCCTAACGTAATGCATTTAGATTTTACTCTATTTTCTAAACACACGATTTCCGATGAAATCTTGCCCTTTCATGTCCACCTACTATCATTCGTAGTACTGAACATGGGACTCTAGACTCAAGTTGTCTGAACGTTAGGTTGCCAGATTCCTAAGTTGCGCCTATGGTTCGAAATTACCTATCTACCTTTCTTAAATTTAATCATTATCTGGATACCAATTATTGGTCTCTTCCAGCTTTCGAACCATGATCCTAATCCTATCTAGCCTTCGGAATAGCTTGTCAAATCACATTCACTCTCGCAAATCTCAATTTGACCTGCCCAAGTTTGTAAGAACAACCTAGACATCTTTGGGTAACACAAAAATACTCCCAGCGGGATACGAACATACGCCAAAGTGTCTATTTGCCCTTAGTTGCGGCGCCACATATATATGTACCGTACCCAGGGGTAAATACCCTCTAGGACGATGCCTCCATTCCTGTATGAACATCCGACTAACTCAGGGTTGGGCAGAGAGTGGGTTGGTTGTCGATTGGGTCAGGATAAAAAGTCGAAGTTCTACACTAAAATATCAAACAATGACAGGAAATGGAGGTATAACACGAATGAGAAACAATCATAGGGGGTAAGATGGATTTATTAACAAATATCCCCGATCAAATCACACGAAAATAAATTGAATCAAGAAAAATAAAAATTTTGTAAAAGAAAAATAAACTCAAAGTGTAAAAATAATTCGAAATTAGAAACGTTAATTGAATAATTGTACAAATTTGACATTAAAAGAAAAACAAGTTCAACAAAGAACATTAATATAAATCAAGATTGAGTTTCTTCTTATAGTCCAATGTTTATGTTATATGGCAACAAGTGTACGCAAACACTGCCATGTGTTATTTCCGTATGGAGTTTCACACTATCGCATCCCAACGATACGGTTTCAAATTTAAGTTACTCCCGAGAGTCGTCAAACTATTTCCGTAAAATAAAAGTTACATAATAAGAAAAATTACGACGGAAAGAAAAATAATTAAGACGCACCGGACGCTATGTAAGGTATGCAAAATACTAGGGGCAAATCCTACACTATATTTACAGCAATTCAAATAATCAAACTAAACATATATGTACATCGGATATCGATTAAAGTCTTAAATGCTACACTGCTTCTAATGTGAATCCCGGTTCACTACAAAAGATCTAGACAGAACTAGATAAACCAACAATACTTCAGCACTCGGGCTGTTCCCTTAAAAAAAACAACGAGACAGGGTATACAATCATAAATAATAAGGTAAAACCATCCTGTAAGAGAAAAACATATAAATAATCCTTGATATCATGAAGAAAGCAATGGGCAATATTGCCTCCTTCTGCTGCGTTTGAGCGCTCAACAGCGCGGTCATCCGTCATGTACTTCCGGGTAGATTACGAGCTGTAAAGAAATATAGAACTCCACTACGCTAAAGATTGGATTTTGTCTCCCGTGGCCACCGCAAGGAAATACTGTCTCTTTCACACATGCCGATAACACAGGCCAGGAATATGCTTGCCATGAGATAACGCCCATCATCAACTACACGGAAACTCCCGTATATTCATTGCTTCTTAGCATGCTTGGGCCATTTAACAACATCAGACTCAATAGTCTGGAATTAACACTGTCCATTCTGATCACAATATACACTCAGAAGACACTAAGCAGGCACACACATCTGCATAATATTCTTTATCTTGTCAGGCATACCATCAGCCTGCACCAATACATTATAATTCAGCATGCAATTATTATCTCATTATTCCTCATGAATCCCACTGGCCTTTCCACATAATGAGACGCAGTTCGAGTCCTTGGCAGACCATCAGGCAAACAGAATCCAACTTAACTTCAAAGATCTTAATTTAACGACGACGTTCTGCAGCTCCTTCTGGCAGCTTCTGTAAAACCATGCATCATGCAAAATAGCTATACCTGTCTCTCTGAATAACCGAAATAAAATGAATTGCTACGTGTTTGACGTAATATAAAAATGAACCTGTCGATCTAGCCCTTCTAGCCTATATATTTAAGGAAAACTCGGAATATCCTACACTAAGTACTATATTTACAACAATAACTGATCCTATCAATCCCTCATTTTCCCAAACATCTACTCATAAATCAAAATGAAAATAAACATGCATTAATCTCGTATCCGAATCTATCATAGTAACAAAATTAAACAAACACATGCCGTCAGGCTTACTTTATATGAAAATTAAAATTCTATCTACACTGCCCTAGTACCTTAACATAACTTACATATCATGCTGTAAACAATACATGCGTCTTACTTTACATTCTACGTGACTCTCGGGAAACCAGGATAGCAGCTTACATCCCCACTGCTTTTGTGTTTACTCCATGTTAATCACAGCATTAACATGTGGGAATGCACTTCCTTCCTCTACAGGTGTATCCATCATCTTGCTGGAAAACAATTCACTGGAACACAGAAGACTATTATTGATAACCTCTTCACTGCTTAATGCTGCGAGCCGAGATACCCTTTCTTTTACCAGATCAGCTAACACACTGATTCACATATATATAACACACTTCACTTAAAGGGTAAAAACACAGTTTTTAAAGCAGCCCACGGTTCGGTACGGAAGTTCCACGCGAATACGTGCCCGTCGCGAAATAGTGAAACAATAGCACGTTTCCACTACACTTGTTACTCAGCGGTTACTGAACACCGTCTTTATCACTTGAAAGTAAACTCTGCCAAAATTGTACTATTTCAGTTACTCAAGCACAATAAATTATTGCGACTGCACAATTTACAGTATCAATGATAACCAGTTACTATTACTGAAATCACACAATTAGTGCATCCGCACTGTTCAAACTTCAACTACGGAATACAAAGTTATCACATCCGCACTGTTCAAACTTTTACTACAGAGTGACGCTCTCCAGAGCTAAGGGTTACTGAGGAGGCTTCGGTGACGCCCATAATGTTGGGGTTCCCGGGTGTCTGAACCAACCACCAATCAGAGAGTTCGTCATGTATGATGACATAATACTTATTGTAATATATTTACAAAACACAGCTCAAACACTAGCAAATCTCTTCCACCAATTTCTATAATACATTTCCAAATATATCTAACTTCAGAAACTGTGGAAAAACCGATCTCTTTCAGAAACTGACTTTATCCACAAAGCACGTTGGTCATCCTGGAATTAATATTTGGCGCGGTATAGCCTCCCGGTTTGCCAAATCCCTAAGTTCCCATTGGCTGAAATATCTTGCTTGGTCAGCATCTAATACACGTGTCGATCCTTGCCAGCGCTTGGGTACGCTATCCTTTCTCACGGTCATACGGAAATATGAAGCAACATCCATCGAACCACTGTCTTGCTCAACATCCGGTATCAGCTACCTTAGGATACGATGCTTTCACATATTAAACTGTAACTTTTCTGAATAAATTTCACATGTTTGGTCAAATAATATTCCAGTTATTATTATGGGCCGGTAGGATACGGCTCGTCAAGATTTTAAAGATTTTTTTAAAGCCCCAGCCTTACGCATCATATTGATATGATATACAGCTCCGTGCGAACTTTCAACACAAACAATTACATTAGCCTGCAAAATAAAACTTTTTTTGTGCGGTAAAAACGAAACTAGGTGGGTTTTATGAATTTCTTAACGCAGAATTCGAGAATAACATTAGTTTTGGCGGATCACGTCTGGTTTGGCGGCAATTTTACAAAATATTATTTTGTTCTTACGTAAAATTATTGATACTTAGTATTGTTTAAATTTGATGTATTAATGTAAATTTCAGCTTGCAAAACGTAATCATATTTTTCATGCAATGAATACACATAAATGCTGCTTTGTAAGCAAGTAGATAGTATGTATTATATTTTTAATGTATATTGAAATTCGTGAAACTGAAGCATAAAGCGCCTATTTAGTTTCGACTGTACAGTTTTTTTAAATTAATATAACCGTACCTTGAATAAAAATTACATGGTTAAACATAGCCTTACTTACATTATGTGCAGGTTAGATTCACACCTCCGTCTTTTCCCGTTTTCCGTGGAATTTCCGGGTTTTTGAAGTTCTTGAATGATCTCTAGAAGGGTCGTCTCGTGCAATCGACCAACAGTAATCAGCCATCACATTCACATCCCAACGTCCCTGATAGTGTCGTTCTGCATCTTTGAGATCCTGGTGAAACCTTTCACCTTGTTCTTCACTGACAGCTCCTAAATTTAGAGGGAAATAATCCAGATGCGAAGCTAAGAAATGAAGCTTGAGGCTCATATTACAACCGAGTTCCTTAAACTTTACCAACATTTTCCTTACAATTTCTTTGTATTGAGGGTCCTTAATGTTGCCAAGGAATTTAGTCACTACATCTTTGAATGCGTTCCATGCCTCTTTCTCAATTTTGGTCATCGTGTCTGTGAAAATTTTATCCATCTGTTTACGAATCTGTGGTCCATCAAATACGCCTTCTTTGATTTTTGCATCTAATAATGAGGGAAATTTAGTGGATAAATATTGGAAGCATAGGCTACTTTTATCTAATGCCTCAACATACAGTTTCATCAATCCAAATTTGATGTGCAAGGGTGGAAGTAGAATTTTTTCACGGTCAATAAGACTTACATTCAAGACATTTTTGGATTCTGGTTGTAGTTGTTTCCTTTCTGTCCAATTCACTGTATCCCAATGTTTATCCCATGCCCTGCTATCCCATTCGCATAGGAAACAGGGAAATTTTGTATAGCCTTTTTGTTTTCCCAGCAACAATCCAATGATCTTCAAATCACCGCAAATTTGCCACCCATGCTCATGATATTTAATTTTTTCAAGCACCAACTTTAAGGTCTCGTATGTTTCAGACATTTTTGTGGAGTGTGCAAGTGGACGGATGCCAGAACATTTGTATTATGAAGCAAAACAGCCTTTAAACTTATTTTGGAAGAGTCAATAAAAACATGCCAGTTACTAGGATCATACTCTTTCTCTCCCAATCGACGTAGAAGATTTGAAACATCTGTTCGAAATAAAAGTTCATCTTCTTGAGTATAATACTTTCGGACTGTTATCTTTGAAATTAAACTGCTTTATCAGTCCATCATAAACATTGCATAAGGGCTGGGGCTTTTAACACATCTGATTATTCAAGTGGTCTAAGATGAAAGACAAACTCTCAACTGTCTTATCTTCAGTCCTACATAGCTCGCGGTCTATTGCGTATCTGGGGGAGTTTGTTATGAATTTACAAAATGAAAATTTAGACAGCAATAAACCTATAATAAAATGCAAACTATAACAAATCAAATCACATAATTGTATTCTAAAAAAAGTTGCGCGAGAACATCTCTCAACATTACATCTTACAAATTCATGCAGATACTAAAACACCGAATTGCGTCAAAACTAGAAGTGATAGGGAAAAAAATAGCATCATTTTCGGAATCAGGGCAACGATTTCCATAAGAATTACATATTTTCTATTTTACCGCAAAATCATGTTGACTAGTGTTATTTTTAACTATTCATTTTTTGTATTTTTTGCTTCTTGTTATGTGTCTGTGCATTGATTTTTTTTTGTTTTTTCTTTTGTTTTTGTATATTGCACTTTTTGAAACTATCGGCTGATGATGATGCAGATCTGGAGTCGAAACCAGTATCATTTGTAAACCATATGTGATGTAACTCGCATAAATATTCTTGTATTGAATAGGTGGAACCAAAATAAATACTTAATTTATTCAAGGAACATGAATGGAATATTCGTCTCAACCAGCCAGGAAAATCAGCAATAGCTGAGCACGCTCTGTCATCGTTTCACGATGTCGTGTTCCATGATGTTCGAACTCTTACTCACACTAGACACTACAGGTCCAGGATTATACGAGAAGCTGTAGAAATACCAATATAAATGGTCCATTATTGGACATTATAAATTTTCCAGCTAACTCATTCCTGGTTACCAGCATTTCGCCCCAGTTGCTAAGTTGGGTTCATCAGTTGGTAAATAACACACCCACCAAGATGCATGGCTAGTGCATACCGTGGAGGCCACTGCGTAGGCTACTTGCAGCCACCGGCAGTGCCAATGCACTATGAGAGAATTTGTCTCATTACCAAAAATTGATGCCTGCCTGGCCATAAGATGACATAGATGTGGAAATATGTAGAAATCCTAACAATTTCAACAGGGACACTGGCTATCAATTTAGTAATAAGTGGTTGCTAGCCATTAAGGATTTACGTAGGTAGTTCGCTTCCCTGTCCCCGTCCCTTCACTATTGTTAATTTGTTTCGGTGTTTTCCAAATTTGTACATTCCTCATCGCCAGATGTTTCATTCCAGGCTTGTCAATATCATACTTTCATATGTGCGTACACCTGTTATGTTATGTGACCTTCTCAGACTGATTCTGATGGTTCCGTCAGCTTCCGCTTCGAACGCTGGCGCTGTACCGCGTCCGGTGAGGCATCTGGTGATTAATGAACGTACCACTTCCACTTCTATTATAACGTCTACATTCAAACCTGATTGTTTGAGAAGCCTTTCTCGTGAGCAGTCGAGATTTTCTTCTGAAGACTCAGAGCAAAGTTCTCTGAGAAACGTGAACGGCATAAGCCCAAAAGCCTATATCACTGTTGTGCCTCTAGCATTCGGTCTGCAAGCCTCTGGAAATAAACCATAAGCAGCTCCACGATAGTCTATTTGCAACTTGCTTTGTGATGGAGTCTAACCATCGTCATCTCCATGGCAAAATCCATTATTCTCCTAGGTAACATATCCTCTATTCACCCCACCGAAGCCGGTCTATACATTCCATTTCATCCTTAAAGAGTTCATTCGTAACTTTGCCGTAGTCTACTGATTTCAAGTAACCTCCTGCCGTTATTGCTACCTTTTTGTACCAGCAGTTGTTCTCACTACTTTCTTGTCTGCTAATTGTAACTATTGAATAAGATATCGTGAGTCTGCCCAGTTTTCACTCCTTGCAGAGAAGTTGGTGTGACATTGAGATCTTACAGTGAAATGTTGTACTTCTGATTTGTCTGACATAACGAGGTAATATTGCAACTATAAATGACAAAACAGATTGAGGTGGAATGAATAATTGAAAATGGATGAACATCATAACTATAGAAAAATATTTTCTTTAGTTTAAAATATTCCCAA
This sequence comes from Anabrus simplex, assembly GCF_040414725.1. Lineage (NCBI taxonomy): Eukaryota > Metazoa > Arthropoda > Insecta > Orthoptera > Tettigoniidae > Anabrus > Anabrus simplex. The sequence continues at coordinate 50,081,129 of NC_090271.1, forward strand.
TTTTTTTAACTTTGTGGTTCAAATAATATTGCTTTCATTCAATATATATTAAGTAAGCTTTAGAATAATGAGGAAATAGTGTATTATCTACATGTATAAGAGTGGGCTTGTGGATTTTGATGTTCATTGGTACAGTTTCATATTTTCTGCAGTTATCATCCAATTTTCCAATCATCTGAATCCTTTTCCCAGCCTCCATCCACTTTGATATCCTTCCCTCTTCCATCTCTTAACATGTCCAAACCATCCGTTAATTTCTCTCTGTTCTGTTGGAAAGCTTTTCTACTCTGATTTCCTTCCTAACATCCTCATATTTTACTCTGTCCATTCTTGTCTTTCCTATCATACTAAAAATTTTATCTCATTGGTCTGGATTTTACTCTCCTCTCTCTTTGCCAATGTCCAGTTCTTTGTTGCACTTGTCAGTATGGGTCAATAATGCATCTTATAACATCACTTCTGTGTAAGGTTAGTATATAACAGGTTGCTCAGAATCAAGCATTTCTGCATTTGGAGGGTTTTGGCTACGCTCTGTTATGACGTCAGCCAGTTACCCACCGCCAAGATTACTAACCTTGACCGCCAGCCTCGCTAAAAGTCTGTGCAGTAATACTGTATGTGAATAGTGTGCGAGTTTAATATGTGCCAGTGAGTTGCAGTTTTGATTTTATAGTTTCATGGTGCTTTCTATGATTAGTCCTTGTGGTGAATAGCTGCTTTCTTATGCCAGTGTTATTTTGTGTTTTACTTGAACTGTTTCGTCTCAGGTTGCATACAAACATGCCTGGTATGAGGTGGACAGTTTCTGTGTACAATAACAGCTGGGTGAAAAAAGGAAAGATCCTGCCAAAAGTCATATCAAATACTTCAGTTTCCCAAAAAATGAGGAACTAAGGAAAAAGTGGATCCAAAGATGTAGGCATGGTGGAAAGTGGAACGCAGGTTTGTGCCGGGTGTGTTCCGAACATTTTTCTGATAGCGATTTTGAAAGGGATCTAAAGGGTGAATTGTTAGGGCTTCCTCCCAAATGTGTGCTTAACAAAGACTCTGTTCCCCCTGGAAATTTGGGTGTTGCGTAGCATCGAACAAGTGTCACATGATAGATTAAGAAGGAAGAAAAGGAGGAGCAATAGAAAAATGGCTGACGAATTGTTAAAAAGATTCAGAACATGACATGACTGTTGCAAGTTCACCATCTCCTCCAGCCACTCCACGTACCCAGGTCTGTGGCACTGATTGAAGAAATTGAAAAAACGGATGATGAAAGAAAAACTAACGATGTCACATTTATGAGACAAGAACTGCATTCTCCTCTGCCTGGATTTTCAACGCTGGAAAAATGGCCAAAATTGACATGCGAAATGGAAGAAGTGGAATCCTGGGAGATATTCTTCTTATGATGAAGATTGCTGCTGCCTCGTATCCTCGTATAAAGGCCACGAGAATATTGCTGTCCTCCAATTTGACGAAATGCGCATTAAAAGTGCTTTCGAATATATCACCCTGAAGGATGAAATTATAGGCCTCTGTTAACAGTTGCAAGCTGTGATGGTGAAAGGACTGTTCAAGAATTGGAAGCAAGAAATTTACGCCAATTTCGATAAAATGACAGAAGACATACAAGACAATTTGGTTTTTCATCTTTCGGAAATAGGGTACAAAGTAATGGCATGCATCTGTGACACAGGCACAGCAAATCAAGTCTTGTGGAATGCATATGGAATCAATGAAAGAAAAACATGGTTTTTGAACGCATGGATGTCAGAAAAAGTGTACTCTTTGCAGATACCCCTAACCTGTTGAAACTAATAAGGAACTGGTTTCTCAACACTGGCTTCGAATTTTCTGATGATAAAGTTGTCTCGAAGGAACCTGTGGAAGCTCTGGTTAAGAATGACAGCCACAAAATTAAAGCATGCCACAAAATTGATGTCATGTCATCTAAACTGTTGGGGCACAGAAAGGATTAATGTAAGAAAAGCTGCAGAATTAATGTTGCACAGTGTAGCTACAGCGTTGCATCATTTCATATTAGGCGATGGTGCAACTGCTGCTGAAAGCATGAGTGAATTCATTGAAACTGTTGATAGTTGGTATGATCTCATGAATTCCTACAGTCTGGCAATTTCTAAAGTCCATAACAAAAATGGGTATGGTCTTCAGTTAAAACAACAAGACATAGTTTTAGATAAAATAACAGTATGACCTGCAAGGAGAAAAAAGTTAAGCAAGTGTTCCAGAAAGCTATCCTTGTGACTATCTCCTACTTGAAATATGTGATCTCAGAAGTTCAGAATCTAGGAATGAAGTACATTTTAACCACGGACTGAACCAAAATTCACTCGAGAATTTGTTTTCCCAGATCCGTTCTCGAGGAGGATTTCTTTTTTTGCTAGCGGCTTTACGTCGCACCGACACAGATAGGTCTTATGGCGACGACAAGGAGGATTATACGACCACCCTACAACCCTGAACGCTCCTTATCAGGTTCGGATGATTCTCAGAAATAATGCCGGTAAAATTGAGAAACACAAGAACACGCAAACAGAAACCTTGGATGAATATCTCTCATTACAAACTCTGGGGAAGTGCGGAATAATGTGTTAATAACATGTCATGAATTAGAATATTCTCCTGCTGAAAGCTACACAGTTCAAAAAAATTAGGGGAACATGTTTTTGAACGCATGCCATGCTCCACAAAACAATACCTCACACCCAGGTATATTACCAACTGAACCTTTATTCATTATTGTTGAAGTATACAAAAGAACATCGATGGAGTTGCGTTCATTTTCAGAACACAAATGGAAATGTCCGAATAGGGGCGAAAACAAAGTGATAACAGTCCTCCAAGGTGGATTTTTATCACAGTTGGAGAACTTGAGTATGGTGTATGTCCTCCACGAGCATTTATCACTGCTTGGCAGCTACGTGGCGTGCTCCGTGTAAGTTGACAGAGGTCACGTTGCGGTATCAGGTCCCATTCTTCAATGAGAGCCTGTTCGAGGTCTTCGAGAGTCTGTGGTGGAACGGGACACCCACGAACACTTCTGTCAAGCCTATCCCACACATGCTCGATGGGATTAAGGTCGGAACTCACTGCTGACCATTCGATCTCTTGAATGTCCAGTTCTCGCAAGACAGCTCTGGTGATGCGCGCTACATGAGCCCTGTCATTGTCGTGCATGAGTACGAATTCAGAGCCAGCACCATATACAGCAACCAACACATGCTGTAGCAGTATCTGCTCAATGTACCCCGCAGCGGTAAGATTACCATGGGCGACGACAAGATCCGTACGGACATCAATATTGATGCCACCCACACCGTTACAGAATCTTGTCTGAATCGGTCGCCTTCCTGGACAACATTTGGCATGTACTGTTCACCACAGCGTCTCCATACATGTTGGCGTCCATCACGCTGTGTCAGGGGAAATCTGGACTCGTCTGTGAACAACACCGGTCTCCATTGGCGAAGTTACCAGTTGATGTGGGTACGGTCAAACATAACGTGAGCTGCGCGATGTTGCTGCGTTAAACAGGGCACTTGAACAGGATGTCTGGGTCGTAAGGACACTTCTCTTAACCTGTTCCTTATGGTCTGGTCAGACACCGTGACTCCAGTGACCCTCCTGAGGTCTTGTTGCAGTTCTCTGGCAGTTGCTGAACGATGCCGCAATGCACAGATGGTCAGATATCGGTCATTCTGTGGGGTTTTCATGCGGCCACTACCTTGTCCAACCCTTCTTGTGAACTGGCCTGTCTCATTGTAGTGATTCCACAAGCATTGAATAACTGACGGAGAGACATTGAGATCCACAGCAACACGACGAAAAGTCCATCCTTCCTGTATCAAAGTGACTGCCCTTGCGACTGGAATCTCATTAAGATGTCTCATGGGATGTGCTGGTTTACATACAACGTGCTTAAATGACCGTAGTATCTCGCAACGAGACACGGATGCATCACTATTCACTTTGTTTTGAGGGGTCACCTGACAGTTTAATGCATGGAGTATAACTTCGATTTGACATACCCTGTGTAGCTAAGGTCTCAAGGTAAGCTGTACAACTATTTGAATCCCATCTACCAAATTAACGTTCACATACTAGACGTTATAAAACATGTTCCCCTAATTTTTTTTTAACTGTGTATTTTGAAGAAGGCAAATATGATACAGTTCCGACATTTGCCGGCGAAACTGACACTGAAATGGAGGTCGAAAGTTTGAATTACATTGCAGGTTGGATGGCTAAAAAACACTAAAGCACTCATCCACTCAAACAGACATAGGAGGAACATACGACAGTACATATTGTTCGGGGTCCTGGGTTCGAAGTCTGTCATACGGTGGTCTTACAGAGCTGACAGCTGAGTGGTCACAAACTGTACGAAATATGGAGAAACATTTCTGTTCTTACATGGACTTACAGTCCGAAGAGGGTTGGGATTAATACAGGACCTAGTTTCTTTAATGTGTGCAAGTGATCTTAATTTAATTAGTGATCTGGTCGTCACGTTTATGAAAATGAGGACATATGCTCGTATAAAATTTTTAAACGAACGTGAGGAGAAAGGGAAAAGTAGAAGCAAATGTGTCAGTGTTATGGAGGGGAAAATCAAGAAGATAAAGAAAATTAAGACATTTACCAGTTAATATTCACTTGATCATAATAGAACTGTTTATTCGTTCTTTTGTCGCTTGCTTGTTTATTGGTCATGTTTAATCCTCAATTTTGTTAACTCAGAATACTTTATTGGATTTCAGTAGCGTAGTGTGGCCACTAAAATCCTATTAGCCATAACCATGGTCTTGTAACATGATTAGTTCTTGTATTGTACATTGTGTTCATTATCTACTATTTACAAAGTCATTTTGAGCAGGTATAGGGGACACATGAGCTAATAATTGTTTGGTTAAAACATATCACAATCACTAAATTCCTTTGGAAAGCACTCCCGTGATCAGAGAGCAGGTATCTGTGTGACGTCGCTCAAATAGCCAATGACCGCAAGCCAACCATTGTGGGTAAGCTGTTATATACTAACCTTGACTTCTATGCACTTCCTGCATACGTACTTTATATTCGTGTTGAGAGCTTGGCAACCCCTTTGGACAACAAGCATCATCTTGGAAAATAAGGCATTGTTAATTGGATTCACTGATTGTTTAGGATCCATGGTCATTTTTCAACATCATTTTAGATTCATCCCTCCATATAGGGTTATCAGGAAGGGCATCCGGCTGTAAAACAGGTCCAAATTCACATGTGCAACACAGTTCGCACCCGCGACCCCACAGGTGTGGGAAAAGCGGTAGAAAAAGATGATTCATTTTAGATTCTAGTCAGTGGATATATTTTGAAGTTTTAATTATCAACTCATTGCACCTCGTACCATTAGGGGCCAATGACCTAGCTGTTGGCCTCTTTAAACAATAATCATCATCATCATCAATTATAATAACTGCCGAACGTCTACTTGGTAATCACTCCAAGAAGGTGACCATTGCATCAGTCTGGTGTATCTTAAAACCAGAGTGTTTCGGGGATATAAGGTCGTGTTACAACCATCGTAGGCTGACACGTTTCAGTCTTGTTACCAAGATCGTATCCAGAGCAGTAAGAATAAAGAATGACATTAATTAATGGCAATTGTTGCTTCTTAATAACTAGACTAAAGATAGAAAAACATCGTTAGGATTAATAAGGCTGTGGATTACGAAATGAAATTCGACGCCATTACTTTAGAGTGGTGGTATATTGAATACGAAAAGGAACACTTTTAATACAATGAATCCGTCTGAACAAGTGTCTGACGCGAACTGAACTGAACAAAAGATGGCTGTTCCATATTCAGAAACATCCAATGCTTGACCTTGGGCAATTCTTTTGTGAGCACATCTGCTGGCATCTCTTCTGTCACAAAATACTTCAGGTTGATTTCCTCTGCAGGGAGTATGCTTTGTGCATTAGTGGAACACAGGATTCTCGACCAATTTCTGTGCTTCTTGATTGTCATTGTGGAGATTGACAGCTGGCAGTAGACTTTTACCAATCTCCTCGGACAGTCGTTGCAGGTGTATTGCCTCCTTCAAGGCATCACTGAGAGCCATATACTCAGACTCTGTAGATGAAAGCGCAACCGTGTGCTGTTTTCTTGACTCCCAGGAAACAGGACCTGCACTCGTGGTGAAGGCGTATCCAGTGCAGGATGTCCTGTCGTCAATACAGGCAGCGCAGTCAGAGTCGACGTAACCAGCTAGACTGCCCGCTCTCGCTGTGAAGGTAATGCCGCAGTCAGAGTCGACGTAACCAGCTAGACTGCCCGCTCTCGCTGTGAAGGTAATGCCTAAGTCCAGTGCTCGCTTCAGTTAATGTAGTACATGTTTTGCAGCCTGCCAATGGCTGGCACAAAACAGTTATTGAATTGACTTAGAACACTGGCTGTGTGATATTGCCGGGGCACATTCTTACAGACAGGTACGCGAGTGCTCTGACGAGCTCGCAGTACGGTGGTTTCTCTCCATCCTCGATGGTCCAAGTGTCTGTCTTCAATAGCTTCTTTGAATCAAGCGGCATGGAGACAGAGCGGCATAATAGCATTCCAAGTGATCAAGTATGTCTAAGATGTGTCCTTGTTGACTTATGGTGATGGTCGAATCAGTGCAATTGATTGTGATTCCCAAACAGTATGATACGTCACCCAAATCATTAATCTCAAAAGACTTCTTCAGTAATCCTTAGAGGTAATCGATTTTTCTGATTTTCCGACATAGAACAATAATATTATCAAGACAGTAATCATCAGCAGGTCATCCCCTGCAGTCATTACGTAGACACTTGCATCCCCGAAAGTCAGCTTTGCTCCAAACTTCCGTAACTCTTGATCCAAACACCAGTACCAACAGTGTCAAGCTTGTATCAGTCCGTATAACGCTTTCTTCATGCAGCTTACTCTGTTTCTTTTCAGTAGCTTGAATAACATCTTCTTGGTCTTGTCGATTACATCTTTAGTGCCGTACTTCCTTTCAATGATTAACTTCAAAACTCTCTGTTTACTCTCGAACTTCCATCCAAATCTCTTAGTCAACAGTAACATTAAGGAAAGCAGTGGAGAATCGAACTGTCACATATATATCCCACACTGTGCTGTGTGAGCTATACCAAGGTGAATAGGACTGAAACAATTCTTCGGACTCTCCACAAAAAGCTTGGTATCATTCTTCAGTATTGAGAAAAACTTGTCAGCCATTCCCTGCATCCACTTTTCCGAATGGAGAACAGAGATTACAAACTTAATGCGAACTTCTGCTATGCACACGACATCTGGATGATCTCCAACTTTCTCTTCAGTAACCTGGTGCTTCCTTGCTCTGCCTAGTTTTCCTGTGAGAACTTTCTTAGGCCTACCCAGCTGCGCTTCATAGACATAACTTCAACTGGAACCGGATCCATATCGAAGTTCAAGAAATGTGGTTAGTCTTCTGAATCTGTCAAATTCCTGTTATATATCGTCTTGCTGAACTAGAACGTTGATCGAGTTATCCCTATTCACCACAAGGTCAAAGGTTTCCATTGTTAACACATATGCCTCTGCTCTCTTGTCAACGCTCAGATTTGAAGCTATAAATTTCATTTTCATGCAGCAGATTGGCTGAGGATTGCCACTGAATGGGTAAAACTAGCCCCAAGACTTATTAAATACCATTTACTTGATATATTGTATTGTATTGTCAATTTATTCTTATAACGCTCAGCTTGTCAACAGTCTCAACGATGTTAACATTGATGCTTTCACGCCCCATACTTGTAGACATGATGTGGGCTTTTGGGCTTATGCCTTGTCAAGAAAACAAGGTGAAACTTTTTACGTTAAGTCTCAACGATATCGGTTATCTGTTCTGAGTGAAAATCTTCATAATGATGATCATACAATTTTGGAAGCTCTTTCAGGAACTGAACGTGGTGTAAAATCTCCACTCGTTCATCAGGGATCCAAATTCTGAAGGTCTTGGAATCCGCAGCAAAGCTCAGGAACATGCCCGTTCCTGCACGTGGCTCAAAGTTGCCTGTGTTCTTGGTTTGATTTAAACAGTAGAACAACGAAACAAATTCCTGAAAGTTCTTTTCCCATCTGCACTTCAAAGGGGGTATTTCCATTGCAGTGGTTGGGCAGCGACTCCTGATGTGATTTGTAGTTGACATGGCTTCTGCCCAGAACTAAGGTAGAAGGCCAGACTGGATCAGTAGACACTGAGCCATTTCAAAGTGCAGCTGCCACGGTTTGCTCAGGGTTGTTTGGGACCGTCAATTGATGTTTAATGCCGGAGCTCTTCAATAATTCGTCAAAACTGCCTGTTGACGTTCTCCATACCATTGTCACATTGCAGGATCTATCTACTTCTCGATCATAGTTTTGGAGGCCTGGAATTCATCAAATACTCTGTTCTTCTTTTGTAGAAAACAAACTTCACTCCGTGTAAAGCTGTCGATGAATGTAATGAAGTATCTGACATGACCATTTGATTTGACCTTCGTGGGCCCATATGCATCCATGTTTATGACCAGGAGCAGATTTTCCTTGAGATGATTTTGGAAATGACTGAAGTGTCATTTTCCCCTGAAAACAAACTGCACATTTAACAACAGAGTTAATGTCAGTAATTTCAAGTCCTTGTGCTGTGTGGTTTCTTGCTGCTTCTCAAGATCTTTGACATTCAGATATCCCAACTTCCCGTGCCAATCCATCAGATTTGTGTTCACAGCTTGCCAGAGCAGCTTTTTCTGGCTCGATTACTTGCGAATCACTCGCAAAGTAAAATCCGCTGATCCGATCCGTATGCAAAACTACACTGCTGTCCCTTTTGTTAGTAACTTTGGCCTTGTATTCATTGAATATCAACAATCTCAACAATGTCAACAATCCTGACCAACAGAAGATTGATTTGTAAATCTGGCACATGCAGAATTTCACTCAAGTAAACTGTCTTACGGCATTCGTTCACTCGTGTACCAACTGTTCATTACCTTTAGCACTGATTTTTATGGATTTTTTACCAAGTTCAGCACTTCAGAAATGTCCAATTCAATGTACTTAAAACTGTCAATGTCCTTGGCCAAATATGCGGTTCACCCACTACCCAAACACCACCATTTAATGACTGTCGAATGAGCCAGTGAGGCATTTATTTCGTGATGCATACTCAAAACTTGTGTTTTCTGTCTTTCTTTTGTTTTGATCACTTTTCACTTTCGATTGACAGTTTGTTGCTTTGTGAACTGGCTTTTTGCACTAGAAAAAGCTGAATGTGTCGGTCATATGGATTTGATTTACCTGATTTGCTATAGTTTCAACTGTTATTTTTATGTTTCTGCACCAATAGAATGTTCCGCACGTGAGTCTGTTGATTAAATTCTTCAACTCTTTTTATGCACAGTGTTTTGGGGTTTGGGAATTTCTCACATGACTCAATTGCTATACAAAAACTATCAAAACTCGCCTGTAAACTGTAGAATAACAACATCGACAGAAGTTCGTTGATTATTATCGGCACTTCCATATCGCTGAGCTGGTAAACACCTTCAAATAATCTTCGCAAATGATCACGAACGTTGTCACCTCATTCATACATTGAAGCACAATTTTTTTCAGCAGGTTTGCTTTTCTTGCAGGGCCTTTAGACTGGTACACATTTTCCAACTTGCCGATGTTTTTGAGGTGTTGCAACACCCTTCACCTGTTTCAAGTCGAAGAGATTATCAGAAGTTTGTCTGACATGGCCTTACAATCTGCTGATTACCATTCCGTAATTGCAGCCGCATTCTCTGCGTTCACCTCAGGCTTTACGTTTGCACCACTTGTGTAAGTCCATTCATAATTTTTTATGAGCAGTGCTCTTTCATATGGATTTTCCACATATCAAAATTGTCTTTTGAAAGCATTTCAGTGCACGTTATCGCTGACTATACAATTTCTTGTTATTTCTCACCAAGTTACGGGATGTTCCAGAACAATATAGCCACACTTTCGTGTCTTTCCATAATTTCACTTCCTTGTGTGTAACTTTGAGCCCCGAATCTATTAATAAGGCTGTGGATTGTTGTTGTTTGAGTCATCAGTCCATAGACTGGTTTGATGCAGCCTTCCATGCCACCCTATCCTGTGCTAACCTTTTCATTTCTACGTAACTATTGCATTCTACATCTGCTCTAATCTGCTTGTCATATTCATACCTTGGTCTACCCCTACCGTTCTTACCACCTACACTTCCTTCAAAAACCAACTGAACAAGTCCTGGGTGTCTTAAGATGTGTCCTATCATTCTATCTCTTCTTCTCGTCAAATTTAGCCAAATCAATCTCCTCTCACCAATTTGATTCAGTATCTCTTCATTCGTGATTCGATCTATCCATCTCACCTTCAACATTCTTCTGTAACACCACATTTCAAAAGCTTCTATTCTCTTTCTTTCTGAGCTGGTTATCATCCATGTTTCACTTCCATACAATGCCACGCTCCACACGAAAGTCTTCAAAAACATCTTTTGTGATTCTGATATCAATGTTTGAAGTGAGCAAATTTCTTTTCTAAAGAAAGCTCTTCCTTGCTTGTGCTAATCTGCATTTTATGTCCTCCTTACTTCTGCCATCATTAGTTATTTTACTACCCAAGTAACAATATTCATCTACTTCCTTTAAGACTTCATTTCCTAATCTAATATTTCCTACATCACCTGCCGTCGTTCGACTGCACTCCATTACTTTTGTTTTGGACTTATTTATTTTCATCTGGTACTCCTTACCCAAGACTTCATCCATACCATTCAGCAACTTCTCGAGATCTTCTGCAGTCTCAGATAAAATAACAATATCATTGGCAAATCTCAAGGTTTTGATTTCCTCTCCTTGGACTGTGATTCCATTGGTTGTGGATTACAAAATGAAATACAACACCCATTACTTTAGAGTGCAGGTTTATTGAATACGAAAAGGCACAAGTTTTAATACAATGAATCTGTCTGAACAATTCAAGTGACCAGTGCAAACTGAACTGAACAAAAGATGGCTGTTCATAACCAAAGAGAAAACACCAAAGACTACTATTTGGTGGCACTAGAGGGCAGCTCGATTTGAATCATATTTAACTGTTAGAAATGAAGTTCACTGCAGAACTTCGAGAGTCAACGAGAAAGATGTTGAGGGCTTAACAGTGGACGATAGCTATGATCTACTCGGTATATAACCAGCCCCTTTGTTAAAATTGCTAACACCCAAATAATTTTAACAAAGGGGGAGGCTATATACTGGGCAAATCACGGCTACCTTTCATAGTTACGTCTTCAACGTCTTTGTCCTTGACTCTGGAGGCCCTGTAAAAAACTACATTTCCAACAGTGTTTTTCTATCTTGAGTCTAGTTACTATGGAGTGAGAATTGCCATGAACTGTTTTCGTTCTTCATTCTTATTGCACTGAAGATGATCTTGGTAGCATGATTATAACATGTCAGCCTAGGTTAGTTGTAACATGACCTAATATCCTCAAAACATTATAATGTAATCTGGTTTATCTTGTTTGTATCATATGTGGCAAAACAAATGACACTGAAATGTTATTTAATACCATTGGTACAGGATGTGTTCAAAATGTGTGCCGTCATGTACCATACATTGTTAATTCATAATATTCCTGAACAAGATGTTAATGAACAAAAAATAATGTTGTCTTCTTGCATAATTCAGTAATATTTGTAGGTGGGTCATCTGTATTAAAAACCAATTCTTTCAACATAACCCATACATAGGCATCTGGGGCACAGGAAAGGTACAGCAATGCATTTCCTCAAGAAATTTAGCAATCTTCAAAGTGTTGTTGCAGAAGGGTAAGCAAATCCCCAGCAGTATGGACTGTTGCTCCATCCTGCTGCATCCATAGTCGGTGGAGGGATAAGTTTCTGCCACAACAAAAATGGCACACATCCCACACAAATGAGAAAATAATGATGTCTCTTTAGGCTATCTGCTCCGCTGTGTTTGGATTCTGTGCTGCATCCTCGATGGAATAAGGGCCCAGTATTTGATGACTCGACATGTCACACCTATTGGAGAAGTCGTCCATGATTCTCATTTGTGGTGACAGTTCTTAGGCATCCTGTTCTCCCTTTTCATTGTCAAGACAGATCCCTTTGGGTGGAACTTGTCAGTGATAGCTAATGTTGTTCTGCTGTTTGGTGCCTTCTTATTAAATCGCTCCTCTACTATTCTTTAACGGACTGGGCCTGTTCTTGACACCCCACTCCATATGACCAGAAATAAGCTACAGTATTACACCTGTTCTATTGTGAGAGCCATAATTGTAGAAATCAACACAACACTCAATTCTCAATATGCCAAACAATTATACAACAAATAAATATTTCATTGCTAGGGAAATGTTGACTCTAGATGAGCAATAATTTCCATGTTTGTTTTGTCTCATACCATATATTGTGCATTTCTTCATTTCTGTTCCAAATATGAATGTAATATGACTTATAATTTTCTTACAATTATATAATGGGGATAATTCCACCTAATCAATACTACGTTCCAATACAATGTATTTACATTAAAAATACACCATCTGCAGGACCGGTTTCGATCTACAATCTACCATCCTCAGCTGCTTGAGAACATTAGATAAAATAACATAATACAAGTCATTGAACATCACTTAATCTAAGAATGTAGGTTTTTTTATTTTTAAAGTAGTATACAACATTGGTAACAGGTTAAAATCAATAGAATTTGATTGTCAAAAACCCGTTGTAAACAACATTGATAACAGATTGAAATTTGATTGTCATGCCCATAGATCCCTTTACAATTTTGTGTTGGAGTTCTACACCTTATGATTAAACTGTGTTTGAAAGGTCCTGATATGTTACTAATGGAACACTTCATATCTTGTGTATTGCTTGCGCCAGTGAAGTGCGAACTTGTTTAATATGGTAATTAAGTACGTTACATTTAGTGCTAGCAGGGCTGTCCTGAAGCCAAAGTGGATTAAAGTGACGTCGTTTACCCTTCTAAATTGGTACACATTGGCTTGTAGAGATCGGTTGTCACATTCTATTATTGTAAGTTTTCTTGCTGTTTATTATGCAGTTGAAATAGATGGAATCATCCTATGAAATAATAGTCTTTATTTTGAGCTCTTAGATTGTTGGAATTCAGTTGGTGAGGCCGGTTGTTTGATGCCTTGCTGGAAGCACATTGTGTACTGGCAGCATAAGCTTTACACAAGATATGAAGTGTTCCATTAGTAACACACTAGGACCTTTCAAATGCAGCTTAATCGCATAGAAGATACAGAACTCCAACACAAAACTATAATGAACCTTATACGGGATCTATGGACAAGGCAATCAAATTTGATTGATTTTGAACCTTTTATCAATGTGGTTTACTATGGGTTTTTCAAACTACATTCTTAGATTAAGTGATGTTCAATGATATGTATATGTTATATCTTATGTTCTCAAGCAGCTGAGGATGATCGATTGTAGATCGAAACCGGTCCTGCATATGGTGTATTGGAACAAGTAGTACTGATTAAGTGTAATTATTTCCATTATGTAATTGTGAGATTCATCAATACGGACATGAAAATAATAAACTATAATTGTATTTTTCTTGATAGGTGAGGGAACATGGCAAGAAGATAAATCAGAAATTGATCCTAATAATGCCACCACCTTTGTGTACAATCCACACGTATCTCTATCTTTGGTTCAACAACGCCAGCGTCTCCCCATCTATACCAACCGCAACCACATACTCTATTTGTTGGAAAGGTTTCAGACACTAGTTCTTGTGGGTGAAACTGGCAGTGGAAAGAGTACTCAGATCCCTCAGGTAAGTTAAATATTTTGTTTATCAGTAGTTTGGAAGAAGAGCGCTGATTAAATTTAGGTACATAACTGAATCCTTTTTTATTCAAAAAATTACCAATATGGCTGCATGCCAAAAAGATTGATTTGGCTTCTTTAGGCAAACCATTGAATGTAGGCTCCTGAATATTTTGTGGTAGATATTTCTTGAAGCTAAAGGGCACTCCTGTTGTGCTAATAGAAAGTATATTTGTGTAAATAATGTACAATGAAATGTGATCATTTTTAATGCAGTGAATTCTGGATAATTAAAGCACTGGTTATTGGGATCAAATGTACTAGATTTATTTCAAATGTCTGTAGAAATTGTTCATTTAATATGATCAGTGTGCTTTCATTCACTGTACCAATTACACAAACTAGTTATAGTGGAAACATGATTGCTTTTGGAGGACCTCGAAAAAGAAATGACCGGATGAGTTGGCCAAGCGATTAGGGCCGCACAGCTGTGAACTTGCATCCGGGAGATAGTGGTTTGAATTCCACTGTCGGCAGCCCTGAAGATGGTTTTCTGTGGTTTCCCATTTTACACCAGGCAAATGCTGGAGCTGCTTACTGAAGGCTACTAGGCCTTTCCTACCCCATCGTCGCCATAAGACCTATCTGTGTCGGTGCATTGTAAAGCAAAAAAAAAAAAAAAACACAACGTACAGTACAGGAAAACGGGAAGTATGGGATTGAATTAAAAGAATCACGAATTTGGCTGGACATCATAATAATGAAATATGTATACCAGGTGTATGCATAAGTTTTTGCCAGTTTTTGTGGTAAAGAAAACTCATAATTTTCAAGGGAAATTCATCTTTTGTTTTTACAAAATATTGGCCATCGACTTCTATACACTTCGCCCATCTTTCAGGTAAGTTATGCATACCATGCCAGAAAAACTGCTTGTCTTTTGCGGCAAACCATTCATCGAGCCATCTTCCAACTTCCTCGAAATTGCTGCTGAAGTGCTGCTCTCCGAGCACGTGCCCCATTGATGCGAAGAGGTGATAGATGGTGCCAGGTCAGTGAGTGCAGTGGGTGTGGAAGGATGTCCCATCCAAGCGATTTCAAGGTGTCTTTCACTGGTTTTGCTGTGTGAGAAGGCGCATTGTCTTGTAACAAAATCACTTTGCTATGTCTTCTGGCCTATTCCGGTCATCTTTCGATCAATGCGTGATTTAAATGAATCATTTGTTGGTGATAGCGTTGTGCATTAACGGTTTCGCCGGGCAATTTCTTGCCTTCGCACTTTTGTGGTCTACCAGAGTGCGAACTATCTTCCACATTAAAATCACCCTGTTTTAATTGTCAAAACCATGTCTCACATGTTCTAATCGATGGAACGTGTTCACCATATGTTTCTACCAGCAAACAATTACTTTCCACAGCATTTTCTTTTGATTAAATAAGAAAAACAACGCATCCCCCTCTCCCGATGTTCTTGTTCAGGCACACACGTTGACATGTTCACTGAACGATACAACACAGACACTAGTGTTTGGCGCATTCAACTTATGTGTGTTGGTAGGTTAATATCAGACAAACAAACTGAGGTATGTGTGAAATTCATATGCTGCGTACTGTTCGCTGGCACCATCTCTTAATGGAACTGCAGAAGACTTACGCATAGACCTGGTAATTATAATCTTACAAAAACTTGTACATGTTACATGAGTTAAATAATGCGATACTTTGTAAATTTGGTTTTACCGGGAAACTTCACCATCCTTTAATAACTTTTTCTGTTCAACAACTTTGATCAGCCAAGCTTGTCCAAAAATATGCTACTAAATTATATCTGAATCATATTAATATCTAATGTCCTCTGTACTTTAAACATAATTAGTTATATTGCACTATCCAGATAACTAATAGTCTATACATATACTTCCTTTTTTCTTTTCTAAATATCATATTTTCTGCATCACCTGACTTCATTCGACTGCATTTTAGTAATGGCATAATTGAATACTTTTAATAAATTAATAACCTACATCCGATTATTTAAATAATCAAATAAAATAATTGGATGAGTTTCTAATATCATTCAGTTGTAGAATAATCAAATATGTCATGAAAAATTGTTTCTGTTTAAGAGTGTCAGATGGATAATCAATTGAAATAAGCAAATAGATAAACTCGTACGAAAAATAGCAATACACCTTTTCTTTCTTTATTTCAAATGATTCTCCAAATCCATTTATATATAAAAATAAGAGTTTTGTCTGTGCATTGTTCAGAATTTAAGGCGACACTCTGGAGGTAAAAATAAATTTTTTGGTCATTTTGGCTAATTTTTTTATGACTGAAATCGAAGGGATTGAGTTTCTTCTTTCTTATTACAAAGTTATTTCATTGAATTCAAACAATTTATCACTTGAATAATGTTTTGTTTGCTGGTCTGCACACAGCAGAAATGGGTGTGGTATCTGCTGAACTGCTTTGTTAGGTAATGTCATTGTCATGTTTCCATTCAGTCAAATATGCCTGTTCTTTGCAATTACGCATCCCCCTCTCCCGATATATTTATACAGAATCCAGCTATAAGATCTACCATATTTCTGAATGAATTTATAAAGCCTGTTACAGACTAATATTTCAGTACTCGGCTGTCATTGAGCACCATTGTATGCTTGTATTGGTATTCCCGATGGTACTACAATAATGCCGACAACTATAAGTTGTGTTATTCTTGTATGTTTAATCTTTTGTATGAGTTCTGTGGGGGTAGCCAGTCTGTTTACTTTTGTGAAGTACGCGCGCAAGTAATGTCTTGCAGTTGTGTATCAACATACTATTATTATTGAAAAGACAGTGTGCTGTAATAATTGCTATCTTGTATCCAAGGGAATAAACAATATGCATAAACATAAATCAGCCGTAGCTAAGCGACGAATTGCTGGTTTTGATAGAAAAGAGATGGGGATCAGCCATTACCGAACAGGAGTCTTCATTGAAGAAACCAGGGACAAAAGGTTATGAAATGTTATCAGAATCAGATTTTTTTCATCAGGAAAGTGTCGTATCGACTTCAAGCCATTTAAATCCTGCACCTATAGCCAACAATCATGACATGACATAAACTACAATCCCCATAACTTCGACTCAGGAAAAGTTGCACTGTGAAAAACAAAATGCAGGTGAATCACTTTCCGTTTTTTTGGAGGAGGAGGAGAAGAAGAAGAAGAGACAAGCTTTCAGAGTTACCAGTATTCGTACGGAAGGTGCTAAGAAAGAAAGAAAGAAAGAAAGGAAGAAAATGCCACTTGAATTTTGCTTTAATATTCCGATCAATTGTAATTTTACCCTTAAATCCCATTTTTCTCCCATAATATTCTGCCAAATTTAACAAAATTTGTATGGAATATGTAATCACAGCTGTGTTAGGAAACCTGCTAATGGAATTTTTGATTGCAGAACTTTTTCAAGTAGTAGGGATATATAAGTCCAAAATTTTAGAACATAAAAATTACACAAAATTTAGTATGATACATCTCCTTATATAAATTATGTGCAGAAAAAATTGATACGTAGTGCTTTTTAAAGAAGTATTATCTACCTAATTACAAATTTCCATTAAAATGTGAATTCAATTTCATGAAAAAAAGGGAATTAAACATTTCCAAAAAAATATTTTGGAGAAACTATTAATTGTAGGCCTATATGAAAGAAATGTTTGTGATATCTCTACTTTTATGTAGGTGACATTCACACTAAGTTTCCTGGAAATCCATGCATTAGGTAAAAATATCTGTTTATCTGATATTTCTCTATTAGTCGTGTCCACAGTAAAAAGGAAATGCATTTTTTAATTTTCCATCATGTGTGTCTGTACGGGCATCACGAGAAAATTGCTGAAAGGAATTTAATGACAATCGGTATGTAAAGTCGGGGAATGAGCTACTACAATCTAGGCACTATAAATAATTATATTCACCCTGAGTGAAATGGTTGTTCAGGGGGAGACCTAAAATTGATTTCTCAAATATTTGTTATTAGTGGTTCTATCGATAAATACTACATAACTAAAGTTATATAGAATTAAATTTCTGATCATTTGTCTTATACCGGGCTGAGTGGCTCAGACGGTTGAGGTACTGGCTTTCTGACCCCAACTTGGCAAGTTTGATCCTGGCTCAGTCTGGTATTATTTGAAGGGGCTCAATTATGCTAGCCTCTTGTTGGCAGATTTACTGGCACGTACAAGAACTCCTCTGGAACTAAATTCATACACCTCGGTGTCTCCGAAAACCGTAGTAGTAGTAGTAGTAGTAGTAGTAGTAGTAGTAGTAGTTAGTGGGGCGAAAAGACAATAAAATTATTTATGTCGTATACATTTTTGTCATACTGGCTATGATAAGAGATATTCATGAATTTGGAGTTTTGTTGCTGAGTCTATATCAACAACGAACCCTGAGAAAATGGGTGAAGAGAATTGAATGAAAATCGGTGTGTGAAGTCTGCGAATAAGGATTCGTGCTGGATGAAATGGTAGTTTAGGGAAAGGTTCCTAAAATTGTAATTTTTTAAATACCTACATTATGGTCCTATATTACATAACAAAAGTTGTAGAGAATACATGTTCCAATCATTTATGTCTTGCACAGTTTTACCGTACCGGGTATGATAATAGAATTCATGAATTTAGACTTCTGTTGCTTAGTCCATATCCACGCCGAGCGTTGCTAACATGGAAGTATTGTTCAATCATGTTAACCGACAATGGTTTTTGTCCTGATTGTCTGACAATTGTGAATAAGAATATTTATTCACCATTGATCATTTACATGTAATAGGTTTTGTCATCCAATACTACAGTATTATTTCTACTATCTATATACAGTTATTAAAAGTCAATATTAACAGTTTTCATTTCTAAGAAGTCCTTTGTCACAAAATGGATTTTCCAATATCGAGTTATACAGTTTTCTTTTAAAATTATTGATGGACACATCCTCATATTTAAATGGGTTTTACTCAAGGGCTGCTCGTACGTGGAACCTTATACCATCTGAGGTAAAGCTACTTCCTCTTCCTCACTTCCTCTGCGAAGTAAAGAAAATGTATATGTAAATATAAACCTATATGTGATGTATATAACTTGTATAAATTAGAATTGCAAGAAGGATGGGTGCAAGTACAGGTGTATGTGGGCGAATGTGTATGCGTGCCCGTGTGTGAGTGGTTGTGAATGAGTGTGTATACAGGGGTCTGAGTGAGAGTATAAATGGCTGGGTGTTCTTACTCTAATATTTTCAGGATAAATCAAGATAATTATTATTCTAAGGGTACAGTGTTTGTAGTGTAAATATGTAAATTTAAAATTGTCTACATAAGTTTGTATGTAAATATTCAGTCGAGTTTATGTACACATGTGGAGATGGAGGCACTTCCGTGTATGTGGGGCTTGCCCTTTCTCCATCTACCACCCCTAAATTGTACATGTACAATTTAAGGGAAATAAATAATAATAATAATAATAATGGTAATTTATTAAAAAATATTATACTGTTTACTTTATGCAAGTTACCTGTTTTCACAAGTCTGTCTTGGGACATCAATATTACCCTTATTATGAGTATTGTGTTGATGGATGTTTGCCCTGATGGTAAATTCGTTCAGATGGTTTTTAACATACAATAATGAGATAAAAAATATAGATTTATAAGTGTTAATACTTTAAGCCTGATAAAAAGGGGACGACAGTGCTCAGAAGAACCAGCTTTACACATTACATGAACAAGCTTCCTCTGTATTAGCAATACATTATGAACACAAGATGAATGTCCCCACAATAGCAGCCCATATGAAATATGGGACTGGAAAAGTCCAAAATATGCCATTGTCAAATAGTCTGCTGTTACTAATTCCCTCAATTTCCAATATGAATACCCAGTAGCTTGACTGACTGAATTTCTATATCATTGGACAATCCTAACATAATATGTTGGGTTTTATTCTCGTTGCAGAGTATTTTATTAGATGAAAACCATTTCACTGCAGTCCCAAGAGCTTCTTGTGACATCTCTTGCAGATTTAATACGTCGTGATGCATGTTGATTAGTGTTGTGTCATCTGCATATGATACAACTTATTGTGACATAACATTTGTTGTAGCAACATTAAAGAGAAATGGGCCAAGTACAGATCCTTGTGGAATGTCTATAATAACATCTTTCAGTGTGGAGTGTCTATTTCTAATTGCAACCTGTTACTTAAATACATCTTAATTAAAAATGGAAATTCTAAGTTCCCATGGAGGGAATTAGATATTTTTCCACCAATAGAGCATATCAGAAATCAGATAAAAAATTATGGCTTTTCAGGCGTTTGCTCTATTAACCAGCGTTTTGTCTTAGGTCTGACACTAGACTCTTCAGAGTGGGATGTGTCAGACCCTACCCACTGACGCTGGGGTGTATGCAGGTGAACTTATCAGAAGCCTATTTAAGAGGCACAGTCTGATAACTGCATATGGGAGATAAAACTCCACAATGGAATAAATTTGTTGCAACCATTACACGTGGCGTTCGGGAACGGTCATTGACATCTATAAGAACATATCTTTTCAACAGCATTCGCCGAGGTCATATGACAACAAGCATTTAAATTTCTTGAAGACCAACATTTATCCTGTTACAAGTTCAATCATCAAATTGACGATAATTTGAATCTTTATAGACTCATATCCACAAGGGATAAATAACTTTTTTACCAGATCTCATTGCCAAGAAAATCCTCAAATTTAACTCCTAAGATTGATTTTTACGTCTCTCTAAGATTTTGGACGTGATATATATATTTTTATTTTATTTTATATTTTAGCACTCTCTCTTCCATAATTTTAATGTATCTTCCTATTAAGCATATGTAATTAAGCCATGTATACAAAGATTTTATATTTTATGATATTCTAATAGAATAAGTTTTAAGTTTGTCAAAAATGTTCTAATAGTTCTTAAGTCATTATTTAAGTAAATAACAATTATTTGAGATTAAGACTTGGCTGATGATGCTCTGTAAGGGAGCGAAACATGTTCCATATATAACTTTTTAACTAATGAAGTTATTTTAAATGTGACAACATTATAATGTATTGAACAGGTGGATTCATAATAAAAATTTATTATTGTATATTCACTTCCATTGTCTTTGCATCACTTGGAAAGGTCCTGGCATTGACATGGTAGATGAACTCTACAAATCTAGGGTGATAATGGTGTTTCCAGGTGCTACATTGATTCGCCTCTTTCTGATCTTTCTCTGTGTCACTTCAGTCTTCATTTGTTCAAGATGTTCTAGGAAGCTATCACATTTCTTCATACCAATTCATTTTCTTCTTGATGAATGTGATTGCATAGCCTATTTACGACCTTTTCTCTGTTTGTAGGATAAATTCCACATTTCCTAAATCCAGCACACACATTCTTTCTCTTATTTTATTCAACATTAACCACCAGTTTCTTTACTAATGCTGTCAACTGCTGTTTACATATTGTTACCTTCCTAGGGCCAACAGTAGACTCCTTCCATTCTAGTCTTCCATTGTCTCTTCAGTGGCTGCAAAAATGCCACGTCTAATGGTTGCAACAAATGTGTTGCATTTGGTGGCAGAGCTATAAAAAGGATGTTATCTTCTTGACACTGTTGAATAACTTCAGTCTTCAAATGCAAGCTCAAGTTATCACCCATTAGTACTTTTGGCCTATCTTGCCTTCTCAGGATAGGAACCTTCATAAAAATATCTTCAAATGTGTTGTTGTCGAACCAGCGAGGTGATGTGCAATTATACCTTGCACCTGCACAGCCACCTTTGGTCCATGTGCTCCACAAATGCTTAGACTTGTACTTAATATAAACAGGAGCAAGTTCACCATCTGTATTTCTGAAGGACATAATGAAACTACAAGCCTTGGTGAGGTTCCTGTTTTTTTTTTTTCCTTCAGGATATTTTGTACCCTTCTTCGCGTAATGATTTTACAGGATCCAAGATTATCTATGGGGTTTGTCTCATCATAGTTCCAAATGTTGGAACTTGGAACCCCTTCAAGTTCAGTACAAAGATTGTCAAAATATATAGATTTCTTTTTACAATTTGCTTTACGTCGCACTGACACAGGTCTTATGGCGTTATGGCGACAATGGGATGGGAAAGGGCTAGGAGTGGGAAGGAAGTGGCCGTGGCCTTAAGGTACAGCTCCAGCATTTTCCTGGTGTGAAAATGGGAAATCACGGAAAACCATTTTCAGGGCTGCCAACAGTGGGGTTCGAACCCACTATCTGCCGAATGCAAGCTCACAGGTCAAAATATTTATTGATGACATTTTCATCTACTGCTGCTCTAGCAATCAATATATTCTAGGCAAACCTCTGAGTCAGAATGGGATGGTGAGCCTTAAACAAGTTTTGCCATTCAGTTCATGGAAAATTATTTTTAAAACATGCCACTGTCTTTCCCATACGGTCAAGATACCTAAGGTCAAATTCGCTCACAGGAAAACCATAATCAGACATCGTTATACAATGAGAAACAAACACTTCTTTCCCTGTTTCAGAAAAACAATTGTGGATGTTCTGCAGTCAATGATGTTTCCCCCGAACTTTCATGCATGGTGTGTTTCTGTGAATACCATACCTAAAAAAAGTAAAGATACAAGCCTGTTTCCGTCGTGATGAGGATGAAATGATGATGAAGATAACACATACACCCAACCCCCATGCCATTGGAATTAACCAATGAAGGTTAAAATCCCCGACTCGGCCGAGAATCGAAATCGGGACCCTTTGAACCGAAGGCCAGTACGCTGACTGTTCAGCCAACGAGTCGGACATTTGCCGAAATGATGTCATGAAATGGAACTGCGGAGATATATAGTAGTCCAGCTGACGTTCCTTAATTGTGAGGAATAGTAAGTAATCACTTTTCTTATCCGTAACATTTAGAAACATAGGAGAACTTACCACAAGGATATTGTTTGATACACTTGTCTTCTGATGTTAATTCTGAGATTAAGTGTCAATTGTTCAGTTTGAGCTTTAGAATTCTTCAAGTGCTGCTGTCAGGAATGGGGTGTGGTTGAAACATAAAATCATTTTTTTTTTCTACTTTAATAGTTTGACTCAAACATGTTTAAATTTTAATTTCAACATATAGTTTCAGATTGTTTCATTCATACTTTGCACTAGAATTTAACATAAATGTTCACTGAGAGAAAAGTATTTCCAGTAAATACTTGGTAAAATGTTTATTGCACAAATAACACCTAGCTCAATAAGTTGGCCTTACTGTTATAACAGTAATGGTTCCTACTTGTTTGTGTTAAAATGTTGAAGTTATCTTTGATAAAAATGTGTTATGTTGCTGTTATGTGACTCCGCCTAAAGGATTATTCAATAAAAGGAAGTCTAGGGATAGTATATATCCGAAAACAGAAACTGAAAACTAGGATGAAAGTGTTAATTTAAGGGTGGTAGTACGGAGCTATGTCCGCCTCTGTGATGTGGTTAGTGTGATTAGCTGCCACCCCTGGAGGCCCGGGTTCGATTCCCGGCTCTGCCACAAAATTTGAAACATAGATTCCATTAGCTAGCAACACAGCCAACTAAACGAAACATTCAACAGGAAGCTCATTATGTTGCAAAGGGGAGGTTATTGCTTGACCCTGCTCTGCAACCAGTTAGATCTGTTGTACTTTCCCCATAGGGAGAGGGTGAAACCTGATGTTGGTATGTAGTCTACTCTCATCAAATAACACAAAGGGGACTGCTCAAGGCTTAACATTCCTATACAACAAACGAATGGCCATCAATAGCATCGTAGTATGATATAGTATCGTATATGATATGAGATTTCAAGATGGCGACTACTGTGTGTGAGTCTGTGATATCCGTAGTAGATAATGGTGTAAGATGCAGTGAAAAATGTGGCAAATGCAGAAGAGTAGTTAAAAATGGGATTCTGTGTCGTAAGTGTGATGAATGGTACCATTTTCATTGTGCAAATATTGTAAATAGGACTGATATTGAAGAAAGTGAGTGGCTGTGTCCCGAGTGTAAACAAACTGATAGTGAGGCAGAACAACAAGAAAGAGAGACTTACGAAACTATAATTAAGATTTTAGGAGTGCTACAAGAGGACTTATGCGCTCTGAAACATGAAAATGAATGCTTAAAGGACAGAATAAAGAAACTGGAAGATAAAGACGACATTGGAGAAGAAAGATCGCCGTGGACGGAAGTGACGCGTGGCCATTTTAGGCCTAATGTTAAACATATGGGAGAAACTACGTACAACTTAAAACCGGGAAAAAACTCTTTGCAGTGCCAAAATAGATTTCAGTTATTGCAGCAAGTTCCAGAAGAAGACACACCAAGTTTTCCAAATAATTTTAAATCCAGTGGAGGTAAGAAAACCAACCGAAAGTCAAGATCGCCAAAGATTCATCTCTACGCAGACAGTCAAGGGCGGGGTATGGCAGAAGGCATCAAGGATGAGCTGCAGAATCCAGAGACTGAGGTTTTAGGACTAATAAAACCAGGTGCCAAAACTGAAGACGTCCTTTCAAGTTGTGATCCTGCGTTAGAGAAGGACAATTATGTGGTGATTGTGAGTGGTACAAATGACATTGCTGCAAATGAAGGTGAGGAACTAATTACGACTCTCAGAGGTAAGATTTCCAAACTACCTGACTCAAAAGTAATTGTAGTAAATGTGCCACCCAGGTATGACCTTTTAGAGGACTCATGTGTGAACAAAGCTGTACATGATGTAAATATAAAAATCAAGAGATTATGTAAGAGTTTTAGAAATGTCTATGTAGTAGATACTTTAGGTCTTGGCAGGCAAATGTTCACTAGACATGGGTTACATCTAAATGGTAATGGAAAAGCAACTCTCTGTAGACAAATTGCTACAATTATCAACAGAGATTTGCAAACTAATTGGTACTTAAGAAAACCCATACCACTAAACTGGCACATACAGGGAAACTTGCCAGAAAACCCAGACCCTTAAATCAAGATCTATGTACAAGGATCTGGGTTCCAGGGAAGTTCTCAACTCATGAGTCAAACGTTACCCAATTGCAACAGTCAAGTTTTAGGGAGGAAGGAGGTCTGAGATTGCTCTTGGTAAACTGTCAGAGTGTAGTAAATAAACAATTAAAATTCGGTACATTGATGGAATCTTATGAGACGGATGTGGTGATAGGAGTGGAATCGTGGTTGAGAGAAGGGGTGGGTAATACAGAAGTATTTCCAGAAGGGTATACAGTCTATCGTAGAGACCGAGGAGATAAAAAAGGAGGAGGGGTATTTATTCTGGTGAAGGAAACTTATTGTTCGCATGAATGGTTTACTGATGAAAGGGATGAAATATTAGGGATAAAATTAGTTTGTGATAATATGAAGGAGGTGGGAATTATAGGAACATATAGGCCTGGAAGAGAGGAAAGAGATATGGAAATATTTGAGAAAATAATAGATTATACTCATAAAAACAATAATGGTACGATAATTGGGGGAGATCTAAACTTGCCTGAAGTTGAATGGAATGGAGCTGCAAGTGAAGCCCATGAACAGAAACTGGCAAATAAGTTAATTTGGGAGGGAGGATTTACACAAGTAATACAAGAACCAACTCGTCTCAATAACTTGCTAGATGTATTCTTGGTTAAACCATGGGAAATTGTTGATAAAACTGAGGTAATTGAAGGAATAGGTGACCATAAGGCTGTAATAATGGATGTAGGACTCGTACCAAAAATGTTTAATAAGAGGGTCACAAAAGACAAGAAATTATACAGAAAAACTAAAGTTGATGAATTTGGGACTTACCTTAAATCACAATTCAGTTGTTGGATAAGTGAAGGGAATAATGTGGATACACTTTGGGCTAAATTTAAAGGAATCATTTGGGAAGGAGAGAAGAGATTTGTACCTGTTAAGAAGGGTAAAATGACCTCAGACCCTGTTTATTATACAAGGGAAATAAGAAAATTAAAAAGAAAATGTAGAATAGTAAACAGGAAAATCAAAGAAGGTAGGGAGAATAGAGAAACTAGAAAACAACTAATGAGAGAACTGAATAGAGTGAAAAAGGAAGCAAAAGAGAATTATATGAATGGCATTCTTCAAGAGGGTAATGACCACAAAGGGAAATGGAAAAAGCTGTATTCATATATTAGGAATCAAAAAGGAAAAGGAATCCAAATTCCTACAATGGTGGGAGAAGGGGGTGAACACTATTTATCAGATACTGAGAAAGCAAACCTCTTTAGTAGGGAATTCCGAGATTCAGTAGAAGATTGTCAGGACTTGGAAACCGTAACAGAAGATAGAGAGGGAGAGACACAGAGGGAAACAAGAAGCTTCTCATTTACAAATGAAGATATTTTCAGAGAAATCCAACTGCTTCAGCAAGGAAAAGCAGCAGGAAGTGATCAAATTACTGGGGAGGTATTGAAGACAATGGGGTGGTATATAGTGCCTTATTTAAAATTTCTCTTTGACTATGTCATAAATAATAGTGTGATACCAAAGGAATGGAAGGAATCTATAATAATACCAATTTATAAAGGAAAGGGTGATAAAAGGAAACCAGAGAACTACAGACCAATCAGCCTGACCAGTATAGTTTGTAAAATACTGGAGAGTTTAATATCAAAGTACATCAGAGGGATATGTGATGATAAAAATTGGTTCATGAGGAGCCAGTATGGATTTAGAAAAGAAATTTTCTTGCGAGGCACAACTGGTGGGACTTCAGCAGGACATATCAGATCAGTTAGATTCAGGAGGCCAGTTAGATTGCATAGCCATAGATCTTTCCAAAGCCTTTGATAGAGTGGAACATGGAATATTATTAAAGAAATTGGAGAGAATAGGATTGGACGTAAGGGTTATACGTTAGATAAGAACATTTCTAAATTCAAGGGTTCAGAAAGTCAAAGTAGGAAATAATATATCACAGGAAGAGAAAGTCTGGAAGGGAATTGCACAGGGTAGTATAATCGGTCCGTTACTTTTCTTAATATACGCAAATGACTTAGGGAACAATATAACATCGAAAATAAGATTGTATGCAGATGACATAATTGTTTACAGGGAAATAAATAACATTGAGGATTGTTCAGAATTACAAAGGGACCTTGACAGTATCCAAGAATGGGTTGAAGAAAATAATATGAAGATTAATGGAGGCAAATCAACTGTTACAACATTTACAAACAGGAGCTTTAAAACTGAATTTGAATATATTTTGGATGAAGTAGTTATCCCAAAAGATGGCAAGTGCAAATACTTAGGTGTGAGATTTGAAAGTAATTTGCACTGGAAGGGTCACGTTGATGACGTTGTTGGGAAAGCATACAGATCGTTACATGTCATAATGAGGCTACTTAAAGGATGCAACAAAGAATTAAAAGAAAAAAATTACTTAAGTATGGTTCGTCCATTATTGGAATATGCAAACAATGTTTGGGATCCTCACCAAGAATACCTAATAAAAGAACTAGATGGTGTGCAGAGGAAAGCAGCAAGGTTTGTAACAGGGGATTTCAGGAGAAAGAGTAGTGTATCAGAAATGTTAAAGGAACTTGGGTGGGAAACTTTAAGTAAGAGAAGGGAGAAAAGTAGACTTATAGGATTATATAGAGCCTATACAGGAGAAGAAGCATGGGGAGATATCCGTGAGAGGCTTCGGTTGGAAAATAATTATATTGGTAGAACTGACCACAAGTACAAAATTAGAAGGAATTTTAGCAGAAGCGATTGGGGTAAATTTTCTTTCATTGGGAAGGGCGTGAAGGAGTGGAACAGTTTACCAGGGGTAGTGTTTGATCCTTTTCCAAAATCTGTACAGATATTCAAGAAGAGAATAAACAACAACAGAGATAATAAATTAAATGTTAGAGGGCATTCGACCAGTGCAGGATATTGTAAATAATAAATGTGTGTGATTAAATTAATTCCATCCCCTGGTCTAAGGAGTTTGGACAGCCCAAGTAGGGGACTGCCTGTAGGGGTGAAGTACAGTGGGGACTTCGAGGGCCCTGGGACCGCTACGGTAGCTGTGAAGGCCCTTCAGGAACTCTGAAAAGTGGTGGCAAAAGGGGCTCTGGGTAAGACGCAGCAGGTCGTTATGCTACTTAGGTTCCAAAATGTGTAAAATATAAATATGTAAATAAATTCAATGTTAATTTTAATCTTATACCAGTTGTATAGTATTATTAGACTAATTTCACATACCGTACTGTATATGAGTTGACTATGTTTGTAAGATATTATAAGTAGAATTTTGTAAACAATATAAATTTATTAAGGATGATGTGTGTGTTTAATAGAAAAAATTATTAGTGTAAATTGTATAATATTGTATTCTAGGAAAATTTTCTTCATCTCCTGTTAATTTAAAATTTAGTGCTTGACAATAATGTATTTTAGTGTACCATTTGCCACCGAGGTAGACACCTCATTTGCAAATAAAGAGATTTTGATTTTGATTTGATATCCTCACTTCATATGAGCTCTGCGTAGGGGTTTGGAATTGGAATCGGGCTTTCTGCATGCAGTGTATTGATAGGAATTGTATACCACCACCTCTGTCCTATCATCCAACATTCAGATGGTGACATTTTTTCCACTAGCAGGATTTGAACTGGCTAACCACGGTGCCAGACCATAGAGACTTGACGCCTTGACAATCATGGCCACCAAATGGGCTACCAGAAAGCTCGTAACAAAGTGCCTTCATTGTTAGCCTTGTACAGAACGCTCGATAAGTGTAATCTCGCAAAGTATCCGATCATATTGAAATACTAAACTGATTTTAGGTGGAAGTTGTAGTTATTTAGTCAATGAAATGTTGTTGGCATGAATTTAAAATTATGCGGTACGTTTTACTTGTACTTTTACTTCACCATTACCTCACGTAACTGAGGAACCATTAGATGAGTTTCATTTCCTGAGAAATTAACTGAGCATTATACATTCATTTCATTCAACAGATAATTCAAGTTCTATGATGTTATATGTGATGAGTTTTAACAGAGGAAATACGGAAAAAGATATATTCTAATTTTAGTTTTATTTCCTTTTTAACTCTCCGGCGGGTGTACACTGTAATAAAGTAAAACACCAACACTTTTCTATGTTAATATGTAGCGGAAAAATTCAACTGCCATATAATATGCGGTTTATAATACTTTATATCTGACTAAGTGGAGAAATGCTGAATTAACCGTTTCTAATACTGCTGGTGAGTGAATGAAAATAAATGTTGGTAAATACTGTAATGATCTCGGCGAGTGATTAAATATGTATTGAATGAAAATAAAAAGGAAAAAAAAAACCCAATGAATTAACATTTCTTGCCGTAAAAATCCAGAAAAGCAAGCCTGTCACATACGCAGTAAGTGTCTACTTGCATAACAAAGAAAAGCACGCCTGCTGGAGGGTTAAATCCATTAATTCCAGGTGTCATTCGTTAATTTTAAATTTCAATTATCTAATGAGTTTTACATTTGGTGCATATATTATTTTTGTTACCAGAATTCGGGCAAAATATTTAGTCGCTTGATATGAATTGAATTGCATTAGAATACTGTTACAGTACTGTTTTCTTGCTAAGCTGTCTGTTGTTGCCAGCTGAATATAAAGAAATTTTGTGAAGCATAAATTATTATTATTATTATTATTATTATTATTATTATTATTATCATCATCATTATCATTATTACCTTTATTGGACCACTTGAGTCAGTTTTATAAAAAGGGTTCTTCAGTTTTCTGTCAGCCCAATTCTTCTTTCTCTCGGATTTTAACTTTTTCTTCATCTGAAATCACCCTTGTCTGTGAGTTTCTTGATTTTGTCTGTTTTTGTTTTCTAAATCTTCTATTACTGTATACTTTTAGTTCCCTCATATCTTCCTTGATTTCTGTAATCCAACAAATGTTGCTCTTGCCATTCCATAATTGTACAATAATTATTGTATTCCTTATATCTTCCTTGATTTCTGTAATCCAACAAATGTTGCTCTTACCATTCCATAATTGTTCTATTATTATTATTATTGTTGTTGTTGTTCTGGGGTATCCGTGGAACGCAGAGGTGAAAGTAGGTGCTGGGGTGAATGGGTCTAACTACAATGTCACGAATTGAATTAAAACTTTTACAAAGGTTATATTTTTTTCATTCCAAAAAAAAAAAAAAAAAAAAAAAAAAAATTAACATATTTCCACAAGGGAAAAATAACAATCAGGGACAATGCCAAACTAGAAACCAGATTAGGAAAAATCCAAGATTCAGAACCTAAACACTTTGGGCTTTAAGCCCCTAGTTTTACAGTATTACAAATGGAAGAAGAATTACTTGGTTAAGGGCAGAAATCCCCTAATTCATGGAGTACTTGCTCCCCAAAATACAATTTCTAGCCTTCTAGAGGCACTCTTTACCATTACCAAGCTTGAGTAAGAGCTACCCGGCTCTCCGTTTCTTTCAGCTTCCTCGAGGCAACCTCAACAATCTTAGACTCTCTGGCCTTGCATGGCCCAACTTACAATTTGAAACAGGAGTATCTCGTACCCAACCTATAGGGCCTATGTGGAAATGAACAGGTTAATTAAATGGCCTGACACACAAGCTGAATGGAGGCTTGCACTGCGCTCCGAGATAGTGAGAACTTAAAATCCTAAGCGGCTCTAGGCCAACAAAACAGGGGCTATTCTCAAACTACTGAGGTGACTCGTATAGAATTTACTTTAATACATTACAGGCAGAAAACCGTTACGAAACGTAGTCGCCTCAAACCAAGATGAACGGGAGCCCGAGAGGGTACATCACTCTCTATCCCCGATTTACAGTTAAAGATTTTATGAAATTTATATATCAGCCGGAAGAAAGTTACATTTTAAAAAAGGTTGTTACATACTAAAGAGTCGGACCTTTCCCTCAGGTTAAACTGCAGAGGTAGCAAGAAGGAATAAAGTTATGTGGCCATTACCTTGTAGATGTTCTGTTGACCGATGAAAGAGGGCGCCCGCCTCCTGCTTTGACACACACACTCAGTAAGGTGTTGATCAATTGGCCAAGAAACGTGAAAAGTCGCAGTTTATAAACCCTCAGGGAAGATTCGAGATCATTCAAGAGTAAACTAGCCACACCCTCTCAATTTTATTGGTAGATTTCAAAAGTATCACTCAGAATCGAACAAGACGCCTGTGATAGGTGGAAATTAGGGATTGGCTGGATTCAAAACTGGTGAAAAGAAAAAGGAAATATTGTCAAACAAAAATAAATGAACATCATTCAGTTACAAAAACCTAGAAATACAAAACTTCTTTAAATTATAGCTTCGTACATCTTGCACCAGGATGCATGATCATAGGTTTTAGTAGTGTCATCTGTGGAAGAATGTCCAAACTTCTTGATGAATGGCAAACAAAACAAGGATAAATTCACTCAGTTTAGGCAACTGCACAATAAACAAAATTCCTTCATATTTCTGTGGTGACATCTTCTGAGTAAAGTTCTAAGTTGGTGTAGTTTCAGTTTTACTGTTTTACCAATAGAGGGGTTCGTTTAGGCGCTAAATTTGAATGCGCGGCGTTGGGGTGTACCTCCCGTTACAGTTCTTGTTATTATTATTATTAATTTCTATGCTTAATAGTAAAGCAAAGGAGACAACCTTTGTGAACATTGCATCAACTAATTGGGTGGTAAAACTTTAGAATTGGTCCTAAGCCTAACACACACAATTTAGGAAAGTGAATTTAAAAAATCTTACCTCATATTGCATAGAGAGATAAATATGTTCATTGCTAAAGTGGGTCCCACCTGCCCTTCCCAAGAGATATATTAACTTTTATAGAAAAATATCAATATTTTCTTAAGTAGTTGGGTGAATGATCACTGCTATTGGCTGCAATTTATTCAATATGTCACTCCCAGAATTCAACACAGATGGATTACATTACCTGCTAGTTAACAATAAAATCTCCTAAATAATGTCTTTGCTGTTAGGCCAATAGTGTAACACGAAACAGGTTCTTAACAGGGGAGTTTCCACTGAGAAATGAATATTCATAGTGGGGAATATATTTTGACGGAAAACAAGTTAATTCGTCATGCCCGTTATCGTGATGTGGGTGACAAGTTATCTTGTCGCACCCATTACTCTTCCGCGAGTGACGAAGAACTCGTCCCACCCATTATGTGTTTCCTCAAATGACCGAACTCGTTCCACACATCATGCGTGCATGCCTTTGCGGAAGACTAGTTCCTGCTCATTTTGACAAAATATGTCTTATGGCTCGTGGCCATCTGAAAATTTGCATTATGGAAGTTAGCGTCACAAGATTTGTGACAGTAGTGGTATCCCTAGCAACCGTGCAGACTATGTCTTATGACTAGTGGTCACCTGAAATTAGCAGCAGTTTATGCATAATCATGACTAAGAGACATATTTATGTACATTTGGTTTTTGCAAAGGAAAAAGCTATTTCTTATGATTTGCATTTGGTAATTCAGTATTTGATTAGACTTCTTGCAACTACCTTATGATTCGTCTGACACTAAGTAACAACTAATAAAACGATACCATTGTTGTAATGAAATACATTATTATTACACAGTATGAATTTCTTATAACAATATAACGAGAAAAGCATTGAAAAATAAAAGTAAAATTCTGAACTGTACATGGTGTTACAAAAAGAATTCTAAGACAGTGTTCAGAATCATTTTTCTTCAATGAAAATGAAATGGCATATGGCTTTTAGTGCCGGGAGTGTCCGAGGACATGTTTGGCTTGCCAGGTCCACGTCTTTTTATTTGACGCCCGTAGGCGATCTGCGTGTTGTGATGAGGATGAAATGATGATGAAGACGGCACATATACCCAGTCCTCGTGCCAGCAAAATTAACCAATGATGGTTAAAATTCTCGACCTTGCCGGGAATCGAACCCGGGACCCCTGTGACCAAAGACCAGCATGCTAACCATTTAGCCCTGGAGACGGACATTTTTCTTCAATGAGTCTCTATTTATAATGCTACAGAAGCAAGCTCACTGTGAGTTTCACCACTTTTGTTATCCTCTCTATCCAAAGAGCTAACCATATAATTCGTCATATAAATCGGTGAGGTGAAGACTAGTTTCATCATCCAAATGAGCATGCTTAGCAATTATGTACGAAAGAAAATGCAACGAAATATTGGCATGCAATGTGGTGCAGCAATCCTGGAACCTGTTGATGTCTATAAAGCGATAATAGAACTACACCCAGTAACAAAAAGAAACAAGTTAACACGTCCCATCAAACACTTAACAGTTTTCGAAACCTCTAGAAGAGTTAACTCATTACCCGGTTGAGTAACAATTATTAATATACTACTTACCACGTTGTGTCCGGTTAGGTGGTTAAACACCCCTGACATGTTAGACTAGTGGGGTTTGTCACTAGCCAGAGCTTTCCTGGCATTTTTGTCAACTATTGGTAGCATTGTACGAGCATGTCCTGTATACTATATGTGTGCTGCTGTAGTGCCCTCTCACACTGCTAGCCTAGGACCTACATTGAAGTTCTAGCACAAATTCTGAACTAAAGAAAAGTATATTGTCTTTTGTACTACTGAGGAATAAAGCTCTGAATGGTTTCTGTTACAGGTAATACCTTGTAGTTTATGCAAGATAACAGGTTGGCTTCTTTGTGGATGAAATGTGATTCTGTAGGAACTATAGCACTTTAAGTTGGTATCTTATTTTCCTAAAAAGTTTCCCATCCTGTTGAGGCAAAATTAAAAGATATTACACTATGAAAGGTCAATCATATTCCTGCATGCTCCAATCTCATGGCTTCCTGAAGTGAAGATGTTTCAGCTGATGATGTGCTGATGCCGTTTTGTTTACTTGCATAGACTTTGCTTTATCCTTTTGTCCTTTTCTACAGTTCTTAATCACTGTCCCCCATTCTCTTCAGTGCAGGCTCAAGCACATCTTATTTTCTCCTAAGAATGTTGTGGTATTACACCAATTTAGGATAACAAATATGTCACTGTGAACCATGAACTGTGGTGTTATGAATTTGTTTGTAATACTTTGAATCTTGGAATTGTTCTTGCTGATAAATGATGAATGATAAGTCTGAAGTGCTTCTTTATATGATTTAACTTTTTCTTCTTCTCCAGGTGAGTGGACTCCTTGAAGGACTGAAATAATGTGAATATTAGTCACACTAGTTGTTCCACTTCCTGATCTGAAGAATTAGTTCTGCAAAAATGGTTGGGCCTTCTTCATTTTTCAGCAAACTTCTTGTAGGATGCATGCTACTTCTGTTAGTGTACTTCTTGTACATGGATGCAAAGCTCTATTATCGAATTCAGCATTACCCTCTTCGAAGAGACTTCGACAATGCATCAAATGTAGATTCAGAATTTTTTGGGTCCTGTGATCTGTCTCCTTTATGTGATGTTACAGTAAAGTCACTAATGTTAGATCATCCAAATGTTTATCTCTTCAGCCCGTTGGCAACAATAATAGATAGACTATTTGGTATTCATCAGATAAGTTATATAACTCCTAATATGATTAGTGCATTTCATGTTGTGGTGGCTCTCGCTTCAGCCAAGTGTATTGCATCAGACTCCTTAGTGTACCGCAGAGTGGGTGTTGGTTTGTTCCTCATACGAAGCATGTTGGACGAGTTGGATGGCCATGTAGCCCGTGCTCGTAAGAATATGCATGGTGAAAATTCAGAGATAGGATCAGTTGGCTTCTTTGTGGATGGAATGTGTGATGCCATAGGAACTGTAGCACTTTTAGTTGGGTGCCTTGTTTTTCTAAAAAATAACCCACCTCGTCGAGGCTACATGCAACTTCAAGCTATAATACCACAAGTACTAGACATTGCCAAGGATCCAGGAGCGGGAGTTGCATATAAGAGCAAGATCACATCGAAGAAGGTGCTACATAAATTGGGCTGCCTTGGTGCTCAAATGTTACTTAGCTCAACTGCATGGAATCGATATATTGCTTTATACCAGAACTTACTTGAACGGCATGAAGTTACAGAGCAACAAGCAGAATGTCAGATTCAGGCATTCCGTTCCTCTCTAATGTGGTCTGTAGCTTGGCTCTGGCGAATGTTTAATCCACATGCCTTTCTGAATGTTATGCTTGTTGCTATTTTCTGTGACAAATTGTGGGAATTTTTGAGGGCAATTCAATATGTTGGTTTCATTATTCTCTTAAGTCTTGTGTGTATTTCAGAAATGCATGTGCAAGAGGTGCAGGCTTTCATTTTCAAGACTTCAAGTAACAACACTGCTACAGTATGATAACCTGAATGATTCATATAGAGTTATGTCTTTTGTTATTACTTTTGAACCTTGGTAATGGTTGAGTTAATTTTTTGTAAGCTTAGTAATGATACAGAAGAATTTGGTTAATTCAGACCTGAAAGGTCCAGAAAAGAAAATTACATTATTCAAATTCCACACAATCACACACTATACTTGTTTTTCCACAAAAAACAAAAACAAAAAAAACCACCCCATTGAGGCTACATGGAACTTCAAACTATAATACCACAAGAATTGAACATTGCCAAGGATACAGGAGCAAGAGTTGCATATAAGAGCAAGATCACATTGAACAAGGTGCTACATAAACTGAGCTACCTTGGTGCTCAAATCTGTAATTCAAAATGATCCCTGCTTTATCAGTGGTGCCTTGAAAATATGGCAAAACTTTAATAGCCCTTTAATATTAAAAAATTCTCAAAAATAAAATAAAACATCAATCACGACACTAAAAACTTTATTAATTCTTCACAGCTTGTTTAAAAAAGTTGTAATTGCAGTTTTTTTCCTTTGAATTTATTTACATGTTAAGTGCAAAATGACATATTTTCCAAAGTATCTGCATGTTTTACCTTCCAAGCAATCAGTAGCCTATAGAAAGTCTCTATTAATCTGCTGACAGCTGTCAATCAACTACTTGTGGAGTTCTGGGCTTAGGCCTAATGAGTGGATTTCCTGATAACTGAAACTCGAAGTTTGCTACTTAGAAAACTATTTAAGAAATATGCCTTCAGACAGCCAAGAGCTTGAACCTTTTCTGAGCCTCACAATAGCTACAGTTCATTTCCAGCACGATTCTGGACTACTTTTCTAATCCACGAAGTCACGTTTAAACAACATTGTTTTTGAAAATATGAGAGTTCTAATATGCTATTTTCACTTTGAATTAAACACATTTTTTTTTTAACATTGTGTTGTATAGGAATGTTGAAGGATTGCCAGAGGGTTTGAATTATTCATGAACTTGAATTAAACGATGTTTGAATTAACTAATTTCTTCTGTATTTAAGTACTGTAGTTACAGTTAGTATTTTTTGAAACTATTCTAATTATTACTGTGTGGTATGAGAAATCCAAATGATGGTACTTCGAATGTAATACCGAAGGACTTTTTTGTTTAAATATAGACTCTCCAGCACCAATGTATTCATGTGAATTTAAGCCATTGAATCTACCTATTGTCAGTTGACTTGATTGAACTTTTTTAACACATCAGACGTCCAAGGTTTTATTTGATGTGAATTTGTTCCTTCAAATTATACCCCTTGATTCAGCTTCCATTTCATTTTACATTGCATTTTGTAATATATTAATATATCAGGTAAGTTGCCCAGCCTGTCTTTGTCTATGTCTTATATGATTTAAGTTGCTCATTACGATTCATTGCGAGGATGTGAACTTAATTAAGTAACTCAATTAGATGGTCTAAATAAATGTAAATTAATGGAATGAGGCTGATTAATTGCCAAATGATACAACTAAAGTACAGAGTAATTGAAACACAATACTGTTGTGACTATTAGTTGAGTTAAACAATATTATGAATTTACAACTTCAAGTTGCGCTGAAAAGAGATTGGCTCAGTGAGGAATTACACTTAGTTGATTAAACTGTAAATAAAGTATACAGTACATGTGAACATCAAAGGATTTAGTTTGTTATTAATTCATTGAGGGATTTAATTTGTAAATAAGTTACTAAGAGAGGTTAAATTCAATTCAATCTTTGAATGATTAAAACTATTAAAATTCACAACCAATAAATATTAACAGATATAACATACCATTTAGAAGTCACATTCTTGTTCCTCCTCTTTCTCCTGGATGTGGGCATCAGATGCCATTCTTTCTTCAGCCCTTTTCTTCCTCGTGTGCCATGTAGCTTCTTCTGTGCTTGAAGCAGGTTGCTCTACTTTTCTTTGGTATAAAACGTGGTCTGCAAAATATAAGTGCAGGACAAGCTTTGAAACTGCCACTTTGATCCTGTTTGATTTTTTCTTCCATGCTTTATTTTATCCTTATCCCTCTCCTCAAAAGAAAAAGGCTTCACAGTTGTTAGGCCTGGTTTCCATGGAGATGACGGTACACCCCAGTGACCTGTTTCAACATTTACAGGAAAGTTCTGTACATCTCTCTCCTAGAGAACTGTCATAGTCTTGGGTTTTGTGAAAACATGTGGAACTCTTCATGATTTTGTGTGTCATCCTTGCGCAGGGGCCATGCTAATCTTCTCTGTATCGTTCCAATTTTAGTATATGTACCGCTGAAGTGAGTATTAGAAAATATCAGGTAATGTTGCACAAATTATACCTCGCATGTAGCCCCACGAAAAGAAATACATTTCTTCAACATTCCCCGTACACTAATATCATACCTACCAAGTAGTCATTACTGTAATGCCCATGCTCCATTCAGTAACAAACATACAACCAGAACATTTACTGACATTTTACTGTAAGTGAAATCATCAACAACAAATACTCCTCCCCACATGCACAGTACTTTAACCCTGACTTAGTAAGTCGTAGAAAGACTTTTGTTTCTGAAATTAACCTGCAGCATTCATCTTTAGTAAGATTAGACCATTGTCCTGCAGAGATAAAGCAGAGAAGTTGCTGACACATCAGGAGTTTGGATTGAAAATAGAATTCTTGAAGCACCTGTTACTTTCGGCCACCCAGCTTACTGAGCTGTTCTATATCTGAAGCTTGTGGTCATGTTCACTTTCCAGGAGGTGTGAGCTGGTGCAGTGGTTTACCCACTTGTCTCCCAACTGGAATGTCTTTTAACTGCTGGTAGACCCAGTGCTTTGTGAGGGGCCCTCGGTCAGTACCGAAACCGAGGATGGGTGCTTCACAAACTCCACACTACTATGGGAGTGTGTTTTTTTTTTTTTAAATAAAGCATATTAATGTACCATAAAAACTACTACATGTGGATATCTCCACTGTTTTATGGTAAAAGTCATTTGAAATCTCTATGTTTTATGAATAGTACCTTATTTTATTTCAGAAATATCAAACAGAATAATATTTATACCCATGTTATGTTCAACATATGGTCTTAAAAATATGCAACATTGACAAAATGAAAAAGTTACCTTTATAGTTATTTTTATGTTTTTAAGTTGCTGATTAATATGTCTGTTGTCACAGGTCGGTTATATAGAAGATGGATTTTCTTCTATACATTTAGTTTGACCCTTAAGAAGAGAGATCGACTAGTATACGAAGAGAATAGAAGCCATTAGTACTTCTGAAACTAATTTCAATATACGTTTTATGTGACATTAGGTGTTTTTGGTGGCAGGAAATATTGTTGGTTCTCTTGAATGCATTTCTGGTGCAAAATTTTTTTTATTTTTTATTTTTTTATTTTTTTATTTTTTTAGTGAAGAACGAAGCAAATGTAAGATTTTTTTTAAAAAAATTCCTGAATGCTTCCCACAGTGAGACGTACCATGTAGAACTTTTGGATATTTCATACCATTCAGTTATTATGTGATTAATATATATAGTTCAGTGTTCTGATACTCTTTCATATTTCTAACTCTAAAAATTCATTAACCTTTTTAAACATTCAACCTCTTAAAAAATGTTCTGAAGTTATCACATTAACCTTTGAAAACAAATTTGTATATTTATAAAAATGATTTATTTAATGTTCCTACATTATTGGCCCATGTTGATTTTGATGTTTATCACATTTTTATTTCATATTTGCATGTTATATTATTCAGTATATAGGATTATTTAGACTAAAAAGTGTTACTTTTTGTGTCAACTGTGTAATTTCGAAAAAAAAATTTTAATTAGCAAGAAAGAATTAAGTGATTGTTTTGTTTGTTAGAGATCAGCCCTTGACATCGAAGTGATCATTGAAACGTTTTATGGGTACTTTTGCCTAATTTTTCTGTTTTTTATGGACCATTAACATTTTGAAATGTTGTCCAATGTTATACCCATTTAGATATATAGGTTAATCATGCATTTAAGAAAGAGATTTATTTTAAAACATACAGTTACTTTAATTGAGCCATATGTATGTTGAGTCCTAAGCCCAAAGGGTGGTCAGGTCCACAACATTTCAACCCACCTGCTTATCTTAGAAAGTAAGTAAAGAAGTAAGAGGTGCACAAAAAAAGTGAGGAGTGAGGTAGAGATAGGTTTACTTTTCCTGAGGACAAACTCTTGACCCCATTATATCTGAATCCATGGTATTTTGAATCACATTATACTGGATGTCTGGTACCATAAAACCCTACTGAAAAGTCAACAAAATGGAAGAGAAGATAATTTTTTAAAGGAAAATCCTATTCCTTGCTAGTAAGCCTGTTTCTGCCTGCTGCTGGGCTAAAGAGAATACCTTGTCCAAGGTATAGACAGACAGTGGATGTTAGGCCCCTTATTGACAAATTTGGAACTTTGTACAATGATTGTAACTATGAAATCCCTTTGTAGCTGCTATATACATAAACTTCAGGACTGTTTTGGTACTGACTATTAAAGAATGAGGCTTTTGATTTTTGACAATCATTTTATATGCTTATATTTTAAAATGTGATGTGGATATCGTTGTTTACTGCTCATTTCTAAAGAAAGAGCAGGATACGTTTTGTAAGAAGTTTGTTTATATATATATATATATATTTGTTGTTGGTGTTGATGTTTTTGTATTACACTGTGTGTTACCTGTTTTGTATCCTTGTGAAACCTCACTGTGTGTGCCTGTGCCCTCTAGTCATTTATTCCAATATTGTTGTTCATGTTATGTGTTTCATATTTTACTTATTCTGGTTAAGGAAACTGAATCAGAATTGAATGGTTTAAATGCCAGAAATTCTTGCCCTTGTATCACTGCTGTTGGAAGTGGTTTCATGTGGGGCAATATTGTATTAGTGTTAACAAAGCTATCACTATAAAATTACGATCAGATTCATAAACAAAGATTTTACTAGTATTTTTAAATAAATGTGATGTAGTAATGCATGCTGTGCAGCATACAGAAATAATAATGGCAGACAAGCGTGATGACAATCCGAATATTTTTTGGATGGACTAGTCAAGTAGGTGGTGTTTCTGTAGACAATTGATAGATGGTTTAAATGAGGACATTCTCATTCATTTTGGAAATCAATCATAATATTCAACCCATTTTAGGAATTTTGTGACTCATTCTTCCTTTCTAATCCATGATTAAGGAAAAGATGTTGATGTATTATAGGTGACAATGAAGTTCTAGCATAGTGTAAAAGAACAGCCTTGAATCAACTGGCATTGCAGTTGATAATACGATTCAGCACTCTTAAATCATTGTCATGTTATATCTTTTTGAAGTTAACTGTACACATCAAGGTTTCAATAGGTTGTGATTTCTATTTTCACATCTCTTATAATGTCCTCCTGAAATCGTAGTTTTTTAAAAATTTATGTGAGCGTATGTATCATGCTTAAATAGGTACAGATCCAGAGGTGCGAACTATTACGGATTGTCCGTAATTATAACAGATTTCACCTCACGATTACATCATTATGGTCAAAGGGGAAATTATTACAGAAAAGCAGACATTATCACAAAATCATTTTTGACAGAAAAAAGAAAAGAAGGAAAAATGTTCAATCCTTTCAAGCATTTCTGCTAAAATATTGTAATTTAAATATTGTAGCATTGTTTTGTATTGAAAAGGTGGACCCATTAGTCTGTTCGTATTCTATTCTCAGTTTAATATGGATACACAGTGAAGTTCTTAAATTTGAATGCTAAATTTTCCTCATTTCAGTGCTCATGAGACAACGATACTTACTCGATTGTCATTTCCTTTTGCTATTCATGAGCTCTTCTCTGCTGTAATCCTTAAGTAATGTTGTATTTCTATATTAAGTGTACCGGACAGTTGATAGAAAGAATTGACGCCTACATTAAGCACATCTTCACTGGAATTGCTTACGCTTCAGAAGACGAAAATGTGATCAGAGGGGGAAGGATGCTTGAAGAAAACCTACATTGAAAAGCAGCTGCTGGGTGCGAAACGAGTTGCAAGGAATGTTTTATCACTGAATTAAGAGGTAGTGTGCAAATGTTATTGTGTTATATGATATACTTTAGAATAGATTGCTGTCAGGAAGGGAAAAGAGGGTGTCATTATCAAGAAGGGTGCAGCGTCCTTTGGATTTGATTCGAAAATTTTGTGGGGTGTGGAGGGTGATTACTGATAATCCACTTCAACGGTTGGCACCTCTGTATACATCACATATTTTCTACTATCAAAATGCTTACTGTGTTTTTATATATTTTTTGGCTTTAAACTTACATTGTTGTTTTACTTAATATTTTGTTAAATTTACCTAGTCGTTTGGAGTGTTCAATAACACCCTATTTCACATAAGGGATGTGTAACCTTCAATTCCTCAGTACCAAGTCATTATTAATCTTTTCTATTTTTAACATTATCCTCCAAGATCTTGTTTAGACTACACGAAAATCTAAATTTGCTACATTTGTTGTTTAAATTTTAGGGAACTTTTAATAAATAATGCAGCATTATCTCTTATGCAAGTTCCTTTTCGGATTTGTTCTTATATTCTTAAATGTGGGCTATTATTGCAGTGGGCGCTCTCTTAACCGGCTGGCCCGGTGAATGATGTCGCTTCCAGTTTCCCACAGTTGTGCACACCGCCTTCCTCCCTGTTTTGCAGAAAGTTTACTTTAATGAATAAGTGAATGTGTTGTGAAGTGAAAAATACAGCTGTTGGACCATGAACTAGATCTAATATTTCATATCATGGCAGGCAATCCTGTTGGAATGTACGTACAGTACTTGTATTACATTTTCATGTTTAAACAATTTGTAATACTGTAAATTACTATAATTAAACACATTTTATAAGCCTTGTACGGTTTTAGAATTTTTTAAAGACATGATGAAATATCTTGGTTTCATTCTATAAATCGATCATTTCATTATCCGATTTAGCGTCCAGTTCTGAGCAGGCTGGCGTGACATCCATTGTATGTAAAATGGTTAATTGGAGACTTTCCGAACCCTCATTTTTCTACGTGGCAGTTAGCTGTAAAGATTCTCTAGCTTTCAGAAGAGCATCCATAGTATCATAAACTAATTCTTGATAGGTTGTGTCACTGTTGGAATTTTGGTTTTCCAGATATTTGTGCCTCTGCTTCAAATATTTGAAAGTCTGGAGTTATTTGAGGTTTTATTCCAATTTCTTGAGATACTTTGTAACTGTCACTTTCAATGAATTAACTCTCCAGAACGAATAGTCTCCTGCAGTTCACTCGGAGACAAGTACATATAAAGTACAGCCCCATGGACATCCATCATGTGATGGTAATTTTTTGGAATTAAATTGACTTCGCTACCATTATTTAATAGTAAATTAAATATTTCTTTGAAACCTTTCAATGGCCTTTCGTGCAATCGTCCTTGGTAACTCAATTTCTGTTAACAATTGTTTCTATTCAGTTTTGCCTACAGATTATTATAGTGGAAGCCATTTCATTTCAGTTTCAACTAGCTTTATTACTTTGAGTTTTCCAACATTTTGCCTACAACTTCTTGCCTGCAAACATTTATACCTGTGTACATTTTGCCTACATATTTTTGCCAATGACCCCTTTTTGCCTAATGCATTTTGCCTATATGCATTTCAGCTTCAGAGTGCTGGAATGTATAGTCTTGCGACTGAACACTCGAATTTTTGACCATTGTCCAGTTTGTACCCATTACTAAATTTTCAAGTTTGGCAAGATGCATAAATTATATCCGTGGGGAACCAATCCCCGAGTCATGCATCTTATCGATATCATTCCAACAGAGCCAACAAACAGTGAACATGGAAATACTGATGTGAGAGGAGGAACTACAGAGTTTGGTGTGTCACCAATTTCAACGTGGAGGCTGTAGTAAAGCTTTTGTTAAAGGGAATTAACATGATCATTCAAGAAACTTGTAGTATCGAAAAAAGAATGGTGACTTGTCTGAGTTAGCCCCCAACTGCAGTGCATATAAATAAAATAAGTGCTGTAGTAGTAGCAGCAGTGAAGTATCCAACAAAACCTGATAAGCTGAAAGACTGTTTTAATGACATAATTGTGAAGGCTCACATTTTGTATTCTGTTTAACCTACATTTTAATGACATAATTGTGAAGGCTCACATTTTGTATTCTGTTTAACCTACATATTATTTGTTAAAGTGGAAGGTATTTCTTTTCAGTATTAACTTAGTCTTTGGCAGTGTATTAAGGATAAAAAGTGCATCAGTGCATTTGGAATGTGTTGTTGGGAGAGGATATTATGAATACTGTGGGTGGAGAAAAGATTTAACTTCTGCATAATCTAAGAGCTTGATATTCTGAATTGACTTGCAACTCTTGTTAGACAGAGAACCTTACAGTTCTTTTGACATGTAATCAGGAAAGAAAATAGCCTTGCAAGACTATTGTCCAAGGAAAAGAAAGTAAATGGGATCAGGCTGCATGGAATAGCTCGCAGAAGATGGATGGACCAGATCAAAGATGCAACTCATGCATCTCTTTGAATGACAACTCAGAAAGCGGAAAACCATAGACAGTAACGACTGCTGGTGTACTCCATTGAATATTAAAGTGAGCATGTGATCACGATTCTCGGACATGAGTTATGCAACTGAGAAGAACACACAAGAATTCATAATACTTTGTATAAAACCACTTGTTCGGGAGAGAATGCATGCATGAAGGAATGCTGTATATTTTCATTGCAGTAAAAGCATGCTTAATTGTTTAGTAATCATCTCCTC
The DNA here is from genome assembly GCF_040414725.1 of Anabrus simplex. Classification (NCBI taxonomy): domain Eukaryota; kingdom Metazoa; phylum Arthropoda; class Insecta; order Orthoptera; family Tettigoniidae; genus Anabrus; species Anabrus simplex. Next base: position 50,125,203 of record NC_090271.1, read on the forward strand.
TGACACCAGCCACAGTAACCATAAACAGCCATTTTGAATGCCTGATGAAAGTTTTACCTTACGTTTCACTACACTTGCACCATGAAAAAAAACCTGATATAGGCACTTGTGTGCCTTTTTTATATAATAACACAAAACAAGTTATACTATTTCAGATACACATAATTGATTAATTGATTACTTTTCTATCTATATGTAACTGAAGACAATAAATTAACTGCAAACTGCTCAGGTGGATAGTATGGGATGCATTTATTGTGTACTATGGTGGTTGGCTACGATTTCATATACTTAAAACTAAACTGGCTTCATATGTTTAAATCATTAAAAGCAACTTAGATAAGACAGTATTGTACTGAAAGAATTCAGGGGACCCTAATACTGTACTTACTGTGAACGTAGCCTTCAGTTTGTTCAGTAGAATTGTGACCATTCAGTAAATTTCTAATCTGTTGTGTACAAATTTAATGTGTTGGATTACATGTTGTAAATTCCTCAGATAACAGAAAGATGTACTGATATGAAGGTAACACATCTCTGTTTCCTGAACTGTTATTATTTATAAGCTTTTATTGGTTACTTATTTTGAATAAGATGGTTGATATATGTTTATAACAAAAACTATATTGTGATGTTTGACTTATTCTTTGACTCCTATAAAAGAAGTCAGCTTAATTAGCTTTGAGTGATGTATCTCTTACGTTACATAAATATTACTTTATGATACTGTAGTAGTATTTCACGCACATGGTGTTTTAATGTGATGAAAGGTGTTCCCTCCTGTCATTTATTTTGGTTTTGTACTTCATTTTAAGAATTTATTTCTCTGTACTGTAATTTGTTTTTAGAATTTGTGTGTGTCTGTACTTTCTGTTGTAATGTAACAAAAGTAATTAATACTACTTTGTCATATACTTTTGAAATATTTTGTTTGTTATGTTCCATAATGAAATTGTGTGTTAAGTGTCTTCTACCTCAAGTTAATTTAAAACTGCATTTGTCAACAATCTCTTATCTTTATGAACTTGTTAGGTTATTTCTAATCATTATGTGTAAGTATTTTCTTCTGCACAGAGTTTCCATTTATAAAAATTGCATGTCTTTGTTAATTTGCATTATAATTTATTCTTTAATCTTTGTAAATAACTTAAGCCAATTATTAAGCCGCTCTTTTGTTTCTTATTTGGTACATTTGCCGGGCTGAGTGGCTCAGACGGTTGAGGCGCTTGGCAGGTTCGATCCTGGCTCAGTCCGGTGGTATTTGAAGGTGCTCAAATACGTCAGCCTTGTGTCGGTAGATTTACTGGCACGTAAAAGAACTCCTGCGGGACTAAATTCCGGCACCTCAGCGTCTCCGAAAACCATAAAAGAGAAGTTAGTGGGACGTAAAGCAAATAACATTATTAAAAGATAATCCCAAGGTTGATACATGTGTTAGAGTGAGTACGCCAGGGAAGAGGGTAGAGCTGAGAGAGTTCAGTGGGGTTACCTGTAATTCACTTTCTTTCACTTCATGCAGATTTTTAAAAATTATCATTTCCGAACTTAGGAAGTTAAATTAGACCACAATGTTCCTATGTTTTTCAGTAAAAAGTTACTGACTACTTAAACAGAAGTGGCTTTGAGTCAAGGCATTTGTATGATTTTATTTGGTACTAAGAAGGTTATATATTTTCTATTTCCAATGGGAATACCATTTGTGTAGAAATAACTATCAAGAAATCTTGGAATCCTTGCAGCACTTCTTTGTAATTATTTCTTATTAAGTGGTCTCTTCTGATTGCCTCCATTACAATGTGCGCAAGAATCTTGCACAAGACATCATTACATACAGTTTTTGTTCTTTTAATCCCATTGATTTTCTCCTTAACACAATTCCCTCAATATCCAGGTGGTTTTGACTTTAGGGAATCTGAACTCTGTCCAGGGTCTACCATTGTCTTTTGCTGAGAGTTTTAGCAAACAATAAACTTAGCAAGGAAACAACTATCTCCTGCCAAGATAAGTTGTAAAGTCATCAGAGGAGGTAATTGTTCACAGTTCTGACACCATCTGTTTGTACTCTTGTCTAGATATGCTGTAAGTTATTCTTTACTGAAAGTTCTTCTGTTTTTTTTTTTTTTTTACTCTGTTGTTGGAGAATTTTTCAAGTGAAGTATGCAAGTTTATCATAGCTTACTTAGTTGGCCTACCGAGCTCAATAGCTGCAGTCGCTTGAGTGCGGTCAGTATCCAGTACTCGGGAGATAGTAGGTTCGAACCCCACTGTCGGCAGCCCTGAAGATGGTTTTCCGTGGTTTCCCATTTTCACACCAGGCAAATGCTGGGGCTGTACCTTAATTAAGGCCACGGCCGCTTCCTTCCCAGTCCTAGTCCTTTCCTGTCCCATCGTCGCCATAAGACATATCTGTATCGGTGCGACGTTAAGCCAATAGGAAAAAAAAAAAAACTTAGTTGGCTTAGCTCACATCAACAGATCTGAATTATTGTGAATAGGTTTAACTTTGAACAAGGAAAATAAATTGTTCATAATTTTTGTATTTTTTCTTCTAATCTGACCCAAAAGTGGGTGTGCCTAATTGATATAGAATAGCTGCTGGTAATAATTGTTTTGTAGTCTCAAAGCACAAAGAGCTACTTTATTTCCCAAAATATATTTTTCTTAGCAAATTGCTGGTTTTATTGTTGAATTTCCATCTTTTTTAAAAGCATATTTATTAGTTAAAGGTTGAGAATATAAAGTATTAAATTCATTAAACAAAAACTATAAAATTTTCATTCTTCAGATCTAAATATTTCAGACTCAAATAGTTTTATTAAGTGGGTCTAGTGTTAAAAGCTTATTAATGAAATCATTATCATTAACATGAAAATTGGCACTCCAGAACGTCAGTGTTGGAACTAGAGAGTTAGTAGCAGGGCAAAATAACTAAAAATAGTTGCCAAAAACAGGATATGACTATTTTACCTGCCTACACCCCTCAGATTGTGTTTTCTAATATGATAAAGGAGCAGATTATATAAAAAGTAGAAGAGACAATTAGTGAAATATTAAAGGGAGAATTTGTTACGGTTGGAACAGACCTAAATTGAATAGGTCAGGGAAAAAATGGGTATGATCAAAGGAATGCAGAAGGTCACAATACTGATGATGGGACATAGTTTTAAACTACTATCAGTGAACAGCAGGTTGGGGGGGGTTGGCAGAAAAATACATCTAATTACATACAAGAATGGAAACATTACATTCAGATAGACTATATTCTTGTACCAGAAAGTTAAAAGAAAAGAGTAAGAAGGTGAAAGTTATACTAGGCAAAGCATGTGTTTGGCAGCTGAGGCTGTTAGTGATGGACTTTGACAAAATAAAGGAAATTCAAACAAAATCCTAGAAAAAGAAAAGGATATACCAGGCGATATGGCCATGCAGTTAGGGGCACGCAGCTGTGAGCTTGCATCTGGGAATCCAGGAGATAGTGGGTTTGAACCCCACTGTTGGCAGCCCTGAAGATAGTTTTAGCTGGTTTCCCCATTTTCTCACCAGGCAAATGCTGGGACTGTACCTTAATTAAGGCCACGGCCGCTTCCTTCCCACTCCTAGGTTTTACCTATCCCATCATCTGTATAAGGCCTATCTGTGTCGATGCGATGTAAAACAAACTGTAAAATATAGAAGTAATTACCGGTAAACTAGAATGTCCAGCTTCGACAACCAGTCCACTGCACTTGGTGTCAATTCATGCAAAGTATAGAAACTAAAAGAACAGAAAAAGTAACATATTTTAAAAATAATGAATGAATGAGTAGAAGCTGTGGGAGTTGAAATTAAATTGGCCCTTATGAAGGCTGCAAAGGAGGTAGTAGGTTTCACATGTGGAGGAGGAAAGAAGGTGAAAGCAATTTGTCAGAGAGAAAAATGAATAATTTGAAAAGAAAACCACATTTAAGAGCTGGAAAAGAGAGATATGAAGATGCCAAGCAGATATAAAAGGAAATTGCCAAAGAAGCAAAGAAGAGGCAAAAGGCAAAGCAACAAAGGATGGTGAGTAGTGCTTTCACAGAATATTGAGGGGAAAGGAAAAGCAGGAAGCTAGATGTAAGAAATATCTTTGTGGTGAAAAGGAATGGAAAAATGGTTATTGTCGGAGAGCAAATTAAAAGAATATGGAAGGAGTATTTCGAGCAACTTCTGAAAATAGAAAGTGAGAAGGATGATGTACAGCAAGAGTGGAGAGTGGCTGGAACTGGAATACAAATTAAGAAGTAGTAGTTTGACAGGCCATCAAAGCTATGGGAAAGCGGCTGGACTGTCAAGTGTTTGCATTGAAGTGGTGAAGACCTTGGGAGGAGTAGATTGTGTACTGGACCTACTGGAAACTGTCTGGAATCGTGAGCAGATCCCTTAAGACTGAGAAAGTCTCATCATCACTATTTATGAAGAGAAAGATTATCTGCATTGTGGAAATTATAGAGGTATACAACTAATGGAACATCTTATGAAAAAATGGGAAAGCGTAGTTGATGATAGATGGTTAGTGACCTGCACTATTGAAAATGAAAGGGAACAATGGATCCACTGTTTATTGCCTGACAGTTGCAGGAAAAGAAACTGGAGGGAAATGAAAGGATGTATTGTGTCTCCTTGTATTTAGAAAAAGTATATGATAGAACTCCAAGACCGTGGGTAGTGTAAAGCAGACTTAGGGAAGGGAATGTGAGGCAGACAAATTGTTGCTGCCGTCCCTGAACTGGGATAATACGGAGAAGAAAAAAAAGCAGCAGCATAAGTCAACTTCAGGTAGTCATGAATACAGCAGATAATCATATTATCATTGAAACATGCTATATTATTATCGTATGGCATTTACAAACATAATATGTAAAAATATACAATGAACATATAAATTAAAATATAGAAGTAAATAACGATAATGTACAACGGGTGATTGTTTGGTCTGCCCTGTCAATATATTATATTATCGTTATTACGAGTCAATACGGACCAATTAAGTACCAATATGGTCAGGTTTGTCGACATAGAAGTAAATTGGAATAATAAAATAAGTTAATTTATTAATTTCACCACCTAATCAATACAGTAAGTCTTGTCTTAGTTGATTTACTTTGGCATGTTAAATAAAATGGATGTTTCGCCTTGTATTTAGGCATAATCAGCCATTAACTTAACCTTAAAATAGAATCAGGCACCTGATTTGCATATACATGAAATAAAACAAATTTTCAATAAACCTTGGAGAGACTTGAACTAAAATTAACATATCGTAAAAGGCTTGTAATGAAGTTGGTTTTAAAGATATTACAATGAGTGAGGAAATATACAATTGGTGAAAGTAGTAGCAATATTGACATTAGAAGGCTTCTATTATAATTAAAATGAACAAAGCAACAGTCTGTTATGAACAAGTGATAGAATTGCTAAAAAATTATGTTGGCCGACCAGCGGTTACAACAAAAATGACAATAAAAAATTGTATTTAATAAAAAATAATGTAGAATAAAATAATGTTATTACTACTCATAGTAAGAAGCCGACAGTCGACAATAACGTTCAGTTAATAACTTAACAAATTACCCTCATCATCGTCTAATGATTCAGCTGTCTTACTTCCGTTTCGACTAGAATGTCAATCAACCCACACTCTTAACAACATTGTAGCATTGCATCAAATTGAGATTGTCCATAAAGGTCCAATTTAAACATCGTTCTTCAACCTTCAACTACAACTTCATATTTTTTTATCAAAGTGAATCACATCACCATATGCCATTGATTTTTGACTCTTATCTCTTGTAAACAAATAATTGCTGGTCACTTGACCATCTTTCATCATTATTGTCTGCTTAATGTCTGCTTCTCAGCACCACACTCACATGCAGCACTTTCACAATATCCCCACTTTTTCAGCATATATCGGCACCTGCCGTGGCCTGTTCCGAAACGGTTGAGTTTTGACCAGTCATGTCGAGGAAGATCGAAACACAGGAAGCTGTATGATTTAGAGTAGGAATGTCAAACTGGTGTGCAGGCCATAATATAACCTAATCGAGAGAACACAGCAGGCAGCTGATCAAGACAATATTTCAGTATGGATATTTTTTTTACTAATTGCTTTATGTCGCACCGACACAGATAGCTCTTATGGCGACAATGGGACAGGAAAGGGCTACGAGTGGCAAGGAAGCGGCCGTGGCCCTAATTAAGGTACAGCCCCAGCATTTGCCTGGTGTGAAAATGGGAAACCACGGAAAACCATTTTCAGGGCTGCCGACCGTGGGGTTCGAAAATCAGTATGCATTTATAGACCTGTATATTTTATTGAAATGTTACGTTACTATATCAGAATCTTGTCTGTAAATATAATACATTAAATCAAACTCCAAGAACGTACAAAAACTGTGTAAGCATACAATTTAAAAATTTATGTTAGCAAGCAAGGTAAAAGAATTACCTTGTGCTGGAAGTCTGGCTTGGCTTCTGATCTGCCAGGTGTTCAAAATCTGGTGAAATTTTTTTGCTTGATACAATTCTTTTATTATTTTTTAATGTTCATCTGTAAGCAGATTTCTTCATTTTTGTGTTTTTACAACTTTAAGAGAGAGTGAAACTGTTTGCTAATACATGTGCTACCGAACATTGAATGTGTCTTAAAAGCATTAATATTTATTGCGAGATACTTTTCACCTAGGTATTTACAGTAAATTTCTGATAAGAGCACTTTTTTAAATTATTCCTTTAGGGCCGAATGACACTGGAAATAAATTACTTCAAATTGCTTGTCTTCTTTAATGCTTTGAACATCAACTGTAAAAGGAACATTAAGATGGCAAATTTTGGAAATCCTTAAGTCTCTCGTGAAATTCATATAACTGATACGGGACATATTCTGCATTCTACAGACTGTGAATAGTAGAAAGAGGAACTTGATAGGACATAATTTGAAAAGGGGATGCTTGTTAGTTGAGGCACTCGAAGGAGTGGTACCAGGAAAGAGAAGAAAAAGATGATGTTAGATGATAGAAGCAGAACAGGAGGAGGCTGTGAAAGAATAAAGAGGAAGGTGAAAGATAGAATGTAATTTTGAAAGTTTATAATTTCCATTTCAAGAGCTCCTTTATCATGAAATTTATAATTTTCTTGAAATAGGAGTTGACTCCTTCATGTATTGTGGCAAAAGGGTTATAAAAACATTAATTGGAAAAGTCGTTAAATCTTCCTCTAATATATATATTTTTTAAACTTTGTGGTGGACTATGACAAAGTGTAATTTACTTCATCTATGTACTTCATAATTTTCAAGTTAGGAGATTTCCTTGATAGATGATTTTACACAACAAGTCATTCACTGCATGTATCATTTTTTGTAATATGATGATCCTTTACCTTGCACTTTATGGTTAATTTTTTTCAGTTATATCCTTATGTCAGGAACCCCAGGTTCATAAGCCACACATCAACTCTGAGTCCATCTCTGTAGTGCATCAGTTAGCGCTATTAGGTGCCGTCCTCAGAGGCTCAGGGTCGATTCCCAGTACTGTCAGAAATTTAAGATTGGCAGGAGGGCCGGTATCTGTTAGAAAGGTACATGCAACTCGCCTGCATTGGGGTTGTGCCTGAAAGGTGGTTTACCTCCTTGGGACATTGATATGAATTTAAATCATTATCCAGCTCTGTGTACTGTTACTTTCTTGAATTGGACATTCTGTTTCTCAGGAACACAGTTTTGCCACCACTTTCCCCTCAACTAAGCCACGTAACCACCGTCAGTACAATTAGCACCTTAGTCTTCCAGCAGTGCCTTAAACAATCTGTGCTGTTTAGAAGCAGCCTTAACTGATTCATTTTCGCAGCTGTATTCATGACATAATTAAAATTAAGAACTTTTGCATGTAATTATTAATTTAATATGCGTTGATAAGGTAGAAAATGAAGAAAGCATCTATCTTTCATACGTAAAACTGGAAATCCCAGTGCAGGAGCTCCATCTGTTGTATTAGCTATCAATTATCATTATGAAATATTAAGAGTCCTGCACATTATTCTTGAAGGCATTGGTGCTGAGCGCTACAACTTATAGTTATTGTAGATCTGTTCATTTAGAACTCAGAACAGTGATGAGTTACAGGCCTGTTTGTTATGGTGCCGCGCCAACATTTCATATGTTGAAAAATATGCAAATTATCAGATTCACATCACCCGATTACAATCCCTTTATTTTACAGTACCCTGTGTTACATATGGGTTAACATCACGAAGTTCAAAAGAAACACTCATTTAAATTTTAAAGAAATTGTCCAGAGTTTTTTGTCTGAAAATAGAGCCTTGTTTTTGTGCAGTAATGTTGTGCCATCTTCTCAGAAGTATAGTGTCACTTGGTGTAGTTTCCACTTGCTGCTCGATGCAATACAGTTTCACTTCTAGCTCTGCCAAACCCTCGAAATGGGTCCCACTGGTACATTGTCTTCAGATACTTCTTTATCACCACTCTCTTGAGAGAGTTCATGGTTAATACATCTAATCAGCCTAAAGGTACCTGTCAGTCTGTAATAGTGGTTTGGGAGCAGGATTCTTTGTATATGTACAGGTAAACAAAGAATGTACTTTAGTGTATTTTGTAAAAGTTTAATTTTCATAAAACTGGTTCAAATTACGTAGAAACTCAAATTACTGGGGTTCTACTCAGCAACAGACTCTTCAGACAGGAGCACTTGATGTTTTCTAACATTGTGGCTGAGAACAACCAGACGCAAGTAGTTGAAAGTGTCCCAACAAGGTCATTTATTTACTGCTGAAGTCTTGAGTGAAGTTAACATCAATCCGTGAAGTACTTTGAGATATGACAGAAATGTTAGTGAACAAAACAGGAAAATTGGCCTTAGTAATAATTGCAAGTTATGAATCTCCTTAATCTCTCTTAATTAATGTTGTAACTTCTTAGTAATAAGTCGAGAAAAGACATCACTCTTGATGCCCAGGGAAAGTTCAAATCAAAGCATACTCATTTAAATGAGTTGAACAATTTAAATACCTAGAGCAGAGGTTGTTGACTTTTTATTGTTCATGGCACGCTATCCTGTGTAGTGGGTTTCTGCGGCACACTTATGTACAAGTTGGCAACAAAGCAGGAGGCTTGCAGTCGTAAAGCCATTTTGCCTGTGTTCTGGCATGTTTAAAAGTTGTTAATTCAGTGTGTACTCTATGCATTATTTATTGTATTCATTTTGACTTAAAAAGAAACTAATTTCAGTACGAACAGTTTATGATTAAAAGAAGTTGTAGGTGATCCATTGACAGAAACTAAACAAACCTATTCTAAGTGTAGTGTTGTGAAAGGAGTGTAAAGGAACAAATAGCATGAGACACTTCCGTTAGTTGAACAGGAAAAGCATGTAAATTTGTCTTCAAATCTACCCCAAAGTGAGCTTTTGTGTAAGAAACAACTAGTTCAGTATTCTCAGTAATAATTAAAAACTTAATCTCTGTAAATGAAATACATTTAAACTCTTCAGTATTTTGCTCTTGTTCATTTAAAAAATATATAGAGAGTGAAATTCTAATTACTGTCACCAAAAATATTGATATGTTGCATGTCATCCTTGTTGTGAGCCACGATCTTTAGTAGATCACAACAGACCAGAACAGTGTATACAGAAATCAAAACTAGAATTTTGTTAATTAAATAAAAACAACTATAGAATGAAAGATGAGAGAAGAGAAAGTCCTGTTCATTGAAGAGAATATACAGGTGGAAACAACTGCAATGGATAGTATATGTTACTAGAAGAGTAGGCGACAGACTAACCAAGCAAATATATCTTAAGAAACTGTTTGGCCAAAGATAAAGAGCTATATCCTGGTGTAGACAGTACAATCAAGTGATTCAAGAGATCTGGACGTACCGGGGGTCAAAAACTGGAAAGAGACTGCCTGTTCATTAAATTGAGTTTTGTTCAGTTTGCTTGGTCCTCTGCACTTGATTACATGACAATGGTGATGTCAGTATAATTTTATATTAACATTATCCTTAACAAATATCAATTATCTATGCATAATACCTCTATATGACTTTCAAGTAGCAACTTACAAAAGTTCTTCGAACATCTCTAAAACATACAGTCATTGAATTTTTGAAGATTATTTCATTAAGGATATATATTGTCACCCATTTATTGATTATATAAAAGTGTTTGAGGATAAGAGGATGGTGGCTAGAGCATAATAAAACATTCTTCTTCTAGTTAGTCAGAGAATAAAATCTCTCCTTTTAGTACGGAAAGAAAATTGAAACCATCTGAAGTCCTAACTTTTTATAAATGAACCCATTTTTGGTATTTTGCCAGTAACCATACCTTTGATGTCAGGATAAGCTATTTATGTTAAAGAGTTTTAAAATGTGTGTGATCAGTTCATGGATTAAAGTATTAGTAATGAGGTCACAGACTTTCATTAAATGAGGCTAAAATGAATTGTGCTATGTAAAGATTTAAATTGCTCCCAGTATAAGGAACCTAAAAAATCCCACATTATTCTCAAGATATTAATTAGTTTATGCTCAGATATTGACACAGTACTCAAATTACTATTACAGAGAGCCATAGCTCTTCATGAATATTAGTCATGGGCAACGCTCTCGCTCGAGATTCCAGAAACTGAAGTTACAGATCTCGAGAGAATCTCGAGACCGATTCTCGTGTGCTGCGGTCTTTGTGATGTTCCAGTAACTACGAGTGTAAGTTTGATAGTATATCAGCAGTTATTGCGTGAAACAACATTCTCATATGGAAACGTGTGCGGATAAATTTTGTCAGAAGCCCGGAAAAGTACTGCATGTTCAACTATGAAACCCTTAATACCATTAATGAAACTGAAAACAGAATGTCATTATCTTAAACTGTTCACGACTTACTTCAGGTGGACATCGTAGCTGAATAACCCTGCATAATTTGTGAATAACTGTACATAGGATGTACATCTACCTGGATACCTTGCAGTTGTTGACAGGATAATTCTTGTGATGCAGACCAGGCCAGAAGTGTTCTCTGTGACGATTCCCCTTGAGTGATATGTGTTTTTAAGTGCCGGATCATCCCAGAAGTATTTCTACTGATCTATTTTACTTCTTTCGAATAAACATCACAGCGGGCTGTGGTGTGTGGTATCTCTTCAAAATAACATACATCGACTACTTACTTTCCGTTTCGGACAACGTCTTACGGTCATCATCATTTTCCCTTATCCAGCTCCTGCCAGGTCGGGGTTTTTATGGCACTTCTCCATCCTCCTCTTTCTTTCCACCATTCCTCTTCCACGATCTTGTCCTAGTCTAAATTTTGTCGTCTTATGCCGCTCTTCACTGATTCAATCCACCTTGTTCTAGGTCTTCCTCTTGCTCTCTTGCCCTTGCACTTTGCCTCCAGCATCTGTCTTGGAATTTGATTCTCCTCCATCTTCTTTACATGTCCAGATCACTTTAGTTTATTCTTTTCAATTCTCTCATTTAACTTTCCTAACCCAACTTCCTAACATCTTCATTTATCACTCTGATTTCCTTGTCTTTCCTATCATACTTTTTAGGAATTTCATCTCGCTGGCTCTTGCCTGCTAGTCATAGTCCAAGCCTCAGCTGCATAAGTCAGTATGGGTACATAGTACATTTTGTACATTATCTCTTTACTTACCTTGGTACTTCTTTGCTCCAAACAAGTTTTCTTAAAGTTGTCGGGTATAATTAGACACAATTACACATTGCACAGTCATATTCTGAAGTATCTAATTTTGACACAAATGCTGTATAACATTGTAAGGAATTATTTCCTTAGTCACAAAAATATTGGTAAACACAAGCAGTAGCCATATGATATTGAATGTGGGGTCTGATAACAATGTACACCTACCTGTCAAAAGAATTGAAGCAAACTCAGGCATTTTAGACTACAAGTTCCACTCATGTGTAATGGTGGTTGCATATGCAGCAAGGCGCATCTTGCCCTGTCTCAAGTTCGAATAATGCATGCCTCTAGTATCCAGGTAGGGGTATCTGTAGTAGCCATCAGTTTCTGTACTTAGCCTACTCTTGAGTGTACTTACCACAGCATCCAATGTCAGTATGCGTATCCTTTATAATTATGTCATACTGCATCAAAATAGACTTTAGTAGAAATGAATGGCCTAGTCGCTTGTTGACACATATTTACAGATTGGAGAGGGCCCGTGGTTGGCTGTTCACATATTTGGCACAAACAACATTCATCTGTCTTCCTGTAGGCCTGCGACACGCTGCTCGTTACACAGTGTGGGGACAACGCTTTCAAGATCTCTCAAAATTTCTCGCGAGTAACTGTGCCTGTGCTAGTCTTGAAATCTCAAGACCCTGTCTCATACTAATGAATATGCCAGGTTAGCACTTGGAAAAATCTGAAGAAAGGTGAGAAAATCAAGTGCAGGTTTTTACCCAGATTCCGTAAGAGTTGGTATCCGAAGAGAAACATGGCTTGCGTAAGAAGTACTGCCAATCTCGCATGAAGGATCCGTTATTTTACAGTAGTTGCAAGTTGTCATGAGTGTTTTTTAACCTCTGTCATGTGGTTGGTATCTCGTATAGCTTAAATTTAAATTATTACATATGCAAGACCAATTTGTGCTGTGTGTGGGCATGTTTTAGGTCATCCTTGCATGTGATACCATTAACCAGGCATTTACTATTTATACTAATCACAAGGGATATTTGTTATGTACCTCAAGGAACTTATTACAGTTCAAACCCAATTAACTGAGGCACTCATTTTGTCACTGTATTTCATTAAGTTATCAATAACATTCGTAACAGTGCTCTCTGTAAACTACTATTGTAAAACTGAGTTCATGAACTTGTGGCTCTAACAAGTAGTCTTCCTGTTATTGAGCCTGTGAACTAAGATGTCATGGGTTAGTTGGACAGAGACAATAAACAAGAACTAACAGACGTCTTTGTTGAAGTTTTACATTCAGAAGGCTGTAATGAAAGTTGTCATGAAGGCATTGAATGCTTTTTTCACAAAGCTGGTCTATACATGATCGAGCAATCCTGTCCTTCATAGAAAAAGTGGAATCCACGGTGCACTATTTGCTTTAGTTAAGATAGTGGTGCAACATAGCGACTAGCTAGATGCTAGATACTCTCGCCTGAATAGACTGCAGAGGTACCTATTTGGCAGTACCCAAGCGTAATTAAGTTTATACAGAAATTTAATTCTTCCTTAGCCCCTATATGAAACAAATTTTGGAATTACAAGTTCTTACGTTTTGCATCCTTATTGCTCATAATTAATTTGAATCAGAATTTTTGCCTTCACTTTCTCTGTTTATTAAAAATAAGCAATGTATTTTATTTACCTATGCTGCATTTCAGTATTTCCTTGGCTGTGAACAAGTAGTAAACCTACCTCCAGACAAAAGTATGTAGGAATATTTTAGGTTGAGAAATGTCTTAACTGTATTCTAAAAAAAAATATGTGGTGGTGTAAGGAGCACTCTGATCGAAACTCAGGAAAATTAGAAGCATTTCATTTCTGATTTACAATCAGATATTGATTTCCATTGTAATTAGTAAGAATATGAAACTCCTAGAATCAAGGATATTTGATTTAATTTTTTGAAATGAGAGCTAGTCAGAGATAATTTTTAGTTGATGTTTTAACTCCTGCTTTTTTCTTCATGCCTTGTGTATCACAGTGTATATCCCATTGGTCATTTGGACTCCTCTGTAAAAGCTTTCTTGTTTTAATTACCCATTCCTTTTGGTAATATTCAAGTATATTAATTTGTTGGTTAGTTCTGCTTCTGATAGCATTTTTAATCTCCAATGGAAAGTAATATTCTTCTCCAAAAAGCTTTCAAGACAGTCAAGCAGTACACATTATTGGAAAGGTGTGAAGTGATTTACCTGGTTCCTAAAATTATTTGTTGGAAGCAATACACTTAAGAGGTGAATTTGTCATTTTGATGCTCTGTGATATCTTGCTATTTAGATTCTATGTTCAAAATATTTTCTGTATATTTAAAATAAAATTGAATAAATTTTGTATTAAAAACTCCTGAAGTAATCTAACCCGTCCTTCCATTTTAATGTACTTACTGTAAATAGAAAATTCATTATATATTTTAATCTAGATCAGTTTCTCCAATAGTTACTTTCAATGTACCACAACTGTTACATCAATGAAACTTGCCTGTTGGTTATATTTGGTTTTTGACCTGTTGTATTATATTTTTAAGTATGTGTTTTTGATGATATGCAAATTAAACTAGGATTGTTTTTCTTCTTGTGTAGAATAGTCAATGTCAACTTAATTTCTTGCCAGTAACTTAAAGTTTGTAATTAGTTGTAAGTTTTGTAATTTTGAACATTTACTACAGAGTGGTTATCCTATATGTTGATGTATTTGTACTAGTGGTGGTGTTCATTTCCAAACAGAGGTCTCTCTCAAAGTTACAAAAGTATTTTGCTTTGGTGATGTAACTTGCATTTGTGAATTGATTGTATAATGTTAGGGTAATATTTTCCCTTTTTTTCAGGCAGTAGCAGTGTAAGAATACTATTGTACGATGTGAAATTTTATATTTCACCCAGAGGTGTGATTGGAAAAATATCTTTTCATATGTCAGTCATAAATACTTGTAAATTAATCCTGTTATTTGTATTTAGTGTCATTTTCTTCATCTGTTAATCATACTGTCAATATAACCTTTATAAAGCTTGAAGTTCTTCCCAAAATAACTTCTATTTTGTGTCTTACTGTGTGTGGTTCTTTGATGTATTTATATTCGTGTGTTGGGTTGCTGAATATTGGAAAGATTTCTGTGATTTATTTGATCGGTTTTCTTGTAGTTTTAAAAATATAACATTTTTCATGAGTAATATCTGTGTCCTTTTTTTTCTTTTTTAATGTGTTTGCTCTGTAGATTCTGATGCATGAGAGATTTTTTAGTATAAATGCCTAATATGTGTAGGTTAGGTTCATGGAAAATTGAAATGCTTAATTTCTTTAGAATTTACTTTTGAATATTAACACAAGACTACAAATTATAATTCTGTTCTTAATTTCAAATATTAGTAGTTTTCTCAGAACCTATATCTTGAATTAAAGCTGTAGGAAACATTCAGATTTGTCTATCAAAGGACTGCATTTTTAAACTATGTTAAATTGAGACATCTCCATTTTCTTTGTTATATGTACAGTTGTACATACTTCCACTACTATTCAATTCCAATCAGAACAGCAAGTAGAAATCATAACCCGCTGGAACAGATATTTCTGTAGGTGAGTTCTCTATTGAATTAATGCAGATCCATACAGAACCTTGTATCTTGCACTTGTTTCAGCTGGCAAGATTTGAAGACTAGTCATTTGCGTAGTGTTTGCCAAATATTTGACTGAGACGTCAATAGTTACTGGCTTGCGGGATGTGTTGATTTTTAAGATCTCCTGGTGGAAGACTGGCGCACACAGTTCAGTCCTGGGCAGTGACAGCTACCTCTTCAGTCGTTTTGCATCTAAAACCCTGTCTCGTCATACTGTTTTGTTTTTTCTATTGACATATCTCCTTTTTCTTAAGGCTAGTGTACATGACAATACTAGATTTTGCTACTAATTTTATGAAACAGATTTCATGAAAGTAATTGCATGGGTGGTTGTTCACATGGAGACACTAGTGTGTACTGTAGTTTCATGATATCTTCTGCATTTTACTTCAGTACTACCTAATTATTATAGATGATTGCATCCTTGCAGCAACTATTAGTCATGGCAGAGGTGTTGTTAGTGACTCTAAAGGCTGATAAAAGAAATATTTGAATAGAGAATGGATAAATAGATCACATTTAGGATGTTCAGGAATCTTACTGATAAAGATAATAATTGTAGAGGATTGAATCTAAAAATAAAATATCTAACCGTCTATCTTAATGTGATATTTCGTGAACATTAATAAGTTATGCATAACAAATTTAAATAACTTCTTTCGGAAATTATTTTCATCAGGAGGAAGTGAGCAGTGTCGAACTAAAAAATTCTCAGCTTATAAATTTATTACATGTGATAAAATTCATTTTTGGGTCCATATTGAAAGTATTTGTATAATTAACACTAGTATGTTTTTATTATTCTCCCACCTATTCAATACAATACAGTCTTAAAAGTTAAGACTTTGTCCTTATCAAAATATTAATATAAAATTAATACATTGGATGGTACATGTTTTGCCTATCAATAGTAGGCATCATCAGCCAGTTTTTACCTTAGGAATAGATCAGGTACCTGATTGGGAATGACTTATGAATACTGTTAAAAACTATGTCTTGTAAAATGGATTAAAGGTCGTTAAACAATTATTACAATACAAAATATGGTATACTATTGCTTAACAATATTTGTGTTAATATTTGAGTCTAAAAATATACAACATAGGTGGTTGGTTCTTGATATTAAAAGATGTTACAATAAAGATAAAAAACAGAAAGTACATTCCATATGATTGTCAAATGACGTGTTAAAAACTTGAGGAAAGTTGAGCGTTGGTAATGGTCGTTGGTTCTTGAAGTTAATAAGTATTGATTTTCATTTATATACTTATAAATTTGAAGAATTTTCATATGGCCTGGTTCTTTTTAAGATAATATTAGTTGGAATGCTGGTGCCGTAGGCTATATTAAAGTTTGTGTAGACGTCATTAGGCCATCTTCTTTAATGTAGTAATTGTGGGAAGAGTTTGTGATAGGTGTGACTCTTTGTTGTTGAACGTGCTGAGGTGAGCGTACTATTCGAAAGGGAATGTTGTTGTTAATCGGTGGTTAGCCAAGTGTTTTTGTTTGTAAATCAGTAAATAAATTGTGCAACATTTTTAATAAAACTTGCATCAACAGCTGCTGCCATTGGCTTGTATATATGACGCAACTCCCAGAATAAAACATGGATAGGTATAATTATGAACTGTATCCTAATAAAAGCATCATGGCACTTGTGGAAGTGATGTGGCCTGCTTACATGCCGCACCCTCCTCATTGCTGAGGCGGCTCTTTACTATGAACCCATGGCAATTTAGACCAATGGAGTGTCGCTATGAGCCAGATCTGTCCAGACCAATCTAGTAGACATCTTGTCTGCAGTTGGTGTCATGAGTAAGCAATTAAAGAAACCTGCGGATAACGAGTATCAAGCTGTGGGAGTCTGCAGCACACAATAGCTGTAATGTGTAATTGTTTAGCTTTTCCACATAAACTAGTCTTGTCAAGACTTGCATGCCAACAGCCATGCATGTTGTTTACCTCTTCGTGCAATATCGCTGCTTGGCTGCCTTAACCATGTGGAGAACAGATGCACCTACCAGGTGGTGGTGATGACGTAGTGATTATTTTAAGTGGAAGTACAACTGGGCAACTATCCTCTATTAACGCTAATCGGAGGGAAAATGGAAGTGGTCAGCGAATAATGAAGTATCAGTAGAAGATAGGCAAGATGAAAATGAGGACTCCATAGGCCTTGCTTAGCAACAACTGTACACGAGCAGCATCTCTCAAGATCACTTTTAACGAGTCATTCCTCAAGATTTTATGTTGGATCGAGGTTTTTAACTTGTTATTTACCATCAATTCAATATCTTTTTACGTGATTACAGCACAGCAGGAATATACAACAATGTCACGTTACAAATGAACTTCAACTGAATTTACTTCTTCTTAAAAAGTGTTGATATTTCTACGTACACCCTTTTGACGGTGAATAATGTCTTATATTTGTCGTGTGTTTATAATTGTTTATGATTTAGTCCTTTTGCCCTGTTTTCTTAATTGGCTGATGTTAACACTTTAAATGTGTCAAAACCGGTCCCAAAGTTAACATGTTGTAACTTAATATTGGTACAATTTAATAACAGTGTATTGAAAAGGTGGAACCTCTATACTTTCTTTTAAGTATTGTGATTCTCAGTTCAGTACGGAACCATTATGAAGTTTTTAACTTTAAACCTAATACTGTGAGGGTCGGAAGAGACAAGTGAAGTCTAACAGAAAAATTAAAGTGAGGAGCCTGGCACAAGTAGAAGTAATGTCAGACTTGGCTAGGGGAACCATCATTATCAATCAACATTCCCAAGTTGAGAGCCCAGGGTCCCCCTTCAAGTTGGCTCTGACGACAGGATACTGTCGATGTATTCTAGTGGTCCCACCCATAGCGGGTGCACCTGTGTACCGAGTGATTATATAATTTTATTTCAGTTATTCTTTACCTGTTAAATGTACAGTCGAAAAATTTGATTATGCTGGTTCACTCCCTGAAATCATTAAAATTAGAAGAAAAATGTGATATGAGGTTTTATATCATAACGTACAGTAATTGTATTGCTAACAGTTAAATGAACGGGTAGAACACTAAATTGGTTACTGAACATTACGTTGTCTTTTATATCAAAGATGTAGCTAACGCTGCGTACATTGAGTCAAACACTGTCAACGTTTCTTGGCAACTAGTCTTCCAAAATTAGGTGTGAGCGTTGTAGTGGAAGCAATTCTCATCATTCATCTTAAGCATGTCTCTATTGGTTGGGCTCTTAAGACCTGATTTGATGAGCTTGATCTTGGAAGAAAACTGCTCACAGCTATTTGTACTTCCAAACATAAGTCACCAGGCAGGCTAAAATACATATGGAGCAATGTAACCGAATGCAAAGTAACATACAAAAGTAGTTTCTGACATGTTTCTGTCCCTGGAAATTGTGATAAAAATCTGGTAACCATACTTTATGATAGACTTGAGTTGAACTAATATAAATTTTATTTAATTTTGCAGAATGTGCATAAGTAGAGGACATACTCTTAAGCACTTTCACAGAATTTTATCAGAGATATTTATCTGCGCTTACATGTCATTACGTGATATCTGTCACATGGGTTATCACAAAGTTTGCATACGCATAGTTCATCCAGTTGGTGGTAGATGCCTCTTGTGCAGATATGGTGGTGAAAATCATGAACAGTAAAACGCACCATGAAGTGCCTCAATGCATAATTGGCTTTTATCCATTCTCTGTTGACCATAGCACCTGTAGCATAAAATTCAGGAAATATTTCTTCTGTTTTTCCTTGCATTTCTTGGAGTAGACTCTGGTATGCTTCTGTTGATGGCAGGCTTAGGTCGTATCTCAAATCCTCAATGTAGAAGGATTCTCTGGCGAGAAAATATGCCAGACGTGAGGGTGTATACTTTGAAATACACAAGGCCTTATTCAGGAATCTTGCTTTTATTTTTTTTATTTCCTTGAGGTTCTTCTTTCTTTGTTTGTTGTCCCAGATTAATGTCAAACCATATGTCACTAGTGGGGTGATTTTTAACTTGAAACATTTTTAATGCAGTATTTAATGATAACTTCCGTAGATTCGGTATACTGTTCATAGTTGATAAAGCAGCGATAACTCTCTCCCGAACATGGATACTGTATACATTTCCGTGTGTCTGTAATGTGATTCCCAAGTATATGTAATGTGTTACGATCGATAGTGTGTCTCTTTTTTGAATTATAACGTCGTTAGTTGCTGGTTTGCCTCCTTTTCTGAAAGTCATTGGCACAGTTTTGTTTTCATTTAATTGAAGTTCATTCTCGGTTGTCCATACTGTAAGTTTGTTGAAAGCCTCCTGGAGATTCATTTACTCAGTGGATACAAGCACCATGTTGTCCACGTTGTAACAATTAGATGATTACTGATAAATAAAATCATGATTAAAAATATATAAATAAAATTACTCAAAAACTTAATAAAATTAATAAACATAATTAACCGAAATGTCCGTGGTATGGGCGCCAGAGTTCACCAGAATGGATCCCTTGAATTTTGATAGAGCATGATAAACTTTATATCCCAGGGCGTGTACATACTGCTGCGTACTGGTACATCTGCTGCAGGCCTTACCTAACCTCCTGAAAACGACTAAATAGGTAGGAACTGCACCTAGGTTCATCAATAACTCCACCGATTCTAAAATAGCTAACTATATTCTTAACAAAATCCGTGCATGAGCACCTCATCAACACACACAATTATACATATAATACATACACTAAAGATTGCTGGAAGACACCATATTTACAATAACAACAATAATGAAAACTGTGGGAAAACGAAAGCGAGAACTAAGCTACCATTTGTAGATAGTCCGATGAACAATGTACATGTATGAAGATAAATACCCTTCACTGTCTCTATATCAATTCGACTTACCGATTCTCATAATCGGCAGTTATCACATCACACAGATACTGTACCTTGTAATAATGTGTTCACATATTTTAACACTTGTTGTAAAGATATATACACACGTCTGTCGATCCTCAGCATAAATTACGGAAAGTCTGAGATAGCTTTCACCAACATGTAATGCCAGACCTCCACAAGTACTAGAATACTTAATGCGTACGCCCTCCACAATTTGTTGATCAGCCACTTTCCACGAACATAACAAGACTACGTTCCATGAACGTTTGAAGTCCAGTCCATTGCAGCCGTGTCACTCCAGTACCGTGTATCAGCACCACTTCCTACTCGTACAGTGCGTCAGTTGTAGTTCTCTTATACAGTGTCACTGGTTGTAGTTATCTTCCTTCTCGTTCCTTTACAAAGTCCCCGGTTGCCGCCGTATGATCAATCTTTATAGACATCAACATCCCCCTCCTCTCAGATGATACGTCTGGATTGGTGCTTGCCAGCCAATCATGAGTGATCTCTACTGGTCAATACCATGCCCTGAACTCATACTTGGTTCCAAGACAATAACAAACACTCGGGTTTATTACATGAGTCAACGAACTTCCCTAATACAACAACAAGCTCATCTCATCAGGCTGGGATATATACATGACTCATGGAATATCCCGACACAAGTACATCACAACAAACACTGGGGTAGCCACATGACTCATCCAAATTACCAGAGTTATTAAAGCAATGTTTTCCCACTCGTGCAAAACAAATTACTCATACCTACATATGTGGATATCTTCCAGCTTACAAATATAAATGGCAAAATATACAAATGAAATGCTGATAATAATAATAATTCGAATACTGACAATAATATCTCTCACTTCTATATATAATTCAGGGGTGTGATGTATGTACTATCACAGCGTATGCGTACAAGTTGACCTTTTCTGTTCTAATGCCCTTAGTTATGTAAAATAGGAGCGGGCTAAGCGGATCACCTTGTAAAACTCTGTTTGTTCTATTGGATCTGATATATCAACATTGTCATCTATTTGTATGAAATTTTGGTTCAGAATGTTCCTTAAAATCCTTGTGACGTAATTTTTCCCAACAAGTTTTTCCAGTTTATCGATTGCTATATTTCTATTTATGAGGTCGAAGGCCTTAGTGTAGTCTATTAAGACAGCATGTAGTTTACTTCTGTGCAATGTTAATATATCTTCTATATCCCCTTGTAAACATTTTATTGCTTGGAGAGTGGATTTACCCTTCATGAATCCAAATTGCTCTTCTGGTATCGATCCTTCAACCAAGCTGTATAGATGTAATATGTCATTTCGGTAATGCAGGAACTCGAGACTAAAGTGTAACTCTTGAGCAATTTTTTGTTTATGTGCAACTTTACCAACATTTTAAATGTTTTATAGTTCAAAGAGGCTAAATTTCTAAGTAGTTTCACATCTAGCAGTATAGCTTAATTTAGGTATAATACTGAAACCATATTAGCTTAAAACCTTCAATATTTAGGTCATTAGTAGGCTAGATCGACTTTCAGGTCTCAGTTCGTACTGCAGCTTACTGCTAGTTTAATCTGTTTTTAATTTTCATGCTATGGGCCTCGTTAGACACTCTTACCTTTCAAAATAATGGAAGCCTAATTCATCCTGTGTTTTATGTTCTCGTCCACTTGCACTTCTTCTGTTCTGACCATAAGACAAATTTTTCATTGCTATAAGATATTCAGTATTTTAATTATAATTCTTAGCAACTCTGTCATCACCTAAAGCCTTATATCAATCATCACTAATGAACAGGAATAAGATCCTTTGGTTCTTAATCTAATTAATGGTAGTGGTTGTTTGAAACAACAAAATTAGCCTTTAAATTCTCATATGTTGGTGGAATAAGGAATGTCAGCTGTTCAGTATTTTGTTTTGTATGAGTATGTAATACATATGAAGCCATTGAGACTGAAGGAACTCCTCCCTCTGTGGGTCAGTGATAAGTGTTGATTTGTAGATCCCAAGATCACAGGTACAAACACTGCAAAGGTAGTTGGATTTTTGAAAGGCAGAAGAAAGTCCATTGGACACTTCCTTGTCTTATGATTTTGGCATGTTAAAGATTTCAGTTGACTCATTTGTTTGCACAACATAATCAATTAAAAACTCAGCCATAGATTGTCCGAAAGAGATCCATTGGTAGTGTAAAACTAGAATGCCTGTGGACATAGGACAAGAGAGTTTTCTGAACAAAGTATTATATTATAAACTATGGAACATGACTCCTATACTGATGAGTAAGTTATCAGTAGAGCTAAAAATTTTAGGTGCAAAATTTTGTTTTAAAAAAGTGCTTTAGGTGATAAAAGATGCAAATTTTAAGTGTAGATGTTCATACAGACATCACCAAAACCAATTTTACATCGTATATGCGGACACAAAGTTCATTCATATTATCGTGTATTAAAAAATCTGCCTAAAACAAGTCCCAGAACACAATGTTAAAAAAATAAATCACACATCCAGAAAACTGTCAAAACATTTCAGTGTTATTTTCAGTGAGTTGCATCTCTAGTTACTAAGCAAATACTTAGAAAAGAAATGCTTAACGTCAACACACAAGTGGTGCATATCTTGTTTGCAGTCGATCTGTTCTAGTATCTGCTTTGCAGTACCCTCCAGCGCTTCCTTCACATCCATCATAACAACCCATTTAGGAAATTTCATGTAGCCTTAAAATGTTTACCCAAGTACCACATCTAATAAGAATTTGGTAAGTTTGAAGATGATGTCCTGTATTTTCAGCATACGTTTGTTTCCTAGCAAGAGCCTTTTGTAATTGCCTCTTAATGCAAGATAGCAATGTATTTGTGTACGAATATTCATATTTTAGTGCTTCACAAACTCATTGCAATTGCATGTGCAATGCAAGTCACGTGCTTTAGATTACAGTACACACAGTAAGTTTCAGGTTGGCAAATGCCAGTAGCTTGTAAAATGTTTGGTCCATAAGTACTAGCCACACTCGATCATATTGTATTCCTTCAGGCCACAATGCAATTGATACATGCATCATTAAAACTTTGGATCACACTGGAATCGTTGGTTGAATTCAGAAATTATTTTTCAACAGCATGGGTTTTTCTTTCTGTACATTTAACGGTGCTATTAAAATGTCTAGAATATATCTGTTTTGCCTGTCACTGGTTTCATCAAGTAGAAAATATACTGGAGTTTCATCTGTTACTTGCCTGATATGTTGTCATTTTTCTTTATGCAGAGGCTGAGTATACGATTTTCATAAGGTGGAAAGTCTGGAACAGATTTCTCATTATATTTCTGCAAATACATTTTCATAATAGGATTGTTAACACATTCACGCCCATCATCTGAGCGGCTATTTAAAGGGCTGGCCCAGCTATTCCAGCTGTTAGTGGCAGAGCAACCAACAACAAATTCTTTTCACAAGAAGTTCTAAACTCAACAAGATATGGAAACAAAATTTTCCACATACCTTAATGAAGTCCTCTAGTATCTCTCTAGGGTGTGGTAGGTAATGTCACACTTTCCTGGGTGAATGGGAACACTACACATTCCAAAAAAATAGCGTGTTTCACTAATAATTTAATTTTTGGAGCACATTTTGCACCTTCTTCAGGGGAACTTGTCTATATTTGATGGTGAAAACTTTAAGAGAATATGCTCTTTCCTCTTCCCGTCTAACCTAAATGATGGATCCTTGGCCGGTGCCCTTTTTGGCGGCAAAATTGCAGGATGTTGACTTTGAGCTGATGACGTTGATGGAGCTGGGATTTCGGAGAGAGGTGACTGTACTTGTATGTCGGGTTCACTTTTTACCCCGTTTGAGAATTGCTTGGTGTTCCTTTTGATCTTTTGGTACACCCCTATTTGACCGTATTGTTCCATATTTGGCAGTGTTCTGTTCCCGTAATTGTTTCGCGAGTCCAACGCTATTTGTAATAATTGTCCATATAGACTGTATACCCCTGGCCAAGATAATTTTCAAGCAGCTGAAAAACTGTGCTTTGTAAATTCGCATCATTTGCATCATTTATATTGTCCTTACACGCCAGGGTTATACTTCAGAACGTGATTATACACACGCTTGTGCAATCACAAACCAACTATACAGCTAATTGTGCGAGTGCTAGGCTACCTTCAGAAACAAAACAAAGAAAGTGCATTGGGAGGAAAAATCGCCATGGCCATGTGGTTTCTGGTGAGTAGAAGCATTCATAAGGGTAGTACTTTCATCTCTCTCGCACATATTTGTGACCAAAATAGATCCCAGCTGCGTAGGAACGGCTCCAGTTCAAGGTTGCGCTTATCCAGGCTAACTCGGATACGGTCCACGGCATGGTCACACGCTATAGGCAATAACTCGGATACGGGCTTGAATGTGTTAAGCTTTGAAAGAGGAATAGGCTACCACACGCCACAAATGTCCTCGCTGTTTGAGTAGGGGGGGGGGATTCTTGAATTTGAAGAAGCCATTGCCTCGCCAATGAATTGTTGCATTTCACACGTACCGTACTACATTGTAGTTCTTTACTCTTAACGTGTTTTGCATTAGCTATATGTTGCATAACATGATTATGTTGGTGTATTTTTATCATTTGTTATTGATTTATCACAAACATTGTACCTCAGAACAGATCCGTTGCTCTGAATATCATCTGCACTAAACTGTTTAGCACTATCACATATTTTCTTGGCGTTCATTTTCTGTATCAACATACTTGATACTGATACGAATACCAGCAACATAGGAAAATGGCAGACATTGCACACAGTTAAAGTGTTTTCTGAACCGACACCTATGTAATACTAACAAGGCCGGCTGATAAACAGCTGACGAAGGGCGGCATGCTAATTGTTCAACAATCACCAGGTTCGTTCTTAAGCTCCCGATTAGTGCAGTGTAGGGTGCCTGCGATCCTAGTGGCAAAATGAGGATCTGCATAGAAACAAGCTTTTCTTATTTGAATTTCTTTAGGAGTAAAATGCGGCAGATAAGCCAGAAAAGTATTAAACAAGTGGGAAACGGTGCTGACATTAAGAAAAGGTGCTAAAAGGTGCTTGCATTGATAAAAGGTGCAAAAAAAAGTGTAACTAAAACACAGGGGTGTTCATTTTATGTTTTCTTTGCAAGACTAGCTAATTTGGGCATTTTAATAGAAAAAAAGAATTCCTAGCTCCAGTTATCACATCACATTTGGAGATTTGTGATTTTGAAACTTCAGTAAAGAGGTTATTTGGCAAAATTGGATGGATAGTATGGAAGTAAAAATAACTGCATATAACACAGATAAGTTACAGATAAATGATCTTTTCATTCTTTGTCACTGCTTTGAAAAGAGGCATATAATGCCAGATTTAGTAACCTACTACCTCTTCAGCATTAGTATTGAGTTTGTTCTTCCATATGTACTGTCCTTTAGTACTATATAAATTAAGAAATATAAACATTATTGCATGTGCACTTCAGGAATGCAATACAGGTGTAAACAGATTAACTGTCCCAAGTGCCATGCATGTATCATTTGGTCATTTGTACCAGTTGCTTTTCTTTCTGTTTCTTCTAAGTTAGGTATTGATTTTATGTTAATTTATTATTGAATTAATAACTGCTATAAATATATATTTTCATTTTGTAAATAATCCAAATCTTTTCCATAATTTTATTTGGTATTCCTTCAAAGCAAGGTAGGTAATATATGCGTACCAGTGCAGCTAAGTTTAGTCTTATGAAGTTTGATTAATGGAGGTATTCTGTGGATCTTCATTAATGTCCTATTATATGTGTATTTCTCTGATGGCACTTCAAAAGTTGCATTGTTGGAAGACTTTTGGCTTTTAATAAATAAGCAAGAATTTAGATTGCTACTTGGAAATGGGTCTATTGCTGGCTTCATAACCACAGTAGACTTGCTCGAAGTTCATGAAAGTCATATGATCCTTCACTGACAACATTGTCATTAGATGAAAATACAAATAAACTTTATATATTAATTACATGAAACAAATGTCTATAATTTTTATTGGACAGTTCAGTAGTGTAACTGATTCAGTATATATCTCAAGATAGAATCATATTTGCTATTGCAAAATAAGATCACTTCATCTTAATGCCCTATAATATAAATGAGCCTGTTTTTACAGCTACCTGAAACAGACACTGTCATACCCTGCAGAAGGTTCTGTAACACATAGATATCTTCAGTTCTTTGACACTATCATACTGTTTCTGTCCTGCAAAGGACTGCCTGTACATTTTTTGTAGGGAGAAGGTCTGGAGAAATTGCTGGCTACTTCATTACATTAACACTTTGCACTTACATAACTTCTTGGTGGACTTGGAGTGATGGATTGTCTGCTTGGAATACCCAGGATTTTATGGCAATCTCCTCTACAACTAGTAAAATATAGTCTTTAAGCAGTTGCTGATAGTGTGAGGCTTTTTGGCCTGAGGGGAAGGAAAGGCTTGGTTT
This sequence comes from Anabrus simplex, assembly GCF_040414725.1. NCBI lineage: Eukaryota > Metazoa > Arthropoda > Insecta > Orthoptera > Tettigoniidae > Anabrus > Anabrus simplex. Next base: position 50,151,965 of record NC_090271.1, read on the forward strand.
TCCTGATAAATGAATCCACCCCATGCCATCAGAGACTTTTCCTTCTTGCTCTCTCCTAGAAAATATCTGTTGATCTTTCTTAAGATCATGCCAGTAGTCTGACCAACTGTCAGGATCGAAAGTTAATTTCTTTTCATCACTGAAGATTGCACATTTCCATTTCTTCCTTCCAAGTCATATGCTATCTAGCCTACTAAACTCTCTTCTCCTTATGCATTACCATCATACAAGCCTGCTGGTTTTTTTTTTTTCCTCTTCCATTTCAAAATGTTGTTTTGACTTATCTTGGATACTGGAGACCTGTAAACACCAATAGTGGGATCTTGTGAGAGTTGTTCTACCAACACTAAGCTTCATTATAACACTATCTTTTTGTCTTGGTGTACATTTTTTTGGTCTTCTTGTTTCCATAATTTCCTTTGAACTTCAGGAGATTGTTTACTACAGTAAGTGATTGCCCATTCTCCTTGCTGTTTCCTCAAGATTTCTCTGATGGCACTTCAAAAGTTGCAACCTTTGTAGGTTGTAATCTGTCCTTACCCTAAGTAGGACACTTGTGACTTCTGACCCTTTTGACTTTGCCCTATAATCTTAACAAACACACACACACAAAATAATAGCTCATGTTGAAACTATAACCAGCAAGTTCAAACAGTATTCCTATCAACAAAAGGAAATGGAATGATCTTATCATTTTGCAATAGTAGATGGGATTGTAAGTACTTATATTCTGTTATTGAACTTTGCTTATTGCAAATAATATGGCAGTACTATGTCCTATAAATGTTGTGTGTCCCTGTTTATATCACATGACCGGTTTCACATTATTATTGTTTACTAAGCTCGTACCTTAGTTTCATTCTTGAAGTGAAATTTGTAACTGTTACATTTTCTTGAGTTTCTGTATTTTTTTCTAATTATATTGCTGTTGTAACAAATAATTTACTGCTCTGTATAATTTAGTATAATAGTGGAATAATTTAAAAGTCACTGTTATAATAATTTAATTATCTGTTATTTACAATAATGTCTCTGCTTCTGTGAAAAGTAAACAAATTTGTATTATATATAACTTAAGGCATTGAGAAAGAAAATCACTGTTAAAACAAACGTGTCTTTTTTCTTCATAACCGACATGTTGGAAGTGGTATGGTATAGATTTACAAATTCTAAAATAAAATGGCCTACATATAACAAAAGAGAAAAATGTTTTGGAAGACATATACCAGAAGGCTTAATGAAATGTTTTGTAACTTATGTTTCATGTGTTGAAAAGCATTTGAGTGTGACATTGTTATTATGCTAATGAAAACTTTTTCTTCAGTAAGAACCTCTATAGGTAATTTATTTTTGGTGAGCTGAATTCATAAAACACATCTTGCTTTGGCATAATCACATGAGGTTGTTTGGCAGTGTAGGGGAATATTTTCTAATTACAAATTTTAGTATAGCAAAGTCATGATTTATATTTTATATCTGATATATCTGAATATGAAACCTGCAGTTATTTTCTATAAATGATATAAAAGGAATAGAAATTTACCCCTATATTTCTTTTAAAAAGTGTTACGGCCATGTGAGTTGGCTACCATGAGTTGCATAGCTGTAAGCTTACATTCAGGGGATAATGGGTTCGAATCACATCATTGTCTTCTGCCCTGAAAATGATTTTCCATAGTTTCCATTTTCTTATCCTACAAATCAATAAATCATCTGTGATCCACATTTAGGGCTGTCTCTTAGGTGGCAGATTTCCCATCAGTTGTTTACTTAGCTTTTTCTTAAAAGGTTTCAAAGAACTTGGAAAGTTATCAAACACATGTGAGGCTGTACCTTAATTAAGGCTATGAACGCTTCTGTTGTAATCTTAACCCTTTCCTATTCCATCGTTACCAAAAGCCTATCTGCGTTAGTGCGAGGCTGTGTCTCCTTGTTTCTGTGAAGGATACAGTGACCATTTTCCTGAAAGATCACCACGTGCGTAAGACCAGCAGTAATTGGCCATCATATGTACACCCTGATAACATTGCTCTACCTTTTCGAAGTCTTGCTGAATCAGTTTACCTTAACCTCAACTGAGGGCTCTTAAATACAGAGGTAAGAAATCAGATACTGTATATGCCATTAAGAAATTAAGATTCGCATTTCAGCTGAGCAATTTAAACTGGTCCAAAATGTGTCATCCTGTGGCAGTTCTGTCATGTTCCTGAGAAATTTCTTTGCAATGTCTTCAAATGAATTCTGTGCAACATATTAAGTTTCTTTCCTTGTACTCATGAAATGGTCATCCATAATTGTCTTACAAATTTGTAGTCCATAAAACATTCCTCTCTCTGACTTAAGTCTGTGATAATGAGGAAACTTATTGCGTAAGTACTGGAAACAAGAACTGCTTTCCTTTTGGTGCCTTAACAAACATTTCATTGTAACTGAGAGAGTGGAAATGTTCTTACAATCAACAAGGTTTTCATTTGTAATATTTTTTATCCTAGTTTTTATTGCTTTCTTTCAGGCCATTGTGAAATGTTCAAACATTTTCTTGGCTCTGTTGTCTCACTTACTTAGGAAACTGTAAACTTTGTGTATCCTCATTGTTGAACTAGCAACCTTCAAATTAACAAATATTTGCACTCATTCTCTTAGTATTTCTCAAAAACAAACCTTAAGGTATTTTACACCTGGTAGACTTGTGGAATGTGCAACTGGTAAAAAATCTGTTATGCAGTAAACTTTTTAGGAGAGTCAGAACAAATAGTAAGCCAGGTGCTGGACTCTTAAGTTTCCTTTCCTAACTGTTGCATTGGAGTACTAACAACTATTCAAAATTCAAGCTGGCCTTCATATATGTACCACTTGTGAAAAAGTTTGGTTTAGTTTTTGTACTACTGGACGAGTTGACCATGCGGTTAGAGGCGCGCGGCTGTGAGCTTGCATCTGGGAGATAGTGGTTTCAAGCCCCACTGTCGGCAGCCCTGAAGATGGTTTTCCGTGTTTTCCCATTTTCATACCAGGCAAATGCTGGGGCTGTTCCTTAATTAAGGCCACGGCCTATTTCTTCCCACTCCTAGGCCTTTCCTATCCCATCGTCACCATAAGACCTATCTGTGTCAGTGTGACGTAAAGCAAGTTGTAAACAAGTTTTTGTACCAAGAAAATGTAAGCCCAGGGACCAGCAGATTGATTTGTCTTAAATCTTGGAAAGTATTTTTTGTGAGCCCTAATTCCTTTATCACATCATTCATCTATTATCAAATTCTACAGCCTCAGAACAGTCTCCTCCATTATCTGAACACAGAGAATTGATATCGGACTAATCATCACTTGAATATGCTGTTCACTGTGAATACTAGGGGATCTGTGAGGAACAGGAAATCTGGTTGAGTTTGTTTGGTATATAATTTACTTCTTATGATGGCCAATTACTGCTGGTCTTATGCACGTGGTGATGTTTCAGGAAAATGGCTGTTGCATACCCTCTTTTAATTTCAAGTTTAAATAGTATAGTTTCCTTCCCACTCTGTTTAAAATTTTAAGACACCTTGGACTACTCCCCAAATTAATAAACATGATAAAATTGACTCTCACCAACACCAAATCAAAAGTGAAGTTTAGGGGTGAAACATCAGAGACATTCGAAATTAAAACTGGACTATGGCAGGGAGATGGGCTCTCACCACTATTATTTAATTGTGCTCTAGAAATTGTAATGAGGGAATGGTTTAGGAAATGTCCCCCTAAAATAAAGATTGGCCGAAAAATCAAAACAAATTGCCTGGGTTTCGCTGACGATTTAGCATTACTAGCAGTGGACATAAAAGAAGCAAGAACCCAGATATCAGAACTTCGAAACATTGCAAATAAAATTGGCCTCAAAATATCATTTGAAAAAACAAAAATTTTGACCCAAAAACCAACACAACTAAAAGTTACCATAAATGATAATAAAATCAAAATAGTAACTCAATTTAAATATCTTGGAGAAGTAGTAACACATAACCTAAATGAAAAAATCTCAATCCAAACAAGAACAAATAGATTAGCCAAAGCACAAAATTTAACATGGGATATCTACAAAAAGAATGTCTATCAATAAATACAAAAATTAAACACTACAACACAGTTATAAAACCGGAAGCTACATATGCAGCAGAAACACTTTTTTACCTGAATAAACAATCAAAGACTGACAGACTTCAGAAAATTGAAAGGAGGATTGGAAGAACCTGCATCAACAAAAAGTACCAGAAAGATGGACAGTGGCAGTTAATACCTAACAAAGTTCTGTACAAAGAGCTAGAACCCATTACAGATACTATGCATAAGAGGAAACAGGGATTCTTTGGACATATCATGAGGATGCAGGATTCGAGACTTCTGAAACAACTAGTACAACACAATCTCGTCTCAAAAAAATACCACAACAGGATGTAAATGGATCAGAGAAGTAAGAGAGGATCTGAAGGAAATAGGCCTTACAACAGAAGACATCACAAATAAGATAAAATTGAAATCAAAACACCGAACAAACCAACAACACGCATATTTTCAACTGAGGAAAGGGCACGAAGATCGGAGCGTCTGAAGAAGTACTGGGAGGACCGCAAAGCCCGAACAATCCCTTCAAAGAGACCTGAACGACGGACTGACTAAAGTGATCCTATGTGGTCATAAAAGAAGAGGTATAGTTTCCTCACAAACATTTTTTTTTTTTTTTTTTTTTTTTTTTTGTAACTTCCTTCCAAACTAAATAATCATCATCCTAGGCATTCACGAGTATAACGATTGTCTTCTGAATGCATAATATTGTTGCTGATATTGGGCTCTTAGATGGCTAAAGAGACCACCTCTAGAACCACACGTTCTGCTGCTATATTGGCAAATCATATCTACCAAAACTCCTTGTTGCTGGAAAACCTAGTGATCAGTCTTCTCTGAATTTATCTTTTCTATGATATCCTTTTTCTTTTTTAAATTCATACCATCATTGCTGCTGTTTAAAACCAATGTTATCTATTTGAACTCGTATCTTCGTTGCTACCATGTAGAATGTTTAAAACTGATGTTGCTTTTGGACTTAACGCACCAGGTCTTAGTTTTCTATAAATCTCAGCAAGAGAGAGAGATATAACTTCATCTGTTGTGAATTTCATGGTTATTAAAAGCTTCTTTTTCAACCATTTTTAATAAGATAGTATTCTAGACATGATGGAAGAAATTTATGAAGTTAACTTATGCACTAATTGTTGTTGTAATTGTGTGACAGATTGCAAGATTATCAACTGAAAATTATATGCTCTATTTCAGAATTCTTTCTATTAGTATCAGAAAATTGCCAAGTTATATATTATATTGAATAGCAGCTTAAAACTGTAATTGTGAACTATTACTGCTTTGTAATACTCGAACCATTGTGAGAAATGCAGCTGTGTTTAACAATATATTGTTAAGTAGCCCTAATAATATTAGAATTTAGTGGATGATGTGATGGATCTAATACAGTAGTAGTATGTAGTGGTGGTGGTTTTGGGGATTTCTGCAGTTCCTTTTTCTTCCTCTCACCTGTTCTATTGGACTTTATGAACACTTGCAGTTTGTGTACCTATCTCTGAATATCTGTAACGTCGCTGTCATCTGCACCATCTTCTGCATCCTTGCCACCATTCAGAATTACCATACTACAATAACTTACTATCAGCATCACTGTATTTTTACTGAATATTTCTGCCAAAATGTTTTAGTTTTATCTGCTGCAATTCTCATTATCTACTCCAGTGGTATAAAGAGTAATCAGTGATCCACTGCAGATGAATACTGTGAAGATGTTCCTTGAAAATAGTCAGAATGTTCAGTCTGATTCTATGTATTCAGCTTAAACAGGAGTCTGCTAATAGGCATCTTCTGCAGTAAGATGTAAGCCTTTAACCTATGAGTGAACTGAAGAAAGTGTCTGGAATTGTGATCTGTATCCACCCAGACATACGTTTTTATTCTTTCTTGAGTAGTGCACTCTGCTTTTCACACAAAAATATAAGCTAATACATTGGACCATATTTAAATTAATAATTCTGAGAAGCTTTAATTGTATTGTTCAACATATTGAAACTTGAAGTTAATTAGTTAAATTTTCAAATGTTTTCTTTAATGTTGAACAGAATTACAAAATATACATTATCTATATAGATTCTGTATATATGAATATATATTTGTAAGTTGCTACTAAGGAATTGATGCCTTATTATTCCTAAAGATTAGAGCTTACTGGGCACTTCATAGAAGCTGTACTGTTTCAGTCTCAGGTTGCAAAATAGGTAAACAACAACTTCAAGACCAATTTAGCATGAAAACTTAATACCTTATACAGTATTATATTGTTTACAGATTTTTATGTAACTTAGCTATCCCAGTCTGAAATGGTAATAGTTTCTTTGAAGTTCCACAGTGAAGAAAGAGAGTATGAGTGGTATTTTTTATAAAACACATTCTTGAATTAAATAACGTGCAATTAATTATTCATTCTGTTATCACATATATTGGATTGTGAACAATACTACAAATTGTATTTATTATATGATAATAAATGGTTTATTTGTGTTACTATCAGATGAGTTGTCTTTGTTTTTCTTGTACTTCTTGTGTATAGGTGTATAATTCCTTACCTTTACTGTTTACTTGAAGACATACTGAGTTTTAAAATCAAGGAATCAAGCAAGTTGGCCGCGTGGTAAGGGCCGTGTAGCTTGATTTTAGAGTATTGTGGGTTCGAACCTCACTGTCGACAGCTCTCAAGATGTTTTTATTTTCCATGCTTTCCAATTTTCATATTGGGCAAATGCTGGGGCATTGCTTTCATTAAGACCATGGCTGTTTCCTTCCCATTCCTAGCCCTTTGCGGTCCCATCATCATTGAAAACCTGTCTGAGTTATTGCAACATTGAACCACTAGCAAAATATATATATATAGTAATAATAAAATCAAGGAAATTTCAGTCCCATGCTATGACTTTGATGGTAGAGCACTGTTCTTCCGAGTCCAAGTTGGCAGGTTCAATCCTGGCTCAGTCCAGTAGTATTTGAAGGTGCTCAAATCTGTCTGCCTCATGCCAGTAAATTTACTAGTATGTAAAAGAACTTCTGCCGGACAACATTTCTCGCACCTTGGCATTTCTAAACACCATAAAATTAGTTATTAGAATGCAGTGGTTCTCAAACTTTTCGAACTTGTGAATCCCTTTCATAAAAATCTGAATAGAGTGAAAGTAACTTCCTTAATTAATCTAAATTTACTGTAGTTACTGTAAATAGGTTTAACATAGAGTTCCCAACAAAAATTATGCAACATTGCTTAAAATATTGTTACTACACAAGTTCAAACGATTATACATATATTGTACTTTAAAGCTAAATGAAAAAGGGAAGTTAATAATAAAATGTTTCTTATCTTTAAAGTCACATTATTAGTTCACATTTGAATTTAAACACGGTTATTTTATTGGTATTATTGAATGCAGTATGCAGCAAAACAAACAGTACCGAAACTACAGACATGTTCTGAACCCCAAGATAAGTTGCCAGAGCATGCTAGGTGACGATGATAACGTGTATCTAATGCTGTCGGTACAGCATGTGTTCAAAATTTGCACCCTCACATCTTGTACATTAAGGTAGTTTGTGCAATATGAATGAGCATAGGTTGCTGCAAGGGCACAAAAAAAGACCGTTTCTTCTGTCATAATTTGGGGCATGCTCAAATAATCGGTTTCCTTGCCAGATGACACCCACCTAGAAATGTCCCTTGATGGGTTCATTTCTGCCTCTGAGCTTTGTCAGGAGCCTGGGCTTAAACACTCATCTGGACAGACATTCATTCTTGATATGGGAAGAGTTCAAGTCAGGACCCTCAGCCAGCGATGTTATGGCCTCAGTCTTCTGGTCACACAATAATCTCAGAAGTTTACATCAAGAATTTGAAAACATTGAAGAAACAATATCTGTGTGGTAGTCGCCTGAAAGATATCAACACCCTCCTTCAAAATGACAATGAATGGCCACATACAAGCCTGCATGGGGTCCTAACTTGAACTTTTCTTCTGGGAAGAATTCGTCCAACGTCACTCCATGGACTAAATAACACCTGCCTGTCAATATTTATTACATACACAAAAACACAGTTAAATATTGACAGGTTGGACCCACTAAGAACCTATTGTGTTATTTACTTGTCCACAGTCTATACAGGCCATATAGGACTGAAAAATGATCAAATTCGTTAATACTCCATGGAATGACGTTAGGTCTGAGGCTGAATGATGAATCCATGTTTGGATAAGAAATCAGCAGCAGCATCGTAATGTTCAAGCAGCTCTGCATAAATACTCCTTCCCAGTTCGTTATTGCCATCTCACTTGGAATAAACCTTTGAATAGCCTAAGCAGTGGATAATTGTGTACCAGACTAGTTGGCTGTCAGGTTAGGGGCGCGTAGCTGAGGGCTTGCATCCGGGAGATAGTGCGTTCAAACCCCACTACCTATCTGTGTTGGTGCGACATAAAGCAAATCATTAAAAAAAAAAATTGTGTTGACACTAACCACAGAGATGTCAAATTGAGTTGCCACTTCTGTGGGTGTTATTTGCCTATCGTCCCAATAAAGCCTGTCTGCGTGTTGAACAGTCATCAGTGTTACAGCTACTTGCAGCTGTCCTGAGCAATGAAAATCTGACAGTCTCACTTTACCTTATTGTGATGTTGATACTCTGCTTACACGACAACTGCGACTGACTGTACTCCTGTCCACTGCCTGATCTCTGTAGACATGTTTTAACCCTCTCCTGTCCAGATTGAAGTCCTCTTCTTGTCAGCAGCACACACCACACCACACCAGATTTTACCCTACCAAAAAGTTTTGTTATTGAATGGGATTGTTTTGGAAATGTGGTTGCATCAGGGAGACTCCTTTTTCTTCCTACTCTTTTGCGGCAAGTGAAATTCCCAATCACCTTTTTGACAAGTTGCTTCCAGAATTTTAACTGTGTTGTTCCATGTCTGTTGCTGGAGTGTCTATTGTTCTGGTCAAACACAATAAGTGAATTCATTATTGCAATGTTTATAATTAAATAGAAGATGTACTTCCACCATTTCACGGATGGTCTGCCAACATCGTAGTATGAACGAGCTTGATCACTTCAGTCAACTCCACCTGTACTTTTCATGCACTTCTCTGCAGTTTCTAGTGCTAGTACACCAATTCTTTCATTACAGTGCCCTGTTTTTTTTTTTTTTTTTTTGTTCAAAGGCCCTTTAAAAAAAAATCAGTTTACTGTTAGTACTGAGGAAGAAAAAATCTTTTATCATGCCACACAGTGGCAATGACATCTCCAGCTTGAATGAATTTAGAATCCCCTCTTTTCAGCTTCAGGTTTTTGGTGTTTCTAAGGGATAAGGACCAATCTGTTCTGTTAGTTTTGGCTGTTCCACAAGCATATGTCTTATTTACATGCAATACTGAGAAAATTCTTGGTGAAGTTAAAATGTTGTCAAGAAATAGGTGGTGATTTCTTCTCCAATAGTTTCTACTCAGTTCAAGAAAAAATTGTTTACCTAGCAGCAAATTCTTGTTTCTATCATGTTTCTTAAGTAGATATCAATGTCTAAAGTATAACCATATTTAGTTGCCAGACGCCAAGCTTTCATCCCCCATTTGGTAGGTTTAGACTTGCTATACTACTTCATGCCTAATCTATCCTTGAAAGCGATCATGGCCTCATCAACACACAGTTCCTATTCTGGTTTGTAAATTTCTCTGGAAACTTTTACAAGGTTCAGAAGTGGTCTCACTTAGTATAGGTGATTCAGAATTATTTTATCTCTGTCCTCCTCCGACACCAAATGCAAATATTTCATAAGGTCTTTGAAACTATTTCATGGAATTGCCTGAACTACTAAGGGGCAAGATAACGAGATCCTCTGACTAAACATACAGTATGTGGGTGAGGAAGTTGAACCATACCCATATAGATTAGTATTCCAAAATATGCCCAAATTTCTTGGCTGGAAGTATCAGTCCATGCCATATCTGTCTTACCTTTTTTTTAAATTCTGCAAGTAAGTAGCATGCACATTTGTTTGATTGACAATTAGTACAAAAATTTGTTGTCCAAATAGGGAGAACTAGTCTAATGCTGTACTATCCGCAGGAAGAGAATGATGAGGTCCTGCCTCTTCATTGAAGTCCTCAGGTTCGATGTAAGACAGTTTATCTTTCCACTGAAACTTTGGCCTACAACCTATGTCATTACGCACGTATATGTCGTCATTTCCCTAATGATATCAACTTCATTTTCACTCTTCACTTCACTGATTGCACTTAAGCCACTACTAACACTTTCTCAGTCAGAATTATTGTTTGCCAAACATTGTTTCATCACATAAAATATATCTATGTGAATTAACCACAGACTTGTTTGTTTACACTTGTCACTGCCTTCTGTATTTCGTATTAAGCCTGCACATGTTTTAAAAGAAGGAAACTAACATCTGTGGTCTCTAGATAGTGCACTTTCTAGTAAGAGTCAGCTATATTCGCCTATCTGCCAAGAGGTGGCTAATGAATGCAACTGGAAGTACAAGCATGCTTTACTACACCGTGGGCAGGTGGCGTTCATCTTCTGCAGTACGCATTATACGCTATGGGCGGGAGAGGGTTAAGCACCTGTGAATGTTTGCACTGGTTTCCTTCTCCACAAAAATCAATTACAGCTCTCTGTTTTGTATGTACTTCATGTGCAGTAACCAAACAAAACTATTATGTTACCAATGATGAAATGTGGTATTGCCAATGAAGATTTGTAGCTTGCTGTATATAATATTTTGTCCTTCTCCTACATTTAATTTCACATCAATAAGATGTGTCTCGCTCACTGAACTGCCAAACTGAATACTTCCATCTGCTGAGAATTCTTGATGCTAATGAAACATACTTACCATTCAGTATTTCACTAAAATTTCTCTTAAATTTCAAGTATCATAATTTCTAACAATGGCACCACTCTACTGTGCTATAGACACAAACCTGTTCCAATAAAACCAAATCTAAATGCACTGTTATAAATCTAGGAATCAGTACTTTTATAAGTAGATTGCAGAGGCATGAATGCACGATTAATGGCCGAGTTGCTTGTGTCTTCTTCTTCCTCTTCTTCTTCTTCTTCATCCATTCCATTTTCCAGATTCTCTCTGGGTAGGGTAGTGTACCAAAGTCCTCCACCTTGCTCGATCTTTCTACCACTCCTCTTCTAGTACTTTATTGCTATCGACTTCTTGCAATACAGTCCATAACAGAGCTCCTCCATCTCATTCTAGGCCGTCCCCTAGGCTTCATTGCAGTCTCTGTATCCATGAATGGTATTCTCTCTCCTGACATTCTCATCATGTGCCAAAACCATTTCAGCTTTGCTATATCAATCTCTTCTTGAAGTTTACACACTCCCTCGTTTCTCCTTATGTCCTCATTTGGTATTCTATCTCGTCTTTCACTGTGTGCTCTTCAAGAACCTCATTTCAGCTGCTTGTATCTTACTTTGGTTCCTCTTAGTCAATGTCCAGGCAGCTGAAGCATAGATCAGTATAGGTTTATAATAGGATTAGTATAAAACCTTCTTGCACTTCATTGGCACATCTTTGTTCCATACAATGTGTCTCACACACTAGTAGAAACTTGCAGACTGCTGTATTCTTAAATCAATTTCTCCATCCAAATTTCCATCTTGTGACATCATGCTTCCCAAATATTTTAAAATTTTCACTACTTCAAGAGGTTCAGTTCCTATTCTTATCACTCCCCTGGATTTTTTGTTACCTCTCGTCATGATCGAAGTCTTGCTTTTTGCAGCATTAATCTTCGTTCCAAAATTTCTTATCTCCTCATTCCATAAATCAACTTGTGTCTGCACTTCCTTTTCATTATCTCCCCAAACTACAGTGTCATCAGCAAAGAGCATAGGCTTTACTTGCTTGCCCATCATCTTCTCCTTGACATTGTGCAGAATTCTATCCATGATGATAATGAAGAGTAAGGGAGACAATACACTTCCCTGTCTTAAGCCTGTCTCAACTCTGAACCATTCAGTTTGACCCACTTTGGTTCTAACACAATTTTTTGCAATTTTGATACAATGCTATTACCATCTGCATTGTTTCATTCCCAATCTGCACTTCTGTCAATGTTTTTCATACCAAATTCTTGGAACACTGTCTTATGCCTTTTGAATATCTAGAAATGTTATTACCACGTCCTTTCCATATTGCCAATACCTTTCCATCATTTGACACAATGTAAATATTGGGTCAAATGTGGACCTGCGTCTTCTGAAGCCATACTGGTGTTCTGCCAATTTTCCCTCTACTCTGTCTCTTATTCCTTTATCCAAGATTCCTTCAAGGATCTTAGCTGTATGAGGTATCAGTGTCATTCCTCTGTAATTTTCACATTGCTTCCTATCTCCTTTCTTAAAAATTGGTATAATTATCCCTTTCGTCCACTCTTTTGGAACAGTCTTTTCTCTCCATATCACTCTGAAGAATCTATACAACCACTGTAGACCAATAGCTCCCGCTGCTATTATAATTTCTATGATGATGTCGTCAATTCCAGCTGCCTTGCCTCATTTCATTCTTTTAGTGGCCCAGTCATTCTCTGCCATGGACACCTCATTTTTCTTATCTTCAATCTGCAGTAAATCTGGTTCTTCGATTTCTCCTTGTACCAAGGTATTTTGCACGTTGGAAAGCTGTTCAAAGTATTTTCCCCACCTCTGCAATATATCCTGCTTCTGTGTCAACACTTCCTACTGCTCATTTTTAATGAAGTTAGCACCGTCACCTGGGTTTTTCTTCTTTTTTACCCACTGGAATAAGATCTTTTTGCTTCCGGTTGTATCTTCTTGCAGAGATTCAGTGAATTTTTGCTTGTGTATACTACATAAATGCCATATTTTTTAATGGTTTCCAGAATCAATTACAACACTGTATGCCCTCATGGGAGAAAAGACTAAAAATGCTATGTTAAGAGAAAATTATTCCTTGCCTACATAGTAATATCTCAAGTATAGCCTAAGCGCTCGACAAGCGAGGATGTATGTATTGAGCAGATGGTCCCGGTAGTGAAGGAGGGGAGTGTAAGAAAGAAGTGAGGAGTAATAAGATGATGATTGGTGTTGAACAATATAGGGCAGTAATAGGAAGATGGCTGGGGAGAAAGAAGAAGTGAAATTAGGAGGGAGTAGAATGGTATTGGGAATGAAGGGAGAGATGATGCTGACAGCGGCAGTGATTATAGTAATGTTATGGATCAGAGGAGTTGAATTGAACTCCGGGCCGTACTCCAGCGGAAGTATGAATTGGGAAGACGTGGAGCTAATCAGAAGAGTTGTAAAAGAGGTGGTTGAAGAAGTGTGCCCATTTGAACAACTTAAAAATTTCAGTGTGTAATATAACGATTTATAATAGTTTATTTAAATCCGCCTTGATCAATACACTCATTAAATGAAAGAAACATTATTAATTAAACCATACATGTTTCGGGAAATCTCAACCATTCCCTTCATCAGTGGTTAGATCAAAGAATAACACAATATGACACAATCTTTTGTTTTACAATTTGAAGGAGTATTGTGTCCCAATACATCATATCAAAGAGTAAAGAGAACTTATGAAATATTATAAAAATGATCAATACATACAATTTTGGTTGAACTGAATGAGAACACTACACAAATTTAGGATCTTCAAGTTTTCTTCTTTTCTTCTTCTTTTTGTTCCTTAAATGATTATATGCTAGCCTAAACAGTGGGTTATCTTCTGTACTTTTCTCATTTAAACTTGATTCAGAATTACATTTTTGTGTAAGGTAAATTTCTAAATTTTCCAAAACATTCATCAATTTTCCCTTTTTGGTCGAATGTAATAATTTCATGTCATTGGAAATGTCTGTAAATTTATGATTCATTTCAACCATATGTTCTCCCATTGCCGAATATATTTTATGTTTGAGCGCATTAACGTGTTCTTTGTACCTTATAGCCAAACTTCTTCCGGACTGTCCCATGTATCGTTGTTTACATGTTTGGCATGTTAATTTGTAAATTCCTGATTTATTAAATATACATTTATTCTCTATTTTATCTGAATTGAAAATTATCTTATTAGTATTATTATCCGTTTTGTATGTGACATTGATATTCTTTTTCCTGAAAATTTTAGCCAGTTGATAAGAGTGCTTATTTTGAAAAGTTAGAACTACGAATTTCTTTTTCTCTTTTCGCTCTTTAATTAAAGTTGTTTTAGGTTCATTTTTCACTTTATTTATCATTCTATTAATAAATCTGTTGGAATATCTGTTGCTACGAGCGATTTGATGGATTATATTTATCTCTCTATTATGATTCTTCTTAGGCATAGGTATGTTCATAGCTCTATTAATTAAACTGTAAAATGTTGCCTTTTTATGTTGACCTGGATGATTGGAGTCATTTCTGATAATAGTATCTGTTTGAGTAGCTTTTCTGAAAATTTGAAAATCAAAATGACCAGAATTTCTAGTAAATGTCAAATCTAAATAATTTAAAGTCCTATCATTTTCAGATTCCATCGTAAAATGCACTTGTCTATCCAAAGTATTTAAATACTGTAATATACCATCAGGTTTAACCTTTCGTTCATCGATAATAACAAATATATCATCGACGTATCTCAACCATGTAATCAATCCATCTATTTTATCCACTATTTTATTATATTCCATGTAATCCATGAATATGTTAGCTAAAATACCTGAAGCTGGCGAACCCATTGCTAGGCTTTTAGACTGTTTGTAAATTTTGTTGTCAAAAACAAAATAGTTATTTTCCAAAGTAAACTCTAGTAATGTTAAAAATTCTTCAATTTCCACCTTGCTTAATTTGCTGTGTTGCATTAAATTCTTTCTTACTATTTTTATAGTATCTACAATAGGAATGTTGGAGTACATATCTTTGATATCCAAACTATGTATCGTGTAGTAGTCTGTTAGCTCAATGTTTTTAATTCTGTTACAAAAGTCAATAATATTAATTAGGTGCGTCTGGCTATAAAACTTATAGTGTTCTTTTAAAAATATTTGTATGAATTTGGCCGTCTTATATACTGGACTATTTCTGAAATTAACTATTGGTCTAATAGGAATTTCTTGTTTATGAATTTTCGGTAGTGCCTTTAAAGTAGGTATTTCTGGGTTCATATTAATTAAACAGTTAGTAATCTTTGGAGACTAATAAAAAATTTATGTTATTGAGAATTTGTTTAAGTTTTTTCTGCATAGAAATTATTGCTAGTTAGAAAATTCTTAGTTTTTTCAATATAATCCTGTCTTCCTATCAGTACAATAGTATTACCTTTATCAGCTTTTGTCACAACAATATTATTATTATCTATCTTATTCTTCAGTAATTTGATATTCTTATTCAACTCCTCATGGTTCTCTACCATATGTTCTATCATATTGGATAATGTTCTACTAACTTCTGAATCAAGTTTAAATGAGAAAAGTACAGAAGATAACCCACTGTTTAGGCTAGCATATAATCATTTAAGGAACAAAAAGAAGAAGAAAAGAAGAAAAACTTGAAGATCCTAAATTTGTGTAGTGTTCTCATTCAGTTCAACCAAAATTGTATGTATTGATCATTTTTATAATATTTCATAATTTCTCTTTACTCTTTGATATGATGTATTGGGACACAATACTCCTTCAAATTGTAAAACAAAAGATTGTGTCATATTGTGTTATTCTTTGATCTAACCACTGATGAAGGGAATGGTTGAGATTTCCCGAAACATGTATGGTTTAATTAATAATGTTTCTTTCATTTAATGAGTGTATTGATCAAGGCGGATTTAAATAAACTATTATAAATCGTCATATTACACATTCAGATCAGTCAATACAGACCAAACACAATATTAACCTATCATGGTTAAGTTTATTAAAAATTTCATTCGAGAGCAAATGAAGGAGTTCGAGAAAATGAAGAAATGGTTTCGAGAAAAGGCAGATGACACAACAGCCAAAGTGAGAAACAACACCGAAGAAGTGGCATCATTAAGGGAGAAAATAATAAGACTAGAAGAGGAAATGTTGAAGCTGAAATCAGAAGTAGAAATCAGTATGCAAAATCAGAGAAAGAAATGCCTATTTATAAATAGTGTGCCTGAGGAGTAGAGGGAGGAGAAACTGCTTACAGTTTATAAAGTGGTGGATCTAATTCAGGGGAAAATGAAAATTAATTTCAGTGAAGTAGACATAGACGATGTGGTGAGAATAGGGAAAGTAAAAGAAAATAGGCCGATTAAAGTACAACTGTTTTCCACTTTGGTGGCCGATATAGTGATGGGAAATGCAGGTAATATACAGAAGGAAAGGATATGGATCAGGAGAGACATGGGAAGTGAAGGGATCAAGAATGCCAAAATTCTTAAGAAGCATATGATTCAGGCCAAACTCCAAGGTTTGGGAGCTTCTATCAGGGGACAGGAACTTGTAGTGACAAATAGCTGCTGGAAAAGGATTTGGACTGTGACCAAATTACTGGACCTGGTGGAAAAGATGACACAGGAGGAAGATAAGGAGATAAGTATGAGGAAGAGAGTGGCAGAAAGGCAAGTTATACACAGCAATGTTGGAGAAGACGGACAAGGTGATAAGGAAAAAAGGAAGGTGAATGAAGAAAGACAGAGAGTGGAGCCTAGTGAAAGTGTGATTGTGAATAGTGAAAAGGGAAGAGCGGTGGACAATGGGGTGGGAATAGGAAGGTTTAGGGATACAGCTACGGGTACAGCAAGTGAAGAGGAAAATCAGAGAAGTGAATGCAGTGAAGTAAGGGATGTGCAGAGTGAAAAGGACAACGCAGAGGTACCCAGGCAGAGAATTGAACTGTGTTTGAGCAGTGGAAGCAAGTCGGGCTTAGGAAGGAACAAGAGTTTAAGGGACCTATGGGGAATAAAATGAAATGATGAGGGTATTGTAACAGGAAGCAAAAACTCTAATAATGTTAGAAAGTAGTTGTAGTTAATATGTTTGGAGGAGAGATTACAGTGGATATGATGGTGTGACTATAGTGGATAAGCTGTGTTTGGTATTGTAATGTGTTGGCAGGGTAGATAAATGAATAAATAAGTACAGAACCTGGTAGCGTCCTATTTCTAAGATTTATTAACTTAGCACTACAATTACAGATTTACTACACTCACTCAGCCACTCAGTCACACTCGTTAGCGCTGTAACAGTCCACAGCCTACATGTCAGTCTCGCAGGTCGGGATAGTATCCGCTGTTCGCCCAATCCGTCGAACCCCGTTCGCAGTCCGCACACGTTGGCACCTAGTGTTCCCTTCTTTGCTTCTCCAGAACACTCCAGGTTCTCCTCCAGCAGCCAGCTTCAAGGGACACACACACACACACACGGCATCAGGAAAACAGGAACGAGACCTCGGCTCCAACAGACAGATACTCGATCAGGCTGACCGACTGCACTCTTCGCTCACTCACTCTAACTAACTCTCACTGACTGACTGACCGTCACTCCAAGTTACTTCTCTCCTTATATACCTGCTCTGGGCCTTCCAGAACAGTCCGGATGCTAGATGTATCCAGGAACCTCGTGAGATAGAAGACTCCAGATGAATAGTCGAGTAATTTCCATCGTCCTCTGCTGTGGGGCCGCGGACGGAAGCGAGAGGGCCGGCATAGCACCAAGTGTTGCTCGGGATTGACGCGCTCGAGCTTAAGGGGGGTGGGGCATTGGGTGACGGCCCCGGCGCGTAGCGAGTTGGCATGGTGGACTCTATAACCATTACAGTATGTAAGTAACCATTACAGTATGTAAGTTATCGGTGGTTTATGGTGAATGTAGGATGAGGTGATGATAATTTGTTGGTGAAATATGCTCTGGGGGTGTGTTTAGAGTGGCACGTGGATGGTAATTGTGATGTGGAAGTAATGGTGAGTTGATGATTTTAGTATGGATATGTTTTGGAGGAGTGATTATGATGAAATTGTTGGTGTAATGTGTTCTGGAGGTGTGTTTGAGAGGGGGTGAGGAGGAGGTGAAGCTGGAGGTATATATTATTTAGTCGGTCAATATATGTAGAGATTGAGTATAGTGGATATGATGAAATTGATGGTGAAACGTGTTCTGGAGATGTGTTAATGGTTAGAGAGAGGATGAGAATGAGGCAGAACTGTTGGTTTATGGAGGTAGGTGTTGGTATTTTGAGTAAGCTGTATTTGGTAAGTGATCGGTGGTTTATGGGGAAAATATGGATAAATGTGTTTGGGAAGTATGATGAAATTGTTGCCAGGTGTAAGTATTGGTGAAATGTGTCTTGGAGGTGTGTCATTGTGAGAGAGAGAGAGAGAGAGAGTGAGGATGAGGTGGAGTGGGAGGTATATATTATTGAGTCGGTAAATGTTGGAGAAAGTATGTTAGTGATACAATGTTATCTGTATGAAGGGAATACGTTGAAATTTTTATGGAGAAGTGGTGGAATACGTAATGGCAGAATTTAAGTGCTGAGAGGGAGGAGATGTGATAAGTGGTGCTTGTTTATAGGAAGTGTGATTGTGTTTATTTTATGGAGTTGGTAATGGCAAATATAATGTGGAGAATGGCTGGGTATTTAAATGAGATTAAGCATGATGAGATATGATAACTGTAACAGAGTGTAGTAGTGTAAGGATTAACTTGCAACATAAGCGGCTGGTGATGTAAGTCTTGACTTAGCTAGACAGAGTGGGTCAAGTGAGGAATGAAATGTGCAAAGGTTTGCATGACGAGACAGGAGGGACAAGAAGATCGCTGACATTGGACATACATGAGGGGCGGAAGATGACTGCTGTGGTGACCTGCATCTTGGGGGTCACGTTTCCGGAGTATCCGAAGGACCTCATGGCATGTCCTAGGACAGGGATGGCGAACCTATGCCACGCGTGTCACTAGGTGACACGCGAACACGATTTCGGTGGCACGCCACATGAATATAATAATATTTTATATATACGTCTTGTACTACAAACAGTGCATATCTTATAGTGTTTCACGTGTAAGAAATAAATATCGAAAATGTAAATACTAGTCCCATTCGGACGTGCAATATGCCAACACTGCTACATTGATAGGTCTGAAAGTCAAGTGAGATAGTGTCGTTTTCTGGTGGTTTTGTATACGGACATCGCAAACATGTTTTCGGTGCCGAAAAGAACAGAAACTTAGCAAAGGTGGTGACCGTATTATTCAAGAATTCTGGCCAAGGGAATTCGGGCTGAAAAAAAGATGTGTTGCCTGTGTTCGAAAATAATTGTATCCCCCACATTTAATGAAAAGTGCAATTTCGAGACTGGCCATTCAAATATTTGTTCCATTTCAAATGAAGAAAGAAGAGAGTTCGTTTCACAAAATATCGAACATTACACAAAACAAACTAGTTCTTTTGTATCATCTTTCCGGCCAAGGAATAATATCAGTGCGGCTGCATAGTACAGCATGCATGGGAAACCGATTTCTGACGGTGAGTTGTTGAAAGAAAGTTTCGTATTGACGTCCGACACATTATTTGAAAACTTCCCTAACAAACAACTAATAATTAACAGAATTAAAGGAATGCCAGTGAGCTGAACTGCTGTCAAGGATAGAATAATAAAAATGAGTGAAAAGTTTTGGAGCAGTTGAAAGCTAATTTGGATAACTCCCACATGTATGAAGTATGTTTTGATGATAGCATGAATGTGACCTTACAAACAAGGATAGATTTTTTTAAGATTTCCTGATGGAAATGTGATGAGGGAGAAATTAGTTTAATTGTTAAGCGTACAAACAATATGGAAAGATAATGAAGCTAATGGAGGAAGTGAAGTCTATTTGCAGTATTAGTACTTTTGATTTTTATATCTAATAATAATGTTTTTTAAATTTGTTTTACGTCGCACCGACACAGATAGGTTTGTGGCGACGATGGGATAGGCTTACGAGTGGGAAGGAAGCGGCCATGGCCATAATAGAGGTACAGCCCCACGGAAGATGCAATCAAATGTATTTACAAGATATATGTATAATAAAGAAATGAATCAGTAAATAAATAACATATTATGAAACATAATGAGGAATTTAGAAAGGAAGTCGCGGGGGCGGGTTGTAGGTTTTAGACATCCCTTAATGGAGAACAAGTGGCACAGTTAACAGGTGAGAATGATAAACCAGACTTAAAATGGCACACTTGTTGGAAAAGGTTCGCCATCCCTGTCCTAGGAGAATCATGTTTCCTTTTCATTGATTATTATTATTATTATTATTATTATTATTATTATTATTATTATTATTTTGTTTTGTTTTGTTTATTTACCCTGTTTTCTTTTTTAATCGTTTATGCCCATTGCATGCCAAGGTCTATGGATCACTAATAAGGGTTGATCATGGCCACATGGCAGTGCATATGGGGAATGATTGCCCTTTATTGTCAGTTTATTTTATTTGGATTGTTTTTTATTGTATGTCGTTTAGGCTATACCAAATTTGAACCATGTATTGGGTGGAAACCTGTGAGGTTCAATAAATCTAAATCTAGTAATATCTCTTTTGTAATTCTCTCCAAATGTTCTGGCTTGTAAAATGTTTGGGGGAATTGATATGATTCATGAAATAAAATCAAAACCTACATGTTGAAGCTGTGAGCTTGCATTTGGAAGATGTGGGTTTGAACCCCACTGTTGGTAGCCCTGAAGGTAGTTTTCTGTGGTTTCCCATTTTCACACCAGGCAAATGTACCTTAATTGAAGGCCAAGGCTGCTTCCTTCCCATTCCTAGTCCTCTACTATCCCATCGTCGCCGTAAGACCTATCCGTGTCATGCGAAGTAAAGCAATGTGTAAAAAAAAAAAAAAAAAAAACACATTAACATAAATAAATAAATGAATAAATAAATGAATACTGGATTAAAGCCACTATATTTATTTAATGAAGCCGAGCTTTCAGCCGAATTGCATTGGCCTTCATCAGGGCGTATTAAGTTCTGCTTCCGACAATGAGCAAAGAAATTCAAAGAAACGTGGAAGCACGGCCTACCTCACTAATTGGACTCAAGGATCGTCGTGCTGTGATTCACCGCCCTCTGTCGATGGTTTTGTGATTGTGTCCCACTGTTCCATGGTGGTGTTATGCATGTATTTGTGTAGTACAGGTCTCCATGTATTTGATAACTTGAAGCCGTCTTCCCTGTTGATGTTATTTGGGTGCAGCTCTGTCTCTATGGCTTTTCTTACCAGTCGAGCATAGAAGTCTTTTACAGGCGCGATGACCTTAGCCTGGTCAAAGAGGATTTCATGACCTGTACTGTAGAAATGTTCTGCCGTGGCAGACTGGCTTATGGCATTCTCCGTGGAGGATGAAGGAGCGACATTCTTTACCGACCTAAATGTGTTCTTTCACCCTGGTGCTGACAAGCCTTTTTGTCATGCCAATATATGAGCAGCCGCAACCACATGGCACTTCATACACGCCCGGTGTTTCAAGATATGGTTTTTCTTTGAATGATCGAAACAGGGATTTGAGCTTCCGGTCTGTGGTGAAAACTGGAATTATATTGTGCTTCCTAAGAATGTGCCCTATTCTGTCAGTTATACCTGCCACATAAGGAAGGAATACTTTCTTCTTTTTACTGTAGTCCTGGTTGGTACTATCCCTGTTAGGCTCCTTGATCTTCACAGTTCGTGCTATGTCTCCTGAAGTATAGCTGTTTTTTTTCATGGATGTTGTCAGGTCTCTTAATGCACTTGAGCGGTTATCAGTGTCTGCAATGTTATTCACCCTAGTAAATAACGTTCGAAGAAGAGGTGCTTTTTGGCACGGATGGTGATGTGAGGACTTGTGAAGGTATCTTTCAGAATGTGTAGGTTTCTTGTCCATTGCATGGGCTAGTGTACCATCATTCTTCTTGTATACTAGCACATCAAGAAAAGGTAATTTACCATCATTTTCTACTTCCATCGTGAATTTGATCTTCTGTTAATGGAATTTAGGTGTTCCAAAAATTCATTTAATGTTTTCCTTCCATGTGGCCAGACCGAAAATGTATCATCCACGTAACGATAGAAGCACTTAGGTTTCAATGGCGCTGTAGTTAATGCAGCAGACTCAAAGTGTTTCTTAAAAATATTAGCAGCCACCGGTGACAAAGGTGAACCCATTGCTACTCCTTCTGTCTGTTCGTAATAATCCCCTATGTAGTAGAAGTAAGTAGATTTTAAACAAAATTGCTGCCAGTTTGGTCAAGTCCTCAGACAGGTATTGTCTGATGTAAGCAAGGGTTTCTTCTACTGGTATATTAGTAAAAAGTGACGTAACATCAAAGCTTACCAGGATGTCATCTTCGTCCACTCATAGCTCACATAACACCACCATGGAACGGTGGGACGCACTCACGAAACCATCGACAGAGGGCGGTGAAACACAGGCATGACGATCCTTGAATCCAATTAGTGGAGTAGGCCATGGATAGTATGGTCATGACTTCCAAGTTTCTTTGAATTTCTTTGCTCACTGTCGGAAGCAGAACTTAATATGCCCTGATGAAAGCTAATGCAATTTGGCTGAAAGCTCGGCTTCATTAAATAAATATAGTGGCTTTAATCCACTATTCATTTATTTATTTATGTTAATACTATGAGCCACGAAAAAAAATACATGTTGAAGTAAAAATCAGTTACTTCTTTCACGGGGCTACAGTCCTATGCAAATTATTCAGACCACAACAATATCATAAACATTTTTTTCTTTTACATTTATTCACCTAATTTACACATTTAATCTTTGCTAATAGCTAATACGTCCTCCTTTCTGTTTTATAAGTTGCTTTACATGATTTGGCATAGATTCCACAAGCATTGAATACATATTTTTAAATTAATCATGAAACCACTCTGTAACTACTGTAGAGACTGTCATGCGTATTTTTGTGGAACAGTCAAGTTTTGTCAGTTTCCTTTTGCAAATAGCCCATATGTTTTCACTTGTATTAATGTCAGGGGAGTTCCCTGGTCATTCTAAGGCACGAATATTGATCTCATTGAAGAATTTCTTTGCTCTTTTTCAAGTATGGCAAGGAGCTAAAACTTGCTGAAAAATTCTGCCACCATCTGTAAACTTCTTCAGCAGCTCACCAACAGCTCTCCTTTCCAGTATTTGGAATGTACTGGTCAGATTTCATCATCCTGTCGACTGGTACAGTAGTAAGGGTTTCGGTTTTTCTTTTGTGAAACAACCCCCAAACCACTTCTTCATGGGGTGTTTTATGATCTGTTGTGAATGCATTGACATTATTGGCTCATTCTTTGCTCGATGCACATAATTGAACCCTCTGCCCCTGCACTTGAAAGTGAATCTAACTAGTGTAGCATTTTCCAATCCTGATGACTGTGTGCTGAAAAGAGATGTTTCCTGCACAGCAGTGAGCCTGAAGTTTGATTTTCTTTTCCTGAGGAGAAAACGTTCATCAGTTGGAGTTTTTTTTTTTCTTTTTCATGCCACAGTTTCCATTTTTATTCAGTAAAATTGATCCAGTTTATTTATGCAGCTGAATAATTCTATTTGTTGTGCCTACACAGACACAAAATTTTGTAGCGAACTCTGTTTATGTAATGAAAGTATTATAATTTAATGCTACAGTCACACTACGCTTCCTGGGAGTCATGTCCATTGAAGACATAGGAATTATTATTCTCACAAGAAAACCTCAAAATTCTTCAGAAGTTACACACATCAAAATAAATACACTTTCTTAAAAGAATCTTCACATAATCAATGAATAACAGCGCAAAGAATGCATAGAGAGTGTGGGACCTAAGAATAAGCAATGTGTAACACACTGTTGCCAACCATTGGGAAAATTATGAAGAAAAAACAACCTTATTAAAAATTAAGTTCCCACAAGGATACCATTATTTAATTTCATCGATTGGAAATGACCTTTTCAGTCATGAAATTACCAGTGTTTCACTCCAGTGTAGCAGAGGGCTCATCAGTTGGATTGCTACACCTTTCATGATTGAAAAAGCCTGGAGAGCTTAAATGTTTTTAACATTTGCAATTGATGAAATTAAATGGATTTCTTCTGGAAAATTAACTTCTTATGTACAGTAAAGGCCAAAGGCAGGCATTTATACAAGTGGAGGCACGCTTCCCCTAGTGCACTGTCACTGCTTTGTCCTACGTAGGCTTGCAGTGGTGTGTCAACAGTGTGCTAGCCGCCAGCATCGTGGAAAGGTGTAGGAATCCAACTGATGAGACCACTGCTACACTGGGGCGAAACGCTGGTAATTTCACGATTGAAAAGTCCTAAAGAGCTTAAATGTTAAAAAGCAACTTTGTTCTGATTAATTTGCTTGGACTGTAAAACAACTACAGGAACAATATGTGAATTAATATCCATTTTTAAATTCTCACATCTTCGTCAAATATATAGTAATATCTTGATCCATACATCTAGTATTGTATCCTATTGTTAGAATTTGTGTTATATGTCATTTAAAAAGGTGCAGCGTAATTTATATGTGACCTCAAATGACTCCTTTGTAGCCACATGGAGCGGAATTAAATCTTCACATAATGATGGGGACAAGGCTACTCTACCTTCTTGCTGGTAGTGTGGAACTTTAGTTTTTACATGTTGTGGTTTTTTTCTGTGTTTAATTGCAAAGTGAAATATGGCTTGGTATGTATTTTTTACTGCACATTGTGTTTTTATTTTTAATCATATGTGTTAATTCAGTTCATTTAGTTAAAAAACGATTTGCAAAAAGATTCCCAGGTATAAAAGTTCCACACTGTGCAGCCAACAGTAATCTTTATGATAATTTTCTTTCCTGGACTTAAATGAAAAAGTATTGTATATGATACAAACTCACATACCCTGAAAGAACTGAAACATAGTATCTGCCAGGAAATAGCCTGCATTACTCAATGTGAACCACAGCGAGTTATATATATTTATTGAAGGAAGTGCCAAAAATTACTGGACAACTACAGCAGGCAATTTCGGTACATTCTTTCCTAAAGTTGGTAAAATTTTAAATTCAGGTTCTTGTCCCAAGGTGGTACAATTCCTTCAGGCATACTTCCAGTGGAGGTGAGCGGCATGTACCTGTTTAACCACACACCAGTCCTACTGCCAATCTTAAATTTCTGGCAGCTGGGCTGAGTGGCTAAGGTGCTGGGTTTCTGAGCCCAAGCTGGTAGTTTTGATCCTGGCTCAGTCCGGTGATGTATTTGAAGATGCTCAATTACATCAGCCCTGCATTGGTAGATTTACTGGCACATGAAAGAACTCCTGCGAGACAAAATTCCGGCTACCCTGGCAGCTCCAAAAGTCATAAAAGTAGTTAGTGCTACATAAAACCAATAACATTATTATTGCATTTTTGGCAGTACTAGAAATCAAACCCAAGCACCTAAGGATGGCAGCTAAAAGTGCCATCTGTCAAACTTCAAGCAGTTGGTAAGTAAACTGTTGTATGGTTGTGTCAGCACCAGTCTACGATACCCACAGGCGGCAAGGAGTGCTGCTTGATTCATAGTTGATCTCTCTGTTGTATTTTATAATCACTGTGAGAAGAACGTATTAAACAGGTGCTGTTGACATATCGAAACTCTGAGCTGATGAACATCATACATCATGCAAACGGCATGACAGCAGAGGCAGCAGTAACTGCAGTACGGTATCAAGCATCACTGATCTGCATTTAGAACAGTCGTACAAGAGGCAGATCAGATTCTATATCAATTGTTCACCTAGTCTTTCCTTAAATAGTTTCAGAGAATCTGAAAATTTATCCTATATTTTCCTTGATAAATTATTCTGATCCCTAATTCCTCTTCTTGTAAATGAATATTTGCCCCAATTTGTCCTTCTGAATTCCAAATGTATCTTCATATTATAATCTTTCCTACCTTGAAGAACTCCACTCAGACTTATTCATCTCCTAATTTCATTCTGTGCCATTACTCCACAGACAGCTCGGAACACCCCGCTTAGATGAGCAGTTCATCTCCTAACTTCCAAGTCTTCCAGCCTGAAATTTGCAACTTTTGCGCAACACTCTTCTTTTGCAAGTTATTATCCTTCTTATCACTCGGAACAAATCATACTGCTTTCCTTTGGATCCTCTCCAGTTCTCATATCAAGTAATTCTGGTGCTGGTCCCATACACTGGAACTGTACTCTAATTGGGCCCTCTGCTTTACATCCTTACTGCAACCCCTAGAACACTTTCATAACCATATGAAGAGATCTGTAATCTATATATATAACTTCGTTAATGTGATTACCCCAGTAAATTATTATTATTATTATTATTATTATTATTATTATTATTATTATTATTATTATTATTATTATTATTAATATTGTACAATCTTCCCGCAACAGGTGCAGCTTTCCCAAGGACAAAAAGTACCCGATATTAATCCTATGTACTTACAGTGTTTCCCGTGACGTACTTTCGCCCCATCAACACAGCAATTAAAAACTGAGAGGACTTTACCTCTTGGTGAAACATACAATGTGACATTTCATCCCATTTACCATCATACCAATGTCTGCTGTCGATCTCATGACATTGTCAAAGTCAGTTTCAGTGATGGGAAAAGTCCATAATGAACGTAATTGGGCTAATTTACAGTTACTGGAGGTACTTTTACTCAATTACATTTACTGATGACTTTTTCAACAAGTAATCAGTAATGTTAAAACTACAGTTACTTCGTGGAATGCGAGTCGTTAGAAAATCACTAACATTTTTCTTTTTCACCTGGGGCTAGAATGATAGTAAAGTTTGCTAGGAAGAGAACCTTATTTAATGTTTTTTATTTTTTAAATTTTTATTGATGCATTAAGTGGCTATCAGCACTGAAAGAGACTAAACATACTTTCAAAATGATCGCTGTGAAGGAAAATGTCATGTCACATTCATGTTTTCATTATTTTCAGGGCCATATAATTCAAAATATGTATTCAAATAAGGAAATGGAAATTCCTTAACCCCTTCATCGTCATAGGTTTATTCGGCTCCATTCACTATTATGCAAATCTCAAGCACTAACTACAACAAGCTGCGAGTAAATGAACCAGTACACATCATATCCTGGACTTCATGCCCTTGGCGTGACGCCTTGCGAGTGCTGGGCTTCCAGAGTTGCCAAACACTCGATGCGATGTATATCAGTTACTAGAATGTAACAATTACAATTTTATTCAAGAAGTAAATTACAAGTAATTTGATTTTTTTTTTTTTTTTTGCTAGGGGCTTTACGTCGCACCGACACAGATAGGTCTTACGGCGACGATGGGATAGGAAAGGCCTAGGAGTTGGAAGGAAGCGGCCGTGGCCTTAATTAAGGTACAGCCCCAGCGTTTGCCTGGTGTGAAAATGGGAAACCACGGAAAACCATTTTCAGGGCTGCCGATAGTGGGATTCGAACCTACTGTCTCCCGGATGCAAGCTCACAGCTGCGCGCCTCTACGCGCACGGCCAACTCGCCCGGTAGTAATTTGATTACTCTTTCCTCCCTGTGGGTGGTAGAATAACATCCATGGTATCTGCTGCCTTTAAAGATAAAAATTTCATTGTTCCGTATTGAAAGTATTAACGTTAAAAATTAAATAATTGAAAAAGAGGTTCAACCTATTCAATATATAAAAGAAAGAAATGTAGTGATTACATTCTTATTTAATAGTAACTATAAATGGGACCAGTTTCGACCCTAGCGGTGACTCACAATTTCTACCCCCATCTTTAATTTATGTTTCATCTTATACCGATCCAGAGTTCACTTAATCTTTTTCTTTTTCATATGCATTGTTTTACATGTTTTTATGGCTGACGATGACCTGGACTAGGGTCGAAACCGGTCCCATTTATAGTTACTATTAAATAAGAATGTAATCACTACATTTCTTTCTTTTATATATTGAATAGGTTGAACCTCTTTTTCAATTATTTAATTTTTAACGTATCTCCTGCCTGTCGTAAGAGGCCACTAAAGGGGCCCGAGGGGGAAACGTGGGTTGGCTGTCACGGGGCCTTTAGTTGAGTCCTGACATACTCCTCACTTTCATCTACCCTATCCAACCTCCCTTGGTCAAGTCTTATTCTTTTCTACCCTGACAGTATTAGGTTTATGAGTCCTAGGGAGTCATTCATTGTAGGTCTTCACATTAATTTTTCTTCCGACTCTGTGATATTAGGGTATCTAATGTAAAGTGTGTCCTCCTTCCTTTCGTGACTCCCTCTTATCTTATAATTCAAGCGATTGTTCCTTTACAATTTTTTTCTCATTTTTACAATCATCTTCACAATTTTCCTTGTCGATATGGACCGGTGGCCATGCATTTTTACACCTTAAGACAATCGTGACAAAATCCATCGCCAGTTAACATGATTGAACGATATTTCCATGTCAGCAATGCTCGGCCTTGATATGGACTAAACAGCAAAAGTCTAAATTCATTGAAATTCATGAATTCTCTTATTATAGTCGTCACCCTGTGGTTGAGGGCGGTAGAATAACACCCACGGAATCTCCTGCCTGTCGTAAGAGGCAACTAAATGTGGCCGCAGGGTCTCTGAACTTGGGGAGAATGGGTGCGTTGGCGACCATGGTGCCCTTTGCTGAGTCGTGGCATTGCTTCCACTTACTTGTGCCTGGCTCCTTACTTTCATCTATCCTATCCGACCTCCCTTGGTCAACTCTTGCTCTTTTCTACCCCGACAGTATTAGGTTTATGAGTCCTAGGGAGTAATTCATTTTCATGCCCTTCATGGCCCTTGTCTTCCTTCAGCCAACATAACTTTTTTGGAGTGTTGGAGCCCTTCCATTTTTCCCCTGTGATTAGTGTTAAGAGAGGATGGTTGCCCACTGTACATCTCTTAAAACAGTAATCACCACCACCTCCAGTGATTACTTTTACTTGATTACTTTTCAACTGTTGTCCTTTTGCAGTCACTCACAATTCTGTAACTTATCTAATACTGAAGAAAGAGTGAGGTAATGAGAAAGGGACTCAAGGAATGCTCAAAAGAAGACTTTTACATATACTGTATATTGCAGTAATTATGCGTAAGTATTTTCCTTTCATAAAAGTATGAAAGTATATCTTATTCATTTTTTACCTGTAGACATATTTTTCTCTTACTAGCTCTCTCATCAGTATTTCTCAAACTTTATCAAACTACCTACCTGGCATTTTTTGGGAATCACTGAGACACAAGGAACTTAAGATAGAGGGTGGGGCTGGGGGGTAGATACAGCTGTAATATGTTGTCCAGGTGGTTTAAGACTTGTGGTGTGTGATCATTTCAGTTAAGGAAAGTATTGAAAAGAGGGCTTCCATTAATGGTGAGTTTCTGAGAATTTTGTTTGTGAATGTGATGCACTGTGTTGAGGAAAAGTTTGAGTACAAGAAGAGCATATAGAAGCATAAGGTTGATATATTATAAATAAGAATATATATCAGCCAAATGGCCATTATGGTACATAAACAAAACGTTATGATTTACAATATTCCAGTAATGATTTTGTTCTCATTGAACATTGAACATTTGTTGAAATGATACAGTTCACATTGTTTATTGCACCAAAAAACACACACACTCTCTCTCTTTTTTTTTTTTTTTTTTCAAGGCATGTCCTAGCTCGTTGCTTGGTCCTGTCCAATCTCAATCCAACATGGTGTCTGTTGAGCAGAAGTCTGGGTCAATCTCTGCCCTTTTCCTTTGCCCAGTTAGGTGCAATCCCTGTTCCTGCTTTGTGGATGGGAGTGGCAGTCTAATTCTCAAATCTTCTATTAGAAATGTTTCTTTGGCTAGCTCGTGCTCCGTTTAAGGAATCTAGCCTTAACATTTTCTATGGTCTTTAAGTCGGTTACTGTCAGAGTCTCCCAGATTAGTTCTAGCCCATAGGTTAGTACTGGAAGCACCTTGGTGTAGAACAGAGTGATGGCTGTGGATATAGACAATCTAGTGGATTCACTGATATCATATATAATACTTCTTATTGCTGCCTTATACCTCTCCCTCATATGGTTTCTAAATGAGGTGGCTGAAGGTTGATATCTTTTGTGACCTTAACCAACTTGTCCATGAAACACAAAATTTAGGGTACTCAATAAGCTGCTAAGCCCTTCAAGTGGCAAGAGAACTTCAGAATCCAGGGACTGAATTTAAAGCAAGCTGACTGGTATAAATGCATTCAAGTCTGTGCTAACATCAGTAGACTCCACCTGAACACCTCTGGCTTTTGTATTAGACTGAAAAATTGATAGTCAGCATCATATTTTAGAACTGAGAGAAAACTCACATTTATCTGCTTGGTCAGAAAAAATCCAGTGTCTTTTAATTGTCACTTGCACACAAGAAAAGTACAAAATTGGTAGCAGTTAGATCTACTGACAGTGAAAAGCCGCTGGATACTGTCTTGTTAGGAGTAAGTTCTGATGGTTGAAAACTACCTCCAAGTGTTCTTTTCTGAAGTGAAAATAGCTTCGAAAGGAACAGTTACGTGCAAAAATAATTTTTAAAGCATAGGAAAATGGAAGAGTGTTTTAGGAATTGATGATAAATTGTTTGGGGATGTTTACCCACTCTCTTACGAGGACGGTTTGAAAAGTTCTCGGAATCACAGCTAGATGTCAGTGCTAGAGCAACAAGGTTCCCGCACAATAATCACACATCCTTTGTGAATGAACACGTGGCGCGTCAGTGCTCTAGCTGCAGGAGTGTGGTAGTGACGACTCTTTGTTGTTGTTCCCGCGTAGTGATTTCTGACAATGGAAAAAACTGAGATTCGAGCAGTGATTAAATACTTTGTAAAGAAAGTTATGAAAGCAAAGGAAATTAATGCCGACTTTCAGAACACACTGGGGGACGCTGCTCCTTCATTTTCAACTGTTGCCAAGTGGACCAGCGAGTTTAAATTTGGCCAGGAGAGCTTGAATGATGATCTGTGTAGTGGATGGCCAAAAAGTGTAACGACCCCAGAATTTATTGCAAAAGTGCATAAAATAGTCATGGAGGATCGTCGACTGAAAGTGTGGGAGATTGCTGAAGCTGTAGGGATGTCTTCTGAACGGGTATATTATATTTTAACCGAAGAATTGGGTATGAAAAAATTATCCGCAAGATGGGTGCTGCGGCTCATGACATTGGACAATAAATGCACCAGATTGGAAATGTCCGAACAAAGTCTGGCTCGTTTTCAGTGGTACCAACAAGATTTTTTGCGCCGGTTTGTGACTACAGATGAAACTTGGGTCCACTACTATACCCCAGAGACAAAACAGCAGTCAAAGCAGTGGAAACATGCTGATTCACCACCACCAAAGAAAGCAAAGGCAGTGGGTTCGGCTGGAAAGGTCATGGCCTCAGTTTTCTGGGATGCAAAAGGCATTCTGCTGATAGATTATCTTCCTACTGGCCAAACAATTACGGGGCAATACTATGCAAACCTAGACCAACTACAGGAAAAGATACGCGAAACAAGGCCTGGTTTGGGGAGGAAAAAGGTCATCTTTCATCAGGACAACGCTCCGCCGTACACAAGTGTTATTGCCATGGCAAAACTTCATGAACTGGGGTACGAATTGTTGCCACATCCACCTTATTCACCTGATTTGGCATCATCAGACTTTCATCTATTCCCCAAGCTGAACATTTTCTACAAGGGAAGAACTGACAGCCGAATTGGAGAGGTATTTTGCGGGCCTGGAGGAATCTCATTTTCGAGATGGGATCAAGGCATTGGAACATCGCTGGACCAAATGCATTAGTCTACAGGGAGACTATGTTGAAAAATAAAAGCAGTTCCACCGAGGTAAGATACTTAATTCAAGTACATTCCGAGAACTTTTCAAAGCACCTACATATTAAGGAGCGAAGTATGCTTGCTGTATTTCATGGGTGCACTAGTGAGGAAGTAGAGATGTAAATACAGTATTAAGATGTTGTAATCTCTGGAGCAATGACTTCTCAGCTTCAGGCCCTAAATGCAGTTGTTTAATGAGTCATTTAAGAATTACCTATGGAAAGAATGTAGTGACTGCTTAATAAATGGGAATTATGCACTCATGCTGACTGACAGGATGTAGAACCCAAGTGTTCAGCAGGTACCTCAGTGAATAACCACAGGATGGAAAGAAATTGTGATCGAGTCATTTATAACATGGTTCAAAAACTGCTATGATTTTAATGAGTAATGATGTTATAATGTAAGAAGGGCCCAACTGTGGGTCTGATGCACTATTTCTGTTAGGTGGGAAAACAAGATGAGGATGATAATTAGAAGTAAAAATACAGTATTCAGTCTCTTGCTCCTCAACTTTTGTGATGGCAGGAAACTGTTCTATCTATTAAGTTCTATCTTGAGATAGGTATCCATCACTAACATTTATATAAAGAATTCCACTGTAGCAGATGTTACATTTAGAAAGAAAACAAAGTATATTTTTTTCCACATATGCATTACCAATCCACTTCAATTCAGGGCTAGACTGTAGAAAAATTCTTCCAATACATAACCATGTTAACAGCTTTGAGATACTGATTTAAAATAACTACCAGTACAATGTTTATCCCAGTAGAGGTGTCTTCTTCTTATTTTCTTCATGGGGCCTCTAACTATTAGTTCCTAATTAGCGTTGACCTCTTAAGATTTTTTGCTACCATGTTTTTCCTTCATTCCCACCTAGATATACCTGCTCCCTTCACAAAGCTGCAGGTTGTTCTTATTGGGTCTTCTTGGATTTTTTTTCTCTCTTCACCAGGTAGTCCTAGAGTGGAGAGTCTGATTCTATCCAGCACCTCACATTCGAAAAGTATGTGTTCAGCTGAGTCCTCTGCTTCATTGCATTTCCTACATATATTGTCTGTTATTACTCCAATTCTGTGTAGGTATTTTTTCAGATGGCAGTGTCCTGTCAACTGTCTACTACCCATCCTATATTTTCTCTGCTGAGTTTCAACAGTTCTTTAGTATGCTCCTTGTTTGGCCCTTTTATCAGTTCATTTGCAAGCCTGCATCCTGGAGTATTTTTCCAGTTCTCCATTTGTTTCTTTTGTACCAATTTTCCTATGTAGTGTCGGGCATGTCCATAGGAAATCCCGCATACAGGTTCTGGGCCTACAAAATGTGTTTCTGCCCCTTTCCTGGCCAGTTTATCTGCCTTTTCATTTCCTTCTATACCTGTATGCCCAGGTACCCAGGTACTTCAGGAGAAGTGAATGGCAATACCAGACAATTCTGGATATTATCTAGACTGCTTCTAGTGCCTTAGTGGCTGCTTGGCTGTCCATAAAAATGAAAATGTTCTTATTCCTACAGTTCATTTTCAGATTTTCTTCAAGACATGTTGTGATAGCTATAACTTCCGCTCGAAAGACTGTAGTGTGTTTGCCCAGGCTCATCTGGATTGATTTCTCAGGTCTTCCTCCATTGATTCCTCCTCCTGTGCCATCCCCAGTCTTTGAGCCATTAGTCCACCACACTATATCTTCTTTTTCAGTATTCCATTTGTTGATATCCCAGTCTTCTTTTTATATTATCTGTGTCTCAAACAGTTCTTCAGAGTTGTACTTTGGTACCATACGATCAAGAAGCATGTGTAGAACATTCTCTGTTATTACTCTGTTAATTTTACAGTATCCTAGATTGGGTCCAGTACCGGGCAAGTTGGCCGTGCGTGTAGAGGCGCGCGGCTGTGAGCTTGCATCCGGGAGATAGTAGGTTTGAATCTCACTAGAAAAGAAAAAAGTGTGTTCACCAAACAAAATACCGGCATGTACGTCTATGACCGCACAATATATTGCACAACCATTAATATTATCTCCACACGATTCTATTCATTGCACAAATCTGATTGTTGTGTCTATGGGACCCTTTAAGAACAAAACATGTCATTCTTTGTTTAATAGTATGTATTCTTATTCCTTGTTTAATATTGTGTTTTTTACAGGTATGTTATAGTGTAAGATTTATATTTACCCTGTTCGACAGACTGAAAAGCTTTTAAGTTACATTTAACTAAGTCGACACTGGCTTCCTTAACCCTGACAGTAACATGTCTATAAATATCGCTTTAGTTACACAACACGTTTCGAAGACGTGTCACTCAAAGCCTATTATTTAAAGTTACATTAAAGTTACCAGATGGAATGAACAAGGAATAGAGGTGGTGGAGGGGATAACTCTCCCCTCCTTAAGAGGAATAGATGGCATTCATTCGCACAACACGTCAGAAAAACGTATGGTGTTACTGTCAGGGTTAACAAGTTTGGTATTTTTGTTGAAGACTACGATGTCCACTTAACAAGTGTTACCAGTAGTGGAGATATTGTGAACTTCTTCATGGACAACCATTCCAGAATCTTTTAAGCTGACCGGGCGAGTTGGCGATGCGTTTAGGAGTGCACAGCTGTCAGCTTGCATCCGGGAGATGGTGGGTTCGAACCCTACTGTCGGCAGCCCTGAAGACGGTGTTCTGTGGTTTCCTATTTTCACACCAGGCTGTACCTTAAATAAGGCCATGGTTGCTCCTTCCCACTCTTAACCCTTTCCTATCCCATCGTAGCCATAAGACCTCTCTGTGTCGGTGCGACATAAAGCAAATTCTAAAGCAAAGTCACCTCCGTACAGGCCATGAAGGCCCTTGGAGGAGTGGAAGATAAAGGCTTCCACCATTGTTAACCTTGGCACGTGATGGTGGGGTAGAGTGGTTAGCTCTACACCCGGCTGCCTTTGCCCACAAGAACTAACCTGGTACTCATTTTTGGTGTAGCCTGAGTGAACCTTAGGGCCATATGCACCTCCGGAAGTGGAAATCTCGTTTGTTAAATTTTATGACTTTTTGACGGGGATTCGAACCCACGTCTTCCCGGGCGAACCGAGCACACCTTTACCGCCAGAATGCTGTAATGTCTGGCATTAATTAGAGTTTCATTGTGCATGCAGTGACCTATGGTGTGAAAGAGGGTTTCAGTGTCATTGTGACAACGTCAGCAGTGGTTACTGTCGTAGGTCCTGCCTGGAATAACTCGTACTGCTGGTATGTTGTCAGCCATCTTGAGGCCATCACGCCATTCGCTGTTAGCAAGTCTTTGATGGTCTCAAACTAACTTGTTAACTTGTATGTATTTCTTAAAAAGAATAATCCTTTTACCTTTCTGAGAAGATGGCATATTTGATCATATTCTGTAACCCTCGGAGCAGTTTGTACTTTTCTGTCATCAAGGACATTTTTCTGATGGTAAAGATATGATGAGAATTGATGGTAGACTGAGTTCTTGGTTCAAGATACTTACAGGGGTTAGACAAGGCTGTAATCTTCCACTTTTATTGTTCATAGTTTATATGGATCATCTATTGAAAGGTATTATGTAGCAGGGAGGGATTCAGTTTTTTTCTTTTTTTTTTGCTAGTGGCTTTACGTCGCACCGACATAGATAGGTTTTATGGCAACGATGGTATAGGAAAGGCGTAGGAGTTGGAAGGAAGTGGCCGTGGCCTTAATTAAGATACACCCCAGCATTTGCCTGGTGTGAAAATGGTAAACCATGGCAAACCATCTTCAGGGCTGCCGACAGTGGGATTCGAACCCTCTATCTTCCGGATGCAAGCTCACAGCCCCACGCCCCTAACTGCACAGCCAACTCGCCTGGTAGGGATTCAGTTAGGAGAAAATGTACTAACCAGTTTGGCCTATGCAACGACTTGGTCTTAATGGAATATTATGCTGAAAGCCTGCAGTCCAATATCTAGGAACTTGAAAATAGTATGGTGTGAAAATTAGCTTTTCCAAGACTACAGTGTAATGTCAGTAGATAAAAAATCTAAGCAAATTCAATTTCAGGTTGTGAACACAAAGCTGGAATGGGTAGATAATTTCAAGTGTCTAGGACTTGTATTCTCCCAGTATGGTAGTATTGTAAGTGAGGCTGAATCAAGGTGCAGCAAAGCTAACACAGTGAGTTCTCAGTTGCTATCAGTAGTATTCTGTAGGAAGGAAGTTGGCTCCCGGATAAAACTATTTTCACACTGCTCTGTTTTCAGACCAACTTCGCTTTACAGGAGTGAAAGCTGTGTGGACTCTGAATATCTTATTCATAAGTTAGACGTAACAGACATGAAAGTAGCAGTAATGATTGCTGGTACAAACAAGTGGAAACAATTACAGGAGGGTACTCAGAGTGATGAAATAAAGGATAATTTGGGTATGAACTCGATTGGTGAAGCTGTACACACATAGGCTTCAGTGGTATGGTCTTGTGAGGCAAATGGAGGAGGAGGTAGTTGTAGAGTCTGCCCTGTCAATATTTATTATAAACTTCTTTTTATACACTTAATACTCCTACGTGTTTTGAAAGATATCCACTTTCTTCATCAGCGAGCTTGACATATATAAAATCAAAATTTCTCTATTCTAATATCATCTTAATCTAACTTACGTTAACACACATAAATACTTAGAATTAAAACATTAAAACATAGAACACTGTTGTTGTATCCTTATTCTTGCTTGCGTTAAAATATATCTAAGACGTTCTTGTTAAATTATCTTTCTCTCCATACGTTTATTACGTTATACGTTTATTATACCACATATTAATAAGGACAAATATCATGACAGAGAAGCATCTTAAAGAAACTCTTTTTAATGTGTAGTTAATACAACAGTGTTCTATGTTTTAATTCAAAGTATTTATGTGTGTTAACATAAGTTAGATTAAGATGATCTTAGAATAGAGAAATTTTGATTTTATATATGTGAAGCTCGCTGGTGAAAAAAGTGGATATTTTTGAAACATGTACTCGTCTTAAGTAAAAGACTTATTACCAATATTGACAGGGTGGATTATGCAACTACCCTTGGTATTTTTAATTTAGTTAATACAGACCAAAAATGGTCAAATTCATAGATATAGAGAATAATGGACTCGGTCATGGAGGCTAAGGGAAATAGAGGGAAGCCAAGATGATGGTTAGACTTGGTTTCTAATGATTTAAAGATAAAAGGTATAGAACTAAATGAGACCACAGAACTAGTTACAAATAGAGGATTGTGACGGCATTCAGTAAATTCACAGAAGCTTGCAGACTGAGCGCTGAAAGGCATAACAGTCTGTAATGATGTATGGATATATGTATGTATGGTAAACATTTTTGCTATGTTGTACATTCATTTCCTGGGAGCAATGAATATTTTTCTCATGAAGACATCCTTGTATTTCTGTCACAATATGAATTGGTGTTTAACGCACTCTAACAATGGAGCCTCTGTGTTTTACCACATAATCGTACACAGGATGCTAGCACAGACATTAATGATTCACTCATACGAGTTGCCACATCACTGGACTAAACCTTTCGATCTAGGAAAAGATCACCTGTCTTTCATTTGACATCTCTTACCATATCTTGAATTGTTCAGTAGAGGAGCACTACTGAAGAGAAGTTAATGTCCTTGTTACAGTATTTGCTGGAAGCTGGTTGGGGAAAAGATGGAAAGATCATTGGCATCACAGAACCTCGTCGAGTGGCTGCCACAACATTGGCCTCCAGAGTTGCTGAGGAGAGGAATTGTTTCCTAGGGCAGGAGGTTGGCTATAGCATCCGCTTTGATGACTGTTTTGATCCAGATCTGACAAAAATAAAGGTAACAAAACCATTATTATATTTTATTTATTTGCATAGGCTAGTACCACATCATGAATTTATAACTAAACTAATTAAATTTATGTCCATGTAAGGAAGATCACAGCTAGCTACCCTAAATTGCAAATACAGTCAAAACCAGTTATAATGACTCCGAAAGGACCGCCAGCTAACAGTTGTTTTAGGCTGTACATTTACATAGGTAATTCACAGGATAAAGTTAAAATTTCCGAAAAACATAAGTGAAATAAATACTGCATTTTCTATACAGTAGTAGAGGAGTTGGGCTGAGAGGAATTTTTCTTCTGTTTACACAGTAACAATAATAATATGTCTGCAAAATATAAAATAATAAGTACCGAGCTCGATAGCTGCTGTGGCTTAAGTGCGGCCAGAATCCAGTAATCGGGACATAGTGGGTTCGAGCCCCACTGTTGGTAGCCCTGAAGATGGTTTTCTGTGGTTTTCCATTTTCACACCAGGCAAATGCCGGGGCTGTACCTTAATTAAGGCCACGGCCGCTTCCTTCCAGTTCCTAGGCCTTTCCTATCCCATCGTCGCCATAAGACATATCTGTGTCGGTCCCGACGTAAAGCAAATAGCAAAAAAAGAAAATAATAATAATAAGTGAGAAAAGAAGTAGCAACAATGTAAATTGATCAGTAATGTTACACATGGTCTTGGCTAATAAATGAGATGTTCTCATCATCATTTCCCCTTATCCAGCTCCTGCTGGGTTGGGGTATTTATGGCACTTCTTCATCTTCCTGTTTCCTTCCACCATTGCTCTTCCACAATCTTGTCCCACTCTAAATTTTGTCGTCTTATGACGTTCTTCACTGATTCTATCCACCTCTTGCTCTCTTGCCCTTGCACTTTGCCTCCAGCATCTGTCTTGGAATTCTATTCTCGTCCATCCCCTTTACATGTACAAACCACCTTAGTTTATTCTTTTCAACTCTCTCATTTAGCTTTCCTGTCCCAACTTCTTTCCTAAGATTTTCATTTCTCACTCTGTCTTTCCTTGTCTTTCCTTTCATACTTTTTAGGAATTTCATCTCACTGGCTTGAGTTCTACTCTCTTGCCTGCTAATTAAAGTCCAAGTCTCAGCTGCATAAGTCAGTATGGGTACATAGTACATTTCGTACATTATCTCTGTACTTTCCCTTGGTACTTCTTTGCTCCGAACAAGTTCCCTTACACTTTGATAGAATGCATCACCCTGCTGTACCCTCCTGCTAATCTCCATGTCCATTTTGCATTAATTAGCTGGCCATACACAGAAAGGAATTGTGACAGACGAGGCCTTTTGTGACGTGTTCCGACAGGCTAGGACTGCTCGTTAGTGAGCGAGATCAGTTTGAGGCGTTACCTGCTACAGGTGAGACCTGTTGTCAGTGCCTCAACAGAAATACCTCGCCTCACAGATCAAGCCTCTTGTAAGGAAAGCATTGAGTGGACAAAGGCACTGCTAGGGAAATTTATTGAAATGTACAAAGGGCGGCCAGGTCTCTGACAATTAAAAAATGAGGTGTCGCAGTGTCGCAGTCAAGCGTTCTTCAGTATCCTCCTTTCCTCCTCCTTCAGCTTAGAAGCTACAATATCTACAGTAAATACACTTTCAACTAGACTGTTCACCAGTAATAGCTACACAAAACAAGTCATTAGGTATGTTTGGTATTCAGCCCGAAGGCTGGTTTGATTCTCCACAGCTATGCCAACAGCTGTCATAGATGGCATACGCATCACTGAATAAGCATACTAAGGAAATGAGGAGTGATGTAGTTTCCCGTTGCTTTCCTCACCGAGCCAGAAGTTGCTCGCTTATCAGTTTGCCAAGCCCACTGAAATGCACGCACCAGCTCACCCTATGAGTGATATTTTCATACCATCGTAGGTTATGATTTTCTTTCTGTGTTGATGTTTACAATGTGTTGAATGGTGGAACATCCTTCAAACTCTATTATAGTTTCATACCATTCATAACAGGGACTGGCTGCATAAGAAATGGTATTACTAGCATCGCTCATACCTCAGTCACTTTCATATTGTCAAAGCCAAGGATGAGACTGAGACAGATCAAACATTTAACGTAATAATGAGAAAAATCCATACATGCTTTCCTAACAGCGTATCATAATTGCTGTGGTCCATTCGCAAATAATTCTTGTAATCATCCGGTTCATTTTCTCTCAGGTGTTGTATCAGACTCATGTGACTAAAACTGTCTCGCTCTCTTATCCATGATTTCATCCACTTCGATCGATTTTTCTGTTTGCATGATTTAACATATAGCGAATGCACATTCCAACAGCTTCAACAGCATTTTTTTTTTCCTCTCGACACTGTCTGCTTCAATGTCCATCGCACAGTTCTGAGTACGGCAGACCCGACCGGCAAGGATTTGAAACTAGTTTGAAAGGCCAGTGGATGAGGCTTGACCTGCCGAGAACAAAGGGATCATTCCATTAACAGGAGGGTCTGGACTGTTGACAGATTATGCTGCACAACACAACAGGCTTGGTGTCACAGTTGATGGCGAGCAGCAGGCTGGGTCTCCGAAGATCACGTCTGGCAGGCGTCCTATCAGATCTGGCCCCAATGGCGAGGCCTGCGAAAAAATCTTTCCGTGTATGGCCAGCTATTCACTTTCTAGGTATTTAAAGCTGTCCACAATTTCCAGACTCTGACTTCCAATTTTCACAGTGCCCTTTTCCCTCACATCATCATAGTCTTGCTTTTCTCTGTTCTGATGTTCATAAATTCTCTCTGTCCTAAATTGTAGAAATTGTTGAGTGTGATACACACAATTCCTTCATGACGCTGACATTTGTTTCTCCATTTTGTAATTGCTACATTACTTGTGACTTTTCTTCAGTATTAAACACTTCCCCTATCTTTTGCAACATCTTCATAGTGATGCTTGCCTTGACTATTTAACAGACAGACTGATTTGAAATCTACAATGTACTGAAAACAAAAATCACAGGAGTAGAACCAGCTTTTGGATGGCTTGGCCGTGTGCATTTGCAGAGTTTCACCCAGATGTGCCATTTGGTCTTGTCATTTGGATTGGCATGCCCCTCCGAGACTCTGCCTAGCAGCGGCAGACCAACTGCATGGTTCCGTTGTCTTAGCAAATATGAATTGGTAACCTGCTAAAGGAGAAGTGAATTCTCCGTTTTCAAAAACATGTACTCCCCGTGGAGATACAATTCCAAAAATGTCTTTCATGGCTGCAGATCTGAAAATCATGGGAATAGAACCAGAACTACAGCCTAACCATCCAAAAGCTGGTTCTATTCCCATGATGTTTAGATCTGCGGCTATGAAAGCCACTTTTGGAACTGAGAACAAAAGTTTGAAAATAAGCTTTACATTGTTGTCAGCAATCCCAAAACACATAACAAACAAAAATCAGCATTGGACATTATAGTCGATACATTTCTCTGAAAATTTGATAAAAATGTGCAGTTTCATACAATATGTCATAATAAGCGATATCATACTAAGCAATTTTTAAAATACAGTTTTTATATAGGATTTAGATGGGACCATTAGATTTCGCCATTATAGCCAATACATTATTAAAAGCGATGTTGCAATGAACTGTTTTTATTGTATATTTAATTCATTTATCCATCGCCACCAGAAACTCCTCTGGGTGGCCAGATAATGCTCATAGAGGGCATGTCTGGATGATATGCAGAACAGTCTGTCGTTCAACACAACAATCATATCTGAGAGAGGATTCCGATTTATACAAATATCTTACATAGTTTGTCTGTACTCTGTTAAGGACAGACCAGATCATTCAATGTTCTTGAAAACACAGTGGCCTGGTTGAGCTGCTCCGTACCTTTGTCTATCGGTCTGTTATACTGACTCCTTTGTTACCATTGGTCTATGTGCTTTGTATTGGAGGACAGTGCAATTGAAGCCTATTCTTATTGCTGGTGGGGTTGTCTTCATGAACAGGAAGCTCAGGGTCAGTAATTACTTTTGTAAACTCCCTTATGAGAGCACATTCAAGCCTCAGAGATGTGGGTGCTATATCACAAAGAAAGAGCAGCTAGAAATTTGTGTGTTCCTAAGTATGCTGGGATATTGAACATGGTCTGCTTAATCCATAAGTATCACATAACAGCCAAGTGAGAGCTGTATGTATGAGATTGCTGCTCTTCTTTTTATATTTTTTGTAACTTTTTTTTCTTCCATTGATTGACAGTACATGACAGAGGGCATTCTACTGATGGAGATGATGGCTGATCCCTTATTACGCAAATATTGTGTGATCATGTTGGATGAAGTACATGAACAAACTCTCTTCACTGACATTATCATGGGCCTCCTTAAGAAAATCCTCAGGGTAAGTGTTTTAGAATAATTTGTACAGTATTAATTGATAATATTAAATCTGTTGGTGGGTACATGATTTGGTTCATGTAGCTGTGAGCTTGCATTTAGGATATGGCAGATTTG
The DNA here is from genome assembly GCF_040414725.1 of Anabrus simplex. Classification (NCBI taxonomy): domain Eukaryota; kingdom Metazoa; phylum Arthropoda; class Insecta; order Orthoptera; family Tettigoniidae; genus Anabrus; species Anabrus simplex. Next base: position 50,194,220 of record NC_090271.1, read on the forward strand.
ATTGCATTTGTCTTCAGCCTTGATGATAGTTGTCTGGTACTTTCTATTGTGTCTTTACATCTTCACACCCTTTAACAATCTCACTGCACTGAATACGGGAGATAATATGATCCACCTTGACATTACTATACAAAAAATCTAAATAATAATAATAATGTTATTTGCGTAATGTCCCACTAACTACCTCTACAGTTTTTTGAGACGCCGAGGTGCCAGAATTTTGTCCCGCAGGAGTTCTTTTATGAGCCAGTAAATATACTGACACGAGGCTGATGTATTTGAGCATCTTCAAATACCACCAGACAGAGCCAGGATCAAACCTGCTAAGTTGGGGTCAAAAGGCCGGTGCCTCAACCGTCTGAGCCACTCAGCCCGGCACATATTCTCTAATAGTACTGTACATATTTCAAGAAAACATCATTCTCTTCTTCATTAAAAAAAGTATTTACCAAAATCAAATGACTTTATTTCAATGACAAATTAATTAGACATTCAACTATTACTTAATAACAAACAATGGAAATACAGCTATTACATCTTCAAAGACCTTAAGCTAATAAAAGGTTTCACTCATATAACATTGTACATTTGTTCTTTAGTATGTTGTTTTTGCTAATTAACCACTCAAGCCGGTTTGAGGTGTACGTGTACGGACCTACAAAACATAAGCCAGGAGCGGGTTGACGTATACCTGTGCGGACTAGTCCAGCGAGGTTGTAGATGCACATATGCGTACCATCCGTTGGTTATCAACGTGAACTTTTAGTACAGCTCGCAGCACAGGGTATCATTCTATGCAGGGGAGTATCTTCTACTGTAATGCAGCATTGTGTTGGCATAAAAAGAATGTGTTTCATCAATGTCGATCGTTTTAAACAACATGGCGGTGTCCTTGCATGGTCTGTATTTATCTAATGCAGCTCTTGAATGCATATTAAGTGGAAGTATTGATAAGAATAATCCAAGTGATAATGAAAGTGTTAGTGATGATGATTATGCACAGTAGGAAATTACGTCCTATGTACATAATGATAGTAATATAAGTGAATGCTCACCCGAGTGGTCATAGACCCCTGTTGATTCAAATTTTATTCCAACGAGAAGGTATTTAGGCATTTTTTTTACTTTGCATGCCACCTTTTTGTATGTAGATACATCTGCATGATACAAACTTTATCCACTTATTTTGAACAAAATCAGACAAGTCGTTTAGAAGTTACAGCAATGTTTGTGACAGCATGTACAATTGTGATATTTTCCTAAAATTTATTACTGCTTTAGGGTAAAACTTGCCCAACTTTTAATACCAGCTTCAAGGGTTAAAATAATGATAGTTGTTGACCCATTCTTCTGCAGGACTGTGAATGTAGGTAAGCTGTGGCTTGCAATGTATTGCTGGTAACAGAAAAGTAGTAGGGTTGCAACATCTTGGTTCTGATTGGAAGAGTGTTCAAAACCTTGATAGGGAGAAAGTTTGAAGACTCATTATTATTTAATCTTCTGTTTTCTTTTCTTAAACATAATGAGTTTGCCACTTTAAACAAGTTTTCTTCTGCCAAAATTTCATTCAAATTTAAGTTACTATTGTGGCTACTCCAACCACTACTCTTATACCTTCATATCTTCCACACAATATAAATAACATTTGTTTGAGCGCCAGTTGCTTTTTTAAGAAAAACAACAAAATTCGGTAGAGCATACCTCTTATATCAATTATCTCAAGGCGTGAGGTGATAAACTCACATATCTGGCAATATACAGGGATATGGATCAGGACAATATTAAATTACTGTTGCATTTCCACAATTGAGGATTGTACATGGAACTGGAATCACTTATTATAATTAAAATAAAACTGAGTTTATGGCTATAATTTACGTCACAATGAACAATCATTGACGTCTTTTAATTTAACAAAAGAAATATATCGTGAGATTTGCGGTACTAAGAAAAGGAAAATTTAATCTAAACAAAAAAAGCTATTGGCATGAACTTGAAGTGCGATGTGATATTGCCGCTGATTACACTCTTCTTCATGTTATGAATGCATAACATGTCTGATGCTTTAATTACCTGTTGTCTGCATACACCGCTGTTGAACTTGAAATTCTTGGGAAAACCTGTGAGCTGAAGTTGGGAGCCGTCTGCTGTTATCTTCTTATATAACAAGGAGTTGGCCTACATACCATGTACGCGTGTAGGGAGTTCCAGTGTAATTACGTCCACTCAATATATTATAAATAATTGGAAAATATTATTGAAACATCTTGTGAAGTCCATCCTCACAAGAAGATGATGTTTCTTTATCAGCATAGTACCCGTCTCTGCTCGGATACAACCACCACTTGTAGACCTCGTCGATCTCGATTATTACAAGACCTCTTGAAAACACAACTCTTAGCTCTGACCATCACACTAAGACCACTTCTTCCATTTGATACATCAGACTGTTACATATGATCTCCACAATGTGAACTGAATACTATGAACTGAGTAGATATGAACTGAGTACCTCTCCCCACCATAGCATCAACTTATATCACCTCGCGATGACGACTCATCTCCCTACTCACTGTCCATCCCTTCCACTTCAACATACAGTAGCTGGCGAATACTGACACTTGGTCGCAATCACGTGCCCACGCACTGATGTCATCAGTCAAGTGTTGTCTAAGCGTACCCAAGCGGCTTGAGAATGACTAAGCTGAATGCGTCACCGGAAAATCTACTTGCACAGTTAAACATAGCCTCGATTGCAAAATACTATGCCAGCTCATCCAGCCAGAGTTACAAGCCACAGCATTACAATATGAAACCAACAAATCTCACTTACTACAATACAGAATAATTACAAATAAATTTCACTTAACCTATGATTAAATACAATAATATATGTGATACCTAATTATTACAGTCTAAATGATGAGAAACAGAATATATAAAATCTAATGAATCGGGTTAATAATAATAATAATAATAATAATAATAATAATAATAATAATAATAATAATAATAATAATAATAATAATAATAATAATAAATACTGAATGGAATCTGTAACCCTGTTGTACGGTTACACTATTACTTATTTTTCTGATGAGTAGTTAAACAGTTTCTCCAAGATATTGATGAAATTCCCTTTCTGTACTGTGTACAGTAATTTCATGCTCTTTTCTATATTTGTATAGCTATGATTGTTACTATGCATATCTTCACACTTAGCCGAATATCTTCTGTGTTTCATTGCATTCATGCGTTTATATTAGACTTCTTTGTGATTGTCCGATGTACTATTTTTGATATTCCTGACAGGTCATGATATAAACACCTGATCTATGATGTTGACCGACTCTATTAACTTTGTGTGAATTAAATAAGATTTTTTTATTATTATTGTTAATTCTACAAGCTATTTTAAATTCATGTTTAAAAAAAATTAGATAATTCATATGAGATTTATTTTTATAAGTGAGCACTGCAAAATTTATTTTCTCTTTCTGATGTCTGTTATCATTTATAGTTATTGTAATGTCCAAATAATATACTTTTGTAATATATTTATTCATTTTGACACCAATATTTGTTTGCCAAAGGACACAGCATTGCTGACAAGTTCTTTAAGAAAATAACTGAATTGTTGGTTTCGTAAACAAAATATCAATGGACTCAAGAATATGAATATTTTTTTATGCTTCCAGGAGGAAATTAAATATTATGTTTTCCATACAAATGGTTCTGCATTATTGCCACTGAGAATTTTATAATCGTGGTAACAATTTTGTCTTGAATATTTCTGCCCAGTCTGTACGATTGCCACCATTTGACAAGATTTCTGGGAATGGTCCCTCTAGCACCCAGAAGCAGTCCTCTTACTCGTATGTTCCTGCCACTGTAGGCTCTCTGGAAGTAGGGTATTGTTGGCTCATGTATATCCTGTTTTCCTTTATCTATATCATCTGGCTAGAAAACAAGAGTCTTCAAACCTTATCATAGGGTCAATGATTTCTGCTTTGTTTTGTTTCTGATTGTTGGCAGTTATATCATTACGACAGTTACTTCCACCTTCTGCTATACAGTGGACTTCATGAACCTCAAGGCTTTTCACTTTGAGACTGCTTGCTAATAAAGATCTCACAGTGTTATGACACATAATGCAAAGTAACTCTCCCTGGGGGCAACTCCTGAGCACATGGGGTAGGGTTTCATACTCACTGCAGTGCCTTGTGCTCGTAGAATGTCCAGGTAGAGTAGAGTGCGCACTAGGGTGACCATTGCCATCATTTTCAGCAAGTCTCTCCATTCTGAGGATGACAGCTCATTGCATTTCACCACCCATGAGTTGGTAGGTGGTACCAAGGCAAATAATGGAACCCCTCTCACTTTGTGTGAGTAGTTACTCCAATTGCTTCACTCATATAATTTCTCGGATTGTCTTAACACTCTTGTATCTGTCGTCAGTACTTATCTCTAGCTCTGAGGAGCAGTGATTACTGATGATGTTATAATCTCTCTGGCAGCATGAACATTAGGTTTGTGGTCGATGTTTAATTAGTTATTGGAGATATGCTTCCCACATCACACGAAGTATAGACAAGCCTTTATATTTGTTGCCTGTGTACAATATACTGTTAGATGTGTCACTTGGTAGCTGAAGAATTTCCTTCATTGCACTCTTGATTAAATTGTCTGCTTTGATTAAATATTTCTTGGGAATTTTCTCTACAGATGGTGATTGAAAAGGGTATATTAAACTAATTTATAACAGTTAATTTTTGTTGTGGTTCCAGATAATGGGAGGCAGCAGGCTTGTCCAAATTACTTCTTAGATGTTCTAAAGTTTGGTTTTCATTGAATATCAGCATCTTATTTATTGAAGGATGCACCCACATATTTAACTTCATCATCACTGCTGATCTGGGTCTATCTCTTGCAGCATATTGATGGTGCTTGTGACCAAGATTGAGGCTGCTTCTTTGTCATTTCCAACAATTGCTATATCATAGTGAAACATAATTCAGTTATTGGATCTGTATCAGGAGTTAATTTGAAACCATAAGTTTCAACAACTTTTTCTTCAGTGTTGTCATTAAGTATGTCGTTAATACCCCAGTCAAATAAAACAATGATATTGGATCTCCTTGCATCACTCACCAGGTTTTAATTCTTTCCCAAGGAGTTAATTTGAAACCATAAGTTTCAACAACTTTTTCTTCAGTGTTGTCATTAAGTATGTCGTTAATACCCCAGTCAAATAAAACAATGATATTGGATCTCCTTGCATCACTCACCAGGTTTTAATTCTTTCCCAATGATAATAACAAATACATCATTGACGTATCTCAATCACATACTCAGTCCCTGTATTTTATTATACTTGATTCTAAGAAATCCACATAAATGTTTGCCGTTATACCGAATGCCAGTGAACCCATAGTAGCCAAGCCCTTACTTTGTTTATAAATGTTATTATTAAAAACAAAATAATTATTATCCAATGTAAAAGTTAGAATTGTAATTAATTCTTCTATTTCCACTTTATTTAGCTCACTGTGCGTGTCAAATTCTCGTAAAATTTCTGTTGTTTCAGAAACGGGTATATTAGAGTACATGTCCTTAATATCGAAACTATGAACTGTTTTTATCATTTGTTAATTTAACATCTCTGGTCCTATTACAAAAGTCAGTCGTATTATTAAGCGTAGTTGTAGATTAAAATTTAAAGTGCTTTTTCAGAAATATTCGTATAAATTTTGCTGCCTTGTATGTTGGGGCTATTTCTGACATTTGTTATTGGTCTGATGGGAATGTGTTCTTTTCTTGATGAATTTTTGGTAATGCTCGCAAAACAGGTAGACCTGAGTTCATGTTTATTAATATTTTTTAACTTCATACCTTGTTTTTAAGCCTAAAGAAGGCTCGAAGAGGCTGAAATATGTACCTTTCATGTCTTAATTCTTAAAATTTCTTTCAGATATATTTGTGTATCGACTATGTTGGGCCTTTTATTTGTATATTTTCTTATACATTGTTCTTTTTTGTCATAATTTGACATCATACTTATTTTTTTATGCTACAGAAACAGAAAAGATTGAGAATAGTTGTGTCATCTGCCACTGTTGATGCTGAGCAGATAAAAAATTTCTTCAATCAAAACTCGACTAATGACCCCAGCAAAGATACGGCAGTGATCATGAGTGTGGAGGGCCGTCTTTATCCTGTAGATGTGTTCTATATTAAGGGTATGGTTCTTATTTATTTATTATTTAACATATGAACTTGTAAATTACAACTCAACTAAACTAAGTACGTCCACATCCATATAACAGTACTTGGAAAGATTACCGGCAAGTATCTAAATAGCAAATATTTTTTATAGGTTCGTATGTCGCCAACTGAAACTCTTCCGGGTCACATGGAAATGCTCATGATATGTTGCACAATGTGACATTCAACATCGTAATCACAGCTGGGTAAGGTGTCAAACCCCGTTTATGCAAAAAGTTGGCACATCTTCCACAGATTCTATAAAAGACGGACCATATCATAGGATGTTGTTCAAAATCTGGTTGCCTGATTGAGATGCAGGGCAACTGCTCTTTCATATTTTTTACCATTGGTCTGTTACACTCACTCCGTTATTATTCATAGTCTAAGAGGTTTGTAATGCTCGCCTACTAACAAGGAGAGGCCAGATGCTGCGTCCAACCAATTTCAGCGAGCTTCAATGGACCTGTTGCGGGTACACTCAATAGTAACTCATGTATAAGGGTTTAAGTCAATACGCTTCCGTTTTGGGGGGGGGGAAGGTCGAATGTCATGGTGCAGGATCCACTTCAGACCAAGTGGAGGTGATAGAACACTAAAGGCGAACACATTTCACTTGAACATGTTAGGTCCGCAACCTGATAATTTCCGAAAAACTGATGAATCTCCAATTCCAATGCAATGCATATATGCTTCGAAGACGTGAGTTTGAGACTCGTCTCAGCTATATTTCTTGTGCAAAATAAATTAATATTTGACGGAACGTGAAGATAAAAAGGTGAACAAAAATATTATGCAAATTACATTACACTTTTTTTTCTACCTGAAATCTGAGCCAGTGTTATGGCCTCTGCAGCTCTTTTTGTGAGGATGGGAGCATATTGACCTTGAGCTGATGTATCTTGACCAAATATGGCTTCATCGGGCTCATGAAATGGTTGTTTATTTCTTTTTTGGCCCTATTAATGACAGATGGCACTCCGCGCACATATCGATCAGAAATGTATTTCTTTCTTGCCTTACCTTGACCTTTTGTTTTTCTTGACTTGACACTCTGTATTTTGTTGTAAATGAAAATGGAGGCTGTTTTAATTGGGACAGCATTCTTAGCTTATAAAGGCTACTTCAATCATTTTAAATACGATACGCCGAGCTCTTGCCTACTCCAGGCGATTGATTTTATTCATATATCCGCAAGACTCGAGGTAATGATATTCTTAATTGTGCGATAGGTTAGTATTAGTGGTTCGTACCCTACTGAGTCTTTTATTTTGAAACGATTGATCATAAGTATTCTCAGGATGTGCATTGATTCCATATTTTCATGGAATTTTATGGCTCAAGCCTGATTCCTTTTGGTTTTGTTTTACGAGTGATTTACTTCCCTTGAATGATAATAGCAATGATTAGTGGCATGCGTCCCTTATGCTATCCATGCGGCGGAGTGGATCCTGTGTGTGTTTTGAGACCGTGGTACGAAATGCATATGTGGGAGTGATATAATCGCTGGAACCTAGAGGTCTTGATTTTGATGTTATAATTGTTTGCCGTATCCACTTCATGTCAGCACAAGAGTCTGTACTGTATGGGGATGTTTGGGCAACTTGTGTTGGTGAGATTTCGTAAAAGGCCTCTGATAGTAGACCCTTCACAGTGGTCTTTTATTCTGACCAGGCTATTGAACGTTTGGCATCCTGGTTTACTTGTAGTGGTAAGTGTAGGTGATGTGTTGTCACCGAGGTATTGCTCTTTTCACGGTTTTCAATTTTGGGTCTGCAAAAGCGTGCGTGTGTGATGGAGGTTTTATATGGGACGTATACCGCTGTTTGGATCCCCTCAATTTTATTTGAAAGTTAGTTTAATCTGTATTGCTGGCACATATCGCCATTTTATTGGTTTGTTCTTAAGATTTGTTTATTATTTTCCATTAATTATTCTTTACTTCAGGAAACTATGACAACATGCTTATTTATCCTAGTAAGACTTCCATTTTCTCCGTGTTCTGCGCATGCTTATTTGTTCTTTCGGTCATACCTTTATGTCAGTTATGTGTTTTATTCTGTTGTTCCTTGGGATTTCCTGGGGGATTGTTAGCAAGAAAATAATGTTCTACCATGTTTTGTGGAAAAGATTTAAAAAAAGGGGAGATATTTATCTTTGACTAAGAGTTAAGTCTGTAAAAATGCAAAAGGTCCACGGTTTTGGTTCAATCCTGTCAAACATACCTTATAAACAGAATTACCACAAACGTAAAACATATCATGTAACATATTACATAATGCATTTAAACCAGTATGGTTGTTCAGCTTTGGCTAGAGGTCTACAGAACTGTTTTCGAGGATATTGCTGTGAGTAATCTCCAATTAATATTATAATTGACATTCATGTTTTTTCTTATGAGGGTCATAAATTCATTTTATTTCTATGATTTAAAAAAACATTGACTTAATTTTAATTCTTGTTGATGTTATTGACCTGATTGCCTCATTTGCTTATTTTCTTTGGCTTACGGGGCTCAGGTTCAGCTCCAGACTATTTCTGTCTGATCCGGACGGATCCATTGGATAACTTGTATTTCTTTTGGGCATAAACTGTTCTTACGTTTCCACTGCACGGCGTTTTCTGCTTAGTATATGATAATTATTGAAGTTACCTCAATAGTCTTTCTCTGATATTTTATTGAGTAAGCAGGGAATGGAAGATAGGAAAACTTAAAGGGTCCACCTTTTCAATACAAAAAATGTTGGCTGATGATGACGCCAAATAGCGTCGAAACTAGTTCCAAGTGCAAATACATGTTATAAATAAACTATAACATTTTTTGTATTGAAAAGGTGGACCCTTTAAGTTTTCCTATCTTCCATTCTCAGTTCAAGAAGCTATACACCTGCTGAATTGTTCCTTGGCAGGATTATCACTGACCCACTACTTCTTCAGTGGGACATCGAGTACTTGTCAGAAGGATCTCACCGTCTTGGCATGAAGGAAAAATGGGCAACAGCAGTTAAAAATCTAAAAAAAAAAGAAAGGCACAGCAACGTGTTGAAAAAAATTCAACAAAGGAAGAAAACCTGTACCTTTTAAAATAGGAGATTTGGTAATGGTCAAAATATATCCTACAAGTTGTGCTGTAAATGAAATCAGTGCCAAAATTTGTCAGTGTTGGGCAGGACCTAAGGAAATTGTAGATTTTCTTAGCCCGGTGTCGGTAAGACTAAGAGACTTGAGTAAAACTCTTTCAAGAATACAATTATTGTGTCCACCTATTCAATACAAATATATTTTTTAGTAATCGAAACCGACTTTCAACCTATTAGGTCGTGTTACGTACACTTAGTACGTGTTGAAGAGATGTAAAGTACAGAACAAAAATGGCCAACCAGACACCAGTGGTATCCGAACCCACAACCTCCCGATTTCACCCCGGAGCAACCGACGAGAAATCGGGAGGTTTACATCTCTTCAATTAAGATAATTCATCACCTCTAGGATGATAAAGTTTCAAATGTGAGGCCCTGGTAATTTTACGATTACTCAAGTCTACAAGTAAGTAATCTCATTTTGTTCTGTATTGAAGATACAATAAGTAAAACTCTTTCAAGAATACAATTATTCTATTTGTTCACAAATTCTGGCAAAGTTAATGTACTTATTGTATGTATTGTACATATTGTAAACTATGTAAAAAGCATAAGACCATTGTATTTAGTATTAAGTTAAGTTTACTATTAAGTTCCTATGTTTATAGATTTAAGTCTTGACCTAAGATTAGTATTAGGCTGAAGATGCCCGTAACTAGGTAACATGGTCAGTACTATTGGCCATAGGATGTTGAAGATACTTGGAATTTATATGCACTGATGTCCTAAAAGAAATGCCATCAGTTTTAAAGGAAACTCGTAAACCGAGGGGACACTCTTTGAAATAAGACTATGAAATGCATGCTTTGGATCACAGATGTATATACCTGTATATAGATATTATTGATGTTTAGGTTAAATTTAGATATAAATGTCTTAATTTGTAGTACACATGCGTGCGTAATTAGTTTTAAGTTTTTTTACTCCTATGTAAAAATGAGTTCTTCCTGTCTGATCACCAGGAAAGAACTCTATGTTAATTTGAGGTAGAAAATAAAGTTCACTGCAGTTTGCCTGATATTTTTATTCGCATTTTATCTTCACGTTCCCTCAAATAATTTATTTTGTACAAAAGATATAGCTACGACTATACTCAACAAAGGAAAAAATTCTATTGGTTCTAATATCTTGTAATATACTCGAACTCACATCGTTGAGGTTCGCAGACAAGTTCACTGACCACTTGACCACTGCTCCAGTTGCCTGTGCTGTAACTCTCCAAGTATATACCGGTAAGCATTTCATTGGAATCGGGGATTCATCAGTTTTTCGGAAATTATTAGGTTGCAGACTTGACATGTTTAAAAAAATGTATTCACCTTTTAGTGTTCTATCACCTCCACTTGGTTGGAAATGGATCCTTGTGTCATGATATTTATTCTCAATTTTTTCAAAAACGAAAACGTATTGACCTAAACCCTTATACATGAGTTACTGTTGAGTGTCCCCCAACAGGTACTTGAAAGCTCGTTGAATTCTGTTGGACACAGGGTCTGGCCTCTCCTTGTAAGATCAAGAAAAAAACTCTACTTTGCCATCATTTATGCCCTGTGCTCCTCTCCAGTATCATCGCTTTCCCGTCAGCTATCTTCCGCCACTACTACACGACTAATGGCCAGCCTGTCTCTGCGTCACCCTGACATCACTATTCTAGAACAAAGACCTCATCTTTTGGTAGTGTTTTCTGAACTATCTACTATAAAAACCTGCCACCGAGCTCGATAGCTGCAGTCGCTTAAGTGCGGCCAGTATCCAGAAATTGGGAGATAGTTGGTTCGAACCCCACTGTCGGCAGCCCTGAAGATGGTTTTCCGTGGTCCCCCATTTTCACACCAGGCAAATGCTGGGCCTGTACCTTAATTAAGGCCATGGCCACTTTCTTCCCATTCCTACACCTTTCATATCCCATCGTCGCCATAAAACTTATCTGTGTCAGTGCGACGTTAAAGAAAACACCAAATCCACCAGGCAATTAGTCCACTTTTGACTCCAGTCTGGTTTGGAGGGCTGCACTGCGTATAATAACACATCTGATTTTATTCCCGGCCATCAGGGTGTTTACTCTGTGTTTCACTGGGTGAGCAAAGAGACATATATTTGCTTTATAATGGTACTTGTTTCCCAGAGCCCTTCAGGCTGCACACTTCAGGGATTCTCTGGCTGTGTTTATCTGCTCCAGTAGCCATGGACTGTTTACGAGGTTTGAACTTTAACGAGTAACTGAATGTAAGGAGGTGTGAGTTATAATTTTTGCCTATTCAGTCAATGTTTATTGCAAATTATTCTTCAGACTGTTCTTGGAAAACAGAATAAATTTAATGCACAGGATGCTTCTTCTTGTTCTTTATCTGCCCATGCTCCCTTCCTCTCCTGTTAATAGGGTTCGGCATTTTCTTTAAATATTCACGAAAGTATGTCATTTAATCTACCCTTTTGAGGGAAAATTGTAATTTGCTCTTTAACTATAGTGGTCTTTGGTGAGAAGTACCTTTTGAAATCTTAATGTATTTATATTGTGGTTAGATCACGCTGTATTTGTAATCATCAAAAGCTGTTAACAATTTGTTAATACACGATTGTTAACTTGTAATTTATGCTTTGAACTTGTGTCCTCTGTTGTTCTTTCGCTGTGTTGTTATTTTGATTAATTTAAATATATATTTAAAACTGAATGTTAAAATTGGGTTTCCCTTTGCTTTATCCTTTTTTTTTTCTCCTTCATTTGTACTTACCATAGACACCCTCTAATTTCCCAGCAGCTGCCAATCAAAATTCAGTGATAGGATGATAGACGAGTGACCTGATTTGATTATCATAAGTAAAGCCTACCAGCCCAATTTATGAGTTTGCAGTTCATTGATAAGCTGTTACTTAATCATGTACTTATTATTTTATTTTTATTATTATTATTATTATTATTATTACTACTACTACTACTACTACTACTACTACTACTACTACTACTACTACTACTACTACTACTACTACTACTACTACTTAATCTGGCGACTGACGATCACACCACAGGTTTATTGTGGAGGGCAGTGGCATATAAACCTGTTTCTGTTAATGGTGGGGTTGTCTTCATGAATAAGAAGGTTTGAGTCAGCAGTTATTGTTATCAAGTCCTTTATCCACATCCACTTCACAGAGATGAGTGTGGTGTATGGCTAAGCTCATTGTCTGGTTAAGTTAAATGTTTATGAGCCTGGTGCCAGTACTGTTAATCCAGGCTGTCGAGCAGTATTCTGCCATATGGTACACCAGCGCAAGAGCAGAAGTTCTCAGTTTTATAGCTGACGCACCGCTTATAGCCCCACAGCACAGGTTATTCTTGTTCGGATCTTAATAATAATGTTTATATTGATGGCATAAAACCATGTTACATTGTTGCTAATACGTAACTAAGAAACTTTTACATAAGTCATAAAGGAGAAGTTAGTAATATAAATATCAAATTATCTCCTTATACAGTATTATATGACAAATAGGCTATGTTACCTAATGATTATAATTTTAGTACATTTAATTTTCTAGCTTTTTTCATAAGGTGAGAGTGTGAGCAGTCAAATACATCCAATTTATTCACATTTCACATCATTCTTTGCAATGCACTATGGAAAGCATAGTTTGTTCTGTGCCACTTTGTTACAAAAAGACTGATTTAATCCTCTATACCTAGTGGGAACATAAATGTTCACCTTTTCCATAATTCAGAACGATTTATATGAGAATGGAGTAATTTATAAATGAAACTAATTTTGAAGTTCTCACTTCTTTCCTGAAGAGATTGTAATTCCAGATAGTTTTCCAATTTTTTTATATTCTATGCAGTTGTATGGGATACAAATTCTGTAAGAATAAATATGTAAAAACAAAGTATGTTGGACAGACTCTATCCTAGATATCAAAACAGTATGGTTAGGATTTCATATCTGATTGCAGTATTCTAACAATGGACATACCAATGTTACATGTAAAAGTGAACAAATTGGAAAAAACTCGGGAATACCTTGTAATGCAGCCAAGTCTTTTCAAGGATTTTTTTTACATATCTGATCAGTGTGTTTACCGAAGTTCAGGTATTTGTGAGTAATACTCCTAAGTCATTTATTTGTTCAACAGTACTCACAGGAATTTTGGAATTTAATTTATAATCGAAGGAGATGTTACATTTCTTCTTTAAAAAATGAAGGATTATGTACACTTTTTGTGATTAGGCTTAAACCATTACTTGAACAATAAACTTAAAGTTCATTTAAGTCTTTTTGTAATCTAAGGCAATCAGTATGTGAATCAATTCTTGTAAAGAATTTCACATCATCTGCAAATATTAGGAATTTAGAATCTTGGCAGCTATTTTTGATAAATGCTCTTTGAGTACGTTGTCCTCCAAGACATGAATCACATTAGATATCCCAGGCTTTGTGATAATTTTTTCCACACACAGCCCACGTCTGAAGAGTCCAAGAGCATACTTGTTCTGTGGTGGATCTCCTAATGGTGCCTCTTTTTGTCAGATCAAAGGAAGCAGATGCCATCCTTTCCTCTTAAAATCGGCAGAGATGATCTTTGAATGGTTTATTAACCCTTGGAGGGTCAAGCGGGGTATATTTTGTCCCCCAGCCACATTTTTCAAAGATATTTAACAACAGAGGAGCCTCCGTGGCTCAGACGGCAGCGCATCGTCCTCTCACTGCTGGATACCGTGGTTCAAATCCCGGTCCCTCCATGTGAGATTTGTGCTGGACAAAGCGGAGGCGGGACAGGTTTTTCTCCGGGTACTCCGGTTTTCCCTATCATCTTTCATTTCAGCAACACTCTCCATTCTCATTTAATAGCATCTATCATTCATTAATACATCACTTTGGGAGTGGCAACCCCATCATACTAAGGCCGCGTGCACACCGAGCGCGCTTCACATAGTGTGTCGCGTGTTGCTCAACGTTAAGCGTCACGCTAAACATAACCAGTGCTTTGTTCGTAATCCAGGTGTTCACACCGCCCGCGCTCTGCTGCGCTGAACGCCTATCTTACAGCCAAGCGAAGCGCCAGACAATGCGCAGTGTTGGTTAATTGCTTAGCGTTACCTAGCTGGTTCTGAATCTATGGAAGAAGACTTTATTCATGCAGTGTTTCAAAGAGAAGAAATATGGAACCCAAAACACAAAAACTATAAAAATGTAACTGTTTTGCAAAATAAGTGGACTTAAATATCTTCAACAGTTGTATCGCATTCCTACAGTAAACATATACAGTAATATTACTTCTACTGTCACACTTTACTGGGCTTAACATTGTGACAGGATGTAATTGGGTATGGATTTTAGTGTCGGAAGTGTCCAAGGAGAATTTCGGCTTGCCAGGTGCAGGTCTTTTGAACTGACACCCGTAGATGACCTGCATCATGATGAGGATGAAATGATTATAAATACATACACCCAGCCCCTGTGCCAATACAATTTACTAATTATGATTACAATTCCCGACTCTGCCGGGAATCGAACCCGGGACTCTGTGACCAAAGGCCAGTACAGTAACCATTTAGCCATGTAGCCGGACACTTTGTGAACAAGTGCATATAATTTCCCAGACTCTGTCATATCGGTTTATAATTTTGCCAATGGAGGGTGGTAACATGAAGAATATCACTCTGCAGGCTAGTAGTGGGCTTGGAAGTAAATATTTATGTTTATTAATTATATTTGTCGCACATTTACTCCACTTTTGTTACGATGATTAATTGTGTATGCTAACTGTAACAATATTGCAAAATACTATTTATAATTATTATATAAAGAGCGTGATTTAGCCGGAAATTTAATTTCCACGTGTTTGCTGCACGGTGCTCCTAGATAATTCGGAAAATTAAATTTCTCCCAATACTTCTACTTGACGCCATATTTAAGTTGCAGGGTTTGGAAGGTCAAAGGTATTTTTTTGTCATTCTTAAGTAATCATAAAATTTATCGCAATAAAGTCTTGCATCTCTGTGCAAACGATGGAATTCTCTGAAAGTACCGTAATTCGTTCTTCATTAAATTCATGAACCCACTTTCGATTCTTTTTATTTTAAATTTTAGGTAACTGTTGTCTATCAGTAAACTGTTTCTAGTGTACTTGGATAACGGCATTAGTTTGTGACCACCCTAAAACGCCTCGCACCAAACTAAGCTGAGAGCGCGGCGTAGAGTTTTCGGTGTGAACAGCAAGCACGCCTTGCGCTATGCATAGCATTTCATGCTACACGCGACACACTATGCGAAGCGCGCTCGGTGTGCACGCTGCCTTAGAGCCTGTATATGATTCATTCATTACATCCCTGACCTGGTCACTGACTGGAAAACAGGTTGTAGGTTTTTCATTTAAGAACAGAATGATTTCTGTACATCAGTATTTTTGGTAGGGGCTGCCTGGCTGAGGCGGTAAAGGCATGCTCGGTTCACCCGGAAGGACGTGAGTTCGATTCCCTGTCAGGAGGTTGTAAAATTTAAGAAAGTAGATTTCCACTTCCAGAGGTGCACATGGCCCTGAGGTTCACTCAGCCTACACCAAAAATGAGTACTAGGTTAATTCCTGGGGGCAAAGGCGGCCTGGCGTAGAGCTAACCACTCTACCCCACCAAGTGCCGAGGTTACGGATGGTAGAAGCCTTGACCTTCCACCTCTCCAGGGGCCTTCATAGCCTGTATGGAGATGACTTTGCTTTGCTAGTATTTTTGGTAGCCGACTTCAAATTATTGTGGAATGCAGTAATAATATACTCGGTTCATACCATATTCTATTCTGATGAGGATTTTTCTTCTGGGGTCCAAAATGCACCCCACTTGGCAATCTATGAAATTCGTTTTCATGAACTATTTTTTGGTACCCTGTGGTAATATTGTTGCAGGTAAGTTGGTAGTACTGATTCATCGGCTTGAATTCACTGCATTGAACTTGTAACTGTTAGTATAGTTGACAACAGTGGACCGTATAACACTTACTGATGATGAAATAGAAGCATATCTTTGTTAATATGATGACTCTTCTTCAGAAGAAGATTGTATTGAAGAAGTAGATGAAGAAAGCGACACCCTCAGTGTAATGATGTAGATGTTGATTCCCATAGGGAACCTAAAATATTTGTCCTGAATGAGTAAATTTATAATACCAATATAATGGTCCGTTATTGGACATATAAATTTTCCAGCTAACTGACGAGCCTAACTTAGCACACGAGGGCGACCATTATATTGGTACCCTCAGTGTAACCGATAATAATTCTAGTGATAAGAGTGATGATGAGGATATATTCCTTCCTCACGGTCGATTTACATGCTCAAAGAAAGCACCACGTGCTTCAAGACGACCTGCTGCTAATGTACTGAACTCTCCACCTGGTCTAACCAGAAAATCGCACAATATTGAGTCGATACAAGATTGTTGCTTTCTCTAAATAACAGACGATGTAGTAGATGAAATAGTTTTGCGTACTAACGAAGAAGGTGAAAGGTTGGTCGATGAATGGAACAAAAATCACCCTTGTGAGAAAATAAATTTTGTTCCTACAGATAATGTCAAAATGAAAGCTTTTTGCAGAATATTGCTTGTGGCAGGAGCTTTTAGGGACAATTGCGAGGACATAGACGAAATGTGGACAACAGACGAAATGGTTAGATGGGATATTTACGCCGCAACAATGTCCAAGGCTAGATTCAAGCTTCTAGACGTCCTTATTCGCTTTGATGATAAATCTACAAGAGAAGAATGGAAGCGAGAAAACAAAGTGGCAGCTCTACAGGATGTGCATAATAAATTTGCTAGAAACTGTGTGGAGTGTTTTGAGCCTGGTGCTGATGAACAATTGATGTCATTTCGAGGAAGATGCCCTTTCAGAGTTTACATGAAATCAAAACCTGAAAGATACGGAATAAAAGTGTGGGTGTTCGCTGATGTGAAGTACCCTTACACTGTAAACTTTCAGGTGTATCTGGGGAAAGTTCATTCACAATCTGAGAAAGGGCAAGGAAAAAGAGTTGTTCTTGATTTGGTTCATCACATGTACGGAACAGGGCATGGCATAACAGTAGAAAATTTCTTCACAGACTTTGATCTGGCACAGGAGCTTCCCCAGCATAACCTGACTTTTACAGGAACAATGAGACAGAACAAGAAAGACATACCCATGGAGCTGGTCAATAACAGAATGCCAGTGAAATCTTCCCTGTTTGCATTTACTGACTCTAGTTTTGTATGTACCTAAACCAAAGAAATGTGAGAGTCTTCTGTCAACACAACACCATGATGCCACAATACTAGAGAACCATGCAAAAAGAATTTCTGAAATCAATGCTCACTATAACAAAATAAAGGGTGGAGTACTGTTGACCAGATGGTACAAAGGTACACATGTTAATGTATTGATGAAGTTAAACTAAACATATTGCAAGCTGAACAAGTAAAAATGAGAAAAACACACAGTACAAGCAAACACCGACATACTATTGGTACATTTCAGAAGATGGCCAATCCGTCTTTTTATCAGTATACTGGATACAGCAGCTCTGAACGTATATATTGTATTCATGTTTGCTAAATCTGATTGGATGAGTGGAAGAAATGACCAAAGATGATATTTTTTGATTGAGCTCTCTAAACATGTCGTGAAGCCACCTATGGAATGACGCATCATTGAAAATCCAAGTCTCCATACCCATATTATAAGGGCTGCTGCAACATTTGGGGTAAAACGGCAACGGCAGATGGAGCTAAGTGAGCCAACTGGGAGAAAATGCAGGAGATGCACATCTTGTCTGAGACCCAAGGATAGAAATTCTGATTTCACGTACTCAGCATGCCACAAGTGGGTCTGCAAAGAACATGCAAGGAAAACGGACAGCTTCAAGTGTGAGAACTGCTGAAAATGAGGACTGAAATGAAATGTGGTGGGTAACAATATTCTGAAATATAAATGTAAAAATGTAAAATAGAAAGTTTGTTTCAAGTGTTTCAAATGAGAACTGAACAGAAATGTACCAATAGCTAGTCGGTGTTTGCTTGTACTGTGTGTTTTTCTGATTTTTTTTTTTCTTTTTTTTTACTTGTTCAACTTGCAATACATTTTGTTTAACTTCATCAGTACATTAAATGTGGCTGTAGAATTGATTTTTTTTGGGGGGGAGGGAGGGGGGTATTTATGAAGTGTACTGATTTTAAAATGCATGTATAATTAAATATAACTTTGAGTCCATATTGTACCCCACTTGGCACTCGACGGGTATGAAAATGCTTGGCCCTCAAAGGGTTAACCAAAACATCTAGTGGCTGCTATTATGATCACAACTGTGTTGAAATGAGACATTTCATTTTTCACTGACTTTGTAAAATGGGGTAAAACGGCAACAGCAGATGGCGCTAAGTGAGCCAACTGGGAGAAAATGTGGGAGAGCACATCTTGTCTGAGACCCAAGGATAGAATTCAAGAACAAGCGTAGCTTGTTTACAAAGTAAAACTTCAAGGTGTCGATTCTGTACAATTTGCAGCCACAGTTTCATAAAATCAGCTGACATCTACCTTTTTTTTTTTGTGCGTTTTTACGACAGTGCCAACAAGGAGATTGCACTTTGGTGTAGTATGTATAAGATTTAAGAATGTCGGATGGTACCATCTGCTACAACCACCAACATTATTAAGATACAGTTTGGTTTCTATGCATCTGCCCTTTTAATTAATATACTAGATGCACTCCACCTATGCACTGTCATTCTTGCAATATATCAAAAAATACTGATGTTTGGTCCCCACTTCCCATTTGAGATGGGGGAAAATCATTCTTGTCAAAGTTTGATGTCAAAGTGATGAAATTCCATTACCGTACTTTGTCTGCATAATCATGTGCTAAATGTTGAGCCCTCATTGTTCATCGATTCCATGTCTTTGCATAAAATGAACAGCCGACTCCACGCTCACCTTAAATTGCACACTTGTGATGCCACTATTTTTTGCTGTGTTCTTCGCTTTCATTTGCAACAAATCGTACAACATCCACCACAGCTATATTTGGTGTTCAGCTGGGTGAAAAGGTTCCAACAGATGTTCAGGTAGTCATTAACAAAACGAGTGAGGAAGGTCGAGATGGTGATACAGTATTTTCAAAGAACATCGTATAACGACACACCATCTAGGCTGCTTTGCTGACTTTATTGAAGAAGAAGTCTTAATAACCTGGTTTCACACTTCATTATAATATGTTTAAGTATTCTGAATAAACTGGGCTATTGCTCCAACAAGCCACTAGCAATATGTACATTCTTAAAATCGTGTTTCAGAGCCTGTACCTGACTATATCAAAGCTGTAGTTGATACAGCAATGAGCATTCACTTGAAAGAGACACCTGGTGATATTCTGGCCTTTTTAACTGGTCACAAAGAAGTTGATCAGGCTGTCAGTTTACTCAAGGAGCACTCAGACCGAATCAAGGGAGACAAAAGTAAGTTTACACTTTGGTTCTGCTACTTTCATATACTCTCTTTCCCTTTAATTGACATATCATAAGACTTATGATATATATAGTCTAGGATGAATTTACTATGTATTTATGGGACTTAGATTGTAATAATATAATGTTACTTGTATAGTGTTACTTCCAACTGCTATCAGGGAAAATATTCTAGAATGTTAGATTTTTGTCATAAGGAGGAATTTGTGCATGCCTATAAATCTACTGACATACGTATGTTTCTTTCAAGTATTCTTAAATACACAGTGATTGATCTAGTATTGATTCTTGCAAGACAACTGGGTATTAGAAAGGGAATAACATTTATTATGCAATCTCTGTGTGAACCGTCCAAATGACTTAACTGTCTGTAGACATTTAATTTAAAATTAGGACACTTCCACCTAATCAACACTTTTAAAATTGATGTAGAATTTTATTCTTTCTCATTTTTACAGTCATCTTATAGTAATCCATTAAGAAGGTCAACATGGGAAAGGAAAAAATCCTGTTTCAAATCAAACCTATTTCCGAAACCAATTATGAAATGTGGTTCATTTCCCAATTTCTAGCTGGCGCATTTGTCACATGATAAAAACAAAGAATTTTCTCGATAACATTCCACCTATGACTACATTCTGCAGCCACCTTTCAAACTAAGGGAACTAAAACAAAACTACGACATTTAGGCAGTTTATTGTATCTCAAATACTTGATATTTCAGAAAGTGTTTATTATAGATTTATACTTTATTCACTGATAGCATTATATTGAAAACAAGAGGCTACATTCACAAGAAGACTAAATTAGAGAGCGGATACATTTTTAATAGTTACCATTAAAGTTGGTGAAAGTTTGAGTGAAGAGTAAGACTCTTAAATCTGTATTTTAATGTGTTTTTGATAAAAGTTGTAGGACAAAAAACAAAAATTTTTACAGTGTGAAAAATTGGCATTTAAATGGTATTCCTAATTCAGAAAGACGAAACCTAGAGAGTTAGGATTGTAACTTTATAATACAGAGCTTTTATCATTTATGTAATTTGTAGTGATGCATAGTTTTTAAGGTTATTCACTGTAGCTGAGGATGGTCTTAGTAACTGGTACCGGTACTATTGTAAAAAAATAGAATAAAATTCTACATACATTTTAAAAGTGTTGATTTGATGGAAGTGTGCTTATTTAAAATTAAAGCTACTGAAACTGGGAAATCAACACGGGTATTATGAAAATCGTAAATTATATCTGTAGACATTCGTACTTTATCCTATTCAATTAGTAATCATACATGTCAGTATACTTCTGTGCCTACACATATTTCTCACTTCTAGAATTAGTAATTCTGGCCCTGCAGACTAGGGTTAGCATGCCTGCCTCTTTCCCAGAGGCCCAAGTTTGAATTGGCAGGTCAGGAATTTTTACCTGTAACTGAGGGCTGATTGGAGGTTCACTCAGCCTAGATTGCCAAAATGATTCATCACACTGACCACCATAATCATCATCATAATTTCTTCGCTCCTGCAAGCCAGATGCAGTTGTGTACGAGCCTCCTCCAGTTTGTCGTATCCATCCACAGATGTTGCTCAAACCATCTAGTTCACATCTCTAATTTCAAGGTCCTTCAATATCTATTTTTCCCAAATATCATGAGGTCTTCCTCTTGGTCTCTTCCCAGGAACATTGTGGTCAAAGTATGTTCGAGGAGTCCTGTGAGGGTCCATTCTTTTCATGTGACCATACCATTGCAATCTCTTCACTTCTAGAGTCTCCAGCAAGCTTCTTTCCAATCCAAGCTGTTGCCGGATATCCATATTTCTTCTTCTTCTTCTTCTTCTTCTTCTTCATTTAGGCCTTCGATGGACCACGTTGTTCTTAACTCTGGTGAGCTCTTTTCCTCTTAGCCCAGTATTCCTTCATTCTAGCGCTATGGATGTCTTTTCTTTCTTGAGTCCATTTCACTCCTACTACTACTACTCATATTAAATCATTGTAAAAGTACTTCACTTGTGCCATCACAGTTCTTCGCTGTTTCTATTTGTATGATCACACTTTCTTTTTCCAGCCCTGAAAATATTCTTTGTCATCCCTCGTGGTGTATGGAAGTGATTTTCAGCACAAATAAGAGCTCTTGCCATTGGTGGCAGGTTGGGGAAAGTTGCATGCGAATGGAAAAAGCCTTGATTTCCTAAACTTGACAGGGTTAATTGTACCCTTGGGAAGTAAGCTTTTAGCTTCTAGAAAGTGTAGTTTTTCTTGCTGGTTAACAGTGAGGATGCTGAATAAAAGCAACACCAGACATTTGTTACTTGCCAAGAACCGAATAGTGGTCTTTCACCTAGTATAGAACCGAATGTAGTCACTCAAGGAAAAAAAAAAAAAAAAAAAAAAGAGTGAGCACATGGTATTTTATAAGTTCCCTGCAGGTTCACTTTCTCAGAAACAATTGAACCTATAGATATAATGTTTGTTGTATCCACAGTGTTTATATCTACACTAGTACATGAAAAACCTACCTACAACCTGTTTTCCAGTCTTTGACCGGGTCAGGGATGAGATGAATGAAGCATATATAGGCTATTGGTACGATGGGGTCGTCAACACTAGTACATAAGCCTGTTTAATAAAGTTCCCTTTTTGGTTATATGTAGGATATCTAGATCCTTATCTATGGTGGAGAATGACTGATTATCATCTTTCATGTGTTCACTCATAGCAGAAAATCTTTTGTTTTTAGCTGCATTAACTTGTTCTTTGTAGTGGGTATGAAAGTTTCTCCCAGTTTGTCCAATATAGCTCGTATCACACTGGTTACACGTCAACTTGTAGACCCCTGATTGCAAATGTTTGTCGGATTTGTTAAGTGTGTTTGTCTTATAAAAAAGTTTAGAAGTTTAGAAAGTGTTGTTAGTTCTAAAGGCAACATTGAGGTTCTCTTTTTAACATGTTTGATATTTGGTATAGGTTATTGCTGTTGAAAGTGAAGGTGACAAAACCAGTATTCTCTTTTTGTTTTTCAAGTGTGGTGGTGGGTTTATTTTTTATCGTATTGAGAATTCTGTCAGCAAAATTACTGTTAAACCCATTAAGGTTTGCTAAAGTGTGGATAATGTTAATTTCCTTCTTATAAGCTTTCTTGGACATGGGAATGTTCAAGGCTCTGTATATCATACTATAAAAGGAGGCCTTTTTGTGGGAGCCAGGATGCAGTGAATCTTGTCTGATCATGTTGGCTGTCTGGGTGGATTTTCTGAAGATTTCAAATTTTAGATGGTTTATATGGTTGTCGCTTCTCCTAATTTTAAGATCTATAAAATTTAAAGATCTATCTGTTCAGATACAACTGTGAATTTTATGTAGGAGTCACAAGTATTTAGCCTATTAAGGATGGTTGTACTGTCACTGATACATTGATTAATAATGGTGAAAATGTCATTTACATATCTCGACCAGTGGAATATACCTGGTAAATTATTGAGTATCATGGTTTTTTCTAGATTGTCTATTACTTGTTTATTACCTGTAATACCATCTGGCGACAAACATGAGTACCATTTCATCAATTGAGCAATGGTCAATTGAATCCAAAGCTGTTGATGTTGTTAGAATAGTCATGGTCAGTCAAGTTTGTCTTCTGAGGAAGAAGGGCAAAATCTTTGCAGAATGTGAAGCTTCTCTGTAGCTTGTCTCTTTCAAACAGTGCATAGACCTGAAAGATATCATGTCTATTAATCTAGACCATAAAAGCATCAATTTAAACATAAAAATAATGTTATAAAAGGTATTACTGAAAGGACAGGTTGTGCTACAATAGCAATTTCTAGCCCAGTGAGGAAAGCAGCGTCAAACTAGCTCACTCCTCATCATGCCTTGTACGCCTCGTTATAGCACCACTATCAGTTTTGGTGGTTTTTCTACAGTCATATAACCTTTGGTGATGCTATTCGAGGATCCAACGTGCTGATTTTACAAGTTGTACCTTTTCCGTGCAAGACAGTGTTTCACACTTGTGATGCGAGTGTATTTAAATTGATGAAAAGTTTGGGAGACTGCAGTTGAAAAATGTCTGTACTTATGCAAAGTCTCATTTGTGAAAAAGATTTTTAAGTTTTTATTTTTGTATTTTAATGTAGTGACAATATATAATGATCTCTTCCAGTTTGGGTAAAGTCGTATGTGCATATGTTTTCAGTGAAAATGTTGGTCTTGCCTATGTACGGATCGCTTCCCAACTCTGAGCAATTGAAGGTGTTCCGATATACTCCACGAGGTCTACGGAAGATAGTGATAGCCACCAATATTGCTGAAACATCTATCACCATTCCTGGGATTGTGTATGGTAGGTTTTGAACAATTGATACTAGATTATGCTTAATATGTGGTTACATTATTATTATTATTATTGTTGTTGTTGTTATCATCATCACACAATATCCGAACCTGCGGTTCTTACGGTAGCAGCGGTAACACCAATTGATTGACTTGCCTTAGAGAGACAAGAGGTCTGGTGAACTCATGGGGAGCTCAGAAAGAAGTGTGCTAAGGAGCTAGCTTATAGGCAACAAATGGAACGATGGCAGCAAAGATGGGAGGAAGATCCTTGAGGAAAATGGACTAAGCCGCTGATACCATGTTTAGCTGATTGGGTTGCACAAGCTCATAGTGAGGTTAACTTTTATCTTATGCAGCTCTTGACGGGTCACGGATACTTCTGGAAATTTCTGCACAGAGTAGGTAGAGCGAGTGATTCGGTGTGTATTTATTGCAATGATGTTGACAATGTACTTCACACATTTTTTTGTATGTTATCATTGGTCAACACAGAGATGATGTTTAGAAACTGAGCAAGGAGAATTGCCGCAGAAACTATTGTGCAGGTGATGCTACAAAACCAAGAA
This sequence comes from Anabrus simplex, assembly GCF_040414725.1. NCBI lineage: Eukaryota > Metazoa > Arthropoda > Insecta > Orthoptera > Tettigoniidae > Anabrus > Anabrus simplex. Next base: position 50,218,999 of record NC_090271.1, read on the forward strand.
TCTTGGATCAGGTAGCAGTATATGTAGAAGGCATCCTGCATCAGGAAAAGAGGGATTTGAATGCTCACAAACGGCGCTAAAGGAAAAATAAAGGAAGAAGAAACCTGAGAAATTAGAAGCACAACACAATCCTGAAGTAATGCAGAGATGCCAACTATTACGAATTGTCCATAATTATTATGGATTTCACCTCACGATTACGGCATTACTGTCAAAGGTGAAATTATTACGGAAAAGTGACATAATAAAAAATTACGAAAAAAGGAAAGAAGGAAAAATGTCCAATCCCTCGTTGTTTCACTGCTTGTGAGTTGGCAACGATCCTTATTCAATAGTTACTGGATATTAGGCCCCTTTACTACAAGCATCATCATCATCAGACTTTTGCTACCCGTGAGCGTTGTGAAATTCATTGCTCTTCTCCACTGTAAAGCTTTACGTATTTTTTGTACATGTTACCGGACAGTAACTCTCACACAGGAGGCGTTTTCAATGTTGATGTAAATTATGAGGCAATTCGGGACTACATTAAGTACAGCTACACAGAAATCGCTTATGGTTCAGAAGAAAAAATGCCATCACCGGTGGGGAGGATGCTTCAAGAAAACGTACACTGAACAGTAGCTGATGGGTGCAAAACAAGCTCACCTACAAAGAATGTTTTATCACAAAACTGGTAATGTGCACATTTTATTGTGTAATATGATATACTTTAAATTAGATTACTGTCAGGAAGGGCAAAGGAAGTGTTACTATAGAGATTTGACTTAAAAAAATTCGTCGGGGGGGAGAGATTACTGATAACCAACTACAGAGGTTGGCACCTCTGAGTAAGTAAAACACTTCCAAGATTAAAATTATTGTGTCCACCTTTTCAATACAAATATATATTTTTAGTGATTAAATTCTACATGAATTAAAAACACCAGTTAGGGACATGTTTCGCGCTAGTTATGGGCATCTTCAGCCTAATACTAAATCTTAAGGTCAAGAATTAAAACTATAAACATCGGAACTTAATAGTAAACTTAACTTAATACTAAATACAATGGTCTTATGCTTTTTACATAGTTTACAATATGTACAGTATGTACAATATGTACATTAACTTTGCCAGAATTTACGAACAATGAATTAATTTATTTTATAATGACTAGACATCCAAATTGTAGATTGGATTGATCACAGCGTGAATTGGGGTTTCTCAAATTGTATTGACTAGAGATTTATCACAGCGTGAGTTGGGATTTCTTCAATTGTTATGGTCGCCTGAGTCGTAAGAATTGTTACAAAACTGGAACCTTGGTTAAAGTCGTTCATGTTAGGGTATGAATCAGTTTGAATATTCCTTTAGAAAGAAGCATGGTTATGTATTGAGGTTGAAGCATGTATGTTGGAAACTATTGTTGATCGGATAAAATTTTGGAATATTACGTCATTCTTGTTGATTAACTTCCCATTGGTGCATTGTTCAACTTTGGGAGGAATATGAGTTGTCTGTAACTGAATAAGGGAAAAACGGGAAATTAGAATGATGAATGTGGAACCCAATATGATAATAATTGCAGAGTGAGTGTTTATCACATGAACTTACTTGTCTTGTCGACGTTAGCTGGGACCAATTGTTCCGGTTGTGTCTGAACGACTAAGCTTGCTATTCCTAGTCTAGTATTGATGCTGTAACGGAGGGGTGGAGCGTGGAGGGGAAGGGGGAGTGAGTTTCAAATTGTGCATCCGTGTTGTTGCTTGAGAGGTCTTACTCGAATTGGATTGGGCGGGCCTGGCATTAGGCGTGGCTGTTGGAGCACATGCGTTCTGTGATTTAAAAATACTGAGAACTTTATTCTGACTTACGGCCTGGATTAACCTTGGAGTTGTCTCATATAACGGATTTTTGTTATCAATGACATCGTTAAGATTATTATTTTTATTATAAGTTTGTTCCAAATAAATGTACAAGTTCTCCGTTTCGTTCAATAATTTCCCTTTGCCTAGGCTTTTAACAATCGTCAACATACTTGGAACAAGTATTCAGCCATGAGCCAGCATATGACTGAAACAGGCCATAAGTTCACCTGAATAGAGAATGATTTCTTTAAATTTAAATTTAAATTTAAATGACTTCTTTAAATTGAAAAAAATTAAAGATAGTGTTAATTGTTTTATTCTTTGAACTGACATCACTGATGAAGGGAATGGATGATTTCCCGAAACATGTATGGTAAAATAAATAGTTTTCTATCATTATAAGGTGTATTGACAAGGCAGACTCAAGTAAAACTATTTTAAATAGTGCTGTAATAGATTCAGATAAGTCAATACAGGATCAAGCATAATACCTATTATGGTTAAGTTTATCAACAGTGATTCATCATCGCCGAGCCAAAACTACTGGACATAAAGGAATGAAATTTTGAGGATACATTATATTACATTGTAAGTGCTCACTAAGGGAGGATTTTTGGTTATTCTGTCGCTAAGCGGGTGAAAAGGGCGGGGGGTGAATTTTTAAAATGGTGTATCTGTTCTCAAAAACTTAACAGTTTAAAGACATAAAAGTTGGTATTTGGAATCTTCTTTAAAAATAAGGAAACACATACTTTTTTTCGGAAAATCCTCTTAAGGGGTGTGAAAAAAAGGTGAAAAAGAGGTTGAGTACCTTTTATCTTATATCTCAAAACTTGAAGATGTTACAGTCTTGAAAATTGGTATTTGAAATCATCTTTAAAAATAAAGAAACACAAATTTTTTTTTTTTTTGGAAAAATAATTTTAAGAGGTGGTACACAGGAGTCACTAAGGGGGTGAATTTTTAAAATGAGTATATCTACAATATATCTAAAAAATGTAACCTGTTACAGATATGAAAACTGGTATTTGGAATCTCCTGTAAAATTAAAGGAACATGCATAATTTGTTTTCTGAAAACGCACTTACGGGGAAATGTTAAGGGGGGTGAATTTTTAAAATAAGCAATCTATAGTATATCTCAAGAACTTAACATATTACAGACATGAAAATTGGTACTTTTAATCTTTTAAAAATAAAGTAACGTGTATTTTTTGTTTTTGGAAAAAATATTTAAGGGTGGGGGGCGAGGGGTAAACGACTGAAAGAGGGTTGAATTATTTTTATTAGGATGCTGGTATCTCCAAAACTGAAGATATTACAGACGTGAAAATTAGTATTTGGAATCTCCTTTAAAAATAAAGAAACACACTTTTTGTTTTCAGAAAAAAAACACTTAAGGCAGGTTAAAATGACTGAAAAAGTGGTTTAATTATTTTTATTAGGATCCTGGTATTCCAAAACTGAAGATATTACAGATGTCAAAATTGGTATTTGGAATCTCCTTCAAAAATAAACACGAATTTTTGTTTTCTGTTGATCAGCCAGTAATGGTGGTGTAAAAACTGCGTCTTTCACTTAACCCATACGAAGAAGTCGCAAGGGGTGAGGTCAGGAGAGCGAGGAGGCCATGACATGAGGGCGTGATCTTCATTCCCGATACGACCGATCCATCTTTCTGGAAGTCTGCTGTTCAGAAAGGCACGAACATCAACATGGAAATGAGGTGGAGCACCATCCTGTTGGCAGATGAAGTTCATGCTATCGGTCTCCAAATGTGGCATGAGCAAATTCTCCAGCATATCCAGATAGATGTGCCCTGTAATGGAGTTTTCAGTGAAGAAGAAGGGACCGTAAACTTTAAATTTCGAGATGGCACAGAAAACATTGAGCTTGGGAGAGTCACGAACGTGCTGCACACAGGTACAGGGTTTTTCAGTCCCCCAAATTCGTACATTGTGCCTGTTAACTTTACCACTTAGAGAAAATGTTGCCTCATCACAGAAGACAAGGTTGTCACAAAATTCATCATCTTCCATACGCTCCTGAAAATTTCTACAAAACTCAAAACGATTCACTTTGTCAGCCGGTGACAATGCTTGGAGCAGATGCAAACGGTAAGGGCGTATCTACAATCTTTTCTTTATGATTTTCCAAATGGTCGAATGAGGCATATTCATTTCCCTGCTCGCTCGACGAGTTGACTTTTGTGGGCTACGTTCAAAACTGCGTCCCATACACTCAACCGTTTCTTCAGGCACACCAGGCTGGCCTATTGATTTTCCCTTGCACAGATATCCCGTGGTTTTGAACTGTTGATACCATCGTTGAATGGAGTTGGCACTGGGTGTATCTTTCCGATACTTTGTTCTAAAGTTTCGTCGCATGGTTGTCACAGATTGGCTGGAATGAAATTCCAGAACAGCATATGCTTTTTCACTGTTAGTCGCCTTCTCTGCAACTCACAAATAGAATTAGGGAAGGTTCAACCTTTTCAATACAAAACGTGTTGTATAAGATGTTCACAACATATTATTTATTCTATTACTAGAACCGGTTTCGACGCTTATTGCGTCATCATCAGCTGCAAAAATCACAAATGGGCAAAGTACATATCACAAATATTGCATAAAAGAATCTTGCATGGCTAAATACAAATAGTGGACTGCTTTTCTCCTTAAAGGCTAGAAGAAATGAGTAAAATATGATGGTATGATGTGACACATAAAAGCGTGGTAGTTTGATGAGTGAGTATTGTGCATACATTTTTTTAAGTTTTTAACTTATAATTCTCTGCAACTGTTGGAGTAGAGGACGCATCATGTCTGCCGCATATTGCAACTGTTGCGCTCTCGTGGGCCTTGGGAGAAGCACAATGTATGGAGGGCTATTCAAACAGAACAAAACAAAACTTCGAGGGATACTTGCCTTACAACATCAAACACCATCACTATATCTCTAATAATATGGCTAGAAATAATTGACAGAACCACTGAAATCATTTGTAATTGGGTGAGGTCCTGATTGACACACCTCTGCCTAAATTCAGAGAATCTAACATGCATTCCACACGTACTGTACTTTGCATCAGCTTAATTAAAAAGCTGAAGTTTGAAATTTGAATTAATTTAGTAAGGCAGACAGGGGGAGGGATTTATCATGTGTGTATGATCGTTGAGGCTGTTTAGGTTGGTTCTTTTTACAGTGAGTATTTCTCTTTCCTCCTTTATATTTAAAATGCTTTACAAACATTGGAAGTCGAAGTAATACTAACAAGAACAAGTACTTCTCTGTTGTAACCATCCTTGTTTTTCTGCCACTTAGGTCTTGACACTGCTAATGCATTCAAAATATATTGCTTCTAACATTTCTACCATTTACAGTATCTTTCTACATTGAAAGCTGAAATTATTATTATCATCATCAGTTCATCATACCATGATTCAGACCAGGAAGGGGATGAAAATGTGAAAACATGATAGGTTGACGGATGATATATAGTACAACTAGGTTTACCTCAGATTGTGACAGAAGGCACAAGTAGTAATCAGAGTGTGTGAAACATGTACCTGTTACCTTGTATTAGGAAGATAGTGGGTTCGAGCCCCTCTGATGGGAGCCCTAAAAGTGGTTTCCTGTGTTTTCTCATTTTCACACGAGGCAAATACTGCGTCAGTATCTTAATTAAGGCCATGGTTGCTTCTTTCCTCTTCCTACCCCAGTTCTATCCTGATGTCACCGTAAGACCTCTCTGAATGGGCGAGTTGGCCGTGCGGTGAGGGGCGCGTAGCTGTGAGCTCGCATCTGGGAGATAGTGGGTTTGAATCCCACTATTGGCAACCCTGAAGATGGTTTTCCGTGGTTTCCCATTTCACACCAGGCAAATGCTGGGGCTGTACCTTAATTAAGGCCATGGCCGCTTCCTTCCCATTCCTAGACCTTTCCTGTCCCATCGTCGCCATGAGACCTATCTGTGTCGGTGCAACGTAAAGCAAAAGCAAATAGCAAATAAAAAAATAAAAAAAAGACCTCTCTGAGTTGGTGTGATGTAAAAGAAAAAAAAGAGAGAGAGAGAGAGAGAGAGAGAGAGAGAGAGAGAGAGAGAAGTACAGTAATCAGAGTGAACCCAAACACCAGGATTCTTTCACTTGTTGACATGTACAGCATTAAAAGTTGTTGATAAGTCCAAGTCTTTTAACAAAGATACAGAACCTTTCCACTTTAATTTTATTTGTAGTATTACAGTAATTCTCATGAGAAATTACTTTCAATTATTCTAACTGTTGCTAATCTAATGCGGTGATGTTACGTTTGAAATGTTCTTGTCATTTGCTTACCTGTGCTATTTAAGTTACCACTTTTCATTGCCTATTCAGTGTCTCATATTTACCTACTACCCCTGAAATCGTTTTGAATATATGAGATGGAATAAAGTGAATTACAATATCATCACCTGGCTTCTCACCAAGGTAGCCACTGTTCGAATCCCAGCCTGTGCATGTGGTAGTAATTAAGAAACGAGGACATATCCCTGTATTTCAGGTTCCACATAATGTCAGTAGACATAGGATATAAACTTCATGGTTTTGATCCATATTGAATTGTGATCACAATAATAATTATTAAATTAATGTCGTAATGGCCCACCTTTTCAATACTATAATATGCAATATTTTTGAATTACATTACTAAACTAGGGACTAGTTTCGGCCTTGGCTGGCTATCTTCAGCCTTAATGTAGTACATCTAATAAGTAAACAAATGTACGAACACACAATTGACATAAAAACAAACAAGCAATTTGCTGTGAAGCTGATAGATTATAATAAAAACTAATGTACAAAAGTACAATTGACATTCAAATCTGGGATGAACTACAGTGAAACTCTGTTAAGAAGTTTTTCAAGGGACTGCAAAAAAAAAACTTCTTAAGCAGGAAACTTCTTAAAAGGGGTAATACCCAAAAACTTATTCTGTACTTTGAAATACATGTGAAACACACAGCCAACAGATTTCCTTGTTTGTGAACAATACCGAAATAGGCCGATATAAGAACTGCTTACAGAAAGCCACAATATAAAAATTCGATTATCATGACAATATTTTTAGAGATAAAGTAAAATAATTGAACATACCATATTATAAATATATTTGATAAGAGAAGAGAACATATTAAGTTATATAAGAACGTTGCAAGGTTTGATTATTTTAGCAGGCAGAACCATGTCCTTCCACACTTCCCTTCCCTCCAAACTTACACTCTCTGCTTCGCAACAAATTGTTTTGTAAGCGAAAACCAAAAACCCCATGGCACTACAGCACTTGAAGGGCCTTGGCCTACCAAGCGACCGCTGCTCAGCCCGAAGGCCTGCAGATTACGAGGTGTCGTGTGGTCAGCACGACGAATCCTCTCGGCCGTTATTCTTGGCTTTCTAGACCGGGGCCGCTATCTCACCGTCAGATAGTTTCTCAATTCTAATCACGTAGGCTGAGTGGACTTCGAACCAGGTCCAGGTAAAAATCCCAGACCTGGCCGGGAATCGAACCCGGGGCCTCCGTGTAAGAGGCAGGCACGCTACCCCTACACCACGGGGCCGGCTCGATTTTTAAAGCGTTCCAGCCACCCGCTCGACGCGGTAAAAGGTACCCTTAATTTGCATGAGGCTTTCTCCTGCACAATAGTCCCACTGAAAGGTATGTTTAAACTTCGTTGCTATTTAAACCATATTAGCAGAACTTGTTCTATTTCATCGTACTTTTCAGATTTAACTTCCTTACAATTTGCTGAAGTATTCCCTGCAGAAGCAGAGATCTCTTCTTTCTTCGCTATAATAACGTTCAAAGTAGACGGCGGCATCCCCCAGCTCCTTTGCCAAAGCAACACGAGAAAGTGTAGATGACGCCACTTTCCTTATAATCTCCACTTTGTCTTTTATTGTTAGTGCCTTTCGCTTGATCTCTTTCCTCTGAGTTGCGCTCGTTTTCACTTTAAAAAAAAAAAAGCTTGTACGTTGATATTACAAGTACAACTAACTTCACCTACTCCTATTCATACTAATTACGACGCTACACTATGCTCGGCAATCCGTAGCTTAGGCTTACAAGAAGCAAAGACAAGACGTGTACTAGTTTGTTAGCATGTGCTTTCTATCTTCCTCACACCCCTGACACCTGCTTCAAGGATAACGGCAGCAAATGGGAAATCTAGCAACTTACTCTTAAGAGATTCTTAGAACCTAGGCCTAAATCGCCCCTGCATTCCTACTGGTTGTCACGGCAACGGGCGTAGTTTCTGGCTGTTTCACAAGTACCGCATGGCCAAGCCAGTATTGAGTTTATTTTCCCGCTTCAATCCTCTTCATGCTGTAGGTAATGAAGAAAAGAAACACAGGTTCGAAGTTGGTAGAAATTAGTGCATGGAAATATATCCGGTGTATTACGTGGGAGAGATAAAGGTGCAGTAGCAACGCTATAGCACATCTAAACGTAAACAGTTTCTTTCCCCGCGAGAATTTTATTTCATGTCTCCTCATCCTTGTGCTACGTTCTAATAATGCGATGTAATAATTACGAGTGACACGATAATACAATGTTTAGCTCGTATAAAGGTAAAATTAAAAATAACTTTCAATTTTATGCCAACACGTGGTATTGCAATGCCTGTATGTGCCTCCCTCAACACCCAGTTGGATATCAACATTCGTTCAACTTCGTAAACGATCGGGATCTTTCGGTCGGCTGTTTGGCGGCATGTGTATCAGCTGGCTGCTGGCAAATCGGCTGTTTCCTGCATAGAGTCGCGAAGTTGTTTTTATTCACCTCACTAATAATAGACACGGAAAATCTTATCAGTTTAGTTCAAAAACGTAATTTCCTCTACGGCAAGGCCCACAAGTATTATTGCAACAACGTAAGACAGAATGCCTGGAAGGAAATAAGCAAGGGAATGAAAAATCAGACAGGTTAGAATATTCAGTTTTGTGGTAGGTTAACAGTAATGTTGTGGGCAAATGCACTTTACGGTTTTTAATTAATGTTTAGGCCACCTCGATTAATGACTTCACCCTGTCGCGGCCCGCAAATTACTGCATTAAAGTTTTATCAAATCATTCATTGCGTACTTTATGTTTCTTACGTAGAATCCCGTTCGATTTTATTCCGCTAGATGGAACGGTGGAGTGGAAATTTTGACTGATAGGTTCGATTCGATTCCACAAGTCGAGAGTGAGCATCTGCTGTCCGTGTTGTCATAGCGTGACGTCATATGGCCGTGGCAGGCCCGCACATGTTCCGTGACACCAGACGCACACCGCGAGCGAGCGCACGTTCTAACACAGGGTGCAACTTGCGCGGAGACTGGAGGGTTCTAACCACGGGCTGCTTTGAGCGGACGTTTTCTATCTCAAGGGGCTCTAAAATCTGAACTGTTTAAGCGGGAAATATATTTACAACAGAACACTTTAAACGGGAAAAATATACATATGTCTTAATGCAACTGATCAAGGGACCAAGAATATCACACTTCTTAGGCGGGAAAACTTCTTATGCGGGAACTTCTTAACCGAGTTTCACTGTATGTGTAAAATTTGAAAAATAAATAAATTAGGCTCTAAATTCTTAGCATCTGGAGTATGCTCGTCATCCAGACTCTTCCTTGCATTAATATTCAAAGAATTTTTAGTTCCATCACTGCTAATCATTACAATTTCAATTGCAAAACAGGAACTGATAAATGTTGATTTTGTAGTCAGATCATCAATCACCAAATCTACTTGAGTGGTGTTAGCAGTATGCAAGCCACTGGATGCCACTATAATTAACCACCAGCTGACGCAGAACTGCTAGATGGTGTTTCCACATCAACCAACGTAAATAAAATGAAATGTTCCTGTAGTGCCATGCATCGGGCATTTGCTGTGAAGAATGTGATTCTGTAACTGTTATGCAGCAAAGATCCTGGCAACATCCATGTGGGTTGACATGGTCAAGTTTCCAGCTGCAACACGACATTGTTATCGGTTGACAATTTCATAACAGTTGCATTGACATCTAAACTGAAATCAACAGGAAAGCGAAGAACTGCTCGTACGCTTGAGAACATCCAGGCATTGAGGCAAGCATTACAGAATAGTCCTGAACATTCATCACCCAACACGCCGCTACTCTGCATTTTTCTGAACGGTCAGTTAGGAGAATCTTGCATATGGATTTAAAGTTCCACACCTACAAATTGGTGGCTGCGCAGAAGTTGAGTCCTTGTGATTGCAAAAGTCAAAGGGCTTTCTCAGTGAAAATGTCGTAAATGATGATGAGTGACGAGGCACATTTTCATCTCTCCGGTTATGTGAATAAGCAGAACTATCAATACTTTATTATGTATTTCGTATGGCGTATAGAGGGTACAGAGAAACTATATATATAAAATAAACACTTAAAACTATATACACTTAAAGTAGATAGAACAACAATTGGACAAAGGATCAGTGGATGGTAACATAACTTAAAATTTAATGTCCAGAGAATTTAGCCAATTCACTGCCTCTTGGGGGTCATCATTGCTTTACGTCCATAGGTGTAACCTTAAAGTGCCCTACATGTGACCCCCCGGGTGGTGCTAAGTAAGCAACAACATCAGCTGCTGGACCAAAAGAAATTTTCTTGCAGATATCCCAGCAAATAGAGGATACATCACAACCGTGATCATGAGTACAAACGGTTCTTCTCAGAACCAAACAACAACAGCCAGAAACAAGATGAAACAAGACTGTGGTGCCTAATGTATCTGTAGTTTATTAATGTTAATTGTAGGGTATATTACTGTTGTCTAGAGATATCAATTTTGTATTGGAATTACTTCCCAATAAAGCTGTAGGTTACAACAACTCTTTCTTTTAATAAATCAATCAATCATTCACTACTGATCTGCATTTAGGGCCGTCGCCCAGGTGGCAGGCAGGTTCCCTATCTGTTGTTTTCCTAGCCTTTTATTAAGGTCTGGTTTCTTGAACAAATGTTAAGTGTTAACTCTGCTGTTAAGGAGGCTTAACACATAATTTAACAAAATGGTCGTCTCATCAAGAATTGTTAACTCTAACAAATTGTTAATACTTGTGTTAAATTAACCTGGCAGCAGCCCTGTGTTAAACCTCTTAACAGCTAATAAAATTTCAAAATGGAGGCATGTAGAAGACATAAGTTTGAAGCTTTACTGCTGTATGAAGACTATTTATAAACTGAAGAAGGCAAAGGATGACCCATACTAAGAAATAACAACTTTTTAGAGTTGTCAGAAGAAATATTTCTAATTACCAAAGCCATAATGAACAAGATACTAGACGATATTGAAAATAGGTTAGAGTTTCCAACAGATTGAAACTTATCAGTGTCTCTAGTGCAGCAGTTGCTTATAGATTATACAAGGAGGGGTCACACCCTGCATCCAATCTATTTCAACGAGCTTAATGTACCTGTTGAGGGACACTCAACAGTAACTCGTGTATAAGGGTTTAGGTCAATACGCTTTCGTTTTCGAAAAAAATGAGGACAAATGTCATGAGACAGGATCCTCTTCAGACCACATGGAAGTGATAGAACACTAAAATGCGAACACATTTTACTTAAACTTGTCAGCTCCGCAACCTAATAATTTCCAAAAAATTGATGAATCCCCCGATTCTAATGCAACACGTATATACTTGAAGAGTTGCAACCCGGACAAGTGGAGCAGTGGCTGAGTGGTCATCGTACTCGTCTCCGAACTGCGACGACGTGAGTTTGAGTCCAGCCATAGCCATCCTTTTTTATACAAACTATTATTTCAGGGAATGTGAAGGTAAAAATGCAAATAAGATTAATAATCAAATTGCAGTGGAACTTTATTTTCTACCTCATATAATATATATATACAGAGAAAGAGATCCAGCAGTAACTGTGAGAACGTTTAGGCCTATATTAATTTCAGGTAGAAAATAAAGTGTACTGCAGTTTGCGTAATATTTTTGTTTCAATTTTTATCTTAATGTTCCCTCAAATATTAATTTGTTTTGTACGACAGTTATAGCTGCAACGAGACTTGAACTCACGTCTACGAGGTTTGCAGGCAAGTACGGTGACCACTAGGCCACCACTCAGTTTCGCTGTGATGTAACTCCCAAGTACAGTACATATGCCTTGCACTGGAATCGGGGATTCATCAATTTTTTAGAAGTTACTAGGTTGTGGACCTGACATGTTTAAGTAAAATTTGTTCGCCTTTTAGTGTTCTGTCACCTCCACTTTGTCCGAAGCGGATTCTGTGTAATGACACCTGACCTCATTTTTTTTCGAAAACGAAAGCGTATTGACTTAAACCCTTACACACGAGTTACTGTTGAGTGTCTCCCCATAGGTACATTGAAGCTTGGTGAAATCGGTTAACCGCAGGGTCTGGCCTCTACTTGTTAGATCTTATGCTTGAGACACTTTTCATGCACCTAACTGTAGGCGACTATGTACACGAGTGCAAGAAAAGATTGTGTAGAATCCTTCAAAGAATTTCTGCTGCCATTGCAGCATTAAGAAGGCATTACATTATTTTCCCCGCAATAAAAGAATGCCTGAAAATCATTCAAACCATATCAGTTATCACTTTTTCCCAGTGATAAGAATACTCTTATAGGCTATATCGAATTTTTGATATAACAGTCCATTCTTTCATTTTTTAAGCACACTTGCACAATTTTAAATTAAAACTATAGCATTTGTCTTGCATTCATCATAATACTGGTACTGGTTGCCTCTTACTTGACATGTTTACGTCTTATCGGTCTCCGCTAACCATAACCTATAATAATGTCAACCATGTGTCTGTGTGACAAAATACTATTTCAACACACTACTAGGAGCACTTTATGTAAAGAAACAAAAGACGCTCACTGCCAAGCGCATTCTGAAATCTCACAGAAATGTGTTCATTTGTCTTTAACAACTGTTTCGAAACAAATGTTGGATATGTGTTGAAGGTTAGGTCAAATGTTCCACCTTTACAATACTAAGATTCTTTATTAACTAAATATTTACATGATTTTTAATTATATCTGGACATGTTTCGTCTACCTTGTAGACATCATCAGCCATAAAAACTTTTGAGAAAAAGCTACAAGGACAAGGACAAAGTAACACATTAAAATAATTCGGGTAACCGAATATGTCATTTAAAATGGTGAAGAATTCAGAACTGTTTTGAGCACAGCACTTAAGAATATCATTGACATTAAAATTAAAATTGTCCACATGGGATGATACAGTAAAAACTTGCGTTAAAATTCTTCTTTTTTGTGTGATGTGTTAATATATAATATTCTGTTATGTCGTGAAGGCTTGATAATGAATTGCACAATGTTCATTCCAATAGGATAATAACGATGTATAAGAAATACAGCGAGCATATGTTAAAGCCGTCTTATTGGTGTAGTATTGGCATTTCCTGTTGAGAAGTTAGGTGGAAAATTTGAACGTGATGACGTAATGTGGAATGTGCAGTAGAGGGCCCTAGAATAAGAAAGATAGCTGTTGTTAGTGTTAAAATAGGCAAGTTTTTGTGTCTTGAGATGTAAAGTAATGAAAATGAGAAGTGCGGCACATCTGATTACTTACGTTCTCGCCTGTCTGACAGCGACTAGTTCAGTGTGGAAGCCTGTGGTTGACTGAGAGCGAACTATGGAGGTCGTGTGTGAAGTTTATTTTATGTAATGTTGGATATGTGTTCATGAAACAGGGTACTTTTAAACGAAGTGTTAAATTAATAACAATTGTTAGTTAACATTTGTTAAGTAAAATTTAACATAGAGTTGAAGAAACCGGGCCTAAATGATTTCAAAGAAATTGGAAATTTATTGAACATCTCCCGTGGTAAGGTATTCCATTCCCTAACTCCCCTTCCGCCGGCCCCGTGGAGTAGGGGTAGCGTGTCTGCCTCTTACCCAGAGGCCCCGGGTTCGTTTCCCGGCCAGGTCAGGAACTTTTACATGGACCTGATTGCTGGTTCGAGGTCCACTCAGCCTACGTGATTAGAATTGAGGAGCTATCTGACGGTGAGATAGCGGCCCCAGTCTAGAAGGCCAAGAATAATGGCTGAGAGAATTTGTCGTGCTGACCATATGACACCTTGTAATGTGCAGGCCTTCAGGCTGAGCAGCGGTCGTTTGGTAGGCCAAGACCCTTCAAGGGCTGTAGTGCCATGGGGTTTGGTTTGGTTTGGTTTTAACTCCCCTTCCTATAAACAAATATTTTTCCCAATTTGTCCTCTTCAATTCCGACTTTATCTTCATATTGTAATCTTTCCTACTTTTAAAGATACCACTCAAACTTCTTTGTCTACTAATGTCATTCCACGCCATCTCTCCACTGACAGCTCGGAACATACCACTTATTACAAGTAATCATTTTCATTGTGGGTCCGTATACCACTTAGTCGAGCAGGTCGTCTCCTTTCTCCCAAGTCTTCCCAGCCCAAACTTTGGAACATTTTTGTAACGCTACTCTTTTGTCGGAAATCACCCAGAACAAATCGAGCTGTTTTTCTTTGGATTTTTTCTAGTTCTTGAATCAAGTAATCCTGGTGAGGGTCCCATGTACTGGAACCTTACTCTAGTTGGGGTCTTGCCAGAGATATGCCCTCTCCTTTACATCCTTACTACAGCTCCTACAAACCCTCATAACCATGTAACTTCCAAGAATAGGCCCATGCCATATATGGAACGCGGGGCGGTAGTGGTGTCTTTAATTTCATATCATCCCTGGAAAAGCAAAGTATCGTAAGCGAGAAAATATGAATTTTACAGGGGATGATAAAAACAATTACTGAATGGAATACTTAGAGTTTAGGCAGTTTTGGTTTTTATTCTACTCTAGAAATGAATGTTTCACCTCATTGTCATATTATTCAATTGTAGCAAAAAGGAACTTATTAAAGTTATGATGTCGCTTATGATTGTTTGCCGGTCATTGTCTAGTGCACTGTTTAAAAAAGTGGTCCTCTTACGATAGCTTTTGTAGCACGTATGATATTGTGGAGTGATTGGTTTGAAGGAATGTAAGGCGTGAGAATAAAGAGATTTTCTTAAGTGATTGTGTTAAGAAATGTCATTAAGGGTTTCATTAGGAATCAAACAGATGTCCTCTTCACTAACTGAACAGTACAAAGTTTTAGCAGTTTGTAGGCTTTAGAATGTTTATCCATAACAACTGCAATGCACAAATGACCCGACATGTTCCTTGGTATTATTGCCTCAAAACAAATTGGCGCTTGAGCAAATCTCGTAAGAAGCTGAGGAGCATCCTGTCTTGTGTCGCCTGCTAATCTCCTTGTTGGATATTACCCATCAGTTGTCAGAAGTACACCCAGTTTCTGCAGCAACTCACTCACAAATTTATTCAGAAGATTACTACTGTCGTGTCATGTCATACCGTGTGGCCTTCAGAGAGGCCTGGTGCAGTTCTTTCGAGTTGACACTGTGTAGGCAACTTCGATTAAAACTCTTCTTTTATTTCTAATCTTCTTCCAGTTGAAGCCTAACTCTTTTACAGTACTTCTCAAACTGATACAACCTCCTTGGAAACCAATCCCCTTTCCTAACACAGGTTGTAATTTAGATATTGATAGAGTTGTTTTGTGAAGAATGTAAAATTCATGGATTGTGCGTCGAAATCTTAAAAAATTCGTTACATACTTTTTCCCTTTCCGTTTTTTTTGTGGTGTACCAAATGAAGTTTCTTCAGTCTCGTGCTTTCTCTGTTCTGCTAATTTTTTCTACTTGTTTAACGTAACACTAACACAACAAAGGATTTTGTCAACAGAGGGATGGGAAAGGGCTAGTATTGGGAAGATAGCGGCTGTGGCCTTAATTAAGGTACAGCCCCAGCATTTACCTGGTATGAAAATGGGAAATCACAGAAAATCATTTTCAGGGTTGCCAGCGCTGTGATTTGTACCCACTTCCTCCTGAATGCAAGCCCACAGCTGTGTGACTATAACCGCATGGTCAACTTCTTTGGTTAAAATTCTCTTGACCGTCCTCTACAACACTTGTGTTGCATCTGCTATTTTTTGTTGTACTTTCAACAACTCCCTTCTATATTGCTCTTCTGTTTCATTCTTTCCATCCTCAGCTTCCTTATTCATAAAACTATGAACACTGAACAATCTCTTGTGTTTTTCCTCTTGTTGTTGTAAACTTCATGTTAGAAGTTTCAGCGGCATAATTCACTTTGTTCACGAACGGTAGGAATATGTCCTGGCAATGAACTAATTTGTTTAGCTACTGTCTGTACTTAGTCAAGTCTGTCATAATAAGCACCCCTTCTTTTCCCTTCCCCTCTTCTGCATTCCACTAGTGTACTAACTGTCAATCAACATGCAATAGGTCTACCAGCAGGCTTTGCCTTATCTTTCAAGTGCCAAATTGATTTGACGCTGTTATAAAACATGTACTGCAGCAGTGACCAACATCAGTCACAAACAGTGAAACTGACACATCTCATGTTCCCTCCAGAATTAAAACTTCTCACTTATGATGATCTGTATGCTTCTGTTTTGCCTCCGACAGTGAGCAAAGAAATTCACATGCCCTGATGAAGGCTAATGCAATTTGGCTGAAAGCTTGGCTTTATTATTAAATAAATAAATATATATAGTGGCTTTAATCCAGTTCATTTATTTCTTTATGTTAATACAATGAGCCACGAAAACCTGCGTTCATTAAAATACCTAGATGTTTGATTTTCTTGCTAGAGATGACCTGAGTTGTTAATTGTATGGGGAAGTGAATTTATATATTAAATAATAATATTAAAATCTCACAAACTACCCAAATCACTTATTACACCTTGAGACAGTCAGACAGTATATATGAGGAATTATTTATAGCAGTGGTGTGTGCAAAGATAAGTCACCCGTTCCTATGAATATGCACTAATGGCGATGTTCTGAAAGGAAAGTACACACTACTTATTACCTTTGCATACGATAATCAGAAAAACAGTCTACACATAAACATACATTGAACTTGATACACAATTTTCTGATGTTCATCTTCTTCTCTTCACTTCTATTAGAAGGCTGTTGATGCATTGCATTGTACCAAAGTTCCTGCACTGCATTATCTCCAAAACAATGAGATCTGCTAAACAAGGGAGCAGTTTTGTAGCATGTGAGGTAAGTCTGGACAATTGCTCGTCGAAAATCAAGGTGAGAAATGCCTTCTCCAGACATGTGTTTCAGTTGCTATGCATTATGCATTCCTACATCGACGAGCCAGGCAAAAATTCCCCACCACCACTTTTCCCCTTGTATTCCAACTCGCACATCTGTCAAGTTATGACCCATATGATCAGTACCTCCCTTACCCAAATTGTACTGAGAAATCATGTATGGCTGAGACACTCAGATTTTTCCACCTCTTGCCTGACCTTTTTCTTTCACATAACAAGTACGTGTTTTTCAGGGTGCATTCCATAGTATGTAGATGCTACGGTTACGACTCAATTATCTACCCAGCGGCAAACCTGAACATCTTCCTCCAAGCTCTTCAGGTAATCATAAATACCCCGTTTTTCTGTCTTCATGGTACCGGAAGATTTCAGGTTACAATCCTTAGCAATGCGATTTTCTCGAAGTGTGCCTATAGCACCGTATCTCCCTGCACAAAAGTTTGTTAGCAATCTCATCCTATTGAAGAGTTTATCTAAACTAATATTATAAAGAGGAAAAATTTATATATTTGTTTGTAACGGGTAGACTCAAAAACTACTGAACCGATTTTAAAAATTACTTCACCTATAGAAAGCTACATTGCCAGTGAGTAACATGGGCTGTATTTTAATTTCAAAACAATTCGCGGGGGGGGGGGGGGGGGCGACGGGGGGAGATATAAAAATAATAGGCTAATATAGGTGAAATCAAATTTGTCGTACAAGGACGAGACAAAGCTCATTTTAAGCCCCTTGATGCAAAGGACAAAACACGGTAAGCCCTATGGGCCCAAAAACCATGTTCTAAGGCCCTAAAACCAACCGTAATGGAGATATTGGCACCACACTACCCCTGCTCTAGAAATTGGATAAAGACATGAACTGCCATAACCATGGCAACGTCGGCTCCAGTATTCTACAACAGCGAGATTATCTGCAATATATCACAAAAACCTAACATGTTACAGACATGAAAATTGGTGTTTGGAATCTCCTTTAAAAATAAATCAACACATTTTTTTTTAAAATCCACTTAAGAGGGTGAAATAATAAAAAAGCAGGTGAATTTTTAAAACGAGTATCTTCTTCTACCTCTTTTCCCACACCTGTGAGGTCGCGGGTGCGAACTGTGTCCCACATGCGGATTTGACCCTGTTTTACGGCTGGATGCCCTTCCTGACACCAACCATATGTATTGGGATGCAATTACTATTGCGTGTTCCCATTGTGGTTGGTAATGTGGTGTGTTGAGTGAATATGAAGATGAGAGTGTTGGGACAAACGCGAACAACCTGTCTCCGAAGCAGAAGAATTAATCACATGTGATTAAAATCCCCAACCCAGCCCGGAATCGAACCCGGAACCCTGTGAACCGAAGGCCTCAACGCTGACCACTCAGCGAAGGAGTGGGGAAGTTTTAAAAATGAGTATATCTATAGTATATTTCATAAACTTAAATATTACAGACGTGAAAATTGGTATTTGGAATCTTCTTTAGAAATAAAGAAACTCTTCTTTTACGACTTAAAGGAGGACTGTTTCTCGCATGTAGAGTTCCATGTAGCATATTCCAGATTTAGCTCTGCCAGTAGCCTGGTCATCTTAACCCCAAAACGCAATGCCACAAATGTGGTTTACAAAGAGGTTCTGGAGTAAATGAAATGCAATTTTTCGGTGAGTTTTTATACTTTAGGGATTTTCAGATAATGTCTTAGTGCAGTACCAAGGAACAATTACTTTTATCAACTTACGAAATCCTCGCGAGCGAAGCTGTGGGTAACAGCTAGTTGAAGTATAATTTGAAGGGTAAATTTTTCAGATACAGTAGAAGATTATCCAGCATTGTTACAAGGGGGTTGCGCACTTCCCAAATTCTGCTTCATACTGGGCATTCGCGTTAGGATTTTTTCCTTGTATGCTTAAAAATCTTCAAGATATCCATGACAAGTGTTTAAGCGCCATACCTTGAAGCCAAAACGAATAGGTTTTCCTCTTATAAATTGTTTACAGAAATGCCTCTTGAAATATGGCACCGTACACTCATCATACGACAAGTGCTCAGCCCTAAAAGTTTTCCGTGAAATGATCACGTCAGAGGTTTCAGCTTCCACATTTTGTCATTGAAATTTGGTTTTGTGTTGTCAGCACAGTGAATGAAAAGGCAAATTTCAAGAAACCTGTTTCACCAAATGGCATTTGCCACCATAGAATTGTGCAATCACCCGCATCTCTATGATCTCTTCGAAGGAATGTCATTGCATCCAAATAAAATCAGAATTGCAAAGAAAACTTTCATTTCTTGCTGAGTAATATTCAGAGAAGGACAGTTTAAAAAGCTGGCATATCTGTTAGATTCAGAAACTATGTGATCAAAAATGTCATCTGTCAAAATTGACTCGAACAGTTCAAAGCATGATTTTTCTCGAAGTTTGGTGAAGTCACTTTTAGGAAATATTCCTGAACTTGCATTGAGGTTTTGCTTTTCCCATTTTGCATTAATTTGAGTTACCTTTCTGGGTCTTACTTGTACCAACTCAGCTTGATCCACTTCAACAAGCACATCTTCAAAGTCTTGATAGTCGGTTGGAATTTCATGGGTCACTATTCTGCGTTCGCTCAAAGCTGGCTACCAGATAAATTGTCAGCAAGACTACCTCCTTCATCTTCATCCTCGTCTTCATCCGAAAAAACTGCAGTGTCTGGAGGCTCAATGAATACCTCTTCTATATTGGGAGGTTCATCACTTTCCAAAAAGTCGAGTACTTCTCAGAATGAAATTCTCCTAGGAAAATGTATGAAACCATAAATGTGAAGCACATGAAAAGAAAGGACGGATAACTGCATAAAAGCTACATTTCAACAAGAAATAACTATACAAGTAAAACAGGTATTACTTACTTCAAACATGCAGCCATTACTGGCACTTGTGAAAACACGTCTTTTTATGTAGCTATACAATACCAGTGAGCACTATATACTAAAACAAACCACGTAAGATGTTAGGTGGGACTTCTCTGAACATGACAATCATCATCATCATCATCATCATCATCATCATTTCCCAACTCCAGTTTCCCGGGTGTGGTGTACAAGCGCTCGCCATCTCCTTCTGTCTTCATACATCTTCTGATCCAGTACATCCTCCCATTTGATCCTCTCTCCTCCACATCTGATCTTACAGTCTCTATCCAACGTTTTCTTGGTCTTCCCTGTGGTCTACTTCCTATGAGATTAAAGTTGAAATATTTTCTGGCAGGTCTTTCCCTGTTCGTTCTCATTACGTGCCCATAACACTGAAGTCTGCGTTTCTTTATGACACTGATAATAGGAACCTCAATACCAGCTACTTTCCTATTCACTTCATTTCTGACCTTGTCCTTTCTGGTTGTTTGGTTCATGGCTCTAATGAATTTCATTTCAGTTGCTTGGATTCTACTGAAGTCTTTGTTTAGTAGGGTACATGTCTCTAAACCATACGTGAGGATTGGTACGAAGTAAGTGGGGTACATGATTGTTTTCGCTTTCTGTGGTATTTTGCAGTCTCAGAGGAGATTCCTGACTTGACTGTAGAAGTTCGATGCTTTCTGTGTCCTGATGAGTATTTCCTGCCTAACAGTGTTGTCTTTCGATATTGTGCTTCCGAGGTACTTGAAGTGGGAAGCTGATTCGATTTTTGCTCCTTCCAGAAATATATTTGAGCTTGTTCCTTCCCTGTTGATGGTCATTTCCACTGTCTTTGTTTTGCTCATCTTCAGTCCAAAATTTTTGAATGTGTTGTTCCATTCATTAAGTTTCTTCTGAACTTCAGCTTCTGTCTCTCCCCATAAAAGCACATCATCAGCAAATACCAGGGCGGTTGGTTCACTGTCCATTTTATTGATAGATTTGATGACTTTGTCCATTGCTATTACGAACAGGAGTGGTGACAGAGCACTTTCTTGTAGGACACCTCTCTTTGTTTCAAACCATTTTGATCGTCCATTGCCTATCTGGACACAGCTTTAGCACTTCTGATATAGCATCTTGACTTTGTCAATTAAGTACTTTGGCACCTTTAGGTCTTCCAGACATTCCCATATCTTGTTTCGATGAACACTATAATATGCTTTTTCAATGTCCACAAATGCAATCACAAGATGACAATACCATAGTAAATAATACAGTGCGCGTGGTGTAATTTGCCATGCCATATGTAGCATTCTGGGCGGACCCCGGTTACCTGTTGTGTAAGTGGGAAATCAGGGAAAGCAATCTTCAGGGCTGCCAACACTGAGGTTCGAATTCACTATCTCCTGAGTGTAAACTGATAGTTACATGACCCAAACCACGTGACCATTTGCTAGGTGTGTTTCTTTTCAAAGAAGTAATAAATATCAACATACATTGAAGTACATCTTTGTTTTTTAATTTTTGAAAGCATCCGATCTTATTGCCAGACCCTGTATGATTCTTAGTTTGCTTTTGTTTTATTACAGTCATTGATTGTGGATTCATGAAGATTCGTTGGTTTAATCCAGAGACCCACACTGATACGCTTGTTGTTGTCCCCGTGTCCCAAGCATCAGCAGAGCAACGGGCAGGACGAGCTGGTAGAATACGTTCAGGGAAGGCATACAGGTGAGTGATTTCTTGATGGGAAAAATATAATAAAGTGGTTATGAAGAAGACCTGTGTTTTATGATTTTATTCTGTGAATATTATAGCAGCTAATAGAAGGTTTTTGTAACTGTTTTTATGAGTAGGTTTATTCCTGTTTAATTCTTGTCACAAAACTACATTATTTGAATAAGGACCTCTTGTTTTCACAATTTTTTATAAATTATAAGATAGATAATCTCTCTCTCTCTCTCTCTCTCCAAAAAAAAGTTGATGTCCTTCTGTGCGATCTTGCATCTTCTGGACAGTCGTTTGCTGTGGCAAGTTAGTGAGCTCTCTAATTTGATCAACCCATCATTTTGTGACTTGATCTTTTGCCATGAACTTTTCCTTACACTGCTAGTTTTCTAGTTTGTTATCCTTTCTGCTCACACTGTGACCAAAGAATTGCAGGATTCCCTCGTAAAAAAATTGGTAGAGGCTGTCTTGAATTCCAAGTTCCTGAATGACAGAATAATTTGTTCGCCTAGCTTTCCATGGTATTTGCAACATCCTTCTCTAACACCACATTTTGAAGGCATTGATTCTTTAGCTTTAGCTATGTTTCATGGTCCAGGTTTCATATCCATACATGAAAATCCGAAGACAAGTGAATGAACTAGTCATGCGAATGAAAACCTACAACCTGTTTTCCAGTCATTGACCAGGTCAAGAATGGAATGATTGAAGCCCCCATCTTGCGGCAAGGATAGGAATTGTGCCAGCTCCCGAGGCCTGTCGCACTCCTCTGGGGCAATGATTAATGACTGACAGATGAAATGAAATGATATTGGAGGGTGTTGCTGGAATGAAAGATGACAGGGGAAAACCGGAGTACTCACAGAAAAACCTGCCCTGCCTCCATTTTGTCCAGCACAAACCTCGCATGGAGTGACTGGGATTTGAACCACGAAATCCAGTGGTGAGAGGCTGACGCGCTACCGCCTGAGCCACGGAGGTTCTGTGAATTAATCATATTGAGTGTAATTGCTCTGTCTTGCCAGACTTTCTTTAATTTTACCATAGCTATATGTCCCAGCAAGATGCATCGCTTGATTTCCTTTTCACAGTTACCTGTCTCCTCTATTACTGAACGCAGGTAAGTAAACTGACAGACTGTTCGGAGGTTGCTCAAGTGTTGTGGTAACTGAATCATTTCACCTTTGTTGATCATTAATTTTGTCTTGCTCCAATTAATTTCCATACCAAGATTGTGAATTTCATGTTAGACACGATCCATTATCTCAGCAAGCTCCTGTACACTGTTGGCTATAAGAGTGGTGTCATCTCCAAAACATAGGTTATTGATTCTCTTCCCACCAATCAAGAATTCTCCTTCCTGATATGTTCACTGTAGATGTTAACAGCTGAGGTAAGTGTCCTGTGAGATTTGCTGTGGATTTTCCTATTTAAGTAGTTACCTTTCCTCTCCTTTTGTGGTATCAAAAATGATATTCAGAATATTGTGTTAAAACATTTTGGTTCTTTTTAATATGCTTCTTACATACAATACTTGTTTTGATTGGAATAGTTACCTATATTGCATGTAGTAGCCTATTTAATCTAAAATATTTAGGCATTTTTTATATTATATCTCTGTATGCTCTTTCTGCCCCTCTGGTGAGATACAGTGTGCTGACAGCTCTGTGTCTCCTAGGATGGGCTGGATTAAGTTTTTTTCTTTCAGTTTTCTGTCTCAGTCTTATCGTTGGCTTTGGCAGTATGAAAGTGACGGAGCTATGAGTGATGCTAGTAATGCAACCAGTCCCTGTTATGAATGGTGTGAAGGTGTTGTTCGTAGGGTCAGTTGGTGTATGCATTTCAGTGGACTTGGTTGACTGCTATATAATAGCACTTTCTGGCCTGACAAGAAGACTAATGGGTAAACTTTCAGGTTTTTCTAAAATCTTTCTTTTCCCCACTGATAACAAATCAATTTACCTCTGTGGATCAGCGGTAGAGTGTCGGCCTCCGGATCCCAAGATAGCGGGTTCGAACCCGGCAGAGGTAGTCGGATTTTTGAAGGGCGGAAAAAAGTCCATTCGATACTCCATGTCGTACGATGTCGGCATGTAAAAGATCTCTGGTGACACATTTGGTGTTTACTCGACAAAATTCATTAAATCTCAGCCATAGACACCCAAGAGAGTTTCGGTTTACTCGGTCTGCCGTCTAGTGGGGGCCTAGAGTAAAACGGAACGTCGAAATTGACGAGCAGACAGCCAGATGGCGTCAAATTGAAATGTCTGCACACGGTAGCTGAGGCCATACGATTATTATTATTATTATTATTATTATTATTATTATTATTATTATTATTATTATTATTATTATTATTATTATTATTATTATTATTATTATTATTATTACCAACCATTTTCTGAGTTCCCTATACATAGAACAGAACCTAGCAAGGTTTTGATTATTTCTATTGAACAATAGGTCCAGTTTCCAATTTAAGGAATTATTACTGTATTTGATCAAATATAACTTGGTCTTCTTTGACAAAAAAATAAGTGTGAACCTTTTCGGTGTGTGATGTATGCAGGTATTTGTGTGCAATAGATCGTATTCTTGAGGGGGAAAAAAAATGTAAAATTTGCATTAGGCTATTGAAACAAGACAACTGGCATACTTACCCTATTTATTGTCACTGCCTTCAGTCTCTGAGCTATTCTCACGTGCATCATCGTGACTTCCATCCAACGCATTTGCAATGCCCGTCTTCAAGAAACTCTTCACAGTAACGTCTGTCGACACCATAACCCATGCCTGCATAACCCAATCGCACACGAGTGTAACTGACGGCCTGTTTATTTGGCCTGCTAGCGTCAGCTCATGCTCCCCTCCTGCCATCCATTTGGTGTACAATTTAAGTATGTTGTCCTTGAAGGGCTTGTTGATGGAAACATCTAAGACTGTAGACAATGTGTGAGTCCACCAGGAACTACAACCAGATCAGTTTTCATTTCCTGAAGACGTTTCTTCGTGTCTTCCACCAAGTGTCCGTGGAAACTGTCCTACACTAACATTGCCGGGCGTGCTCACCACATCGTACAGACCCAGTCTTGGACAAGAGCTGTATCCATCCTTCCTTTCTCTTGAACCCGTACATGAATGCCTTTTGGAAACTTCACTTTAGGTACATTTTTCCTTTTGAAAATAACGTACGGTGGCAGTTTTCTTCCGTCTGCGGTTATTGCTAGCATGACAGTGGCCAAAATTTATTTGGATTCTTTGCAAACATACATGATGGAGAATGACAAAGTTTTTGATAATATTTTGTTTTGGGCTAGATTTGTACACGATACTTTAGTAATTTTGGATGAAAGTGTAGGAGATGCAAGGACTACTCTTGATTTACTTAATAATATTGACCCACAGATTAAGTTTATGTTGGAGTCAGAAAGTAATAAATCAATTAATTTCCTCGACCTAAAAATCAACAGATCGGGTTCTACTTTTGAGTATAGTATTTTTAGAAAACCTACACAAACGACAGTCACTATTAGACAGGACTCAGAACACCCACAGAGTTAAAAAAGATCTACATACAATAGTTTAGTAGAACGGGCCTTTAAGATCCCCATGACAAAAGCTAATTTGAAAAAAGAACTTAATATAATACGTTCAATAAATAAGGCTAATGGTTTTAGTGATTGCTTTATTGAACGTATTATTAACAAGTTTAGATTCCGTTTGCATACTACTTTGGTCAAGGACAAACCCAATCATAAGGCATTTGCAACTTTTACTTATAACAAAGATATTTATAAATTTACTAATATTTTCAAAAAGCATAACATGAAAATTTCATTTAGTACTGATATTAATAATACTGTAGTTTTTCACAATGCAACTTCGGTTAACAGGTCGAACCCCTATACCAAATCGGGAGTATATAGATTTAAATGCAATGACTGTAATTGCACATATCTAGGCCAAACAGGACGTAGTTTTAAAATTAGATACACAGAACATGTCAATGCAATAAAATATAACAGATTTTCAGCGGTAGGCCAGCATGTACATGACCTAAAACATAAGTTCACATCTATAGAACAAGACATTGAAATTTTGGAGAGCTTAGGGAAAGGTAATTTGCTGGATGTTACGGAGAGCTGTTATATACATTTAGATCAGTATTTTAATCCAAATTTTAATTTAAACGAAATTTCCAAAAAACCAAATATTCTCTTTGATTTTCTTATTGAGTTTTTTAAAAATGTACATATATCGGACAATAGGAAAGTATTTCATATTATGCGCAGTAGCTTTACATACAGCCTTCCACGATCACGCCCTCCGGAGCTCCAACAGGTTGCCGCCCCTCAGTTGTTCCTCCCTCCTTCCCCTAGTTCCTCTAGTTCCCCTCTTTGACTCAAACCAACCTTGGACACTGGATTGCTAATACAACAAGGTTCGCTTAGCTACTCAGTGCTTTGCAAGGACAGCGATCTCACGAGGTGAGTCACATGAATGTTTATGTTATAAGACATAAAATTTCACTTTATCAGTTAAATGCGATGGTTTACTAATTTAATATTATTTCAGGTCCGCATTGAACTGGGAATGAGATAATTGTTAACTTCCTTAAGCATCGGCTTCGCAATCCGCCTCTTAACGATCGCTACATTACAACAATTTGAAGATTTTATGGAATATTTTCAATATGGTTTTACAAAATTTTTAAAGTGTCAAACAGAGATAATGTTTTTAAGAAGATTGTGCCTTCAGTGTTTGTTGTTTAACCTTATTCCGATTCTTTATGATCACTACATTACAACAGCCTGAAGACTTTATTGAATAGTTTTAATACGGTTCTACATAAACATTTTTTAAATGTGTCAAACAGAGCTTATGTTTCTAAGTAGATTGTGGTTTCAGTTTATTTGGGTTTAAATTATGATTATTTAAACCAAATTACATCGGATTTTATCAATTTAAAGTTTAATACTTGCAAGTCTTGGACAATATGAACTTGGAAATAGTATTATTATAACATGGTTTTAAATCTTCATTATGATTTTTATAATTTGTGTGACGTAGATAAACTTACATATGTTTGCCAATATTTCCAATGCATATCAGCTGATGATGACGCAATATAAAGCGTCGAAACGAGTTCTGATAAAATAAATATACATGGTGAAATTTCATCTTAACAACATTTTAATGTATTGAATAAGGTGGATACGAATTTTTAATAAATTGTAGTGCAACGCTGTTTTTCACATCCGTTGTACGTACAAGCACGCTAGATTCTTCCTTCATGTTGATGGTGATGTTGCATGGCATGTTGAAGTTTATTGGGGTTTGATCTGCAGTGTGAATTTGAGATAAGAGGTAATTGTTTTTCTTCCGCGTTGCTATCACATGGCGATGAAAATCTATGATTTTGTTGCTGAAATCGCTTGGCATTCTCTGACAGAGAGATATTTGCTTTCGCAGGCACAGTCCCTTTCGTGTCATGAATCTACGGATCCAACCCTGGCTCACTTTCAGATCCGAACAGCTGATTCCTCCTTTAATCGCTAGTTCACGTGCTTTGAAATGTAGCATCTTGTGCAAGATACTAAAGCCATCATTTTGCAACTCTGTAACGTAATGAAGCAACTTGTCTTCCAGCTCTTGAAACTTACCAGTTTTCGTCCTTCTGAATGCCTTACGTATTCGGTTGGTGGTTTCTAGCGCAGCTTTCTCTTTATGCCAGTAGCAAACATTAAACTTAGTCACACTAAATTCTGGACTGGCAACTCTGTTACTATGTTCTTCAGCATATCACTTTGAGTTTAAACTTAGCCGTATAACTCTCACATTTCTCCATAACTTAAAGATCGACCTACACAAGAAAACTTAACTGAGAAACAACAATGAAACGTGAAGACAGAATACTGGTACTTGTCTACAATACAACAGATGGAGGATACCTAATACCATGATCACTTGACTGCCTGGACAGAAAAACGCTCCCAGTTCACATGATCAGCTCTGCCAGAGAGGTAGCGATAAGCACATTGACAAAGACGGAAGAGTGAGAAGGATGGTTGAGTGTGACCGACTGGCTAGGAATGCGGCCTTGGGGCAGGGGTTTGCGAGTTAGGTGTTTTTGTTACAGCAGCTTGCCTCAACCATTCTTCGGGTAGAAAAAAATGCAGCTTCTTCTTGTACTGTCACTGTACTGTACTGTACTGTAAAAGCAGTTGGTACAGTCCCGATATTTAATGTAGGCACGTCGACAGAATACCCAAACTTTATTCCATGTATGTACCCTGTGTCTTTATGACAATGTCAGAAATTAATGCGAGTTATTTGCAGGGATTTTTTTCCCTGCAATTGTTAAAAATGGGGTGTGAGATATACGTGGTGGCGAGTTATATGCAAGCAAATACGGTTTTAGAGCCAGATTTTTAAGCACACTAATAAGTTAGAGTGAAAATTTAATTTGGAGAGTAGAAGGTATCTTGTAGCCCATTCAGTGGTTGTGCAGTGAGATTTGCATAAATAGTACTGATACAGCCTATTAGAATTCTTAAAATTAGTACAACTCATCTGCATAACTGTAGGGCAGACTATACGCCACCTGCTCCTTGCCAAGTAAGTGTACATTGTAACCTGTTACCGCTTAAAAGTCTGGACTCTACTTAGTACCTTCTTATTCTTATTCTTCTTGAAGTGCCATATCTTCAATGGACATGGGTGTCAGTCTGGTCCAGGTCTCCCTACTAACAGCTGCTTTAAATACAGTAAGCCAGCTGATAATGAATTGGACCTCTGGCGCAGGTTTCCTAACCAGGAAATGTGTCGTTGCCCAGAGCCTCTCCTTCCTTTTACTTTTTCGTGAAGTAGGTATGCGTTGTTGGATGTGGTAAGTCACATTACACATAATTTGGCCAAGTTTGCTATCTTCCTTCCTTTGATGTCTTTGATACTTCTAATAGCTGCATAATTACATCATTAGTTATGTGATCCAACCAAGATAATCAGAGCATACAACGATAACACTAGAGCTCAAAAGCATTTAACCGTTTAATTATTATGGCCGTTAGTGTCCAAACTTCCGAACTGTAATACAAAATGGGGAAGATATTATGCGTAAAGACTCGGGTTCTAAGATGAAGGTTTAGTTCATTTTAAATAATACTTTCTTCATACAGTAGAATGCCGCTTGTGCTTTCTCAGTTCAGATTTTTATTTCTTGATACTGGTCCCATCTCTCATTCAGCAAACAGCCTAAATAATCTTTCCTCTGTACTCTTAATAGTTGTTTCCCATTGACTTCGATCAGATTACATTTGTCACAGCTCTTACTAATGACCATCATTTTTTAATAATAATAATGTTATTTGCTTTACGTCCCACGACCATCATTTTTGTTTTCAGTGTGTTAAGATTCATTCCATAGCTTTCATTGACACTCAATACACAATCAACTATTCTTTGCAGTGCTGCACTATCAACAAGTAGTACAGTGTCATCAGCAAATCTGAAGTTGTTAATAAATACCCCATTTATAGAAATGCCATCTTTTACGCCTTCCAGAACCTCACAATTAGAAATAAGAAAGGATTTCTGCCTATCAGTTCTTGTTTATTGCACTTATTATGCTACAGGACCGGTTTCGACCCTTTACATAAGGTCATCCTCAGCTGAACCATGCATAATATCTATGTGATGAAGCTATGATTAAGATTGTATTGTCAAAGGAATGCCATACGATAATAAACATTAGGTCACATCCAAATGGGGCATGTCGTAACGTGAACTGGCATATATGTCACTATGTACAACAATGCATTGTATATGGGAGCACTTCATGCACATGAACGTTCGTGTTTTGCTTATTGGCTGACTCCCGTGTTCAAGTCTTATTTACACAGTTGTACACTCAGCTGCTGTTCCTGGAGTTTAAATGATATGGTTTGCTTGTAAAATTGTACATAGAGTAAAACACTTTCCAATTTTAAAAAGGTGCCAGACGTATGGTTAAAATTAGGCTAAAATATGTTCATCTCTGCTGTGTGTGTTGCCGTATGTTAAAATCAAATCATGTTGTCCTATGATGTCCATAAAATTTGAGTGACATTGGGTTCAAAGTAGTGGCTCCTTTCCCATTTGTAGCTGTGCAGTGATGTTATATTTATTGTTGTTGGTGTGGCTGAGATGTGTTTGATATGCGAGCTTGTTGTGTATACAATTGTGGTGGTATACAATTTATAATCACTGGATTATGTGCCAAAACCCGGGATTCAATTCCAAACCTCTGTGCAGTGTTGATATGGAATGAGGGCAAATGATGCTGTTGATGGAGATTCGTCTGTTGGATGGGGATGTAAAGTCTTGAGCAGACCCCTTGTTGCTATTTGACAAGAGAAGACTATCGTAATCTATAATCTTCATTTCCGTATTGACGAACTACACAATTAGAAATAAGAAAGGATTTCCACCTATCAATACTTGTTTATTGCATTTATTATGCTACGGGACCGGTTTCGACCCTTATTTATTTTATTAAAATTGGAAAGTGTTTTACTCTATGTACAATTTTACAAGCAAACCATATCATTTAAACTCCAGGAACAGCAGCTGAATGTACAACTGTGTAAATAAGACTTGAAACACGGGAGTCAGCCAATAAGCAAGACACGAACATTCATGTGCATGAAGTGCTCCCATATATTGTATTCATCTTGTACATATATATATAAGTTAGTTTTAAGTGAGATATGTTTTATCAACTAATTTTAAGATCTTAAACATACTGTTTTAGGCATACAATGCATTGTTGTACATAGTGACATATATGCCAGTTCACGTTACGACATGCCCCATTTGGATGTGACCTAATGTTTATTATCATATGGCATTCTTTTGACAATACTATCTTAATCATAGCTTCATCACATAGATATTATGCATGGTTCAGCTGAGGATGACCTTATGTAAAGGGTCAAAACCGGTCCTGTAGCATAATAAGTGCAATAAACAAGTATTGATAGGTGGAAATCCTTTCTTATTTCTAATTGAAGAGAAGACTATGTACCGGCATCCTCTCCCTCTCTACTATGATATATAAAGTTATTCATTTCATTTCATCTCATTAACTGCAATGATGAGGTTAACATCTGGAAGGGTATCCGGTCATAAAAACGTGCTCTGAAGATTCATCTCACCTCATGCCCAACCTCATAGAGAAATGGGACAAGGGTTGGACATACATACATAAATTTAACACTGAAAATACATAACTCATTTCCCTAGTTCTTATCATCATCATCATCATCATCATCATCATCATCATCATCATCATCATCATCATCATCATTATGACTTGTAATATATGGCTTTGAAGTGTTTACATCCAATTATTATTATTATTATTATTATTATTATTATTATTATTATTATTATTATTATTATTATTATTATTATTATTATTATTATTATTCATACACTTC
The DNA here is from genome assembly GCF_040414725.1 of Anabrus simplex. Classification (NCBI taxonomy): domain Eukaryota; kingdom Metazoa; phylum Arthropoda; class Insecta; order Orthoptera; family Tettigoniidae; genus Anabrus; species Anabrus simplex. The sequence goes on from NC_090271.1 coordinate 50,250,167, forward strand.
TCCACAGGAAATATGGGTAGTAATGGGGCATGGGATGCACCAAGTGCCTTACATAATTAAAGTATTTACACATTATAATACAAACATTGATGTAGAGGTATATACAAAACTGTAGATCATGGGATCTTCATTCTTGCGAGAGGAACGATCACACAATGTTGCATGTTGACAGGAGGACAGAATGTTGCATAATTTTGTAGATGTTCGGTGGAAGACCCAGTTCTCACAGACTCTTGTGAAGTGTGTGTGGAATGAGGCCGTTGACTGACAGAATCACAGGAACTATTCGTATCAGTTTCATCTTCCAGATCCTCTTTATCTCTTCTGCAAGTTCTTTGTACTTGGAGATTTTTTCACTGTACTTCCTGTCAATGTTGGTGTCATTGGGGATAGCAATGTCAATAATGAAAGTCGTCCCAGTTTTCTTGTTTACCAGTATGATGTCTGGCCTGTTATGGTCGACTGTTTTGTCTGTCACTACAGCAGTGTCCCAATAAAGCTTAATCGACTCGTTCTCCAGGAATGGTGTTGGATGGTACTTGTAATAAGGGATACGCTCCTGAATTAATTGGTTTTCCTGAGCAAGTGCCTGGTGTATGATTCTCGAGACATGATTGTGTCGTCTCGTGTATTCTACGGGGGCAAGTACTGGGCAGCCCACAGTGATATGGTCGATGGTCTCGAGATGAACGGAGCGTCGTCTTCGGAGAGTACGCTGGTGTCTTTGATGATGTACTTTTTGTAATTGTTTGTAGCTATTACTTGGTCTTGTATAGCAACTGCAAATCCCTCTGTCTCCCCAAATAAGCACCCACTTTGTAACCACATACACAACGCATTCTTGCCTATGCTCTGTTGGTTTAGATTGCTGTAGTATTTTCCGTGGAGGGTCTTCTCTCGCCATGTCATTTCTTTCTCCTGCAGGGATACTTGGTGATTTGTATGTGGGTCAGAGGCATTGTATGGATACAGAACAGTGTACTTGTCAGCAAGTATTACAGCTTTATGGAGAAGGCTGTTTTCTTGCTTTTTATGGAAGTATCTCCGTAGGTTCTTTATCTGATTCAGGAGCATGACTTGAAGATCCAGTACTCCTCGGCCTCCCGATTTTCGTGGGAGAGTGACCCTTTATGCATGAATTGGGATGATGTAATCTATAAGTGGTGAGCAAAGTTCTCGTTTTTCTTTGTATGGTGTCTATTTCTGTAGCAGACCATTTCAGAATTCCGAATGAATAAACAAGGGTTGGAATAGCGTACGTGTTTATTGCTTTAATTTTGTTCTTGGCATTTAGGTAGCTGCGCAAAATCTGATGCAACCTCGATGTATATTTATCAGTGAGTTCCTGTTTGATTTTCTTGCACTCCAGAGTTGTATTCTGAGCAAATCCAAGGTACTTGTATGTCTCTGTTTGTGTCATTCCCTCAATTAAAGATCCGGTATGGAGCTCATATGGTTGGGAGTTTGTGAACTGACCACGTTCAGTTGTTAGCAACTTACATTTTTTTACTCCCAATGTCATTCCCACATCAGATGAGTAAGAGTCTATTATATTCAGCAGGGCGTTCGTTTGTGTTTTGTTGTGGGCATACACTTTCAGATCATCCATATAAAACAAATGAGATATTCTGTGTTTCCCATTGTTATATTTAATATCAAATCCAAAACCAGTAGCTTTTAGAAGATTGGATAGGGGATTCATTGCAAGGCAAAACCACAGAGGACTTAAAGAATCTCCTTGAAATATACCACGTTCAATTTTAATTGTGTCGGACATGATACATTTATTTTCTGTTTTAGTGCAGAGCATTGTCTTCCAATTGTTCATAGTAACTTCAAGAAAATGAATTATGGCAGCACTGATCTTGTACAAATGAAGTACTTCTTTTAACCATGAGTGGGGGACTGAGTCAAATGCTTTCTGATAATCTATATATGCTGTGTACAGGTTCCTTTGTGAGTGTATTGCCTGTTGTATTACAACGGAGTCTATGATTATCTATTCTTTGCACCCTAGTGATGACTTTTTGTATCCTTTCTGCTCATCAGTCAGAATGTTATGGTTGCTGATATGTTTATACATTTCTTCTGTGAGTATGGATGTAAAAAGTTTGTAGATCGTTTGTAGACAAGTTATTGGTTTGTAAGCTGATGGATCTTTAGCATTTCCACCTTCCTTAGGTAGGAGGTGTAATTCCTGATGTAAGAAATTCAGGACACTCTTCAGGATGATGAATGAGATAAGTGAATTGTTGGGCTATTTTCTTGTGGACACAAGTGAAATGTTTATACCAAAAATTTTGTATTTTGTCTGTACCTGGTGCTTTTCAACTTTGAGTTCTCCTGACAGCATTACTCACATGGCTTTCTTCTATGGTATCAAAACTCATTTCTGCATACCCATTGTTGTTTTTCTCTTCCTTAATCCATGTTTTGTTTGTATTGTGGACTGTGTTGGTACACCAAATACGTTTCCAAAAGTCTTCCATGTCCTGCATACTTGGAGGTTCTTCTGCCTTAGTTTGCCGATTATGTTTGAGCGTTCTGTAGAATTGGCCCTCATTCTTGGAGAAAAGGTTGTTTTGCATCTTCCTAGCTCGAGACTCTTTGTACCTCCTGAGCCTTGCTGCTTTTGCACACAACTTTTGTTTTTGGGTGTCAATATATTCTTTGACCTTTCCTCTGTGCTCGGGTTCATTTGTGTGGGTGTTGATTTTCCAGAACACATTCCTCAAGTTTCTGTTAGTTTTCATTTTAGTTTTGTTACAGAGGTATGCGGAAAGTTGACCAATGGTTTTTCTTAGCTCTTGGATATCACTTTGTAATCGACGTTGCCATGGTGGAATGTATTCTGAATCTGCATTCTTACAAGAGTTTCTGGAGATGGGTATTAGATTTTGGTTGTTCATCCTAACCACAGTTACTGCTGCGCAATAAACGAGGGTGTTTGTTTCCTCTATGCTACTGGATTCTTCTATATGCTGCTGTAGGATGTTATTTACAGTACTTACAAGGTTTTTGCACATTGGTGTTCCTCGAATTTTGGGCAGTTTTGGTCTATAGTTCACTTTGAGACCCACGAACTCCGCCATCGCCTCTTTAAACATGTCTTCAGCACGACGTGCTTCATCAGCACCTGAGAAATCACCAATTTCTCTTATTTCCACAGATTTGTCTTCCTGTGGTTCTTTTCTTCCAGAATCATCCTGACGAATTTGAGGCATTGAGATGGAGTTGCCTTCACTGCTCGGCCTCGTAGCTAGAATTTTAGCAGCTTCTTCCTTAAGGTTTTGAATTATTGTGGCAGGAAGTCTGTTGTTGGTTACTATTGCACGTCTTTGGTCTGCAACTCTTTGTTCTGTGACAAAGGAGTACTGGGGGAATTTGTCCACAAACAACCTGTGCATATCTTTCCTGTAAGTTGTAAGGTCTTTCTCTAAGTTCGTTGTTATAAAGTAGGAGCGCATTATGAATTTATTCATATCATCTGTCCATTTCAAGCGCTGCCTCGGTTTAGCTGCCTTGGTGGTCAGCTGAACTTCTGAAACATCTCCGGCAGGAGGAGTAGGTAGCTGTTTAGTTCTCCTAGCTGAATTGTCGGCTGTAGAATTTTCGGGTGACCCGACATGTACCCGCCTGATCAGCATCATGTCACTGGTGGCTTACCTGCTGTCACGCTCGGCACCAGCTCCAAGCGTGCTCCGACGACCCTCGGGTAGCGTCCTTTTCCGAGGCTCATTTCTATTATTCATTTCCTCCATCAATGATGGGTTGCATTTTATACCTACTGCCAGGATTTTAATGAGGCCGCCCCTAACATGGGGTACAGACGCCTTTCACAGCCGCCTCTAACATGAGGTACAGATGCTGCTAGATGGTTTGTGTTCAGTAAGTTCATCCGCCCTCTCCGCCATTGGGATATATCTTCTTCTGCTGTCGAGGCCGTTGACCATATTCGCATTCGCTCAGTTGATCCACGGGTGCTTATTTGGCTAGGCCTTATTCACACCTGTCCTGCATATCTGCAGGAACTTTCCCTATCAGCCATTGGGACGCGCCGTGTCGGGGTTGAGGGCCCCCGCCCCAGTGTCTCGCGTAGAGTTATGCCTAACCCCTACTCAATTCAGGGCTAGACCCCTACGCAAGCTGACAGGGCACGGTTATTATTATTATTATTATTATTATTATTGTTATTATTATTATTATTATTATTATTATTATTATTATTATTATCATTATTATTATTATTATTATTATTATTATTTACGTAGTCGAATGATTGCAGTGTTTGTGAGGTTATATCATGAAACATGTACTCTATATAGACATTTATATGAGTTCAATTAACGTAAGAACTTGTATATATGATTTTTAATCCACTACAGAATTGTGAAACACACTGTAACATCCAGAATGGTACCTAGTAGACGAGAACTCTGTAGAATATTCTGTACATTATATCTGGGCCTTAACTCTTAGAATACCGGAGAGGTGAGCGAGCGAAAATTGCTGGGAACACAATAGCGCTCCTTACGCAAGCAGTTTTGTATTTCCTTGTAGTTTTTAGCTTACGAACAGATAGCAGCACAATGCAGGTGATCTAGACTCTTCGGAAACTGTAGTTTCTAAATCTACCACAACTATCACACCAATCACTCTATTTATGGAGATATGACTTTTTCAAAGCGGCCTATATTCTGTACACCGTAAAAGTTTGTGAGTAGGAAAATTGCCTCTGCTGCGCGTAGTGTGTTCCAGAACGACAATTTAGCTGAATATGTTAACAGAGTCTGTGCCGATGATGACTATATTGAGTTTGATGAAGATATAGCTATATCAGGGTCATGTAATAATGATGTTGGTGATGTTATTTCAGAGACAGGAAATGAGTGTAGCGATGACATTCCACAGTGCAATAAACCTCGTGGTATTGTCATTAGTGAAATTGACAGTGATGCTGATTCAGAAAGTGATGGAAATGAAGACAGTGTAGGCTGTGATGCAGGCAGTAATGACAACAATGCCTGTATGCATAATACAGTGTTCAGTGAAGTTTCAGTTGGAAATGACACCCGGTTAGAGCCCTCCCCACTGTATCTGGAAACACCCAGTCCTAAACATGCCCCTCCTGCTGATCCAGAGCCTGTGCATCTATTGTTCTTTATTGTATATATTTTGAATTTAATTGTGAAGGAAACGAACAGGTACGCAAATCGGTTCCTCTCTTCTCTAAAGCCACTGTCGTCCCATTCAACAGCTCGACAATGGAGACCTGTTACTGTCACAGAATTAAAAGCCTTTGTGGTAGTATTATTGGAAATGGGTAGGCCTATTACAAGAAGGCCAACTATACTTTCATACTGGTCGACTAATTCAAGACAGATTTCTTGGTTCGGTAATGTTTTCCTGCAATAGATTTCAGTTAATTCTGAAATTTTTCCACCTTATTGACAATAGTATTATCTTTCCACCTGGCCACCCTAAATATGATCCATGTGCAAGATTGCAGCCAATAGTTGACCATGCCAATAGACTGTTCCGGTTTCACTACACACCTCATCAGCATTTAAGTGTAGATGAATCATTAGTGGGCACGAAATGCCATTCATCCCTGATGCAGTGCCTCCCTGATAAGAAGCATCATAGGTGGGGTATGAAGTTTTGGATGATTTGTGACTCTCTTATCAATTACTGCCTGGGGTTGTATTGTTACAGAGGAGCAAAGAGTGATGTAGACAAAGAGAAAATTAAGAAGTTTGGCTTGGGACATGTAGTAGTTCATACTTTACTGAATATGGGAAACTATGTGAAGAAAGGCTACCATGTTTTTGTATGTTCAGGGTTCAGCCCTAAGGCTGGTTGGATCCTCAACAGCTCTGTCATCAGCTGTCATAGATGGCCTAGGCATAACTGAAGAGGCATACTAGGGAAATGAGGAGTGAGGTAGTTTCCCGTTGCTTTCCTCACTGAGCCAGAAGTTGCTATTACGTATCAATCTGCCAAGCCCACTGAAATGCGTGCGTGAACCAACCCTATGAGCAACATTTTCACACCATTCATAGCAGGGACTGGCTGCTGACAATTTCTTTACCAGCATTCCTTTGGCCAAGTACTTATTTGAAAATGGTACTTACCTAACAGGCACCCTCAGACACAACAGAAAATATATTCCACAGGGGATGAAAGGAAAATTTGGTGAAAGACAAGAGAAGTATTTACAGAGTAATGATGTTCTTGTTGCTGGGTACTGGGAAAAAAATCAGAAAAATCCAGTGCTTATTTTATCTACATCCTGCACAGCACACACAAAAATAACAGTCAAGTGGCATCGAGGACAGCAGGTTGAAGTAAGAAAGCCAGCTGTAGTCCTCGAATATAACAATTCAATGGGGGAAGTTGACTCATCTGACATGATGCTGTACACATACTTTGACGAGCACCTAACACTAAAATATTGGAAGAAGGTGGTATTTTGTATCTTTGAGCGAATGGTGCTGAATTTGTACTTGATTTATAAACAGAATACTTCTAGTAAAGTTATGTCACGGCTCAAGTTCACTTCCTCCATAATAGAATCTATAGAAAAGGAAAAGATCCAGGAGAGAAACCTAATAAGCAATGCCTTACCCAAGCTAAATCCACCTAGGGAAGGTGAACTTTTGATGAAATTAGATGGCAGGTTATTGAAAAGACGCGTTATCTGCAGCAAAAGAAAAAGGGATGGAGGGCCAATAAAAAGATCTCGAACTGCCTGTTCCAAGTGTACGAAGGGTCTTCATGGCATCTGCATAGGGTGTCACAAGTATTAAAAGTGAACCAGCCTGAAATGTGTTATTTGAAATAACATATTTTTTAAATTAGAAACTTTAGTACCTAGTATATTGAAATTTTGTAGATAGTGAACCAAGAGCATGTATCTGCAGACAATAGTATTTTTCAGTGCATAATTTTAATTTTGTTTTGTGTTTCTTTATCTCAGTTTTGACTTTTCAGTTTTCATTTTGATAATTATCAAACTAATAATTTTGTATATGTTATAGCATTAATATAACATAGCATATGAATTTAAAAACATGTAGAACAACTCCTTTTCTAGGATAAGTAGAAATTTTGGAGGCATATCTTCAATAATAAGCAATTTGTAATGATTTTACTGAAACATTGCAATTTCTTAAAAATAAGCCTGGTATTCATCACATACACCACCTATAAGCGACTGGTACTAAAAGGGTTAAGCACTCTAGAGTTTACGAGAAAATGTATCTTTCTAGAAGCCTAAGGATGGTAGAGTAGGAGTTATTGTTTAGTAGAGTTATGGTTTAGCAGGAGTTTCACTGGTGAACACGTGTTGTAGTTAGGCTGGCATGCCAACGTAGGCAGTCGGTAGTCAACTGTTTCAACTGTGTTTTAAGGTTGTAATCTCCATGCACTGTGATAGGCAATTGTTAAAATGGCAGTTTGTTGATGTGTATATTTTGTTTGTGACAGCAATTGATCAGGTTATGTGTATGTTTATATGAAATTAAGGTGAAAGCATTTCCTGTGCATCTTTGTGGATGCAGCACCTGGCGAACGTGACAGGACTCTTAGAATCTATTGGACTCGTAAATGAAGAATGACCAGAGGACTGTGGTGATGATTGAACAGTTAATTTTCTTGATTTAGGCCCAGTCTAAAAATATCAAGGCCTAGTTTGGAAAACTCGAGGGGGACATTGAGGCCCATGGAAAATTCAGGGGGAACATCGAGGCCCTTGATCAAGAAATAAAGAACCAAATCAATTCATTCGAGAAAGAAGCAAAGGAAGCGAGTACCCTGCGTGAAAGTACGACGGCTGTCAAGATACGAGTTAAGCCTGCAAGCAGTGATGGTGGCCCTGGTGTCGTGAACGTGGCAACTCCACGGGACGACAGGATCACTTCCTGGGGAACTTATCGGGCCCAGTTCAAGACCAGATTGACGTCAGAAGAGGGAGCCAAATATCCGATCACTGGACTTTGTGGGCAGATGGAAGTACGATGCAGCCCACAGCCATGTTTGACCTGCTTGGAAGTTGTGGGAGAATTAAGCGGGCGCGGCAATGTCCACCAACAGAGAGCTGACTACTGAGTCCAGCTGCAGGAGAGGACTCAGCGCACCGATAGAATGCCGCAGGTATTCAACACCGAGACCGAACACCCAGACGATGCGACGGTGAATGGCCGTACCAGTATGACACCAAGAGCGAGGCGCTCGACAGCCGCAGTAAGCTCCATGGCACCGTGAACTGTCCAGGGAGGATGTTTGGCGTGGAGCAGAACTATGGGGAGATGCAGACGATCTCCCAGGAGATGGAGGCAATGATAGCAATGACACAGCCAGTGGGACCCCCTCTAGGAGATGGAGAACCAACGGGGTCCGCATGCCGTGCATACCGTGGAGACCACTGCATAGGCTACTTGGAGCCACTGGCAGTGCCAATGCAGTATGAGAGACTTTGTCTCATTAACAAAAATTGATGCCTGCCTGGCCATCAGATGATATAGATGTTGATTCCCATAGGGAAACTGAAATATTTGTCCTGAATGAGTAAATTTATAATATAAATGGTCTGTTATTGGACATTACAAATTTTCCAGCTAACTCATTCCTGGTTGCCAGCATTTCGCCCCAGTGTACTAAGTTGGGCTCTTGCACGGTCTGCACTACCCATGTGTCTTGGTGGGTGTGCTATTTACCAACTGAAGAACCCAACTTACCACACTGGGGCGAAATGCTGGCAAGCAAGAATAAGTTAGCTGGATTATTTATAATGTTCAAGAATGGATCATTTATATTGTTATTACAGATTTACTCATTCGGGACAAATATTCAGGTTCTATGGGAATCAACATCTATATCATAAGTGGTATGTTCCGAGCTGTCAGTGGAAAGATGGCGTGGAATGACATCATTGGACGAATAAGTTTGAGTCATGTCTTTAAAAGTAGGGAAGATCACAATACTGTATAAAGATAAAGTTGGAATTCAAGAGGACAAATTGGGGCAAATATTCGTTTATAGGAAAGGGAGTTAGGGATTGGAAAAACTTACCAAGGGAGATGGTCAATAAATTTCCAATTTCTTTGCAATCATTTAAGAAAAGGCTAGGAAAGCAACAGATAGAGAATCTGCCACCTGGGCGACTACCCTAAATGCAGATCAGTAGTGATTTATTGAAGTCCTGTGGTGATGTGGGTATTTACCTATCACCTTTCTGTACTTCTTTTCTTTCCCTAGCTGAGCATTGAGATCCCCCATTAGAATCTTGACGTGCATGTCTGGAGTTCTGAATATTTCTTCTTCAAGTTGAGACCAGAACTCGTTCACCTTCTGGGGATTCTTTTTGTTGTCGTCATTAATAGGAGCATTGAACACAGTATACAGTTTGTAGCTGCTTTTTACGGTCAGTATAGACAGTCTTGGAGATGGAGATCTGAAATCCACGATGGATTCTACTATTGAGTGGTGAACAAAGAAGGCTGTACCAAGTATTACCATTGTGTTCTTGGATTTCTTAACTTTAATGATAGGTTTTCCCTTTAGTATCCTGAAGTTATCTGCTACTGTGATTTCATTTGATATGTACCTTGTTTCGTGGATGGCTAGTAGTTTTATCTGATATTTTTTAAGTACTTTTATTAGTTCCATCTGTTTACTTGTCTTCAGAAGAGTGTTTACATTGAGTGTTCCAAAGAAGTGTTTCTGTTTCGCTCTCCGCTTGCGAGGTGATGGACCCTCCTACTGATCCAAACATGATGGGTTAGGGCCCCAAGAATCCTATGCCCTAAGACCAACAAGTTGGCCCCGGATTTTACCGGCTGGGGTATTAATTTCCAAATGTTTTGCATCCATCGTGGTAGTTGTGTCCAATAGCACTTATTATTATTATGATTATTGTACCGGGCGGTACACCTCCACGCCGCTAATTTAAAATGTGCGCCAATTGAAACTCCTCTGCTGGAGGAAGTCTGAACTTTATTGATGGTATTAATTTTCAAGTTTCTCAGAAGATGTCACTACCTGGAAATTTTAGAGTTTTTGAACTGTGTCATTTTCGACGTATTTTTGTTTTGCTTGTAGTAAGAAGTGTGAACTTTCTCTTCTAGAGGACACTACTGAAGATCAACAATAGTGCACCCTAGTGCGGAGTGAAAGAACTGTTTTTTTTTTTTTGGAGAAATTTTTATTTCAAAAGTTTGTTTCTTGTTAAATTTCTTTCTGTTACTGTTTAAGTTGGCTGTATACCCCTCTCCTTCCCCTTGTTTTGTACTTAACCAATCCCGAATTTCTTTTATTAATTGCTGACCAATCCGAGGTATCTTCCCCCAACTTGAATATGTTGCTGTATCCTACCCAATAAAGAGTTTGTGGGAGGGTGTTTTCATTCCCCTAACGCCTCGAACCTTCCGCGAGAGGATATAAATTGCTGATTTTAGGGTCTCCGGGTCACTTCTGTTCCATCTTTCAGTGTGTAAAGTACATAGCAGGGGGCGGGAAGCGCCTCTTTCTTCGGCGACAGTCAACAACCAGGTAATGGCCGATTAATTACTTTTTTTTCTTGCTTGCTCAGCAGTTTAACTCTCGGGGCGGGTCCGAAGTTTTTCCATTATGTAACCTTCCCTAAAATGTAAAGGAACTTGTATCTATTCCATCTTTTAAACGGCATATCGGGATAGAGAGTGCTTAACCCTCTCGAGTTCCCAATCATATTGTTTTGAGGTGAACTTATTTTTCTCAACCTATTCTTAGTTAACGTATAATGAATTGTTCTTTTCTAAAGTCACCTCTGTAGTATGGGATTAGCCCTTGCATTAGTGGCCTAGAGCCAGATTAGGTTTTTAAAAACAAAGTGTATTAGGAGTGCAGTTCGCCTCCTCTCAAATTGTTATTTTGGAGGTCATGTAATTACCCCTTTTCATTTAATAGACCTCAGTAGGTTGGGTAGTTTACCCCTGTGTTTATGTCCAGTGAGGACAACTTGAAGGTGGAGTTTGGTGTGGCCTTTGAGAGGCTTAAAGTTGAGAGCGAGTGCCTCTTTTTCAAAAATTGAGTGTTGTATGCCTCGTGCAGGCTTTTCAGTGTAATTTGGAGCACATGCTCCTGAACATGAATGGGGTTTTCTGCCCCTCTGGTAAAACTTATTTTGAAGTAAGGTTGGGCTGATTGCCCACGAATTGTGAAGCAAGGGCGCTGAGCCCAAATCTAGTAAATATTGTACCTACATTGTTGACTTGCTACTCTGTACCTGCAATGTTTGTTATTTCTTCATTTTAAAAAGAAAATATAACCTTGTTAAATTTTACATTAACTTTGATTCCGTAGTTTGGGACCCGTTCACGCCCGCACCTTCTTTCACCTCTACCTACCGCTAAAACACGGTAACAATTATTATTATTATTATTATTATTATTATTATTATTATTATTATTATTATTATTATTATTATTATTATTATTATCAGATTAATGAGCAATGCAAAAGGTCCAAAATCCAGCAAGAGACGACTTTTGATGTCAATAGTTCAATCAATAGTTCTGTATGGTTCAGAAATTTGGGCGGAGTCTTTAAAGTATGAAAAATACTGGCAAAGTATAGCTGCAGTACCGCAGAAATCAACTTTAAGAATTGCAAGTGCATATCGTACGGTATCCGAACCTGCGGTCCTTGCGGTAGCAGCTGTATCACCGATTGACTTACGTGTCTTAGAGAGACAGGAAGCCTGGCGTACTCAAGGAGATTTAGGAAAGAAATGCGCCAAAAAGCTGGCTTATGGCAAAGAAATGGAACAATGCCAGCATAGAAATGAACTTAGCAGCTGATACCATGTTTAGCGAATTGGGTAGCACAGTCACATGGTGAAATTAATTAATACCTTACACAGCTCTTGACAGGCCATGGATACTTTAGAAAATTTCTGCATAGAATAGGCAGAGCGAGTGGTCCATTGTGTATTTATTGTAATGATGCTGACGATGTACTTTGCACCTTGCTCATTGCACATTGCTCTACCAATTGAGGTAGAGGGAGGTTGTGGGTTCGGATCCCACTGGTGTCCGGCTGGCCATTTTTGTTCTGTACTTAACATCCCTTCAACACGTACTACATGTACGTAACACGACCTAATACGTTGAAAGTCTGTTTCTGTTACAATGCGGTCGTGAAAATTCAATATTCATTGACATGCCCCACAACGGGCGACTTCAACGCACTCTACAGTGTGCTAGCAGCAGTGCCAGACCTGTAGCTCAGATCCTTTCAAACAGAACAAAGATGGCCTAGGCCACCATACCTCAATTCGTAGAACAACCGACGCGAAATCGGGAGGTTGTGGGTTCGGATCCCACTGGTGTCTGGCTGGCCATTTTTGTTCTGTACTCAACATCTCTTCAACACGTACCACATGTACGTAACATGACCTAATACGTTGAAAGTCTGTTTCTATTACAATGCGGTCGTGAAAATTCAATATTCATTGACATGCCCCACAACGGGCGACTTAAACACACTCTACAGTGTGCTAGCAGCAGTGCCAGACCTGTAGCTCAGATCCTTTCAAACAGAACAAAGATGGCCTAGGCCACCATACCTCAATTGGTAGAGCAACCGACGCGAAATCGGGAGGTTGTGGGTTCGGATCCCACTGGTGTCTGGCTGGCCATTTTTGTTCTGTACTTAACATCTTTTCAACACGTACTACATGTACGTAACACGACCTAATATGTTGAAAGTCTGTTTCGATTACAATGGGGTCGTGAAAATTCAATATTCATCTTACTTGATCTTTTGTGTGTGCCTATTGTTCTTCAGTCATGCACTGACCTCTTCTATGCAGATATGTAGTTGGACTGATTTAATTTACTCCTTACTCGGTTGTTCTATAGTATTCTTCTTTCTTTTTACAGGTTGTACACAGAGTCAGATTTTGAGAAGTTGGCTCCTGCCACTCCACCAGAAATGCAGCGCACAGAACTTTCAATGGCTGTACTGCAGTTGAAAGCCTTGGGTATTGACAATGTTCTCAGATTTAACTTTCCATCTCCACCTCCAGCAAAGAACTTGCTCTCTGCACTTGAATTACTTTTTGCTCTGGATGCATTGGATAAGGAAGGGCAACTGACAAAACCTGTTGGAGTGACTATAGCTGAGTTTCCTATGAGCCCCCTCTTCTCTAAAGCACTTGTTATGTCTCGTAAGTAAATAAGTTGTATGGCTGATAATGTTTTGAGAAAGAATGGTTCCGGTTTCCTTTTTGTTTAGTTTTAATTCAGTATTGTTGATTTTACAAGGATTGTTCCAAAACTAATTCCACACATTTGTTAAACAAAGTAATTTCTTATCCTAAACCTTTATTACTTTTACAGTATATTGTCATGCCATTTAGGTTCACAAAACTCAGTCCGTGTGATGCTTTGGATCAATCAAAGTTGAGGAAACTTTGCAAAAAGACAGACCCCGCATAAATGGAAAAATGTAAAATGGTGACCCATCCCAGGTTATTTTTGATATTTTGACATTAGATGAAATAGGCTAATATTTATTTTATATTTACAACCATTTACAAAGTTTTAGGACAAATGTAAAATTAAAAAATTAAAATATCTTACGAACTAAACAAAGGTGAGCTTTCCACCAAATAGCATTGGCCTTCATTGGGGCATGTGAAGGTCTGCTTCTGAGAGTGAGCATAGAAATTCTTCAAAGAACGTGAATGTTACAACCATATTATCCATGGTCCCCTACTAACTGGACTCAGGGATCGTCACACTGTGCTGTGGTGGTTGGGAAGGAAGTTACCAATTCACCGTCATATGTCGACAGTTTCTGGAGTGCATCACGCTTTGCCATGGTGGTTTTATGCATGTATTTCTGGAGGACAGGTATCCATATATTTGATAACTTGAAGCTGCTGTCCCTGTTGAAGTTATTTGAGTTCACCTCTATCTCTATGGCTTCCCTCACAAATCGAGCACAGAAATATTATACTATGACCCTCGCCTTGTCAAAGAGGATTTGATGGTTTGTACTGTAAAAATGTCCTATTGCGGCAGACTGGCTTGTAGCATTTTCTGTGGAAGGTGAAAGAGTGACATTCTTGACTGACGTGATGTGTTCTTTCACCCTGGTGCTAACAAGCCTTCTTTTTTTCATGCCAATACATGAGCGACCACAACCACATGGAATTCTATAGATGCCTTATGTTTCAAGAGGTGGATTTTCTTTGACTGGTCAAAGCAGGGATTTGAACTTCCGGTGAAATTTAAGTGGCTGTAATCCAGTTATCATATTTATTTTATTACAATGAGCTATGAAAACCTACGGTCTTTAAAACATTGTCTCTTCACATCTTCATTAAAATTTCACGACTATGTGATAAATTTCCATGCGGGGGTGTATACCATATGAGCGGGTGGATTTCTGCTTCCCCCTCTCCTCCACCTCCAGATAAACCTCTCCTACTATCACCTTCCACAGAATCATTCCGTAAGATATCATATTCACTATCCCCTCGTACTAGGCTCATCATCGTTGCCTAAAACATCTAAAATATCATCTTCCGTCAACTTTTGTTTACTAGTGGTTGCAGCCATCTTGTGCGACTAGAAACAGTTGTTAAATAGTAAGGCAACAGACGAGATTAAAGAATACAGTTTTTTTTTTTTTTTGCTTTACATTGCACCGACACAGATAGGTCTTACAGCGACGATGGGACAGGAAGGGGCTACGACTGGGAAGGAAGCGGCCGTGGCCTTAATTAGGGTACAGCCCCAGCATTTGCCTGGTGCGAAAATGGACCACCATGGAAAACCATTTTCAGGGCTGCCGACAGTGGGGTTCGAACCCACTATCTCCCAAAGGGTACAGTTCTCATGATGTACGTAGCTGGCTGTGTTCTTCTCTGAGCATTGTCAGATGCTGCTTTCTCATGTTGAAGAAGAGAACTGGACTAGAGTTCATTATTTTAACTACATATAATGGTTTGATTTATTTGGGTCTGTATTGACTTTTCAAACTAATCGATTAGTGATAAACCGAGCTCGATAGCTGCAGTCGCTTAAGTGCGGCCAGTATCCAGTATTCGGGAGCTAGTGGGTTCGAACCCCACTATCGGCAGCCCTGAAAATGGTTTTCCGTGGTTTCCCATTTTCACACCAGGCAAATGCTGGGGCTGTACCTTGATTAAGGCCACGGCCGCTTCCCACTCCTAGCCCTTTCCTGTCCCATGGTCGCCATAAGACCTATCTGTGTCGGTGCAACGTAAAGCAACTAGCAAAAAAAAGGATCAGTGATAACTTAAAACTTATAGTCCACCTGGACAATACTTACTACATTCTTTTATTGGCTAAATGCTGTACATGTTTCGAGAACCCATGTTCTCTTCTTCAGTGGCTGTATAATCTACCAAGCATTCCCTGGACTTGTTAACATCACCATTTTATCTTACCTTACAAATAAATTACAAATTTTTTTTCATCCTAAATAAAATATTATAAACTAAGTCTAAGAAATAAAATTGTTATATGTCAGCTTAAATAAAAAGGATTGGAAGTTATTATATGGCCTAGTGTTCCAATTTTCAGTCTCAATAAGTAGATAATTGATAAATTTGTTATTTTATTGAATTGTTTGATAAATTGAATTGAGATTGAAAATTAGAATATCCTGAGTCAGGTTGGTGGTGCATTTTAATCTTGCAGATTTTATAGAGATAGACATGCACCACTAGAGAGTTTACAAAATGTCAGAGTTCTTGATTCGTGCCTTTCTAAAATCGGTTCATCATGGCCTCTGTTGAATGAAATTTCTTCTCTTTTTTGTAGTAATCTTAGCCAACAAAATGTAGCTGTCAGGTCAAATTTTAGTCGTAAATCTTCAATTAGGAATGTCTCCACAAGAAAAAAAAGGATGGTTAGATATTTTTATTTTGTTGGCAGTGTTGATACACATGAAATAACATGTTTGAGGAAGGAAGTTGTTGATAGTAAAGTGTACTGCATCCTTCTGAAAAGCAAACATGCACCTGAGGCAGGAAAACCATAAATTATTTGATATTTATTTTCGAGTTCATCCCAGAACTTTCTTATAAACTCACATGATCGGATTCACCCAGCAAAATTGCATTATTATAATTAGATATGGATGGTGTAAAATGGTGTTAACTATGGACATGAATATGAAGACTAGTATTTAAGATGTTCATATCCAAACCAACCAAACCAAACCCCATGGCACTACAGCCCTTGAAGGTCCTTGGCCTACCAAGCGACCGCTGCTCAGCCTGAAGGCCTGCAGATCACGAGGTGTCATGTAGTCAGCACAACGAAACCTCTTGGCTGTTATTCTTGGCTTTCTAGACTGGGGCCACTATCTCACCGTCAGATAGCTCCTCAATTCTAATCACATAGGCTGAGTGGACCTCGATCCAGCCCTCAGGTCTAGGTAAAAATCCCTGCCCTGGTCGGGAATCGAACCTGGGGCCTCTGGGTAAGAGACAGGCATGCTACCCCTACACCATGGGCTGGCTAAGATGTTCATATAAGAGTAAAAATATCATAATGTAACAGTTCTGCAATTGAGGTAGTTTTCGGCAAAAGAAGTTATTTGAATGATGATTTTCCTTCACGAATGCGGCACATGTGAGAAACATCTGCTGACAGTGGCAATTGCGGACATTATCCCTAAACTTGTTTTACATTATATGAAGTCTATTCCAATAAATTCACTGTGATATTTGAAAACAGCCTTGTCAATACTTAAAGTTACTTATATAATAATTATTTATTATCACACAACACACTGTACTATACATGTTTCGAGGACCTTATTGTCTTCTTCCTCAACAGTTTACTCAACCTACCAAATATCTCTTGGACCTATTTAATTATTATTAAACACCAATCACATTCTTAGCAAGTCATCTTATAACGTGTTCAACATATTTAATTCTAAATATCTCTTAATTGATATATAATGTGTGTCATAAATAATCTCAAAACTGCACTATTATATTTACAATCTTATTAAAATGTCAGCCTTGTATATGACCTACAAATAATCAGTTTATTAAAATCAGTATCTCTTAAAATTTATTAAACTGGGCGAGTTGGCCGTGTGGTGCGGCACAGAACCATTAAAAAAAAGTATTGAAATCTTCAACCCAGAATTTACGTCTGCTAAATGTTGCGGCTACTTCCGTATATAACCTTCTCTCCTTGAACACTCCCTAGAGTGGTAGCTTCTCACTCCACAATAAATTAATATTCTGTTGTACAGACATAAACATAGTTGTCCTTGACCTTAGCTTGGGACAACATGCTAGACAGTTGAACATCGATATTTTACTTCTCCATTTACATATTGACAAATGGTTGTTTTGACACCCAAATCGGAAACTCGTGTCAGTTGTTCCTTTTGAAAGTTTGTACATCCACGTTGCCCTTGATTTCCATTGGTTATCTCATGATTCAAAACAAATATGAAGTGTTGATTTTATTTTGTAACAAGACAGTTGAGAAAGGAACTGAAATCTTCTAAGACCACAGAAGTCTACCTAGAGGCTATCTGATCATCTGACAGCTGACTTCGAGAATGATAGGCAAAAACATAATATTTTATTTGTATGCTGACTTGTAAGAGCTCAAGCTCATTTAGTGCGGAAGACATCTAGTGAAGGAACTGATGAACTAGGGGAGAGATCATACATTCTCTTCTACTTGCTATGTTATCATGATATTCTTAAAATGTTGGAAACATTGAATTATTATCTGTTTTTTATGTAAATTTGATCTTGATTTCAAATGCATCATCATCATCATCATCATCATCATCATCATCATCATGACTTTTGAATCTGAAATTATGAAAGATGCCTGATATGTTGCTGTTATGTGAAATAAATGTTTTCAGTTTTATTTCTCTCTTTCAGCAACTCTAAAATCAGTTCTTAAATAAAATGTAAGCCTGCCTTTGAAATCAAAACTGTGTGAATGTTCTCCTATATTCAGTCAGTACCAGGTGAGTTGGCCGTGCAGTTAGGGCCACACAGCTGTGAGCTTGCATCCGGGAGATAGTGGGTTCAAACCCCACTGTCGGCAGCCCCAAAGATGATTTTCTGTGGTTTCCTGTTTTCACACCAGGCAAATGCCGGGGCTGAACCTTAATTAAGGCCATGGCCACTTCCTTCCTACTCCTAGACCTTTCCTATTCCATCGTTGCCATAAGACCTATCTGTGTTGGTGCAACGTAAAGGTGATTGTAAATTCAATCAGTGTTCATGATTATGATTTTTGTTAACAGCTGAGTTTGGCTGCTCAGAAGAGATAATAACCATCCTTGCTATGCTTCAAGTTCAGAACATATTTGTGAGTCCTGCTGGTGGTCAGAAGGCTATTCAAGCACGAGTGGCCAAACGCAAATTTGAAGTTGCTGAAGGTGATCTGCTAACACTGCTCAATGTTTATAATGCTTATGTGAAGCATCGTGGAGATCCTAACTGGTGCCATGAACACTTTCTCAATCACAAAGGCTTGAAAAGAGCTTCAGAAATTCGTCAGCGGATGGTCAGTTTGCTCAAGAAATTTAAATTAGCATTCGTTTCTGCTAAACGTAAGTACTTTACCAAGGAAAGCTAATAGAATTTGACTTAATAGTTATATGTAAAACTCTGTTTCATATGCACTGAACCTTCTTTTTGTAATTTGATTGTCAGAATATTTAGAAAAGCAACTTTTGTAGAATTTAAGTTCAGAGATAGCTGGGTTGTGCACTTGACTATTTATTATATGAGTAGTGTACAGTGGCATGGTAATATTAACCACTTACGCGGGGAGCTCGGTACAACCAGCTCACTCCCAGGTGGGGAGCGATTTCCCTGATTGAAGAAAATATTGAATTACTTGATTAAGAACAATCTTAGACTAAAATGAACTATTGAAGGGCCCTAAAAAAAAATATTTACTTGAATGTAATGTATTTAATTGTTGGAAAATTCTATTATTTTAATTTTTCAATACTTTGTCCAAAAACGTACTAAGTGCTTTCACACTGTGATATCGAGCTTCCTTCTTCCATTAGCAAAGCTCTGGTTTTCGTTTATACAGTAACTTTTACCTGAATATTTTAGACAGTTTACTATCAATCTCTGCCTGGAAATAAATGTTTCTGTATATGTAAATTGTAGATTTACAACGTTTACATGTTCTTAAAAGATTTACAATGGAATCAATTATAATCCTCACGAAATTTTCTGTTATGCTGGTTAGCGCTTTCGAGGGATCAAGTTTATATAGCCTACCTACAATTCATAAGTGACACACACCGACTATATTACACTACAATACAGGTAATATTTACAGTATTTACAGTCTTCACTGTGTTATGTCTTTTACAGCTGTTCATTATGTTACACACAAAAGCAGATCATGTTACATAACCTGTCTCAGCTTCGCATAATTTATATGATTCCATTCCGAAACGCGATCGTTTTCTTGGTATGTGAACTTTCCACCCTAGCCGCCCTTTCCATAGCAAGAGGTTCTCATCAATTGACACTTTGCCATCAGGGGTATAAGCCTCCAAAAATTTTGCTAACAGGTGGTCAAATACTGGATTTATCTTGTATATTTTGGGAGGAAGATGTCCATTAT
The DNA here is from genome assembly GCF_040414725.1 of Anabrus simplex. Lineage (NCBI taxonomy): Eukaryota > Metazoa > Arthropoda > Insecta > Orthoptera > Tettigoniidae > Anabrus > Anabrus simplex. The sequence continues at coordinate 50,269,831 of NC_090271.1, forward strand.
TTACCTCATTGTCAGAGATATGTAAAAAGCTGTGGAGGAAAATCTCATAATAATAATAATAATAATAATAATAATAATAATAATAATAATAATAATAATAATAATAATAATAATGTTATTGGCTTCACGTCTTACTAACTATTTTTATGGTTTTCGGGGACGCTGAGGTGCCAGAATTTAGTCCCGCAGGAGTTCTTTTGCATGCCAGTAAATCTACTGACATGAGGCTGACGTATTTTAGCACCTTCAGATACCGCCAGTCTGAGCCAGAATCGAATCTGCCAAGTTGGGGTCAGAAGGCCAGTCAACGCCTCAACCATCTAGGCCATTCAGTCCGGTGATTAAAAAATCTCTTCTGTCTCATCACCTCAAAAAAAAAAAAAAAAAAAAAAGCGTAGTGAACAAGCCATTGCGAGAAATAGTGTCCTAATTTAGGTTTCTGTACAATCCCCTGTAGCAACGGTATAGCCATAAGAAGCTTTATTTCGTCCTTATTTGTTCAGACACGGTCTTGATTTTGACCCCTTCGTTTCATCTTACTAAACTGGGTTTTATGTGCGATTTCCTGCTCGGCATCTTTTGTCTGTTCAGTTATGTTCTGGCATATCTCGTCATAACAAAGTAATTAAAATATTTTGCTCAGTTTTGTTTTCCCTAAAAACTCTCCCTTTACATCACAATGGAATTTTGGATCAAAGTGGGACTTTCTTTGTCGATTTTCAGTATAAGTTGACGAAGAACTTGCAATAGTTGGATTGTAATCGGTATTATTGTCACAACTGTCACTGTCATGATCGCTACTTGAAGAATCGAACACGTGTTGTCTCTTTTGCGACTGCTGAACATTTGCATCAGCTACGCCCAAACCCTGTATATTCGAGCCTGCAGTACTTATTCCAAAGTTGTCACGAATTACCTAGATCTTCCTCTAACGGTGGGGGCCGGTAGTTCGTTATAGATATTTTAGCGGAAAAAATGTAAGAAAAGGATCGAATAAAACCCTGGTCTCTGCAGTTTCGACGGAAATCATGAAATAAGCCTGTATTACGGATGCGTACGATTATAAATGTTGTATAACTTGCGGTAAACATACACTCCAGTCGTGAAGGAAGAACTCAAGACTGGGGATAATAAATCAGGTCACAGTTCTAAAATGTCATCAGAGAGTGTGTTATAATCTCTAGAAATCCCTTCTACAGTAATATTATTACATCCACAGGACGATTAGGCGATGAGCTAAAGCTTCAGCGCGAAGGTATTAGGCCTTAGGTCGTTCTTGCCCAGACGTAACCTGTATTCTTTATGGTGCAACTCATGGATGACACATTGGTATTGGGAGAATATAGTCGAAAAAATTCACATCAGAGGGCAGAGTCATCCAGAATACGCTGTTGAAAGGAAATAAACCTCGGCAGGCAATCGAGGAAAAAAAAAAATTGAATTGGCGGATATATCCACGTTCCCCTCTGAGCAAGCGACTTGTAGCCGCGGATCTCGCCACATCGCCCACCGAACGGGTTAATGGGACTGAAAAAGGGAATGTCATATTTCTCTGATACTATTAGTTGTATTGAAAAATTGTACAAAACAAAAGGTGTGCAAATTATATATATTTTAATCCTTTATGTTTTTCCCAAGAATGTCTGTTCCCCTCCATTTTATAAAGTATGTTGTAGTTTGAGAACACTGGTCTCTATGTGAGTGATAAGTACGAAGTGATCACATAATATGTTTCAACATTAATAGTGAATGGCCTTTTATTTTGTAATGAATGTTGTTCTTTTGTTAAAGGAGACACCACTTCCATCTGCCGTTGCCTAACTTCAGGTCTCTTTCCAAATGCTGCTTATTTACACTATTCAGGAGTATATAAAACAGTAAGAGGTGATCAGGACTTGTATATTCATCCCACCTCAGTACTTTATAACCTGGAGCAACCACCATGGTAAGATTCATTATACATTTTAGATACTGTAATGTGAATATTTTCTGAAGCTGAAAACTGGACACTTACCAGTACTTACTGAGAGATTTTAAACCTCAGCCGCCCCTAATTGTACAACATTATGTACATTTAATTTTTATTTTAAAATAATGATGGTTCATGTTTGTGGGTTACTGTAGTCACGTCCTAGTTCGTGAACCATGGGCAACGGCTGAGTGGCCTAGTAAGTGATCCTGGGAGTCGGGATACCAGTTGCTATGGAATGGGAGTGGGCATCTCGGACATATTCTGAGTCGTGGCCCTCCTTGTGCTCAGGCGGCTAGGACTATACAATTCACCGGTGGTCCATAACCCGTTAGAGGAGAGATCCTCACTTGGACTATATGCAAGTAGGGCAGCATCCTGCTTCATGAATTTACCGAGCTCAGAACACTTTAAGCAAGGACATATGGGAGTAATGGAGTCCCACTCCCATTTGACAGGCGAGGGACTCCTTGGAAACAACTTGGCGAACGAAATGGAATTCGATGGGGAGCTATCAATATTAATGGGGCTTATGGAAGAAAGAAGGTAGAACTGGCTGAGTCAGCAAAGAGGATGCATCTGGATGTGCTAGGAGTAAGTGATATTCGGGTAAGGGGAGATAATGAGGAAGAGGTGGGAGATTATAAAGTGTACTTGACGGGTGTTAGAAAGGGAAGGGCAGAGTCTGGGGTAGGGCTCTTTATCAGGAATACCATTGCACGCAACATAGTTTCTGTTAGGCACGTAAATGAGCGAATGATGTGGGTAGATTTGTCAGTGGGAGGAATTAGGACAAGAATTGTGTCCATGTATTCACCATGTGAGGGTGCAGATGAGGATGAAGTTGACAAGTTTTATGAAGCATTGAGTGACATCATGGTCAGGGTCAACAGCAAGGACAGAATAGTGCTAATGGACGATTTCAATGCGAGAGTTGGGAATAGAACTGAAGGATACGAAAGGGTGATTGGTAAATGTGGGGAAGATATGGAAGCTAATGGGAATGGGAAGCGTTTGCTGGACTTCTGTGCTAGTATGGGTTTAGCTGTTACGAATACATTCTTCAAGCATAAGGCTATTCACTGCTACACATGGGAGGCTAAGGGTACCAGATCCATAATAGACTATATCTTAACAGACTTTGAATTCAGGAAATCTGTTAGGAATGTACGAGTTTTTCGCGGTTTTTTCGATGATACAGACCTCTATCTGCTCTGTAGTGAACTAAGTATCTCTAGGCCTAGGGTAGAGAAAGTGAAATCTGTCTGCAAACGAATAAGGGTAGAAAGTCTCCAGGACGAGGAAATTAGACAGAAATACATGGATATGATTAGTGAGAAGTTTCGAACAGTAGAGAGTAAGCAGGTTGAGGATATAGAAAGTGAATGGGTGGCATACAGGGATGCTGTAGTAGAAACAGCAAGGCAATGCCTGGGAACAACTGTGTGTAAAGATGGGAAAAGGCGAACATCTTGGTGGAATGATGAAGTGAGAGCAGCCTGTAAATGTAAAAAGAAGGCTTATCAGAAATGGCTCCAAACAAGAAACAGAGCGAAACAAATAGTTGTTGAATCCAAAAAGAAGTCATGGGAAGATTTTGGTAATAACCTGGAAAGGCTAGGTCAAGCAGCAGGGAAACCTTTCTGGACAGTAATAAAGAATCTTAGGAAGGGAGGGAAAAAGGAAATGAACAATGTTTTGAGTAATTTAGGTGAACTCATAATAGATCCCAGGGAATCACTGGAGAGGTGGAGGGAATATTTTGAACATCTTCTCAATGCAAAAGGGAATCATTCTGGTGGTGTTGCAAACAGCCAAGCTCATGGGGAGGAGGAAAAGGATGTTGGTGAAATTATGCTTGAGGAAGTGGAAAGGATAGTAAATAACCTCCTTTGCCACAAAGCAGCAGGAATAGATGAAATTAGACCTGAAATTAGTGAAGTACAGTGGGAAGGCAGGGATGAAATGGCTTCATAGAGTAGTAAAATTAGCGTGGAGTGTTGGTAAGGTACCTTCAGATTGGACAAAAGCAGTAATTGCACCTATCTATAAGCAAGGGAACAGGAAGGATTGCAACAACTATTGAGGTATCTCATTGATTAGTATACCTGGCAAAGTATTCACTGACATCCTGGAAGGGAGGGTGCGATCAGTCGTTGAGAGGAAGTTGGATGAAAACCAGTGTGGTTTCAGACCACAGAGGGGCTGTCAGGATCAGATTTTCAGTATGTGCCAGGTAATTGAAAAATGCTACGAGAGGAATAGGCAGTCGTGTTTATGTTTCGTAGACCTAGAGAAAGCATATGACAGGGTACCGAGGGAAAAGATGTTCGCCATACTGGGGGACTATGGAATTAAAGGTAGATTATTAAAATCAATCGAAGGCATTTATGTTGACAATTGGGCTTCAGTGAGAATTGATGGTAGAATGAGTTCTTGGTTCAGAGTACTTACAGGAGTTAGACAAGGCTGTAATCTTTCACCTTTGCTATTTGTAGTTTACATGGATTATCTGCTGAAAGGTATAAAATGGCAGGGAGGGATTCAGTTAGGTGGAAATGTAGTAAGCAGTTTGGCCTATGCTGACGACTTGGTCTTAATGGCAGACTGTGCCGAAAGCCTGCAGTCTAATATCTTGGAACTTGAAAATAGGTTCAATGAGTATGGTATGAAAATTAGCCTCTTGAAGACAAAATTGATGTCAGTAGGTAAGAAATTCAACAGAATCGAATGTCAGATTGGTGATACAAAGCTAGAACAGGCCGATAATTTCAAGTATTTAGGTTGTGTGTTCTCCCAGGATGGTAATATAGTAAGTGAGATTGAATCAAGGTGTTGTAAAGCTAATGTAGTGAGCTCGCAGTTGCGATCAGCAGTATTCTGTAAGAAGGAAGTCAGCTCCCAGACGAAACTATCTTTACATCAGTCTGTTTTCAGACCAACTTTGCTTTATGGGAGCGAAAGCTGGGTGGACTCAGGATATCTTATTCATAAGTTAGAAGTAACAGACATGAAAGTAGCAAGAACGATTGCTGGTACAAACAGGTGGGAACAATGGCAGGAGGGTACTCGGAATGAGGAGATAAAGGCTAATTTGGGAATGAACTCGATGGATGAAGCTGTACGCATAAACCGACTTCGGTGGTGGGGTCATGTGAGGCGAATGGAGGACTCTGTTATGGAGGGTAAGAGAAGTAGAGGGAGACCAAGACGACAATGGTTAGACTCGGTTTCTAACGATTTAAAGATAAGAGGTATAGAACTAAATGAGGCCACAACACTAGTTGCAAATCGAGGATTGTGGCGACGTTTAGTAAATTCTCCGAGGCTTGCAGACTGAACGCTGAAAGGCATAACAGTCTGTAATGATAATGTATGTATGTATGTATGTATGTATGTATGTATGTAATAATGCAAATAGAATCCCATTGGTCTACTTATTTACTTACTACAGACATAAAGATGAAGTTATTGCAGCATTCAATAAATCACCAGTTGTATGTCTAAAAGGCTGTTTATCTACTTACTATCACAGTGAAACCTCATTAGTGAATTTCTCATTAACACGTTTACCCGCTTAGCACGTCATAAATTTGGACTGTGTTATGCATCATTTGACCAAGCGCCAATTCTCAATTTTCCAGATATCTACACCACCTGGTAGCCGAGGCTTCAAACTACATGAAGAAAACTTATTCGTACTCTCCAACATCGTTTATATCGAAAATAAATCGATTAGGACCATGCGCCAATCTAAATATCGCCTGAAGATATTTTTGCATGAACTGACCAAAGACACTGTCATGCAGTTGAATTTTGCATCACCTGACTAAACGACATTTGGCGGTCGCTTGGTCATGTTATGCGTATTGCCCTTTCCCGCCTTTTTATTCCTGTGACAACAGTGTAGTTTCTCCGTGATTGTCTACCGTCTTCATATCAACAAAATTATTTAGTGAGTGCCTATTAACACTATTCACATCTGTTTTGGCATGGATCACTTTAGGTCTTCCTCAAGAGCTCAACGAATCGTTGAGTTAGCAAGGAAGGAAATCTACTTGCAAACATTGTTACAGGTTAGTTGTTCAACCTATATCACAGTACCACTAGCATACATGACAAATGCATTTTACTTATGGATTGTTTTTCAAATAGATTCACCATTCTATATTCTCTTCTCATTACGCAGGAAGATGAGCCGGATTTTCATCCACAGACACCAGCTATTGCGACACCCGTTCACGAATCCCCTAAAGATGTAATTTTTTCCAGCAGTCTGATAGACCTGAGTCCAATGAAATGCTGTCATGCTACCCAAAGTACTGTTCTGAGGTGTAATACAGCCACGACTAGCAATCATCAGAATGATTATTCAGATTTAGATCTGAGATGATCTAGTGATTCAAACTTTGTTGAGGGCAGAATGGATGCAACAACATTGTTGAACATAAGTACGATTTAGTTAATGGAAAAGAAACACCATCATATCCTATAGCATTGCCAGACAGATACTGTAGGTCAGAATCGGGTAAGGTTTTTCTAGAAAGAAATACATTCTTACTCCACAATATAATATTTCTGTTTTACAGGAAAATTCACAGTCTGACAATCAGCAGCAGTCCGTTCCTGTATTACTGGACGAACATCACTTCTCTCATTCCCATACAGACGTTTGTTCCGGTGATAGTAATGCTACTAATGAACGTGTTGTTTTAGGCTCCAGCATCTCTAATTATGCAGCTAGCCAGACCCATTGTTCAACTCCTCAGACGATGAATGAAGCATCTCAGATATTGGAAGCTCAAAACAATGATTCTCTGGGAGAAGGGAGACCAAGAAAAGGTCAGAGAAGAAAATATATCCGTTTCAGAATCGAAGAATTAGGAAGATGAAATTTGTTCAAAATGAAACCTATATCACACAGCAGGGAAATCTTAAAGAACCCAAAGAATTCAGAGAATATATTTGTTCATGTAAATGTCTGAACAAGATAGGAATTGATGCATTGAAAGAAGAGTTTAAAAACTTCTATAGAACTACATCACACAATGCACAAACAGCTCTTATTTGTGCCATGGTAACAACAAAAGATGTCAAAAGGAAAAGAGTGAAGGACTCCAACAAAAGAACAGCCACAAGAACTTACACCATCCGCGGTGTCAAAGTATGCAAAAGTTTCTTCCTGCAAACATTTAGGATCTCCAGTGGAAAGGTTCATCTGGCAATTAAGAAGATACAATCACCAAGGGGCGTTGTAGATCATCGTGGATTGGCTGGTGGAAGGAATAAACTCCCTGAAAATAAACTGAATGAAGTCATAGACCACATAAAGGAGTTTCCACGTTACAAATCTCACTATAGGAGAAGCGAGACACAAGCAGAATTTCTTGCCCCTGAAATAACGGTCAATGTCATGTATGATATGTGCAAGGACGAGGTTCCAAATCCTGTATCAAAAGCAAGTTATAAGAAGATATTCCTCACGAAGTTCAACATCAAAAGGAAAAAGACACATGTAAGGTTAGTGACATCTTGGAAGTTCAGATCCAAAACACAACTGGATACGAAGCCGAGAATTTAAAAACCAAAAAGGAAAATCATCTTGAACAAGCCAAACGTTAATCCTCAGAAGGCACGACCAAATGTTATCCTATAAGGATCCGCAAAAACCAATGGTAGTGTCCTAATGACAGCTACAAGGGAAGATAAGGAATGAGGTAATTCACCGTTGCTTTCCTCACTGGGCCAGAAAGTGTTATCGTAGCATGACTGGCCCGATGTCACAGAGTAGGAAGCGTATGTTTCCTATTTTAGTTGCCTGAAGTAGGCTCTCAAATGTGAAAAAAATTGTTTTAAAAATATACTCGTATTTTAGACAGCTTTAATTTTACGTGTATTGATAGACATTTATCAATTAAAACACCACTTGCATTTCCCTAAATTGATAACTCTTTAGGGGGAAATATAAAACAAATTTCACTCGCCTCTTTGCTACAAACCTCACAGAATATAATTATACCTTCCGATGTGATGTGGAGAAACTCATGTAAACTTTTAATTAAAAATGACTTTGAAGATGACATTATCTTCTTTTCAGCAGGTCAGTGGACACTCGCGACACAGCCTAGGGGCGATTCTTAAGGACTTCGGGGGAATATGGTTTACAGCTTTCCGATTTTAAGACTTCGTTTGAAAAGTGTTTTAAGAATATACTGTTCAAGATGGTGAGAAAGAGTCGTCAAATATTTTTGTTAGTCGGAATAAAATTAAAAGCATTTTAATCGATTTTAGGGATAAATACAAAGACAACTGAGTACATGGAATGCGGTCCGCAGACAAATGGATATGAGATCATCGGTCATATCGAAGGCAAAACAAAATGGCACCCTGGAAGTTCTTTGCTTTGCCTTAGAGAAAACCTTGCCATTGCCTAGAATTCCTACAAATGCAGTCTTTTATAAAAGGCAGTTATGGCTTTATAACTTAGGAATACGCAGCGGTAAGGATGAATGAGGACACTGCTATGTTTGGTTAGAGGGTGAGGCAGGCCGAGGGTCACAGGAGGTATCCTCATGGCTGATGAAATATTTAATGAAACAGCTACCAGCTGTTGAAGAAATCATCTTGTGGTCAGATTCCTGTGGAGGACAGAACCGAAACATAAAAATGGTTTTGATGTTAAAAGCTATCTTAGAACAGCATCCCACAGTGAAAAAAAATCACTCAACGTTTCCTTGCTCCAGGACAAAGCTTTCTTCCCAATGACAGTGATTTCGGGGACATAAAGTGTACACTGAAACATCAGCAAAGGTTGTATACAGCAGAGGACTACATCAATGTGATGTAATTGTGTAGGAAGAGGAATCCCTTAGTTGTTCACAGAATGAAGTCTGAGGTTTTTAAAATTAAAGATTTACTTGAGAAACAAATCGTGAATCGGAAGACAAATAATTTGAGAGAGAAGATAAACTGGCTGAAAGTAAAAGAGATAGAGCTACATAAAGACAAGCAATTTAGCATCTTCCCCAAGCAGGAATATAAAGGACAGCCAGTTGAAATAAACATTCAGAAGAAGAAAGCTGTTGGTCGTCCTTCACAAAATGGCATGACCCACTATTATAACAATGTGTTAACACCTCTGTGGCCGAATGGAAAACCCATTTCAGAAGCGAAGCTCAGCGGCATACGCTCTTTGATGTCACTTATTCCAAAAGATGCCACTGATTTTTATCATAAACTCTGCAGTCATCCAGGTATGGAAGACGATATTGATGGATTCGATTGCCAGCAACTTGATTTCATTGTTGAAGATGGAACTTAGATGAAGCTGATGATACTTCCCATTCCTGTGTCAGATTGAACATTCTGAAGTTTATTCCAATTTCTGTTATTAGTGATATCAAGTAGATAGACCGGCATAAGTGAAACCCATCTGTAAAATATCAGTATGTAATAGTATGGAGAATATGTTTCTTTGTATGTATGGTAATGGTATTGTAGAATAATAAACAGAAATTTTGTTCAACATTACTCATAAAACTGTTTATACGTCTGTTTACCTAGGTTATTACCCTTTAGTAGTAACAATCCCCAATGTAAAACATAAATAAAAGCATTACATTAATATGCATCACATGACCAAGGGACAAAATTGTCACTTGGTCAGTTGATGCGAAATAGAAAGAATGAATTACTTCAGAAAGTTAAAATTGACTAAGCGACATTTTATGGATAATCAGACACTTAATTAGTTGCTATGCAGTTGGTAATTGGTCTATAAGTAGAACTGACCTTAGTCCTTCTTATGGTGAAAGAAATCTGCCAATTCATTCAAAACTCAAATTTATATGTTAACAAACGCGTTCACGTCAATATCTCGAAATGTCAATTTGGCGCTTGGTCAAGTCATGCTTAACACCGTCCATTTGAAGTCCCGATTCTCATCGTATTAAATATATATAAAAATACCTCCCTTATCGCGTCATGAATTTTCGCTATTACCACTCAGTACGATCACATTTCTCCTAGCCCTGAAAATGTTTTTTGTCATCCCTTGTGAAACAAACATGATTTTCAACTCGGGTAAGTGTCGTCGCCACAGTTGCGTGATTATGGAAAAAGTGAGCTAATTTGTGCTTGTATTCCATTCAGAAGTTAGAAATGTATTTGTGTTGAGTGGTATAGCGAAGTTTATTTCACGTGATACAGTAGCCTATATCGGGATTACGAACATAATCGTGTGAAATTGACTAGCGTGGTGCATATTTGTCTTGTGATAGCCTAGGTATGGATATGGAAGAAGTTAAATTACTTTCTAATGAAGACAACGTTAAAATCTTTCAGAAAGTGGACTGGCATCTACATCCTTAATCGCGCAGAGGTTGCGAATGTTGAACTCGCACCTTTGAGCTGCGACTCGATCGATTCGACTTGGTTGAAGTTTTTCAACATGGCCAAAGTAATTCTGTTCTGTCACACATGGCCGAGTATAACCTCCAATTCATTGTTTAAAATAATGTTTCATAACCCACTGCTCCAAAATAAAAGGCTTGTACTAACATTTGTTTCAGAAAGAGAGTGATCTGCAATAATACTTGTATATTTTTATTGGCCTCCGTGCATATGTTTTCATATTTGTTGCTTGATGTTTTTCACACCGTTCAGTGCACTTGTTATTTTATAACCCCAGCAGAAAAGGTTTTCATATTTGTTCTCTCATGTTTTTCACACCTTTTAATACTTTCCTCATCTTGAGAAATGGTAGATGTAGTTTTCACTGTTCTCGTGGATACACGACGTAAAATGCCTTCATTGCAAGTGACTATCAAATGCCTTCATGTCGGAAAAAATCTTATCTAGTGTTTCCAAATCCCTGTTGGATACTTTTTTTTCATCTATTCAGTAGTACGTTTTCTCGCTTAACATGTTCATTTTTGTTGTCCCCTGCAGAAACGTCTAAACAAGGTTTTACTGTATCATGTTTTACAACTCATAACAGGCTTCAAGACTTATGACCTTATAGACAAAAGGAGTGTGAATTCAAATTGGCAGCAGGGAGTGGATGTACAGAGGATAGCAACCTTGCTCTAGTCTCATGCGTATTGTTTTCTGTGTAAGAAGAGAGGACAGGAGGCAGTTGTTGAATACTATAATATCAGACAAAAAGATTCAAAGTGTTCATCTTTGTTCATAACTCTACACCATTCATAAACTACAGTGTTTCCACGTAAACATTTCTTCATCTACTGACTTGCACCCACTTCAAACATAAGTTGTGTATAGTATCTGCTTGGCAAACTTATTCTGTAGGTCGTAAATCTCGAGCGTCTTCTTAACATTGTCGCCTACTGTACATGTTTTTCTGACGAATGAATATTCTGCAGAAGATTCTTGTTATGTTTCAAGTCTTCTTCTTCCTGAAACGCTTCTGCTTATCCAGGTCATTCACAGAGCCTCTTCCAATCTTCTTTTTTTTTTTTCTTACCGTCTCGTTCATCAGTGTCTCCCATTGTAGTCCTCTCCGATTTTCATCATCCTCCACCTGATCCCTCCATCTTGTTTGTGGTCTTCCAATTGGTCTTCCTTCAAGATTCTGTCCATTCCAGAGCTCTTGGTAATCTTTCTTGTCCCATTATTTTGATGCGGCCGAACCATTTCTGCCTATTTCTCTCCATAGTTTCTTTTAGGGGGTTGATCTGCAGCATGTTTCATCTTGTTTCATTTCTTATCTTGTCCCTCCTCGTTTTACCCAAGATCCCTCGCAGAAAGCGCATCTCTGTTGCTTGTAAACTACTCAGATTCCTTTTTGTCCAAGTCAAATATTCAGATCCACAGGTAAATCCATTTGCAAATAATATTTATATATCATGATTTTTGCTTTGGTATGTAATTTCCAACTTCTAATTATGTCTGATACTGTACATAATAATAACATTTTGAGCAATTTCCAATATGTCTTCCTTGATGTTTCCTTTCCCAGTTAGCTTACTTCCTGGGTACTTAAAAGCAGGAAGTAAGCTAACTGCTTGAAAAGAATCATGACATCCGTATTAATGGTTTCAGTTTGCAGTTATTTGTGATTTCAAAAACTAATTCCACACATGCATTGGTACTGGCAGCATTATCCCAATCTGAAATTTTAGAAAAGTTACTGAAAGACAGCTTTTGAGAGGAGAAATGCTGAAACATTTTTACTCGTCTCAGATGGGCTTCCTTTACCTCGTTATTCCATCGGTGTGACTTTGCATGCAATAGGCAACTACCACTTAAACTGCAGTGGTACATTTAAGTTAGGCAATTTATTTAGAAGGGTTATAGGGAGGAACATTCAGGGAAATGGGGTGGCCTAGGGAGCGGTGATAAGGGAACAGGGAACTGGAAGTCAAGTAGGGATGACATCAAAATGTTGGTGCTCAACTGTAAAAATATTGTAAAGAAAGGAATAGCATTAAGTATGTTTAATAGATATATACTTACGGGATATTGTAATGGGAGTTGAATGATGGTTGAAAAATTATATAATGGATGCAGAAATTTTCTCACGGAGCTGGAGTGTGTGACGTTAAATTATGGTAGCTTGGGTATGGGTATGATGTCGTATTTTTGGGTAAGTATGTACACTCAGAATAATCTCGCAATACACCAGAGTGGAAATGGTAAGTCGATATACCATCAAAACAAACACGATCATAGAAGAATATAACTAAGTCATGAACTTGGACACTAGTCCGACTAACGCAGTAACATAAACAAACAGCAGTCTATGCAAGTATGGCATGCCACGAAAAAGATTTACAGCTCTCCAGAAAAAATCCATACGTATAGAAGTACTCAGATTCCAGTTTCAAAGTGAAGGGTTTTAGCAGAGCGCATAGGGAAGCATTTTACTGTGTCCATTTTTTTCAGAGGGACCCGAGGTAAGTACAGATAATTAAAGGACATGGAAATGTGTGTGATAAAAATCAGGGAAAAAGAAGGAACAGTTTTTTCATAATAATAATATATTACCACAAACACCAAGAAGGATTTTTACAAGCCAAAGAAAGTGAAACAGATAATTAAAGAAACCAATAATATTTTAAAGATTAGATACTTCCGATTTTCAAAAAATAAATGGGACGACCATTTAACAACACTATTTGCTATTTAAAAACAGCTAGACTCGAAACAAGATAAATTTTACAATAATTTTCATTGGGAGTATCCTACAAAACGGTAAACAGATATTACCCATTAATACAAAAATTTTAAGAGAATTTAAAAAGGCATTAGGCCACTGTACAATCACAAAAATAGAAGAAAAGAAAAAACCCGGGACAGGAACGTGGGGAAAAAGGGAAGGACGTGCAAAAGAACAGTACCTAAGGCTGGCAACAGGAATTAGGAAAGATAGAACCTACAAGCATTAATAGAATTCAAAATTTCGAACAGAAGCTAGGCGTTAATATGAATACAATTAGTCCTATTCTTGCGTTTGTTCACCAAGTCTTTTAGAATCCAATGGTTCATATCACAGTAAATTATTCACGTAATAGAAAGCCAAATTTTGAAAAAGGATCGTAATGCAGTTCCAAGAAAAACACCACTGTCAACAGCTCAGACTAGCAATATTTTTAGCATGAACAGTCATTAGCAGCCGTTTCGGCATGATGAAATAAGGAAGTGCAGCTTTAAAAAGAAATTCAAGTATGGCAAGGGAATATAAATTTAAAGTTTGCTCACCCGTCCAGCAGTCCTTGAGCTTCAATCATGAACAATGAACACCATTAAAAAAAACATTGCACACGGACCAGCCGCTAGTGCAGATAAAAGAAAGTCCTCCCTCCACACAAGTCGTCTTCTTCATCCAACTCGCTGATCGAGCCCAAAGCAGGCCTTATTTATATTCCGATGGAAACGTCCAGAAAAGACGAGAGCAGAAGGTACACATTGCACAGCGAGGCGGTAGGGGAGGAAAGGAGGGAGGGCAACAGCAGGAACAGTACGAACTGGACGGGCGAAGAGAGCACACACACAGAGGTTAGTAGCAGCATGTCGAGCGTAGCAGACGTAGAATCACGTAGAATAGTAGAAAATTTTGGAGCACGTTATAAGTGTGTATTGTAGAAATAGGATAGGAATGGTAGGAGGGGGAGTATTCATTCTGGTGAAAGAGGAATTTGTAAGCTACGAAAAATTTAAAGATGACAAGCATGAAATTCTAGGTGTAAGGCTCATCTCTAAAGATAATAGGCAACTTGATATCTTTGGAGTGTACAGACTGTGAAAGGGTAGCCCTAATGCTGATTCAGAATTATTTGATAAGATAATCAGCCATGTGGGAAACAGTAAGGAAAGGAATGTGATTGTAGCAGGTGATCTCAATTTAGCAAGTGTCAATTGAGAAGGTAATGCGAACGACGGGGAGCATGACCAACAAATGGCAAATAAGTCAATATGGTACGGGCATCTGATTCAGAAAGTGATGGAACCAGCTAGAGGGAAGAATCTTCTGAATGTGGTGCTGGTAAAACCAGATGAGCTCTATAGACAAACCAAAGTAATAGATAGTATTAGTGATCATGGAGCTGTTTCTGTGGTAGTTAAAAATAAATGTGAAAGATAAAACAGGCATGAGGGAGTTTTTAAAAAGTAACCATGATCGGTGGAAAACGGTAAATAAAAATGTAAACAGACTGTGGGATGGGTTTAAAGCAATTGTTGAGGAATGTGGAAACAGGTTTGTACCTTTAAAGGTGGTAAGGAATGGTAAAGATCCACTATATTATAACAGAGAAGTAAAGAGACTAAGAAGGAGGTGCAGGTTAGAAAGAAATAGAGTTAGAAATGCTGTGGAAGTAAGGAGAAATTGAAGGAACTTAGGAATTTGAATCTAGCAAAGAAGTCAGCTAAGGATAACATGATGACAAGCATAATTGGCGGTCATACAAATTTTAGTGAAAAATGTACTTTAAGGTAGAAATAGGTTCCAAGAAGGACATTCCAGGAATCATTAATGAACAAGGGGAGTGTGTGTGCGAGGATCTTCAAAAGGGCAGAAGTATTCAGTCAGCAGTATGTAAAGATTGTTGGTTACAAGGATAATGTCCAGATAGAGGAGGTGACTAATACTAAAGAAGTATTAAAATTTACCTATGACAACAATGACATTTACAGTAAGATACAAAAGTTGAAAACTAGAAGAGCAGCTGGAATTGATAACGTTTCGGAGGATATACTAAAGACAATAAGTTTGGATATAGTACCACATCTGAAGTACAGTACTTATTTGATTGTTGTTTGCATGAAGGAGCTATACCAAATTGATGCAGAGTTACTATAGTAACCCCTGTGTGTAAAGGAAAGGGTGATAGACATAAAGCTGAAAATTACAGGCCAGTAAGTTTGACATGCATTGCATGTAAGCTTTGGGAAAGCATTCTTTCTGACTATATTAGACATGTTTGCAAGATTAATAACTGGTTTGATAGAAAGCAGTTTGGGTTTAGGAAATGTTAATCCACTGTAGCTCAACTTGGAGGATTCCAGCAAGATATAGCAGATATCCTTGATTCGGGAGGTCAAATGGACTGTATCATGATTGACCTATCTAAGGCATTTGATAGGGTAGACATGGGAGACTACTGGCAAAAATGAGTGCAGTTGGACTTGACAAAAGAGTGACTGAATGGGTGGCTATGTTTCTAGAAAACAGAACTCGGAGAATTAGAGTAGGCAAAGCTTTATCTGTACCTGTAATAATTAAGAGGGGAATTCCTCGAGGCAGTATTATTGGACCTTATATATCAATAAAACGTGTAAAGAAGTGGAATAGGACACAAGGCTTTTTGCAGATGATGTTATTCTGTACAGAGACTAAACAGACCAATCCTGGCATAAAACAACGCCCACACAAATCACACTGAATGGAAGGAGGAGGGCGGGGTTGTAATTGATGGAGTTTTCTTGCTTGTCGCTTCGCCTCTTGATGCCTGCGGCATTATCTTTCAAACAAGTTGACAGCGGTGGATGTAGTGTTCCGCCACAGTGAACGGTTCACAGCACATTCTTCCCATGTCTGTATATCTATATCAGTTGTCTTCATGATGTGTTTCAGCTGGTCCTTTAAATGCTTAAGAGGGGTTCCATGGGGTCTACTGCCGGAGTAAATTTCACCATAAAGAATTTGGCGGGGAAGCCTGGTATCACCCATGTGGTGAACATGGCCTTACCGTCTCAGTTGATGAGTGATGATTGTTGCCTCAATGCTATTTAGCTGCGCTTTGTCAAGAACTGCCGCATTGGTCACATAGTCCTCCCACTTAATATTCAAGATGAATCTCATTTTCTGTTGGTGGAAGCGCTCAAGTTTTTTGATATCATGGTGATGGAGTATCCAAGTTTCACAGCCATTCAGCAGCATGGAAATTACAACAGCTTTGTACATCATGAGTTTGGTATGCAGGTTTAGGTCGTTATTCAAAGACTCTATGTGTGTTAACCGTCCGAATGCTGCATGAACAGCCCCAATTCTTTTATCAACGTCTTGTTCGCAGGTACACCATTTAGACAAGATTCACAAGTCAAATCAAAAATCAAAATCTCTTTATTTGCAAATGAGGTGTTTACCTTGGTGGCAAATGGTACACTAAAATACATTATTGTCAAGCACTAAATATTAAATTAAAAAGAGAATAAAATTTTCCTATAATACAATATTATATAATTTACGCTAACAATTTTTTCTATTAAACACACAGCTCATCCTTAATAAATTTACATTGTTTACAAAATTCTACTTATAATATCTCCTGTACTACTTACAAATATAGTCATCTGATATACAGTATGTGGAATTACTTCAAATGATACTGTACAACTGGTATAAGATTAAAATTTACATTGCATTTATTTACTTTATCTTTTCTTTACCCATTCTGGAACCTAAGTAGCATAACGACCTGCTGCGTCTTAACTAGAGCCCCTTTTACCACCATTTTTCAGAGTTCCTGAAGGGCCTTCACAGCTACCGTAGCGGTCCCAGGGCCCTCGAAGTCCCCACTGTACTTCACCCCTACAGGCAGTCCCCTACTTTGGCTGTCCAAACTCCTTAGACCAGGGGATAGAATTAATTTATTCACACACATTCTTTATTTACATTAACCTGCACTGGTCGAATGCCCTCTAACATTTCATTTATTTTCTCTGTTGCTGTTTATTCTCTTTTTGAATATCTGTACAGATTTTGGAAAAGGATCAAACACTACCCCTGGTAAACTGTTCCACTCCTTCACACTCTTCCCAATTGAATGAAAATTTACCCCAATCGCTTCTGCTAAAATTCCTTCTAATTTTATATTTGTGGTCAGTCCTGCCGATATAATTATTTTCTTCCAAGATATGAAAAGTGATCAACCTGTTCCAGTGTTGTGTCTAAGTTAATCCTGAAGCAGGTTGTGCAAGTACCTTTTTTTTTTTTTTTTTTGCATTAATGGCAAGACCAAAGCGATCACATGCAGTTTTAAAGCAGTTCACTGACTGTTGTAGTAACCAGAGTACGTTTTTTTTGTGAGCGAAGTCTTGCCAGATTGAAAAGGCCTCCATCAAAACGAAATTTAATCTCCATGCCTAAGTTGTTTGCAGATGATTCATGCAGCATGGCAGCCATGTACAGTTCAAAGAGTGTAGGAGTAAGCACACAACCTTGTTTCAATCCATGAGTGATTGGGAATGAATCTGATACTGAATTACCATGAAGATCCTGTCCATGCATGCCATCATAAAGAGCTTGAGCCAATTCCACATAACGTTCAGGACATCCAAAATGTCTCAGTAATTTTCACATAGCAAATCTTGGTACTGAATCAAAGGCTTTTTCCAGATCGTAGAAAACTAAATACAGAGTCTGCAGTTGCTCTCTGCATTTTTCCTGGAGTTGTCTAGCACAGAAGATCATACCTGTTGTGCTCTGGAGGTTCGGAAACCACATTGAGATACATGTAATTAATCTCATAATAGAACCGTATTGAGGACAATATATTAAAATTATAAAATCCTTTTAATCACAACCACCTACTCAATACATTATATTACTCATTGAATTATAAAATAATCATGAGGTGTCTTAAATAAAGGAACATGTTTCGTTCGACATAGCGAACATCATCAGCCTTAATTTACAAGGATTAGGTCAGGGCCCTGAGCTGAATGATAAAAATTGTTAAAAGAGTGACAATACCATAATAAAAAGTAAAATGATAACATTAAACATGAAATTATAACAATATGTACAGATTAACAGCAAGTATGCAGAGGAATACTTTGAATGATGGTAGTCTATAAAGTTAAAACAAACATGAGGTTGTAAAAGTAAAAAGATATAGATATAGTAGATCTTAAATTATATGTCAATGCGTGAAGCGTGCGCCTTTTAACTGACTCAGCTTGACTCGCACTATTCAATAAACTCTATTTTAACTTTTGTTTTGCTCAATTAAGAACTCCATAGTCAACAATTAATCCACGCTTCACGCATTGACATATAATTTAAGATCTACTATATCTATATCTTTTTACTTTTACAACCTCATGTTTGTTTTAACTTTATAGACTACCATCATTCAAAGTATTCCTCTGCATACTTGCTGTTAATCTGTACATATTGTTATAATTTCATGTTTAATGTTATCATTTTACTTTTTATTATGGTATTGTCACTCTTTTAACAATTTTTATCATTCAGCTCAGGGCCCTGACCTAATCCTTGTAAATTAAGGCTGATGATGTTCGCTATGTCGAACGAAACATGTTCCTTTATTTAAGACACCTCATGATTATTTTATAATTCAATGAGTAATATAATGTATTGAGTAGGTGGTTGTGATTAAAAGGATTTTATAATTTTAACCACATTGAGACTCGGGCAAAATCCTCTATGAGATAACTCGGAGCTGATTTAATAGAATTCTTGCGAGAATGTTACCTGCAATTGACAAAAGCATATACCACGGTACAAGTCTGCGGCAGTCTGTTGCAGTCGTGGTACTAGAACCTGCATGTCGCATTTCATTTGTGCCGCAGGGTATAGTTCCGAGATCATAGTGTGTGGATCACTTCCTTGCAAGCTGCGATCCACCTTAAATAAATTCCCGCTTGTGGCAATTTTTCCTGCTGTCAGCCTCTTCAGCTAAAGTCCAACGGCGACGGGATAAGGATGGTGGAGGCAGGTTTTTGGGTATGATGATAAACGGGGTTAAAAGTCAGGTGTAAGTTTCACAAATAGGAAAAGTCCTCTCAGTTTTAATTACTGCATTGATGGCGTGAAAGTTCCTTTTGGGGATCATTGTAAGTACCTAGGTGTTAATATAAGGAAAGATCTTCATTGGGGTAATCACATAAATATGCTTGTAAATAAAGGGTACAGAACTCTGCATATGGTTATGAGGGTATTTAAGGGTTTTAGTAAGGATGTAAAGGAGAGGGCATATAAGTCTCTGATAAGACCCCAACTATAGTATGGTTCCAGTGTATGGGACTCTCACGAGGATTACTTGATTCAAGAACTGGGAAAAACCCAAAGAAAAGCAGCTCGATTTCTTCTGGATGTTTTCCGATAAAAGAGTTGCGTTACAAAAATGTTGCAAAGTTTGGGCTGGGAAGACTTGGGAGAAAGGAGACGAGCTGCTCGACTAAATTGTATGTTATAAATGTTGATACCCCTAGGGAACCTGAAATATTTGTCCTGAATGAGTAAATTTATAATACCAATATAAATGGTCCGTTATTGGACATTATAAATTTTCCAGCTAACTCATTCCTGGTTGCCAGCATTTCGCACCAGTGTGCTAATTTGGGCTCTTCAGTTGGTTAACAGCACACTCACCAAGACGCATGGCTATTGCATACCATGGAGGCTACTGCATAGGCTACTTGGAGCCACCGGCAGTGCCAATGCTATTTGAGAGACTATGTCTCATTACCAAAAATTGATGCTTGCCTGGTCATCAGATGGTATAGATGTTGATTCCCATTTGGAATGTGCCTGAAAAGAGCTGCACCACCTCGGGATGAGGACACAAGTTTACTTTTACCTAACCTTCATCTTGTAATTTAGTGTAAATTGCATTTTACTACATGAGGAATTCAGCTGTTCTTTCTTTTCCCAGTCATATTTACTTTCAACTTCAGAAGTGCCATATTTTGATGTAAACATTTCTCTGTTGGGAATCGGTTGTTAAGTCACCTTCTGCCTTGAAAACTGTCTCATGGGAAGTTGCAGCTTTGTTTATAAAGAAAGAACAGCTTTAGCTAATGGTAGTACATCAATGTAAGATAACAACTGTTCATTAACTGTGTGTTTCCTTTAGGGCAAGGTTTTCAAGCCATCTCTATTATCATCTTTGAAATCTGGCATTAGCTAACTTTTAAAAGTGAATGTCTCTTACTGATGTCTGTCTGTTAGGTTATCAGCCCAGAGGCCGGTTGGATCCTCACATGGCACAACCACTTGCAGCACCAAAATTAACCATACTAGGCAAGATGAGGAGTGAGGTAGTTTGGCATTGTTGTTATCTAACTCATTTTCTCATCATCTGTTGGCTTTGAGTTTTTAACATCACCTAGATTTCTTATGTCACCTTTCAATTTTTCATGCACTTGCATTTATCTGCTACATTATTAGTTTTACTAGCTGATATACCCGTGCTTCGCTACGGAATCCTCAGAAAGACTGTCTTTGTGGTTTTCCCAACTGAAATCAACATAGGTCATTATAATGACGTCAGTAGGAATATAACAATTAAAACAATATTATCATATAAAATACTCGATCAAATGAAAAACCGTACATTTACTCACTTTTAGCGAACAGTTCTACAGTGCCGATCTAACATTCCAATGCTCCAGAGCTGGAATGACCAGATCACAGACAGCCGCGAATACTCCTCTGCCATTATTCCGTTAAATGTACACACGGTTCATTCCAATTGGTGCTTCAGAGTAGGGATTGAAAAGCTGGAATGCTATGATAAACCAGTGTATTACATACCAGTAGTATCATAAAATGTATGAACCAGAGAAATGGCATGCTAAAGAAGAGAGAAATCTAACTCCCCAACTACTTCCCGCCAATATTCAGACAGGCTGTTATACTCAGTACGCAGCAGTAATCCCATCTATCGGAGATGGATGGCAGCAGAAGACACAAAGCACATCACAACAAACAATGGTCAATGTAATGTTATTGTTGATCAATTTTATGAGCATTCTATACTGTAGGCCTTAACAATTTTGTTTTCTTTCGACTCTGTGATATTAGGGCATCTTATAAAATTATTTATAATGTAGACTGTAGTTCCTTATTCCCCGACTTTACATACTGATTTTCATTAAATTCTGTTTACCCATTTTCTCTTGACTCAGCACTGATATGGACTTAGCAAAAAAAATCAAAATTCATGAATATCATCATGGTTGGTACAGTAAAAATATATGACATAAATAATCGGAAATGTAATGCTATATCACTTTAGTTATGTAGTATTTATCGGTAGGACCACTAATGACATAAATATTTGAGAATTAAATTTGAGGCCTTCCCCTAAACTACAATTAAATTAAAAATTAAGAGTAAAATATTTCCACCTTTTCAATACAAAATCAAGTAATGTGGGTTACATTATGGAAGAAACATTTATTGGAACTAGTTTCGACCCAAATTATTCTTGAATTCTTCCTTCAACAGCTGAGTGCATCAATTTATGCATTTTATACATTATCCAAAATGTTTACAACAATGTTGACTTTTTCACATTTATAGTGTCAAACCACTGTGTTTTCACAACTTTTTTACCATTTCTATGAACTATCAGATACATTGAGCAACTCGTGATTTGGCTGATGATGACCTTAAAAAATAGGTCGAAACTAGTTCCAACAAATGTTTCTTCTGTAATGTAACCCACATTACTTGATTTTGTATTGAAAAGGTGGAAATATTGTTCTCTAAATTTTTTATTTAATTGTAATCACAGTTCAATACCGACCATTCAAAATGAAATTTATTTCTCTTCCCCTGGTAACTCGTGTCCTCATCCCGAGGTGGTGCAGCTCCTGTCAGGCACACCCCCATTGGAGGTGAACAAAATAAACTCGTGTCCTCATCCTGAGGTGGTGCAGCTCTTATCAGGCACACCCCCAATGGAGGTGAGCTGCATGTACCATTCCAACCACACACCAGCCCTCCTGTCAGTTTTAAATTCCTGGCAGTACCGGGAATCGAACCCGGGCCCCCGAGGACGGCAGCTAATAACACTAACCGTTACGCTACGAAGGCGGACTCTCTTCCCCTAAACTACCATTTCACTCAGCATGACTAAAATTATTTATGGCCTAGATTGTAGCGACTTATTTTCTGACTTTACGTACCAATTTTCATTCAATTCTCTTCTGCTGTTTTCCCGTGATGTGCGTACATATGTACAGACAGACAAAAATTACGGAAAATGAAAAAGTGCATTTCCTTGTTACTGTGAATATGATCGATACAGAAATACCATTCTTTTAAAATTCTGAGCAATGTACAGACAAAACTCTTATTTAATATATATTAGGAGTGGTCCAAACTGGTGGATTCTTTCAATAGAAGACCCCCCATACTAGCTTGATTGTCTGATCAATGATCAGAAGTCTGACCGTGGTCAGGGTTTACAATTCGAGATGTGATCTGGAAAGGTGATGAATGAAATATGATATGATGAAAAATGAGATTGTGGAGTGTGTTTGGTCTGCGGGAGCTATTTTTATTTCACTCAAGTCTGCTGGTAAACTGGTGAGGACCCCCATCTGCCACCTGGGAAGCGTCACGTCGGAGTATCGCCTCTCTGCCTGCTACTACACCTGCTACACAAGAATATCACTAAAAATATCACAGCATAAGCAGTATGTTATATCTGCAGAAGAACGGGCTGCAAGATCATCCAGAATAAAGAAGTTTTGGGAAAGGAAAAAGTTGTCTAGTGTTAAAAGCTGAACTTATTCTTTGAAGACTTTGTTGTATAAGGTTTTGATTTTGGTGCTCCAGTGTGGGCGTAAACAGTATAAATAAATAATTTAGGAGTGGTCATATCTTATGTGACATGTCTGGCTTCACAGCTGAGTGGTCAGTGTCTTGACCCTCTGGCCTGCCCAGGCTTTGATTCCTGGCTGGGTTGTGGGATTGTAATTGTACACAGTTAAGTCCTTTGATTGGGGACTGGATGCTTGTGCTGTCCGCAACATTCCTTCTTCTCACACACCACAGCTGTATTCTCCATCACAATGACAGCAGAATCTCATGCGGCAGATGCTGCCCTTCCTCATCAGATGGGCTGCATCGGCTCTTCTTCTTCTTCTTCTTCTTCTTCTTCTTCTTCTTCTTCTTCTTCTTCTTCTTCTTCTTGGTGATTATTATGCCACCTGCGTTTCTATTCTGAGCTATTCTCATAAGCTGATGTAAATTCATACATCTCCACTGTATGATACTAGAAATTAGGATGTTTTTCTCCTGCCTTTCCTCTCCTTCCCTCTTTATTCCCTTTCTTCATAAGCTGAGGTAGTTCATTTCTTTCATATCTAAGGATGTGTCCAAGATATGTTACTCTTATTTTAATGCCGTGAAGTAGCTCTCTCTTTGATCCTAGTTTGCACAGAACTTGTATGCTGTCCAAGGTATTTCTAGCACACATGCAGCATATGGCCACATCTCAAAACCGAGTTTATGCTTGGATAGTCCATTGTTCTACTACTCCATATATGAAGATTGATTAAACATAGCACTTAGCAGATCTTATTCATAGATGATTCGATTAGAGCAAATTGCTTCCTTTGCATAAACTTGCTTCTCTCTTACTCAGTCCTAGTCCTGATTTACTCGGTGGTAAATGCAGTAGCTAAGGTACTTCAGTCTCTTTACTTTTTCAAGTATTTTACCATAATTTTAATTATTAGTGGAACATTATGACTCCTGCCAAGAACCATAACTTCAGTTTTTTAGTTGTTGATATTCATGCTCAAGACAGAAAACTGTTTAAATAGCATGGTCCATAGCTGGTCGAAGTGAAGGAAGAAGTAATAATAATAATAATAATAATAATAATAATAAAAGTTTATTTTCCTTGTAATTGTATGGCCTTTATTTTCATTTAATTTTTTTTGTTTGTTTTCAGGGTACTTTTCTGTGAAGTTCTGTATACAAATAAAGCCTACATGAGGGATCTTCTTGTTGTTGATCCAAAGTGGCTGGAAGAATTGGCTCCTCATTTTTACCATAGGACAACTGATAAAGATCATTGAGCATGAACACAGAACATTCCTGAAGATACTCTACAAGGAGCAGTTAAGTGCTTAGGTTAAGGAGGTTCTCAGGAAATAGAATTGTGGACCTTTACTTACTCTGCTAAAATGTCATAAATACCATGTGGTTGGTGTCCTGGGAACTGTGTCTAATGTACTCAAAACAAAAACACTTGAAAGAAATGGCGAAGCTAATCTTTTAACGACACCTACTATTGTGAAAAGAAATCACTTTAGTTGGCTGACTACAGTAGGTGGTTTGGATGAGTTCTTTTCCTTTCAGTTTAAAGTGAAAGAAAGGGGATGTAGATAGTCAGGTATTGGACTACATGAGAGTCACCAACCGATGTTTGGGTGCCAAGATGTCGCCACGCAGCAGGGTGTCAGATTCACACAAGGTGGTGTGCTTATCACAGCTATATTTTGAAACAGATCTTCCATGAATTTGAAATGTATTTTCTTAATTTTTTTGCTGATTGCTAAGCATTCATAGATATTTTAATAGGAGTTTTGAAACAAGCAAATTATGTTGAAACACTCTGGGATGGTGCTGTCACTATCAAAAAGTAGTTGGATGGTTTTGAATGTATTTTAAGAAGTAATGGGATGTCATCCCACCCAATTTCAAGCATTGACACCAAGTGGGAAGAGAAAAGTAGTCTTTTCTGCTGCAGTCTTTCCTGGAATTATTAAAGCTCTTTGAACAATTTTTACCTCTCCTCATGACCTGTAAATATTTTATTTTTTGCTTTCTATAGTTTTCTCCTCTGGGGAACATGGTGCCTAAAGATGTGCACCTTAAATACATGCTCTTCCCATATGTATCTTAATTACAATTTCTATCCTGATCTTCTCTACTTAATAAGACAGTACATGAAAGATTTTGCTGTACGGTGTGATCTTCAGTGCTGGTGTAATAATACAGAGCTTTTCATAAAGATTGTCAGGGTTACAAAAAAAAAAAAAGTCATTGCACACAGTAAAATTGAGATGAGCTTGTTTTATAGTACAACAGAGCTAAACATGTTTTTTCTTACATGCATTATAAACTCCCAGTAAGTGCACACTTCATCTCTTTGCATACACCTGCATGATCATCCATTTCTTCCCAACACACTCCTTAGCATATCACCATTGATGTTTTAAAAGGAGGCTTTGGAATGTTTCTTCATATCTGGAAACAGGATACCTGAAGGAGAAACCCTTGGTCTTTCGTGTAACCCTATAGAAATTACACAACGTTAAGTAGAGTGAAGTATGTGACTGAGACTGTAGGATCTAATCATCATCAGTCCCACATCCAATCTATTGCTGCATTCAATTCTAGTTTTTTTTAAATCCCTGACTTTCCAATGGAAATGAAGTGGAATACCATTTGTTAGTTTATGAAATAGTCATTCAGTGATCATATCCAGATAAGTCAGCCATGTTACTCTCTCTTTGGCTCTGAAAAATAGGCCATACACTTTCACTTTAAAAACTGTTCAGAACACTTTTACTCTAGGAGAGCCACACTTTTGTTCAATGTAATAGTGGAATTTTTTTCTTCCCCATTTGCGCACATTGTGTTTATTCTTAATGAAAGGTTGATAAATCACTAAAAATTAGTTTCTCATGAAGATCATTGTCTTTCACCCATTAATGCAGTATGGTGCAAATAGACTTGCATCAGTGCTGGTCATGAGGTACTGAACCAAGGTGCAAGGTGCTTTCATCATAACATCTTGAACTGTGGTTTGCAGTTTGTTCAATTCCTGCTGCCCTTTGAAGTTGATTTGCTGGGGCTATGTTGGGAAACTTCTCTGACGTGGTGAACTTTTACTTCTGATACCAAGGGATGTCCAATGATTCTTTCTTTAAAGTAGCACTTCTCTCTACAAACTATGCATATCAACTGAGAATAGAATTGTCTGAGTGTGATTCTTTCCCAAATTTCATGCAGACGTGATATTGGACAATAGAAACAGATGATATTTGAGTGTACAAAATGTCTTCTTATGATTAGACTGAAAGTACTGAACAAAATTGTGGAAATTTGTCTATATATGCCATCGACAATAATAGTCGCATGCTAAGTACTTAACTGAATCTCACAATCCTTTTAAAAGAGTCTGTATTATGTTACCATTGATGCTTTCATGGCCCGTACTTATAAACATGGTATAAGCTTTTTGGGCTTTTGCCGTGTCAAGAAAATAAGGTGAAATTCTTTATGTTTTGCAGAGAATTTTGCTCTGCATCTTCAGATGAAAATCTCGACTGATCACGAGGAAGACTTCTCCAAGTCGAGATTTTCTTTATTTTTGCTTTATTTACTTTATTTTCTTGACACGGCATAAGCCCAAAAAGCCTATATATATCATGTCTCTAAGAGTCTGTATCATTTGTTAAGAATTTTATTTTGAAAAATGTTCCTTTAGGTACTGCTGTTGATGATACATTGTGTGAAGTCATGTTTTGTATTATGATGTGCTAATGTGAGAAAATAAATATTTACTTGTTTGGTGTCTAAAATGTATATCAGATGTCCTACAATAAGTCAATTTTTGTTGTGTTTATTGGTAAATCTGAAGAACAACATATATACACATAGATATAAGTGCTCTCCACAAGAGTGGTAATACAGTTGAACCATGATTTTCCATTCAATGTTCAATGTAAGAAAATGGGAAATATGAGAACAAATTAAAACAATCATCAATTTGGCTAGATATTACAATAATGAAATGTGTATGATTTAATCTTTTAAAAATTCCTACAGTTCATAATTACATGAGTAGGAAAACTTGATACTTTAAAATCAGTTTTCCTGGTAAACTTTGTTGCTTTCCTTGAAAACTTCTTGTAGGTCAGCAACTTTGATCAGCTAATCTCATAAAAAAGTATGCTACTTAATAATCTATCTGAAACCTGTATGTCTCTCTGTCAGGTCCTCAGCCCAGAGGCTGGTTGAATCCTCAGATAGCACCATCAAAGGTTATGCGTTCATAGGGAAACTGCAAAAACCAAAATGAGGCGTACTAGACAAGATGAGGAGTGAGGTAGTTTGCCATTGCTTTCCTCACTGAGCCAGAAAGTGCTATTGCGGTCACTCCTGAACTGCAAGCTAATGCATTGACAGCAGGTCACCCAAGTAAATTTGCCAATAATCTTGTGCAAGAAGTGTGCAACACACAACATCATTACAATATTTATACGGATGGATCCTGGATTAGCAAAGAGAAAGATGGCTGGCTTGTAGGATGTGCTTTTGTAGTGCTACAGAATAACAGTGAGGTGCATGCTGAAAAATTTAGACTATCTTCCTCATGTTCAGTCTTTCAAGCCGAATTATGCGCTATACAACAGGCAGTTATGTGGATTAAAAAACACAGTTGTGCTGCGCAAATATTGAGTGACTCTCAGGCAGCTTTGAGAGCAATCCAAGAAAAATATAACTTTCATTCGGTAGCTGTTAATATAAGATCACACATAATAGGCTACAGTAACCATATATGCATGAAATGGGTCCGAGGTCATGACGGAGTAGAAGGAAATGAGAGAGCTGATGAACTTGCCAAAGCAGCTACTACTTCTTCTGACGCCTTGTTGATATGTGAAAAGTCCCCTATGTCTCATGTACAAAAGGAACTGAGGAAATATACACAAGATATGTGGAACAACCAATGGATCACCAGCACTAATGGCCGGCTAACAAGGGAGTTGTTCTTTCCAAATATTCAAGACAGACTACAAAGTAGGTTTTTGCAACATGAACATATTATAACTCATTTTTTGACAGGACATGGAAAGTTTGGATTATACTTCGAGAGGTTTGGAATCAGTATTCAGAAGCCCTACAGCTGTACCTGTGAAATGCAACAAACTGTTCCTATTCTTTTATTTGAGTGTCCGATTTTTAACAGGAGTAGATATGAATTATTAATGCATTTAAACATGTGTAATATAGAATACCAAGCACCTCTCACTATGGTATTTCAGAGAAGATGCTGTTATAAAATGTTTGTTAAATTTCTCCATCTCATGTATAAGTCATCTCTATTTTAATTCAATTGTCATGTATTAACTTAGTCTCACTATCTATAGCCCTAATATACTACTTGTAAAATAGGGTTTGTAATGGGAAATTCAGTAATACAGTAATAATAATAACCCTATGAGCAACATCTTTCATAACAATGAGACGCACTGGTCGTTCTCCGAATGTCACGCCCCAGCAGCTTCCATACTGTTACAACCATGGATGAGACTGGAACATTGCTGGAAGCTACAGTTTGCTCTGGCCTGTGCCAACAGACAGATGCAAAAGTACTGCATTCATCCAGAAATGACAGCAGGCAGAATCTGAAACATATTAATATATACTTTAAACATAACACTGGTCAACAGCACTTTTGTCACAAAGAATCTGATTGGTGTTCTTAGCTAAGTCGTGGGTGCTGAATTTAAAAACGAAATCAGTTTTTGCCTATTGAACCCAGTTTTCTTGTGATATACTACCCACTATCTATTGAAACCATTGAAAACGCTGCTTGCTGAAGCTTAATTTAATTATTCTGTAGATGTAATTGTTGAAAAGCAGTCGAAAGATATACAATGAATTCCCATACATGGATCTCAGTTCAGAAATCCACCTACAGGAAATGAAGGAGGTTTTGGCAAAATTGCTGATGACTCATGCTCAAATGGGTAGAATTGTGTTTTGTTTGTTGCCAGTTGCATGTCAGCATTGAGAGTTCTGACTGCTTGTTGTTCTAGGTTCATGAAGGTTTGTATTTTGTGTTAATTCAGCAGATGAAATGCCTCATACGTGTGTAAACAGCTCTAATTCCTTTTGTTATATCTGGAGAGTTAACTCTGAAATTTCAAAAATAGAAACTTAATTATCTTGTGAAGAAGTGCCAACCTTTTACCTTGCCAGCGCTCACCCGGTACCAAGTCATCAGTGTTTTTGCACAAGATTTCCTGTACTTTATGAAGGTACCATGTGCAGTATATACACAAGCTCACATAATAAAAATGACTTTGGAACAACACATTGAGCACTAAACATGTTAGCACTTTACTAAACTGAACCTCATGCTGATAAAGCTCTCAGCAGACTGCAAAGGAGGGGAACTTGTGGCACCGAGAAGTGCGTTATGGCAAAGAACTTGGTGGGAGACAAACTCACAGCGCTGGCGTTCGGGTGAGTGACAGTCCCCTGCATAGATAAAAGAATGTCCATGTATATTTCTTGAACGATCATATGGACTTCTTCCTGGATAACCTGTAATGCATTTCCATTTGAGGAATGTCCTGGTGTCACTAAGGTTAGTGACGAACATAGCAAACGGTTCCAACAGGACATTCCTCAAATAGAAAAGCATTATCAAGGCAATGGGAGTGCCATTACTGCTGGACCTTACGAAGAGACATTCCTGAGGCAAAGTATTGCAGAAAATCATTTTCGGTATGTTTCTTCACTTTTCTTTACTCTTTTACTGTACTTTTTTTTTCTGTTTACGTTTGAAACTAACAACAAGCAAGCACAAGCATCTACATTTGGAACTCTTGTCGCTACAGCATGTCATTCTACCAGGTACATATAATACATAGACTGACATAAGCATTTACAAAAATGGTTATCACATGGAAACTGAGGCCAATACAGAAATTCTGAAATTCGATCTGAATTCAGGGGTGAATTATCTTCAAAAATAATGAAGTGTTTTGTTCTTGTAACAGAAAAAACAAAGTTTGTAATCCAGTGTAATTTGTTATGTTACTATCCAGATAATGATAATACTTGGGCCATATCATTCAAAATGATAAATATAGACTCCTTCCGCTTATCTTACAAGGTGAAATATAAATATAGACTCCTTGCGCTTATCTTACAAGGTGACGATGAAAGGCAGGAGAAATAGGGGGAGAAGGAGAACATCTTGGCTACGGAATCTATGAGAATGGTATGGGCACAGTACCCTCACTCTTTTCCGAGTTGCAGAGAACAAGAAACAGATTGCCCTGATGACAGTTGACATCCAGTGATGATATGGTAGAAGAAGAAGAAGAAGAAGAAGAAGAAGATGATTATTATTATTATTATTATTATTATTATTATTATTATTATTATTATTATTATTATTATTATTATTATTATTATTATTATTATTATTATTATTATTATTATTATCCTTGTTGTTTAAAGGGGTCTAACATCTAAGGTCATCAGCCCCACGAAGAAGAAGAAGAAGAAGAAGAGGAGGATAATATAGATTGACTTCCTTTTTTCTTTATCATAATGTCATTACTCCTGTTTTAGATTTATTTTGATCATATACTCCTTCTCTGAAACTGTATTCCTATCATTCAGCAATTTCTCCAGATCTTCTGCAGACTCAGATAAGTAAAATACACAAATCTCGGATTTCTGATTTCCTCTCCTTGTATTTTAATTTCCCTCTCCAAATTTGTCTTTGTTTTCCTGTAATGCTTGTTCTATATAAACATTCAAATTGATGGGGATAAACTGCAACCCTGCCCAGTTCCTTTCTTCTTAGTTGATTCTCTTTTGACCGAGCGAGTTGGCCGTGTAGTTACAGGCCCGCAGTGGTGAGCTTGCTTTCGGTAGATAGTGGGTTCCAACCCCACTGTCGGCAGCCCTAAAGATGGTTTTCCATGTACCTTAATTAAGGCCACGGGCGGTTCCTTCCCAATCCTAGCCCTTTCCTATCCCATCGTCGCCGTAAGACCTATCTGTGCCAGTGCGACGTAAAGCCAATTGATACAGATGTTGATTCCCATAGGGAATCCGAAATATTTGTTCCGAATGAGTAAATTTATAATACCAATATAAATGGTCCGTTATTGGACATTATAAATTTTCCAGCTAACAAGCTTTTTAACCGCAACAACTTTAATATACGCTATTGAAGCTGGAATTACCGCGGCTGCTGGCACCAGACTTGCCCTCCAATCACACAAAACTAAACTATATGAATCAAGTTTGAGTTATGCAGGAGTACATTTATTTAATAAATTGCCAGACTACATTAAGCATATGAAACTATGTTCAAAATTTAAGAAAGAATGATTCAAATTATATTCTAACCATTGTTTTTATTCTATTGAAGAATACTTAGCTCTTGAAAATTAACTTATGTATCACCCCTCCTTTTTTTTTTTTTATCTGTGCCTCTTTACCACATTGTATATTTCTCTTTATTTCTCATGGCATATATATTACTGTTTTATACTTTGTTACTGTAAATATGATTATTGACATGTCCCATATCTCTGTATGATCAGATGGATGTAATAAAATACAATACAACAATTCAATACCTAGTAATCACAGCGAGTTTTATAAATGAAAGTTTCGAAGTGTTAGTTCTCAGAGTGTATGTGGGTCATTGCAAACATTTTCTAGGAAGAGTCAAGAATGCGAGTAACGAGCTGGCAAAAGGCAGAGTGGGAAAGAAGAAAGCAAGATGGAGATATAGTATTGCTATTTATAAGTAATTATTAAGGTGTGGTTAGGGACTGCAAGAGGCAGCAGTATAGCGAATGTTCCTCCCAAAAGTTGACCTGCAACTTGTATTATGTTACTTTTATATCCTAATACTCCAACCTAATACTACACTGTAACGCATACACAGAAACATAATACTGGAAAGTAACCATTTGTCCCATCCCTACAGAATAGCCTCTTTCTAGTGAAAAAGTCCTTAATGATCAGTTGTTTTTGTTTTGTTTCATCTTAACACAGTACAGTGCTCCCTCAGCATTTAAAAATGTTCTGTTTCGCTACTCTCTGTGTCATATGCAGAGATATAGGTGCAAATTTTGTTGAAGGATGGTAATGCTTTATCAGACAGTCAGGAGTTTGACGAGTTTGATATCGCTTCCCCGCTCAGATCTAATGATATGTCATAGAAAGAAAGAAATCCACCTTATCAATACTAAATTTAATATTGTTATTTAAAACAGGACCGGTTTTAAATAACAATATTAAATTTAGTATTGATAAGGTGGATTTCTTTCTTTCTATGACATACTATAGATATCAATACGGAACATCATGAAATTTATTAATCAAGACAGATCTAATGAGTTTATCCACGGAGACTGCATCAGGTGTCACCAGCAGGAAGTGGACCCACTCCCCTCTAAACGTCCTCAAACATCACTCAGTTGCAATGTAGTATCTGGTTTGTTTACAAGCACCAGAGTCCTAATGGGGAGACAGAACTGTGCCCTCACTTGAATGACGTCCCAGCATAGACTCCATGGTTAGTGGTCCAGGCGTACTTTTATAATTAAGAGATAAGAATTTCATAGTGTTCCGTATTGAAGTGAGTTCACTATTAAGTTGAAAGAAGATATATGATGGTTCAACCTTTTAATACTATTAAAATAAGAAATGTAAGTTTTACATTCCTACTTAATTATAAGTGGTACCAGTTTCAACCATTATTCTTGGTCATCATCAGCCGATTACAAATAAGTATAAGAGACAATGCACAGGTAAACAAAATGTGAAGTTTAAATAATTCCATCAGATGCTGTTTATGAAGCACTATAACATTTTAGGGAGCACTGTGTGTTGAAATTTCAATGTTATGAAGAAGTCTAGAATCAAATACGTATTTTTCAGTTGCAATTCATGAGGCACTTTATAATTTTAGAGATCAGCACTGCATGTTGATAGTTCCGAAATTCATGAAGAATTGATTGGTTATCACATGTAATTCATGAAGAAGTCGTACATCAAATATGTAAATGTAGTACGCAGCATGATTTTGAAGAGTAGCAAGACATATGTGCCGACTGGCACTGTGCTTTCAAACGTTTGTGGAAATCCGATGAAAAAATTTTAAAAGTTCAAGTATCACGCCTTTAAATGCTGATATGAGTGAAATAGTACAATATAGTTGTATATTATTTGTCGAAAGAAACATATCCAAGTTAAAGAAATTTGTATATTAGATTCTTGAAGTTATTGATACTAGAGCGGGTGCTCTTGCTGAATTCCGAAATGGCCAGAACTCAGGACTAGTTTATAAGGTCAGTTCATCTTTCCGTTGGATACTGGAATCAGAATGGTTCCTTGTAAGTCTTAGTGCATGACAGCTAGATGGATGCCCAGATTAAGTCTATTTGTTTGGAGAATAAATATATCTTCTTGAAGAGGCAAATTAGAGTTGGCAAAAGTCTTTTTATACTCCCAGATCAGAGCAACTTGTATGTGAAGAAAAGGTGGAAGAATATTACCGAGGACAGGAAGTCGGTAAATTGTGGAGTGGATCTGATAGACTCAGTGATCAATCCTATGGTATTGTGTTATTAAGCCAAACTGGAACACAGTATACAGCCACAGAGAAGGTCTGTCCAAAGGCAGAACATTTTATAGTTTTAGACGTGAATGCTACGGTGTTATAAATCTCATAATTGGGTCTATATTGAACAATTTGTTTTTATGAAAGAATGTCTCTTGAGAGTCCACCTTTTCAATACTTTGTGATTTTTATTAATTACATATATAAGTTGTAATGCATGTTAATCATAAATGTTTTTACAGACAGAGCAACACATGTTAGTTCAACAACTTTTACCAGTGATATACAAGTGTATTATGAGCCTAGGATTTTGTTAGCAATTTTAATCTTAGATATAGGAAAGTGGCTGAAGATGCCTATAAAAGTTAGGCGAAACATGTTCCGCAATTAGACATTGCAATATTATATATATAATTAATAAAAAACACATAAAGTATTGAAAAGATGGACTCTCAAGAGACATTCTTTCATAAAAAAGATGCTACGGTGCTTGAGCATCCCTGAAAATTTTCGTGGGGGTGTTCAGCACCCCCACAAACAGGGAGAATAAAAATTTTTTTAAAATGATGATAACAGAAGAAAAAAAGGTAAATCTTAATTTTTTGTCGTAATTTTTAACTCTAGCAATATAAAGTTATTTTTGTCCCATGCATTACCAATGAGGGGGGTGCAGGCTAAGGAGCCAATTAAGACATGTTTGTTTACTTTATTCTCAATCACAAGTTAGATATTTCTATATTTTATTTTATTTTATTAATTATGTCTAATTCATCCAAAACTTCATCAATGTTAAATAATTCCAGAGGTAGTTAAGTTGCTAAAGATCACTTTAAATATCCCCATTGTTACATGTACATCAGAACGTTCTTTTCCACCCTGAGAAGATTAAAAACTTACCTGTGCAATAAAACAACAGTCTATGTTTTCCAACAAGTATTGCTCATTCAGAAACACTTAAAAACACTGCATTTTCATGAGTGTTAAATTTTGACATTATCTAGAGCCTTCCTCAACCCTCTCCCCCTTCCCCCCTTTTTCGGACTGTGAATTAGACCACCCCCACTAATTTTTAAAACCCAGCGCTTTTGGTTTTAGGCGACAGTGGTGTTCTGCAATACTTCTGCAGTATATTGTTATGGTTTCCTATATTGGCTGCAGTGTTTTGAAGGTATTGCTTGAAAGAAAGAGTTCAGTCCAAACTTACTCCCAAGTACTTCAGAAACTTGTTATGTTTCAGTATCTTCCCTTCAGATGTTACATGGAGTTTGTTATTAGTGGAGAAGATTTAATCTTGAAACTGTGCTGTTTTGTTAATCAAGTGGAAACAAGATACCTCACTTTTATAGCATTAGATTGAAGCCTCTCCTTATGAAAAATGACTATTCAACACTTCAAGTTATACAATCCCAGCATGCTCTGGTGAAATATTTGGCATTTACCCAAAAGAAATAATAAAAATTCAGCCATTTATCCCCCAAGAGAGATATGGTTTACTCTGTCATCTGGCAGATAAAAACGGAATGTTGAAATGAACATGCATTAAGCCTAGGATGCTGTTAAATCAAAATGTTTTTTCTTTTGTGTGTGTTAAGAATGAAGTCATACTTTTCAGTGTCGACTTAGTTAAATGTAGCAAAAACCTTTCAGTCTGTCAAACACACTGCAATTTCAATATAATTTAAAACACTATAAACATCATCATCATCATCATCATCATCATCATCATCATCATCATCATCATCAACGTCCCACTCCAGTCGCCCGAGTGTGGTTAACAAGCCTCTTCCACTAAATATAGAACCGTTAGTACAGAACATACAGAAAGCAAGACTGAGATGGTTCGGACATGTAAAAAGAATGGGAAAGGTGCAGGTAGCAAGAAGGAAATTGGAAAGAGAAGTTAAGGGAAAGAGACCAGTTGGAAGACCGAGATCCATATTTAGCTTTTCTCTGATTTTAATATTTTGGTTTCCATCTCTTCTTGTCCTTTTAACCGATGTTCTTAAAAATTTAATTTGTACTGCTTGGATCTTACTATCTTGTCCCTTATTAGTTACCAGCGTTTCTAGTCTGTATGTTACAATTGGTATGAAATACTGTTTATATAATGTTAATTTCATTCTCTTGGGTCATCCCATAAAAGCTCTCTGACTTGATAAAATGTTGTACCGATATTTAGTCTGTTATTAATTTCAGAGTTGATTTCATTACTTCCATTAATAATGTTACCCAGGTATGTAAACTGTTCTACATTTTTTAACTGTTCTCCATCTATGTTCACTTGGCTTCTCTTTTTCTCTTTTCCACAGTGCATGACTACAGTTTTCTTTTTACTAATTACCATTCCAAACTCCTTCAGATTTTCATTCCAAATGTCCAGTGTCCTGTGTACTTCCCTTTCTCCTCTTCCCCAAATCACCACATCATCTGCAAACACCAAAGCATTCACGTCATCACTATTGTACTCTGTTTTACACTTTTATGATTTCAACCATCAATATAATAAATAAACAATAATGGTGACAGTGCATTTCCTTGCTTGAGACATATTTTTGTATAAAATGTTCCAGAGTCACCACTTCCCACTTGTACACTGCTTCTACTCTTATGATACAACATTTTAATCTTGTTAATTAATGATTTTGGTACATTCCTTTTCTGTAGGCATTCCCATACATGTTTTCTCTTAACTGTATAATAAGCTTTTTCCAAATCCAAATATACAAAGATGATTTCCTTGTTCCTTTCCAGATGATTTTCCATTATCGTTCACATTGTAAATATCAAGTCTATTGTTGATCTGTTCGGTCTAAAGCCATATTGTTCTTCCTCTAACTGTGTTTCTATTATATCCCTCAGTGTTTTGTCTGTGACTTTCTCCAGTATTTTTAGCCCACGTGACAATAGTGTTATACCTCTATAATTTTCACATTTCTCAGTGGTGCATGCTGGGATCAAAACGTGGGCTACCACTAGACTTAGGTTACCCCTTGTCAATTGTTGGTTTAGTGAACAAGCCATGTCAGGAAAGTGTGTGGAGGAAAGGGTACCAGAGTAGAGTGTTATCCAGGAATTAGGTTAAGGCAGATGTTGAGGAAAGTAGAAGAAGAGGAGGAGGGAAAGGAAAAGGTGGTAGTGTTTCACATTGGTACTAACAACGTAAGACAAGTAGGCATAAGTACCAACATAGTTGGGGATGTGTGGGATCTGGTAAATGCAGCACGGGTGAAGTTTAAGCAAGCGGAGATTGTTATCAGTGGAATACTGTGTAGGAGGGATACTGACTGGAAGGTGATTGGGGATTTAAATGAGACTAGGGAGTGGGTATGCGGGAAACTGGGAGTGAAATTTCTAGATCCTAATGGGTGGGTAGGAGATAGGGATCTGCGCTCAGATGGCCTTCACTTAAACCACAGTGGTACATATAAGTTAGGAAATATATTTAGAAGGGTTATAGGGAGGTATAGGGATGACATAAAACTGTTAGTGCTCAACTGCAGAAGTATTGTAAAGAAAGGAATAGAATTAAGTAATTTAATAGATATATACTTACTAGATATTGTAATAGGAGTTGAATCATGGCTGAGAAATGATATAATGGATGCAGAAATTTTCTCACGGAACTGAAGGGTGTTTGGAACATTGTAAATTCCCATGGAGGGAATTAGATATTTTTCACCAATAGAGCATTCATTCTCGTGAAAGAAGAATTTGTAAGCTACGAAAAAGTTAAAGATGACAAGCACGAAATTCTAGGGGTAAGGCTCATTTCTAAAGATAATAGGCAACTTGATGTCTTTGGCGTGTACAGACCAGGAAAGGGTAGCGCAGATGCTGATTCAGAATTATTTGATAAGATAATCAGCTATGTGGGAAACGATAAGGAAAGGAACGTGATCATAGCGGGTGATCTCAATTTACCAAATATCAATTGGGAAGGTAATGCGAACGACAGGAAGCATGACCAACAAATGGCAAATAAGTTAATATGGGAAGGGCACCTGATTCAGAAAGTGATGGAACCAACTAGAGGGAAGAATATTCTGAACGTGGTGCTGGTGAAACCATATGAGCTCTATAGAGAAACCGAAGTAATAGATATATTAGCGATCACGAAGCTGTTTTTGTGGTAATTAAAAATAAATGTGAAAGAAAGGAAGAGATTAAAATTAGGACTGTTAGGCAGTACCATATGGCTGATAAAACAGGCATGAGCGAGTTTTTAATAAGTAACTATGATCGGTGGAAAGCGGTAAATAAAATGTAAACAGACTCTGGGATGGGTTTAAAGCAATTGTTGAGGAATGTGAAAATAGGTTTGTACCTTTAAAGGTGGTAAGGAATGGTAAAGATTCACTATATTATAACAGGGAAGTAAAGAGACTAAGAAGGAGGTGCAGGTTGGAAAGAAATAGAGTTAGAAATGGCTGTGGAAGTAAGGAGAAATTGAAGGAACTTACTAGGAAATTGAATCTAGCAAAGAAGTCAGCTAAGGATAACATGATGGCAAGCATAATTGGTGGCCACACTAATTTTAGTGAAAAATGTCAGAGTATGTTTAGGTACTTTAAGGCAGAAACAGGTTCCAAGAAGGACATTCCAGGAATCGTTAACAGACAAGGGGAATGTGTATGCAAGGATCTTCAAAAGGCAGAAGTATTCAGTCAGCAGTATGTAAAGATTGTTGTTTACAAGATAATGTCCAGATAGAGGAGGTGTCTAATACTAAAGAAGTATTAAAATTTAACTATGACAACAATGACATTTACAGTAAGATACAAAAGTTGAAAACTAGAAAAGCAGCTGGAATTGATAAGGTTTCGGGGGACATACTAAAGACAATGGGTTGGGATATAGTACCATATCTGAAGTACTTGTTTGATTATTGTTTGCATGAAGGAACTTTACCAAATGAATGGAGATTTGCTCTAGTAGCCCCTGTATATAAAGGAAAGACTGATAGACATAAAGCTGAAAATTACAGGCCAGTAAGTTTGACATGCATTGTATGTAAGCTTTGGGAAAGCATTCTTTCTGATTATATAAGACATGTTTGCAAAATTAATAACTGGTTTGATAGAAGGCAGTTTTGGTTTAGGAAAGATTATTCCACTGAAGCCCAACTTGTAGGATTCCACCAAGATATAGCAGATATCCTGGATTCAGGAGGTCAATTGGACTGTATCGCAATTGACCTGTCTAAGGCATTTGATAGGGTAGATCATGGGAGACTACTGGCAAAAATGAGTGCAATTGGACTTGACAAAAGAGTGACTGAATGGGCGGCTCTGTTTCTAGAAAATAGAATTCAAAGAATTAGAGTAGATGAAGCTTTATCTATCCCTGTAAAAATTAAGAGGGGAATTCCTCAAGGCAGTATTATTGGACCTTTATGTTTTCTTATATATTTATCAATGAAATGTCTAAAGAAGTGGAATCAGAGATAAGGCTTTTTGCAGATGATGTTATTCTGTACAGAGTAATAAATAAGTTACAAGATTGTGAGCAACTGCAAAATGACCTCGATAATGTTGTGAGATTGACAGTAGGCAATGGTATAACGATAAACGGGGTAAAAGTCAGGTTGTGAGTTTCACAAATAGGAAAAGTCCTCTCATTTTAATTACTGCGTTGATGGGGTGAAAGTTCCCTTTGGGGATCATTGTAAATACCTAGGTATTAATATAAGGAGAGATCTTCATTGGGGTAATCACATAAATATGATTTAAATAAAGGGTACAGATCTCTGCACATGGTTATGAGAGTATTTAGGGGTTTTAGTAAGGATGTAAAGGAGAGAGCATATTTGTCTCTGGTGAGTCCCCAACTAGTGTATGGTTCCAGTGTATGGGACCCTTACCAGGATTACTTGATTCAGGAACTGGAAAAAATCTAAAGAAAAGCAGCTCGATTTGTTCTGTGCGATTTCCGACAAAAGAGTAGTGTTACAAAAATGTTGCAATGTTTGGGCTGGGAAGACCTGGGAGAAAGGAGATGAGCTGCTCGACTAAGTGGTATATTCTGAGCTGTCAGAGGAGAGATGGCGTGGGAGGACATCAGAATTTAAATCTAAGAATTTCATTTTTTGTCCGTATTGAACTGAGAACATAAGATAGGTAACTTAAAAGGGTCCACCTTTTCAATACAAATAAATGTTATAAGTTTATTTACAACATATATTTACACTTGGAACTAGTTTCGACGCTGTTTGGCGTCATCTTCAGCCAAAATGTGGGAAATGTGGGCGTAAACTCATGTTTATACAATTTTGACTCACCCTTCATGACCATTTTGTAAACTGACATTGTAATTCACTACTTCATGTCTCTCATTTAATCACACTGATTTAACATATTATATAATGTAAATGTCTGCATGCTTACGCCTATGCCTGTTTCCCACATTTTGGCTGAAAATGACGCCAAACAGTGTCAAAACTATTTCCAAGTGTAAATATATGTTGTAAATAAACTTATAACATTTATTTGTATTGAAAAGGTGGACCCTTTTAAGTTTCCTATCTTAAGGACATCAGAGACGAATAAGTTTGGATGGTGTCTTTAAAAGTAGGAAAGATTACAATATGAAGATAAAGTTGGAATTCAAGAGGACAAATTGGGGCAAATATTTGTTTATAGGAAGGGGAGTTGGGGATTGGAATAACTTACCAAGGGAGATGTTCAATAAATTTCCAATTTCTTTGCAATCATTTAAGAAAAGGTTAGAAAAACAACAGATAGGGAATCTGCCACCTGGGCGACTGCCCTAAATGCAGATCAGTAGTGATTGATTTGATTTGAATAAAAAAAGCCTTCAGCGTTTTGAGCTGCAGCCCATAACCACCTGAGTAGCCTGCTGTGTTGCCAAGGCTGCTTCATAAGCAACTGCCCTGGCCTCTGCTACTGCCAATGCTCAACTCCTGATCAGTAGAGATTGTAGCCTAAAGTTTAGCAAATTAAAGTCCAGCTTTGTGGCTAAATTGATAGAATGCTTGCCTTTGGTTCGATGGCCCCGGTTCAATTTTCAGAATCAACCCCTCATACTGTTAATTCCCCTGGCTTGAGGACTGGGTATTTATGACGTCTTCACCATTAATTTCATTCTCATTAGGTCACCACCAAGCATATACAGCACCATTATTATTATTATTATTATTATTATTATTATTATTATTATTATTATTATTATTATTATTATTATTATTAAATAAAAATGTTGAATTTTACAGTGGTCGTACCCATCGTTCACTGGTTAATTACCTTCCTCGGGAGATCAATGGTGGTGTCCGACCCATAATCTTCCGATTCCAACCAACTAAAGAGAACAGTAAACCTGAAAGATTGCATTTCATTGTAGCACATCTGCCTATAAAAATAAAACTATGTTACTCCTATAACAGCAGCCCTAGAGTGTCTTCCTGCAAGGATGTAGAAGTAAACTGAAGTGAAATACCAGCGCTCTGTTATCTATATAATTAAATCAGAAGTTTGAGGTGAAGAAGTATATATGATGAGTAACGCATGGTTGATAGTTAGCAGTGGCGATCTGACAGACCGAAGCCTAGCACACCTGTTCCCCCCCGGTCTCTGCTCTTAACCTATATACAGTACAGCAGCAAGCCACGCGAGGTGAGTCGAGGGGAGAGGGACGAAAGTCCGGGCTGCAATATCATTCTCCGATGCCTTGCTCTCAGAAATACGTGCAACGTTTTTTCTCACTGCTTTCAAGTGTCGTAAATGGAACAATGTGTCAGATGCTTACATTATAATGTGTTTTAGACTTCCATCATTCTCAATTGAGGTTTGGGCTTCACTGATAGCCTTGGTAGCCCTCAATATATGCCCCTGATTTCTTCCTATTTCCTTTTTTGAACAATGGTACAATGCTTCCTTGTTGCTAATATTCAGGTATCCTTGCATCCTTCCATATGGCATTGAGGGCTCGGTATAGCCACTCTAGTCCACTACTTCCTGCTGCCTTAATCATATCAGCATTGAATTCATCTTTTCCACTTGCTTTACCTTTGGTCATTGCTTTCACTGCACTTTCGAGTTCAAACCATGTTATTGGGTTGTCTTCTTTTTCTCCATCTATTATTTCCATTTTCTTACCTCCTTCTTCCTCCGAGCAGTCACCCTCGTTATAAAGTTTTTCAGAATGTTTTGCCATCACCTTTTGAAGACCCTTTTCGTCATGTACTATGGATCCATCTTGTCTCTCTAATGCCTTGATTTTTTCTTGATTTATTCTTTTTGATTTTATTACTCTGTATAATCGTTTCTAATTTCCTCGACTATCTTGCTCAATTTTGTTTGTAAACTCTCCCCAAAATTTCTCCTTTTCTTCCTTGATATTCCTCTTTACTTGTAGTTTCGGTCTTTTGTATTCCACATGTAACCTTTCTATCTTCTCATCCCTCTGATTTAATGAGAACTGTGGTAAAAGACTTCTTTGAAGGAAGGAAAACAACTTCTGTTATGCAGACAACACAGTGTTTCTAGCAGACTTTGCAAAGGACCTTCAGGTATTACTAGGCAAAGTTAACATGGCTTGCAGCACCAGAGGATTGCAGATAAACATTAAGAAAACCTAGTTCATGGCCATTAGTAAACAGCAAAACGTCCACACGCAGTTCACTCTTGGCATTGAGACCATTACTAAGGTTCACCAGTTATCTAACGAGCATTGGGACTGCAGCCAAGAAATTTGGATTTGCATCGTACGTGTGAGAAGCACCTTCATGCAGATGAGGAAATTCCTCACCATTCGCAACCAACAACAGAACTTAAGGCTCCGTTTGGTCTGCACCTACATCTTTCTCATGTTACTGTATGAACAGGGGCGCATGCAGAAATTATTTTCGGGGAGTGGGGGTGATATTAAATATTAAAATTTGAGGACTTCTTTAATATAATGTTGGATGCATGTTGTGAAATTAGAAACACTAAATTAAAACTTTCAGAATAATACAGTTATTTAATTAAGACACATTTTTATTCATGTTAATGATTACAATAGCAAGCGCCTCCTGGTTTGTTTGGGTTTTTTTTGGCCAGTTCATCGTTTATATCTTCTATGGTCACATGTTCTTCTTTGTGTATATACAAAAGAGGAAACACATTCAATCTCTCCTGTGCAGTCATATTCTGCAAATAACCTTTTAAATATTTCAGCAATGAAAATGAGCATTCTTGTGTGGCAGTGGTTACTAGTAAGACAGCAAAGATATCACTCTCGCAAAATGTTAAGTGCAGAAATGAAGTCCATTGGTTCAGGATGATTGCTTTTAGAAGAATATATATAGGATGGTATTGTTAAAACATTGGGAAAAGGGAAAAAATGTTATCTTTGTCTTTCTGGACCTTGAAAAATCCTATGGCAGCATACTGAGGTATAAACTTTGGGATTGCTTGAGGAGAAATATTCTAGTATCTCTCATCAGTAGTGCCTGGATTTCAAGGTTTTAACCTATTTTTTTCTTTGCTATTTAATTCACAAATTTCAATATATTCATTCGTTTCACACTTCCTGGAGCAGAAAATGTGGAAGTTCATTGCACCTAAAAAGCCTAAATGAAGGGTTGACACCTAAAATAACCTAAAGATTTGTTTTACCTTCTTCAAATAAAGAATGTTATTTCCCCATTGTAAAATAATTTCCACCGCAATTACAAGCAGTAGGATGGAGATAGTTCAGGTTACTACTGTTAAGTGCAGCAAACGCCGTGCTTCCCACTACACATGTGACATCTGGTGGTTCCTTGATGCATCTGATAGAAGGTCAGGAGGAACGTAAACAGTTTCGCCTCCAGTCGTCCTCAGAGAGTACAGTCGGCAGAGTGTGTAGTGAATAGTTCCTGTAGTATTTTCTAATTGTAATTGTTGTATAGCATAACAATGCCTAAATCACACTTATTGAGAAAATGGATTGCTACAGATGGACAGTTCACTATGGATTGTAGAGTAGTCTTCTGTCAGGCATGCTCCATAGAAGTAAGTTTCCTGTAACTGACCTAAAACCTGCATTGCAATTCCATAGCTCGCTTACTGAATACCTCAAAAGGAATGCAATAAAATTTCACGGGGGTATTGAATACCCATTCCACCGGGGCTTGTGAAATACAATAGGTTAAAGTTATTGACCCAAAAATCAAAGGCAGACACTTGTGCTCCTTGAAAATCGAAATGAAAGATTAAAACCCTATTTGGGCTTATGGCCCAAAGTTACAGAGCCTAAGCCTATACTACTGTGGTGACTAGATGGAGAAAATATTGTAAGTTACAAAGATTACAAAGTGAAAAAAATTACGAAATCATAGTCACATCAAAATCAAGTTGATAGGGAACACGAGAGGGTAGGTCACTCTCTATTCCCTGATTACGTTTAAGTTCATTTGCCTGGTTTTGAAATTTACATTAGAAGTTTGAAATTTTACATTTTAGAAAATTAAAGTTACATTATTAAAGAGTGTAAACCTTTCCCTCAAGCTAGCTTTGAAAGACTATCACTTAGTAGAATCCGGACTGCCATTACCTTGCGCTGATGGACTACTCGATGATCCTTTGTAAACACACACACTAGACTGGAGCGATGAATAAGACCCCCTGGCTCGAAAAATGTGCCAGCTTATATACCCGAGAGGAAGGGACAGGAAAGGCCTAGGAATGGGAAGGAAGTGGCCGTGGCCTTAATTAAGGTACAGCCCCAGCATTTGCCTGTGTGAAAATGGGAAACCACGGAAAATCATCTTCAGGGCTGCCGACAGTGAGGTTCGAACCCACTATCTCCCGGATGCGAGCTCACAGCTGCGCGCTCTTAACCGCGCGGCCAACTCGCCCGGTTTATTAGTTGTTGCAACTTTAGGATGGCAGATAGCATTCTTCCAGGCGCTTGATTTAAAGCGTTGGCGTACCTCCCGGTACAGACCTCCCCCACCAAAATTCCTTCCTCGCGGTGATACTTTGAAATTTAGCTTGTTAGTAAAATGTTAAGTGGATTTTACAGATAGCATTTCTTGATGAAATTTCATTTTTAAGAAATTACGTCGAAAACAAGCCTTGAAGTCCTCCTGCGGCCGTACCAGTCCGAGACTTACAGTTCAACTTTGACAGCAAGAGCAACCGCCGCAGCCGATACCCGGGTGGGGTCCCTCGAACTTCCCAAGTACCCTCAGATACACCTCTCCTGCTACCTTGAGAGGGGTAGCCTTGCTAATGTTCGCCACAGACCAGATATAAAGACACTGGTCCAAGATGGGTAGGCGGTTGAGTTACCGCACCTCAGCCCTCG
This sequence comes from Anabrus simplex, assembly GCF_040414725.1. Taxonomy (NCBI): domain Eukaryota; kingdom Metazoa; phylum Arthropoda; class Insecta; order Orthoptera; family Tettigoniidae; genus Anabrus; species Anabrus simplex. The sequence continues at coordinate 50,314,720 of NC_090271.1, forward strand.
CCGGACAGGATGGTGCTCCCGCACGCCGTTATATAGGAGACTGGGCCAGAGCAGGGTGGGCCCTTAACCCACGCCAGCATCACTCGCCAGATGTTGAGACACGGCCGCTGATGAAAGAGAGGGCACTGAAACAGTCATTTACTTGGCGACAGATATTGTTTTTATGGAGAGCGAGAGTTTGTTTATTTTTCTAAGCTGCAGGTTCAGATGAGGCGGGCGGCATTGAGGATGAGTGTGTGAATTGCAGGCTTGATTTTGGAGGCGGGGGATAGGTAATGGCAGCCGGGCAACGGAAAAAGTAAACTTTAATAGAGGGGAAGTTTGTTCACAGGTGGAATAATAAAAGGAAATACATTAGTTTTATCTAGGCGGGGCAGAAGAAATTTTAAGTTACTAAGCTGTTGAGGAAGGAAAAATAGCGGTGTTCTTATTACCATAACTTAAGTGGCCTATATAGCAAAAACAAGGGATTACACAGGATTTACTTGAGATAAATGGACCCTAAAATCCTCTCAGTGGCTGGGTTACACACCAAAAGTGTGACCGGTGTTAAGAAATCCAAATTAATACATGGCCCGTGAAATCTGGGGGCAAACTTGCCTGCAGGTACAAAATTCTTAACCATGACCTGATCTCCGACTTTTAAATTTTTAGGTCTCTGTCCATGATCATATCTCTCTCTAACCTTTTCATGAGAAGCCTTAAGGTACTTTTAGCCTTCATCCACAGGTCTCTGATATTATCAGGATCTAGCAATATCTCAGTGAGGGACCAAAGATTAGATAGCAGCGTGTTGGGAACAAACTTAAACATGAGAGAGGCAGGAGTGAACTTGTAGGACTCATGAATGGCCGAAATTAGAGCAAAATATAACAAATGCAGAGAAGAATCCCACCTGGAATGATCTTCATGATGAAAAGCTATCAAAGCCGATCGAAGATTACGATTGACCCGCTCAGCCAGAGATGGTTGAGGGTAATAAGCGGAAGTAGTTACATGGTATATGGACAAATCAAAACAGAATTTTCGGAATAAATTAGATGTGAAAGCCTTTGCATTATCAGAAACTATATATGTGCATGGGCCAAAAGAAACAAAGATAGTATTAAGACAAGAAATGGTAGACTGAGTGGTAGCCAGCTTAGTCGGAATGCAAGAATTAATTTATTCCCGTTCCCTTTCGAGGGAAAGGTCCGACGTAGTCTATGTACAAACGCTCCATGGGGCGAGATACCTGGTGAGATGACAATAGCACTAGCTTAGAAGACAAGGTAGGCTTACTAAGCAAGGAAGATTTACATGCTTTAACCATTTCTCCGATTTCGCCGTCCATATTTTTCCAGATAAACATTTCTTTGATTTTCTCTCTTGTTTTGAAGATGCCCAAATGCCCCCCTAATAGGGTCTCATGATAGTATTTGAAGCTCATGGCCACAAGAACAGTTGGAACCACAACTTTCATCTTTGATCGTGCCTCGAAGGGCAACACAAAACTCCGTTCCTCAACATATAAGGGACAGCATGTTCCCAGAAGAAATGGTTTCCATTATAGGAGCCAGCACTGGATCTTCTCGTTGATTTTTCTCGATATCACGAAATAACATAGGGGCATCAGTTAAAATAGCATTAATATTAGAAGGTATGGGCATGGGAGGAGAAGAACAATCTTCCTGTTCACTGGTCTCAACATCATTAAAAAACATGTGGCTTAGTCCATCTGCGACTACATTTTCTGCTCCTCTAATGTGTCGCACATCAAATTGAAAGGCTGAGATTCTGATAGCCCAACGGGCGATACGCCCAGTACGACGAGGCCTAGCTAAGACCCAAATTAAAACCTGATTGTCACTTTATAATTCAAATTTGACATGCTCCAGATAGAGGTGGAACTTCCCCAAGGCAAACAGGACTGCCAAACCTTCTAATTCATAGAATACATGGCTTCTTGAGCCGATAAAGTCCTAGACGCATAGGGGATAGGCCGCCTTCCGAGTTCCGTTTCCTGAAGGACAGCAGCAATGGCCGATGAAGAGGCATCTGTTTGGACTATGAATTTCTTCGAGAAATCGGGCACGGCTAATACAGGGGCGTTACAAAAAGCTAACTTAAGGTCTTCAAAACGGCTTGCTGCGACGGGCCCCATTCGAATTTGACACCTTTCCTACGAAGTAGGTTCAGGATCGCCGCCCTATTAGCGAAGTTGGGAATAAATTTCCTGAAGAAATTCACCATGCCTATGAACCTGGCAATACCTTTGATGTCCTTAGGAGGCTTGAAGTCACGAAAAGCCTGTGTTCTGGAATGGTCGATAGAAACACCATCGGGCGACACAATATGCCTTAAGAATGACATAGAAGGCTTAGCAAAAGCTACCTTAGATCATTTAATTGTCAACCCTGCCTTACGAAGGCGATTTAGGACTTCTTTCAGATGATATAAGTGCTCTTCGAAGGTCTCTGAAAACACGACGACACCGTCGAGGTATGATAAAGATATACAATTTTGATGTGAGACGACCCTATCCAGCAGTCTAGTAAGGACAGCCGCTCCCGTAGGGAGCCCGAAAGGCACGCGTTGTATTAATACAAATTCCAATCCGTGGCGAAAGCCGTTAGATGTTTCGATTCTTCTGCCAGAGGTATTTGATTTTATGCCTGGTTAAGATCTATGATGATAAAGAACTTAGCCTTGAGAAACCATGAAAAACAAGAATGAAGATCAGGAAGGGCCACAGATTGTAACACTACCTTACGGTTCAACGCCCTGTAATTAATGACATGCCTGAAACCATCTTGGGGTTTCGGTACAAGAAAAATGGACGATGAATACGCCGACTTGGAAGGTCGAATAATACCATCCTTCAACATTTGGTCGATAATCTCCTTAAGGGCCTTCATTTTAGGTGGAGATAGCCTATAACGGGGAAACCAAACTGGAATAGAATCGGTTATCTCAATATTATATTCAATAAAGTCAGTGACACCGAGGGTTCCTGAAAATACGTCAGGAAAAGACTGATACAACCTTCTAATACTTTCAGCCTGGTCCTCAGAAAACAGTATTGCTCTTATGACAACAGGGTTGCCATGTCGAACGGCTCTGCGCAACACTATCACGGGGTAACGGCGGCATATATATCTGTGAAATTCAATATTTAACTTCAAGATAACAAGCGGAATGAACTAAGTTGAAATATTTTTGTATGAAGTAAAGGGGACGGTGAGTTTACAGGGGCTATTTTTGGTTTGTACAGAATCAGAGGTTAACTGCGGCACATAAGAAACCTTAGCATTGAAGTGTGAGGTGAACAGGCGGAGAAAATGTACAAATAATATTTTTATGGGCTCGAAGGGTGAATGATACATTTAATTGCATTTAATACATTTCCCCAGACGGGCTGAGTGGCTTAGACTGTTGAGGCGCTGGCCTTCTGACTCCAACCAGGCAGGTTCGATCCAGGCTCAGTCCGGTGGTATTTGAAGGTGCTCAAATACGTTAGCCTCGTATAGGTAGATTTACTGGCACGTAAAAGAACTCCTGCGGGACTAAATTCCGGCACCTCAGCGTTTCCAAAATCCGTAAAAGTGGTTAATGGGACGTAAAGCAGCAATTATTATTAAATTTCCCCAGGAAACGCGGGGTTCTACTGTGCTGTCGTATCGCTCAACAAAAGACAATAGTAAAAATTAAAAGCGGTTTTAAAGAAAACAGCGGTAAATTAAATGCACTTAAGAAAGAACAGCTAAATAACAAAAGCAAGCACAAACAAAACACATGGCAAATTTTTGTATCGGTACAAGTTATGCCATGACTTTTCACTGCACACCACAGCATCAAAATCTTCAGTAACAAATTCTGTACAGTACGAAAATAACAGAACACACACATATACTATGCAATATACAACCAAAGTAAAATGTCTGCCATTAGACAACTTTATGGTACTCACCGAATGTTACGTCCTTGCCGCTGCAGGCTGAAGTCCTCTATCAATCTGAATCGGACGAAGATTCACTGCCGACAGCAATGATGAAGGGCTCCATTTCGTCCGGGATCAAATCAGAGTTCCACATGTCCGCTTCAATATTTTTCACGTGCTTCACGTAGTTCGCCCAGTTTTCAGTAGACACGCGTAGGAAACCTTCATCGATGAGTCTTTCCATCTCCCTTGTTTTGAACGTGGTGTTGTTCATAGCAACATAATGCTTCACTTGCGCCCAAACAAGTTCAATAGGATTCAGCTCACAATGGTATGGTGGTAAACGAAGAACCGTGACACCACTTTCTCTTGCCATTTCATCGATTCTGTGGCGATCGTATTTCCATCGCACACTGTTTACGAGGGCCATCAAGTCTGTTTTCAGCATGTTCTCATCATACACTACACCACGTTCTCGAAGCCATGACCGCATGTTCTCTTTTTTCCATGCCTTCGTAGGCAGAGCTTCTTTCTTGCGGCTATGATAGGAGGCATTGTCAAGAACAATAACAGAGTTTGGCGGCAGGTTCGATAGTAGACGTTCTTTAAAATACTCCTCATAACAATCACCGTCCATTTCGTCGTGAGCATCTGCGGTATTCTTCTTACACTGAAACACGTACTTCGTCCCTGGCACGAACCCATTCTCGTTACCGACATAAACTAACGCAAACCGTGGACCACGACCTGTAGGTGACTTCAGACCGCAAGATAGTCCTGACAGAAAAGCATCCCGTGGAGTTGAAATGGTCTTATCTTTCCATTCTTTCCCAACAGTGTGCCCTGTGTTAACCCACGACTCATCAGTGTAAAATATGTTCCTTCCCTCGTCTCGATATTTCTTAACTGTTGACAGATACTTGTGACGCCAAGATATAATGTCCTCTCTTTCCGTCAAACGAGCTGAATTTCCTTTCATTTCGTACTGGAAACCCATGTCTCTCAACAAACGATACAAAGTTGTTCTTTAGAACTCGGGAAGGTCTTTATCATTCTTCACAGACTGTAGGACTTGCTGCAAGGTTGGAGGTTGGTTTCTAAGGAAAAACTCGTGCACCTTACGCCTTACACCACTGCGAACAAAATCATTGAACTTGACTGACCTGCTGTCTTTCCGTGGTGTTTTACGTTCTCTTGTTTTAATCGGAGAAGCCAAAGATCCTGTAGTGGCTGCTGATCGCACTTTATAAACAGTCCTCTCAGAAATGCCTGTTGCTTCAGCAGTTTCTTTAACCACCCAGCTGAGACTTTTATCTGCATTCTTTCAAGAAAGGTAATTAAGTACGTTACGCACAGTTTGCTTTTTTTTCTTCCTCAGTACCTCTCCCTGTTTATTTTTATGGACGTTCCCACCATAACGCAAATAAATCACTATTAATGTTAAAAGAAAGAAATCACATACGTAGGCTAATCACTCACTCAAAAGAATACGATTAGGCCTCTACACTGATATAAACGCTGAAAAATACACGCAACAAATAAATACAGTAAACGACATCTCTACAAAAGAAATCACGGTGTTAATGTTAAAAGAAAGAGATCACACAAATAGGCACACAAGACAAGTACGCACTGATTTACAGCCTAAAAACACACATGCAATAAAGAACTTAACTACAGAAGTGATCTGCCCGCGGTTCACAGATACTTGTACCAGAGCAACATAGAAGGCAAATGAAGCAAGGCAATGAAGCGGTGGCTGTTCCCGCCATTGTACTTCCTCCCTACGAATGTATTTATAAAAAATAAAATGTTATATAGTTATTTTAATATCTCACGGGCAAAAAATGCCTCATCCTTTTTATCTTTCACAATACATTAAAAAGTACAGTATACTATCCCTTAATCACGAGAAATTATGGGTGTCTCAGACGGGGGTATGTTCACTCATTGTAGGTCCTTAAGAGCAATACTGTTTTCTTAACGTGGAATGAGCCATAAGATCCAACGACATCTCACACTGGGTAGGCGAAATAGATGAAAATTACACAGTTACATTTCGAAAGCGGAATATTAATGTTACGAGCACAACTTGCTCTGAAGTTCGAACACAAAACCGGAATAAGGCATAAAATCGGCCCCCAATATTACAGGGCAAGACAATTTCTTAGCACCAAATAACTTAATTTTCCAAGTAAATTTTGAGATTCGAACTTTACCAAAAATGAAGCCTAAAATTTCTAATGGTGACGAGTTTGCCCAAACGCATTTAATAGAAGATAAACGGTAATCCGGAAATTTACAAGCAAGTTTTCAATTGAAGGTACCACTCCTCAGAAATAATGGAGCTAACGCTCCCCGAATCTAGCAACGCTGTGACGGGTTCGTTATTCACTTCAATTTCCAGAAATGGCACGAATCCTGGAGTCTCGGAAGCAATTGTAAGGCATTCCCTAGGGCCATCGAATGATATATTATAGGAAATCTCTTCTTTAGAGGATTCATTGCCTGATTTAACGGGGGCTGGGCCTCGAGAAGGAGAACATGGTGACTTAGCCGATGACACTAGTGACTTCCTACTTCCTGGGTTAGTGGAGGCAGCACCAGAAGTTGAATAGGACGGTGTGCTGTTAAGGGAAGTGCTATTCTTGGCTAGATGGGAAAATGACCCGCACTTGAAACAACCTTGGTTCGGACCTGCTCCGTTCCTAGTTCCACTAGATTTTACCAAGGGACACTTATTTCTAAGGTGTTCAGTCGATTCGCACGCATAACACCTGCGTGTGGGGAAGGTTCGGCGAGGTGTTGGGCGAGAACTATTAGATGACGGAAGGGGCTCCCTGGCGATTCGTAAAGTGTCCGCGTACCTTACTCCTTCCGCTGACACTGCCATCGCCTCGAGTTCCGAAAAAGTTTGGGGTCGAGATGCAAAACGTACGTGCGACCTATAGGGTGGAGAGATTCCTTCTACTATGGTTTGCACAATTTTATCTTCTGGAAAATGAAGAGCAATGAAATGGCGTATGGCTTTGAGTGCCGGGAGTGTCCGAGGACATGTTCGGCTCGCCAGGTGCAGGTCTTTTGATTTGACACCCGTAGGTGACCTGCGCGTCGTGATGAAGATGACATGATGATGAAGACGACACATACACCCAGCCCTCGTGCCAGCGAAAGTAACCAATGATGGTTAAAATTCCCGACCCTACCGGGAATCGAACCCGGGACCCCTGTGGCCAAAGACCAGCACGCTAACCATTTAGCCATGGAGCCGGACAATGAAGAGCAAATACCCTGGTATAAAACTTTTTATCTTGAATAAAGTCAGCCAGATTCTCATCCAACCTCTGTACTCAGAAGTAGTACTTCTGTATTAGGGATGATATTACTCTATCAGGAATAAGATTAGCCAGAAGATGGGCATGAAAATCTTCTATCGAAGATCTTTCAGCTATTGCTTTTACTATTTTGTCCGAGAGGACGCCTACAGAATAGGCATTCGAGCAGCGGCTAGACTCCCATATGACACACCAATATGCCACCTACGCGAAATTGCGAAAGTCAGCTCGATAAGGCATTCCATACGTGAACAAACACTCCGAATGTACACGAAGTCATGGGATAATAAGATCAACCCACTAGTCAGTGGAATAGAACGTTACGACGTCGCTCTGCAAGGCGTAAAGCTTTTATGGTCTGACACTGTAGTTCGAGTTCCATTGGTAGAAAAAAAAATTTGCCATCAGAATGTTGGCTGGAAAGGTGGTGGTGGTATATACTATTTCTAAACACTGGATTGCGTGTCAAAAGACCGGGTTCGTTTCTAAAACTCTCCGCAATGCTCATACGGAGCGAATTGATGGTAATTCGTCCGTCAGATGGGGATGTTAAGGTTTGAGCAGACCTCTTGGTGTTCTTCGGCTACGCGACTAACCGGGTTTCAATCAATCAATCAATCAATCAATCAATCAATCAATCAATCAATCAATCAATCAATCAATCAATCAATCAATCAATCAATCAATCAATCAATCAATCAATCAATCAATCAATCAATCAATCAATCAATCAATCAATCAATCAATCAATCAATCTCCTTCTCCTCAACTCATCATCATCAGCACATACTACACAACATATAGCATACAGTCGTCATACCGGACACAGAAACATGTAATGGGCAAGTAATAACTAACTCGTTGACCAAAGATGGTGAGCACAAATCAATGAATATTGCAAACCGCCCATTATCACAGCCAGTGGACTCGTATCCCAAAGCCTGGGCAACAGAACACGGACAAAATTACACTTTATAGCGGAGGTGATACTGGTAGTAGGGTTGGTGGTGTTTGCTGTCTTGAAAGGAAAAATCAACTGGACTAGAGATGCTAGGGTTTGAAGTGTGGGAGGGATTGCTGACATGGGCCTCGTGCTCACGACCGACACCTAAGGTGTGTGTACTTCACGCAATTTGCCATGCTCCCACGACCTGAAGGCGGACAGTCGGGATGAGTTATTACTATGCACATAACAAGTGCGATCCACACCTAGGTTCAAAGTGATCAACACGGTTCATCTTCTTTGTTTAGCATAGCAAAGATCTTCTCTCAGAGACAAATGACGTTGAATTTAACCTTAATTGGAGGAAATTGTTTGTGCATTAATCATCCTCTCAATAAACAATAAGATAATAATAATAATAATAATAATAATAATAATAATAATAATAACAGAAGGAACCTCTCGGTTTATAGATGTGCAAACTATGATTAGGTACTAAATTTGGACGAATTTCCCACGTAAATAAATTCAAATACCTTGGAGAAATCATTCAGCCTTCTGGATTAAATCTTGAAGCAAATAAGGAGAGAATTACTAAATTACAGAAAGCATATCGAATCACTTGGAACACACATAACAAAAAATCATTATCTCAGAAAACAAAACTAAGACATTATAATACAGTAATACAATCTGAAGCATTATACGCATCGGAAACCTTAATCATTGGCGGTAGATCACTCATAAAAGATATAGAAAAGCAAGAAAGAAAAAATGTTAGGTAAAATTTTCGCCCCAGTCTGCGCAGAGGAAGTATGGATGGAAAAGATATCCCATAAAATTCATTGCGATATTGAAAAAAATTCAGGCACTATCAGGAAAAGGAGGTTGAAATTCTATGGTCACATTCTCAAAATGAAGAATGATAGACTGACCAAAAGAATTCTGAACCTTGCCCTTCAACTGAAAGTCAAGAACAACTGGCTAAATGAAATAGAATCAGATCTTCAGTAAATCAGCATCAACCAGGAAACCAAGAAACGACCTGCTTTCAGAACACTGATTAATAAACATTGTTTCGCGGAGCCAAAAGCTAGAACTAATAAAACCTGGACAGAAGAACGTAAGAAGAATTTCAGTGAGAGCTTGCAGAGATTTTGGGAAGAGAAGAAAAGAAAGTCATCAGCTAAATAAGTTCAAGCGTGCTCCTTAGTTGGACATAACGGTGTGATAATAATAATAATAATAATAATAATAATAATAATAATAATAATAATAATAATAATAATAATAATAATAATAAGCACCACATACCACACAACATATAGAATTTAGTCATCATACTGGACACAGATTTATTTAATGATCTTTGCCTTTAAGACGAGCTGCAGCACAAATCAATGAAGAATGCAAACTGCCCATTATTATTATTATTATTATTATTATTATTATTATTATTATTATTATTATTATTATTGTTCCGGGGTTACCCGTGGAACCCAGAGTGAGGTGAAAGAAGGTGCGGGCTTGAATGGGTCTAACTACAATATCAAAATTAATTTAAAATTTTGAACTGAAGGTTATATTTTCAGAACTTCAAACTTAACAATGAAACATCAGGTACCGGTACAGTGATAATTATAAAACAAGTCTAAGAAAAGACAAGATTAGTGGTCAACAATCCTGGGCTTCAAGTCCCTCGCTTTACATTTCCTGAGCTCCCAGCTCAAATTTACAAAATAGCACAAATTGTTCAAGGGCAGAAATCCCCTAATTCAAGAGCACTTGTTCTCCAAAATACAAACTATCTAGCCTTCCAGAGACACTCTTTACTATTACAACACTTGAAAAAGAGCTAACAGGCTCTCAGTTTTCCAAGCCTACTCAAGGCAAGATGAACTTACAATCGCTGGCCTCTCAAGGTACAACTTACAATTTGAAAATAATTTATACAGGGGTATTTAATACCCAACCTACCGGGCCTTCATGGAACAGGTTAAATAACTGGCCCAAACACAAAAAAGAAAGAAGGCGTACACTGCGCTCCAAGACAAGGAACCTTTAAAAAAACCTAAAAGGGCTCTAGGCCAATGAAACAGGGGCTATCCCCAAACTACTGAGGTGACTCATATAGAAATTACTTTAACATATTGCAGAGGAAAACACAGTTACAAAACGTAGTCACCTCAAACCAAGATGAAGGCGAACTCGAAAGGGTAATTCACTCTCTATCCCCGGTTTACCGTTAAAGATTTTATGAAGTTTTACATTAGCTGGAAGAAAGTTATATTTTAGAAAAGTTGCTACATACTAAAGAGTCGGACCTTTCCCTTGGGTTAAACTGCGGAGGTAGCAAGAAAGAAAGAAGTTATGTGGCCATTACTTTGTAGATGTTCTGCTGACCGATGAAAGAGGCCGCCCGCCTCCTGTTTAACACACACACTCAGATAGACGTCGATCAATTGTCCAAGAAATGTGAAAAGCCGCAGTTTATAAACCCTCAGGGAAGGTTCGAGATCTTTCACGACTAAACCAGCCACACCCTCTCAATTTTATTGGTTAAACTCAAAGTTACACTCAGAATCGAACAAGAAGCCGGTGATAGGTTGAAAATTAATTACAGAAATTAGTGATTGGCTAGATTCAAAACTGGCGGAAAGAAAAAGGAAATATTGCCAACCCAAAAATAAATGAACATCAATCAGTTACAAAAACCTAGAAATACAAAACTTCTTTAAATCATAAGTTCTTTCACTTTGCACCAGGGTGCATGATCATAGTTTTTTTGGTAGCGTCATCTGTGGAGAAATATCCAAACTTCATGTATAGCAAACAAAACTAGGAGAAATTCAGTCAGTTTAGGAAACTTCACAATAACAAAATTACTCAATATTTTAGTGGTGATGGCTTCTGATTAAAGTTCCAAGTTGGTGTAGTTTTAGTTTTACTGTTTTACCAATAGAGGAATTCATTTAGGCGCTGATTTTGAATGCGTGGCGTTGGGGTGTACCTCCCGGTACAGTTATTATTATTGTTATTATTATTATTATTATTATTATTATTAGTAGTAGTAGTAGTAGTAGTAGTAGTAGTCTCGAGTCAAAAACATACAAATTTACAGTTAATGTACAAGTCAGTTTGAAGTAGACAAAACAACGTGAAATCATATTACACATGCCGAGTATTTTGCCATGTCCAGTGCACTCGGAGTGACTTGTAGGAGATAATCCTCTGTGCAAGATGTCGGTCTCGTGGTTTGTTCTTGTCCACATTCACACCTTGTATCACTTGTTCTGAATTCCCATTTCTTCAAGTTATCCCTGGATCTTCCCTCTCCTGACGTGGGCTGTTCAGGGACATCCACACCAGTCAGCTTTCATTATGACCAGGTGGTAACTTCTGAGTAGATGGCATTCATCCGCGGAGGAGAGGGGTCCTCTTCTTTCACAGCTCCAGCCTTGCCTTCTCTGGTGAGACGGTAAGCATCTCAGATGACCTCAGGAAGCTTTTCCGGGATCTTGGCCGTTGTTGAGAAGGACTATGCCTATGCAGCGGGTGGGCGCTGTTCTGTTCCAGTTTGCTGCGCCATAAGGAAGAGCAATTTGTAAATAGTACTGAATAAGTGTGACCATTCATAGCCGATTAGAATTTTGTTTGTGTGTGCAATCATCGGGTCGTAAATTAGAGTAATGAAGCAGATGGAGTTTTATTCGTAACAATATGTGTGCAAAAATTGAGAGTGAGCGTCTTTCTTTTATTCGTTTAAATCCAGTAAACTGAGAGTTGAAGAATACATTCACCCGAGGGATACTGCAGTAAATGACGGTAACGTTGAAGACGTATGGTCTTTAGTCATACCCCCAGTGACGTTTACAGGTAGTCCCAAACCACATGCACGAATATACTCAAGATGCTATGACATGCGTGAGGACGTGTGAGAGACCGGACTTATTCATCACCATAACATATAATGCGGCTTGCACAAAGATTATGGAAGTACTCAGAATCGGTCAAATGCCCAGCGACTGCCTCGACTTAATCGCAAAAGCGTTAAGACAGAAACAGTGGAAATTAATTTAACAGACATTATGACGAAGGGCCACGTATTTGGAGTACCAAAATGCTGGATATACACTATTGGATATGAGAAGCAAGGATTGCTACACTGTGTATATCCAACCCTTGTCGTTTCTCTGCGGGTTTGAAGTGCAATGAATCTCCGTAGTGACATTTTACGACCGTATGCTCTTCCTGACGTCAACTTCATCAGAGGAGTTAATGAGATGAAATGAATGATGGGATATGCGATAGTAGGAAGGGAGAGAGTGAAATGCGGTGCCGGCACTTGGCCTACTCCTGTCGGATAGCACCAGAGGTTCTGCTCAAGGCTTAACGTCCCCATACAACAGACGAATCACCATCAACAGCGTCATATGCTCTCACTCCATATGAACACTGCAGAGAGGATTACAATTGATGGCATGCTATCTAGTGATTAGAAATTGTGTACCATCACCTCTCGTACCCTGCCAGCCAACATTCTTATGGTGATTTTTTCCACCAACGGGACTCAAACCTGGCTAACGACGGTGTCAAGCCGTATAGATTGGACGCCCTAAGGACCATTGCCACCAGGCGGACTGAATGAAGTGCAGCAAGAATAATCCAAGATAATATTGATTTTAATTTTAATTGCGTATGGCTCCGAAGAGGTCTAGTACAGGTCTTTCGAGGTGACACCCATGGGCGACCAACCAACCACCGAAGGTTAAATCCTCGATCCGGCCGCTAATCGAACCCGGAATCCCTTGCACCAAAGTCCAGCTTGCTAACCAGTAAGCCACGGAGCCAGACAGAAAAACACAAACTGGAGATGACGATTATCCTTGATACAGACAACGGGCTTCGGGAGATGGAGGGTTCACGACGAAACTGAAGATACATGGCATTACCGAAATAGAAATTGACAGCAGATGGATTGTGCCATATTCACCCCACCACTTTACATTTTCCAGTCATATATTAACGTTGAATACCGGTACCGCAATCGTGTGGAATCAATAAAATACGTGTACAAGTATTATGAACAAAGATAATGATGTGATGGCTGTTTTCGGCATAACCAATAAAAAAAAATAAAAAAAACAGTGGAGTGGTGTAGTGCATTTGGAAAATACATTAGCAGCTTCATCCAGAAGTCCATTGATACTATACGAGGAATGCATCGAGGAAAGTTTTCTGTAGAAGAACACTTGGACAGCTCGTTTCTGGACATGACGTACTTGCAAGTAATGCCTTGGATCGAGTGTACACATTTCTTTCCAACAACGCCGAATGCTTTTTTCCGTAGAATGCTTCTTCACGCAGGTCGAGGACCATCTTTCGCAACGCTAAGAACAATAAATGGCGATGTGTGCGGACATATAAAAAAGCCTGTCAGAAACTCAGTTTGCTTAAAGGATACCAACACTCGAACAGCACATCGGGAGAAGGCTAATTAAGCTCTTTCTCAGAGCAAATTAGAAACCGATATGCTGTAATACTGACTACATTCAGCCTATCAAATCCGACGTTTTATGGGAGAATTACAAGGAAGCATTAAGTGAGGATATAGTTGCTAATGCCCGAAGGGAAAATCCAACATGAGAAATTGTATTTTATCCTGAGTTTTTTTTTTAAAGGCATTGCTATATCTTGAGGACAAGTGCATGGCCATGATCAATCAGACAATAGTGTAGGTAGTCAGGCCTGCGAGTGCCAGTACGAGACCCACAAGACGTATTGATTCCAGACTAAATGAGAGAGAAGAACTACATCATCCAAGAGCTGCGTGCATACGTGGCAGACAAGAAACCACTTCTGAATGAAGATCAGAGAACCAAAGCGTTTTGGATCAGGTTATAAGACAACAAGGCGGGATTATTTTCCTTGATGCTCTTGGGCGTACAGGAAAATCATTGTAGACTAATTTAATTCGGGCTCAGGGCGAAGTTACTCTTGCCATTGCGTCTTCAGGCATTGCTACTACGCTTATGAAAGGAGGGAGGACAGCCCATTCTATTCTTAAGTTGCCACTAGGTAACAAAATTCTTCCTGCAACATAAGCAAGACAAGTGGTCAGGCCCAGGTACTTACAACGTGTAAATTAATCATTGAGTTGAATGCACCATGGCCCATAGGAAAACCCTCGAGGCCTTTGATGTGACTGTTAAAGACGCCTTATGGAAGGCGCTTTGGTGCTTCTCTGTGGAGACTTTAGGCAAACTCTGCCAGTCATTCCAAAGTTAACACTGGCCGTTGAAATACACGCCAGAAAGTTGAGAAAAATTACTTTAAAAGAAAATTTGAGAGTAATTTTGGGGACTGAAAATGCTCAACTACTCTGTAAAAGACTTCTGGAAATTGTAAACGATAGACTATCAATTGTATATTCTGGCATCATGAACTTCCCCTCGATGTTTATAAACTGATATCGTCCATCGAAGAACTAATATATGCAGTATCCCATAATGTTTCAAATGACTTTCTCGATCTAAACTGGTTGTGCGAGAGGACTACTCTTGCTGTTAAAATTGAGGATATCCATGACATAAACAAAGGAATAAGGTGAATTTTGGAAGGCTAAGATTAAGGTAAATGGTCATATCCAGGCAGAATCAACCAAAAGCATGGAGAAAGATGAAGATCGAAATGAATGTGCGAGTATGAGAGATACTAAGGTCAAATTATAACAACCATAATTTCGAAGTAGTAGTAGTAGTTACGCATTGGTTTATTTCAGATTTAGATTAGACAGTGTTTTTAAATGTTTGTACAGAAGAAATAAAACTGACAAATATTCGTATAAACAATAACGTTTATTAAACTTTTAACAATACAACAAGATTTTTACATAGTTATTTACATTGTTTAACGATGAAATGTACGTATCGAATAAGATCCACAATATGTTGGGTTTACTTGTAGACAGTGTAGACAGATGCATTTCAGGCATACGAGAATGTGGGTAAGACGCTTAAATGAATGACCAACTTAGTAGAGAAAGAGATAGTTGTGCAGTATTGTGTGGAGTGAAATGGTATTATAACTAGGAATATTGTTAGAAGTTTGCGTGAAAGTTAGCGTGTAACGTTGCGTGAATTTGGCTGCTTGGTTTTAAAAGATTATAAGAACAGTAACGAAGAATAATCTAGGTTTACTGAATTCTGTTTTCTGATCAGGTTTTGTTAGAAACATCTGTATAGACTACAACAGACAGTATATGATAAATATTTTAGAGAATTATAAAACTTCCTTACACTGCATAATTCTCTGAAGATGAGTCATACCAGTAATGACATTACTGGGAAGATGTAGAGAGCGCTCACTCTGCTGACCGATTACTCATAGGAACATGGTAAGAAACTGGCTCTCTGTAATGAAGTTAGGGCTGAAATTTATCATCAGTCCCATACGCATTGCGAGGGATGAGTGTGCGATAAATTGGAATTATGGGAAATTTCGATTATACCATGTTAAATCTGTTAATATGTTTGGTAATAGCAGAGCGAGTGGTCGATGGGCTTGAGTCTCTTAGAATATCCTCACAAGAGGAGCGCCGTACGAGTAGATGGGTGCGCGAATGGGCTCAACGTCCATGTAGCGGAACTGGACGTAGCCGGCGTTGCGGATTGGTGCAGAGACGGCCTCAGGGGGAGCTCCGTTGGGGTTTGTGCTGTAGGCCACACGCTGGAGACGGCCGTCGGGTAGAAGCACATAGTACACACCGCTACCTTCCTCCTCGCGATCCTGGGCACTGGCAGACGAGAAGGCGCGAGCTCCGTCCGCGAACTCGTTGTTGTCCTCCTAAAAACACACAGAACAATGTTACTTGATGTTTTTCCTTCGTTCTCCCTTTAGCTTTTTTCGCTCGGGAGTCGAGCAATGTTTCCGCGGAACGACGTCTGTTCATAGACGCATTTTTGAATAACAGGGCTTTTTCCTAAGTTATATGAAAATAAAAATTAACAGACTGCTTTTATGGTCTAGTGGTCAGTGTCCTGATTTTAAACCTGCCAAGATGGTGGTTGTTTTGCAAAAGCTCATCTCTATCGCTTAGAGTAGGGCCTCTCAAACGCCGAAAATCTCACGCGTGCACATTGAGGCGCAGAGGTCCTGTGCACAGTGCGTCGGTCCCACTCGGCTCAGCTCGGACCAACGCTTCGTCTCTGGACTATTCGGCTAAGCTCGGCTCAACTCGGCTCGGATTTGGAGCGCTACGGAGCAAGTGAGGAAGATGGAGACAGCGGAGCGAGCGAGACAGGCGTGGGGAAAGAGAGAGAGAGAGTGCTATTGCTCCAAATGGAGGAGTGGGGGTCTGCACTCTGGTCGAGCTAGCCAAGTTGTCTTTTGCACCGTGCACAGCGCAATGCACTGGTGCATGCACGCTGAGAGGCCCTGGCTTAGAGGGTGGAGCTGCAAGGTTGGAATGTAGGTATGACCTTGTTTCAAAGACCTTTCACTCAACTTTTGTGTAAACTCTGTGATTTAGATAACTACATACCGTATCAACATCTTAGATACGGAACAATTCATAGGCTTCCGTCATTTCCCCAACAACTCTTCTTCTTCTTCTTCAGGCTCCCATCCCATACCCCGGTAAGGTCGCGTACGTGAACTGTATATCACATGTGGATTTGACCCTGTTTTACAACCGGATGCCCTTCTCGATGCCTACCGTATGTGGAGTGGTTGCGTGTTCCTGTGGGGGAGTTGAAGACCGTCAACTACTGATGAAGAACGTGTAGGCTAAATTAGAATCCTTCTTTTAATTTCTGCCAATGAGAAGAGAAACGCCGAGGACTGTGACAGAAAGTCCAAGGAAAGAGACGAGAAACTATTTGCTTTTGTAAAACATACTGCATTGAAAACTACATGAGAATGGTTTTAAATGGTTTAGCTTATTGATTTCAGTGAAAAAGGAAATCTTTAATATCCAGTAATTACCCGTGAAAATATGTATATAATTGTTGTATTAATACGACAGGTTTTTAACAGTGTTCAGTCCTGACATCCAGTCCAGAGCGATATAGTGCTTTCAGAGCAATGCATCTACTCGTATGGACAATTGAGTGTCATCTGTGGCTTTGGCAATATGAAAGTGACTGAGATATGAACATGGTGTGAACATATCGCTCATAAGATCCGTTAGTATGAACATATCAGCTGTCCCACCAAATTGATATAACGGGCGAGTTGGCTGTGCGGTTAGGGGCATGCAGCTGTGAGTTTGCATCCGGGAGCCCCATTGTCGGCAGCTCTGAAGATGGTTTCCCCGTGGTTTCCCATTTTCACACCAGGTAAATGCTGGGACTGTACCTTAATTACGGCCACGGCCGATTCCTTCCCACTCCTAACTCTTTCCTATTCAATCCTCATCATAAGACCTATGAACTTGTCCTCGGTCACTTCCGGCGCTAAAAGCCACACGCCATTTAATTTCATAAGACCTATCTGTGTCGGTGCGACGTAAATCAAGTTGTAAAAAGAAAAATATGTAATGGCCCTTTCTGGTTCCTTAAGGAAAGCAACGGAAAACTACCTTAATTCTCAGTTCATTAAACGACAGGCTGTCTCTATCAAACCAGCCTTCGTTTGAGTTAGAGGCGAACGCCTTGAAAGCAAAATCTCGAAATGCCTCTAGTATATCGATGATCACCGCAGAGATGCTTGTTGCTTGTTGTTTTAAGGGACCTAACATCGAAGGTCATCGGCCCATCACTGCAGAGAGAGATTGCTGGACAAGCTACATAACTCCCCTTTCTCAGTAATGCATCATTAAAGTAGAAAGGCGTGAGCCGAAACACAAGTTCGTTTCCTTGTATTATTTTTATTCGACAACAAACGAACCGATTACCATAACGTGATGCCGTCCTGGCTCGGTCTCGGTTTGGCCTACCGCCACGAATTACGTCAGTACGCCGTGATAGTAATCGCGGGACTGAGAGCTCAGTGTGTGCCCCGCATGCTGAGCATGACACACACACTACGTGCCAACATTATCAGTACTTTCCTTGTTCAACATTTCCGCTCATGCTTGATTGACAGCACGCCACTTTCGTTTTAGCTGTTTTTCCGGTCATTGCTCGTTAGTAGTGTTGTTTGAGGTGGGGAGATAAGAGTTACCGCCCCCACAACCTCATTAACGAGACTACCCTAACAAGGCTTTATCATAATTTTGGTGAAGAGATTTGAAAACACGAACTTGTGCGAGCATGAACTCATATTATTAAAACATGAAAATAACATGGCACTACAGCCCTCAATGTCCTTTACCCGCTGTGGGTGGGGGCGCTAGAATAACACCCTCGGTATCCTCAGCCTGTCGTAAGAGGCGACTAAAAGAGGCCGCAGTGGCTCTTAGCTTGGGGAGAGTGGGTTGGCGACCGGGAGACTCACAGCTGAGTCCTGGTATTGCTTCCACTTAGGTAAGTCAGGCTCTTCACTTCATCTATCCCATCCGGCCTCTCTTGGTCAACTCTTGTTCTTTTACGACCCCGACGGTATTATAGCACTCGAGGCCTAGGGAGTCTTTAGTTTTCACACCGTTCGTGGCCCTTGTCTGTCTTTGCTCGATACCTTCAGTTTTCGAAGTGTCGGATCCCTTCCATTTGGTCTCTCTGATCTGTGTTATATAAACCAAAACCAAAAAACCCCATAGCGCAACAGCCCCGAAGGGCCAAGGCCTACCAAACGACCGCTGCTCAGCCCGAAGGCCTGCAGATTACGAAGTGTCGTGTGGTCAGCACGACGAATCCTCTCGGCCGTTATTCTTGGCTTTCTAGACCGGGGCCGCCATCTCACCGTCAGATAGCCCCTCAGTTGTAATCACGTAGGCTGAGTGGACTTCGAACCAGCCCTCAGATGCAGGTAAAAATCCCTGACCTGGCCGGGAATCGAACCTGGGGCCTCCGTGTAAAAGGCAGACACGCTACCCCTACACCGCTATATAGAAGGTGGAAACTTCCTCTTAAAACAAGTATCACCACCACCACCACCACCACCACTATCTCTTAGAAGGCTAAGGCAGGGATGTACATCAGAGCGTCAAATGCTTGGATATTTGCATTTCTTGAACATGTTAAACACCATAAAGATGTTTCTAGTTCCATTTCCCAGCCATAACACTGTTACTGTACAATTTGTCAGAACCAGCAAGGGGCTGTAACTGTATGATGTAACATGCCACTGCAGATGACTGTAATCAGGACGAGGCATGGATTTTCACTTGGCACTTCAGGAACACACGTACGCTCAACGTAACAATTACGTACAAGTGCTCGCATTCCTCAGCTCAGTGACAATTGTGGTCTTTTAGATTTTCCTTCCGTGCAAGGCGATAAGGACAATACCTTCGTCATTCACATCCTAACCAGCACTGGTAATAAGAAATATTCTGAAGAATGAAACAAGCGCCGCCTCTGTGGTGTAGTGGTTAGCGTGATTAGCTGCCACCCCCGGAGGTCCGGGTTCGATTCCCGGCTCTGCCACGAAATTTGAAAAGTGGTACGAGGGCTGGAACGGGGTCCACTCAGCCTCGGGAGGTCAACTGAGTAGAGGTGGGTTCGATTCCCACCTCAGCCATCCTGGAAGTGGTTTTCCGTGGTTTCCCACTTCTCCTCCAGGCGAATGCCGGGATGGTACCTAACTTAAGGCCACGGCCGCTTCCTTCCCTCTTCCTTGTCTATCCCTTCCATTACTCCCATCGCCCACCAAGGCTTCTGGTCAGCATAGCAGGTGAGGCCGCCTGGGCGAGGTACTGGTAATCTTTCCCAGTTGTATCCCCCGACCCAAAGTCTGAAGCTCCAGGACACTGCCCTTGAGGCGGTAGAGGTGGGATCCCTCGCTCAGTCCGAGGGAACAACCGAAACTGGAGGGTAAACAGATGATGATGATGATGATGATGAAACAAGCTTTGTCATCGTCTCGATGGTTTTGTTAGATTTAAACGGTTAGTAAATATCTTGACATACTGAGCGGGTTAGCTGCGTGATACTGATCGGGTAGCTGGAAGCTTGTATTCCACAGATGGTGGGTTCGAACCCCCACCATCAGTGGCCCTAAACATGGTTTTCTTTGGCTTCCCATTTTCACACCAGGAAATTAGCACCCAGAAAATACCGTCTTAGTTTTAAATTTTCCAATACAGGTTTTGGTACCTACTGCCTGTAACAAATACGGAACTGTACGTGTCTTGAGAACAAATACCACGTAAGAGATTAAATAGTAGATGGCACTATCACTGAGTGGTTACATTGCTTCTGTACTTAATAAAGAGGATATCTTGATAGTCCATTTTGACAGCAGACCAGTTTCATGCATAACTAACAGCGATAGCTTTGAAGGTAAAACATGCAGACATGCCAATTTTAAAAGTTAAAAATTGAGAGATTTTTTAGGTCTTATCGCGAGGTATTTCCAAACATCACTGATTCAAGAAAATTTAACACTAATAATCCATTACATATTTATAAGTACCAACATATTACAAGTATCTGAGCATTAGAACATATGATGTGTCGTATTTCAATTTGCTAAATATTACGTGAAGGGTTTTGACCATTGTTCAACACTATCCTTTTCAGAAACTGGGACCTAATTCTTTTGTCGAAGTAGTTGCCTTGCTGAACATATTTTGAGGTTTAAAAATGTCTCCAAAAATCATAAAACATTGCTATGAATTATGTTTCGACCTTTGTAAATGTACTAAAAATATCTCACTCTCTGAATGTCGGTATGCAAATGATAAACTGGTAAGCATCACTTTAGACATCGATAGTCCTTCATATTCAAGAACACTATCAGCTGATTTCATCTGCTCTTCCAATATGCTATATATAATTTCGTGTGGTTATTTTTAGCCTGGTGCATCTGTTGTAAGGCAGACCCTCCGATGTGGGTGGTTGGCATTTGCGGTGTATGGGATACTGCGTGTTATTTTACTGGAGGATAGCGTTGTACTTGGTATGTGAGCTGCAAGGATGTTGGGGACAGTACAAACACCCAGTCCCCGGGCCAATGAAATTAACCATTTAAGGTAAAAGTCTCCGACCCGGCTGGGAATCGAACCCGGAGCCCTCTGAACCGAAGAACACGACGCTGACCATTCAGTCAAGGAACCGGACTGCTTTTCTAATGATCAATGAGCATCAAATTCTGTCCAGCAACTGATAGAACCGAGGATAAGCGCGGAATGTCTACACATGACAGGAATACTAAATCTGCTCTCAAAATGGGAAAATAGGTCTCATTGATCAGGAGGGATGGAGGCAGGATTTTAAAGTTCGGGAGTCTCCCACATAAATCAGAAGAGTTGGAACGTCTGAGCATGGGGAGCCCTACTTTACACTTTTGACATACTGTATTGTTCTTCCTCTTCCCCATAAAGAACACGAGATAATGACAGTGATTAATGTCAACTAACCTCAAATCTGAGGAAATATACAGTATCTTGGAGAGTATCAGAACACCTGAATGTAACCTAAAAACTTTTTAGACTGTCGAACACACAAGATCAATATAAAAAATGAAAAAAAAATGAAATGGCGTATAGCTTTTTAGTGCCGGGAGTGTCCGAGGACATGTTCGGCTCGCCAGATGCAGGTCTTTTGATCTGACGGGCGTAAGCGACGGCGCGTTGTGATGAGGATGAAATGATGATGAAGACGACACATACACCCAGCCCCCGTGCCAGCGGAATTAACCAGTTATGGTTAAAATTCCCAAACCTGCCTGGAATCTAACCCGGGATGCCTGTGACCAAAGGCCAGCACGCTAACCGTTTAACCATGGAACCAGGCTGCTGGAGTAGAGACAAAGTAGGACAAAATTCAAAATTTCAAATTCTTAGGTGTTTGGACAGAAATGAAAATCCACAGCTTTTTTTCCAGTCATTTGACCGGGTTAGGAATGGAATGAATGAAGCCCCATCTAGGGGCGAAGATATGAACTGTGCCGGTTGCCGAAGCCTGTCGCACTGCTCTGGGGCAATGATTAATAAATGATTGATGAAATGAAATGGTATTAGAAAGTGTTGCTTGAATGAAATATGAGAGGGAAAACTGGAGTATCCGGAGAGAAACCTGTCCCGCCTCCGCTTTGTCCAGCACAAATCTCACATGGAGTGACCGGGATTTGAACCACGGAACCCAGCGGCGAGAGGCCGGCGCGCTGCAGCCTGAGACAAGGAGGCTGCTCTTTGGACAGAAATAATAAACATAAATATTTTCAAATATTGAGTGTGACTTGATAAAATCTAATGATGTTCTTTTAAGAACGATACATGCCATTCTTTGTTTAATAGTTTATTTTTATAGGTATGTTATAGTATAGGAAGTCGTAAAATTTAAGAAACGAGATTTCCATTTCCGGAGGTGCACATGGCCCTGAGGTTCATTCAGCCTACACCAAAAATGAGTATCAGGTTAATTTCTGGGGGCAAAGGCGGCCGGGCGTAGAGCTAACCACTCTACCCCCGTGCTCTACCCCATCAAGTGCCGAGGTTACGGACGGTGGAAGCCTTTACCTTCCACCCCTCCAAGGGCCTTCGTGGCCTGTACGGAGATGACTTTGCTTTGCTATGTTATTGACGTCAGAAAAGTTGGATGGCGCAGCCACGCGGTAGAATGTTGAAGCTGCAACATAGTGACTGGTGAGGTATATTTACATGGCGAAGCATTGACGTCGTGATGGAAACAGAAAGAAAATTGTCAAATATGAGGAGGTACTGCTCTGTATAAGGTTGCAAATCGTATAAAACGGATGCGAAATCTGGTCACTACTTTCCTGTACAAAAAGTTCAGAGAGAAAGATGGGTTTCCGCGCTGTCAATTGGAAAACGCGTTGCGCGATACATGACAGTGCGCAGTCTGCATTCTCGTGAAGACGACTTCTTTCCACAGCGTAGGTACCGGTACTGTTTATTGTACTCATTGATAGTTGTTATCTCTAATTTGTATTCACAAAGATTTAGCTACATCAAAAATACTGATAAACTTGTAGCCTAATACTTCTGTGCCTCACATAGAATGTTATCCGCTCTTTGTAAACTTCTTCATATGTGTAACAGCAGACAGTAAATTAACTATCTACATGTGAGTAATATCTTTAACTGATAGTAATTAAGCACTGAATTTAAATTGCCTATATAATACTTCTATCAATGAAAGAAAATATGTAGTATTTTGCCGTCATAAATTAGCTTTTTTTGCTATTTGTTTTACGTTACACCGACACAGAGAGGTCTTATGGCGACGATGTGACGGGAAAGGTCTAGGAATGGGAAGGAAGCGGCCGTGGCCTTAATTAAGGTACAGCCCCAGCATTTGCCTGGTGAGAAAATGGGATACCACGGAAAACCATCTTCAGGGCTGCCGACAGTGGGGTTCGAACCCACTATCTCCCGGATGCGAGCTCACAGCTGCACGCTCCTAACGGCACGGCCAACTCGCCCGGTCATCATAAATTAGAAGCCATAACCTAATTATTTGGTAGAATTGGACAAAGCAAGTATTCCTCAACCCCAAACAGCTGTGACTGTAGAGGTTATAGTACTCTTAAATTATAATTTTCCAACTTTACTCTGCATATTCTGTAGGTACTTATAATTTTTTTATACTTATTATTGTCGGTTCTAAGTGCTAACTTTTGTGCTGATGGTAAAAATGGAAGAACATTTAAGTTTATGTGGGCTGTTCCAACACAAGCCTGTATAAAGCCTAGATTTATTTGCTTTACAACATTTACTTAGTAGAATTATTATTTTCTTTCTTTCCCAAGATTACAGTTTACAAAACAGGTAACTCCCCCGTCACCTGGCTAAGAAATTACTCCATAACCTCTAATAGTGGAAAATTACAGTAGCTTAACTGTTAAGGTGAATTAGCGTGTCAGCGGTAACATTTCTCTGACAAACCCGCTTTACATATACAGTTGCACTTCACATTTTCACCCCCTTGTTCAAGACAACATTAACTTTGTGCTGTTTTGAATCGATGTGGGATGATTGTAAAGACAACCAGTTTCATCTTCTGTTTAAAACTTTTTACCTACACATATCAAGTAATTACGCTTGAATATTTCTTCCCCTTCCACTAATGGACGCATGAAATCTCCGACAACTCTCAACAGTTGCGCATACGACACCAAAGACATTTTGAACACTTAATAAATCCTACAGACGCACACCCGATCACTGTCGTGTTTACATCCCGTCACTATCTCGCCGCCATATTGGAAACAGCTGACGGTAAGCTCCTCCCCCATTTCGGACGTCAATAGTATAGTGTGTGTTCGACAGACGGAACAGCTTCTAAGTTACATTTAACTGAAGTGACACTGGAAAGTATGGCTTCCTTATTTTTAAAAAATCCCTGAACTTCATTCTGATACCAGATGGCATCAGTGCGCACTAATCGATTAAGGTCACGGCTGCTTCGTTCGCAGTTCTAGCCCATTCCTATCCTATCGTCGCCGAAAACCTAGCTGAATTAGAACACCTTTGAAATGAAATGTTGTAATGGCTTTTAGTGCCGGGATATCCCAGGACGGGTTCGGCTCGCCAGGTGCAGGTCTTTTGATTTGACTCCCGTAGGCGACCTGCGCGTCGTGATAAGGATGACATGATGAAGACAACACATACACCCAGCCCCCGTGCCATTGGAATTAACCAATTAAGGTTAAAATCCCCGACCCGGCCGGGAATCGAACCCGGGACCCTCTCAACCGAAGGCCAGTACGCTGACCGTTCAGCCAACGAGTCGGACAGAGCACCTTTAAAGGACTAGCACAGAAAAGAGTCTTGAAATGGATAGACTGAACTATCTGTGCTCTCTTACCTCTGCAGGCGCTTCAGTCTCGGCCTCAGTGGTGGTGGGCTCAGCTTCAGTGGTTGTGGGCTGTTCGGTGGTGGGTGCTTCGGTGCTTGGTGGTCCGTACTGTGGAGGGGGTGGAGGAGGAATGTAGTAAGAAGACTGACGAGCCGGGAGCACGAACTGGCGGCCCGATGGACGCCATCCAGATGGAGGGTATGGCGCCTCGTTCGCTTCCTCCGGCGCTCCATAGCCGGTGTTAAGTGCTGCGTTGCGGTACCTCTGCGGTGGCTCAGCCATGGTGACAGCAATCACCAGGAGGGAGACAGCGAGGACCTGAAACAAGCAAAATAATATTGTCTCTCGTTACTGATAGCCAATGTTAACTCCTACCGTTGTAGTCCTCCCCAGGAAGTCCCTGCCATCAGCTAAATTCCAGGGTCTGACAGAATAAGTTGTATAGATAAGGTAAGGTTCCTATTCTGACCGTTCTTAGAACAATGCGGTTTAAAACACTGAAAGAGCCAGAGTATTATGCGTCTGGTGAGTGATAACCAGGGCACGGGTTCTCATAATTACATATTCCATTCCTTTACTTCTAGACGACTGAAAATGATAAATGTCGGCGAATTGTGGTTCCTTTTTTTTATTTTTGCTTTACGTCACACCGACACAGATAGGTCTTACGGCGACGATGGGATGGGAAAGGCCTTGGAATGGGAAGGAAGCGGCCGTGGCCTTAATTAAGGTACAGCCCCAACATTTGCCTGGTGTGAAAGTGGGAAACCACGGAAAACCATCTTCAGGGCTACCGACGGTGGGATTCAACCCACTATCTCCCGGAAGCGAGTTCACAGCTGACATTTGAGCGGCGGCTCAAACAGTAACTACGAAGTACGCTGCGTTGTCATAGTTACCTCAGTCCGCGGCATATCACCCTTTCATACAGGCTGAATATTTTATCAACTATGCTGGCCTAATGCTATTCGATAATAATCTTTAACCCGTTCCTAAGCTCGTGCTAATAATCCCGGCATTTAAGACAGAACACGTCATTGCCGATAAATATGAGATAACTGACAGTAACCTCAACAATTGCACGTGTTTAATAGAGAATAGAACGGTTTAACTAGCCACTGATTAACTTACAAGAAATAAACTAACAACGAAAGTAATATTCACGAAACAAACACTCAAACTATTACATAAACCAGCAACGACTAACACAGTACCACTCTGAATAACATCACAAAAGCGACTAAGAAGAAAGCCAACCCACGTGGCGATAGCATCCTTAAATGTGGCATCGCTGTTATCGTTGCCATAGCAACAGACCGTTTTCGAGGAACGTTAGTCAACTTTTTCTCACCGGTGGCGCTAAACGTCAGACTTCAACTCTCGTGGGCCCAAATGTACTACATATTTTTTGAATATTACATATTTCTCTGATATTTACTACATTTTATGAACATAATTCGCACTTTGATAGAATAAATATCCTAGCCCTAGTGATAACCGGTAGCAGAATAGGGAAGTACAAGGCATTGTGAAAAAGTCGATATGGATGAAGTCTAATCCTAACTCAAGGTACCGGCAACAGTCGATCACGTGTGAAAAAGAAACGCCAGTGAACTGTCTTCGGAATAATACTGTCGTTCTTTATGTACAGTGAATTGCTGTCATCAGAGTTGTTGTTTTTGTTTTGTTGGTTAACGGAACTGCAGTAGCAGCGTATGGGAATTAGACAACATAAAGTACCAGGGTCTGAGGGATATAGCGCGCGCGCGCGCGCGCGCGCGTGTGTGTATAAAATTGGAAAAAAATAACTATAAGCGCAACAACCTCCAAGGTCCTTGGCCTACCAAGCGACCGCTTCTCAGTCCGAAGGCCTGCAGGTTACGAGGTGTCGTGTGGTCAGCACGACGAGTCCTCCCGGGCGTTATTCTTGGCTTTGTAGATCGGAGTCTAGCTCACCGTCAATAGCTCCTTAATTGTGGTGACCTTGGCAAAAATATATCCCTGCTATCTTTTGTCGCCGAATATGCTACACACTGCTCCACGGGACTCCACCACTTACTGTGGCGCTGTACAATTCCGTCAGCCGCGATGAACGACGTTTTGAGCGTATTTTCGCCAAGTATTTTTAAATAATTAAATAAATTAAAGGGAAGAATTAGGGTTTGTACAAATGGCTTTTTTAAACAAATACTTACTAATTTCAGGCGACTAAAAGAGAATAAAAATTGTTCTCCACAAAGTTGGGGAGGGTGGGGGAGGAGGAGGATGCCTCCACTAATCTCCGCCACTGCGAAACTGACTTTTTCTCCAAAGGAAACGCCTCTAAAGAAATCACGCGAAGTAATTTACTCACAGAGCAGAAATTTCTTTATAAGTGACAACTACTAATTTCAACGCATACAAGCAAGATACCGGTACATCAGTGTAGTAGTAGCGTTCGGTAGAACTCGTCGCCAGCGATGTGGAAGCCGTAATATCCCTCTAGCAGTGGCTGTTCTCAGGGTGGTGCAAATAGAGCAGTCTATTGCTTGTAGAATTTCGGGAACTGTTCGGAACCGGATGCCACGAGGCGTTTCCTTCATCTTTGGTATCAGTCTAAAAAATTAACACTCACGGTTTTTCCTTGGAATAAGGTATGCGTTAAGACTCGGATAACACCATCACAATCGTATACCAGAATCACCGTCACCTTCACATTGCTGGAGTTCTGATGCCCTTTTGACTTTCGTGCTGGCCCATAGTGATCCCATTCGTTTGATATCAGTTTGGGGTTTTACAATCAGGCCCATGTCTCACTCATCGATATTATATCGCTCAGCAAAATTGCCATCGTCTTGGATATTAACCGTTCGACCGATCTCTCAAAGACGATGCTATTCTCGCAGCACAGCGCATGCGCAGAGCGTTGTATGCACGAGTCTATGTACTGTGAGGATGGTTGGGTGACACCCTAACATGTGTAGTGAATACACGAGAAACATTGGTTCCGTTTCCTTGTGTACATACAACAGTGTAGCCACTAATAAAGAAACAGCCCTTGCACAATGCCATAGAATTCTGTAAGGAAGAAAGGTCTCCAATGCTGCTGTAGGTAGAAGAGAGAAGAATGTGCGTAACATTAAAAGGCAGGGTGAAACAGTGGATATGAATGGTCCCATACACTGCAACCAAACTCTAATTGGGGTCTTCGCACAGGCTTTACATCCTTAGTACAACCCCTAAATGCTCTCATAACCATATACACTTTCTTAACAACCTCGTTATCATGATTACCCCAATGAAGATTATTCCTTTTATTAATACTTGTTTCGAACTGTCGGACCCCTTCCATTTTTTCCCCTTTGATTGATGTTAATAGAGGATGGTTACCCAGTTGCACTTCATCTCAGAACAACAATCACCACTACTACCAACAGCTTCTAGCCAGGTTAATGTATCAAATACACTGGTGCACATTTCAATGCTATATTCGCTCTTGAGAAACCTTCCCTCAAGGTGTTTTGCTGCATCTTACACTAAAGCTTCTTTGAATCCACCGATCGAAATAAAAATTAGATCTCCTGACAGTTAAACATAATTGGGGATTAACTACGTCAGAAAGATGTAGGCGCCGGACTCCTATGTCCCGTCGCCATGGCGATCTCTCAGCAGGGATTTTTCGAGCCCTGTTTATTAATATTTGTTGGGTACCGTTGTCTGTGAAGAGCCCTAACTACAGTATGTGACAAGAACCAAGTTCAGAAGTGATTCAAAGAAAACGAAATTGGTTATAAACAGCCACATGTACGCGATATTTTAGGTGTATTGACAGTGATATTTTATCTCTTCTGAATTATGACAATTGAAAACAGACAACCTGTTAAAAACTTAATTTATTTTTAAACCTAATTATTAATACAAAATTATTTCATTTACCTTGTTACCCCCCGCGTTCTGAAGCATTATGCCTACATTTAAAATCATTACCGTTTGCTATTGTTAGCAACTTACCTTCATTGTCGGTTGGTTGCTGTTGCTTGAAGGCACTGAGAGCTGAGAAATGCTACTGATGATAACTCCCCGTGGTTCTCACCTTTTATACCATCTAGTGACCACCTCCTGGCCCTCAAAAGGAGGAGTGACATTGGCCCCATAATATTGCGTCACAACATCCATTGTGTATCGGTTTCATTGGTGACACCGTCCGCTGGCCCCCAGACGTGCTCTCCATGGTAATGCACTCTTCACCACTAGCCAACCAGCAGTGTACTAGGTGCTTGTCACATGGTAGGGAGAAGGAAAGCTTGGATTGCTGTGCAGTATATGTTACGGTATAATAAATTGGCAAATACGATAGCCAGTTATATGAAATGGCGTATGGCTTTTAGTGCCGGGAGTGTCGGAAGATATGTTCGGCTCGCCAGGTGCAGGTTCTTTGATTTGACGCTCGTTGGCCACATGCGCATCGTGATAAGGATGAAATGTTGATGAAGACGACACATACACCCAGTCCCCGTGCCAGCGGAATCAAACAATGACGGTTAAAATTCCCAACGCTGCCGGGAATCGAACCCGGGAACCCCTGTGCCCAAAGAGCAGCACGCTAACCATCTGTATACAGGCAGTTATATATAGGATTACCATATTTAATTTATTTATTTATCGTATGGCTTTTAGTGCATTTTATCCCTAATTTTTTCACCTCATAAATCATCCAGAAGTGTGCTTCTGTGGTGTAGTGGTTAGTGTGATTAACTGCCACCCCTGGAGGCCCTGGTTTGATTCCCAGCTCTGCCTCGAAATCTTTAAAAAGTGGTACGTGTACTGGAACGGGGTCCACTTAGGTTCGGGAGATCAGCTAACTAGAGGGAGTTCGATTCCCACCTCAGCCATCCTCGAAGTGGTTTTCCGTGGTTTCCCGAATCTTCTCCAGGCAAATGCCGGGATGGTACCTAACGAAAGGCCACGGCCGCTTCCTTCGCTCTTCATTGTCTATCCTTTCAGTCTTCCCATCCCCCCCCCCCACAAGGCCCCTGTTCAGCATAGCAGATGAGGCCGCCTGGGAGAGGTACTGGTCCTCTTCCCCATTTGTATCCCCAACCAAATGTCTCACGTTTCTTGACAGTGCTCTTGAGGCAGTAGAGGTGGGATCACCGAGCTCGATAGCTGCAGTCGCTTAAGTGCGGCCAGTGTCCAGTATTCGGGAGATAGTAGGTTCGAACCCCATTGTCGGCAGCCCTGAAAATGGTTTTCCGTGGTTTCCCATTTTCACACCAGGCAAATGCTGGGGCTGTACCTTAATTAAGGCCACGGCCGCTTCCTTCCAACTCCTAGCCCTTCCCTGTCCCATCGTCGCCATAAGACCTATCTGTGTCGGTGCGACGTAAAGCAATTAGCAATTAGCAAGAGGTGGGATCCCTCGCTGAGTCCGGGGGAAAACCAACCCTGGCGGTGCATTAGCCACTCTAGCCATAAATATTCGCAAGATAAATATTATGAGGAAAATTCGGCTGCCTTCCGTGACGTTACCGTATGACGTAGACGGAACGCCAGTCAAAGGCAGTGGAAACGCGTTTAAAACACGGCGCTATATGTACCTACTGCATATAGAAGGCAGTGCTCTGGCACAAGTATATATATATAATTTCGTGTGGCTATTTCTAGCCGAGTGCAGCCCTTGTAAGGCAGACCCCCCGATGAGGGTAGGCGGCTTCTGCCATGTGTAGGTAACTGCGTGTTATTGTAGTGGAGGATAGTGTTATGTGTACCGGGCGAGTTGGCCGTGCGTGTAGAGGCGCGCGGCTGTGAGCTTGCATCCGGGAGATAGTAGGTTCGAATCCCACTATCGGCAGCCCTGAAAATGGTTTTCCGTGGTTTCCCATTTTCACACCAGGCAAATGCTGGGGCTGTACCTTAATTAAGGCCACGGTCGCTTCCTTCCAACTCCTTGTCCTTTCCTATCCCATCGTCGCCATAAGACCTATCTGTGTCGGTGCGACGTAAAGCCCCTAGCAAAAAAAAAAAAAAAAAAGTGTTATGTGTGGTGTGTGAGTTGCAGGGATGTTGGACCATTGGAATTAACCAATGAAGGTTCAAATCCCCGACCCAGCCGGGAATCGAACCAGGGACCCTCTGAACCGAAGGCCAGTCTGCTGACCATTCAGCCAACGGGTCGGACGGCACAAGGTAATAAGGCGAGGAAGAAGATGACGAAGACTTAGCATTTTATTTTGCATAAATTATGTGTTATACTTTCCCCAGAATTGGGAATTGCTGAAACTGATAAAGCTAACAAAAATTATTTTATAATCTGGTATTTATAAAAAATGGAGCACTTCCTTAAGAGTATTGTTTTGGATATATGTATTATATTTTAATATTATAATTGCAATTGAATCGTTTGAATTTTTTGTACGTAGACCATGATTGTTAGGCATTCCTCATTGGCCATATAGATGTGTCATAAGGATACTTAGGGAACCTCTGATATAATATAGACACGCTTCATTTATCGAAGGTTGTCTCAGGCCAAACGTTTCACCAAAGTCGACAAAGCTCTAGCACCAATCATCAAACCTATTACTTCAATAGAGGTTAGTTTATATTTCTCATTATAGTAAGGAATGGTTGAATTGGCACACTTCTTCTCATGTACATTTGCGGGCTGGCGTTCGTTTGTTTCTTTCTGATGGTAGGGTCACTAATAAAAACCATTAGATGAGCCCTCTCGGATAGCGATCATATCAGTTCGCCTAGAAGACCCGTTTTCTTCAAGCCGCGAACCTCCTCTTCCACCTGATGATTACCACCAAGCAGGGCTGATGCTATTGCTGACCTTATCCTGTGGTGCAGGGATCCCCCTGTGGGTGGTGGTGGTGGTGGAAGAATAACACCCACGGTATCCCCTGCCTGTCGTAAGCGACGACTAAAAAGGGCCCGAGGGGCTCTTAATTTGGAAGCGTGGGTTGGTGACCACGGAACCCTTAGATGATAATGGCATTGCTTCCACTTACTTGTGCCAGGCTCCGCACTTCAACTATCCTATACGACCTCCCTTGGCTAACTCTCGTTCTTTTCCGACGCCGACGGTATTGGGTTGCGAGGCCTAGGGAGTTTTTCATTTTCACGCCCTTCGTGACCCTTGTCTTTCTTTGGCCGATACCTTCATTTCGAAGTGTCGGATCTCTTTCATTTTTTCTTTCTGATTAGTGGAATATTGATTATGTTGCCCAGTTGTACTTCCTCGCAAAACAGTAATCACAACCACCAACCACCACCGCCTGTGTGCAAGGATTTCTTTCCCACTACGGCAATACCGGCAGAGAGTTCCATTCTGAGACCTGCCATGAAGAGCACACACACAGGGCAAATGTTGGCGGTCATCTTAATAGCATCCTTCTATTAGCTGCTTGTCAGACCGTCAGGTTTTTGCGAGCCACTTATTAGACCTAATCTCTATAAAGAATGCCCCCTCCCATCTCCTCTCGGACGTAAAGAACTCCGTTAGCTAAACTCCTTTTATCGCAAATGCTTACCCCCTGTGGGTGGGGGCGGTAGAATAACACCCACGGTATCTCCTGCCTGTCGTAAGAGGCGACTAAAAGGGGTCCCAGGAGCATTCAACTTAGGAGCGTGGGTTGGTGAGCACGTGCCATTAGCTCAGTTCTGGCATTGCTTCCACTTACTTGTGTCATGCTCCTCACTTTCATCTATCCTATCCGACCTCCCTTCATCAACTCTTATTCTGTTCCGGCCCCAACGGTATTACGTATGGAGGCCTAGGGTGTCTTTCATTTTCACGCCTTACCTTCATTTTTCGGAGTGTTGGATCCCTTCCACCCCCCCCCCCCACTCTGATTAGTGTTAATAGAGCGTAGTTGTCCAGCTGTACTTCCTTTTAAAACAATAATAATCGCCACCGTCTATTATTAATAATATTGTCATCATCATCATCACCATTATTTTTATTAGTAGCGAATTCTCCCAGTAATGGAAGACGTTAAGCAAATAATTCAAATCGATTCTTCTTGCTGTTCAAATAGGATTTCATTCTTTCCAAGAAGGCTTGTTTACGTTCTTCCGACCACTTCGTCTCTTTCTTGAATGTCTGTTGAAATTTTGTTTGCGTTTTGAGATTCTTTCGAAGTATTATTATTATTATTATTATTACTATTATTATTATTATTATTCGCTAATCGGCCAACTAGGGACCACTATAAGTTTCATTATAATTCTTTCTTCCTTCCTTCTTAATCTGTTTACCCTCCAGGGTCGGTTTTTCCCTCGGACTCGTCGAGGGATCCCACCTCTACCGCCTCAAGGGCAGTGTCCTGGAGCTTCAGACTTTGGGTCGGGGGATACAACTGGGAAAGATTACCAGTACCTCGCCCAGGCGGCCTCACCTGCTATGCTGACCAGGAGCCTTGGTGGGTGATGGGAGTAATGGAAGGGATAGACAAGGAAGAGGGAAGGAAGCGGCCGTGGCCTTAAGTTAGGTACCATCCCGGCATTTGCCTGGAGGAGAAGTGGGAAACCACGGAAAACCACTTCCAGGATGGCTGAGGTGGGAATCGAACGCACCTCTACTCAGTTGACCTCCCGAGGCTGAGTGGACCCCGTTCCAGCCCTCGTACAACGTTTCAAATTTCGTGGCAGAGCCGGGAATCGAACCCGGGCCTCCGGGGGTGGCAGCTAATCACACTAACCACTACACCACAGAGGCGGACTTCATTATACATTCTGGCGTTTATTGAACTTTCGTTTGGTCCAGTAGGTTTTCATTAGCTCGCTGTGTCGAGTACGGCGTTCATTCCAGTACCAATTGTCCATTCCTCATCGCGGGAAGTCCCAAAAGTCACGTTACTTGTTTTGCGCGCGTCTTCTGGTCGTAGATTACCTTCTTTAAGGTCTTTCTTGACATTAACGTACCAGCGATTTTTTTTTGGTTTTGAGTAAAAATTATTAAACATACATTTTGTCCATGGAGAGTTGCCCATCCCTCCTAGGTGAATATAGAAGCGAGCCCTGCGTTTACGTATTTTGTCCGTGATCTTCTCTATCTTGGAGTAGATTTCTTGCCTGGTTGTTATTATGTAGATTAAATAGAAATCTACAGAGATAGGAAGGGTGAAAGCAATGTATTTTTAAAGAGCATTATGCTTTTGTTAGTGGTTTTACGTCACACCGACACAGATAGGTCTTATGGCGACGATGGGAAAGGAAAGGCCTAAGAGTTGGAAGGAAGCGACCGTGAACTTAATTAAGGTACATCCCCAGCATTTGCCTGGTGCGAAAATGGGAAACCACGGAAAACCATCTTCAGGGCTACCGGCAGTGGGATTCGAGCCCACTATCTCCCGGGTGCGAGCTCACAGCCGCGTGTCTCTACGCGCACGGCCAACTCGCCCGGTAAGGGCACTATGCCTTCCTAAACACACACTCTCAAGACTTGTATATGAACTGACTCGAGAACTTTTCTTCATTGAGGAGCTACGACATACTATGACTCTACAAGCTAAAAAATAATATCAAAAGCTATTACATGAATTAAAATCAAATAAGAGAGAAATTTGGAGTGACTTTTATACAACGGATGCAATGGCAACAGACAATTGGTGCCAAATTTGCTTGGATCTGGGACATATCGCGACTCGTGCAGCGGTCCATTGTTTTCATGATAAGACACGTGTTGTACTTAGTTTTCACGAACCGAACCATGATTGTGTGCGCCGATGGTGTGAAAAATTTTGTGGTCGTTATCATGCCCTGGAGTGCCCGAAGAGGCCTTGTTCTTTGAAATAACTTTGTAGCGAATAAGTTTATTTTCTTGCACATTGTGTGCTTTCTATTTAATTCTTTCTTTCTTTCTTTCTTTCTTTCTTTCTTTCTTTCTTTCTTTCTTTCTTAATCTGTTTACCCTCCAGGATTGGGTTTTCCCTCCGATTCAATGAGGGATCCCACCTCTACCGCCTCAAGGGCAGTGTCCTTGAGCGTGAGACTTTGGGTCGGGGATACAAATGAGGAGGAGGACCAGTATCTCGCCCAGGCGGCCTGACCTGCTATGCTAAACAGGGGTCTTGTTAGACAAGGAAGAGGGAAGGAAGCAGCCGTGGCGTTCAGTTAAGTACCATCCCGGTATTTGCCTGGAGGAGAAGTGGGAAATCACGGAAAGCCAGTTCGAGGAGGCCGATGTGGGAATCGAACCCTCCTCTACTCAGTTGACCTCCCGAGGCTGACTGAACCCCTTTTCAGTCCTCATACCATTTTTCAAATTTCGTGGCAGAGCCGGGAATCGAACCCGGGTCTTCGGGGGTGGATGTTTTATTTTATTTTACATCCCGTTTATGTAGTTTGGGCCAAGTATGTTATGGAGATATTTTCTCTCTCTTCGTCCTAACTTACTGAGTGCACATTTCTGAGAGACAGAAAGACATTTTGGCATATAGCGAGATGCCGATTTACCGAGCTCGATAGCTGCAGTCGCTTAAGTGCGGCCAGTATCCAGTATTTGGGAGATAGTAGGTTCGAACCCCACTGTCGGCAGCTCTGAAGATGGTTTTCCGTGGTTTCCCATTTTCACACCAGGCAAATGCTGGGGCTGTACCTTAATTAAGGCCACGGCCGCTTCCTTCCCACTCCTAGCCCTTCCCTGTCCCTTCGTCGCCATAATACCGAACTGTGTCGGTGTGACGTAAAGCAACTATAAAAAAAAAAAAAGAGATGCCGGCTTGACGACACTGTTGTAATGGTGAATTTTGGTATATATAGAAAAGCACCTTGTGTTATATATATACCGGTTCAGAAAGGTGTCTGGTCGTTTTTTAGGAGCCAAACATATATATTCCGGGTTGTTTGGAAAGCCACTTCCATTTCTTTCTTTACCTAGCCGCTAAGGCCGTCCCTTAGATTGGATTCACTCACCAAGGGATTTAAACTTTTGTGCAAACTTTATTGTTCCATATTTGATGTTTAATTGGACCGTTTGATATTACTCCCGTCTTTTCAAAGGGTATCCACAAGCCCGTTTGTTCTGCACATTCATTTCTTCTTCTGTAATTTCAAAATTATCTGTCATTATTGCTATATCATCCTCAAAAGCTAAGCAGTCGATTTTCACTCCGTTCTTTTTCGTTCCATTCCCTAGGTTGTGTCCCATTTGCGATCACAGCAAAATTTATCCCGTTTGCCGTCACTCCAATATTACAGAAGAAAAAATGTAAATCGAAGAAAGACTAGTTCGTGTCCCATTTGCGATCATTGTAAAATTTCAGCAGCCTATCAGGGTTTTCCAACGTCCATGCAGCGTGGGACTGCTAGTACGTAGTCCAGATAACCATGTGATACGGCTAGGCTCAGAGATTCTCCCAACCCGTCCCCTCTCTCTTGAACTATTTTTGAGGTAATACTAATCTATAATTTTCAACATGCTTATTCCAGCTATAGGGATCTATCGTCGATGTAGCTTTTGTTGTTATCTGCGTGCTTACTTACGATATGGAGTTCACTGAGACGAATAGACGCAAGCCTTGTGCTTTATTTAATGGACACTCTTACAGAAAGTGCCAAGGACCGTAGCAGTATTGAAACACCGGATCCCGTGAGATCTCCGAAGTTAAGCAACATTGGGCGTGGTCAAGATTTGGAGGGGTTGCCACGCGCTTTTGGTGGGGGGTAAGGGGATGGAGGAGCGCAAAGGAACTGGCCACCCTACCGTACGTAAACCCCGGCTCAGGCACACATCTGTGGAGGTTCGGACCTGCCTTCGGGAAGAATACACCCTTACCTTACCTTACTTACAGAAAGTTACGGGAAAGTAAAGGATATTTGGTGACATTGGTATGTTTAAAACATTGTAGTGTAAAGGAAGACTAGTGTGTCAGAACGATACCGTGGTGAGCATGATCGATCACCAGTGCGTTCCTGAAAGCGAAGAAGCGATCCCGCAAGTACAACAGTGCAGCAGTTGTTCAGGCGGACGAAGAAATTTAACCTTTACTAAACAGGGATGACGAATTCGTTACAAGGACGCCGCATTTCTACAATTTAAAGAGTACGCTGCACCGAAACAGTAACCATGTTCAAGGAGTACAGAAAGAGCCGAGGAGGTTGTTCTTCGTAAGGAAATCCAAAATATGTTGACGGGGTGAATTTTCTCCTGGCCGATGACGGTGTAAAATATAGGTTGTTGGTGCTCGGTGGAGGAAAAGGGAAGGAGATTTTGAGAAGAGAAAAGTCTTCCTTCTTGAGCGGTATATTGAATAGCTGCAATAATCAGTTTAATCAAATTTATTCCATACATGTCAACCGTTGAAGCACAGAAGATGAAACAAACGTAGCACCAGTCGTCTTTCCTTTTTTCCTAACAGAAAGAAATTATTTACGAATGGTACGATAGTTTCTACGAGAAGTACCCGATTGATAGCCTGAGACGGTACATCTATGGCTTACTTTTAAAACCTCGTATGTCCTATTGTTATTCCTACCCATTATATTCCTTATATATTTTTATGTAATCCATCAGAATAATTTTCGTTCTGTTCATTTTACTGTGCTAATGTATAAAAGAAAATGGACCTTCTTCTTCTTAATCTGTTTACCGTAAAGGGTTGGTTCTTTCCCTCGGACTCAGCGAGGGATCCCACTTCTACCGCCACAAGGGCAGTGTCCTGGAGCGTGAGACATTGGGTCGGGGGATACAACTGGGAAAGATGACCAGTACCTCGCCCAGGCGGTCGCAACTGCTATGCTGAACAGGGGCCTTGGTGGGGGATGGGAAGATTGGAAGGGATGGACAAGGAAGAGGGAAGGAAGCGGCTGTGGCCTTAAGTTAGGTACCATCCAGGCATTTGCCTAGGGGAGAAGTGGGAAGTGGGAAACCACGGAAAACCACTTCCAGGATGGCTGAGGTGGGAATCGAACCCACCTCTACTCAGTTGACCTCCCGAGGCTGAGTGGAGTTCCAGCCCTCGTACCACTTTTCAAATTTCGGGGCAGAGCCGGGAATCGAACCCGGGCCTCCGGGGTGGCAGATAATCACACTAACCACTACACCACAGAGGCGGACGAAAATGGACCTTACCATACCGTGTTGTAAGGATGTTGTTTGGATGGCGAATTTACGCACTCCTACAATATAATGTATTTAAGGCCCATTTTCCTTCACTCTTTAGTGAACACAACGGAAATTGTTTTAATGGGCTGCATATCAATATGTGGCTGGAAGGCGTGATTAGTCTTAAGGAAAATAATGGACAGGAAGAGCATTGGGAAATACGAGGTTTTAGAAGTAAGCCATCGATATACTGATTTTGAAACGTTGGCTATCTCAGCCTTAAAGGATGTATTTCCCTCAGTTAATATCGGGGGGGGGGGTGTTTTTTCATTTTATGCAATGTCTATGGAGAAGGGTTCAGCATATTGGTATCACTAAACTATACAAGGCCGGGGTAACATGCCCGCCTCTTACCCGGGTTCGATTCCAGGCCAGGTCAGGGATTTTTGCCTGGATTTGAAGGCTGGTTCGAGGTCCGCTCAGCCTACGTGATTACAACTGAGGAGCCATTTGACGGGGAGATAGCGGCCCCGGTCTAGAAAGCGAAGAATAACGGCCGAGGGGATTTGTCATGCCGATCACACGACACCTCGTAATCTGCAGGCCTCCGGGCTGAGCAGCGGTAGCTTGGTAGGCCATGACCCTTCGGGGCTGTTGCGCCATAGGGTTTGGTTTAGTTTTTAAAACTGAAAATGAAAAATGAAAACCTACTACCTGTTTTTCAGTCATTGACCGGGTCAGGGATGTAATGAATGAAACAGATATAGGCAATTAGTACGATGGGGTCGCCACTCCCAAAGTTAGTTTTTAAAACTATACAAGGAAAATGAAGACGTCAGACTGTGTGTACAAATGTGTGCTGCATTTGCTCTTCGTAAGCCTGAACATTTTGAAGAAGGCTGGTTATATATCCGCGGGCAAGAAAACCTCGTCGAATACCTTGACTACTTCGGGGAGCAATGGCTACAAAATCCTGAAGAGCCACCTGAATTGTGAACTGCTGTCAGGGAAGTCACACCCGTATAACGAATAATTCATTAGAAGGATGGAATCATAAACTGAACAGTCGGATTGGAAGAACAAATTCGATAGTGAACGGCCTCATCAAGTTCTTAAAATATGAAGCTGAGAATTCTAATCGTTACATTCCGAGGACGGACTTGAATTTAGAAGGAGTGAAAAGGAAAAAACAAAACAAAACAAACTGTAGGCCTATAGGAAGTTGGATAGAAGAATAGCAAGGATTACTGGAAGGTGCGAAGAAGTTTCTGATGTTGGGAAGTTTCTTAGGACGATATCTTACGTTCTGAAACTTAGCTAATATCACTTGACACCCCGTCATAAAGCTGGTGCTAACAGTGGACCTTATTGCATTATCATTATAGAATTATTATTTATTAAACTTATTTTAGTCTAAATACTTCCTAACGATTGTCCGGCTCCATGGCTAAACGGTTAGCGTGCTGGCCTTTGGTTATAGGGGTCCCGGGTTCGATTCCCGGCACGGTCGAGAATTTTAACCATAATTGGTTAATTTAGCTGGCACGGGCCTGGGTATATGTGTCGTCTTCATCATCATTTCATCCCCATCACAACGCGTAGGTCGCCTACGGGAATCAAATCAAAAGACCTGCACCTGGCGAGTCGAACTTGTCCTCGGACATTCCCGTCACTAAGAGCCATTCGCCATTTCATTTTTTCTAACGATTAAGTTTTTTTGGTACACCTAATGCGAGAGTACAGACAAAATGATCATTTTATTTATAAAGGCGAAAGGAGGCTAAGTGGATGGGCGTGTTAAGGCGCTACGGCTATGGAGCCAAGCTCTGCATTTGGGAGACATGTGAGTTCGAACCCCCACCGTTGGCTGTCCTGAGAATTCTTTTCTGCTGTTTCCCATTTTCACCTCCAGGTAAATGCCAGGAACGTTCCTAAATAGGCCACAGCCGATTCCTTCCACCTCGTTACCCACATTCATTCATTCATTCATTCATTTCATCTTCATTAGCTTCTCAATTGAAGTTGGTATAAGGAAGGGCATCCGGCCGTAAAACATACGTCTTCTTTCGTGTCTTTAGAAAACCTAATGCTTCTGACTGCCAGAACTAATTATCTAAAAACTAATTTGGTTGGGTGAGTTTAAAACTCATTTTCCTTAGTTAATTTCTGAGTTTCTATTTCAAATACAAATGTAAGTGTACTTCGCAGTTGTCTAATAATTCATTCATCTCACCTCACTTCCGACCCCGTATCAAAGAACGAGACTAAGAGGTAGACATACATGCAGATAGATGAGAGTAGGCTAACTATATTTTGAGCAGTCATTTACTTAACATGTCAGTTTGAATATTTGAACAGGTTGAGCATCAATTGTGCATTCATTTAATAGTGTCCTCTATTGTACAATGGAGAAAATAAAGTGTAAGTTTACAGTAGTAGAGCAAGGGGGGCACTAAACCACCTCGTCAGCATTGTTCAAATTCCGTGCCCACGTGGTTAGAACCCGTCAAGATGGCAGCTGTCATCTTAACAGGTGTCACAACCACGCGGATTTTAAATTCCGCGCCCCCTGCGTGGGTAAGATGGCAGTAGTGAGGTTAGCGACGTTCACTTGTTCATATTCCGCGCCCACGTGGTTAGGACCCATAAAAGTGAGTTTAGGATCCGTCAAAACAGCTGTCAAGAGCACGTGGCCATGTTTGTAAACAATGTGACGTCACAGTCACGTGGACATGCCGTCATGGGGGCAGTGATCTCGGGTGCTGACTCAGCACAAAATTGCTGACGAGGTGGTTTAGTAGCCCCCTTGCTCTACTAATGTTCACTGCTAAGTTGCAGATGAGCTACAATTGTTTCAAAAAGGGTCGCACTGTCTTGGAAACACAGAGTTACAGCACAGATGTTTGTTTTGAAATTTGAAAAGTGCAAAATTAATCGGATTTACTACGCCCTGCTTTTATCCTACTTTTGTCCTGCTTTTTAAAACGTATTTGACAGCCTTTACACACACAAACATCCGGTAACCCTAAATAAAAAGCCGTGGGAATTAACCAATTAAGGTTAAAATCCCGACCCGGCCGGGAATCGAACCCGGAACCCTCTGAACCGAAGGCCAGTTTTTGTTTGTCTGTCCAGATATTAGCGCATCAGAATCAAACAGTAAATATAAACTATTTTTTAACATCAGAATCCAGCACGTAGTTGTCGCCAGTTACTGTCTCCCTGTACCAGCCCTTCAGTCGGGAATTCGCTCACGGCAACCTGAGTGTTTGTAAATCATTATATTCTCAGAGTGATCACAATGATAAGGGTAATCGCAAATAAGACAATCCTTAACACGCAGTAGTGGCGCTGAGAAGCTCGGGGCCGCCCCGCAATAATTAAAAAGAGGCCCTCGTTTCCAGATAAGGAACGTTGCAAGTTTATTTCCTAGTACAAGGTTGTATATTATTGCAATGAACAGGAACGACGATAATAATAATAAGTTACAAAATAATACACGCACTGTATATGGTAGGAAACACACACACACACACACACACACACACACACACACACACACACACACACACACACACACAAGAAATGTATATTCCAATAGTAACCAAAACATGCTGACCGTCACAATATTAAGAAATAATCTCGTTCTTAGGACCAAATAATTTGCTACTATTTACAACTCAACCGTACATCGTAGGCCTGTTTACGTACACTGACTGCCGAGAGTTATAAACAGGTTCGAGACTCAAGACTTCAGTATTTAGAATTTAGATAAGGAGGATGTCATTATCGCATCTTCGCTGACTACTGGGTTGTCAGAACTGGCTAATTATTTCAAAAGCCGTTCCAATCCCTAATTCCTCTCCATATAAATGCATATCTGTTCCAATTCATCCTCCTGAATTCCAAGATTATCGCCGGGCTGAGTGGCTCAGACGGTTGAGGCGCTGGCCTTCTGACTCCAACTTGGCAGGTTCGATCCTGGCTCAGTCCGGTGGTATTTGAAGGTGC
This sequence comes from Anabrus simplex, assembly GCF_040414725.1. NCBI lineage: Eukaryota > Metazoa > Arthropoda > Insecta > Orthoptera > Tettigoniidae > Anabrus > Anabrus simplex. Next base: position 50,356,823 of record NC_090271.1, read on the forward strand.
TCAAATACGTCAGCCTCGTGTCGGTAGATTTACTGGCACGTAAAAGAACTCATGCGGGACTAAATTCTGACACCTCGGCGTCTCCGAAAAACCGTAAAAGAGTAGTTAGTGGGACGTAAAGCAAATAACATTATTATTTTTCCCTCGGACTCAGCGAGGGATTCCGTCTCTACAGCCTCAAGGGCAGTGTCCTGGAGCGTGATACATTGGGTCGAGGATACAACTGGGGAGGAGGACCTGTGTCTCGCCCAGGCTGCCTCACCTGCTATGCTGAACAGTGCCCTTGTGGAGGGAAGGGAAGATTGGAAGGGGTAGGCAAGGAAGAGGGAAGGAAGCGGCCGTGGCCTTGAGTTAGATACCATCCCGGCATTTGCCTGGAGGAGAAATGGGAAACCACGGAAAACCACTTCGAGGATAACTGAGGAGGGAATCGAACCCCCCTCTACTCATTTGACCTCCCGAGGCTGAGTGGATCCCGTTCCAGTAATCGAATCCGGGCCTCTGGGAGTGGCAGCTAATCACGCTAACCACTACACCACAGAGGCGGACAGCTTGTCTTCATATGTTATTTAAGTTTATATTGTAAACTGCGTTTGACTGGTAGGAAAGGCTCTTCACATTATCGCTCTAAGTGGCAACAACTGCCGGCCTGATTGGCTCGGACGCTTGAGCCGCTAGCCTTCTGACCCCAACTTGGCAAGTTCAATACTGGCTCAGTCCGGTGCTGTTTTACGGTGCTCAAATACAGGGCCGGAGACAAGGTGGGAAGAGGGGGCAAATTCCCAGGACCCGGGACCGAAAAATAAATAAAAAGTAAAAAATAAATTATTATATTATTTATCGATACGGCCACCTGTGGGCCACGTTTACACAATCTTCCTTCTGTCACGCAGACCGATACCCTTCTCTTTACACTCTCGCCAAAGATTCTTGAGTCTTTGACTTCTTCTTGCTCGCTCTTCCCCCGAGATGTTCTGTGGCTTCGCATGTTGCTCTTCAGACGCATCCCTCATTCCCGTAACCTTCTTCCTAAATGATGTCCTTTCTTTCATATCCTCCTCCTTGATACCTATTTCCGCCAAGTCGCTGTGCACCTGTGTAAGCCATCCCGTTTTTTTTTTTTTTTTCACTTTTCCTGCAGAAGAAGTATCCTGTTGGCCAATCTCTCAGGGTTCATTCTTTTGATATGCCCATGAAACGTCAGTCTCCTTTTCCTCATCACAGTCGTGGTTCTTTCTACTGTCTTGTAGAGCTCCAAATTCGATCTTAACCGAAATGTGTTTGGGTCACTCGTCGACTTTCTTGGGCCTAAGATTTTTCGTAAGAATCTCCTTTCTCTTTTTTCAAGGACTGGGTCAGCCATCCTCGTCAAGGTTTCTGCTCCATAAAGGCACTCAGTTCTGACCACTGTGCACTGGTTTGAACTTGGCCTGAATTGAGAGGGACTTGGACTTATAGGTGTCATGACATAGTATGAATGCCAACTCCATCCTTCTCACCCTCTCCTTTAATCCCTCCTTATCATCTCCATTGGGGGTGGGTAGGCCTATTTCTCCCAGATATTAAAATTTTTTCACACGCTGGATATCCCTATACAGTGTAACACGTCTGTCCGTGTCGCCTTTTTAAAAATAGTATTCATGAATGCTGTTTTTTGGAAGGAAATTCTTAACCCTGTTTTGACTGCAACATTTTGCAGTTCTTCAACTTGTTTCTTGGCTGTTTGAAGGTTGTCTGTAATAAGAACGACGTCGTCTGCGAAGGCAAGGCAGTCCAACATGATCGCATTTTTTCCACAACCTATCTACCCCGTTCTTCATTCCATTTTCAGTCATTCTCAACCTCCATTCCCTAAGAACTTTTTTCTAAAATGCAATTAAAGAGTAGTGCTGACCCCTTGCCACAAACCCGTTTTTATCTCAAACGGATATGAGAGTTCGCCCATAAATTTGACTTGAGAAAAGGTGTTTGTAAGAGATTGTCGAATTATGGCCAGAGATTTCTCGTCCACTCCAAACTCCTGCAGAACGTTCATGACCATTCCCCGATCTATGGAATCATATGCCTTTTTGAAATCAACGAACGTTTATGATTGTCCTCTTTTGATTTCTCATTGATCTTATTTTCATAAGTGATTTTAGAATACAAATCTGCTCAGCACATGAACGCTAATAAGAATACAAACCTTTGTTGTTTAAAATGTGAAAAAAAAAAAAAAAAACCAAGGTAGAGCGTGTGTCAGTATGCAGCAGAGAAGTGTGACATTAGCGTTGTTGTGATCATCGAGGGTTGCGGCGGAGGTGATGGGGACGATAGAGCGAGCATGGTGTAATTAACTAGGTGCCGCGCTCACACCGTTGCGCAGTGACTAGCCAATCAGCACCTTGTACCTACATCTCAAAACACGAGGTAGCAAAAATGACGTCACATGTGAGGCGAGTGCAGGAGGATAGGTTACCTAGGAGAATACTGGACTCTTATTGAGGGTAAGAGAAGTAGAGAGAGACCAAGACGACGATGGTTAGACTCGGTTTCTGACGCTTTAAAGATAAGAGGTATAGAACTTAATGAGGCCGCAGCACTAGTTGCAAATAGAGGATTTGTGGCGAGATTTAGTATATTCAGAGGCTTGCAGACTGAACGTTGAAAGGGATAGCGGTCTATAATGATCTTGTATGTATGCTATAAGATCTTTGGATCTTCTTTTTCTTTTTCTTCGCGCGAGAACTGTGTCGCACATGTGGATATGGCCCTGTTTTATGGCCGAATGCCTTTCCTGACGCAAACCTCCTATGGAAAGATGTAATCACTATTGCGGTTGTGTCTGTGGTGGTTGGTAGTATAGTGTGTTGTCTGGACATGAAGAGAAAAGTGTTGGAACAAACACAAATACCCAGTCCCCGAACCAGAAGAATTAATCAAACACGATTAAAATCCCCGACCCGGCCGGGAATCGAACCCGGAACCCTCTAAACGGAAGGCCTCAATGCTGACCATTCAGCCAAGGAGTCGGACAAAACTTTCTTCAGCTTATCCCAGATTTTTCTGAGGTCTCTTGAGCCTCGCAGACTCGCAGACTGGGGGTTTAAGACCGGATGCCCTTCCTGACGCCACGCGAGATGAAAATCTCTACCCAGGATTGACCGGAATTCGAGCCTCAGCCTTCTGGGCGGAAAGCCAGCAGCTAATGCACTGAGCTAATCACGCCCCCCACCCATAAGATCTTTAGACCGTTACGTGGTAATGTATTACACGTAAATTATGGTATTTAATAATTTATTTTGTCTTTATTTAATTTATGTAATTATATTTTAATAATGTATGTTATTGTAATATAATAATTAATATCATTGTATTTTAATAATAATAAATTTACGAAAAGTGGTACGAGGACTGGAACGGGGTCCACTCAATAGGTCAACTCAGTAGAGGTGGGTTCGATTCCCACCTCATCCATCCTGGAAGTGGTTTGCCAAGGTTTCTCACTTCTCCTCCAGGCAAATGCCGGGATGGTACCTAACTTAAGGCCACGGCCACTTCCTTCCCTTTACCTTGTCTATCCCTTTCAATCTTCCCCCCCCCCCCCCGCCACCGCAAGGCCCCTGTTCAGCATAGCAGGTGAGGCCGCCTGGGCGAGGTACTGGTCATCCTCCCCAGTTTTGTCCCACGACCCAATGTCTCATGCTCCAGGACACCGCCCTTGAGGTGGTAGAAGTGGAATTCCTCGCTGAGTCCGAGGGAAAAACCGACCCTGGAGGGTAAAAGATGAAGAAAAAGAAGAAGTATTAACACCAACAATAAGAGCTATAATAGCAAAGCATATTCTGGGAATGTTTAAAAAAAAAAGAGATTAAAATATTCTCGGAATCAGAAGGAAACGAACATGGTTATGTGATGATTGGAATGTATTACCCGCAGCTGTCTTAAGAGCCTCTTCCCAAAAATGTACGATGCTTCAGGAATAGACTTCAGCATTCTGTAAATTGTGTGTAAATTTGTATATGATGGTGTAATATTTTAATGCAATGCTCAACCCACTGTAAATTGTAGTATTAAGGCATCTGCATTATTTAAGGTATCTGTGAATTTGTATACGAACGTGCTGTATTTACAATGCTAAGATGATAGTTAGTAATAGGACCGTTCAATCTTCTGTAAGTCATAATATAAACATTTGAAATACTAGGTACATGTGAATTTGTATATGACTGTGTTGTAATGTTAAGCTAGTAGTAAGTTCAGCCTATAGTATTGTAAACCGTAGTGTTAAGCAGACGAAATACTTCAGTTGTGTGTGAATTAGTATATAATTATGCTGGATTTAGAATGTTAAACTAGTAGTATTTCTTGCAGTATTTTCTCTCCGCGGAATTACTTGTTGTACCGTTGTTGTTGTTGTTGTTGCGTAATTATATTTTAACTCGACTTTATTATCACACTACTTTAAGTAATCATAGCCACCGGGATATTTGCCAATTGCGATGTATTTGTTAATAATAATAATAATAATAATAATAATAATAATAATAATAATAATAATAATAATACCGAGCTCGATAGCTGCAGTCGCTTAAGTGCGGCCAATGTCCAGTATTCGGGAGATAGTAGGTTCGAACCCCACTGTCGGCAGCCCTGAAGATGGTTTTCCGTGGTTTCCCATTTTCACACCAGGCAAATGCTGGAGCTGTTCCTTAATTAAGGCCACGGCCGCTTCCTTCCCACTCCTAGACCTTTCCAGTCCCATCGTCGCCATAAGACCTATCTGTGTCGGTGGGACGTAAAGCAACTAGCAAAATAATAATAATAATAATAATAATAATAATAATAATAATAATAATAATAATAATAATAATAATAATAATAATAATAATAATAATAATAATAATAAATCAAATATTAAAATAATCTGAACTTAATTCATTTTGACAATATATTAATTTGAATTAAAATATTTCGTATTTAAATTATGATTTTCCCTTTGAACGTTTACATTTTTGGTGCAAACTCTGCCGCAAGTTCGCAGTTCTGGTCTAAATTAAGTGAGGGGTGTGAGGTGGGGTGTACCGGAATTTAGGGGCCCGGAGCCCTCAGTTGCCCAGAGGTCCGAGAATCCTGCTCAAATACGCCAGCCTTGTGTCGGTAGATTTACGGGCATGTAAAAGGGATTCCTGCGGGACTAAATTCCGGCATCTCGGCGTTTATGAAAACCGTAAAAGTAGTTAGTGGGACGTAAATCCAATAACATTATTATTAACTGGCAAGAAAATAAGACGAAAGATTACAAAATACGATCCCCTGTTATCTGGCGACCTTGAAGTAGTCGTGGATTACCAGGAGAATGTGTCCTGTGACAGTGACCGTACTTTAAATACCTCTGGCAGGAACAAGCGGATGTAAGTGGTTTTCGTCTACGTCTCCTGATAGGGTGGGTTTAATGGACTTGAGAGGTCGCGCTGTCAATCAAGAACCTTGAGCACGATGTGAAAGTGACCATGAACTCGAATTAAACTCTCCGAGTTCCTGATGTAATCAGCTAGGTGCTATTGCTGAGGTTTTGTAACCACTAGGGAATTGTGTCATGAGCGACACCCGTACTTTGTTGTAGTGGAGCAGCACTACATGGAAGACGACATTCTCGTAGACATTAGACTGAAGAACCCTTCTTTACATCCAGAAATTAATTGGGTACTCATTTCTGGAGAATGAATCCCTGTGGGTGGAGAATACACCCGCGCTATCTCCTATTGTTGGGAGATCAGAAGAATGCACATGCTGGGTGAGGCACGGGGCGAAGGGGTTTTCACCAGCAGAGCCAGTGACGCAGTGGTTATCATAGCAACTCCGCTACTACCCAGGCGAATTTACATTATCTTCTACTGGCAGCTCTTCGCTCTTGTCAGTTGTAATCCAGCAAACTGCAAAGTGTGAGTCAATGTTTTCGTGTAGCAGATAAGAGCAGATCTGTCTGGGCAGAACAGGAAGTTCGTGCTTGCAGGCCACATTCCTCATTCTTGCATTCTTCTCATCTCTACACAGTACTTGTCGTAGGAAAGGGGAATCCCCAGATGCTTTCATCTTGGGTGATCGCATCACGGACCACCGAGCTGAGTCTGGCATTTCTTCTTCTTCTTGTTCTTCTCCTTGAAGTATGGGATCCTCACCAGGATTACTTGATTCCAGAACTGAAAAAAAAATCCTAATGTAAGCAACTAGATTTGTTCCGGGTGATTTCCGAAAAAGGAGCAGCGTTACGAAAATGTTGCAAAGTTTGGGCTGGGAAGACTTGGAAGAAAGGAGACGAGCTGTTCGACTAAGTGGTAGGTTTAGAGCTGTCAGTGGAGAGTTGGTGTGGAGTGACATTAGTAGACGAATACGTTTTGAGCGGTGTTTTTAAAAGTAGGAAAGATCACAACATGAAGATAAGTTGGAGTTCAAGAGGATAAATTGGGGGCAAATATTCGTTTATAGAAAGCGGAGTTAGGGATTGGGATAATTTACGAAGGGAGATGTTCAATAAATTTCCCATTTCCGTTATTATTATTAACAAGTACATTGCAATTTGGAAATTTGGCAATGATCACTTACAGTAGTGTGATAACAAAGTAAAGTTAAGGCATAATTACCCAACAGCAACAACAACAACAACAACAACACAGCAAGCGATCCCATAGAAAGAAAATATTACAAGAAATACTACAAGTTAAACATTCTAAATCCAGCATCATCGTACACAAACTCACACACAACTTAAGCATTTCCAGTGCTTAACACCACTTGTTACTACTAGCTTAACATTTCAACACCGCCATATACAAATTCACGCGCACCGGTACCTTAACCGCCTTACTAATAAACAGTCCTTATACAGCTGTTTAACACTTGTATAGTTATACAGTGAATAAATCCTGTATAAGCGTTGTATTTATATATTTAAGAAAGTATGAAAACTAAAGTCAGTCAGTCCGGCCATTCTATCCGGTCGATTTCCTTCATTTTTTAAAAATGAAAGGTATTCATGCACAGATTTGTCATCAGGTACTACAAATCACTTAACTTCCACCTTCCTCAAATTATTTGATTTTTTCAATTTTTTGTCTCTTTGAAGCAATCATATCTTTGGTTCTAATTGAGGTACAGAGTTAGTTTTGGCCTAAGAAAACTCAGTGGATCAAGCTCTTTCATTTCAGCTCTTAACTATTCAAATTAGTTGATTCTGAGGAAAGTTATGAGTGCACATTCAATTTGACGTCTCGTTTCTTCAACATTTTTTCTCATTGAAGCAATCATATATTTCGTTCTAGCTTTCCTTTGAGGTAATAACTACTTAAATTGGTAGATTCTGAGAAAAGTTATGAGTACATTTGTCTCCATGACGAAGATCTTTGAAGGACTTTTTAACATTTTCGACGCGGAGTGTTGTTCCAAAGATAGATAGATATATAAGGAATGGATGAGCCCTGCCTTCTCAGAGCTCCACACGTAGGTCTGTGAAGACCCTTTGTGTCCCTCAAACGGATTTGCCTAGTCCAGCCCTAGTGCTCCTACAAAGGGTACCAGTGTCCTGATGTCCTCCAGGCTCACAAAATGTGAGCCAAGATATCGATGTCTAGTGCTTGCAAGAGCCTCGCACTGACACAACACATGCGCGGAGGTCTCTTCATCCCTACCGCATCTTCTACACATCGGATCCTGACTGATTTTCATGATGTGTAGGTGTCTCTGTAAGGTATTGTGTCCTGTCAACAGTCCAACTACCATTCGCATTCTGGTCCCATTCAAATTTATCAGGACCTTTTTATAACTTTGGCTAGGCCCTTTGATAAGTTCACGTGCCTGCCTTGCTGTGGTTAGCCTCTTCCAAATGTCTAAGTGAGACTGGTTTGTCCACTGGGATATTACCAGTTTCACGCTTCGGAGTGACACTCCTAGGAAGGGCTCTGGTCTTATGAAAGGACCTTTTGAGCCCTCTTTCGCTAGTTTGTCAGCTTCTTCATTTCCACTGACACCTGTGTGCCCAGGGACCATTAATAGGGTAACTGAGCTAAGTTCACACAGCTGATCTAACATCCTTTGGCATTCCCATACTATTTTTGATGTTGTTCTAACTGCGCATAGTGCTTTTAACACTGCCTGGCTATCACTGCAACTGGTGATGCATCTCCTATGTCCAGGCGTGTTCCATATATATACACAACAGGCCAGTATTGCATATACTTCGGCCTGGAAAACAGTAGCATATTTACCCATGGGAAGGGAGAGCCTTGTCTTAGGTCCCCAGACGCCGGCGCCTGTGCCCGTCTCTGTCCGCGAGCCATCTGTGTACCATGTACAGCCCCCAGACCTAAGACAGGCCCCTGCATCCGCGGCCCACTCCTCCCTTGTGGGTATAACTACTGTGAACTTATAATTCAGATTAAAACTAGGTTTCATCAGGTCCCCGATCATCGTTGTCATAGGGCAGGTCTGATGAAGCTTTGTAAGAATAGAAGCATGACCTCTAATCGGATTCTTGAAGGACCATCCTCCGAGTGACCAGAGACGGTAGGCACTCATTCCCGCTATTTCCTTAACATATAAATGTAAGGGGGGAAGACCTAGGATGGCCACCATTGCACATAATGGTGTGGTATCCAGTGCCCCTGTTATTCCTAGACACGCAAGTCTTTGGATACTGTTTAACTTGGTGGTCACAGTTTTACTCTCCGAACCTCGCCACCAGACTAAAGATGCAAAGGTGATCGTGGGCCGTACAATAGAGATATAGAGCCACTGGACCACCTTAGGTCCTAGTCCCCAAGTCTTTCCGACTGCCCTGCGACAGGCCCACATAATCTTGCGAGCCTTAACCACCTTATAGTCTACATGTTTCTTCCAATTCAGTCTTGCCTCGAGGATTACCCCAAGGTACTTAACTGAGGTTGTCTTAACTAATTTTTTCCCAAATAGGAAAGGCTCTGACAGTCCGTCTAGCCTCCTCCTGGTAAATACCACGAGCTCCGTCTTGCCGGGATTAACCGACAAGTCCGTGTCTTGGCACCATATTTCCACCCTACGTAGGGAGCTCTGTACGAGCTCTGAAACCGTACTGGGGAAATTTCCCACCGCCATCAGGCTAATGTCATCTGTATAGCCTTGGGCGTAAATTACTCCAACATTTAACCTGGTAAGTAGTTCATCCACTACCAGACACCATAATGTTGGTGATAATACTCCTCCCTGTGGACACAGCCCTGTCTATATTAGCTCTCAACATTACTGCGTTGAGGGTAAACAGAACGGCCCTGCAGTGAGGCCATAATCCATTTTATGAGCATCCTGCTCACTCTCTTCTCTCTAGACTAAGTTCTATGGAGCCCAAAGATGTGTAGTTAAAGGCCCCTTCTATATCTAGGAATACCACCATAGCAAGTAGTTGCTGATCCAAGGCGCTCTCTAGTCTAGAAACTGTAGTGCCGTCTCAACCGACTTCCCTGGTTCGTATTGTGCCCGTCCGGGGCTTCAGTGCACAATAACAATAATAATAATTCGTGAGTGCATCGGCCGAATGGAAAATACGTGATGAGATCTTCGACGAACGGCCCTAGAATCGAATTCTCATCATCCCTACTTCAGAATAACCACGGCTATAATTCTAGAGCAGGGCCATCCAAACAGCGCTCCCAGAGCGCTAGCGCTCTGGCCGCGCTCCAAGCCAGTGCTCCGAGCGCTTTGGGGAAGGTAGTGGTGGGAGAAGCTTGGCTGGCTGAGCGAGCGGTCTGCCCGCCGCGCCGAAGAGAGCAGTCGATCCATCAATCGTAGTCTAGTCTGCAGTGACTCTATACATATAGTGTCACTGTATTCTAGTCCAATGCGCTTTGTTCACACCGTGTAACTAAACAACTAAATTAGTTTCGCAGTTGTCGTGACTGAACATCATACAAAAAAGGAGTGGTGAAGCAGCAGCCTTTAAAGCAGAATGGGAAATTTCATTTTTCTGTACAGCTTATAAGGGCATGCCAAATTTTTAATGTGCCACCGAGATTTAATGTGTTAAAAGGCACAATTTGGAACGGCACTACAGTGCCAACCACACGAATGATTATGTGATTTGAGACGCCAGTCGCCAATCGAAGTTGGAAGAATTGAAAGAAAATTTCAAGCAGTATTGTTTTGTAAATATTATTGTTTTAATTTTTAAATGCTTGTTTATAAACGGGAAAGAAGAAATGATTGAATTATCTGAAGAATACTAAAATTGTGACTTGTCGTATTTTTGTCTGGCAGATGATTGATGAGAGTGAGGTTGGTGGACCCATTTTACGAACAAGCTACAAATGTTCGCCGCGAATTGCCAAAGCTGGGAAGCCCTTCACGGAAGGGAATGTCATCAAGGAGTGCCTAATGGATGCGGCGGCATGTTTTTGTCCTATGGAGCTACTTGAGAAATGCGATAAAATCTCTCTTCTCCTCAAACTGTGGCTCGCAGAATCGACGATATGGCCGTTGATATGGAACAGCAATTAATGGCGAAGGCAGCAAATTTTGTATCCTTTTCCATCGCCCTCGACGAATCAACCGACATTGCGGACACAGCTCAGATCGTTATTTTCATTCGAGGGGTGGATGACGATATTCGGGTCACCGAGGATTTCTAGACTTGGTAGTTCTCAAAGACACCACTACCGGTTTCGATATTTTCCAAGCAGTGGAGGGTGTTTTTGAGTCAATGGAATTAAAATGCGATAGGTTGACGAGTGTAACGACGGATGGAGCTCCTGCTTTACGTGGTCTACGCACGGGGTTCCTCGGCTATGTAAAATTAAACATGGCTGAGAGCGGTAGTACCCTAATGGTGGCTATCCAGTGCTTTATACACCAGGAGGCAATCTGTGCAAACGTCGCCAAGCTTAAAGACATAATGGGAACAGTTGTGCGAATGGTAAATTTTCTTCGCTCCCATTAACTCACGCACCGTCAATTCAAAGAGCACCGGGCGTGTTGTCCGTGCGGTTAGGGGCGCGCAGCTGTGAGCTCGCAATCGCGTGACAATGGGTTCGAACCCCACTGTCGGCAGCCCTGAAGATGGTTTTTGTGGTTTCCCCATTTTCACACCAGGCAAATGCTGGGGTTGTACCTTAATTAATACCTTAATTAAGGCCACGGCCGCTTCCTTCCCATTCGCGGGCCTTTCTTGTCACATCGTCGCCATAAGACCTATCTGTGTCGGTGCGACGTAAAGCAAGTAGCAAAAGAAAAAAAATCAGAGTTCTTGGATGACATCGAAGCGGAGTATCCGGATATCCCGTACCATGCAGAAGTAAGATGGCTGAGCAACGCGAAGTGCTTCATCGAGTTTTTTGCTTGCGGAATGCAACAGATACCTGTTATGACATGAAAGGGTGACCCGAAGTTCTTTTGTGTGATCTTAAGTGGGTGGCGGACTTGGCCCCTTTAAGTGACTTTACTGCCCATCTGAATACTTTGAACATTTCGCTTCAGGGCGAAAAGCACATTGTCTCCGATTTGGTGGAAAAAATTCAAGCGTTAGAAAGAAAATTGATTTTGTGGGAAAACCAGTTGCGTGCAAGGAACACAGGACATTTTTCATTGCTTGAAACAGTGAAATACGGTGTCGACTTGGATGGGTATTTGCAGGTAATTCGCCAACTACAAGAAGAGTTTGAAAAGAGATTTTCAGAATACAGAACTCCAAGCGGTGTTAGATGTATTTCTTCGACCATTTTCTCTTAGTGCAGACAGTGCTCCACAGCTATTTCAATTAGAGTTGCTTAAACTGCAGTGCAATGTTCGTCTTAAAGACAGCTTTCTAATGTCACGAAGTTTAGAAGAATTTTGCAGCGGCTTTCCGCAAGAAGAATACCCCCTTTTGTATAAACATGCATGTAAAGTTCTGTCAATGATCGGCTCAACGTTCATGTGTGAGTGTTTCTTTTCGGTTCTTAAGTTTACCAAAAGTAAACATCGTGCAACGATAAGCGATAGAAACTTGCGCAATTGTTTAAGAATAGCTGTGTCCAGAAATATTGTAGGCCTACTCAGTTCGGAGATGATTGTTTGCTCCAAAAGTAAAAGCTCGGAGAAACGACTGACCAAAAGTCACGTTGTTGAATTTTCCTCTCAGATATGTTCAAATTTCAGTTTTGAATAAATCACATTACTGTATTCTTTACTTAGCACTTGATTTCGTTTCCTTCATATTCCATACATCGGAGTACCTTTCGATTTGTAGATGCGGTATATTTTTACGGCAAAACAGCCCTATCAATATAATGTCAACAAACCCACAAAAGCCATCGGACGCAAGACTGTGCGTACGCATCTGGTCAGCGCGGTCCGAACATCGTCTGTCTCAGGTCTCCTCGCTGCCACACTGTAGTGGTGGTAGGGGAAGGAGCGCTAGTCTGACTGCCCAGTGCTCCCCGAGCGCGGGCGCGCTCTCGGAGCGCAATGGCTGGATGGCCCTGTTCTAGAGCATTCCAGGTCTATGGTACGTTCGGACTAATGGGCATTAATAAATTATTTATAAGTAGGGATCTCAATATAGAAGAGGAATACAACGTCACTACTAAATGAGAAGAATGATGTTTTAAAATTTTATGAATATCAGATTTATTATCAACTGAGAAAGAACATCCACAACTAAAACGAAATGTGCCGTATATCATCAGAATCACAAAAATTAAAAAAAGGCGGGATTCATATTGATGAAATTATTCTTTAGTTGTCTTGTGGAATTAGTATTCCACACCAATAATCCCGATATTTAGAGGCCTTTCACTTGTTACTACCTCTATTATTCACAACATTGTTAGGCATTTATTAATTAATTAATCAATTAATTATACATAATAATCGGCACTATAATGATCACCCCTCTGGATATCATCCCAGCTTTCTATCCATGAAATAGAGTTTTGAAATATTATAATTTCTTGTGATCATATCATTACGCGATCAAGGATTAAGACAGTATGTTAATTATGACAAGCACATTCCAAGATATCTGAAAGTCATGTTCAGCCCTAATAACTAACTTCATTATTATTTACAAAGGTGTAACTAATCGCATAGGCATATTTCGCCGGGATTAAAATAAAGAAAAAATACCATTTGATCAATTAACATAAAATAATACTGGGCTTATGGATGACGCGTGGACAATAACACGACATTTTACATGTAATAATACACTCAACTACTACCAAACATATAATATGACCCTTTATCATATATACAAGATTATATGGAGGGAATGGTCCTTCCATTACCAAAAATAATAGCAATGATACACGTTGCCCTAGATGGGGGTCGAACTCATGGTCTTCTCACTGCAGGATGCATGTTTTGAATTTCTAGATCGGATAGAATTAACAAAAATAAAATTGGGAGGAAGTCTATTGTTCCTACTATATTAATTCAGTCGCGGTGACAATTAGCTACTCAATGCGTAAATGTCCGTCGGATATTGTTAGAAAGTAAATGGCCATCGAACACTCCACAGTCAAGGCTTGTAACGTGCCCACAGCTTCATCAGCCCTTGTATCCAGCTGGCACTTTCTCTAGCGTAACGGTACTTTCGTACGCCTCCCTTTCATACAGTCGGGGGAAGATATCTCTCTTTAATAAGCTGCCTCGATATAAAATTCGGGCCAACACGGCTTCTTCAAGCTCAACGCTAACATGTCAATTCTCACATGGTTCTATTCAACCTAATCCCAATATAACTAGCGTGGTGCAATTCTTCACGCTTTGTATAAATTATCTCTGGCACATATTTATATCGTCTTGACTATCAATCGACAGATATTCACCGACCATCACTTCCGGCTCAATACCACAAACACTCGCATATATTTACATGAGGGATATTAATTCATGCCATTCTATAAAATAAAATACAAATTACATATTAAATTCACGATCTAGAAATTATACTCGCATCTAAAAACATCATTTGAACTCCTCATATGCTCCGTCTTATACATGACATACAAGTCATCCTCGTATTCTTTGAAGAGGTAGAGCATCTCATTTTTGATAAAATGAGGGATAAAATTTGGGATTACCTAGATGGATACCACTTCCACCCATCACAACACTTTTTGAAGACAAAAATAAATCATTACAGGAATCTTATAACTAACATGCATTACTTTCCAAGGGGTTTAAATTAACTGCTGGTAATCATGCCAGTACAAACTTCCTACTACACAAGCTAAAAGTTTTAATCCCTTCGAACAGCCCGCGATCATCATTCATATTTTTAATCTACTTGACATGCTAATTCTAACTATGTACAGGAGGGAAATGACTTTCAAACATAGTAAATTTGAAAATGCACTTATCTAGGGTGATCATTCTTGTCCGAGGAAGCACACTCATAACAGCTTAAGCCATCATCTTGCTGCCTTTGATGTCATGAGGTCCTTGGTTCGTTTCCGGGATGAACTTCATCTTGTAGACTTCACCACGCATAATAATCCTGGAAGTATCCAACACAATGAGATGCTGGGTAGGTAAGTGACTCGTGTATTCTCTTCCCAGACTAGCGATCACTCGTTCCAATATGCAAAGGGGAAAACACTATGGTTATAATTGGGTCAACTTGTAATACGCACTACATTCAGGCATGGTTAAATTTATCCCAATATTGCTGAACTATCACGTATTCACTTGCACTGTAATCCAACGTTAAGGGTCACTAACTTGCTTATTTCACATCACCTCACAATGTAAGACAACTCACATCCACGTTTGTACTTTCAGCAGACGCTGCCCAAATTATTATTATTATTATTATTATTATTATTATTATTATTATTATGCGGGAATCGCAATTTCCTGAACAAATTCACTTTTTCAACGTTCTAATTGTAATTCCAATTGTGCTCCCACAACACTACACTGTATTTGACTAGTAGTGAATTAATCTAGCCACACACGAATCCATCGAACATATATTACAGTAGCTTGAATGCTACGCAGCTCATAACAGGTGGGTTATTCCTCGTTCACTATCCTCGGTGATTACACCATGATACAAAATGTTATAAATACACGAAATTTACACAATAAGTGCACGTCAATAATCACTGCGCTTAAATAATGATTTATGCAGTACTTCTGCTAGTTAAATCTCACAATTGCAGTACTTCATCACTTAATGAAAGTATTACACAATCTCACAGGTCGTGCAAAATATTAACACGTCTGAACAGCACGGAGACACATTAGATAGTGGGTAAGTGGTCTCCTGTCCGATTTCTTTTGTAAGACAGAGGAAAAAATCAAGAGTGAGAGTTAACTACGCCTTCATGTCGGGGGTCACTTCCGTAAAAAGCCGTTTGTCGGCGTTGATCTGCATATCAAAAGATAGCTCTGACCTTCCATATTTTACTGATCGAATCTTATTCTCTTAGGATCGGCGGTTTAATTATAATCGCCAAAGCGTCATTTACCACTTGTGCAATGATTGACTTACGTCTTGCCAAACTCCAGGATAGGCTCACCCCGCCAGACCTGTGACGACGTTCTGTAATTCTCTGCACCGATTCAGATCACGTAATCAATGATAAGTTGAATAACTGGAAGATGTTTCGTTGTCATCTTTAACTAAATAATTCCTTGATCACGACAAGCTCTTATTCATGAATATTAGATGCGTAAGTCAATAATCACATGATTCTTCTTATTATTATTAATATTGAAAATTCTGAAACAAATGAAGGTTTTGGTTGGTATCACTAAAATCACCAACAAATATTTAGGGAGTTACTTCTCCCTAAGTTAACCCGACTTATTAAGCATGGCTCGCGGGCTGTCACATGACCTTTTACTCCTTCCAACTCACTCGCACAGGAGAGAGAAACATCCTAATTGCTGGCTAGCGTATGACTCGCCCTTGTCATTACGCGCACAGAGCCTCTTGTCCTCTAAAGTAGCAGCGCATCGTTCGTATACCGTGCAGCGTTGTGGTCTGCTAGCTTTGCGGCTAAACGTCGTAGAATGACGCGGAAAACGGTATATTATTGATATGGGACGTCACGATATGGTATCTAAAATACCGTGAACGGTCACATCATGCATGTTGACGAGGATGCAGGGGACAGTCTCTTAATACTTTCTCCCTGCTATGTCTATCCACCAGTCTTTCCAAAGTCTTAGGAAGAAAAGACGTTAGACTAATGGGTCTATAATACTTAGGTCTAGTATATGAAGACCTTCCGGGTTTAGGTATATACACTACCTTCGCCTGACGCCACAAGGAGTACACGTACCCCATAGTGAGACAGGCTCTAAAAATTCTGACCAGGTATGGTATAAGGACCGCGCCCGCTTCCTGGAGAAGTGCTGGGAAGATCCCATCCATTCCTGGGCTTTTATAAGGGGCAAAAGATTTTAGTGCCCACTTCACCCTTCTTGGGGTAACAATCTCTGCGGCTTCCTTCCAGCCACTTCTATCAGGTCTGAAGGATCCGCTCGATTCTACTTCACTATTTGTGACTACTGAACCTGGAAAGTGGGCATCAAGCAATAAGCTCAGGGTCTCCCCCTCTGAGGATGAATATCCACCCGAAGGTGACTCCAATGAGCCCAGCCTTGCCCTTCCATCAAAGGTTAGAATTCTATGAAGCCTTGCCGCTTCATGTTGACTCTCGATGGGGTCACAAAACTGTCTCCAAGATTTCTTAGAAGCCTTTTTGACTTCTGACTTGTACTTTCTTTGTGATTCTTTATAAGAATATAGACTTTCTTGATCCTGAAGTTCCCTGTATTTATTCGAGAGCCTTCGTGTGTTTCTCCTCAGGTGTTCAAGATAACTGTTCCACTTGAAGCTTCCTGTTACTCTTTTTGCCTTAACGACTGGCCAGTTTAATTCATAAGAGGTAACTAGTGTCTGTGTGAGAAAGCTCACACTGAGCTCCAGCTCCTCTTTGTTCTTAATTATATTTGAGGGTCCTCTTTCCAGTCCCCTCCTCATGTCCTCCCTAAAAGACGTCCAATTGGTTCGTCTAGGGTTTCTGTAAGATGGGATCTCGAAGGAGCCCTCTATAAGAAACACAATGTGTCTATGATGTGACAAGGAAGGCTCCAACGAAACTTTCCATCTTTAAATTCCTGTATGATTCACATGGAACCCAGGGTAAGATCTATGATCCCCTCACTCCTATTATTGATGAAGGTAGGGGTATCACTTCTGTTCATGATCTCAAGATCAGTTGTACATAGATATTCTATGAAATGCTCTCCTCTTCGGTTTGTGTATTTACTTCCCCAAATGCTATGATGATCATTGACGTCACAACCTACTACGAGGTTAAGACCTTGTTTCCTACAGTATATCACCAATCTCTTGAACTCCTCCGGCGGAGGGTGGAGATTCAGAGTCTCCTGGGAAATATGCAGAACAGACAACCAGATCTCTTGGCTGTCCGCCCTCTTCATATCTCACTAGAACTGCTACAAGGTCTCTAGTAATAAAGCCCGGTATAGCCCAAGCGTTATGATCCTTAACTAGTATGCATGCTCTAGGCTTCTCCTCTACCACTCAACTGAATAGAGTGAAGCCTGCACATTTTAGTCCCATGATATGCCCTTGTCTAAACCAGGGTTCTTGTATCAGGGCGACCGAAAACCTGCTTTTCTGGATACTTCTTATAAGTACCCTAGAGGCCGCTATACAATGTTGTATGTTTGCTTGTATGAAAGTAATCATTCCTTACTTTCATGCAATACTTTACCTTATGCGGTCTCCGGAACGTGCAGCTCCGTCTCCCGCGATGAATCATGAGGCTTGGCTGGCCCCGGCTCCTGTCCAGTCTCCCGCTCTTCGCCCCTGCTGGTCTCAGTGTTGTCTGTAGTGGGGTTGGTCCTCTGCTTGTCGCGTTTGCTCTCCACCAGGGTGAAGGTAGCAACATGCACCCCGCAGAAGATCTTCTTCCCCACCACTTTTTCCACATCTCTGGAGTCCATGCTGACCACAAGTCGGACACCTCTCTTCTCCTCCTTGCGGTCGTAGAGTCTCCAGCTTTTGGGATTTAAGCCATGGTTCTGGCGTGCCATTCTTCCCAAAAGGACGTTGTTGTCCTTTGGTTGTCCTGCTATCCAGACCATGACTCTCTTATAGGAAAGGAGTTTATCCATGCCCTCAATTGTGAGCCTGGCTCCTTCCCACGGTTGCATGTCTGTAACAAGACTAGAAAGCCATGCTACAGTCTCGTCGTTCTCTGCGATAATGATGGCCGCACCTCTCGACTGATAGCAATCCAGGAACTGAGGCTTAATGGGCCCCTGCTCCGGAAGCTCATCTATCAGATTGGTGATAGCCTCCTCCACAGACTCCACCTGTTTCTCAGCTGATGGTCAGGATGTCCTACAGGCACTATGGCCATCCTGATCCCAACTTTAGCTATCCTGGCATACTCCACCTTGGTTTTTTTGTGGGCGCCGATCTTCCTCTGGGGTTGCCCCCGACAGAAGTCGTTTCCCCACTGGCGTCTTGGTGAGTGGAGTCCTCTGTGCCCTAGAAGCAGAGCCCTTTTCAGGGTCCCGTCTCTTGTGCCCATTGGATCCCCACACAGTCATCGCTGTCGTGGCAGTAGAAGGCCTCTCAGCTCCAAGAGTTAAGCCCCCTTTGGCCTGCTCCCTGGCCTTTAAAGCCTTCTTATACCTCCTCTTCTCAGCGTCGGAGCGCTGTTTCTTCTTCTTCTGGACCAGAAGATTGCTCACCTCTAGAGTGAGCTCTCTTACTGTCGAGGTCGTACTATCCGAGGGTATTTCCGAAGAGTTCCCATCGGTTATTGTTGAACTGGTGTTTCTCTCGGAGGCCCCAGAGGAGCTCTCCGGTTCTTGGGTGGCTACGGTACTTATGTAGGTCCCACGAGTAGCTAGGGAAATATAATGTCCGCCCAGGCAGAGCCCCGCACACCCTGGTAAGGCTACTTATTTCGAGAGGGCGCCAAGTATCTCGAAGGCTCCGTTCAAGACACATCTCCCATGTGCCATGCACCCCATCGGTACGGGTCGCGTTACACCTTAGGGTTGGGTGGTGCTTTAGCTTCCTCCTCCTTGTATACCGAATGGTTATCCAATAGGGCTCCATTCGGCATCGCAAGAAAGGAGCTACTAGTCCCCCTCACCACGCAGAGGATCTTTAATTGAAGAGGGTAACCGAGGTGCAGAAGCACACACGAGGGGGTTGTTCCAAGGAATGTTTAATTCAATTTCTTTGTGTGATGTATTTTCAAGTGTTTTGTTGACATAATATTACATTCTATTACCACAGCAGATCATGTGCTTTATTTCATTACTCGAAACTTTGCAAATACATCCATGTGGATAGTAACGAACAACACCATACTATGTACATTGCGGGCACGTATATTGGTTCCAAGTCGTAGGAATCTCTTCCTGCAGTTCACCGACGTATTTCGCATGTTCACCGCCTTTATGATCACTTCTGCTGGTTATCTACGAGAAAAACTTTCCGGAAAGTCGCGCAGCAGCACGGCATATCGAAAAGGCAGTGGCAACACAAAGTGAGACAGCTGGAAACTGTCATATATTGATATCAACATGTCCTCAGCTTGCTTGTGTAATAAACGCCACGAAAGAAATGGAAAAGCTTAAGAAAAGATCAAGAACTCCTAATTGGGATAGTACGGAAAAACGTAAGCAATTTAAACGGTGAGTTGAAAAGGGTACACATTGCAAAATCCTTAATTTTCAGGAAAAAGGAAAAACTGTTTTGTAGTTAAAAGAAAGGTTTGATCAAAAAAGTTTCTATTAGGCATTTATACATCATATATTTGCGTATTCAATTACAAAGTATGGAAATCATATTACGTACGGTTTTCAAGTTATTTCATTTTTTTATGTCAAGGAAGATGTCCCTTTTTATACTCAAATTTGAGAAAGATCTTTGTAGAGGCAGATAATGTATAATAAACTCGCAATTCCCAAAGTCTATTAAGCAGTAACACATTATTACAAAAAAAATACGCCCAACCATAATTTCTGTTATAGTTATTTATTGTCATTCCATCTCTTTAAAGTGTTTTACTTTACGGTGTCTAGCCTCCATAACCTCTCAATGGTGTATGTCTTCTATGTTTAAAATATCGTGAAGATCATCAACGTTATCGTCCATTCTTTCAATGTGTGTTCAATGTTAAATGGATAAGTTGATTATTTCACCACGATTATATTACTGCAGACAATAAATACCACGAAAATGAACTGCTCACTCGTTTCTTTTTCCGCTACTCGCTTCTTCTTCTTCTTCGTGAACTGTTTTTGGGCTCCTTATTTCTTAGTTTTTACCCAGTCAATATTCTTATGTAGTTAACAAGAACTATATAGACACCTAACCATACTGAGCACTGAATAAAAACACTCGACAATATATACAATATACACTTGATAAACTCATACAGTTCCGCTACTCGCTGCTATACAAAGCTTATACAAGGGTCATGGTCTGTGGTTAGCCTACATTCCTTGTAGGCTAAGGTCTGTGTAAGCAATTCAATGAATAACTATAACAGATGTATACATAGGAGGCTTATACACGGTTTATTAGTAACGAATTTCACATAAACGGTGTACCGTATAAACCTTGTATAACAGTTGTACACCGTTTATTAGTAAGACGGTAAGTGTTTCAATATTTTATACTATGACTTAAGCAGATTGAGCGGTTCAATTTCTATTAGCTTAGTATTTATAAATACAGCGCGTTCTTCTTTGCAGTTATTTGAGAAAAGTCTGGATAAACAATAAATAGCGAATCTGCCACTTGGGCGACTGCCCTAAATACAGATCAGTAGTGATTGATTGATTAATTGATTGATTGATTGATTGATTTTCAACTGTATTATTCGATTTTCCTTGGTCAACTCTTATTAAGAATATACAATTCCCATTCCCTAGTTCCGGATCGCCTCAAACTGGGGAGAGAGCACCACGAACCTACTACGCTGGCGTAGCAGGTGGAGAGGTGGCGCGTCCCAGGTGGCGGATAGGGGGGTCCTAACCGGCTTGCCCGTGGACTTTAGTGAAATAAAATAGCTCTCGCGAACCAAACACACACCCCACTGTGGGTGGGTGATGCAGACGAAGAATACACCCACGTTATGTCCTGCCTGTCGTAAGAGGTGACTAAACGGGGTGACAAAGGGATGATGATATTAGAACCATGTGATTACTTCTGATTAGTACCATTACGTGCGGAACAACAATGGATCGACATTACTTGCGACTAGGACCACCTTGCGAGGAAAACAATGGGTCTACGTTATACACTGACTGAGCAAATGTCATGGGATAGCGGAGCACTGATGCGCAGGTGTGTTGTCTGTGCACAACACGTCCTCTGTGCCAACGGCAGTTGTATAGGAGACCTTGTGAGCAGTGGCTGTGCATGTGACGGGTGTAACATGGAACGTCGTCGTGAGCTGACACCGTTCGAACGGGGTATAGTGGTCGGTGCCCGACGGATGGGAAGTGCGATTTCGGAAGTGGTGCGGGAATTCGGCTTCACACGATCAACCGTGTCTAGGGTGTATCGTGAATGGTTGAATGCGGGTGTCACCGTCCACAACAGCCGTCCAGCCACCCTCGATGACCGTGACCGGCGACATCTGCGACGGATTGTCAGTAGTGACAGACAGGCAACCGTGCAACAAATCACGACTCAATTCAACACAGGCCGTGCTAGACACGTCTCCCAGTGGACAATCCGTAGGAACATGGGTTCTGTGGGGTATGGGAGCCGCGCCGCACATGGGTGCCACTGTTAACCCAACGTCATCGGGCACAACGACGCGCATTTGTCGCCAGTCACCAGGGATGGACACTGGAACAATGGCGTAACGTGATATGGTCGGACGAATCACGATTTCAACTGCACCATTCCGATGGGAGGCACCGTGTATGGCGCAGACCACATGAAGCGATGGATCCCGCCTGCCTCGAAGGTATGGTCCAGGGCGCAGGTGTCTCTGTTATGGTCTGGGGTGCATTTTCCTGGTATGGAATGGGCACTCTAGTTGTTCTGGAAGAGACTTTGAATGGTACGCGGTATGTTGAGCTGTTCGGAGACCATCTCCACCCATTTTTGGCCTTCCAGCGCCCAGACGGTTCTGCGGTGTTTCAAGATGATAACGCGCCGCCACATCACTCCCACGTCGCCCGGGAATGGTTTCAGGAACATGCAGCGGAGGTCCAACGACTGCCATGGCCACCCAGGAGCCCCGATATGAACCCTATCTAACATATCTGGGATGTCCTGGAAAGCAGGCTCCGTGCCATGGATCCTGCACCCACGAACAGACCAGCATTGGCGGCCGCTCTGCAAACGATTTGGCGTCAGCTGCGTCCAGAGGACTACCAGAGACTTGTCGACTCACTTCCACGGCGTCTCACTGCAGTTCGCAGGGCCAGAGGAGGCTCCACACGCTATTAGGTGACTATCCCACGACATTTGCCAAGTCAGTGTATATCTTCTTATCCGTTTCGACGTTCATGTTACTAACAAATGTTTCGATTGTAGTCAGACTAGCCTTTGTAACGGGTCTTTGCTTTAATAATGCCTTAGTATCAGTTGCCATGTTAGGATGTGGCACAAATTGGCAGGAACAAAGGTGAGGAGAGACTTCTTACCTTTACTTTCTGATAAATCACTGACCAGAACTCTGTAAGTTGGTATAAATGACCCACTGAATTGTCAGATGGAAGTTTTTGTACTCAGATGATGTTTACTACTGCTGACTGACGTGCTGATCTTCCCACTGTGGGTGGGGGCGGTAGAATAACACCCACGGTATTCCCTGCCTGTCGTAGGAGGCGACTAAAAGGGGCCCCAGGGAATCTGAACTTTGGAGCGTGGGTTGGCGACCACGGGGCCCTCAGCTGAGTCCTGGCATTGCTTCCACTTACGTGTGCCATGCTCCTCACTTTCATCTATCCTATCAGATCTTCCTTGATAAACTCTTGTTCTTTTCCGACCCCGACGCTATTAGGTTTGCGAGGGCTAGGGAGTCTTTCATTTTCACGCCCTTCGGGGCCCTTGTCTTCCTTTGGCCGATACCTTCATTTTTCGAAGTGTCGGATCCCTTCCATATTTTCTTCTGATTAGTGTTATATAGAGGATGGTTGCCCAGTTGTACTTCCTCTTAAAACAATAATCACCACCACCACCACCACCTGACGTGCTGATCCCAAGATAGTGCCACATTCAAAACAGCGAACTATATGTACATTGAGAGGCTGGCATAGAATACCGACACTGTCGCGAATATATTTATATGTTATCCCCTGTGATGTTCACGCAGCGATCGAGCAGAAATAGAACCTAGCCATCTTGTGTTTTCACACACATGCTTACAATACTGTATACGTAAGAGTATAGTAGCACTGTTTTGCCACATTCACCACAATTCCATATGCAGTGAACGCATTCCCGGGTCGGAATGACCAATGTTTAAGTCTCTGGCAGTTAAAAAACTGTACCGTTAATAATTTTCTTTCTTCCTTTCTTAATCTATTTAACCTCCAGGGTTGGGTTTTCCCTCGGAGTCAGCGAGGGATCCCACCTCTACCGCCTCAAGAGCAGTGTCCTGGAGCGTGAGACATTGGGACGGGGGATAGAACTGGGGAGAATGACCAGTACCTCGCCCAGGCGGCCTCACCTGCTATGCTGAACAGGGGCCTTGTGGGGGATGTGAAGATTGGAAGGGATAGATAAGGAAGAAGGAAGGAATCGGCCGTGCCCTTAAGTTAGGTACCATCGCGGCATTTACCTGGAAGAGAAGTGGGAAACCACGGAAAACCACTTCCAGGATGGCTGAGGTGGGAATCGAACCCTCCTCTATTCATTTGAACTCCCGAGGCTGAGTGGACCCCGTTCCAGCCCTCATACCACTTTTCAAATATCATGGCGGAGCCGGGAATCGAACCCGGGCCTCCGGGGGTGGCAGCTAATCACACTGACCACTACAACATAGAGGCGGACACCGTTAATAATAATGATTTAATTACATCATACATTGGAGCATCTGGAATGGTAAGTCGCCATATTGTTTTTGTCCCTTGTCTTCGTGCAGCATACACACTAGAGATCTCCGAAATTAAGTAACATTGGGCGTGGTTACGCTTTGGATGGGTTACCTCGGGCTGTTGGTGGGGGGGGGGGGGTAAGGGAATGGGGGAGCGGAAAGGAACTGGCCACCCTACCGTACGTAAACTCCGGCTCAGGCACACCTCTGCGGAGGTTCGGACCTGCCTTCGGGCGGAATACACCCTTACCTTTTACCTCCGTTAGGGTCTTCTATGGACGACGTGTCATTTTCAATGCTTCATCCTTTGTCTCTTCTTTTCATTATTATTATTTTTCGGTTCGTTTTACCCTACTAGGGACCACGGGGCTCGTCTTAACTCTTAGCTAGGGTCTTCTGCTTTCTCTTAGCCCAGAACGCTTTCATTTTCTGCCTGTGTGCCTGCTTCCTTCCATCCGTTCACTTAGGTCTGGTGTTCCCTGTACTCTTTTTCCTTGTGAGGGGCAGTGGGAAGACTCCCTGTAGGATGGCCTGTCGGTACTGAGATCGGTTTTCTGTGGTATCTAATGTGATCTGTTGGAAACCTTTTCCCTGCTTGTCACTGTGAGGATTCTGTTGGTAAGCCTGTAGGGTTTCAGGCGGGTCATGTGCCCGTAGAAGGTCAGTCGCCTTTTCCTCATATACGTGACTATATTTTCCTGATTTTCTTAGACAGGGGCGTAGCCAGGGGGGTTTACTGGGGGTTGGAAACCCCCATGGAATTTTAACAAAAATAAACAGGAACTGACTATAAACAATAAATTAAACAAACATTCAGAGATATCATTTTAAACCCAACTGATCTGTTGAATCTGTTTTCTAAGAAGCCTCGAAAATTGGGCTTTAGTTTGTAAACTGAACATACAATTCGCTGTAAAACTGTTGACCTTGATGGTATTGTTCTTGTTCAGCATTTCAATGTAAGATGTCGTAGTGTGCTGCAATCTGAATATCAACATAATCCACTTGTATCGGTGTCCTTACAATGACAAGTCATGTATGCGCCCACCACACACACACACCTTCATTATGTTCCATCAGCATTTTGTAACTATACCCCCTCCCCCTCAATCGTCCGATCCTGGCCACGCTACTGTTACTAGAGCTTGTTGTTGAGCCTGATCCTGTAGGTGCCATTCTCCTCTCTGATGGGTCCTAGTATCCTCCTCAAGATCTTCCTCTCTTTAAGTTCTAGTTCCCTGAGTGGGCCCTTTCGATTTATCAAGAGACACTCAGAGGCGTAGAGTACAGAGGGTCTTACTACTGCGTTGTAGTGCTTCAGCTTTAGCTTCTTGGTGAGGTAGATGTCTTTACAGAAATGGTAGGCCTTCTCTAACTTGGTGCACCTGATGTCAATGGCCAAAGTTTCACTCTCGCTTGCTGAGATCCATTCTCCTAAGTAATTGACTGCAGGCAAGTTCTTCTTCTTCTTCTTCTTCTTCTTCTTCTGCCTTTCTCCATTAGAGTTTTCTATGGACCACGTACCATTTTCAATGCTTCATCTTTTATTTCTTCTTCTTCTTATTATTATTATTATCATTTATTATTATACAATCTTCCTGCAACAGCTGCAGGTTGCCCAAAGACAAAGAGTACCTTCACATGCTGGCCTTTTTCCTGTGTATGATTCACGGCTGAGTCGGAGATTTTAACCCCAGTTGGTTAATTCCTCTGACTCACAGATGTGCAGGTCGTCCAAGGATGTCAACTCGTAAGTTATGCATCAGTGCTCTCCGGAGTCCAAATGCCATTATATTTATTACTAGTAATAGTGTTACTGGCTTTACGTCCCACTAACTACTTTGACGGTTTTGGAGACTCCGAGGTGCCGGAATTTAGTCCCGCAGGAGATCTTTTACGTGCCAGTAAATCTACCGACTTGAGGCTGACGTATTTGAGCACCTTCAAATACCACCGGACTGAGCCAAGATCGAACCCGCCAAGTTGGGGTCAGAAGGTTAGCCCCTCGACCGTCTGAGCCATTCAGCCCAGATTTATTATTATTATTATTATTATTATTATTATTATTATTATTATTATTATTATTATTATTGAAGGAATCTGGAAAATTTCCACCATGGTACTTTATTGTTTATTATTACTATAATTGTAATTATATTATTGCTATTTTATTATGGCCTATTTCATATACTGCTGTGTTACGTATTTCGGTTCCAAGTGATATGAATCATTTCTGTATGTTGTCATACCGCATTATATTGTTCAAGGTCTCCTGTTCTATTATTTTAATTCTCTGTAAGTATTGTATTTCTTTCTTTCTTTCTTTCTTTCTTTCTTTCTTTCTTTCTTTCTTTCTTAATCTCCTTACCCTCCAGGATTGGTTTTTCCCTCGGACTCAGCGAGGGATTCCACCTCTACCGCCTCAAGGGCAGTGTTGTGGAGCTTCAGACTTTGGGTCGGGGAATACAACTGGGTAGGGGGACCAGTACCTCGCCCAGGCTGCCTCACCTGCTATGCTGAACAGGAGGTTTGGTGGGGGATGGGAAGATTGGAAGGAATAGACAAAGAAGAGGGAAGGAAGCGTCCGTGCCCTTAAGTTAGGTACCACCCCGGCATTTGCTTGGAGGAGAAGTGCGAAACCATGGAAAACCACTTCCAGGATGGCTGAGGTGGGAATCGAACCCACCTCTACTCAGTTGACCTTCCGAGGCTGAGTGGACCCCGTTCCAGTCCTCGTACCAATTTTCAAATTTCGTGGCAGAGCCGGGAATCGAACCCGGTCCTCCGGGGGTGGCGGCTAATCGCACTAACCACTATACCACAGAGGCGGACTATTGTATTTCTAAATTATTTAATGGCAGTGTATTGTGTTTGTTTTGTAATTACTTGAAAATGGGCAGATTTTCCTTCTTTAGGCAATATGTAATTATGTACAGTATATCTTGTATTTTAATGACTTTAAAATATATTAATTACTTTCGAGTGCTTTTCTAATCCAGAAAGTTGTGTAATGGTTTATATCCCTGAAACCTGTGTTCTTGCTTTAACACTATGCCAGTTTGTCTCCGTCGCTTAAAATATGGCAGATGTGGCGTTCAAGTGGATTCAAATATGGCGGTCCAACAGGGATTCTATAGACTGCTTTCTAGCCCGTTGGAATACACGTATTCTCTTTATTCCACGTTGCTTGGTATGAAACTTCGTAGGAAGGGTATAAATCATGGAGTTGTTATTAAATATTTCGTTTTACTACCGTCTCGTGTTTTATATAATATCAACAGTAATTTCATAGGTGAAATAATTTCATGGGCTTCATTGGTTCTTTGAATGTTTATCAAGACCAGCAGTTTGACAGAGAAGATGATTATGCTGCTCATCCTCTTGGTGTACTTTCGGTCCATAAAGGGTTCAGTTGTGATAACTGTGTCAAGCTACCGTACCGGGGAAACAGTGCGGACTAGTATAACAAGCTACCCTAAAACGGAAACAACGGAAACTACAACAAGTTCTGTGATAACACCTTCTGTCACAACGAAAATACCAAGAAGTTCTGTGAGCAGGTCGTCCGCACAAGATGAATCAAGGTTTAAAATAATCGCGTCTGTAAATTGTGTTACGTGTAATGGCATGCAGGAGGATCGGTGTAACATACCGTATAGCCAACATGTGAGCCATAAGAAGGAGTGCATTGGTACTATTTTATGTAAAATAAGTATCTTCTATCACATTATGTCCGGAAAGCAAGACAAGGAAAAATTCAAGCTAACAAGATCGTGCGATAATGATCCAGAAATGAATCCACCTGATTACGCATTTCTCATGAAAATCCCTTGCAATGGATCCTACTGCAACGCGAACGACGACATCTACCCAGGGACAGTTACTGTATTATCATCAGCTTCCCAAAGGCCCAGAATCTGGATTTCCCTCTATTGTCTACCCTTCATTCATCATTCAATATTTAAAATAATACTATATGCAACGCACCATTAGACGTAGATATACATTAGTTTATAACAGCATTACCAAGCCTGTCAGTGTCCTTGAAATACAAACAAAGTATTTACTTCCAGGAAGAACTAAGTTTAATGCATTTCTTTGCAAATTACAGTGTTTACAAGACGTAATTTTGAACTCGTACGAAGATGATGAAAAGTTCATTGGCACTGACCATAATTATTCTCTCAGTAATAATTTTATGAAGTTTATATGTCATCAGTTTTTCTTGCTTTACACCATATTTTATTTTAGCAAGAACTGAAAGTATTCGACCTCTTTAAGAATTCGTTAGTCTTGTAATGATCAGCGTTCCATCCCAGTGTGGCAGTGAATACTGTCAACTCTTGTTGATATTATGTTCGCAATTGGTGAAATTAATTTATTGTTCCTGATATATCGTTCTCCGTATCAGTGATAGAGTGTCAACTTCCACATCACTAGATCGCGGGCAGAAACTCGACGGAGATAATCGGATTTTTGAACGGCGAAGAAAATGTCCACTCGACACTCCATGTTGCCCGATGTTGGCATGTAAAAGATCTTTAGTGACAGTGATTCTCTCGACAAAATTAAAATTCATCCATAGACTCTCAAGAGTAAGCAAATAACTCAATAAATTCTTCTGTGGGTTCTTCTTGTTGTACCACCAGGCTTCCATTCTTTCCGAGAAAGCTTATTTACGTTCTCCCGACCACTTTGTTTTGTAATGTTTTCGTTGTGGTTACTCTGATGTAGCTTCCTATCTGTTTACTTTGTGTCTAAAGATGTCTCTTTCTAAAATGTCTGTTGAATTTACGCATGTTTCCATTTTTGAGGTCTTTTCGAAGTTCGTTAAGCCAGGGTGTTGAGTTCTGAAGTGAGATTACATAATCTTTTATCCTTTGTGTCAATCGATTTTCTGGCAATCTGATGAGATGACCGAAGAATTTCATTCGTCTTTTTCTAATGTCAATTTCGATGTTTGAGAACTTCTCTGTTGTTTTGATTGATAGTAACCTGTAACCGTCTTGGTTGTATCTTGCTCCTAAGATATTCCGAATGATCTTCCTCTCTTCTTTGTTTTATTTCTTCAAGTACTTGTTTTCTGTTGAGTACCCGTGTTTCACTTGATTAAAGGACTGTTGGTTTTATGATTGTGTTGTAATGCCGAATTTTTGCATGCTTGATATGGATTTTTTGTTGTAGATGTTTTGGACTAATGCTTTTTCAATCTTTTGGAGACGAGTTTATTGTGAGAGATTTTCAAGGCCTGTCGGTTCGATAAATTCTCCGAGGTATTTAACGTAAGGGACCCTGTCAATTGTACCATATTTTGTTCTCAGGCTTCTGATATTTGTCTTTGAACATAAGAATTTAGTTTTCTCGAACGATATCTTAGTCTCACCTTTCCTGCACTTTCTTTAAGTATCTCGAGCTGTTTAACGACAGTCTCCTCATCCTCTGTTAGTATCACCAGATCATCTGCAAAAGCGAGATATGGTATGTAGAGGTTATCTTTGGGACAGCCCAGTAGGACTGGCTTCTAAAACTCACATTTCTTGAGTTCTTTTGATTCTCACTATGGTAGAGAAAGGTCTGCACAGCAATATCTTCCCAGTGACAATAGCATTAGAAAGTAATTTATTGCACATAAAACAACGATCTGTTGGTTAAATATGAATATTTTAGGAAGTTGTTTGTTACATCCTTCAATATGGGTGGGTAGGGGATAGGGATCTGCGCTCAGATGGCCTTCACTTAAACCGCAGTGGTACATATAAGTTAGGAAATGTGTTTAGAAGGGTAATAGAGAGTTACATTCAGGGAAACGGGGTGTCCTAGGGAGCGGTGATACGGGAACAGGGAACTGGAAATCAAGTATGGATGACATAAAAATGTTAGTGCTCAACTGTAGAAGTACTGTAAAGAAAGGAATCGAATTAAGTCACCAGATATTGTAATAGGAGTTGAATCATGGCTGAGAAATGATATAAAGGATGCAGAAATTTTCTCACGCAACTGGAGTGTGTATCGTAGAGATAGGATAGGAATGGTAAGAGGGGGAGTATGCATTCTGGTGAAAGAAGAATTTGTAAGCTACGAAAAAGTTAAAGACGACAAACATGAAATTCTAGGTGTAAGGCTCATCTCTAAATATAATAGGCAACTTGATGTCTTTGGAGTGTACAGACCGGGAAAGGGTAGCGCAGACGCTGATTCAGAATTATTTGATAAGATAATCAGCTATATGGGAAACGATAAGGAAAGGAACGTGATTGTAGCGGGTGATCTCAATTTACCAAATGTCAATTGGGAAGTTAATGCGAATGACAGGAAGCATGACCAACAAATGGCAAATAAATTAATGTGGGAAGGACAGCTGATTCAGAAAGTGATGCAGCCAACTAGAGGGAAGAATATTCTGGATGTGGTGCCGGTAAAACCAGATGAGCTCTATAGAGAAACCGAAGTAATACAGATGGTATTAGTGATCACGAAGCTGTTTTTGTGGTAGTTAGAAATAAATGTGAAAGAAAGGAAGGTATCAACATTAGGGCTATTAGGCAGTTCCATATGGCTGATTAAACAGGCATGAGGGAGTTTCTTAAAAAATAACTATGATAGGTTTGTACCTCTAAAGGTGGTAAGGTAAAGATCCAATATATTATAACAGAGGAGTAAAGGGACTAAGAAGGAGGTGCAGGTTGGAAAGAAATAGAGTTATAAATGGCTGTGGAAGTAAGGAGAAATTGAAGGAACGTACTAGGAAATTGAATCTAGCAAAGAAGTCAGCAAAGGATAACATGATGGCAAGCATAATTGGTGGCCACACTAATTTTAGTGAAAAATGTAAGAGTATGTATAGGTACTTAAAGGCAGAAACAGGTTCCAAGAAGGACATTCCGGGAATCATCATTAATGAACAAGGGGAGTGTGTTTGCGAGGATCTTCAAAAGGCAGAAATATTGTCAGCAGTATGTAAAGATGGTTGGTTACAAGGATAATGTCCAGATAGAGGAGGTGACTAATACTAAAGAAGTATTAAAATTTACCTATCAAAGCAATGACATTTACAGTAAGATACAAACGTTGAAAACTAGAAAAGCAGCTGGAATTGATAAGGTTTCGGAGGATATACTAAAGACAATAAGTTGGGATATAGTACCATATCTGAAGTACTTGTTTGATTATTGTTTGCATGAAGGAACTTTACCAAATGAATGGAGAGTTGCTATAGTAGCCCCTGTGTATAAAGAAAAGCGTGATAGACATAAAGCTGAAAATTACAGGCCAGTCATTTTGACATGCATTGCATGTAAGCTCTGGGAAAGCATTCTTTCTGATTATATAAGACATGTTTGCAAAATTAATAATTGTTTGATAGAAGGCAGGTTTGGTTTAGGAAAGGTTATTCCACTGAAGCTCAACTTGTAGGATTCCAGCAAGATATAGTAGATATCCTGGATTCAGGAGGTCAATTGGACTGTATCGCGATTGACCTGTCTAAGGCATTTGATAGGGTAGATCATGGGAGACTACTGGCAAAAATGAGTGCAATTGGACTTGACAAAAGAGTAACTGAATGGGTGGATCTGTTTCTAGAAAATAGATCTCAGAGAATTAGAGTAGGTGAAGCTTTATCTGTCCCTGTAATAATTAAGAGGGGAATTCCTCAAGGCAGTATTATTTGACCTTCATGTTTTCTTATACATATCAATGGTATGTGTAATGTAGTGGAATCAAGGCTTTTTTCAGATGATGTTATTCTGTACAGAGTGATAAATCAGTTACATGGTAGTGAGAAACTGCAAAATGACCTCGATAATGTTGTGAGATGGACAGTAGGCAATGGTATGATGATAAGCGGAGATAAAAGTCAGGTTGTGAGTTTCACAAATAGGAAAAGTCCTCTCAGTTTTAATTACTGCGATGATGGGGTGAAAGTTCCCTTTTGGGATCATTGTAAATACCTAGGTATTGATATAAGAAAAGATCTTCATTGGGGTAATCCCATATGATTGTAAATAAAGGGTTCATATCTCTGCACGTGGTTATGAGGGTGTTTAGGGGTTGTAGAAAGGATGTAAAGGAGAGGGCATATAAGTGTCTGGTAAGACCCCAACTAGAGTATGGTTCCAGTGTATGAGACCCTCACCAGGATTACTTGATTCAAGAAGTGGAAAAAATCCAAAGAAAAGCAGCTCGGTTTGTTCTGGGTGATTTCCGACAAAAGAGTAACGTTACAAAAATGTTACAAAGTTTGGGCTGGGAAGATTTGGGGGAAAGGAGACGAGCTGCTCGACTAAGTGGTATGTTCCGAGCCGTCAGTGGAGAGATGGCGTGGAATGACATTTCTAGACGAATAAGTCTGAGTGGTGTCTTTAAAAGTAGCAAATATCACAATATGAAGATAAAGTTGGAATTGAAGAGGACAAATTTGGGCATATATTCATTTATAGGAAGGGGAGTTAGGGATTGGAATAACTTACCAAGGGAGATGTTCAATAAATTTCCAATTTCTTTGCAATCGTTTAAGAAAAGGCTAGGAAAACAACAGGGGAATCTGCCACCTGGGCGACTGCCCTAAATACAAATCCGTAGTGATTGATTGATTGACTGATTGATTGGTTCATTGACTGATTGGTTCATTGATTGATTGATTGATTGATTGATTGATTAAATATTAGCTTCAAATCTAGAGCAATACATTCTTCTCTGAGTGCATCAGATTTAACGGCCTGATTGTCGCATATAAAGTGCCTCTTGAAAATATTGAACTCATGACAAAGTTTAGGGTGCATACGAAAAAGCAAAAGCATTTTATAAAGTTCTTAAACTACTGAAGAAAAACAGTTCAATTATTGTCATTTGATTGTCAGAAGGATATGTTTTTTCCCGGGTTCCTGACCAATTTGCCTATTTTTCTAGACACTTATATTTTTGTGATTTATGATTTCTGCTTACAGAGATGTATATAATTATAATATTACTTTAATCCAAATGATAAAGTCACTTTTAAAACTCTCTTCATTCCAGTTTACAATTCCAAAACTTTCTACATCAAACCACAAATCTTCAATAACTTCGCAAATATCGAGCCTTGATTTTCACAATTGTGACTATAATAAGTATCTGTTCGACCATCTATAGAACTAAAAAAAAAGTTGGTCACTGTCACCAAAAGGAAAGGAGTTATTAGTTTTCCGCAAGTATTACAAAATCGTTTATTAAGCATGTAGGAAGATTTGGAAGTGGAGCCTTCATTTGTAAAACTCAGCGGTTTAAGTAAAATAACCTTAAACTTCGTATAGTAGAGTAATTGATGCTGTCCTCTAAACACTCAAAATTCTATATCTTAGATTTTAAATAAGTGGTATTAAAACAATACACCCCTAAGGGGGTGTGAGGCCTGATGACAAAAATATTCATTTCTCTGAAACCGTTTGAATTACGAAGTTAACATTTCAAATGATATCCTAGGTGTTAAGTAACAGAATGTTTGAAAACATTAAACCCCTCATGGAGTTAAATAGGGGTTAAGATCATAAAACAAAAATATTCATTCCTCCTAAACCGTTCAACGTAGGCTACAAAAAATTAAATCTTAGGTGTGAAACAGGAAATATTTTAAAACACCCCACCGTAAGGGTTTAATCGGGGTTAGCTCCGGAAACGAAATTATCTATCTCTCGAAAACCATTTGACGTACGAAGTTGTAATTTTACGATGATAATTAATTTTACGATGATAATAATTCTATGTCGTAGGAGTAAAATACCATACACTTCAAAACAGTCTAAGGGTTTAGATGGAGATTGACTGAGAAGCATGATATGCATTCTTCCGAGATTGACTGAGAAGCA
Organism: Anabrus simplex; assembly: GCF_040414725.1. Lineage (NCBI taxonomy): Eukaryota > Metazoa > Arthropoda > Insecta > Orthoptera > Tettigoniidae > Anabrus > Anabrus simplex. Next base: position 50,390,721 of record NC_090271.1, read on the forward strand.
TGATATGCATTCTTCCGAAACAGTTTGACTAAAAAATTTACGTGACAGTTTGTCTTCTATATGTTAGAAGTTGCATAAGAAAGTTTTACAACATTCTACCGCTAAAACAAAACATTCTACGTCCTAGATGTTGAATAAATAATGTTTTAAAACATACCAGTTCTACTGTACGGGGTTTAAATGAATATTAGATCCAAAAAAATGTAATCATAACACTAATACCGTTTGACGTACGAACTAAGGATGTATCTGACAGGCTGAGCCGACAATAGACTCTCCAAAATTTAAAACTCTGAAAGATAACTTTGTTTAAAGCCGTAGCAAAGCACTGGTATCTTGGATATCACACAATATCAGCAGCTCACAGAAATACCCTAATTTACAAGTGCGCAACTATACGCAAGTTCGTGACCTCGTCCAGAGGTGTTACAAGTCTTTTCAAGCAAACCCCTAAAGGAAATGAGCTGCATATACCGTTTTAACCACATATATCCCTCATACCAATCTTACATTTCTGGCAGTTTCGGGAATCAAACCCAGGCCCTTGAGGACGGCAGCTAGTAGCACTAACCGTTACGGTTTGGAGGTGGACTTGATTATTTATCTATGTGAATGTCGGTATATTTGGGATTAATAGACTCAAAAACTACTGGACCGATTTCGCCGAAAATTTCACAATTTGTTTTTATTACTCCTGGGAGGGTTTATGAAGTGGTTTGAATGAAAACCGATGGGTAGTTTTCTCATTATGAGTCATTTTATGCAATTAATTTAATTGCGGAACCGCACCAAGATTGGAGCGACTTGATGGACTGATTGCCGCTAGGTGACAGCAGCTTACGCTAGATCATGATAATCCGGTAAAAAAAATACTGTATATAGGAGCATGGGGACACGTCGCCATGTTTTATGAAGTACCTTTCTTGCTAGGAGGTTCATGACCGTGCCCGCTATTTTGAAATAACAATCCAACACGCCGTGATCGAGATGTAATTTCATGTCATAGGACCAACTTTGATAGGTCTGCCCAGTTTGAAGAATGTAGTTGTGATCACTCCTAACGAAGAGCAGTCGGGGGTTCTGCACGAGCAAAGGCGAGTATATGTATATTATAGTATAAAGTGGAAGTATTTATAGGCTATGAGTATAAATTCCACATCATCTCCTAAACCACTGGGGCAGTTTACTCCGTATGTGGTTGAAGTCCAAGTTCAGCCGTATCGGCATAGTTTTTGGGGTCATTTCGGATGCCGCTTAAGTCCAAGTTCAGTCCCCTTAGGCATGGGGGGGGGGGGAGGGTGAGAAGGGATGGAAATAGAAAATGTTGAAAATGACAGAGATTACGGATGAATGTTTATATGTTACAGCATAGCTCTTAACGAAATTTGATACACATATAACTTAGGCCACTGTCTGGAAAAATTACTGTAGAGGCAACTTCTAGTACCAATAAAGGAATGGGGTGAGATATAAAAAATATCCGAAAATGGCCGATATAGTGTCGAATCCATAGATTTTGGCGTAGCTAATATGAACTGTGACACTCTGGATGCAGTTTAAGTCAAAATTCATTCCCTATCGGGATGGGGGTTAGAAGGGCTGGAAAAGAATGTTGAAAATTACCGAGATTATGGATGTACGTGTGCATGTTCCAGCATACCTCTCAACCTACCTTGGCACACGTTTGACTTACTGTCTAGAAAAAAGAATGGCTATGGAGGTGAGTCATCCCTAGCACCCCCTAGGGGTAGGGAATGGGAGGGGATGACATGTAAAAATAATCGAAAACGACCAATATTATTTTCAAGCCCATGGTTTTCAGGGTGGCTGGGATGTACAGTGATATTCCGGATGTCGTCTAAATCCAAGTACAATACCATCGGCATGGGGAGTGAAAAGTGATGAGAGGGAAAACACCCAAGATGATCAAGATTATGGATATTTTGAGCCCATAGTTCTACCTTGCTGAAATGTCAACTACAAGGTGGAGTGCATCCATATTTTTATTGCAAGCTCATCTCGCGTTCCGTGGCGTGACAACGCACAGCGGGAGGCGAGCCATCAACCATCGAGCGAGGTCGGAACATGCGACGTGGAGCTTATGACGTCACAGCCTGCCTCCCCTTGTGACAGAAGGATTGCATCAGCCAGAAAACATTCGAAATGTTCTACGTCTAATAACTTTCCTTAGGATAAGAATTAAATTATTAGAACAACATCATCGTCTTATCAAATTTTTTGTCTCTATTTCCACCAAGTTTGATGCAAATCTGATGAAAGCTAAAGGTTATATTCAATAAAATACAATTACTGCTATCTTCACGATTGCGTATGTAAGGAGGGCTCCCAAGGCAGATCAGTGTGTCAATACCCACGGTCGAACCCGGTCGGTCGGGCAGTTGCGATGGAGCACTGAGTTACAGTTTAAGTTCTCCGGTGTTGAAAATAGGACTTATACATTTTCTTCAGTTCGTGTGTGATAGAATACAACTTGTGTTTCGCCGACATTAGCATTTACACTTTAGGACAAGTGTTTTTAAGACTTGTGTTTATTTTCCAAGTTCTCATATTTCAAAGTAAAAGAGACGTTCTGAACAGTGATAGATTCTTGAACAGCGCTTGTATTTTTTCAAGTGATCGAAATATTTCGAGAGTTTTCATTGACATAATGGTGACATAAAACTTAGAATTTCTCAAGAGTCGAACATTGACAGGTGATTGAATAAAACGCGAACTTAAACTCAATATCTACGTCACCAGACTTGCAATTTTCCTGCGTGTAAACACTTGGAAACATTTCGTAGGTGATAGACTGCGAAATGTGTATTTGAACTTGTATTTATCAACCTTACGAGTGATCGATTCAATTTATTTTTCAAATAACACATGTGAACATGAATAATTTCACAAGTACAATATTTTGTTTCTTACCGATCAAAGTGATTATCTTGAAAACTGTGTAAAAACTTAGGAATATTTGTCAAGTGAGAAAACGTAAACTTATGCCAAGTGTCACATTCTTTGAACTTACTAGGTCGATTTCATTGACATTCGACGATGTGAGGTTACATTCTCATATAATTCTAAGTGGCTATTTATTTTGCGAGTTCAGTTTTATTGGCATTCAACTCCGCTTACTTATCTTACAAGTGTTAATATTGAATTGCCCGTTCATTTTATGGACATTCGGCCGCATTAAATAATTAGTGTTAGAGCACGGAGTAGATTCTAGTGATATTCTACCGTGTGCTAGTTATTGATTTCTTTGAATACACGATTTTTACGTGCTATAAACTTTATTTAAGATCATTGTTATATCTCTTTCTCATCTGTGCAGAAACCGCTTTCCAAATTAACACGTCCCGGGCATAAGTGCGTGTATTCATGTTCATTCTATACGTGACCAATATCGACGCCCATTCTACTAGAACTTCTAGACCGTCTCGATCTTCTAGAAATTCCAGAACGTCTAAAATTTCCATCGAGGAAGAAATCGTGGTTCCATGGTGCAGAGAGGAGACCCATGGTAGTACGGGAGTATCAGCCGGATTTCAAGGAACATCGCCAGCCGCAGGACAAGGAAAGAACACTTACGGTTACGGTTACAATATGTAACTAAACATTAATGTTAACGGTAGTAAATACTATAGGAAAGAAATAATTTTACATACCTCTCTATTTTGGAGCTACTTACACAATACCTTTCTGTGTCGCCTTCAAAGATCTCTGTTGTTGAACTGTTATTTAAGAATACGTGAATAGCACACTCGCAAATAACTTTACGCAATAACTGTGAATGTCCGATTTCAGGACAACTGAAGTGAAGAAAATCCTGCCCTAGGTACTCACTCATACAGTAGACGCACCAGGGCGCAATTCAAATGGGTACTGCAGCCTGCTGTTTTCATCTCCCTTATTAATCAAGTCGATTAGCATTGATCAATACCATCGCCTTGTCACAAGAATCAAGCAGATGTCACACTTGGCTTTTCGAACAACAAAACCTCCTACATACGACAGATATGCTAACTTCATAGTAGGGTAGCACGGAGCAGAAAAAAGAGCAAGCTATGGGATTTTAAATCGTGCCTCAGACCAATAATATATTTAAACATTAGCTACCGTAGGTATAAAATTTACTACCAGAGGACTTGTGCAGATCCTCAAGGATACGCGTGACATGATATGGTAAATGTGCTGCATTGCGCTGATCCTGGGGCGTATTCGGAAGATTATTTTCGGCGTTCCCGATCATAGAAGTGCCTGACTCCTCCTCCACGTTTGTGCTTACAGGATTAGCAAAGATTCCCATCTTCAAAAAGTGGTTGAGACCGAAGAAGAAAGCTCTAGCATCCAGCATATCATTTCTGCCTGACATTTGTCGCGCTAAAAACCATCTCGATAGAGTCACTATTGAATGTTCGGGTCAGAACATATGAAACTCTGTCTGAAGGAGGTACTTGACACACACACCACTGTTGATGCTGTAGTCAACAGAATGGACTTACACGCCTCTTTGTTAAGGTATTCCTGTCCGGCTTTCTCATTGAGGTCTTAAGTTCCTTCAGGTACTGTGGAATATCATTTTCCAGCCACTGAAATCTCTCGTCATCCAAACTGAAGCAATAGATCTTGTCCGGTTGTTATGTTGCTACATTTGTGCTACTGGCATCATGTATGTCGAACAGTTAAACATCCTTATGACATGAATGATCTTTTAAAATATTCTACGGCTGTTATTACTTCAGTCCCAAAAACAACTTCATTTTTTCAAAGTTGGACGACTTGATGTGCTTGCGTGTGAGGAAAGGAACTGGATACACAGTTTATTTTGATTACATCTAATAGAGTTTTTGATAAAATCACCGCTTATGTATTGGGAATCATCAAAGATTTTTCGAGTAAATAATTTCTTACGTTTTTCAGAAAGTGCCATTGGTCGAAAGCAAGAAAAAGAGGCCTTTCGCTATCAGCGGGATGACACATCTTCGGTTTAATGTCTTTTGAAGAAGACAGTCTAATAATCGTCACCCACAATACGCAACACGAAAAAACCGCAATCTTCGATTTCCTTTATTGTTGTGAGTGTTAAAGTATGTAGCTCTGGATCTCAAAGCCTCCTAGAGAAGAAAAATGCTGCTGGTAGCCTGCATTTTGGAGTCACACCAGAAATTAAAAAGGATGGAAAAGGTTATTGACCAGGTAATTGGATTTCTACTTTCGTTTGCATGCCAGGCGTCTTGGGTAGCTTTTATTCGCTCAGCATGGGATGAAAGTAATGTCTTTATCGGGTAGATTTTCGGGTTCGACATAACACAAAGGTTGCATACTCCGACCATCGCCCTCTGCTATGACTGCTCTAATACGAACAGTACAGGCGCTTGGAGCGCTGAGAAGCTGACATTAGTCTGCTTGACGAGATACGCTCGGTGCTCATTGCTGAGTGTGCCGATATAATTTGAGCCTGTGTTTACCTTATTTGGTTTTGTTTCTTTGGTCGTGAACTGTTTTAATATTTATGTACATACTAGGGTTTACTGCTGTGTGTCACTTGCACGCTACGTAGGAAATATAAACTGTGAGACTGGAATTACACCCGCAGTAAAGGAGCGCATCTTAGCGGAAAGTCAGCGCCTAGATGAAGCAGAGAGATTGTGTTTACTGATAGTCCATCGAACAGCAGATGTTATATGACAAGAAACTCGATACCTTCTTGTTGTTTGGAACATAAGATTGCAACCCTACGTAACTGCTACATCCTACATTTACTCTAATCTGTCATATTCATACCTTGGTCTACCCCTACCACATCTACCGATCACACTTCTCTCAAAAACTAATTGAACAAGTCCTGGGTGTCTTAAAATGTGTCCTGTCATTCTCTCTCTTCTTCTGGTCAAATTTCGCCGAATCGTTCTCCTCTCCCCAATTCGATTCAGAATCTCTTCATTTGTGGTTCTATCCAACTCACCTTCAGCATTCTTCTGTAACAGAACATTTCAAAAGCTTCTATTCCTTTCTTTCTGAACTAGTTATCGTTCATGTTTCACTTCCATTCAATGCAATGCTCCAGACGAAAATCTTCAAAAACGCCTTACTAAAAGCTTACTAAGCGAACAAATTTATTTTCTTAAGAAAGGCCTTCCTTGCTTGTGTTAGTCTGCATTTTATATCCTCCTTACTTCTGCAGCTCATTCCACGTTAAGAAAACAGTATTGCTCTTATGGACCTACAAGGAGTGAACACACCCCCTCTGAAACACCCACGATTCCTCGTGATTAAGGAATATTATACTGTACTTTGTAATGTATTATGAAAGATAGATGAAAAGGATGAGGCACTTTTGCCCGCGAGTTATTCAAATAACTACATAAAATTTTCTTTTTCATGAATACATTCGAAGGGAGGAATGGCGGGAACAGCCATCGCTTCGTTGCCTTACTTGATTTTCCTTCTTCTGTGTTGGTTGTGTAGTCCCTCACTCTGTGAACCGCCGGCAGCTCACTTCTGTAGTGAAGTCATCTACAGTATGCATTTGTTGCGTGTGCTTTGTTACGCTTTAAATCAGTGCGTAATTGTCTTGAGTGAGAGTTATGCGGTAAGCCAACGTGTGTAATTTCTTTCTTTAACATTAATACTGTGATCTTTTTTAGAGTCATCTACAGTATTTATTTGTTGCGTCGGTTTATTGCCTGGAGAAATTTATTAAATGCAATTAAATGCATCCCTCATCCCTCGAGCCATAAAAATAATTTGTATATTTTCTCCCCCAATTTGCCTTGCACTTCTATGCTGAGGTATTTTATATGCCGTAGTTTACCTCTCTGTACAAACCAAAAATAGGAATGTAAACCCCCCATCCGATTTAGTTCATAAAAATAATTTGCACCTTAGTTTCTTCCGTTTTTTGTCTTGAACTTAAATACTGAATTTCACAAATTTATGTGCTGCCGTTTTCCCGTGATGGTGTTGCCGTTCGATATGGCAACCCTGTTGTTATAAGAGCAATACTGTTTTCTTAACTTGGAATGAGCTATACCATCATTATTCTTCTACCCAAGTAACAATATTTATCTACTTCCTTTAAGACTTTAGTTCCTGATCTAATACTTCCTGCACCACCAGACTCCATTCAACTGCACTCCATTACTTTTTGTTTAGGATTTATTTATTTTCTTCTTCTATTCGTTCTCCAACACTGTATCTATACCCTTCAGCAATTTCTTTCTTCAGATCTTCTGAAGACTCAGATAAAATAACAATATCCTCGGCAAATATCAGAGTTTGATTTACTCCCCTTGGAATGCGATTCTTTTTCCAAATTCTTTCATTTCCTTTACCGCCTATTCTACGTAAACATTAAACAGGAGTGGGGACAAACTGCCGCCTTGCCTCACTCCTTTATATATTGCTGCTACTTTTCCATAGCCTTCGATTCATATCACTGAAGAGATATTCTCTAGGGTTACGTAGCGCATACCGATCTACTTAATGTCACTGTGATATTTGTCCCAAATATAACATAATAATTGCTTTTACAGAAATAAAGTCGAAAATCTGTGGTAAATTAAAAAACAGTACGAAATATTTTACTTGCAAAGAATGATATGGATACATACATTACTACCTTACAACTATTTTTGCTCTGCTACGTCGCAGCGCTTCCGTGTGTGATCTCTTTGCTCACTGAAGTTGTTTGCATTAATTAGATGTCGTTTCCTTCATGTTGCTCATTCGTTTTGTGCCCTAACTCAGTCATTAAATCATATATATTTATTGGTCCAAGGATCATGTTGTTTAGCTGTTTGAACTGCCCACGCTAGTCATATGGACAAAGATAATGACAATCCACAGACATAGCACTCCCATTCCTTGTTGCTAGCCCTGGACCTCAAGAAAGAAACAAAAGACGGCACGAGCAGCGCAATACAACATAATGGAGTCCTGCCTACAGCCCGTAAGTACGTATACACATTTCTCTAGATATTTCTCTAGTAACGACGGTATTTCTTAATTTAGCGCAAATTTTTCACTTCGTTTGTGTAAAAGGAATTATTATGTTCCATTTGGGACAAATATTACAATGACATTTCGTAGATAGGTATGCGTTACCGGTACATAACCATTCTCTAGTTAAAGTATGAAAGTAACAAATCTATTGTAATGCAATACTGTATATTTAATAATTACAATTTTTGCTAAAATATGAAAAGGTACTGAAACCGTAAATAATAATGCATAATGTCCGGCTGCATGGCTAAATGGTTAGCGTGCTGGTCTTTGGTCACAGGGGTCCCGGGTTAGATTCCCGGCAGGGTCGGGTATTTTAACCATCACTGATTAATTCCGCTGGCACAGGGGCTGGGCATATGTGTCGTCTTCAGCATCATTTCATCCTCATCACGACGTGCAGGTCGCCTACGGTAGTCAAATCAAAAGACCTGCACCTGGCGAGCAGAACATGTCCTCGGACACATCCCGGCACTAAAACACATACGCCATTTCACCTTTTTTCATTGTGCACAATACGAAACGAGCGTAAGTTGCAATATAAACAAAAAAGTGATTAGGCGGCGGTTGCAGAGTAGGTTTCGGCCTACTAGTGACCGCAGCTGGTCCGTGGCCCAACTGGTCAACCGAGCAGAGGAGGGGTGGCCGCGGCTCTACCGTGGTTCTACCCGTAGAATACAAGGTAGGGATCACGAGAGAGCTGCGCAGTGGCAGAGCAGTGTTGTGACGTCACGCAGGACCCTCGCGTTGAATCTGCCTGAATGAGGTAGAGGTAGTTGGAATAAGAATCGCTGTGCACGCAGAAGCTAGGTGCTAACAATACACCGGTAGTAACATATCTGTGGTGTATAAGAAATCGTGTGTGTTTATTTTATGAGATAAAACGTAAAAAACAGTAACAGTTTACACTTTTCAGTATGCTTTGTCATGCCATTGCAGGCTGCACAAATCATAGCAGGCACGCGAAGGAACGAAACATACACTTTCATGTATTCCCTAAAGCAACTGACCTAAATGAATGGTGACAGAAGTAATCAAGACATTATCGAAAGCTATCTTTCTCAGCTTCTAGGGTTCGGAAGGCTTTATGATGATCCTCTTCCGACAGCTGTGACGCGAAAGGTGAAATCATTGCTTCTAGCCTCAATACTTCCGAGACGATAAGAAATTCCAACTGTTCTCCGGAAGATCATGAAATATTACGCCCAAATATGTACTGATGAACTCGATCAGAACTCAGATATCGTGTGCCAGTCTAAGGTCAGCGTTGAGCCCACAACATCCTATTTTTTATCGGAGGATGAGCAAGGGTTCGTTAAAGCCCTTGAAGATCTAGTAAAACAGCTCGAGGACAGTCGTGAAACCAAGGAGCTGCTTGAAGACTTCACTGGCTATATAGCTTTTAGGATAAAGAAGAAGAACCTCGATATAGAAAGTAATTACGGAGAGAAAACAGGTCAAAATACAAGGGGTGGAAATTAAATTGCAAAAAAGAGTCCCAATTTTTTTTTCAAGTTGCTTTACGTCGCACCGACACAGATAAGTCTTACGGCGACGATGGGACAGGAAAGGGCTAGGATGGGAAGGAAGCGTCCGCGGCCTTAATTAAGGTTCAGCCTGTGCATTTGCGTGGTGTGAAAATGGGAAACCACGGAAAACCATCTTCAGGGCTGCCGACAGTGGGGTTCGAACCCAATCTCCCGAATACTGGATACTGGCCGCACTTAAGCGACTACAGCTATCGAGCTCGGTGGTTTCAATTTTACCACGGGAAAGAACTGAAAGAGGGTTCTAACATCATCACAAACCTTACGGATATCCTGAAAAAGAAATTCCCCGAAATTTATGAACTTGCAAGTTGCTTCGTGAGAAGCCGTTCTTTTATTCGAATGGACGCTTTAAACAAAAGTAAGACATTGAAGAGACCGGGTTTCAGTTAATACAACATCGATAAAGAAAGAAGAAAAGCAAAGATATTCCACTGATGCTATGGATAAGTGTGTTTGATATTATTTTTTTAAATATCAGCATTATTCTTTGTGTATAACATACCTGTTTTTTATGAAAGGCAATTTATTACGTTGTCTATGAAACCAGTGCTAAGAATGTTAACATACAGGCTCATTAATATGGCCTATCTAATGTTAACGTGGAATTTGTCATTTCCTGGTACTTGGAGGAGAACATTTACTGTACTGTTTGTGTTGTGGACAGTTTCCTAACATTTGCTGTTTGTGTTGTTGACAGTGTATATAGTTTCCCAATATTGCTTGTAACAACGGACATATTTATTGCAGTCATCAAGCTTTAATGTTCGAGTCTGTAACAATTAGAGCCCCTTGGTATTGTTATCATAGGTGTTGAGAACATGAACATATGGAATGGTCATTCCACTGCGATCACAGTCTTAGCATTGTTAAAACCTTTTATACAGATCGAAATACTTCAGAAACGCAGCTGGATTCACACTGTATTTGATCTCCTATTAGTACTCTACTGTAATAGTGAAGTGTAATGCATTTTCTTAGGTGATGTTAAGATATCAATGAAGTTCTCTTGTGGCTAAAACAGAATAGCTTACAGTAGTGTATTAGTCTACATCATGCAGAAGACAAGGCGCTGAGGGTTCATGTTGACGTCATCGACGGCCAAGCGTGGTGGGGAGACCTGCGCGTGATCCCTACCTCTTACTCTAACTACCTTGGTTCTACCTCTCTGTATTCAGGAGACGGAGAGGGGCTGGTTCCCACCATCGGCTGTCCTGAGAGTAGTTTTCCGTGCTTTTCAACTCCCCTGCAACAAGGCGAATGCCAAGACAGTTCCTAGCATAGGCCATGGCCTCCAACCCTCTCATCTTCACCACAAATCTCCTCCTCCAATACAAAACTCGTAGCCTGAGAGACGGGCCGCCGTCTAAGAGGCCCGCCTCCCATTTCAGGGGAGGAATGAAAACATTCAGTAGTAGTAAAGAAATTGATGCACATGGAACATTTTGAAAATTTACCAATCTATCTGCAAAGCAGAATGTCTGTCTATCTGTCCATCCGTCTGTTCCTCATACAAATCCATTCCGTTCCACCAATCTGAACCAAATTTTGTATACTTACCTTTTAGGACCCTGCGGGTAACGCTACCTACAAGAAATGTTAACAGCCCTTCCCATTGCCTAGATTTAGGCCCTTTGGCACATTAACATCGGCTCATATAGGAGTTATATATCGAATTTGTTGTACAAGGACTGGGTAAAGCTCATTTTAAACCTCACGACGCGAAGAACAAAACTCGGTGAGGCTCTAAGGACCTAAAACCAACAGTTATGGAGATATTGGCACCGCACTACCCCTGCTCTTCTTCTTCTTAAGACGCCGTCTCCATACGAGGTTTGGCGATCAACGTAGCCACCTCAGTTCCTTGCATTGTACTGAGCCATTACTGCTGCAGGAATTGGATAAAGAAGCAACCGGCCGTAACCAGGGCAACGTCCACAATCCAAGTTCAACCCCATCGGCACGGGACTGAGAAGGGGTGAAATAGAAAATGTCCAAAATGGCCGAGATTAGGGATGAATGTGTGTATGTTGCAGCATAGCTCTCAACCAAACTTTGGACACATATGACTTACTCCCTGCAAAAATGACTGTGGGGACAAGACACCCCTAGCATCCCTAGGGAAGGGTGTAAAAAAATGATCTGAAAATGACAAATATAAGTGTCGAATTTGTAGTTTTCGGGGTCGCCAAGATAAATAGTGACAGTCCAGATGTCGCTATTTCCACTTCTATTATAACGTCTAAATTTAAAGAGTCATTGTTTAAACAGCCTTTCTCGTGGACAGTCGAGATTTCTTCTGATATCGCAGAGCACAGTTCTCTGTGAAACGTAAAGAATTTCACCTTATTTTCTTGACACGGCATAAGCTCAAAAGCCTATAATACATCAAGTCCAGATGTCCTTTAAGTCCAAGTTCAGCCCCATCGGCACGGGACTGAGAAGAGGCGAAATAGAAAATGTCCAAAATGGCCGAAAAAGGGTGAAAAAGAAAAAGTCCAAATGATCGAGATTTCGGATGAATGTGTGCATATTCCAGTATAGCTCTCAACCAAACTTTGTATAGAGTACATATGACTTACTATATGGATAAACGACTGTGAGGGCAAGATACCCATAGCACCCCTAGGGGAGGGTGTGAAATGTAAAAATTAACTGAAAACGACTGATATTAGTGCCGAATCTGTACTTTTCGGTGTCGCCGAGAGGAAGAGCGACACTCGGGATGCAGTTTAAGTCATAGAAGGGGTGAGAAAGAATGTCCAAAATTACCGAGATGATGGATGTATGACTAAGTATATGGCAAACATACTGTGGGAGTAATACACTATTAACAGCCTTAAGGGCGGTGATTGGAAGGGGATGATTTATAAAAATAATACAAAATTCCATATAAATGTAGAATCCATAGTTGCTGAGATGAATAGTGATACTCCGGATGTTGTTTCAGTCAAAGTTAAGCTCCCATCGGCATGGGGTGTGGGAAAGGGTGAAATTGTCCACAAAATAACCGAATTTATGGACGTAAGCGTGTATGTTCCAGCACGGCTCTCAAGCAAACTTGGTACATATGAGTTACTGTCTGGATTTCCGACTCATTGGCTGGATGGTCAGTATACTGGCCTTCGGTTCAGAGGGTCCCAGGTTCGATTCCCGGCCATGTCTGGGATTTTAACCTTAATTGGTTAATTCCAATGGCTCGGGGGCTGGGTGTGTGTGGTGTATTCAACATTAGAAATCATCCTTGGTAGGGCCCTCATCTTCACACACATGCAGGTCACCTAATAGGCCGTCTACTAGAAAAAGACCTGCACCAGGCCTCTCCGGAGGCCATACGCCGTTATTATATACTGTCTGGAAAAATACTGTGGGGTAAGACATCCCTAGCACCCCTAGGGGAGGGGATAACATGTAAAAAAATCGAAAGCGACCGATATTAGTGTCGAACCCATAGTTTTCAGGGTCGCTGAGATAAACTGTGACATTCTGGATGCCTTTTAAGTCAATGTTCAGCCTCCATCAGCATGAGGGTTCAGAAGGGGTGAAAGGTAAAATGTAGAAAATGAGAGAAGAGAGAAGAATGTTGATTCCATAGTTTTCGGGGTCCCTAGGACTGATTGATGACAGTCTCATTGACAGCTGGAATCATGTACGTCATATCTATAGCGCGACATACTGGTATAACTTACTTTTGTTAGTTGCTTGAAAGCATCAACTACTTCCCAGACAATCTGGTGTGCCACAAGGAAATACTTTAACGCGAAACTAAATAGTCTCAAATTAAAGCTTTACATTATACGAATAACTATATTTCTAAAACTAAAAAAAGAGTTCGTAAACTGTCAGACAACTTCACAATAAAGAAATCTACAAAAAATCACTTCAAAAACATTAAAAGAAGGACCCGAGCAGAGCTGGGTAATACTGTTAGTTTGCTAATAAAACTACCGTCATTTCGAAAAACATCTTATCAATTTAGGCAATATTCTGTTTTATTAATTAGGGCTACGTTAATCAATTCTTAAACTTTCGAGATGATAGGACTAAAGTGACAGAAAATTTAAATTTTACTTAATTCTGTCCTTTAGAGAAGAAAATTTCTAGGTTGTTATTTACATGTTAGCCACTGATATTCTGAATGTCTGTTGGCACTTAAACAATCGTTACCTCGGTGGAATTCCAAGGCATAGACGCGAGACTTGCCTATTTTAAACGCATCTTGTATTATACGTCACTGGAGGTGTTGTTATTCAAAGCACCCACGGAAATCGTGAGTCACTGGGACGTGGAATGAATTAAACTTACTTGCAGACTTGTTAGGGGCTTCTTTGATCGGATGTTTCAGGCTGAAATACAGGAGAATGGCTGGTATGTAAGTTTATTGTCATGCACTTTTGCTCAGATAAAAGAGAGTCATGTCTCGGAGCTAGGTATATCGAAGACCACTGCTCGTTTTCTGACAAGAGAGTGTTCAACTGAGATATTTTACCCGTTTCCTATGCTCATTCTTTCTTTCTTTCTTTCTTTCTTTCTTTCTTTCTTTCTTTTTTCATCGGTTTACCGTTCAATGTTGACTTTTCCCTCGGGCTCAGCGAGGGATCCTACCTCTATCGCCTCAAGGGCAGTGTCCTGGAGCGTGAGACTTTGTGTCGGAGGGATACAACTGGGGAGGATGACCAGTAGATGCCTCGCCCAGGCGGCCTCACCAGATATGCTGAACACGGGCCTTATGGGGGAATGGGAAGATTGGAAGGGATAGACTAGGAAGAGGGAAGGAAGCGGCCGTGGCCTTAAGTACCATCCCAGAATTTGACTGGAGGAGAAGTGGGAAACCACGGAGAACGACTTCGAGGATGGCTGAGGTAGGAATTGAACCCCCCCCCCCTTTCTACTCAGTTGACCTCCCGAGGCTGAGTGGACCCCGTTCCATCCCTCGTACCACTTTTCAAATTTCGTGGCAGAGCCGGAAATCGAACCCGGGCCTCCAGGGGTGGCACCTAACCACTACACCACAGAGACGGACCTCTTATGCTCATACTTTAGGACAATTTTATTTTATTGTTCCCAGAATTTTCCGTCTTAACCAAGTGTTAATGAGGTACAATAATAAGACAGTTTATGCGTGCACCCGGGCTGATGATCAGATCCATGGCTATCCTTTGGTCCAAGGGGGTTCTGGGATCGATTTCCGGCTGAGATGGGGATTTTAACATTCATTGGATGACTTTGATGGCTAGTGTTAGGCTCCATGGCTAAATGGTTAGCATGCTGGTCTTCGGTTTAAGGGGCACCGGGTTCGATTCTTGACCGGGTCGGGAATTTTAACCTTAACTGGTTATTTCCATTGACTCGGGAACGGGGTGTGTGTGCCATCCTTAAATAGGAAATTAAAAAGCAAGTAAAGAATGAGAAAAATAAGAAAAAAGTTGCGTGTGTGCTGTCTTTAGAATTAGAAAATGGACACGTTCGAGTTGGGTCACGGTCAAATCATTCCCTTGCGGATTACCCTCCTGTTCAGTGAGTAAGGTTTCTCCCTTTGTTAATGTTCGACCGCTCTTTTTTATTTCTATGTCCTTCTTAATATTAACAAGTATCAAAATTACATTTTAATATCAATGAAAGACTTATTGAAATTATTACACCCCCATTTAATGATTACCATAATAACGTCTATTTAACAAACATGATATGTTAAAAATTAATTTATGATTAAATCATTACTTAATCACTAAACCTAACCTAACCTAGTTTTAGTACGGACTCTACATCGCATTTAAATCTTATTTTAACTGCATATTTGACCTGATCTCCAAAACTTATTTTAACTGATTTCCAAAAGTTGTGACTACTGGGGGAATTTCTATAGGGGCAATTTGACCCTCACTTCGAGCTGACCATGGGCCCAAATCAACATCCTCCTTAGAACACATCATAGGTAGGGCCTCATATTTAGAGACGCGCTCCACCCCTATGGGTGGAGACCCTCTGCCTGTCGTAAGAGGCAGGTCTGGTAAAGGCAATTAGCAGAGCATTAGCGCCAATTTTTTTAACCTGTTCTATTCACTACTTCACGAATTACCAACATCCAAACATAAACATCTCAGTGCTCGAGCCAGAGGAGTTTGCTATACGCAGTTAAAATCTTTTGCCTGACCGAGAACTGAGGCCGAGACCCACTGAAGGGAAGGCTAGGATGTTGACCATTTATTCGTGGAGCCACATAATAATAATGATAATAATACCGGGCGAGTTGGCATCCGGGAGATAGTGGGTTCGGACCCCACTGTTGGCAGCTCTGAGGATGGTTTTCCGTGGTTTCCCATTTTCACACCAGGCAAATGCTGGGGCTGTAGCTTAATTAAGGCCATGTCCGCTTCCTTCCAACTCATAGGCCTTTCCTATCCCATCGTTGCCATAAGACCTATCTGTGTCGGTGCGACGTAAAGCAAATTGTAATTATTAATAATAATAATAATAATAATAATAATAATAATAATAATAATAATAATAATAATAATAATAATATGGCCAGAACTACCGTTTGCGGGCATTTTCTTAGGACGCCGTTTAGGCTGCCTGCGTGCCGATTTTGACGTTCCGTTTTATTTTACCATATGACAGAGAAACAGATATCTCGTGGGCTGAATCCCAATGATTTTTTTCTTTTGGGAAATCACAAAATGTGTCACCAGAGATCTTTTACATTCATACATCGTACAGCATGGAGAGCCGAATGGACTTCTCCAATCCGACTACTTCCGTCAGATTTGAACCAGCGACTTTGAGATCTTGAGGCTGCTGCTCTACCACTGATCCACGGAGGGTGTTTAGTCCCAGATAAAAACGAAATACTGTATGAAACACAAATTTGGAGTGAAGAAATAAAATTATAATCTATCTATCTATCTATCTATCTATCTATATATATATATATATATATATATATATATATATATATATATATAACTTCTCCTGACTGACTGATTGATTCATCATCGCCGAGCCAAAACTACTGGACATAAAGACATGAAATTCTGGGGATACATTTATATTAAAGTTTAGGTGCTTACTCAGGGAGGATTTTTGGATAGGCTATTCCGTCGCTAAGGGGGTAATAAGTGGGGTAAATTGTTTAAATGAGTATATTTACAGACGAAGAAATTGATATTTGGAAGCTCCTTTAAAAACTAAGAAACATGCGGGTTTTTTTTGTTTTCGGTAAATCCACGTAAGGGGGACAGAAAAGAAGTGAAAAAGTATTAGAATTACATTTATGAGGATACTTATATCTTAAAAACGAAATGAAGATGTTACAGACGTGAAAACTGTTACGGTGAATCTCCTCTAAAAATAACGAAACACGATTTTTTGTTTCCGAAAATCCAATTAAGGGAATGAAAAGAAGTGAAAAAGAGGGTGAATACTTAAAATTAAAATAATTTAGTGTGGCTATTTCTAGCCGGGTGCAGTCCTTGTAAGGCAGACCCTCCGGTGAGGGTGGGCGGCATCTGCCATGTGTAGGTAACTGCGTGTTATTGTGGTGGAGGATAGTGTTATGTGTGGTGTGTGATTTGCAGGGATGATGGGGACAGCATAAACACCCAGCCCCCGAGCCATTGGAACTAACCAGTGAAGGTTAAAATCCCCGACCCGGCCAAGAATGGAACCTGGGACCCTCTGAACCGAGGGCCAGTACGCTTTCCATTCAGTCAACGAGTCGGACAATATTTAAAATAAGTATATCTAAAAAACTTAACATGTTACAGGCATAAAAATTGGCATTTGGAATCTCCGTTAAAAATGAAGAAACCCGTAGTTTTTTGGTTTTTGGAAAATCCACTTATGGGGCGGAAGTGAAAAGAAGTGAAAAATAGTGAAGTGAACGTTGGTATTTTGGATCTCCTTTAAAAACGAAGAAACGCGTGTTTTTTGTTTGTGGAAAATCCACTTAAGAGGGGTAAAATGGATGAAAAAGGGGGTAAATTTTGTTTATGGGGATACTTATATCCCGAAAACTGAATATATTACCGATGTGGAAACTGGTATTTGGAATCTCTTTAAAAATTAAACATGTATTTTTTTGTTTTGGGAAAATCCATCTAACGGGTGGTGGAGGGGGCAGGAGAAAATAAGTGTAAAAGATTGAATTCCTTTTATGAGGGTACTTATATATAACAAAAATTGAATATTTACAGACGAGAAAATTCGTATTAGGAATATTTTTAAAAATAAAGGAACTTGTATTTTTTTGTTTTTAGAAAATTCCCTTGCGGTGAGGGGGATCAAAATGAATGAAAAGAGGGATGAATTATTTTTATGGAGATACTTATATCTAAAAAACTGAAGATGTTGCAGATGTGAATATTTATGTTTCGAATCTCCTTTAAAAATAACGGAACAGCATTTTTTATTTTCGGAAAATCCACGAGGTGGGAGGAGAGGACTGAAGGAGTGTTTGAATTGTTGTGGGGATACTTATATCTCAAAAACTGAAGATGTTACAGATGTAAAAATTGGTATTTGGAACCTCCTTTAAAAATAAAGGATCACGTACATTTCTTGTTTCCGACTTGAGAGAGGACTGTTTTCTCTTATGGACAGTCCTGTCGCATGTTCCAGAGTTAGCTCTGCCAATAGCCTAGTCATCTTAGCCCCAAAAGGCAATACCACAAACGTAGTTTAAAAAGAGGTACTGGGGTTAATGAAACTCAAAAGTTCGGTGAGTTTTTATACTTTCGGAATATTCAGATAATTACGAAATCGACGCGAGCGAAGCAGTGGGAAACAGCTAGTTTTATTATTTATATAGATTGTATTCTTCGCGTTTTAATTGTTTCAGAGGAAGGAAGTCAGCAGCTGTGTTGTAGCACTTGGCTGTAAGGCGGGGTCACAAGGAAGAGTAGTCATTTCCCACGCTCGCACTTTACGCTCCTTAATTTGGTACTCACGTGAGATAGGTGGAGAGGAGGAATGTTGTCTTTGAAGGTGGCCACAGCTTAACTTTCCCCTGCTCGTGCCAAGTGTAATTAGTCTTATCTTACCAGCGGCCTCTTCGCCTCATTGCCATGCTGAGTACTGTCCTCAGCGGCTGCCAATCTACTCACTAGTGGACTATTTAAAACAAGACACTTCCTCTTAGCAGTTTTCCCTACACAGAAAATCTTGTAAAAATTACAAATTGAGTGCCTGAGTAAGAGAAGGGACTAACCCACAAAAATTCAGAAATTGATGTGTCCGTGTTTTTGCGTAGCGCTTATTTCTTATCAGTCCTTTGAACTAGTTGTTGTTGTGTGATAGTTTCTTGTCTGTCCAATTACACAGGGAAATCTGAGGATCTTTGGAATGAGCTGTACAGTTAGTAAGAGAAGGGACTAACCCACATGCAAAAGAAAATATATCTCCGGTTCTTCTCAGATTCTTGTAGTGGCAAAAATAAGAATATGATTATCTTTATTCTGTATTATTACTTGGAAAGTAGCCACATATTTTTGCCGAGTGATAGTGATTTCGAAATGACAGAGAAAAAGTCTCGACAAGTTTATTATGTTTACACTCCCAAATGTTAAAAGTGCCCGGGTCGAATATCCATTTACAGTAGTGGACATGGAATGTGCAGATTTCCTGTTAAGTTCTCATACTTACATTCAGAGCCATGGACAAAAGTTCATATTTTCCGGAAACAACCAGGGAAAAAAAAAAAAAAGATGAAAGTGTAACTTACAAAAGAGTATTGAAACAAGCACTGGAAAACCTGACTAGCCTTTATCCATTATGAAGGGGATATTATTCACTGAAAACGCAGAGATTTGCTGAGTCTACTGCCATACGTCCCAGCAGTCCATCACGGATTCAAATCAATTACAAAGAAAGTGAATGAAGATCTTGACAGTGAAAACCAAGAAGGAATAAAATAACTACTCATTTATAGTATACCGAGCTCGATAGCTGCAGTCGCTTAAGTGAGGCCAGTATCCAGTATTCGGGAGATAGTAGGTTTGAACCCCACTGTCGGTAGCCCTGAAAATGGTTTTCCGTGGTTTCCCATTTTCACACCAGGAAAATGCTGGGGCTGTACCTTAATTAAGGCCACGGCCGCTTCCTTCCCACTCCTAGCCCTTTCCCGTCCTATCGTCGCCATAATACCTATCTGTGTCGGTGCGACGTAAAACAACAACTAGCATGTATAGTATTACCTTCTTTGCATACAGTGTTATAAAACTATTATCGTTTTATTAATAATTAAACTTTAGTACATTATACAACAAACTTATAATGATAATCATTAAGACACGAGTGTGTTTATAAAACGAGCTTACTTTCCATACGAGTGTCTTGATTACCATTATAGGCGAGTTGCATACGACTGTTTATGCTCCACGATAATATTGTAACTCTGTTTTTTAAATATTCATGCATTTCTGTCGAGATGTCGCTTGACAGTCGAGTTTACTGAACAGAGTGCAGAGCGCATGTGCTGGGTTATTGATTTTCCGTGAGTGGATTAATGTTATTTGCTTTACGTCCCACTAACTACTTTTACGGTCTTCGGAGACGCCGAGGTGCTGGAATTTAGTCCCGCAGGAGTTCTTTTACATGCCATTAAATCTACCGACACGAGGCTGTCGTATTTGAGCACCTTCAAATACCACCGGACTGAGCCAGGATTGAACCTACCAAGCTGAGGTTAGAAGGCCAGCGCCTTAACCGTCTGAGCCACTCAGCCCGGCCGTGAGTGGATTAGAAACCTTAACAATGTCATGTGTTTTCAAAGCTTTCATAGAAGGTTATCATAATCTAGCTTTATTTTTAAATACAAATTGTTTACTATACAGTTGGTGAAGTGAATTTACGGGAATGTGCCGCGTGGTTGTGGAATATTGGAAGTAGAAAGAGCATTGTTAATACGAGTGTCCGACATGGTTGATTTCGCTATCCTTACCTAATTGGTCAAACAGTTATATCATAACGAAAATCTGAATTCTGATTGGTGGAGAACCTGCATCATAACGAACATTTAAACTCTGATTAGTGGAGAACCTGTATCATAATGAAACTTGGACTACGATGAGCCTCATTAACAACGAGCTAGCTCATTAAGATTCACTTTTCTGGCATATAATATTTATATTTCGGCATCGTCGAGAATTTAAAAAAATCTACTTTTAATTTTCGGAGTTAAACTGATATGCAATTAATTTAAAGACTATAAATTGATACTTAAATTTTAAAATTTGTTGTGTGTTGTGTATAATCTAATAAAAACGTCTGTATCTCAAAACTTTGTTTTAGTGGGTTAACCCCTTCTCTTACTCTGGCGCTCACTTTATTCTGTCTTTTGTTTTAACCTCCTACCCTTACTTGTCTTTCTCTTCTTCACTCACCCTTGTCTCTCTGTAACGTACATCGCTTTTCGTAAATAGCTGAACATCACGACAAAACGTTTCCATTTCACAGAAAGAGTTTGTTAATATAATTATTGGTTTTTACGTCCTACTAACTACTGTTACAGGTTTTGGAGACACCGAGGTGCCGGAATTTAGTCCCGAAGGAGTTTGTTTACGTGCCAGTAAATCTACGCACACGAGGTTGACGTATTTGAGCACCTCCAAGTGCTACTGGACTGAGCCAGGATAGAACGTGCAAAGCTGGCGTCAGAAGGCCAACGCCTCAACAGTCTGAGCCAATCAGCCCGGCGAAAGAGTTTGTCAAGCAGTTGTAATGCGTTCTCATTGGTGGGAAAACAACTGCTAAAGCTGCTAAAGATAGTATATAATTACACTGAAGAAAATGGAAATTGCAACACCCAGAAGGAGTAGTGCTACATTGCTACAATTGAACATGCAGGACGAGTGTTTGGTTGTGATTCGATGATTACACTTTCAGGTCCCTCTGACAGCAAGTTTGGACAACAATCAATACAGGATGTGCCCACCACGAGCTGAAATACATTGATGAATTCGTCGAGGCATGGAGTCAATAAGACCCTGAATCGCTTCCTGAGGAATTGTGGCTCATGCTTGCTGCACTGCACGGGTCAGTTGTTCCAGAGTTGTGGGTGGCTGAGGACGGTTGGCCACTTGTCGACCCATCATGTCCCACACATGTTCAATAGGACTGAGGTCCGGGGATCTGGCGGGCCATTCTAAGGTTGTGATGTCGTGGAGAGATTCTCTGGAGATGCGTGCAGTGTGAACCCGGGCATTGTCCTGCTGAAACATCCCATTAGCAATGTTCGCCATC
Source organism: Anabrus simplex (assembly GCF_040414725.1). NCBI lineage: Eukaryota > Metazoa > Arthropoda > Insecta > Orthoptera > Tettigoniidae > Anabrus > Anabrus simplex. Next base: position 50,412,518 of record NC_090271.1, read on the forward strand.
ATAGGGACAACCATTGGATTGAGTACCTTATCAACGTACTGTCGAGCAGTCGTAGTGCCCTCAACAAGCACTAATTGTGATTTCACATTAAAGCCAATAGCTCCCCAGACCATAATGCTTGGTGTTGTCCCTGTGTGCCACTCGACAATAAGATCTGTGCGGCCCCTCTCCCCGGTACGTCGGCGCACACGATTCCGGCGATCACTGCGGGCAAGACAGAAGCGCGATTCATCACTAAGACGACCCTATGCCATTCGTCGACCCACGTCGATCTTTCTCGACACCAGGCCAGCCTTACATGTCGCTGTTGTGGGGTCAATGGAACACCTTCTGCAGGGACACGGGCTCGTAAGCCAGCTGCACGCAGGCGATTACCAACTGTTTGTTGTGTAACGTGGGGTGCCACAGCTGCTCGAATTTGCGCTGCTGTTGCATGGGGTTCCATCTGGGCCATCCGAATGATGTGGCGATCCTCTCTCACAGTTGTCTGTCGCGCTGGGCCTGTGCCAGGTCTACGAGTGTGGGTACCTTCATTTGACCTGTCGGCTAACACGTGCAGCGACAGTCCTTAGCGATAACCCAGCCTCACACAGCCCTATTATCCAAGCCCTCTCAAAGGCGACAGATGTTGATAGCGCGCTCTTCTCTGTCGACGAGGCATGTTTGACGGGGAACACTTCACTGCACAGACTGCAAGTCAACTACGCTACACCAGAGTCCGTATAGTGGAGTTGATTTCTCCGCGACCAATGACGTGGGGAGACCTGTAGCCAGAAACCAATGGGTATGAAACGTTGATCATTTACATACCTACATAGCATCGTTCCATATCTTGAAAATCAACACAAACGACCAAAGCCTTCATGGTGTTGCAATTTCCATTTCCTTAAGTACTAGCTGATGTACCCGTGCTTCGCTACGGGATTCTCAGAAAGACTGACTTTGTGGTTTTCTTAACCTGAAATCAACATAGGTCATTACAAAAACGTAAGTATGAATGCAGCGATTAAAAGCAATGCTATCATATACAATAGTCGATCAAATGGAAAGCTGCACGTTTTATCACTTTTAACGAACAGTGCTGTGGTTAGATTGCGGTGCCAATCTAATAGTCCAAAGTTCCAGAGGTGGGATGACCAGGCCGCAGATTGCCATGAACACTCATCTGCCATTATTTCGTTAAATATGCACACTGTTCATTCCAATCAGTGCCTCAGAGTAGGGATTGAATAGCCCGAATTCTATGATGATCCAGTGTGTTACGTACCAGTAGTATCAGAAAATTTATAAACCAGGGGAATGGCATGCTAAAGAAGAAAGTTATCTAACTCCCCAGCTACTTCTCATCAATATTCAGGCAGGCTGTTACACTCTGTACGACTGGGCGAGTTGACCGTGTGGTTAGCGGTGCGCAGCTGTGAGCTTGCATCCGAGAGATAGTGGATTCGGACCCCATTGCCGGCAGCGCTGGTGATGGTATTCCGTGGTTTCCCACTTTCACACCAGTCAAATGCTGAGCCTGTACCTTAATTAAGGCGTAAGGCACTCCTAGCCCTTTCCTATCCCATCGTCGCCATAAAACCTATCTATGTCGGTACGACGTAAATCAAATAAAAAATACTCTGTATGCAGCAGTAATCCTATCTACCGGAGATGAGGGGCAACAGATGACACAAAGGACATCACGACAATGGTCAATGTAATGTTATTGTTGATCAATGTTATGAGCTTTATATATTGTAGGCCTTCACATTTAGTTTTCTTTCGACTCTATGATTTGTAAAATATTTTATACCATTAACTGTAGTTTCTTATTCTCCGACTTTACATGCCGATTTTCATTAAATACTGTTTACCCATTTTCTGGTTACTCGGCGCTGATATGGACTTAGTAACAAAAATCCAAAATCTATATAAATAAAATTGTTTCTGTTTGTCTGTTTGTCTGTCTGTTTGTCTGTTCCACCATCACGTCGAAACGGCTGGATAGATCTCAACCAAACTTCATATTTAGAGTATACTGACCCCGGGGAAGGTTTCGATATGCATATCATTTTAAAATCTTTGAAAAGACGGGGGTTTTATAGGAAAAACGGTTTTCCTCCATTTTCTCTTATACTATTATAGGCAAAATATCGAATTTGTCGTATAAGGACGAGACAAAGCTCAATTTAATCCTCTTGACGCAAAGAACAAAACTCGGTAAGCCCTACGGGCCCGAAAACCATGTTTTAGGGCCCTAAAACCAACCGTTACGGAGATATTGGCACCACACTACCCCTGCTCTAGGAATCGGATAAAGAAATGAACTGCCGTAACCATGGCAACGTCAGCTCCAGGATTCTAGAGCAGTGAGATTATGCATGTACGTTTGGGCATAGCTGTCAACCAAAATAGGTACAAATAAGACTTAATATCTGGGAAAAAAATATACTGTTGTGTAAGGCACTCATAGGACTCCTTTGGGCGGGGATGGAAAGGGGGTGAAGAACGAGTGTAAAAATCTATATAAATAAAATTGTTTCTGTTTGTCTGTCTGTTTGTCTGTTCCACCATCACGTCGAAACGGCTGGATAGATCTCAACCAAACTTCATATTTAGGGTATACTCATCGCGGAGAAGGTTTTGATATGCATATCATTTTAAAATCCTTGAATAGACAGGGGGTTTATAGGAAAACCAGAATGGTTTTTCCACCATCACGTCGAAACGGCTGGATAGATCTCAACCAAACTTCATATTTAGAGGATACTCATCGCGGGGAAGTTTTCCATATGCATATCATTTTAAAATATTTGAATATATGGGGGTTTATAGGAAAATCAGAATGGTTTTTCCACCATCACGTCGAAACGACTGGATGGATCTCAACCAAACATTGTATTTAGAGTATACTAATCCCGGGGAAGGTTTAGATATGCATATCATTTTAAAATCCTTGAATAGACGGGGGGTTTATAGGAAAACCAGAGTGGTTTTCCCACCATCACGTCGAAACGGCTGGATAGATCTCAGCCAAACTTCATATTTAGAGTATACTCATCCCAGGAAAGGTTCCGATATGCATATAATTTTAAAATCTTTGAATAGACGGGGTGTTTATAGGAAAACCACAGTGGTTTTCCTCTATTTTCTCTTATACTATTGATTTTCTGTAAACTTCGTTTACCGTACGTGAAACGTCTCTTCATTATAAACAACTTTCGTTATGTTCATAATTTACCTTACTCTTCACATGACGGAGAAATTTACAATTTTCTGCTGGTATCATGCTCTGCATTTAGTGACCGACAGACCGACAACGAACCTACAGGTTACCATGGCAACGTCTCTGACTGCATGCCAGTAGGGAAGTAACGTATTGCCATTTTCCTCATCATGCTTTTAAATTCGTGGTTGTTCCTTGGGTAGATGGCAAGAGAGGCATCAATCGGCTCATCTGCGGGATATTGGCGGAATATCGTTGGAGGTTATAACCGCCCTCGAATAGATTAAGTAATAACACCATTAGTCATCTTCATATTTGTTTACCTAAGAATCACTGAACCTAAATTTCTCCTCTGTTAGCGCTTTATTATATCCATAACTCACGGCATTTATTTATTTGTCGTTATCCGGCTGTCCTCAGTTATAATCCATTTTCTATTAGTTTCAACATTCTTAACTGTATTATTTTCTTCCTTAATTACGCCGTATGTACGTGAATGCTAGAAACTACTGGATGCATTTCCACCAAGATTCGTATTTAGAATACACCTGTCCTTGATAGGTTTCAGGGCAAATATTGTTTCTAAATCCCTGAACTAACTGGGGGTTTATACGAAACCGAAACAGTGATTTTGCACTTCCAAAAAATATACACAACAAAAGTTTATGGAAGTCTACCTACCTTGGTAGAAATTAATGTCTAAACCTTTTTTTCTCATGTGCATCATTTCGATACGAGGATCAATAAGGGAGATATCATTAAAGGACCGTTTTTCTGTACAAGTCCCATCGGACTTAACTCACGAGCGGGTGCGTGTAAAGCGTATTCCTTACAACTTGAAAACTACTGAAGACATTCGAAACAAAATTTATATTTAGCATCCACCTGTCCAAAGGTAGGTTTTAAACGTAAATAACATTTCATGTTCCGGAATGGACTGGCGGTTTATAAGGAACCGAAATGGTGATTTTACTCTTCCACAATATATACAGAACAAGACCAACCTGACTGGAAATCGACCAAACCTGATGGAATTCCACCTCTAAACCTTTTTTTTCATGTGCATTTTTTCGTCAGGAGGATTAATAAGGGAGATATCATGAATGGTCACTTTTGCAGGTTAAGTCTAGCGGACATAGCCCAAAAGGTGTTTTACATGGAGCAGATTCCTTATCTATATAAATCAAATCGTAACGACTGTGTACCTCTACACTGACTATTTTGGCGAAATTTTCGTACAGCTTTCCGTTTAAGGGGTAATAATAACAATCTCCATAATTTTTGATTTCCTGAAAGTCCTAATTTTTACCCGCCTCGCCCAAAATCCACATTGTGGCATAATCTGCCAGAAGAATAAGAAGATAATTGAAATTTGACAAAATTATACGTTTTAGCCTGTAACGAATGAAAAATCCTATATCATTAAATTTTTCATTTTTTATCCCCGAAGAATATCGAAATATGCAGGCAATTTTAATGATGGTGCAGACCTTCGGAAATTCCTATCACGTAACGGATTGCACAATCTCCGTTCAATTTGGAATTATCTACAACCTTGGTCTTATGACTTTATGCCGTATCTGTATCCCTTTTACGTTTGATTTTTCTCTATTAATCGATGTTAAGTCAATTTGGAATTTTCACATGCATTATTCATACTTTCAATTACTTATATGAAATACAGAATCATCAAACTCTTCACGAAAATTGGCCCACTCAGTAGCCATATGTGAGCCAAATGCTACGTATGTAGCTGTCACATTATTATCCGAAAAGTAATGTAATGTGAGATGATCTTACAAAACCTTTACCCTGTTCCACGTTTCTAAATCTGACCCAAGAATAGATGACATATCATTGGACCAGCCATTTAGGCCACTAAATCCGGCGTGTCTTATGGTATAATCCTTTGTCGATATGACGTACGTTTAGTAGCAGTTAATCTGTAAATGAAGGTCTTCAATATTGTATACACGCATATACTTTCGTATGTCGATCTATATATATTCACTGATGTCGATTTAGCGATCGAGAAAGGGTCGGTCTGCTATTGTAATCAGTACTCCCCACACCGACTTTGACTGGCAGTAGGAAAGGGTTCCTTCTCCAACTCCTGTGTAACTGTCATTAGTAAGGAAGGCCTACAATTGTAATGAATAGTTCCCTTCTCGATTTGACTTGCAGAAGGTAAGTGAGCATGCAGTTTTGTTTAAAACTCCCCTACCCGATTGTGTTTGGCAGTAGGCAAGGGTGCCCGCCATTATAAAGAAATGTACTCATCTAAAATGTGACTGGCATTAGGCATAGTGGCCTGCTATTTTGATGGAAACTCACCAACTTGGTGTGACTGGCAGTACGCTGGCTGGCAGTAGGAAAAGGGGCCTGTCATTATAATGATAACTGCACAACTCAATTTCGAGTGATAGTAGGGTAATTGCCTGCCATTATAATAAAAACTGTAATCTGTCTGGAGGTAGGAAAGGGGGGCTGCCATTTTAACGAAAACTCCCCAAATCGATTCTGTCCGCATAGTAGGCAATGGGGCCTGCAATTATAATGTAAACTTCCCAACCTGATTGTGAATGCCAGTAGGCAAGTGAGCCTGCCGTTATATCACAAATCCGTAACAAACACTTTACATTGGAAACGTACGGGGACCTCCCCATGCTCTTTCTCGGATAACGCTAAGAGACATGCAATTTTAAAACTATCTTATTTACTGCATGTACACTATTTACTTCGATATTCGAATACAATGTAGAATACCGTACCATGGCAACGTCAGCTCCAGGATTCTACAGCAGCGAAATTATCTATATAAATAAAATTGTAGGGGGTCCGCTGTCTGTAATTTCTTTTGTTTTGCCAATTTTTCAGATATTTATCCGTTTTAGGTCAACTCAAGACCGAATCGGTGGTTTTTACGTTTCGTGTCTGTTTGTTTGTCTGTTTGTCTGTTTGTCTGTTTGTCTGTTTGTCTGTCTGTTTGTCTCTTCCACCATCACGTCGAAACGGCTGGATAGATCTCAACCAAACTTCATATTTAGATTATACTCATCCCGGGGAAGGTTTCGATATGCATATCATTTTAAAATCTTTCAATACACGGGGTGTTTATACGAAAGCCAGGATGGTTTTTTCACCATCACGTCGAAACGGCTAAATAGATCTCAACCAAACTTCATATTTAGAGTATGCTCATCCCGGGGAAGGTTTCTATGTGCATATCATTTTAAAATATTACAATAGATGGGGGGTTTATAGGAAAACCAGAATGGTTTTCCTCCTTTTTCTCTTATACTATTGATTTTCTGTAAACTTCGTTTACCGTACGTGAAACGTCTCTTCATTATAAACAACTTTCGTTATGTTCATAATTTACCTTACTCTTCACATGACGGAGAAATTTACAATTTTCTGCTGGTACCATGCTCTGCATTGAGTGACCGACAGACCGACAACGTCCCCCTGTGGGTGGGGGCGGTAGAATAACACCCACGGTATCCCCTGCCTGTCGTAAGAGTCGACTAAAAGGGGCTCCAGGGGCTCTGAACTTTGGAGCGTGGGTTGGCGGCCACGGGGTCCTCAGCTGAGTCCTGGCATTGCTTCCACTTACTTGTGCCAGGCTCCTCACTTTCATCTATCCTATCCGACATCCCTTGGTCAACTCTTGTTCTTTTCCGACCCCGACGCTATTAGGTTTGCGAGGGCTAGGGAGTCTTTCATTTTCACGCCTTTCGTGGCCCTTGTCTTCCTTTGGCCGATATCTTCATTTTTCGAAGTGTCGGGTCCCTTCCATTTTTTCCCTCTGATTAGTGTTAGATAGAGGATGGAACGAACCTACAGGTTACCATGGCAACGTCTCTGACTGCATGCCAGCAGGGAAGTAATGTATTGCCATTGTCCTCATCATGCCTTTAAATTCGTGGTTGTTCCTTGGGTAGAAGGCAAGAGAGGTGTCAATCGGCCATTCTGCGGGATAATGGCGGAATATCGTTGGAGGTTAGGCCTATAACCGTTCTCGAACAGCTTCAGTAATAACACCATTAGTCATCTTATATGTTTACCTAAGAATCCCTGCGCCTAATTTGCTCCTCTGTTACGGCTTTCTTATATCCATAACTCACACCAGCATAATTTATTGAGGGGCATAAGTAAGAGCAATACATTCACTTGGTATTTACATATTTGTCGTCATCCGGCTCTCCTCAGTTATTATAATCTATTTTCCATTAATGTCAGATTTCTTAACTATTATTTTCTTCCTTAATTACTCCGTATGTATGTTGATTGATTGATTGATTGATTGATTGATTGATTGATTGATTGATCGATTGATTGATTGATTAAATCCCAGCAGAAAGGCGTAATTGTTCAATACAATCCTCCACATTCGGTTGGCCTCAGGAACGGCATACGATCTTAAAATTGGGCCAACTCCCGAGATCTCTCAAACATAAGAACACAAGTCGGATGAGAGAAGAGAGTGGTGATGGTGCTGATTTTTGTTTCAAGAGGAACTACAACGGGGCAACCATCCTATATTAACAGTAATCAGTGACAAAAATGGAGGAATCCGACTCTTCCGAAATTAAGTTATCCGCGAACGGCGTGGAAATGAGGCCTCGAATGTTCTTATGCCGTCGGAGTCTGTAAAGAACAAGAATAGACCACGGAAGTTCGGATAATATAGCTAAAGTGAGGAGCGTGGCATAAGTAAGTGTACCTAAAAGGGTCCGTGGTTGCGAGCCCACCCTGCCAAGTTAAGGACCCCTGGGGCGATTTCAGTCACCTGTTACGACAGGCAGGGAATAACCCGGATGTATTCCTCCCCCCCCCCCCCCTCCCACCTTCACCACGCAACAGGCGGTTCACAGAAACGAACTACGATGCACACGCTACGCAAAATACAGTAGGTCACTATATACACCAACAGCAATATAAGGAAAGAAATTACGTACAGATGTTACATGGAAATCTTTCCTTTATAAGAGAGACAGCTATAAACAAAGAAATAAGATACACGTGCGGTTGTGTGCTACACAGTCACGGTGCTCCTGTGGGGAAAACCAACATCTACTGTCGTTCTCTATATGCGATTTTCTATTTTACGCAATAAAAATATCACACGAGAACACTTTAACGTATTCTAAAAGCAACTTTATTATCGCTACGAACTTATCCTGTCAGATAGAAGAAAACATTCAGTGCCTCTCTCGGAATACAAAAAAGAAAACAATCGCTCTCTAAAACAATCTACATAGAATTTATACATGTTTTACATCAGAGATCTAATGGTGCTGTTCCTTGACGCCATATTGGAAATCTGTGTGCCGTACGTCCGCACGTTATACGTCCATGGACACGAAACATAAATATAATAACATAATAATTTCGGCTCATCATAAACCTTCAAAATACCAGTATTGAATGTTTTATCCTAATTAGGATACCTGTCCTACGACACTACTGCGCAACCAATCTGGGCCACCCGTGAGTCACAGGCAACAGCTACTTCGGTCAGCTTCAGCAGTCTATATCATCCATGTCGATAAGCGTAACCGAAATCAATATTGCTCTGAGCAAAAGGAACTTGACTGCTTAATGGTATTCACACTGGTGGCGCTTAGTTCTTCTCTGTATTACATTGTTACTTTCTAACTGAGATTGTTAACATATCTATGTGAGTGTTCATGTCAGTTATTGCGTTTAAAAATATCTGAAATATTGTTTCCTGTTTCAGAAGTGTTGCGACGGTACGTTAATTTATTTCCACTTTAGAAATTTTCGGATACTCTAATTTCATTGGGAACCACTGCATCTGAAATTCTTTTCTGGGCGGGGTTTGTGGTTGTTATTTGGAAGCATTTTGCGACCTTTCCCTTTCTTTTGCCGATATCTTCATTCTTCGAAGTATCGGATCTCTTTCAATTTCGTTCTGATTAGTGATAAGGCAGGATTGTTGAGGAGTTGTCCTTCCTTTTGAAACAATCACCAATACGGCCATTTCAATTCTGTTGCTGATTGCGATTTTTAACCCCTTTGTGGACTTTATCTTCCTTTTCCGATATCTTCATTCTTCGAAGTATCGCATCTCTTCATATTTCGTTCTGATTAGTGTTAACAGAAGATTGTTGCGCATTTGTACTACCTCTCGAAACAATAATCACAACTACCTCTATTTTGTTGACTATTACCCCTTAGTACTTCCTGCCTTCCCAGTTTCTGCTCTGGGAGGGGTTTCTGTTTTTGATATTTTCGAGCTCATTGCGGCCCTTCCCTTTATTTTGCCGATAACTTCATTCTTCGAAGTATCGGATCTCTTTCAGTTTTCTTCTGCTTAGTGTTAATAGAGGATAGTTGCCCCGTTGTACGTCCTGTTAAAACAATAATCACCAACACCACCGTCACCAACAGAAAATAATCACCACCACATGCACTTTGCTGCCCATTACAGAGTTACTGATTGGGTTTCGACACTTTTGTGACTGTTCCTTTGACCATGCCTGCTAGGAAGCGAATTAACATTGGACGGTCCATATCAAAAGCTAAAAAAGTTAAGATATTGAGGGCTTCCGAGACTGCTTCAGACCGCGAGGCCAGACTCAATGCAGACAGACTGAGGAAGAGCACTCACCGTGATTCGGAGAGTGCTTCTGAGCGCGAGGCCAGGCTTAGCTCACAGAGAGCACGCCAGTCCACATCTAGGGCGTCTGAGACTGCTTCAGACCGCGAGGCCAGACTCAGTGCAGACAGACTGAGGAAGAGCACTCACCGTGATTCGGAGAGTGCTTCTGAGCGCGAGGCCAGGCTTAGCTCACAGAGAACACGCCAATCCACATCTAGGGCGTCTGAGACTGCTTCAGACCGCGAAGCCAGACTCAATGCAGACAGACTGAGGAAGAGCACTCACCGTGATTCGGAGAGTGCTTCTGAGCGCGAGGCCAGGCTTAGCTCACAGAGAACACGCCAGTCCACATCTAGGGCGTCTGAGACTGCTTCAGACCGCGAAGCCAGACTCAATGCAGACAGACTGAGGAAGAGCACTGACCGTGATTCGGAGAGTGCTTCTGAGCGCGAGGCCAGGCTTAGCTCACAGAGAACACGCCAATCCACATCTAGGGCGTCTGAGACTGCTTCAGACCGCGAAGCCAGACTCAATGCAGACAGACTGAGGAAGAGCACTGACCGTGATTCGGAGACTGCTTCTGAGCGCGAGGCCAGGCTTCGCTCACAGAGAGCACGCCAGTCCACATCTAGGGCTTCTGAGACTGCTTCAGACCGCGAGGCAAGACTCAGATCGCAAAGATTTAGACAGATGCGTTTAAGAGAAACAGAATCAGAGGATCAGCGGATGGCTCGAATGGAGCATGACAGAGAGCACCATTCCCTCACACGCGAAAACCTAGCTGCGGAAGAATATTCTCAGGCGTTAACACAACGACGAAGTACCTACGCATCGTTAAACGAAATGCAAAATGTCCAGCAGGAAGAGGAAAGACAACGTGCAGCAGAAAGACGTTCATCAGAGACCACTGATGAATATCTCAGACGGTTAGATGAAGATAGAGTGAGACATGCCAATGTTAGAGAATTACATTCAACGTCAATTGAATCTAGGTGTCCTAATATGATTCCATGGCATGAAAAGCAGCGAAGTGCATTTGCTTATAACCCTCTTATCGACTACCATCCAAGAGCCCATATAGGGTCTTTGAGTAAAGTGTGCCCTTTCTGTAGGGCTCTCAAATGGAAGCAAGAGCCAGAGGGAATGTGCTGCTCTTCCGGAAAAATTAAATTAAATCATCTAACTCCTCTACCGGAACTTCTTATTTCTCTGTTAAATGGGACGCATACTGACTCTCGCCATTTTCTTCAATTTGTGCGAGCCTACAACAGCGCATTCCAAATGACAAGCTTCGGAGCTACTAAAGTAGTGGAAGGAAATTTTATGCCAACATTCAAAATTCAAGGACAAGTATACCACTTAATAGGTTCACTTCTCCCTGCAAACAATGAAAATTCTAAATATCTTCAAATATATTTCATTGCAGACCACAAAGCACAGGTAGATCAAAGAACAGCAATAATACCAAATTTAAAAACCCATTTAGTTAATGATTTGCAGGGCATGTTACATGATGTGAACCCATATGTCAAGGAACTGAAGACAACTCTAGAGACAATGCCGGACGGTGACACCCACAAGATTGTGATCCACGCCGACCGAGTTCCTGCTGGTGAGCACAGAGGCTGTTATAATCAGCCGACAACAAACGAGATAGCTGTCATATTGGTTGGACACGAATGTGATAAGCGAGACATCGTGCTTCGGACAAGAGACCAGGGCCTGAGACGAATATCTGAAACCCACCGATCATACGACGCTCTTCAATATCCCCTGATGTTCCCTCGTGGAGATGATGGCTACCACTTCCTACTGTACCACGTAGACCCACGAACCGGAGAACTAAAGACCCCTCTCAAGAAAACATCTTCTCTTCAGTTTTATTCTTATCGTATAATGATAAGACAAGGCGAGGTAAACTACTTACATTGTTACCGTCAACTGTCCAATCAGTTCTGGGTAGACATGTATGCTAAAATAGAGACTGAAAGGTTAGTCTATATCAGAACACACCAAAGGGAATTAAGGGCTGAGAGCTACATTCACCTTAAAGACGCCCTGAGGAAGGACGAGGGTAACATGGCAGATTTGGGACGGTTAGTCATTTTACCGTCCACTTTCACTGGAGGACCCCGATATATGCACGAGCGATCTCAAGATGCACTCTGTTATGTGCGAAAATACTCATGTCCAGATCTTTTTATTACAGCTACAACTAATCCAAAATGGGAAGAAATTGGTAATGCCGTATATAATGGTCAGTCAGCGAATGATCGTCACGACATTATTAAACGTGTATTTCACATGAAATTAAAATCTCTCATGGACTTACTAACCAGAGAACAAATATTTGGGCCAACTCTTTGTTTTATGTACTCTGTTGAATGGCAAAAGCGTGGCTTGCCTCACGCCCACATATTATTATGGCTTGAGGACAAGATACGACCCGTCGATATTGATAAGGTTATTAGTGCTGAATTTCCAGATCCTGATAAAGATCCACAGCTTTTTAACATAGTTAAATGTCACATGGTCCATGGACCATGCGGATCTTTCAACGTAGGCTCACCATGTATGAAAGGTGGACGATGCTCAAAACGATACCCACGAGCATTCGTCAATGAAACTGTCACAGGGAACGATGGGTACCCATCCTACAAGCGCAGGATTCCTTCTATGGGTGGCTTCACTGCACGCCTTATGATAAATGGACAGGATATGGAAGTGGATAATAGATGGATAGTGCCATACTGTCCTGTTTTGTCTAGGGTATTCAAAACACACATCAATGTTGAATACTGTAGCAGTGTTAAGTCCATCAAATACATCTGTAAGTACATCAACAAAGGAAGCGATCAGGCAGTCTTAGGTTTGCAAGACAAAAATGATGAAGTGTGCCAGTATCAGAGCGGAAGGTACATATCCAGCTCAGAAGCAGTTTGGCGAATTCTTTCATTTCCTATCCATGAAAGGTATCCTCCAGTAATGCATTTAGATGTTCATCTACAAAATTTTCAAAGAATTGTCTTTACTGCAGAAACGGCTCATGACATAGTAGAAAATCCACGTAACACCACCTTAATGGCATTCTTTAACTTATGTCAGACAGATGATTTTGCTAAGACACTGTTGTATGAAGACGTTCCCTCTTACTATACGTATAACAAACAGCAAGGTACATTTGTAAGAAGAAAGAAAGGAGTACCTGTGGTAGCATTTTCGGGCGTTAGAAAGCAGCACGTAATTAGCCGAGTGTATGCAGTCCATCCTAATAATTCCGAGTGCTTCTATTTACGCATGCTTCTGTTCACTGTCAGGGGACCAACATCCTTCACTGACCTTCGCACCGTCAATGGCATACTTCACCCTACATATCGGAGTGCATGCAAAGCCCATGGATTACTCCTGGATGACTCTCAATGGGAAGAGACACTGAAGGAGGCGATAGTTTCACAAAGCCCAGCAAAACTTCGCCGGCTTTTTGGCATATTGTTAGTCTTTTGCAGTCTCTCTGATCCGTTGGATCTGTGGAACAAATATAAGGAGAGCCTAGCAGAAGATTTCTTACGACAACTTTCCCGCTGTAACGACGGTACTGCTCATGAAATGATCGCCCATGTGGAAGACAGATGTCTTCAAGACCTCGAAGAATACGTTCTATCGATTGGCGGTCAGCCTTTGAACATTTACGGCCTTCCTTCCCCTCAGATCTTACAAACGTTAAATGCTGACTATCTCAGGGAAACAAATTACAATAAAGAAGCGTTAAGGTCTTTTGTTCTATTAAATGAACCAAAACTTACAGATGAACAGACTGTAGTATATCGGGAAATATTAAACTGTGTTAGAAATAAGGAAAGTAGAATGTTTTTCTTAGACGCTCCGGGCGGAACTGGAAAAACATTCCTGATTAACTTACTGTTGTCTAAGATCAGACAGGATAGTAAGATTGCTGTAGCAGTAGCCTCTTCGGGGATCGCAGCCACTCTTTTACCCGGTGGCAAAACTGCTCACTCGATGTTTAAAGTGCCTATAGATCTTGACTGCACAGAGTCACCAATATGTAACATCACAAAACAAAGTAACATATCCAAGGTTCTGCAAGACTGCAGTCTTATAATTTGGGATGAATGCACTATGGCTCACAGAAAGGCGATTGAAGCAGTTGACCGAACGCTGCGGGACATCCGAAACAGTGATAACTTCTTTGGAGGTGTCCCTATCCTCTTTTCTGGTGATTTTCGTCAAACGTTACCGGTTGTTCCAAGAGGGAGCAGAGCAGATGAAGTGAACGCTTCATTAAGGAGATCATCACTTTGGCCAAATATCAAAAAACTGTCTCTGACACAGAATATGAGGGTACATCTAGGTGGTGATGAAAACATACATACATTCACTGAAATATTGTTGTCGATTGGGAACGGCTCACTGGGAGACAGTAACGGGATCATTACTCTTTCTGATGAATTTTGTTTGTCGCTTTCTAACCTCGAAGCTCTCATTTCATCGGTGTACCCGGACGTAGAAAATATTAGGAGCAAACCCATCTCATGGCTCTGCTGCAGAGCGATCTTAACTCCAACTAATGAACAAGCGGCGTACATTAATTCGACTATCCTCACAATGTTCCACGGCGAGGAGACAGTTTATACGTCTGTCAATGAAGTAATCAACTCTGACGACGCAGTTCACTATCCTCCTGAGTTCCTGAATTCTATAACGGCTCCGGGGCTTCCATCGCACAAAATTACCTTAAAGATCGGCGCACCAATCATACTCATGCGCAATCTCAGCCCACCTAATTTGTGCAATGGGACAAGACTTCAGGTAAACGCCCTCCACAAACATGTGATAGAGGCAACTATCATGACTGGATGCGGTGAAGGAGAGTCAGTTCTTATCCCGCGGATACCACTAATCCCAACCAACTACCCGTTTGAGTTCAAGCGTCTGCAGTTTCCAGTCAGCCTCTGCTTTGCGATGACTATTAATAAATCCCAAGGCCAGACGTTGAGTATTGCTGGACTTGACCTCAGATCACCCTGCTTTTCCCACGGGCAACTGTACGTCGCATGTTCCCGAGTCAGCAGCAGCAAGTCCCTGTTTATATGTGCACCAGAAAATAAAACACGAAACATTGTTTATCAAGAGGTTCTTCAATGACTCTGTTCTTCCTTCGCTTCAGTACGTGTACTGGTGACAAATTAAATGAAATTGATCCCATAAACGAATAGACTCCTAATTATGGGAAGATCATCAGTGTTACTTAATTTTTCCAAGCACACTGTTGATTATCTGGAAGTAGAAATGGGGGCATGCCAACATAATGAAAACTGGCCAAATCGACACTGACTGGGAATAGGGAAGAAGACCTACGTTAAAATGGGAATTCTCCGAATTGACTGCGATTGGCCCTAGGTAAGGGGGTCTGCCCTTAAAATGAAAACTCTCGAGCTTGATTGACACTGGTGGTAGGCAAGGGGGAGTGCTATTATAATTAAAACTCCTCAACTCGATTGTGAATTGCAGTAGGTAAGGGGCTTGCTATTATAAAAATCCTTCCCAATTCGACTATGACTGGAAATAGGAAAGGAGATCGGCCGTTATAATAGCAACTTCAAACTCGACTGTGACTAGCACTGGTAAACTCTACCAGCATTGATGATGAAAACTCCCCATTTTGAATGTGACTGGTAGTAGGCAAGGGGAACTGCTACTATAATTAAAACTCCTCAACTCGATTGTGACTCGCAGTAGGCAAGCGGGACTACCATTATAACCAAACCTCGCCAATTACACTATGACTGAATATAGGAAAAAGGGCTGTGGCTATCGATAGGCAAGTGGGCCGGCCATTATAATGAAACCTGCGCAAGTCCATTGTGACAGGCAATAAGAGAAAGTATGCCTGACATCATAACTAAAGGGTGTATTCTGCCCGAAGGCAGGTCCGAACCTCCGCAGAGGTGTGCCTGAGCCGGAGTTTACGTACGGTAGGGTGGCCAGTCCCTTTCCGCTCCTCCATTCCCTTAACCCCACCCAACAGCGCGTGGCAACCCATCCAAATCTTGACCACGTCCAGTGTTGCTTAACTTCGGAGATCTCACAGGATCCGGTGCTTCAACACGGCTACGGCCGTTGGCTGTCATCATAACCAAAGCTGCTCAAATCTACTGTCTGTAGCGGTAGGGAACCTTCCACCTCGACGGTGACTGGCAATAGGCAAGAGGATCTGCCACTGTAATGAAAATACCCCACGTCGGTTGTGACTGGCAGAAGGTAAGGGGGCCTGCCAATATAATTTTAACTCCTCAACTCAATGTTTTTCGCAGTAGACAAACTGGAATAATATTACAATGAAAACTGTCCAACTTCGTTGTGACTGCCAATACGCAAGGGGGCCTGGCAATATAATCAAAACACGATAACCGGAAATAGGAAAGAAGATCTGCCGTTATCATGGGAACCCCCAAATTGACTGGGTTTGGCAGTAGCAAGGGGACCTACTTTTATAACCCACACGCCCGAACACATTTTTGATTGGTAATAGGCAAGAAGGCTTGACATTGTCATGAAAAGTCGCCAACTTGATACTAACTGGCCATAGGCAAGCGGAAATGCCATTTCAATGAAAACTTCGCAAATCAACAGTGACTGGGGATAGCAAAGACGACCTATAATGATAATGGGAACCTTGAAATTCGATTGTGACCGCCTGCCCACCAGTGGGCCTGCCATTATATTGAAGAACCCTAAATACATTTCGCTAACAGTAGACAAATGGGCCTTCTTTTCTAACCGAAACTTTCCAACTCATCTGACTGGGAATAGCAAAAATGATCTACCGTAATAACGGAAACCCTCCACCTCGACTGTGACCGGCACTAAGTAAGCAACCGAGCTCGATAGCTGCAGTCGCTTAGGTGCGGCCAGTATCCAGTAATCGGGGGATAGTGGGTTCGAGCCTCACTGTCGGCAGCCCTGAAGATGGTTTTCCGTGGTTTCCCATTTTCACACCAGGCAAAAGCCGGGGCTGTACCTTAATTAAGGCCACGGCCGCTTCCTTTCACTTCCTAGGCCTTTCCTATCCCTTCATCGCCATAAGACATATCTGTGTCGGTGCGACCTAAAGCAAATAGCAAAAAAATAAGTAAGCAGAACTGTCATTATAATTAAAACTCCCAACTCGACTCTGACTTCTACTCGAACTCCCCAATTGGACTAATACTGTCGGTAGACAAGTCCGCTTGCCATTATAGTTAAAACTCCCCAACTGATTATCATTGGAAAAAGGAAACAAGATATCCCATTGTAATGGGAACTCTCCAACTCGACAGCGACTGGAAGTACACACGGTGGCCTGGCATTAAAACGGAAAAACTCCATCACGTTTTTGATTGCTAACACCCAAGGCCACCTGCGATTTCATGATACTTCCCCAACTACACTATGACTGGAAATAGGGAAGGTATTTTCATTATAATGGCACGTTCCCTTTACTACTGTCAGTCGCAGTCGAATTCGAGTGCTATCATGATGCCGTGTCATAAGAGGCGACTACAAGCAACCTCAGGGGCTGTTAAGTAGGGAGTATGGGTTGGCGATCGCGGGGCCTTAGCTGAGTCCTGACATTGCTTCTGTTTCCTTGTGCTAGGCTTCTCACTTTCATCTATCCTTTTCGACCTCCCTTGGTCAACTTTCGTTCTATTTCAACTCGCACGGTATTACGTGTGGAGGCCTTTCATTTTCACGCCCTTTGTGGCGAGGGGGGGAGTGATATATACAAATAATCGAAAATAGTGTCGAATCCATAGATTTCGGGGTCGCTGACATGAATACTGACACTTCGGATTTTTTAAAGTTCAACTTCAGCCCCCTTTGCGGTGGGGGCGTACAAATATAACCTACTATGTGGAAAAAGTACTGTGGGAGCAAGACGCCCATAGAACCCCTCGGTAGGGGGGTGAAATATAATATATATATTAATAAATTGAAGTCGCTTTGGAGACTCACCTAAGGGTCCGTGGTCGCGAGCCCACCCTGCCAAGTTACGGGCCTACTCACTGCCTTTACAGTAATTTACGGAGGAATCCGTATACAATGTAGAGTACCGTAGCGAAGCACGGGTACATTTGCTAGTCCTGAATATCTTTGTGATCGTAGCCAGTACGGTAACAATGTATAAGATATGAATAATAGGAAATTTAATACTATATAACCCTGTTATGTAGCATTCATCGATTACACCTCTAATAAGAAATATTTGAGAATTACATTTTAGGCCTTCCTCTAAACTACCATTTCACTCAGCGTGAATAAAATATTTTACAGCCTAGACTATAGCGACTTATTTCCTGACTTTGCATACTGATTTTCATCAAGATAGGACTACTAATAACAACAATATTTGAGAATTATATTTTAGGCCTTCCCCTAAACTACCATTTTTCTCAGCGTGAATAAAATTATTGATAGCCTAGATTGTAGCAACTTATTCCCCAACTTTGCATACCCATTTTCTTTAAAATACGACCACTAATAACATAAATAGTTGAGAATTCAATTTTAGGCCTTCCCCTAAACTACCATTTCACTCAGCGTGAGTAAAATAATTTATAGCCTAGGTTGTAGAGGCTCAACCCCTACTTCACATACCGATTTTCATCAGACCACTGATAACATAAATAGTTGAGAATTCAATTTTAGGCCTTCCCCTAAACTACCATTTCACTCAGCATGAGTAAAATGATTTATAGCCTAGATTATAGAGGCTCATCCCCTGACTTCACATACCGATTTTCATTAAATTCTCTTCAACCGTTTTCTCGTGATGCGTGTACAGACAGACAGACAGACAGACAGACAGACAGACAGACAGACAGACAGACAGACAGACAGACAGACAGACAGACAGACAGACAGACAGACAGACAGACAGACAGACAGACAGACAGAAATTACGGAAAAGTAAAAAGTACATTTTCTTGTTACTATGGACATGACCGATACAGAAATACCATTATTTTCAAATTCTGAGAAATGTACAGACAAAACTCTTATTTTATATATATAGATATATACAACGAGACACTACATGTAATAGGACAGGGTGACCAGGCGTCCCGTATTTTACGGAATCGTCCTGTATTTCCCTTAAGTGTCCCGTTGTCCCGACTAAATACACACCGGACCCAAATTGTCCCGCTTTTTTTTTTTTATTAATGGTCCCGTATATTTTGATATAGCATGTTTTTAAGTAACGTGTAGCACAACCAAATGAAGAACCACTGTGGCCACACTGAAATGGTAAAAACAACAACAACAACAACCACCTTTTGATGAAACCAAACGGAACAAAACACGAATTTTGAAGTTCTTTGGTTGGTGGTACGTAATGCTTTCACATGACGTGCAGATCGTCTTTACCAGTCTCTTTGTGCATTGCCTATTGCTTCAGATTGCTTGCGGCGTGTGTAAGTTTGGTTAGAGTCACCAGTACAGTTACTTGATTGTTTTATAAAAACGTGAAAATCCAAGTGAGTTTTTACTGATGAAATGAAAGCTGAGTTGCAATTAGAACAGCAAAGCAAGAAAAAGTTTTGCACGTCTTGTAAAAGTGTTTTCTCACAATCTACTGTGGTGGTCGATCTGATTTTGTGCAACATATGAATGTGAAAAACCAATTCAAACAACAAAATATTTACTGAAGTCCGCCTCTGTGGTATAGTGGTTAGCGTGATTAGCTGCCACCCCCGAAGGCCCGGGTTCGATTCCGGCTCTGCCACGAAATTTGAAAAATGGTACGAGGGTTGGAACGGGGTCCACTCAGCCTCGTAAGGTCAACTGAGTAGAGGTGGGTTCGATTCCCACCTCAGCCATTCTCGAAGTGGTTTTCCGTGGTTTCCCACTTCTCCTCCAGGAAAATACTGGGATGGTACCTAACGTAAGGCCACGGCTGCTTCCTTCCCTCTTCCTTGTCTATCCCTTCCAATCTTCCCATCCCCCCCACAAGGCCCTTGTTCAGCATAGCAGGTGAGGCCGCCTGGGCGAAGTACTAGTCCTCCTTCCCAGTTATTTTCCCCCGTCTCAAAGTGTCTCACGCTCCGGAACACTGCACTTGAGGCGGTAGAAGTGGAATCCCTCGCTGAGTCCGAGGGAAATACCAACCCTGGAGGGTAAACAGATTAAGAAGGAAGGGAAGAAAGAAAGAAAGAAAGAAAGAAAGAAAGAAAGAAAGAAAGAAAGAAATTTACAAAATGTATGATTTGAAATTTTTCATTGTTAATTTAAATTATTTATTCGATTACTAATGCAAGGGAAAATATTATGTTGTTAAAACAATTATTATGCCATTAAATGGTTAAATGTATTCTGCTGTTCCTTTTAGTGTGGATTTCAACAAAGAGATATGATAATGATCCAGTTGAAGCATAAACCAAGTATTTATCTTATTATAATTTAACAGAATATTAATTTAAATCTGTTATCGAAGCTATACAGGTATAGTAAAAACGAATGTTTACAAAAAATGTCGATTCATGTCAACTTTACCGAGCTCGATATCTGCAATCGCTCAAGTGCGGCCAGTATCCAGTATTCGAGAGATAGTGGGTTCGAACACCACTGTCGGCAGCCCTGAAGATAGTTTTCCATGTTTTCCCATTTTCACACCAGGCAAATGATGGGGCTGTACTTGTTAGTACATCTCCGAAAGAGCATTGTCTACTGCTTGTACTTTTAAGTACGCAGTATGAGCATTGTCAGGAAGCACTTTTTAGTGCTATTCCCTTCCAGGTTTTTATTTCAGGATGATGGAACTGCGAGACGACCTACCAGAAAACTTCAAGGAAGCAGTAGGGGAGATTGTTCTCTGGGTCGACCACAGGACCGTCCCACTGAACCACGCCGTCCCTGCTCTGTTGGTGCAGTACCGACCTGGCCAGGACACCTACAGGGAGGCCTATCTCATCATCGAGCTCCTCACGAGGCTCGAGGGGGCCACAGGGAAGGAGCTCTCCCCCGACGCCGTCGAGAACATCGAGAACTGGGCGATAATTATACGCCCCACGGACCCAGGCCAGATCAGCCGCTACGAGGGGAGCTCCTCTGCTTACTTCCAGGTCACCCGAATACCAAGCAAGAAGAACTGTCCTACCGGCATCGGCAGCCAGGAGACAGCCTCACAGACGTCACAGGGGACGTCTATAGTTGGGACGCAGACAGCCAGGAGGCAGAGGCACAAGCAGGTGGGAACGGACCCACGCTTCTTGGCTCCTCTGAAGCCGAGGACCGAGGACGACGGCGGCGCTCCCGAGCGCCGCGACGGTGCGACCCAGGTTGATTTGCTGTATTTCACGAAGTACACGCAGACCAACAGGCCGCCAATCAGGAACGTCCACCATCTGCCCGGGCCACCCAGGGAAGGCCCACCACCCGGGCGCAGACCAGGAAGGCGGCCCGGACGGCGGAATGCGGCACGGACGCCCCCGGGCGTTCGGAGGCAGCTACCCAGGCCCGGCCTGCTAGCACCTCGTTCACAATGCAAACATCCTTATGCGGCCTACAGGACAGGGATCGCACAGAGATGCCTGCAACGAGCGACGCCGCCGCCAGCCAGGAGGAGGGAGAAGACGGCGACTCAGTGGGACCACCCGCAATCCCGAGGTTTCCAGGCCGGGAGGAGGGCCACCAGGAAGAGCCCTCTTCCCCTGCCGAGAAGAGACCCCCGGAAAGGAGACGCCGCCCCAGGACCAGGAGGAAGAAGAAGACGACGGCCCACCAGGAGAGGGACCACCAGCCGCAACCCAGGACAGCTCCCAGGACAGCGGTCGACCGAGGAGCCAATCAGGAGAGGTCCTCTGCGGGTAGCGGCAATCAAGTGAGATTGAAACGCCCCTTTCAACAGCTCTTGTAGTGCTTCCGCTGTCTGAGGTGGGACCACCGTCAGGTCAGCTGTGGGCTCCAGATGAGGTGCAACAGCTGTGGTGGTGATCATCACTACAGGGCCTGCTCTACACTTATGGAGGCGCTGGGGTGCGCCAACTGCGCGGGGGGCCACCCGGCCTCCCATCGCAATTGCCCTGTATACCGGGCCATGGCGCGGGCAGAGAGGAAGGAAGCTCGGCGTCATGACCCACCCTCTTCCAGGATGCCCCCGCCTCGGCCTCATTCTCCGGGATCGGAGACTGGATACGAGGGACCTCAAGGAGGTGGTGCTGTGCGGCGGACCCTAGTGGTACTCGACGCATGGCTCCGCAGCCGGCAAGGCCCGCGCTAACCACAGCAGTGCCCAGAAGGTCTGATCCCCTGAATAACTGGACTGGCGTGGAATAAGTTTATGACTTGAGCATGATACCTATTCCCAACTAACGCAATTACCTGGACCTTTCCAGAACCACATCCTTGCATGTGCTATCTACAAAATGTCAGGTTTTACATGTAGGCATCTTTCTATTTCCGCCTATGTGGTTTTGTCCTCACCCTTATTACCCGATTACACCACTATTGATACTCACCACCACATCTGGCCTGGTAGCATGCTGAGCATGGGGACAGGCAGATACTCCTGTAGTATCACACTTCCACTCCTCCCTGCTATCTTTCTCTTCTTAGAACTAATAGCATGTCGGAGGCCATGTAGATCGAGTCGATGGTCACGCGGGGGAAGCGGACTTCGGGGCACCCCCCGAAAAAAATCTCAGGATATCCACACTAACCTCCCTGAGCTCCTGCTCACTAGTTTTAGATCAACATTCTGGATAAAGTGTGATGGAAGTCAGCATTTTAAAGTATATAATTTACTGTCGACCAAATTATTGTAGTAGCCAAGTTTGGAGGTTGTTCATTAAATAACCAATAAGCCTACAAAAAATCAAATGGCATCATAATTTTCCTCGTTTTATTTTAAGTTTCGTTTTATGTTAGGATTTGAATTTGTAATTACATATTAATATTTTTATCGCAGGTGGAACGCAAAATGTGCCCGTTTTTAAACGCGTTTCAACCGTGCGTAAGACATTGTTATTCAAAATCCCGTCATCTGATCTAATCCAACTTTCAAAACAGTATACAATGGGATGTTTTATACTTTGTTTGTAAATTGCAGAATTGTATGTTTCCAAAAACTTGACATGACTTGTTATTCTTCTCCTTCAGACACCCAGATGACGATGCCATGTTGGCTTTCCCTATACTTTCTGTACATATAACCATTGTAATGTGCATAACGATTGGCCTTATTAGTAACTGTCACCTCAATTATAGAATACAACAGTAAACACTTGCACCAGGAAGTTTCGGTACAGAATGGTGTTTGTGGCTGAAAGTTTCAGTCTTTAAATAATGCGCGCGAGAAAAGAATGTTGATCTAGAACGAGCAAGTAGGAGCCCAGGCAGGGTAGTGGGGATACCCTGAGATTAAACTAATGAGCCACACCCCATGCTGCAATTACCGCAAATCTCCTGTGACTGCTGGGGAATTTCTGTGAGTGGGCACTAGTTTATCTCAGTGACTGCAAATGCCCGTGATTTTGTGATGACCGCAAATGTCCGGACACCAAGACGATATTGCTGAATTCGTCGCCGTAAGACCTATCTGTGCCGGTGCGACGTAAAACAACTAACAAAAAAAAAGATATTGCTGAAATGAGTATTAGGAGTCGCAAAAACCACACTAACACGACTGGTATACGAGCTCATGGAGGAAACTTTCTTCGTAGTGGCCATCAGCCTACAGCACTGGTTACCATCCACAGAAATCTACCAGGAACTAGTCAATAGCAGAGAAAGGAAGAAAAAGGAGATGACTAGAGTTCTACACCCCTTCAGCTATGATGAATGCCACCTGAAAAAAGGAGTACGAGGGCCAGGGATACGTCACAACAAGAACAGCAATCGATGGGTTCATCAAAAAATATACGAGAACAAGAGATTCCATGAACCAAGCGAAGAATGCCAGTGTGTACTATGGGTACAGATTTGTGCGAAATATATAATAATATGTGCAAAGAGAACAAAATCTCTTACGGACTATAGCGAAGATTATTTTTGTCTGAAGACAGACCACTATACATTTCATCCCAGCTTAAGTATTTATCCTCCTTTCACAGCAGTAATACACGCTCTAGTTCCTCCCTTTCTATTCCTGTTCACCGATCCTCTATGTGCAACAATTCCTTTGTTGTGGCGGGTTATAGACTTTGGAATTCCCTGCCTGTCAGTGTCAGAAATTCCACCTCATTACTTAAATTTAAGACTGCTTGCCGAGACTACCTGCTGAATGCAGCTGACTAACGTGTATGACTGGAAGATCGAATGAAAAGTGTAATGTATTTTTGTGTAGGTTATTATTTACTATATAATATTACTAGCTGATGTACCCGTGCTTCGCTACGGGATTCTCGTAAAGACTTTCTTTGTGATTTTCCTAACTGAAGTCAACTTAGGCCATTACAAAAACGTCAGTAGGAATGTAGCAATCAAAAGCAATGTTATCATGTAAAATACTCGATCAAATAAAAACCGCACATTTTCTCACTTTTAACGAACACTACTACGGTGCCGATCTAACAGTCCAAAGATCCAGTGCTGGAATGCCCAGCCCGCAGACAGCCGTGAAAACTCCTCTGCCATTATTCCGTTAAACATGCACACTGTTCATACCAATCAGTGCCTCAGAGTAGGGACTGAATAGCTCGAATGCTATGTTGAACCAGTTTGTTACGTACCAGTAGACCGAGCTCGATAGCTGTAGTCGCTTAAGTGCGGCCAGTATCCAGTAATCGGGAGATAGTGGGTTCGAGCCCCACTGTCGGCAGCCCTGAAGATGGTTTTCCGTGGTTTCCCATTTTCACACCAGGCAAATGCCGGGGCTGTACCTTAATCAAGGTCACGGCCGCTTCCTTCCAATTCCTAGGCCTTTCCTATCCCATCGTCGCCATAAGACATATCTGTGTCGGTGCGACGTAAAGCAAATAGCAAAAAAAAAAAAAGAAAAGAAAAAACCGTACCAGTAGTATTAGAAAATTTACGAACTAGAGGAATGGCATGCTAAAGAAGAAAGTTATCTAGCTCCCCAGCTACTTCCCGCCAATATTCAGGCAGGCTGTTAAACTCGGTACGACCGGGCGAGTTGGTCGTGCGGTTAGGGGAGCGCAGCTGTGAGCTTGTATCCGGGAAGTAGTAGGTTCGAACCCCACTGTCGACAGCCGTGAAGATGGTTTTCCGTAGTCTCCCATTTTCACACCAGGCAAATGCTGAGGCTGTACCGTAATTAAGGCCAGGGCCACTTCCTTCCCACTCCTAGCCCCTTCCTATCCCATCATCGCCGTAAGAACTATCTGTGTCGGTGCGTCGTAAAGCAAATTCAATAAAAACATCGGTATACAGTAGTAATTCCCATCTGTTCCCCCTGGGCGACTGCCTAAATGCAGATCAGTATTGATTGATTGAAAGAGTGGCAACAGAAGACACAAAGCACATCACAACGTTATTGTTGATCAATGTTATGAGTTTTCTATATTGTAGGCTTTCACGTTCAGTTTTCTTTCGGCTCTGTGATATAAGGGCGTCTTAGAAAATTATTTATAGCGTAGACTGTAGTTCCTTATTCCCCGACTTTACATACCGATTTTTCATTAAAAACTGTTTACCCTTTTCATGACTCGGCGCTGGTATGGACTTAGCAACATAAATCTAAATTCACGCATATGTCTGTTATCATAACCGGTACGGTAAAAATGTATAAGAAATAAATGATTGGAAATTTAATACTGTATAACTTTAGTTGGAGCCTCCGTAGCTCAGACGGCAGCGCGTCGGCCTCTCACCGCTGGATACCGTGGTTCAAATCCCGGTGACTCCATGTGAGATTTGTGCTGGACAAAGCGGAGGCGGGACAGGTTTTTCTCCGGGTACTCCGGTTTTCCCTGTCATCTTTCATTCCAGCAACACTCTCCAATATCATTTCATAGCATTTATCACTCATTAATAAATCACCTTGGGAGTGGCGACCCCATTGTAATAACAGCCTATATATGTTTCATTCATTACATTCCTGACCCGGTCAATGACTGGAAACAGGTTGTAGGTTTTTTTCATAACTTTAGTTATGTAGTATTTGTCGATAGGACCACTAAGAACACATATTTGAGAATTAAATTTTAGGCCTTCCCGTAAACTACCATTTCACTCAGCGTGAATAAGACTTTTACAGCCTAGATTATAGCGACGTATTTACCGACTTTGCATACCGATGTTCATTAAGATAGGGCCACTAATAACATAAACAATAGAGAATTACATTTTAATCCTTCCCCTAAACTACCATTTCTCTCAACCTGAATAGGATTATTTACTGCTTAGATTATAGCGACTTATTCTCCGACTTTGCATACCGATTTTCATTAAGGTAGCACCACTAATAACATAAATATTTGAGACTAGCTTTTCTCTCAGTGTGAATAAGATGGACCCTTAATTGAATCGATGTGACCTGCGTCTATGTCATGGACCGACATCTAATCTTCTAAGTTACTTTAAAGTCATTGTGGATGATGACCGCAAGGAAATGATGCTACAATGGCATATGGCCCTAATCCAAGTCACTGAGGTTGATGACCCCCTGACCATCCAAGTTTCTAGGCTGAAGGCTAAACACAATTAAGTTACATCGGTTGATGACCAAACTTTCCACTTTACTATCCCCAGCACATTCACTGCTCAATCAATCAAAGTTCAATAATTACAACAATAGCAATGCTCACAAACTTTATGGCAGTAAAATCCATTTCCTTCGGATATGTCCCCTTAATCGTTACTTTATATTTTAAATATTCCCCAGAAAACAAACTAAAATTTCCAGAATGCATCTCCAAGTTATTCGCTTGATTATTTCAAAATGCGGTTTCACTGAATTTAATAATTAAATAAATTTAAATGATTTAACGAAATGTTAAAGAACAGTAACTTTTATCTCCGCGGACTCTGGTTTCTTCACAAATTCCTACGCAGCTGTGATGTGAATTCAATCTTGTGATATTTATCTGGCTGGAAAAGAACTGATACATAATTCATGTCCAGTTATATATCTTGTCTCATGATTTCACACTTTAAAATCGAATCTAGTCCTAACCGTTATTAACACTTGGATATCCTAAGAATCTACGTACAAACCAAACAACTCGCCATATAATTACGATGTCATATCTCGTCATACTGTGACCGTGAGGCCACCGATGAGTGAACAGGTGTTGGTGCGGCTTGTGTTCGCTTGTCGGCGAGATGGGGTGCGCGCGACCTTGGACAAGGGCGAGAACGAGTTTTTTTGTGCAGAGGGCGGCCAGCTGGCTAACGGAATAAAAATAAAAAAAATGAAGGTTGGCGAGTGAGAGAAGGAGGCCAGCGCGTGTCACCTGTAATTGCGAGGAACGATATGAATGAAATATTTGTAATATCTTTGGTGGCGACGTGCATAATTACGGAAGGCTCAAGGACTAAATTAAAATAAAATGGATAAAAAAATAGCACATTTAGGGGATATAAATTAAAAAACTGAAATTTTGGAATAATTTACACGACCTTGTGGCTAAAATGGTGATGAAGTTGTAGATTCGTACAGTAGAAGAATTTAGTGTCTAAATTGACTTTACTTCCGTGCATGTGCACCAGACATGATATTTAAGTCATGTGATACGAATACTCATTCTCACACACTGGCGTGTTCCTGGACTATCACCTTCAGTCGCTCAGCGTGGAACGTCGTGAATACTGGCTTCACTCCTGTGCTCTACACCTCTGATAATTGGATACAATTTAGGACAGTGCTGTGATCAGACGTCGAATGTGCAGATATTAATCCCTTAAGTACGTGTCATTTCCAAAATACAGTTGCGTGTGTGTTTGGAGCCTACTCTAAAGCATTTTGTGTAAGTTTCAGCTTTCTTACGAGCGGACGCGGAAGACGTGGACGTGAATATTTCCAGAAGAGGACGGAATCTCACATCATGGATTACCAGTGCTTCACCATGAAGTTCTAAACCTTTGACCATCGTTGGCGGCGTCGGGATGCAGATTCTTTCATCCTGGCATGGCTGATTGAGAACCCAGACTTCCAGACATGAAGATTTCTCTATAAGTTAAGTCGATTACGTCTCATTTATATCTGTTCTATGTAGTTTTGTTCTATTCTTTCTTTCTTCTTAGTAAGCTATTTTGACACTTTTTATGGTTGTTTATTTGCTCGAATACGTCGTAAAACTGACACATGTGATTATTTAACGACCATGTGGCCATGAATTTGACAGTGAAGGGTTCTGATAGTTATCCATGTGTTATCGACACCATCTTTGCTTATTGAGTAAATTTCGTCACGAATATGGATTAATTTATGTCTGATGGATTTAATGGTAGGATATTTCGTCCACATTTTCTATATTTTCCTTGTAATGGAACTTCTACTTGTACCTAGTGTCTGAGACAACGTGTCATCGGGATATTGAGTCCGA
This sequence comes from Anabrus simplex, assembly GCF_040414725.1. Classification (NCBI taxonomy): domain Eukaryota; kingdom Metazoa; phylum Arthropoda; class Insecta; order Orthoptera; family Tettigoniidae; genus Anabrus; species Anabrus simplex. The sequence continues at coordinate 50,440,857 of NC_090271.1, forward strand.
ATTCTATGTACGAATTTAATGTGAACATGTGCATTGGGAGCATGTGATAATTAGTTGGAGTAATTAATCATCGAGACACTTTTAAGTGGATATTATGTATTTGTAGGACGATGGTAGGTCCTGATATTTCACGGCTACACATATTTGAGATTAGGGTGCGACAAGTTAGGGTCGTCATGGTGGTACACTGTACGTGTAGAGTATATGAATAATTGTGCATGACACAAATCTTCGTGAAACTGAGCTTTTCACATGTTAATGGATTATTCGCGATAAATGCAGTGTAGCCTAATATTGGTGTCTTCAGATGAAGAAAATGAAAGTCCATGTTACTTGATGTACTTTTTAATTCGTGGGAATATCCCAACTTTTCTCAAGTAATCCAGTCATTTCAAGCTCAAGGTACAGATGAATGTTCGAGAAGGCCTTAGGTCTAAAGAACAGGTCTTCGACGAAATATCTAAATAATATCTGATTCGTGACTATATCAGCTCGTTCGTTGATGCAATTTTTCGCTCTCATGTGATAACTCAATCTTGCTGTAACTCAATAAATTCGTTAACAGGAGAGTAATACGGTTGATCGACACTCGTCGACATGTACATAGTGTAGATATTTTCTTCTTGGTACTCACAGTCTTCTTGCCAATTTCCGTAGTTAGCTGTAGAAGTAGTTATTTGTTAGTATTTAGATGATTATTTTTTTATGTGTTCTGTTCTGAAACATGTGATACTGATATTATCGATTGATAGTGGACAGGGTTTCCACATGGATGGTATTCTCCCCATTTACTTACGTTTGCAAGCCCAGGAGGCGTTTTAGTTTGTTTAATTATTGGTCAAATACTTAACGTTCAGTATAATTCTCACGGATGTGAGACGACGTGAACAGGTATATCCGACGTCTCGGATTAACTTAGAGAAAACCAAGGCAAATTCAACTTTTCATTTTATTGTTAAGACAACGACTGTAAATTTTATTTTTGCTATGAGTGTTAACTTTTGAATCTTGGATATTTCTTTATTATACTCGTTCTTACAATTACTGCATTTTTTCCAGATTATCGATGAAGGCTTGGCCCAGACCTCATTTTTCTGAATGAAAATTTAATTCAACTTTAAACCAATAACTTAATAACTTTAAAGACGAGAAATTTTTTTTTTCACAATGTAAATACTCTGTTAGAATGTCAGGGAAATAACTGTCGTGTACCATCCCATTTGTTTGTGCCTAGGTTTGTTACATCAAGAGCCATATTAAATTCCATAACGTAACGATCATAATCATAATCATAGATTTCAGGATGGCCAATACTGCATTTAATTAAATAAAAGTGTCACATTTGTTCTATACTTGGAACGTGCTTATTTGATGAACCCTATGATAAAATCCTGCCACATTCATTTATTTTATAAGCCTACAGCCACCGAACTGAGCACCCCTGGGGTGTCTCGTGTTCGCAGACTGACTATGACGGGCACATCTTAGTGGCTAGTCCCTTCCGTGGGGCTCGATTTGTGGCTTAAAAAGTGGCTTAATCCATCGTGGAATTTGATTAATTGCTTCTCCACGTGGTTTAAATTGACTTGCGCAAATTACTAATTATTCAAGGTTCGGCAGGTTCATTTCAGATTTAATGCCATCCCAGTTAGGTAGAATTCTAACAGAGTACGCGGAATTTTCAGAATATTTTACTTATGATGATGTGTTTCACATGGAAAAATGAGGGTTAGGAATTTTCTTCATGAAACTTGAATTTGCCTTATCACAATCAACATGTCTGGGGGGGGAAAGTTTCTGCATTTCGGCGTTTGCTGACACAGGTCACTTTATGAATAATAGAATGGATCTCGAGGAGATTAGGAAGTTATTAGAGACTCTGACAGTAGAGAGTAGGAGAGCACAGGACGAGAATAAAGAGGAACTCAGAAAAATGCAGGAAGAGAGTAGGAGAGCACAGGACGAGAATAAAGAGGAACTCAGAAAAATGCAGGAAGAGAGTAGGAGAGCACAGGACGAGAATAAAGAGGAATTTAGGAAAATTCAGGAAGATAGTAATGAACGATTGAGTCAAAAAATGAACATTATGGGTGCTGCGATTCAGGAAGAGGCGAAAAAGGGTCGTGACGAACTATATGCAAAACTGGAGGAAACTAGTTGTCGGATTGACAATATCGTGTTAGAGTGCAGGGAAAATCAGAAAAAAACCCTGGAACAAGTTGTTACTTTGACGAGCCAGATTAAAGAGGATAATAAGGTTATCACCGGGAAGGTCACCGCTCTTCAGAGTGACGTAGTCCTAGTAAGAAATAATATTGAATCTGTGAGGAAGGAGATAGATGTTATAAAGGTAGAGATTTCTACGGCACAAGAAGAGATGTCAGAACAAGTGAAAAATCTTAGAGGAGAGGTCACAGAAGACTTAAAGAAAATAAAAGAGAAGGTCGACGATGATCTCCGTTCCGTAAAGGACAGTATCTCAGTCAACCAAATGGAGATACAAGATATTTCGCTCCAGTTCGATGATATCAAGAGCCTGATTGACAAAGACAAGTCGGAAATACTCGAGCAAATTATTAATCTTGCCGGAGATGTCAAGTCCGGGAAACAGAAGATGGAGGAAAATATGGACGCCCTCCAAAAATTAGAAAAAGAAGTAGGATTTTTGAAGTTGCAGGATAGGAGCACTAGAGTCTTAGTGACATCATTAATGGACCGACAGAGTAATGTCGAAGAGGTCGTACAGGCTAAATCTACTGTAACAGAAGGAATATCGCCCGTAGCTGAATCATCTCAGAATATTACCCACATTGAACAACCCACAGTAAATCTCAGTACTACACCGACACAAAGCGTACCTCAAATCATTAATTGTATCCGAATGAGCGAGGACAGGCCTAGAAAATTCAACAACTTAAACGGGGTCACACCTAAAAATTTCATTAGGGACCTTGATGAATATATTCGTGAACAGAAGATCCCTACTGAAAAACACCTGCGAACAGCGGAGAAATTTTTAGAGCGAGACGTGCTCAACTGGTACCATGCTTTCCGCTATACGTTTGAAGACTATGAAGGTTTCAAGCGCTTGTTCCTACAGAGATACTGGGGAGCGGATTTGCAACAAGCACTACGGTTGGATTTGTATTCACGAAAATATTCCACAGATGGGCAGACGCAGTACGCTAATTACTTCTGTAATCAAGTACGACGAATGAAAGACCTCGACACCCCACCATCTGAAAATGAGTTGGTTCAAGCGATAACAAAGCAGTTTCCTGTGGAAGTACAGCGTTTACTCATTGCTGCTAATGTTCAGACCGCCGTGCAGGCTGAGGCTATCCTCAGACAGCTCGACCACACCATGAATGTCTCAACAGTACCGAAAACTCAAAGAAGTAATACTTATCAGGTCAACGTAATAGACACTCCGAAAAACCGGAATTCGACTCCAATGCCTGAAAACGGAAATCAGAGTGGACCTAAAGAGTACAAAAACCATCCCAGAGCGTACGACCGTCGATGGGAAGAGAGAAGAGCGAGACCCAGAGAGGACAGGATGGAAGATCCGAAGAATGTCCGAAGAAGGGGAAATTACAGGACACGGGACCGACCACAGGACTACAGACGGAATAGGCCCTATGATAGACCTAGATATTATTCAGATCGTAACTACCGGAATTTCAGAGACGAGATGGAGAACCGTCATCGAGAAAGCATGAGGTACATTGAAGAATTAAGGAAGGAAACTGAAAAAGGCTCAAAATGGAAGGACGCCATTCATAATCAAGACACTGATCCAGATGTGACAGGAGCCGAAAGCCTAGAGTTCCAACGACATAGGAATCAACAGCTGGAGGCTAGAGAGCTAAATCCTTCCGCGCCACAATACGCGCCGGAGTGTCAAGAAAAAAAAACACGTCAATTTAAGACCGACTTTTTCACTCTCCTTTAACGATTTATCTTATATGAAGGAATGGACAGTTGCTCAAATAGATTCATGGTTCGTGAAACCGGAAGACCTAATCGAGGAAAAACAACCATGTCAACTTGATAAGTCTAAAGGGCTACCAATTATAGTCACCCGATTATACGGTCTTAGGGTGTACTCTCTCGTAGACACAGGCGCCTCCATTAGTATCATTTCTAAAGCTTTGTGTGAGGAACTGAAAAACAAACATGCCATACACACTATACCGGTCTCAAATGTTAAAGTGAAGGGAATAATTCCGGACAAAACCACTACATGCAAAGAACAGGTGTACATTGATCTCCAGCTAGGTAACACTGTATTTCCACACATATTTGTTGTCATGAACAAGATTAATTTTAATCTTATATTGGGAGCTGACTTTATGAAAGAGTACAATGCCGTTATCAACATGCAAAAAAATGAAATTTATCTATATAACGCCAATACAGTGGAACGAACGTCACTTCTGTCTCATCATCATGATGTACTGAAAGCCAGGGAGATAGAGGCGGATCAAGACGAAGATAGCCCAGCTAGCTCAGTTGCTGAGGTAATTCAGGAGGGAAACACTGAAATAGAACAAGGGATTTTTACCTCACCGGAGAAAATGGCCGAGGAAGAAACGAAGGAGGATTTCGTTAGCCTAGTAAGGAGAAAGGTCAGCGAAGCCAAATGTTCCAAGGAGAATCAGGGAAAATTACTCGCATTATTGACAAAATATGAGAGTGTTTTCAGTGACAAGCCGGGAAAGATCCCTAATTTCAAGTACTCACTCCTAGTCAATGACTGGACACCGTATAAACGTAAACCATATCCTATCGCTGAGAAGTACTTCACGGAAGTGAAGAAAATGGTTCAAGAAATGGAAGCTAATGGAATTATTCGAAAGGCTACCACTCCATTCGTTAATCCACTGGCCGTGGTTCGTAAACCGAACGGGTCCTTGAGATTGTGCCTCGACGCGCGTCTATTAAATGGCCGTATCATACCGGAACACAATCAAGTTACGCCCCTGAAAGACCTGATCCGACGATTTAAGGGTAGTTCGTACCTGACCGGAGTTGATATAGTTTCTTCATACCATCACATAGTGTTGGATGATAAATCACAACTATTAACAGGTTTCCTCTTTGACCAGCAAACCTACGTCTTCGTCAGACTTCCATTCGGAATCAAGACATCAGGATGTGTTTTGCTGAGGGCCTTAGATAGAAATCTCACAGATGAGGTGAAAGAACAGACCGTTAGGTACATGGACGATATCATCCTTCCAAGTAAAAGTATTGAAGAACATCTGGAACAGTTGGAGAAACTGTTGGTCAACTTGCAAGACGCTGGTTTTAAAATCAGCTTGGAAAAGTCTAACTTTTGCCAACCTGAGATCTTATTTTTAGGTCATGTTGTGGACGGTACAGGGATAAGACCTAATCCTGCGAAAATTCAGGCCATTAGTAATTTTCCGCGGCCGCGACGGGTCAAACATGTAAGGCAATTCCTGGGCTTATGTGGATTTTTTTCGGAACATTGTCCTAACTATACTGATACAGTAGCGCCACTACAAAAACTGCTACATAAAAACAACAGGTGGTGCTGGAACCACGAATGTGAAGAGGCCTTTAGAAAAATAAAATCTTTACTCAATGAAAGCATAAAATTGGGTTACCCAGATTTTAGTTCTAAATTCATAATCCAGACGGATGCATCCACAATAGGAATAGGAGCTGTTCTTTTCCAAGAAGATGTTACCAATTCTACGAATAAAGTGTACTTAGCTTTTTATAGTAGAAAACTACGGAGCCATGAACTGCACTATAACACTACTGAGCTAGAGATGCTTTCCATAGTTTGTGCTCTGCGACACTGGCAGAAAATTGTTTTCGGATACCCTGTAATATTAAGAACCGACCATAAGGCTTTAACGTTCATGTTAAAAACCACAATAGCTAACGAACGTGTTTCACGGTGGTCTCTCTTTGTCCAACAATTCGACATTGAATTCGAACACTGTCATGGACGAAATAATGTCATAGCTGACGCCCTGAGCCGGAATCCGGAAGAAAATAACTCTTCTGTACAATATGTAGACCTAATAAACGAGGATCAAGAAATACTAAGAAGACTCGGATATCTTCGACAGGCGCAGAGACGAGACACCTTTACTCGTAAACTAATTGATTACTTTGAAAGGAAGCTGGTAGCTGGTGATCTAGACTATGAAGCTATCCACAAGTTAGCATCTCACTACCTGATGTTCAATAAACTGTTACATAAATATGTGGACGCGGACCACACAAAATTAAGGATTGTGGTTCCTGCAAAATTGCAGAAGGGAATTATTTGGTTAACACACCGAACTACAGGTCATGCTGGGACAGATAAGGTGGTGGCTGCTATACAAGAAACATTCACATGGGCAAAGATGAGAGAGATGGTACGAGTAACAATCGGAACCTGCGACACGTGCCAACGTGTAAAGCCGAACAACCGCCTGCTAAAACAATATCCCATTCCGTTATTGCCTGAACAGCCCAGGAAGGTATTCGCAATCGACCTATTCGGACCACTTCCCAGGTCTACCCATGGAAACAAACATGTAGTAGTGACCATAGATGTCTTTTCTAAATTCGTGTCACTTTTCGCCATACAGAAGAGTAATACCAAGTCAATTTTGAGACGCATTACACGTAATGTGATACCTACGATGGGCAAACCAGAGTTCTTATTATCGGACCATGGTCCTCAATTTACATCTCAGGAATTCCAACAAGCCAGATATCCAGCCGGTAACCCAGCCGAGCGGGTCATGCCCGAAATCGCTAAGTTTTGCAGAATATACTCTGGACAATGTCACTGGAACTGGATAAAAGTACTGCCTATTCTTATGGATTGCCATAACAATACCATTCATGAATCTACAGGCCAGATACCCGTTCTTATTCAACACGGGCAGTTTCCCTCTCGACCTTGGGAAAACATCGTACAATGTCCGCCTGACGTACAACCGACTCCAGCAAGGCGCATTGAAATAACAGCAGAACACCTGCGTAAACAGGCTGACCGCAGATTACGCAGAGTTGCGAGGAAAAGATTCCACAGACCTTTACAAGTGAACGAACTGGTCTTAGTGAGAAAACCGATGGTATCCAGCCCTACAGAACGATTTTACGGCAAGTTTGCTGACTTGTATACTGGACCATTTAAAGTTATAAGGTCGTATAACAACAACACCTACCGAGTCCAAAGTCTCGATGGACGACAGGAATTTATATTCAATGCCTCGAACCTAAGACTCTACCGTAAAGCAGAAGAGTGAAGAAAGAAAAAAGAAAAGACCCAGGTCGGCTATCGAAGAAATACCAGTTTGTGTCGTGCAGAATGATTACCGTTCAGACAACTGACAGATGTTTGGAAATTATAAATACCATGGAAAATTAAACAGTGAAGTAGACAACATACGGACCACATTTTAAAGAATGAACACGATCTAAAAAAATTTTACCTTGTTTAAAATTTTTTGTCTCAGTAAGAGGTGGATGTGACCGTGAGGCCACCGATGAGTGAACAGGTGTTGGTGCGGCTTGTGTTCGCTTGTCGGCGAGATGGGGTGCGCGCGACCTTGGGCAAGGGCGAGAACGAGTTTTTTTTTGTGCAGAGGGCGGCCAGCTGGCTAACGGAATAAAAAAAAATGAAGGTTGGCGAGTGAGAGAAGGAGGCCAGCGCGTGTCACCTGTAATTGCGAGGAACGATATGAATGAAATATTTGTAATATCTTTGGTGGCGACGTGCATAATTACGGAAGGCTCAAGGACTAAATTAAAATAAAATGGATAAAAAAATAGCACATTTAGGGGATATAAATTAAAAAACTGAAATTTTGGAATAATTTACACGACCTTGTGGCTAAAATGGTGATGAAGTTGTAGATTCGTACAGTAGAAGAATTTAGTGTCTAAATTGACTTTACTTCCGTGCATGTGCACCAGACATGATATTTAAGTCATGTGATACGAATACTCATTCTCACACACTGGCGTGTTCCTGGACTATCACCTTCAGTCGCTCAGCGTGGAACGTCGTGAATACTGGCTTCACTCCTGTGCTCTACACCTCTGATAATTGGATACAATTTAGGACAGTGCTGTGATCAGACGTCGAATGTGCAGATATTAATCCCTTAAGTACGTGTCATTTCCAAAATACAGTTGCGTGTGTGTTTGGAGCCTACTCTAAAGCATTTTGTGTAAGTTTCAGCTTTCTTACGAGCGGACGCGGAAGACGTGGACGTGAATATTTCCAGAAGAGGACGGAATCTCACATCATGGATTACCAGTGCTTCACCATGAAGTTCTAAACCTTTGACCATCGTTGGCGGCGTCGGGATGCAGATTCTTTCATCCTGGCATGGCTGATTGAGAACCCAGACTTCCAGACATGAAGATTTCTCTATAAGTTAAGTCGATTACGTCTCATTTATATCTGTTCTATGTAGTTTTGTTCTATTCTTTCTTTCTTCTTAGTAAGCTATTTTGACACTTTTTATGGTTGTTTATTTGCTCGAATACGTCGTAAAACTGACACATGTGATTATTTAACGACCATGTGGCCATGAATTTGACAGTGAAGGGTTCTGATAGTTATCCATGTGTTATCGACACCATCTTTGCTTATTGAGTAAATTTCGTCACGAATATGGATTAATTTATGTCTGATGGATTTAATGGTAGGATATTTCGTCCACATTTTCTATATTTTCCTTGTAATGGAACTTCTACTTGTACCTCGTGTCTGAGACAACGTGTCATCGGGATATTGAGTCCGAATTCTATGTACGAATTTAATGTGAACATGTGCATTGGGAGCATGTGATAATTAGTTGGAGTAATTAATCATCGAGACACTTTTAAGTGGATATTATGTATTTGTAGGACGATGGTAGGTCCTGATATTTCACGGCTACACATATTTGAGATTAGGGTGCGACAAGTTAGGGTCGTCATGGTGGTACACTGTACGTGTAGAGTATATGAATAATTGTGCATGACACAAATCTTCGTGAAACTGAGCTTTTCACATGTTAATGGATTATTCGCGATAAATGCAGTGTAGCCTAATATTGGTGTCTTCAGATGAAGAAAATGAAAGTCCATGTTACTTGATGTACTTTTTAATTCGTGGGAATATCCCAACTTTTCTCAAGTAATCCAGTCATTTCAAGCTCAAGGTACAGATGAATGTTCGAGAAGGCCTTAGGTCTAAAGAACAGGTCTTCGACGAAATATCTAAATAATATCTGATTCGTGACTATATCAGCTCATTCGTTGATGCAATTTTTCGCTCTCATGTGATAACTCAATCTTGCTGTAACTCAATAAATTCGTTAACAGGAGAGTAATACGGTTGATCGACACTCGTCGACATGTACATAGTGTAGATATTTTCTTCTTGGTACTCACAGTCTTCTTGCCAATTTCCGTAGTTAGCTGTAGAAGTAGTTATTTGTTAGTATTTAGAGGATTATTTTTTTATGTGTTCTGTTCTGAAACATGTGATACTGATATTATCGATTGATAGTGGACAGGGTTTCCACATGGATGGTATTCTCCCCATTTACTTACGTTTGCAAGCCCAGGAGGCGTTTTAGTTTGTTTAATTATTGGTCAAATACTTAACGTTCAGTATAATTCTCACGGATGTGAGACGACGTGAACAGGTATATCCGACGTCTCGGATTAACTTAGAGAAAACCAAGGCAAATTCAACTTTTCATTTTATTGTTAAGACAACGACTGTAAATTTTATTTTTGCTATGAGTGTTAACTTTTGAATCTTGGATATTTCTTTATTATACTCGTTCTTACAATTACTGCATTTTTTCCAGATTATCGATGAAGGCTTGGCCCAGACCTCATTTTTCTGAATGAAAATTTAATTCAACTTTAAACCAATAACTTAATAACTTTAAAGACGAGAAATTTTTTTTTCACAATGTAAATACTCTGTTAGAATGTCAGGGAAATAACTGTCGTGTACCATCCCATTTGTTTGTGCCTAGGTTTGTTACATCAAGAGCCATATTAAATTCCATAACGTAACGATCATAATCATAATCATAGATTTCAGGATGGCCAATACTGCATTTAATTAAATAAAAGTGTCACATTTGTTCTATACTTGGAACGTGCTTATTTGATGAACCCTATGATAAAATCCTGCCACATTCATTTATTTTATAAGCCTACAGCCACCGAACTGAGCACCCCTGGGGTGTCTCGTGTTCGCAGACTGACTATGACGGGCACAATACCATTTATGAATTTTGCACACCCCTCACAGACAAACCAATCATCACGACCATCGCTCTATATTATGGACAACCCTGAATTTGGTTACTCTGTTCCTTATACTCGAAGTTCATGGTTTCAAATGTTCAATACGTCCCCAATTAAACAAATTTTACAGTATTTCACAATACTCAGATCATTACCGGCTATGAATTTCAACTAAATCCAGCATTTTAACGTTTTCCCCGGCCGAGAATACAGTACAATCTCAATTCCACGCCTGTCCCGTTATCACAGCTGAGGCCTCTCGTCCCCCAAGTTCGCTTGGTAGTAACGTGAAACACCTGGTTTATTCCAGTTGACTGGCTTCTCAAAATGCTCTCTTTAAACTCTGCCGACATAATTAAACAAATACGATATTCTAACCAACAAAATGCACAGATTATGCTTCAAGATGCCCACACTAATTATACGCGTCGCCAATTAATACCGCTATGGATTTCTATGAATTTCCTTCCATTCCCAACATTATAAAATATACCTCGGGCTATCGTGTCCCGGCTTCAATGACAGGACTCTAACCTGATTCGCACATCTCATCTCAACTGATATAAAACATTCCTCGGGCTTCCATGTCCCGGCTTCAATGACAGGTCCAACCTGATTCACAAATCTCATATCAACAAAACTAACCTCTGTTTCCCAGCTCCACAATTATCATCGACAAAGAACTGGAATAAAATCCTCACTAGAAATCTCGACGTCTAATATCGCACAATGCATTAATCATGAATAACTTCGCATAAATGATATCGTATTTAATAACTTGATTTTTACGAAAAATGACTGAAACATTCTACTAGATCTTTTTATTGTCAGTCAGACACAGTTTAAAATGGGCCTAGAAAAACGTTTCTCTCCGTGACCAAATTCATCACCCTTCTCACCCGACAGCGCGCTTCCACTCGATTGAAAATGAGTAACCATGGATTCCTAAATTATTAACGTCAAATTGCAGACAGGAAAAATTTACGTCGAATGAACATCTTAATTTGACATCACAAAATATAGGCAGTACACTCACACGGATGACGATCTACATTGGACGTAATATCACTTCGGAACCCTATTCAATAACTTTTACAACATTATACGGCACTCGCAAGACTTCAAAAATTTATCCAAGTGGGAAATAAAACAAATGATTCTTTTAGTCGTACTCTCACATTTACAAAACTTAGTAGGGGTGACCACTGCGTCGTATATCCCCATTCAAATACACTTTTAGAGATCATGAGACAAGATATAAGAGGTAGTAAGATGGAAAGTCACCTACCTCATGTAGCCACACGATTGTTCGTCATAGAGCTCACCAGCGACCCTGGCATTTTATTTAACCATTTTTACATTCATGGCTTCACAGTTCATTATTAATTTTCTTCAGGTTTCCTGGAATAAAGCATTAAAAAAAAAGAAAATACCCTTCACTTGTTTGCTGAGCGCACACGATGGACTATAATTATTTCCGCACACGAATTACTTAATCACATTAGAATTTATTCAGCACTTTGACCGTCCTATCTGGTACAATTATTTCACTCAAGAAAACTATCTCCTCATGGAGACAAGACCTAGCCACAATGGCTAAAATCTGCAGTTGAACTCAGTCTACTTTCGTTGGTTTGATTTCGCAGAGCAGCTCAACAATTTTTCGTCCGCTTTGTATCACAAATGCCGGAGGAGACTTCGTCATGGCGTCCCTTCATATTTATAGCAGTTACCCCCTCTCTTCGGATCTCTCCCTTTGCCGCCAAGAAAATTTCTATAAATTTTCTGACTTAACTAAACTGTAATTTCAAGAGTTTTGATAGTGACTATATGCTTTCTACATTTCTGGCGGTAGTGTTCATGGACATTTAAAATTTTTACGGGTTCGATTTGTGAGATGATTGACCCCCTTTGATAGGCACTATATTTTTTGACTTGGCTTGGATCACGCCATGTACACGCGCTTTGAAATAGTTCACAAAAATGACTTGAGATTCTTCCGCCGTTGACACGTGTGGCTGACGTCACGTACCCCAGAGTGTGGGACCGAAGGTAATCACCCCCTCGTCACGTGTCAAATCCATGCTATCAAGAATCGAACTTCTAAATGATTTGTCAATTTATGCATAATGTTCTTAGGGCACAAAGGTCATGGGTTCAATATATATATAAATGTGCTCAAACTCTGCTCCCAATGATGTATCACTACAGTGGTTAAGTGTTAAGCTGCGTTTACACCAGCGAAACTCCCTCCCGAAAGTCGCTCGGGTGAAACTTACTCTCTTCGAGTGAAATTTCGCACTACACAAAATAGAGCGCAATTCAGAGCGAAAAATAGCGCGAGTGGAGCGAGCCGCCTTCAACAAGCCTGAACGCTTCTGTCTTGTTTTGCAGCCAACATGGAAACTTATTTTGTCCCTCCAGCCGCTGCAGCCGCGTTTTTCATCATATCATTGTCATTTTTGATCAAGAAAGGGAAGAAGAAAATCGGCGCCCTCGACGATGGTGGAGCAAACAATTATTCCTTGGAAGAGGCCAATATGGAAACAGCCTTATGAGAGAAATGGCACAGGAACCCATTGATGATACAATTAAGAACTTCGTCCGCATGAGTACCCAAGATTTTGAACAACTCGTTTCACTGATCAGTCAAAAAGTTGAAAAAACAAGACACAACATTCAGAGAAGCAGTAACAGTGAGAGAAAGGGTGGCTGTCACACTGAGTTTCTTAGCAAATGCTGATTCGTACACAAGTTTGCAGTATTTACTTAACATATCGAAGTGCACAATATCAAAAATCGTTCCAGAAGTTTGTGATGCGTTGATTGAAACACTTCAGGATTATGTGAAGGTAAGGATAATAATTAACCGCATTTGAAACAGCAAATCGACTCAGTATTATATATGTATTTTAAAAAGTCAAATGAACAAATAGGAATGCTAATAATTAAAAAACACACAATATTAATTCAATTTAGAAATACATTTCGTATCCAAACCGCGCCCATGCGTTTGATATATTTGTTAATTGTTGTGGATCAATACCAAAAATGGGTGAAAAAGTAAAATAAAGATAAAATAATGGAAGAAAAAATAAATCACAAACCAAGTAAAATTAGTCACAAGCGCAATAGCCCATCTAAATATGACGAATCCAAATGTTCAGGGCTTGTGCCTTCCGAATGTGGTGTTGTCTGCCCACTAGTGGAAGTTCTTCACAATAACCCAAGAATGCTTCAAAATAGGTACCGGTAGGTTCAAGAAAGTTATGAAATGACACAATTTTGCATTATAAACCAATAGTAATAGCTTACCTAATCCAGTGACTCAACTCTTATTTTCTTTCGATCTTTCACTTCGATATGATCCCAGTAGCGCTTTCATCTTCGCTTTCAGTGTAGAGATAGGAAAGTTTAGTTGAGAACTAATTTCCTTCCACGCATCTTTTATTGCGATTGAAATAGTTTTTTGTTTTTCGGATTTCACACAAAATCTCTATTTTTTTAGAGCTCGATGACCTGCAAGCACTGTTCTTGATTCATCCCTCACGCAACCTCGGGGAGCACGTTTACACTGAGAGAAATTCGATGAGCGAAACCCTTTGATGCGCTGACAAAAACCGACGGACCTCCGGCTCGCAGCGAGGGCCCTCATTCCGCAATTACACAGGGGTGAGGGAGCGTCTACACGAGGCGCAATTCTCTCGCGAAATTATTTCGCGAGGAAATTGCGCTTAGTGTAAACGCAGCTTAAGAGAGGGCCAAGAGCCCTAACTTCGCCACCTACAAAGGCATAATAAATAAATAAATAAATAAATAAATAAATAAATAAATAAATAAATGCTCCACTTGAGCGCACTTTTCTTATTAATAATAAATTCGTCCAATCAGAGTGTTTCAAGTCTCAAGGACGTAAAAATATCGTCAATTCGGTGCAGTTGTTTCTATGTTACCGAGCCCGATAGCTGCAGTCGCTTAAGTGCGACCACTGTCGGCAGCCCTGAAGATGGTTTTCCGTGGTTTCCCACTTTCACACCAGGCAAATGCTGGAGATGTACTTTAATTAAGGCCACGGCCACTTCCTTCCCACTCCTAGCCCCTTCCTGTCCCATCGTCGCCATAAGACCTATCTGTGTCGGTGCGACGTAAAGCAACTTGCTTGCGTTTCTATATTGTCTATTGAAGCTGTTGTCCTTATAAGGCGATCATTTAGTTAATGAGATAGAAAGAAATCGTGTTTTCTGAGGAATTATACGTCAGTGGGGCGCAGGGTTTCTGTTGTGGAGAGGGTGTACAGAGAATGCCTTGGAGAACTACATGCAGACTTCACGGAGAGGCAGTTTTCAGCACTCGGCATTTTAAAATGCTGGGGAGAACAGTCACGTTGTAAGAATGCTTCATCTGCTGCATTAGTGAAATAACGGTGAACGATCATATTAGCCAATGCCTTCTTCAAAGATTCGTTGCTGATTTTTAATGTATGGCGTGAGTTCTGCGTAACATAGCCAAAGGTCTCTCTCGCAAGCCTGTCAAAACTGCAGCGGGCATGAAACGGTGCTATGAATAGCAGAATAACACTTCTGTGTAGGTAAATACGAAGGCCAAATCCGTATCAACCAATGACTTGGTGGGTGACCGACGCCATCAGACTACTAGGGGTAAAGCTTGATGAGGTTAGAGCTACCTATTGCATTTAACTGTGTGCCGAGGTTAAAGGCCACCGCAACAGAAAGCTAAGAAAAGGTACCTTATGCTACGCAACCCGACGAAAAAATCGCTCCAGTGAAGTTATGGAATGGCACACACAGACTGCTATGTTAAGCTACGCTAACCTAGCCATGCAATGATAAAATTTACATATCGCCAAGGAAGCGATTTTCATAGCTATGTGCACAATCACTTCTTTGCCCGGCGTCTAGCAAAGGCATTTTGTGTGTGGCTTTCGTGAATTACCTCAATACAGTAGCTATTATACTGCTTAATTGTTTCTGTGTTTGTTAATTACCATGGATGGCAAAGGATGAATGATTGAAGAGATACAAAAATATACTTGTCTGTCAACCATGAAAGACAACAGTTGGCAAGAAATAAATGAAACTGTGGAAATTGATTGTACGTAACATTTATTGCTTTTTCGTACAATTTTACACGACATGCAATGCTTGAATCAAATGATGGAATTCACCATGAATTATTCTCCCCCAAATTTCACGTATACATAATATTCTCCTCTTTCTGTTTCTTTCTTTCTCTTTCTCCGTCCTCCTCGACAGTGGTCAATAAAAAGTATCCTCCATTAATCCGCCATCTTTAAACGGCTGCCTAGCGTAGTTTAGCTTAGCTTTTTACTCATGGCATAGCACAGCATAGCTTGGCATTGGTTAGCATAGCGTAAGTTAACGTAGCTTATCTTGGCTTTCTGTGTGTGGCGGCCTTAAGGATGATGTAAACATTTATGTTGCATTCCTTCATAGACTATAGGTAGAGAGAGAAAATACACTTAAGATAGCAGCACTTATAGCAGGAAATTGAAATGGCGTATGGCTTTTAGTGCCGTGAGTGTCCGAGGACATGTTCGGCTCGCCAGGTGCAGGTCTTTTGATTTCAAGCCCGTAGGCGACCTGCGCGTCAGCGAAATTAACCCATGATGTTTAAAATTCCCGACCCTGCCGGGAATCGAACCCGGGACCCCTGTGACCAAAGGTCAGCGCGCTAACCATTTAGCCATGGAGCTGGACACTAATACTAGGAAAACCACAAAGATTCGGCCTTCTGATTAATCCATAAGGACGATATAAAAAGTCACCATCAACTCCCTCTGTTACTAGATACACTGAAACTGTTATAACGTAAGGTGGACAATATTTTACATAAACATTTCGAAAATTAAACTACCAAACATGTGTTCGTAATTTTGTCCTCAACAAATTTATGAAAAGTACAATGAATTTTAATATTTGTTTCTTTCTCACCTTACCAAACACTTTCCCTATAATGAAATACTTGAAGGCGATTTATGAAAAAATGTTTGGTTGGTATTCTTTTTTACATAGTCTTTCAGCGTTTCTCGTGAGATGTTAACCGCTTTACTTTCACGTTTCTAACCAATTATCTTGTCTCTCACTGCCTTAATAGCCTTTTGCATAGCCTCCTGATCTCAGTGCTTGCGTTTTCCCATCTGAAAATAATAATTAACAGGAGGACGAAATTACGAACATTCCTTAATTTATTATAATGGCCGCTACCGTAGCTCACGTCAGCCATCTCGCTGTAGCGATTACACGCCAGGAACGACACCACACGACTGAAATGCAGTCCAGCATTTCTTACACTTATCACACTTATCAGTGCTTACTCTAGGAATAACAGACTCTTAATTTGAATGCTGCATTAACTCAGCTCAACATGAAAATTGAATCCTCCTTGTAGGCCTACACGGAAACTAAACGTGGTGCAGACAACCAACTCTCACAAGACAACGGGATGAGATTACGTGTGTGCGCGCGGCTAAACATTAGGTACCAACCGTGCAAACTGGAGATCCCTAGGGGGACGAAATTAGGTGCGGGGACGTAATTTAGCCCACCTACTTTATTTTCGTAACACTACTCGTTTGCCAGATATCACCTAGAGGAAATCGTGCTCCTTTTCTTTAGATCTTTTTCATTCCTCGAATCAAAGTGAGGATCCCACACACTGGAACCATACTCTAATTGGGGCCTTGCCCGTGAATTACACGCCCTATCATTTACATTCCTACTACAATCCTTAAATACCCTCACATCAATATGACGATATCTCTAACCCTTATTTACAATCTCGTTAATGTGATAACCCCACGTGTTAAAGAGGACTCCACTGTGATAGAGTATTACACTCGCACCATTCAGGTAGAATGTGCTATACACATAATGCAGTGACTTTGCTGGTTATTAAGGTTGAGGCTATGTTAGCTAACTCATGTGTCATCACAATGCTCGTTGTGTATGCCGGGAACTTATCGTGTCGTGACTTTGGGTGGTGTCCAACAGGACGAGCGACGGTCATTTGTTCGTCACGTCTTTCGCTCTAATCGGCTTCAGAAATTGGTGGACACGCGATATACAAGACAATACATGCATATATATGGTAAATTTGAGAAGAAATGACCATAACCTATTTCAAGAGCCGATTGTTGGTGCTAATTACGCCATAGATGATAGCAAGCAATAAATTTCAGAGCCCAATAAAAGATAAAATGCTTTGTATTTATCACAAACTTGGTATTCTTTGAAGGACATGAATGCAGTTCTGGCCCTAGTTTTCCACTTGAGAAGGTTGTGATGTAGTGCAAACTTATCTAGTTTATTATACACGCTTTCCAGATGCCATTTACTTCATTACAAGATCCGGAGTCCTCTGTGGTGTAGTGGTCAGTGTGATTAACTGCCAGCCCCAGAGGCTTGGCTTCGATTCCCGACTCTGCCACGAAATTTGAAAAAGTGGTACGAGGGCTCGGAAGGTCAACTAAGTAGAGGGGGTTCGATTGCCACCTCAGTCATCCTCGAAGTGGTTTTCTGTGGCTTCCCACTTCTTCTCCATGCAAATGCCGGGATGTTAACGTAAGGCCACGGTCGCTTCCTTACTTTTCCTTGTCTACCCCTTCCGATGTTCCTATCCCCCCCACAAGGTCCCTATTCAGCATAGCAGGTGAGGCTACCTGTGCGAGTACTGGTCCTCCTTCCAAGTTGTAGCCCCGACCCAAAGTCTCACGCTCCAGGACACTGCCGTTGAGGCGGTAGAGGTGGGATCTCTCGCTGAATACGAGGGAAAAACAAACCCTGGAGGGTAAACGGATTAGGAAAAGAAAGAAAAGTATTTCCAAAGTTGTGAACGTTTTGTAGTTTGACTCATCAGTCCATAGACTGGTTTGATGCAGCTTTCCATGCCACCCTATCCTGTGCTAAACTTTTCGTTTCTACGTAACTGCTACATCCTACATCTGCTCTAATCTGCTTGTCATATTCATACCTTGGTCTACCCCTACCGTTCTTACCGCCCACACTTCCCTCAAAAACCAACTGCACAGGTCCTGGGTATCTTAAGATATGTCCTATCATTCTATCACTTCTTCTGATCAAATGTACCTAAATCGATCTCCTCTGGCCAATTCGATTCAGTTTCTCTTCATCTGTGACTCGATCTATCCATCTCACCTTAAGCATTTTTCTGTAACATTACATTTCAAAAGTTTCTATTCTCCTTCTTTCTGAGCTATTTATGGTCCATGTTTCAGTTCCATACAATGCCAAACTCCAGACAAAAGTCCTCAAAAACATCTTCCTAATCCCTATATCAATGTTCGAAGGGAGCAAATTTCTTTTCTTAATAAAGGCCTTCCTTGCTTGTGCTAGTCTGCATTTTATGTCCACCTTACTTCTGCCATCGCTAGTTATTTTACTACCCAAGTAACAATATTCATCTACTTCCTTTAAGACTTCATTTCCTAATCTAATATTTCCTGCATTACCTGACTTTATTCGACTGCACTCCATTATCTTTGTTTTGGACTTACGTATTTATTTTCATCTTTACTCCTTACCCAAGACTCTGTCCACACCATTCAGCAATGTCTCTAGATCTTCTGCAGTTTCAGATAAAATAACAATATCATCAGCAAATCTTAGGGTTTTGATTTCCTCTCTTTCGGTTGTGATTCCCTTCCGAAATTCCTCTTTGATTTCATTTACTGCCTGTTCTTTATAAACATTGAAAAGGAGGGGGGACAAACTGTAACCTTGCCTCCCTCCTTTCTGGACTGCTGCTTCTTTTTTAAAGCTATCCATTCTTATCACTGCAGACTTATTTGTTAGGTGAAAATAATGCCCGAATGTTCGGCTCCATGGCTAAATGGTTAGCGAGCTGACCATTGGTCACAGGGGTCCCGGGTTCAATTCACCGTAGGGTCGGTAATTTTAACCATAATTGGTTAATTCCGCTGGCACGGGGCCTGGGTGTATATGTCGCAGGCATTCTTTTTTCGCATTATGCACCTGGTGGTATTAAGGGCTCGCGAAACAGTGTGTTCCCTTGTCCCGCTTCTCTGCGTGGTCGGGTGTGAAGTGATATGAATCTTCGTAGCGAGTTTTTACGGCCGGATGCCCTTCCTGAAGTCAACTTCTTCAGAGGAGTTAATGACATGAAATGAAAGATGGGGTATCTGATAGTAGGAAGGGAGAGGGTGAAGCCCTTTGCCAGCACATTGCCTACTCTTGTCGAATAGCACAAAGGGATCTACTCAAGCCTTTTCGTCTCCACCCGACGGCGGAATCACTATCACCAGTGTAGAATAACGTCAATTATATGCCCCGCCTATAGCAAGAGGTGACTAAAATGGGCCCTAGGGGCTCTTAACCTGGGAAACACGTGATCCTTAACTGAGTACTGGCTATTGCTTCTTCTTACTGTACTTGTGCCAAGCTCCTCACTTTCATCTCTTCTATCCGACCTACCTTGGTCAACTCTTGTTCTTTTCCGACCCCGGCAGTAGGCTATTAGAGCATTCGAACCTTAAGGAGTCTTTCATTTTCACGCCCTTGGTGGTCGTTGTCTTTCTTTGGCCGATACCTTAATTTTTACAAGTGTCGGCTCCCTTCCATTTTTTCCTCTCATTAACGTTAATAGAGGATGATTGCCTAGTTGTACTTCTTCTTAAAACAACAAACACCATCACAACCTCTTAATGATGTCTCGTATACTCTGTTAGCAACAACTAACCACATGATCAGCAGGAAGACTCTCGAGCAAATAGACGCATGCACGTCCACTATCCATTCAGAAGAAAACAATAAATTCACACATGCGCGTCTGCTGATTCATTCAGAAAAAAGTCTCAGTTCGAGCCTTTCAGGCAAGCAACTCAATGTTGAAAACATCCTAGGGATATCAGCTACGAAATTTAGGTAAATAATATATAATACACTATGAGAATATATTCTTTATTGATTCCTCAAAATTGGAATCCTTTTCTTAATCATCCTTATCCGGTCGATTAGTTTAGCCGTTTGTCTTTCTCTACCAGTACGAGCTCTTATGTGAGTCAATACATTGTTTCACTTAAGCACCACTGCGAGCTGTTATGTGAGTCAATGTAGGGTTTCACTTAATCCCCCCCCCACACACTTTTTTTTTTGCTATTGGCTTTACGTCGCACCGACACAGATATGTCTTATGGCGACGATGGGACAGGGAAGGGCTAGGAGTGGGAAGGAAGCGGCCGTAGCCTTAATTGAGGTACAGCCCCAGCATTTGCCTGGTGTGAAAATGGGAAACCACGGAAAACCATCTTCAGGGCTGCCGACAGTGGGGTTCGAACCTACTATCTCCCGAATACTGGATACTGGCCGCACTTAAGCGACAGCAGCTATCGAGCTCGGTCACTTAATCCCTTGTAACTACATTAGGTGTGGGCATTTTAAAAAAAATCGCCTGATGGTATTGAAACAAGGAACACATTACAGAAAGAATTATGCAAATAAGTTAATTTGGCTAGGATTTGAATAAAAAAGAAAAACGAATAAAGAAACAAGTTATTTTAGGCTATTTTTCCGGAACTGCATTTAGGCCGGAATTTATTATCGAAATTTGTTGTTTTAGTTTCGTAGAGCTATCTAAGACTCACAATTTGAAACCTTTCGGGGCACTTTAGCCCTTCAATGTTCGGCACATTTGAGAAAAATACTTAAAATTGTATGTTTTTCGTTGTCTGCTAAGAAATCTTTTTAACATTAAAAAAGAATAAAATACACCCATGCGAATCTACTGATTAATTCTGAAATAACCAGCGAATCTGGACATGCGTGTCCACTGCCGATTCAATGATTAAATATTACAATTTAATATTTAAATTTAATATAAAGTCTTGAAATCGAGTAATCAGTCCTAGATCTTGGTTACATAGTTATGAGAACTGAGGTCCTGTGGTGAAGTTAATACTATCTTTTCTGTGATGGTGGTGGAGATGGGCATTTCCCTTGTTGAGGTCTGTACGGTAATAACTTATCCCTACTTTTATATTTTGGATTTTAATTTTTACTCATTAGTTGTCATTTTCTTAATAACCCTTCAATTGTGTTATATAAATAGTAAAACTACTCAATTATAAGAGTACTTCACTGTCGTATTCACAATATCACATTTATTATTATCATCACACACACTCGTCAAGGAGTAAATATAACTATATACAAATACACAGAACAAATAGTCTAGATATCTCATAGTTGACGTAACCAATGTCAATCCGCGACATCCTCCCCACCCTGGTCTATCTCCAGAGGGATGACCAGCTTCACTGTCCGAGTAATGAGCGTGTTGTCAGGCTGCCGCAGAACGACCGTTCTCGCGCGTCCGTCTCTCCCTGGGCGCATCTTTTCTATCATCGCTTTCTTCCACATGTGGCAGAGTATGACGTCTTCTTGGAGAAGGACGATGTCTCCGATCTTGGTTGATTGGTATTGATTGGCCTGGTATTGAGAGTGGCTTCAACACTTGTCAATACTGTATTGAGACCCTCTTCTTTCAGCTCTTTTTACAGAGCCAACCATTCTCTCCCAAAAGCCTCCCCACCAAGCCGCCCTCGGTGCGATAAGCTTCAAATGGATATCATTGTGAGCACAGTAGGGGTGCACCTTGGTGTCTGTCACAATCTTATTTAGTTATATGAGTTCGTTAGGAGCGGCGAGCAAGGTATGGACGTTGTCAGAATATATGGTGTGCGGCACAGCTCGTCTGCTGCATGTCCATCAATAACCTATCTGTAGACATATCCGCAGATAGCTCGAGATGGATGGCACGGGTTGTGGCACAAGTCAAAAGAACGATGTATGATTTGTTAACACTGCTGCCACATCTAACGTGCAGAGGTCCAGCGCAGTCGATCCCGATCACATAGAAGCCTTGTGTCAACTGTAAGCGGTCTCCTGGTAATGACACCTCAGCCATCTCTGGTCTGCTGTTGGGCGCTAATTTTCACGGCAGACAGAAGTGCAGAATCTTCTTAATTACCGTATTAGTTGAGCTCGCAGAATCCAGAATCCTTCGCGTAGTTCTGCTAGTACTATGCGTACTCCTAGATTGTGAAGTTTGATGTGGGTCTCTTGAATGATTAACTCGGTGAACCGATGAATGCCATTCAGAATTGTTCGGTGTTTCTCAGTTTTAGACCAATTTGAGAATTGCAGTCAGCCACCAAGTCGGATGATACCATCATGTAGAAATGGGTTGAACTTAGCAATCTGTGAAGTGCCTGGTAATCGTTCACCATTTCGCAATGCAGCTAGCTCAACATTGAATCGTTCCACATGTACCCTTTTGATCCGGTACGTGAGTGACACACGTAGCTTTCCAGCCGTTAGTGCATTAGGGTATTTTGTCTTCTTGCTCAACACATTGCCGAAACGAAGTGCCCAAGCTGTGACATGCAGTGATCTCCAGTACGAGCTATACTTCGGAATATCCAGTAGGGGTTCCGCTATAGTGATCGTGAGAACTTGTTGCATCTTCCTGGCTTCTGGCAACTGCGTGCAGGTGGGTGTTGGGTCACGTGGCCATGCGTCTCTGTCCAGCGAAGCCACGTCACCATGTTTCTAAGAGGCTAGCTGATCTGCATATACTCCTCGAGCAAGGTGATCTGCAGGGTTCTCATCTCCAGGACAGTGTCTCCATTGACTGGGGTTTACGTGACGGGCGCTTGTCTACTTTTGCTGCAGGCAAGTTTTGTGACAGGAGTATCGTTAAGCGTTGTCCTCATGTAGATGACGGCTCCATATGCTCTCTCTGAAGCATCACAGAAGACGTGCAGCTCTGGTACGTGTCCTGGTCCTCTAATGCCCACCCATCTGGGAACGGATATGGCTGATAGATGCTGAAGTCTGGAAGTCCACAAATACCAGTTACATGCAAGATTTGATGGAAAAACTTCCTCCCATGATAGGCCTCGGAGCCACATGTCTTGGAATATCAGTTTTGCTATGATCCCCACAGGTGCGAAACGTCCGAGAGGGTATAGAATCTAGCAGTGGCGCGTAGAATGTTCCTCTTCGTCCCTGGTTTGTCCACTAGGTCTCCTGCTATTTCCCTCTTGTCGGTCGAAATGATGTTTTCAGAGGTATCCAAATCAATACCCAGCACACTCGTCACGGATTCATTTCCAACTCCTCGTTGTGCCAGGCTTCCTTCAAGGTCAGTGAATTGCTAGCCCACTTACGGAATTTGATTTCCATCAAAAGGTCGGTGAGTTCGTGACATAACCTCGTCGCAAGGATGTCGACTGCAACACTTGTTGTAAAGTCATCCATAAATGTAGATTTATCGAGAAGTCCTGACGCAAATGGGTAATTATCTCGACGCAGTGTTGACAGTTCTCTAAGGCTAGCGGATAGAAGAAATGGGCTCGAAGTAAGTCCAAATGGCAAACGTTTGAAACGGTAGGCTATGACTTCGTAAGTGAACTCGTACGCATCTTCTGCTGTATTCTCGGTGCGCTAACTGCAAAAAGCCTTGGTGGCCATCACACGCGATAGCCTTCGGGTGGCTCATGAAACGTGGCAGGATTCCCAATATTTCAGGATAAAAGTTAGGGCCTTTTTCCAGTGTGTCGTTCAGTGAAGGCAAGTCTGGTTCATGTGACGACGCGTCAAAGACAATTCTGTATTTTGTGATGTCTCCCCTTTGTTTCTTTACAATGTGGTGTGGCGTATAGTAAACATTATTAGGAGTGACATCCTCGGGTGCAACTTCCACGTGCTCTTGTCTTATGTAGTCCCACATGTGGTTGTAGTGGATGTGTTTCAATTTCTCATCTCCCTGCAGTTTAGCCCCTTTAACGGGTAGAAATGTTTTTCGGCGGTGGTGTGATTGTCAGCTAAGGCAATTCCCACCTTTCGAGGTAATGATACAACTCTTCGTCTATGTTCGATGCGGTAGGGCTCTCGAAACTCTTGCAAAATGGAGTTTTATTTAATGGATAATTTTCGATCCTGGTTATCCATAATTCCAATAGTTTCCAAGTCCCAGAACCGTCACACGCTCTTATGTTGAACCCAAAAATCTACCCGATAAAAAGGAATTCGTCTGGTAGTTACATAGGTGTTGGATTTTATTATTTTCCACAAACTTAAAACTTGATTAAATGTTTTTTTTTCAAAACAATCTGTTCTCAAAACCAAAGAGTACAAAATCTGGTGGGTGCATTCCATTTAGTCTCTGGATGTAATATATCTCCCACCTTTTGGTTTTCTTTATTCCCCTGTTAACAGAAAACCAAAATGAACCAATAAAAATTCTGACAAATATTTTGCCAACACAGTTTAACAAGACAAGAATTTGTCACAAAACTTAAGTCCTATATCGTGCAGGGAGTTTCACCAAACGTCCAATTTTCGTTTTTCCTTCGTTTTTTGCAACAGAAACAACACTTTCATGCTCATTATCTCCATCATCTTCCACTTGTAAGGTATCCTGCGATGAAGTCATCTCCAGTGGGTACAAAAGTTGAATGGGCCTGATCATGTCCCGTCCAGCAATCTGCACTCGAACTGCTCTTATGTTACCATCTTTACCAGGAAACATCTCAATCACTTTACCCAAAGGTTAATCGAGTCTTTTCCTCTGATCAGAGCCTACTAACACAATGTCACCAATCTTTAGCATCCTTCGACACTTTCCTTTAACTTGCGGCTGTACTAAAAGGCTCAGGTAATCACCACGGAATCTTTTCCTTATTTCCTCCCGTAAACGCTGCGGGTACTTAGCCCCCATTCTGAAGTCGGTCTTGTCAAGGTAATCTAGATCAGGGACTCCAATGGACCGCTTGTCTTACAGGAACATTGCAGGAGTCAATGGCACTAAGTCGCTTGGATCCTCGGACAGGTACGTCAAAGGCCCAGAATTTACCACAGACTTCACATCGCATAGGACAGTCAAAGCCTCTTCATGGGTGAAAGAGGCTCTTTCCAATGTCCTCTTCAACAACTTGACTTTTTGAATGATCCTATCCCACCATCCACCCCACCAATCAAACGTGGGCGGAATGAATATCCACTGGATTTTCCTTGAAGATGTTTCCTCTTCTATCTTATGCCAGTCCAAAGAGTCAAAGGAATTCACAACTCCTGTGAAGTTGGTCCCATTGTCACTGTATATAACTCTGGGTCGTCCCCGCCTTGCAATAAATTTTCTAAGACTTCGAAGAAATGCTTCTGTGGAAAGGTTTAACACCAGATCAATATGTACACCTCGATACACAGCACAAGTAAACAACAAAATCCAAGCTTTCTCTCCGCCCCTTAAAATCAACAGCCCAGCAAGATAAAACCCCACTAACCTCGAAGACTGACGAATCTTTCACTCTATCTTCTGGCGATGGTACAGGATCAACATCAATTTTCTTCGACTCAAATCGTCGACATTTGACACATTTTGTGATCACCCTCCGTAATGTCTTCCGACCTCTTAAAATCCAGTATTCTTCCCTTAATATTCTAAGTAACACCTCAACACGCGCATGAGAATATTTTACGTGGTAGTCTCGGATTAGAATCTTCACAAGTTTGTGACTGAAAGGCAGAAGAATGGGAAATCTAAAATTTTCCACATCTTTTCTTTGAACAATTTTAGTCTTCAGCCTCAAAAGACCATCTTGGTACACAAAGGTGCAAAGGGAGTTCAGTCGTCGTCTTTCAGTTTCTTCCAGAACCCCTGTTCTGGACAAGACGCAGGAGCCTTCTCTCCTCCTGTGTTAGTTCTGAAGCAGAGAGATCACCCCCCCCCCCTTTCACAACTGCTCAACTGTATTTGATAATTAAAATGTAGATGCTCTTTTGATTCAGTTACTCCAAACAGAGCATGAATCATGTTTTCAGATCTTGACGGTTCCAGTCCGATGGTATCTACCAGTTTCTTTAATATATATGATCGCTGTGATCCACTATCTACGAGTGCTCTTATTACTCAATCCCCTTACCTTCCTGTGATCTTCAACAACAAGGTCTGCAGAAAAACATCCTGGCTACAGTTTTGGTTAGCCAAGGTAGCACTGGCACCTTCCTTTTCGTCTTGTGTTTCTTCCACATTTTCCTTGGAAATATTTGAAGGTAATGTTGGGCACATTTCTTTCCACAGAAGTGACGAAGTTTATTACCCTTACAGATCGTGGCAACATGACCAGGCCTCAAGCACTGAAAACAATACCCCGCTTTCATCTAAACATTCTTTCTTTCCACCAGAGTCATCTTCTATGCCTTGAAGCACTCTTTGCTCTCATGAGATATTGTGCAAGAATACACATACATTTCCAGGATTTTTAATGTCTCCTGTGAACAGACTACCAGCAGTGGCCATGATCTCCACTGCGTTTAACCTAGGTTTCTGCTTTGTAGGCTTCTGATTTGGTGTATTAAATCCTCCTTGGGCAAGAGCTACCCTCTGTTCACCTTCCACTTCATTCTTGAGGAATAAAGTCAGCCGTGAGAGTTTGACACAGTGTGAATCCTCGGTAGAGTCACTAACAGGATGATGGACAGAATCTCTAAGCCATATTCTCAGCAAGTCTTCAGGTAGAGATGACTCAAGTAACGGAAACAAGAATGCTGCGTACTTGTCAGCAGTCATGCCCAGAGATTCAAGGGATCGAAGGTGGGATTCTAAGCGATTGTAGAGCTGCAGGAGAGTCAGTCTTTGTGTTGAAGGAACATTTTGAATCACAAGTCCAAGTAGTTCACGAACATAAAATTCTACGAGTAATTCTTCTTTTCCGAATCTACTTTTAAGACACTGAACTGCACTATCATAATTTTTAGCTGTTGGAGGGAAACAAGTTACCACCTCCCTAGCTCTACTTCTTTCAACAGTACATTGGATCAAATATTGAAATGTATTTTCTTTATCTATGTCTGAGTCGTCATGAATTCGACGGAACTGGCTCTAAAACTCTAACCAGTCCCTAACCTCTCCGGAAAATTTTGAATTTCGATTTTCGGCAGTTTGAGATTTTTCTGTGAGAAACCTATAAAACCATCACTCGATATTTGATTACCTTCATTTGTACGTTATATTAATACAACACACTCCATTCTTTGACAAGCTTCATCTACTTTATCACGACATTCATTCACTTTATCGTATTCATTTGCGTATCGTTCTTCGTCACTGTCGTCGAGAAGCACTTCTAATATTTTCTCATCGGCATCCTTCAGTTCATTTTCTAGTCGTTCTAGTTTAGTAAAATGCAATCTTACCTTGTTGGGGTCTGTTTCCGCCATCACAGCATCGTTTGTTTTCGTGAACATAGCACGTGTTGGTTTTCGCGATTTAGTCAACTTATCCATTTCAAATTACTGCCTTGTTCACATCCAGTCGCCGTCGCCACTGATGTTATGTCGAACAGGAAAATCTACCCGATAAAATGGAATTCGTCTGATAGTTACACAGGTGTTGGCTTTTATAATTTTCCACAAACTTAAAACTTGATTTACATCGTTCTTTTTTTTCAAAACAATCTGTTATCAAAACCAAAGAGTACACAATGTGGTGGGTGCATTCCATTTAGTCTCTGGATGTAAAACACGCTTTCTCAGTTATTTGATCAGTTGTGATTGAAGCATGATGGACCATTATTTGGTTGATCGTAGTGCTAGACCTACTTCCGCTGAGTATGTATCCAAAGACAGTGGGAAGAAGAACCAATAATGTTGATACTCTGATATGTTCTTTCATTGTAACTGTCTTCCAGTATGAATACGCGCCTATGAGTACCTCGATCGGAAGATCTTTGTCAGGATCGTCACTTGGATCAGCCAGCTTCATCTTCCTTAGCGATACTGGCGCGCTTATGACTTGGGGCGCAGTTGGTTGATAAGTGTAGGAGCTGTGACTTTCAAAGGCGGTAATCGAGACTTGAGCTCTGGTTGAGTAGCCCATAATATCGAAACAAACCTTCAGTCTAATATCATACCAAGTTGAGCGGCCTAGGGGGTGGGGGTGATTCAAATACGCTTATCTCAAGTGTCTTGCGATCAGTAATATTAAGCTGCAGCGAATCAATCAGATAATCCTGTATGGAGCTCCGTTAACTCCCTGCATCCAAAATACAACGAGTTAGCTTGCTTCGCCCTGTCGAACCGTTCATCCATACACAGGTGGTTTTTAGGTGTGTGAAGTCGGACGTGGTGACTCCTATCTTTCCCACGGAAGTGTGTTGACTGCTGCCCTCGGTACAAATGGATACATGGTGTGACCCTCGACATTTACTGCAGGATGCCTTCCCCTTCTTAAAACACTGTGTCTTGTTGTGTCCTCGGCGTAGGCAAAGAAAGCACCGAATTGTGACTTTTAGTCTCTTGAAATTCACCTGATAATCCTTCATCTGCTGACAGACCTGACCCCAGTGACCTCAGTTTTCGTAGTACACACAGAAATGGTCTGGTCCCGGCGTCTGTTTCCCCACTTTTTTAACGTAAAGAGTGTCTGCTGTGGGTATTAAAGAGGTCGTTAACGGGGCGTCATTCCGTATCCTTTGAGCGTTAAGACATCCTTCCACTTCTTCGTTAAGGAATGCCATTAGTCGGGTAGTGTCCCCTTCTTATATGCCTAGTCTTTTAGCGTGGACGAGCCAGCGGCGACAGACCGTCCTCTGGAAAGGATCGTAATAGTCTGGGTGCTAAAATTCGACCATATGCATCGACGTCTTCACCTAGTGTTCTCAATGCTTGTATCCGGCGATAGCATTCAATGTAGGCCTCCGAAACTGCAATTTCGAGATTTTCTAAGTAATCGAGATGAGACTGCATAATCCTGATCTTATCACCATATCCTGCTATCAGAATGTTTTTATTTTGCTCTATGTGTCTGCCTTTATAGATATCCCGTCTACGAGACGCTTTCGTTTTCCCTCCAAGTACCCGTGGAGAAACACATGTTTGTTTACGACGGACACGGATGAATTCTTGTCAATGGAAGACTCAAACTGCTAACAGAATCCCGGCCATTCTTCTACGTTCCCTGAGAATGACTGCGTTTTAACTTCAGGAAGCTTTATCTCCGCTGTAGTCGTGGATCGAACAAGGACACTCGGAGACGTAGTGGTGAAGTCGACAGGCACTTGGAGATATAGCGGTGAAATCGGCCTCATTCCCCGTGCGTTTCTGTTGTATGAGGCCCGTGGTCTTTCTAATCGCCCGTTTGGAGTTGTCCAGGTATTCGTCACAGGCTGCCATGACATCTTCGTACTCCGCGTCATCGATTAAATGTTGGATACCGTCATTTAATGCATTTAAAGACGCTAAAGTTTCCTATAGACGCTCGCGGGTATGTTCTATTTCATCTAAGTCCGTGGATTGACTTAACGAATGAATCTGATTTATAAAACGCATAGTGTTCGAACGTTGAGTCACTCGTCTACGTTCCAATTTCGTAAGCTGATTCGCTGTTCCATGATGTCTCCTGCTAGTAAATAAATTCTCCGTTGCCATGAAAACTATTACTCCTTGAGGCATTTAGACATAAACTAAATATGTGAAGTGATAGCGCGGCTCAACGCTACGTCATAAACTATTGTGTCAATTGAATGGTTGCCAGAGGGAATGTTGTGTTACAAGTACAAAATCATAGCTTAGTGGAATCGGAGGTAAGGCTTTTTGCGGATGATGTTATTCTCTATAGAGTGATAAATAAGTTACAAGATTGTGAGCAACTGCAACGTGACCTCGAAAATGTTGTGAGATGGACAGCAGGCAATGGTATGTTGATAAACGGGGCTAAACGTCAGGTTGTGAGTTTCACAAATAGGAAAAGTCCTCTCAGTTTTAATTACTACATTGATGGGGTGAAAGTTCCTTTTGGGGATCATTGTAAGTATCTAGACGTTAATATAAGGAAAGATCTTCACTGGGGTAATCACATAAATGGGATTGTAAATAAAGGGTACCGATCTCTACACATGGTTATGAGGGTGTTTAGGGGTTGTAGTAAGGATGTAAAGGAGAGTGCATATAAGTCTCTGGTAAGACCCCAACTAGAGTATGGTTCCAGTGTATGGGACCCTCACCAGGATTACCTGATTCAAGAACTGGAAAAAATCCAAAGAAAAGCAGCTCGATTTGTTCTGGGTGATTTCCGACAAAAGAGTAGCGTTACAAAAATGTTGCAATGTTTGGGTTGGGAAGAATTGAGTGAAAGAAGAAGAGCTGCTAGACTAAGTGGTATGTTCCGAGCTGTCAGCGGAGAGATGGCGTGGAATGACATTAGTAGACGAATAGGTTTGAATGGCGTTTATAAAAGTAGGAAAGATCACGATATGAAGATAAAGTTGGAATTCAAGAGGACAAACTGGGGCAAATATTCATTTATAGGAAGGGGAGTTAGGGATTGGAATAACTTACCAAGGGAGATGTTCAATAAATTTCCAATTTCTTTGAAATCATTTCGGAAAAGGCTAGGAAAGAAACAGATAGGGAATCTGCCACCTGGGCGACTGCCCTAAATGCAGATCAGTATTGATTGATTGATTGATTCCGTTTGTTCAACAGATGGCGCTAGTGTTCTACACGATGCTGCATGCTTAGATCTCTCTGGAATGGTAGCCATTACGGCTATTTTGACGTAGAGGTTATATATTCATGAAGGTATGATTATACGAGTATTTCCTGTTACAAGTAATATCGTAATTCCTGCCATCTTCTCATGCATTAAATGTTCACAGGAAAATGACCAATCTACGGTTAAAACTATGATTACTGTAATTCTGTTTCGTCTTATCTGTTGCGTTTGAAGTTGTACCTAGTTCGGCGTTGGAGATCCTTTCTTCTCCTTGGAGATGCGTAAATATGTCGAGATTTAAGTCGCTCAACATCCGTGACCATGATGTGAAGATCCTCTTCTATTCTTTCGTGTCGCGTTGAACTCGTAATATTCCCGAGATTTTGGCACCTAATTTGTGTTATATAAATCGTAAACCTACTAAATTATAAGAGGACTTCACTGTCGTGTTCACAATATCACATTTATATTATTATTATTATTATCACACACACGCACGCCACAGAGTAAATATAACTATATACAAATACACAGAATACATAGATATTTCATAGTTGATGAAGCAAATGTCAATCCGTGCTTAGCCTACAAGGAATACAAAGCCTGCCCAATAGCCACTCATAGCTGTCCGCCCTATGGATGCTATATTTGCCGCTAGAGGCGCTGCAATTCAACCTCACATGAACACCTCGGTTGGCGGTATTTCTACACGTTGTATGCTAACTGGTGACGTCTACTACGAAAGTTGAATGTTAATACTGGTAGAAATAATGAAACTTAATAATGATTTTATTTTGTCCGAATCCTTGGCTGAATCGTCAGTGTTGAGGCCTTCTATTCAGAAGTCCCCGGATTCGATTACCGGCCGAATTGGTGATTATAATCACGTCTACTTAATTCTTCTGGCTCGGGGACTGGTGTTTGTGCTTATTCCAACACTTTTCCTTTCATATTCAGACAACACACTACACTTCCAACCACCACAGGAACTTGATATAGTGATTACTAGACCTCGGATTTTTAGGTGCTAAAATGTTATTTTAACTGCTTAAAACAGACTCTCAAATAGGCTCTACAATATTTTTAGGCAGCTGCAGTTTTACTTATCTTAATATGCATTATTGAAAATACCATGTTGATTTTGCTAAATTCATTATAATTCGTTAGGGGGCATATAAAACAAGTTTCACTCACCTCTTTGCTGCAAACGTCACAGAATATAATTTTACCATCAGATGTGAAATGGGTAAACTCTTGTAAATTGAGGATAATTTGGAACCTGACACTTTCGGCTTAACTCACACACTGACAAAACGGGAAAACGGTATTGTTAAAATACGTCAATTATATTACACTGGTGTACTGCTGCGTACCGTTTTGTAAACAAGGCTCTAGAAATAAAGTTCCTGGAAGTAGTTTCCATGAATTTCCTTGCCAAGAGTCAACTAGGGAGTTATGGATTAAAGCAATAAGCAGTCAAGGTATGGTACAGTAAATACGCAGACCATGTGACGGCAAAAATTAAATCACTTATTATTATTGCTCCTGTTCTGATGATAATAATTTCCTTATTCTGTTGTGTAGGTGGTACCAAAGGTAAGTTATGGAACCCTAGTGACCGGTCCGTCGAGTGCTGCAATGGCATATATTGGAGGGTATTTGGTAAGAGTTGTCGAAGACCACATGCGAAGCCAAGAGTGTGTTGATAAAATTAGTACAGTAGTATTCAGAGTCCATCTCAACTAACGTCATTAATAAAAATCAAAGACAGAGGTGGTCTCACGTCTCAGGTATCCAAAGCCAAGTTTTGTTTCACTGCTGATGAAACTGGGGCAAGTAAGGGACGAAATGTTATCGGTAATACTGTGCAGTCCAAAAATAGCACAAACATTAACCGAAATACTGCCACGTGTTGCTAAAAATCCTGTTCTACAGTGTGGGAAATGTGATTATCCTGAAGAACTAAGCGGAATAATAGGCCTACTGCAGAAGTTTCTGCGCCCCTCTGTCACTAACTACGCTAATGGCATGGTAGATGAGTATCGCCGAGAATAATTCTCGAGAAGAAAAACAATTTATGAGAAGAAAATATCAAGAAAATGGTTAAAGTCGTTCCTTTTCACTGAAAATCTACGGTGCGGTAGTAAAAATATCTAGTGCAGACCTTATATCCTTTTAAATGACACACAAATTTCGACAGTTATGTGTGTTATCTGAAATGAAAATCCGCAGCTGAATTGAACTCCTAGGGATAAAAGGTGAACATTTATTATTTTCTACTTCATTCTGCTCAGTAACGTATATAATATACAGGAAGTATAGTGGAGAGATAAATTTGTGCAGGTTTTAACTCCCGTTAGCAATGCTATTGAGTGCTGATATGAGGTGGTATACTAGCGCTGCAGTGGTCAAGACGCGCACTGCCAGGCGGACACTGTTTCTGAAGAGAACACTGCGAGTGAACAGGCTTTGTATTCCTTGTAGGCTAAGATCCGTGACATCGTTATAGCAGAATACAGAATGTCGGTCGCGATCTCTGGGGACGGTGTTTGAAGGGTAGTTAGCTTATTAAAAGCCATGTCTTCATCAATGATCATGCTCAATTGGAAAGCCAGCATTTCTAGCTATAGCCTGATAAAGTAATTTCCATTGTAGCAGACATTTTCTCAGAGTTAGCATATCTATCTTATCCCACTCCTCCTGACAGGTTTTCCAGAAGCCATTGATAGTGCGTGGACGTCTATTTCCTAAGGCCATTTTTTGGAGTCCAGATGCACATAAGTCCATGGGTGACCCATTGGGTGCCTTCACCGGAATGTCAGTAAAAGGATTTGCACGGATTCAGTTTCCATCTCCATTCTCTTCAAAGAACAGACGAGTCGAACGAGAGGTGTGGCTGGATGCTTTATCTTGATGTACCCAAACCTGATTTTTCACTCTCCCATACAGTGCTCGAAGATGGGTTTTTAAACTTCTTGCTGATTGCTTGTTTTTTTAAGGGGCCTAACATCGAAGGTCATCGGCCCAACTTCTTGCTGATAGTATGTAGAGTTTAACTTCACATTATTAGCGACACGGTGAATGGTTAACTTGTCATTGTAGCAGTATCCAGCGATGATCATGAAACCCCTTGAAAAACTTTCCTGACATTCTTTAGACATTGTTTGGAAAACATTTTACCTCTAGGGCGGTAGTAAATCGAGCGGGGTTTCTTACAGTCACTAAGGTACACACATTCGTCGTCTAATGTCACCACATTTTTCCATCTGCCGCCTGACATACAGCCCTCATACAGCTTTCTTGCGTTAGTGCGACGTTCCGAAATGTGACGAGGCAACAGCTTGTGAACGCGGTGCTTATGCTGCTTTTCTACTTTAGTTCCTTGTTGATTATGGTAACAACTGTTGAAACAGACATCCCCAACTTACGTGCGATAGTCTTTTGGTGGGAAGGGTTACCACCTGAGATAAGGGCCTTCACTTCCCTCACCACTTCTGGTGTACAGCTGGTGGCTGGTCGTGTATTTGCCTGTTTCTTTTTTTTCTCTAGAATTAAGCCCAGTCGGCCTTTGCCTGTTTTTATTCAATGCAGCACTGGTTCCGTTCTTTGATATCAAGGAATCACGTTTCTTGCATATTCCTTGAATTGCAGAACAGCTGTATCTAGCATCGGAAAAGGGATGTTATGTAGCCCTTCCAGTGAGGGTCAATCTGCTTCGACATCGTTGCAGCAAATGTCACGAAACTCTACACACGCGTTCTCAGTACTAACGTGAATAATCACTTCCAGTTTTGACGTGCTCAAGTTGATAACAGTGCCCTCGTCACTAAAGATCCCGAACGACCTTCTGTAGAACGTACCGGTCATCAGTTGTTGTGTTAAAAAATGCGTTTGTCCTTTAAGTGATCACAAGGCTAATGACAAAGGTGTTGCTGGCTTCCAAATGAACCACCAACACTAAATATACAGTGTCACCATTTAATCGAGGGAGTTAGAATAATAGAGCAAAGACTATTAAGTGATCGTTAACGTTTATATTACGGTAAGTGTGAAACAACTGTATTTTTATCACTTTGTAATGAATACTTGGTGAGGTCTTTATAGATAATTTAGTGGATTATATTATGGATTATGTCTATTCTTAAATACGCTCTATTAAAGGATGAATTATATTAGACATAATAGCTTTAATGTTCTTGCTTTTAACTACCTTTCAGCGATCTTAACCGTCTAGAGAGTTTAAGATTCTTCATACACACTCTTAGGTCTAGTATTCATGTTAAGGTGGATTAAGTGTATACTTATATTAATGTTATAGGTTTTATATCCCATTAACTAGTTTTACGGTTTGCAGAGTCTCCGAGGTGCTGGGATTTGGTGCCACTGGAGTTCATTTGCGTGCAGGTAAATCTAGTGACACGAGGCTGGTGTACTAGACTGAGATCGAGCTCACCAACTGACCCACTCCAGTAGATAAAGTGATGGTGATATCGTGTGGTGGTAATTGTTGTTTTAGGAGGAAGTACATCTGGACAACAATTCTCTATTGACACTAACTAGAGAGAAAACTATTCGCACTCCTAGCCTCTATGGGTGGGAAGTACACCCATGATATCCCCTGTCAGTTGTAAGACGCGACTAGAAGGGTCCTCATGAGCTCTTAACTTGGGAGGGTCTGTTGGCAACCACGGTGCCGTTAGCTGAGTCCTGATATTGCTTTAACTTACTTGTGGCTCCTCACTTTCATCTATCCTATCCGAACTCCCTTGGTCAACTCTTGTTCTTTTCCGACCCCGTCGGTATTACAGCACTCGAAACTTAGGGAGTTTTTCATTTTCACGCCCTTCGTTGCCCTTGTCATTCTTTGGCAGATACCTTCATTTCTCGAAATGTCGGAACCCTTCCATTTTCCCCCCTGAATGTGGTTTTTCGTGGCTCAGGCGGTAGTGCGCCGGCCTCTCATTGTTGGGTTCCGTGGTTCAAATCCCGGTCACTCCATGTGAGATTTGTGCTGGATGAAGTGGAGGTGGGACAGGTTTCTCTCCGGGTACTCCGGTTTTCCTTGTCTCATCTGCCATTCATTAATCATTGCCCCAGAGGAATGCGACAGGTTTCGGCAACCGGCTCAATTCCTGTCCTCGCCGCTAGATGGGGCTTCATTCATTCCATTCTTGATTTGGTCGTATGACTGGAAACATGCTGTGGATTTTAATTTTCATTGGTGTTAGCAGAGGATGGTTGCCCAGATGTACTTCCTCTTAAAACAAAAATCATCTCGACCACCACTCTTAAAACAATAATTACCGGGCGAGATGGCCGTGCGGTTAGGGTCGCGCAGCTGTGAGCGCTATCCGGGAGATAGTGGGTTCGAATCCCACTGTCGGCAGCCTTGAAGATGGTTTTCCGTGGTTTCCCATTTCCACACGAGGTGAATGCTGGGGCTGTACCTTGATTAAGGCCACGGCCGCTTCTTTCCCACTCTTATGCCTTTCCTGTCCCATCGTCACCATAAGACCTATCTGTGTCGGTGCGATGTAAAGCAAGTAGCAACCAAAAAAACAACAACAACAAAAAACAATAATCACCAGCACCATTTCACTGACCACGGGACAGCGTGAACCCTGACCGTTAGATATTTTATTATTCACTATACCGTCCGACTCGTTGGCTGAATGGTCAGCGTACTGGCCCTCGGTTCAGAGGGTCCCGGGTTCGATTCCCGGCCGGGTCGGGGATTTTAACCTTCATTGGTTAATTCCAGTGGCCCGGGGGCTGGGTGTTTGTGCTGTCTCCAACATCCCTGCAACTCACACACCACACATAACACTATCCTCCACGACATTAACACGCAGTTACCTACACTTGGCAGATGCCGCCCACCCTCATCGGAGAATCTGCCTTACAAGGGCTGCACTCAGCTAGAAATAGCCACACGAAATTATTTATTCACTATACCTTCGTTTTGTCAACCCTCCCTTTCCGTTATTTCTCAAAAGCCGGGCTGAGTAGCTCAGACGGATGAGGCGCTGGCCTTCTGACTCCAACTTGGCAAGTTGGATCCTGGCTCAGTCCGATGGTATTTGAAGGTGGTCAAATTCGTCAGCCTCGTGTCGGTAGAATTATTGGCACGTAAAAGAACTCCCGCGGGATTGAATTTCGGCACCTTTGCGTCTCCGAAAACCGTAAAAGTAGTTAGTGGGACGTAAAGCCAATAACATTATTATTTCTCAAACGTCCTCAGAGAGAAGATCAGATCGTCTAGTTATTCCTCTTCATAGTGCTAACAGATCAACCATTACAAGGGCTATTAATAAACCTTAAGTGAAGGTTTATCATTTGATGTACAATTCTCTCTGTCCCTGTTTGTTTGGTTTGCTTTATTTTTATTTACTTTTTAAACTTAAGACAGGCATCTCCTGAGAAAAGCGCCGACTTCTAAAATGTGCTTTACTTACCTAATTTAGAAGTCAGATAAGAATCAATAAAGTACTTATGAAAATATATGTGACGACCACGCAGAATCAGCTGAATCGAACATAGCGTCCAGTTCGATGTTCCTAGGACACTTCTTGTTCTTTTCAGATCCCGAGGGCTACGGAGTCTCTATTTCTCTGCCATTCATGGTAATTTTTCTTCACCCTCCTTCTTAGAGAGCTCGTAACTTTGATAAAGAGGAACTGATGAGATCAGTGTTTCATCATCTAAAATAACTCCTCATTACACATTGTAGTGAAGTACGAATCGGTGTAACACTTTAAAGCTTTTGCAACATCTTGATATTCAGAATGCAAGTGTTTCTTATATTACATAAAACATAATTCATGGGAAGTCCTAGAAACAATAATGAAAAATTACTATCTTACTTCCTACACATATATCATTGACTTTCCCTTTAGCTAGGGATTATGGCACATCCAATTTATCTCCCGTCTGCCGGTAGAGACACTAAAGGGGCAACACACCTTCTCTGGCACACCTTCGAGAGTCATACTACGGCCACATCTTGAGGAATTCCATACTGCTATAGGTATTCTTTCTGTTTTCTGAAATAAAGTGTGGGGCGCAGTATTCCTTGGTTATTCTTGTTAATCATACGCAGGGGGAACTTTCTATGCGCTAGTAGGTTAGATATCAAATGAGGGTACTCTCGTTCGCAATACAGATCTGGTAAGGACTATTAACAAATGCAGTAGAGACAATACGCGACACTTCCGGATTTAGCCTTGTTAAAATGGGAGATAAGTCGCAAGTGGCGCTCCTAGTGGCTTGACCTGAAAATTCGCGCTAAATTCAAATATCAATGGAAATGCATGTACGGAAATGGATAAATAAATTACGTCTAGAAAGAGTTACTAAGATATTAACTTCAAAGTTGCTAAAGCAGTACTGGATAAATGAATGAAGAATTATTTAACAGGTTATTATTTAAAGACTGAAATTAGACATATAATCAAGATGTGAAATGGACTACTGTGAAAGGGCTTGATCTTTCATTTATGCATTACTTATTTTAGCTTTAGAATTCCTGCCTGAATGTTCACGGCTAGATTTTTCCTTTTTTTCTCATTTAAAAGCATTGTATCATCATATTAAAACACTTGTCAACAAAAATATCGGCACATTCCTTCCACTCATGATTCAATGAATTTATATTTTAAAGCTGGACAATTTTCATTTTAACTTTAAGCCTACTAACAGAAATAAAATCTATAAATTTAGCCTCAAAAACATTCAAACTTTCCCTATAAGCAGTATTTGCCATAATGCCGTTACATTAAGGTAAAGCAAATTTGCATCATCATATTATTTCAACAAAATATGTACATTTCTTAAATCACCCATATTTTCTTCAGTGTTTGACAACGCATTACGGCATTCCAAACTTGGAACACAGCCAGCCACACTCATATGCATTTGTATTTTCTTGAATTAAATCAAACCCACGGATCACACCTACAACAACACATCGGTATTGAAGGTTAACTGCTGCACTATACAATAAAATATGCGTATTATATTTTAAGCCAGTTAAAATATGGGTCGAGCAGGTCAGAAGATTATGAAGTACTACAAAAATCTCTTTGTAACTGGAAGAATATATATGCAAATATTACTTACATTTTCTTGTCACGAGGGAAACGGAAGAAAGACCGCGCATTCTTCTCTACTTCATAGTTACTGCAGCCAAACACAGCACATACCTTTCCATTCATGTTGAGAGGAGATATCAAGGAATGACACACGCTACTATTTAATTATGTCAACTCACCGAAAACACATAAATAACATCCAAAACTTCACACACAAATACACGTGCTCTTATGACAGAATCAGTAGTTCTCAGGTCAATCCGCTAGAGAGAGCTCTAACAGCTGTCCTTCGATATCTCGCTGAGTGTCGTGTATTGTCTCTACTGTATTTGCTATTGCATGAACGAATGGGGCTGTAAAGAGATTGCACGAGATGTGTATGAGTCGTTTGATTTGTTAACAATTTGCTTTAAGTAGCATCGACGCAGATAGGTCTTATTGCGACTATATATGAGTCGTTTTCCAGAGCCTTAGACTGGACAGGAAGCCATTTCTTATTCCTCATTCCTATTATTGCATAAACATAATTTAGTCACTAGCCATAACACCATCATCGTAAGACGTTAACAGCGTTCTTTTCTGTTCACAATGCCACTTTCACCTAATGATGACGCCACTCGTTTCCGGAGACGCCGAGATGCCGGAAATTTGTCACCTTGATTTTTTTTTACATGGTGGTAAATCTATCGACAAATACCAACCCGCCAACTTTGGCTCGTAAGGCCAGCGATCTACCATCTGAGCCACTCAGCCCGGCATACTTCAGCTCTGTCGAGAGTACCTAGTCTTTCGAACGCCTTAGTTCTCTTGCAAGAAGCAGGATTTGTATACGCCCCGAAATTATTATTATTATTATTATTATTATTATTATTATTATTATTATTATTATTATTATCATTATTATTATTATTGTGTTGGGTATTCAGCCCGAAGGCTGGTTTGATCCTCTGCAGCTCCGCCAACAGCTGTCATAAATAGCCTTGGCGTCACTGAAGAGGAGTACTAGGGAAATGGGGAGTGAGGTAGTTTCCCGTTGCTTTCCTCACCGAGCCAGCCGTTGCTATTACATATCAGTATGACAAGCCCACTGAAATGCGTGCACCAACCGACCCTATGAGCGATATTTTCACACCATTCATAACTGGCTGCATAAGCAATGGTATTACTAGCATCACTCATACCTCAGTCACATTCATATTGTCAAAGCCAAGGATGAGACTGAGACAGATCAATGAAAGTAACAAATTTGATATAGCCCATACCAGAAGACATAGTGCACTGTAAACACTACATCTCGCCAGCAAAGGAATTATTATTATTATTATTATTATTATTATTATTATTATTATTATTATTATTATTATTAATATTATTATTATTATTATTAATAATAATAATAATTAATTAATAATAATGGCACCTACTGAAGAAAAGTCCTTTGAACTTACTTTCACCTGGGTGACCAAATGGGGCCCTAGGTTCTCTTAGTTTGGGGTTGACCGGGCGAGTTGGCCGTGCGCGTAGAGGCGCGCGGCTGTGAACTTGCATCCGGGAGATAGTAGGTTCGAATCCCACTATCGGCAGCCCTGAAAATGGTTTTCCGTGGTTTCCCATTTTCACACCAGGCAAATGCTGGGGCTGTACCTTAATTAAGGCCACGGCCGCTTCCTTCCAACTCCTAGGCCTTTCCTGCCCCATCGTCGCCATAAGACCTATCTGTGTCGGTGCGACGTAAAGCCCCTAGCAAAAAAAAAAAAAGTTTGGGGTTGTGGGTTGGTGAACACGGAGCCCTAACTGAATCCTGAGTCGTTTTTCGAAGTGTCAGATCTTTTCCATTTTTTCCCTCTGATTAGTGCTAATCGAGAATGGTCGTCCAAGTTGTACTTCCTCTTAAAAATGGCCACCACCACCTCACTTGGGTGACGTGCTTGCTGTTTACGACCTGCTGTTTTCAGGATCATGTCAAGTGAAGCTTCTGTAGTAAGTATTACCATCAAAAATCTTTCAGACAAGCAACTCAGTGTTGAAAACATCCTATGGACATGACGAATTTCAGGTAAGTAAAATATAATAAAGTATGAGAATATATTCTTTATTTATTCCTGAAAATTACAATCCTTTTCATCATCGATATCCGGTCAATTAGATTAGCAGTTTGCCTTTTTCTACCACTCACCGCCGTCTCGATCCTCTTATACCGCCTGCTCTATGACACTAGTTTAACACACGAAGGCGCGACTACCAACAGTTCTCCAAATCGCCGTAAGAGTGCAGCAGTAGACGCACAATCTTCGCTGTCAGTGTGGGTGTAGCACTGTATTATTGGTGCATGAATGTGTGTGAAAACCTGAGTTATTTTGTACAAGAGTAAACGTGTCTAGTCACTTTCGTTCGTACGAGACATATTTAGAATAGAACTGTGAAATGAATTAATCATGTTATGTTTATAGA
This sequence comes from Anabrus simplex, assembly GCF_040414725.1. Lineage (NCBI taxonomy): Eukaryota > Metazoa > Arthropoda > Insecta > Orthoptera > Tettigoniidae > Anabrus > Anabrus simplex. The sequence goes on from NC_090271.1 coordinate 50,482,274, forward strand.
TATTTCAAAAGTGATTTTATGGTGTTGGTACTTGTTTCTTTCCGTTCGTGCAAGGTATATTTTTCCTAGAGCTGAAACTTCAGATTCTTTCCCCGAAATATTCAACTGTTGTATACCATGTTGCCAATCTCGGCAAGGTTGTTCGCAGCCAGAAAATATACGACTCCATGAAATACAGTCTAGAAGAGAATCGAGAGAAAAGCGGCTGTCGGCTTTATCTGGGCAAGGACCTAATGAAGGAAGTAATTGGATATCCTCAGATTGCTCTCGCATCTGTGTCTTTACACCTTATTTCAGAATTTGATGGAGCCTCCGCGGCTCAGGCGGTAGACGCCGGCCTCTCACCGCTGCGTTCTGTGGTTCAAATCCCGGTCACTCCATGTGAGATTTGTGCTGGACAAAGCGGAGACGGGACAGGTTTTTCTCCGGATACTCCGATTTTCCCTGTCATATTTAATTCCAGAAACACTCTCGAATATCATTTCATTTCATCTGTCATTCATTAATCATTGCCCCGGAGGGGTGCGACAGGCTTCGCCAGCCGGCACAATTCCTATCCTCCCTGCTAGATGGGGGCTTCATTCATTCAATTCCTGGCCCGGTCGAATGACTGGAAAGAGGCTGCGGATTTTTTTTTTCCAGAAGGTGATTAAAGCCGTGGAGGATAGTGGATTCCTTGTGATAGAAATTGTGACGGACAATCACAAAACGCCTTAATTTTTAGACATTTTGGACAACCTCAGATATTCAGACGATAAAATTCCAATCAAACTAGAAACAGGAAATCAAACCCTAACTTGCGGGTACTAGGTTCGTGTTGTTGAAGAGAGGATGGAGTGTGACATTTGTGTCAGCAACATCTCACTGCCTAGAACTTCGACACCTCTAAATAGAACTGATTCTACATCAGGACAGAGAAGGAGTTCGATACCCAAAACCTAGTTTTGTTGCTCTGGTGAAGCATCTCCAGGAGTTCGTTTAAACTGATGTGCCCTATTGTCGAAGTCTTTCAAGCGTATGAGCGTAATACGAGGATTTGCGACGTCTTCCCTTTCAGAATACCGGGCGAGTTGGCCGTGCGGTTAGGAGCGCGCAGCTATGAGCTTGCATCCGGGAGATAGTGGGTTCGAACCCCACGGTCGGCAGCTCTGAAGTTGGTTTTCCGTGGTTTCCCATTTTCACACCAGGCAAATTATGGGCTGTACCTTAATTAAGGCCACGGCCGCTTCCTTCCCATTTCTAGGCCTTTACTATCCCATCATCGCCATAAGACCCATCTGTATCGGTGCGACGTAAAACAAATATTTTTAAAAAAACTTTCAGAATGCGTTTTATTACAGTGTGAGGTCAAAGAACATCAGCAAAATGTTAGTGATATTATCCTAACCAAGTTCGTAAGACCTCTATTATTTGATTTTGCATTGGCAAGAACACAAGCACGGTACCACTCTAAGCGTTCGTCCAGGAAAATCTTTAAATTGTGCATGAAGAGGCCAACTGCGACTTCGTGCAGGTAATATTGCCGATATTTAATATTACTGATGTAATTTACGAGCTTCAGTGAACATATGACCATACTGCATAGTGTTTTGTAGGCTGTCGTCATTAGAATAAGTTTAGACCATTGTGCGTCTATGTCTGCCATCTAGCGGAGAAATTTTGTCGCAGCGTAGTCGCAAAAAGGCTCGCATAGAGCAGGCAGTATAGGAGGATCGAGACGGCGGTGCTACCACTCCGCATTGTTTCACTTAAGCACCACTACGAGTGCTAATGTGAGGCACGCATTGTTTCACTTAAGCACCACTACGAGTGCTAATGTGAGCCACGCATTGTTTCAATTAAGCACCACTACGAGCGCTAATGTGAGCCACGCATTGTTTTACTTAAGCACCACTACGAGCGCTAATGTGAGCCAAAACAGAGTTTCACTTGTAAGCCCTTACAACTACAACTGGTGTGGACGTTTTGCAAATATTTTTTTAAAAAATCTGTCGTTACTGATGCAAGGAAGACATTACAGAAGGAATAATGTAAATAAGTTAATTTGAATAAAAAAGAAAACGAGTAAAGAAACAAAGCGATTTTAGAATTTTTTCGCAACAGCATTTAGGCCGGTAGTGATTTTCGAAATTTGTTTTTTTAGTTTGATAGAGCTATCCAGTACTCACAATTTGAAAACTTTCTCTGCCATTTAGCCCTTCAACTTTCGGCACAATTGAGTAAATTGCTTCATTTTATGTTTTTCGTGGTGTAGGGACCCCTACTTTGTGTGCTAAGAAATGTTTTCAACACTGAAATCGTCCGGCTCCATGGCTAACTGGTTAGCGTGCTGGCCTTTGGTCACAGGGGTCCCGGGTTCGATTCCCGGCAGGGTCGGGAATTTTAACCATGATTGGTTAATTTCTCCGGAACGGGGGCTGGGTGTATGTGTTGTCTTCATCATCATTTCATCTTAATCAAGACGCGCAGGTCACCTACGGGTGTCAAATTAAAAGACCTGCATCTGGCGAGGCGAACTTGTCCTCGGACACTCCCGGCACTAAAAGCCATACGCCATTTCCATTTCAACACTGAAATACCGTGGGCTCTCACAATCATATCGTAATTTTCAGTAATGTAATAATGTTAATGATATCTCTGTATTCAATATTTTCTGCTAGTCTCGGATAAAAGACTGTTTATTGACAAGCGCTGGTGGTCCTTGATATGAGGGTTTGAAGGGTTTGAAGTAGTGATTTCTCTGTTTTAGATCATTTCTTGTGAGGAATATTGTTACAGTACTCTACAGTATGTCCTCTTGTGTAGTACAGAAGAAGTTAACTCCTTCCATCGATCTATTACTATCTGATCTTTGACTTTTACAATCTGAAAGGGACTAAGAAATAAGCGGCACTTTAGCCGTATGCTTGCGATCAGCTGGGTAGATCAGACTGGAAGACGTTTTGACACGCTTGAGAAAGGAGCGAGAAATTTCAGCCCCCCCCCCCCCCCTCCAGGCATGGAAATTTTACAAAAATAAATAGACAGAAATTGACAATTGGACTCGATAAGGAAACAAACAAATCAAGAAAACTGGAACTAGCGTACCAACTCACTAAAGATACCTATAATAAGAAGAACCTCTCAACGAAAACTGAAATCAAACAATACAACACAGTAATCAAACCAGAGAGCCTGTATGCCACAGAATGCATGTTATTTATGAAAACTGGTGAAATAGAAGAGATACAGAAAAAAAGAAAGGAAAATATTGAGGAAAATTTTGGGACCATCGAGAACAAGGAGAGTTTAGACATACTAGGAGGAATAAAGATCTATACAAGGATGAAGAAAATGAAAAGCTGTTCGACACGATCAGAAAGACGATAATTACATTTTTCTGGTCACATAATGCCAAAACGAGTGTTTAACCATGTTTTCAGGAGCAAGGATGGCAACCATAAGATCCAATGAGTAAAAAAAGATATGACAGAGACTGGAATAACAGACGATGTAATACAAGACAGAACAATTTTCAGAAGATTGATACAAAATTTCAAGGGTTTACAGGTGAAGGAAAAGAGGAAAGGTAATAATAACATCTGAACACAAGAGAGGAGGAAACAGCAAAGTGAAAGGATGAAGAACTATTGGAAGTCAAAAACAGAAGATCAAGATGAATGCACTGGGTTACTTTGCGTGGTTGGATTTTAGATTGTAATCTGAACATGATGCCTTTGCTGGCAGGACCTAGTGTTTACAGTGCACTATGTCTTCTGGTATGGGCTAGAGCAATTTTGTTACTTTCATTGATCTGTCTCTGTCTTATCCTTGGCTTTGACAATATGAAAGTGACTGAGGTATGAGCGATGCTAGTAATGCTAATCCTTATGCAGCCAGTCCCTGCTATGATTGGTGTGAAAATGTTGCTCATAGGGTCGGTTGGCGTATGCATTTCAGTGGGCTTGGCAGACTGATATGTAATAGCAACTCTGGCTCGGTGATGAAAGCAACGAGAAACTACCTCACTCCTCATTTCCCTACTACGCCTCTTCAGTGATGCCTAGGCCATCTATGACAGTTGATGGCAGAGCTGTTGAGGATCCCACCAGCGGCATCGCTGACGGACTGATCATACAGACAATCTTAACATGTCATTCGATGTAAAACTGTTTGGCCTTGATCATATTCTTCTTGTTCAGCATTTCAATGTAAGATTTTGCAGTATACTGCAATCTGAATATCATCACTTGTATCAATGTCCTGGGACACGCGCGCACCACACTCGCACAAGTACCTTTACTGTGTTCTATAATCATTTTTCAACTACACCTCCTCCCCTCCCATGGACCAATCCAGGCTACGCTACTGAGATTGTCAACCCCATCAAGACACGGAAATTCATCTATCTCATTCAAGTGATAGACACCCTGAGAAGTAAGATCTGCTCTATCTCGTCGCGCAGAGAAAGATGTGTGGAGGATATGGTCCGGATAGAAGAAGAAATCGTGGCTTTTTGCTGCACATCCTAATCATTTCTAGCGCAAGTGCCAAGTGTCCCTGCAGAAGTTAATGTCTTGTTTCTAAACTGCCCTTCCCCTGTGGATTGGGGCACTAACCCCGAGGCGAGTAAAAGGGGGACCAGAGAGCTCGCGTTAGCATCCAAGGTTTCGCCTAGGGGAGTCCTAGCATTACTTCCACTACTTGTGCCAGGCTTCTACCTTTCATCTATCCCTCCGACCTACCTTGATCAACCGTTGTTCTTTTCCGACCCCGACGATATCGAGACCTGACGAGTCTTTCATTTTCACGCCTTTCCTGGCCCTTGTCTTTCTTTGGCCCTTACCTTCACTTTTCGAAGAGTTGGACCCCTTCCATATTTTCCCCCTGATTAGTGTTAATAGAGGCCCCGTGGTATAGGACTAGCGTGCCTGTCTCTCGCCCAGAGGCTCCGGGTTCGATTCCAGGCCAGGTCAGGGATTTTTCTCTCGATTTGAGGGCTGGTTCGAGGTCCACTCAGCCTACGTGATTAGAATTGAGGAGCTATCTGACGGTGAGATGGCGGCCCCGGTCTCGAAAGCCCAGAATAACGGCCGAGAGAAAGCGTCGTGCTGACCACACGGCCCCTCGTAATCTGCAGGCCTTCGGGCTGAGCAGCGGTCGCTGGGCAGGCCAAAACCCTTTCAAGGGCGTTAAGTGCCGTGGGGTTTGGTTTTAGTGTTAATAGAGGATGGTTGCACAGTTTCCACTTCTTATTTACTTACTTCCTCTTCATGGATTAGGCTAATAGCCTGTTCCGACCTCAGATTTCATTCCATCTCTTCATAGGACGACCAATATCTCTTCTTCCCGTAGGATGGTATTCCAGGGCAAGTTTTGGGATTCTGTTGTTATCCATCCTCAGAACGTGTTTTTTCCAATTTATCCTGTTTTGGAATATTCTTTCATTCACTGAGAATATATTTAATTGTTGTCTTCTCTCTTCATTTCGTATTTTATCTTTTAGGGAGTATCCTTTCACTGATCTTAGGAATCTCATTTTACAAGGTTGTATTTTTTCCTATAGCTTGTTTTATCCACCCATGTCTCACTTCCATATAACAAAGTTGGTACAGCCATAGTCTTATAGAATTTAAGTTGGGTATCTACTTTTCGTTTCAGTGTTCTGCAAATTGTCCCACACATATGTTGAAATCGATGAAGCTTCTTCTTCACCTCGTCAACATCATTACAAGATATTTCACAACCAAGGTACTTAAAATTTGAGACTTGTTCTACTGGTTGATTGTCAATTACTGTCTTCGCTCTGATAGGATATTTCCCTTGCCATGCCATAACTTTGGTTTTCGTTCTGGATAGCCGAAGATTATAACTTTTGAAAATGGTGTTTAATTGATGTATTGATTTCTGGAGTTTATCTTCATCATCCTGCAGGATAAATTGATCATCTGCAAAGAACATAGTATTTATGTATGTTTCTATGTTCAATTTTATTCCAGAATGCACAATTCGTTTCTAATTTCTGATTATTTCATCTATATATTGTGCCCTTTTAAGGCACCAACTGCGGTGATCTCTTCTTTCTTCTTTGCGCCGGCTGCTCCTGTAATAAATGACATATAAATCATACTCACCGCTGCATGTAGACTCTTCTTCTCAGTCGTGCCCGTTCGATATCCCCGGAGAGGCCACCCGCTGATAGAGGAGTGAGGGAGATGAAAAGAAGGGGTAAACTAACTAAAATGACGGTACCCAAGACTGAATTAAAGTTAAATAAAAGACTAATTTATTCAAATAAAATGCAAAGTGCTGAAATGAACGTAAATTGAACTATTGAAAATGTAAACAAATGAAAATAAAAGTGACTAAATAAAATATTAAAAATTGAAGGTCTGCCTTACAAAACAAACATAAACTGCCTAAATAAACTGACTGAAGGTCAAACACCTTAATTAAAATATGCCAGACTATCTTGACATTGTCTTCAAGTTGAATAAAAATGACTCTGTATAAAACTATGGTCAGAACAACCACCTTCTTGAGATACAGAAATATATAACAGAGGAACTATCTCTCAAAAATAAATTAATGAATTAATAAATTGACTCACAATAAAGTAAACTAAATTCTGTTACGCCGATCAATCCACTGACTTATCAGAGTTATCAAATGTTTATAAACATGTGGCTCATTTGGGAAAAATACCCAAAATTTAAATCATCTTGGACTGCACTAAGCAAGTGTATCACTTAAGGAAATAATTCTTAGAAAACAGAACAAAACAACCATGAACATCTCTTTCATTTCCTACATAACTGTTGTCTGATACAACACCTCATGATTAAACAAATCGATTATCGTAACATCACTCTGAGTGTATCCAACCACTCATCTACATGTCAGACTTCACTTGCTTGCCTGTGATGGACTGGACTCTTAAAATAAAACAAAATTAGGCCAAGTGCCTGATGTTAACATTATCGAATGACAGCGATCTTTGTACATTAAAATTTCTATTGACTTTGCCGCTAACTGCATTTCATTATAAATTCATATTTGTGGTATCACCACTAGATGGAGGCAGGTACCATCTTATTTACCATTTCTTGCGGCAGTTTTATACAATTGGTTCATTTAAAGATCGCTTCATTTCAAAACAAAAATGTAGTGGATTTTAAAAGAAAGTTTGGTAATTACTTGGATGCCTGGTATGAGCATACCACTACTATTTCGACTGTGACAGAATCGATGACCTAATAAACCTAACATCTAACCTCTTATTTACATCATTACGTTAACTAACGGAGAAATCTGCTCCGATAAAAAATACAGAAATCAAAACAAACTAGCCTAGCTACACTTATCTATTTACAACAACAAATATAAATAATTCACATACGCTTGCGTCCTACAAATACGGTAACAGTGCACTCAGAAAGAAAACAATAAACAAACTGGATCCCACCATCGCGGCCTACTGGAAATTAACAAGGATAGAAATGCGCAAAACAAACTCGGAGTTACCAGAAAACATACCCCGCTGCGAGTAGCAAAATATTGCGAATTTGACGGCAATCTCAAGTTTCAGACGACAACTGTCTGGACATAATATTATCTAACCTTGATGGAAAAATTTACTGTTCTATTTCACGTTATCCGTGACTCTACATAAATATTCAAAACACATTGACTCGTCGCTCTGTCCACATTGTACACTGGCTAGCATTATTTGTCGAGCATCTATTCTCCCTGGAATTATTTAACAAATACAGGCTCCTGCCTGTAGTATCATACCCATGTCGTAACACATTTAACGCACGTGGTTAAATTCTTCATTTCATACTTCTATTTCCTCATTAATTCGCGACGTCATTATAATTCATTATTCCCACAATACAGCCTCGCTCGTACCCGGCGGGCAAAAATATCTGTCGTGCACATTACGACTTCTCATGTAAATTCAAGACATGGTTCAAATATCATATTTCCATCATCAACGTAGATCATCAGGGATATTAATCATCTAGCTCGATATCTCGATCATTCACTGTTAACACATCACAAAAATCACAGAACTGACTCATCAATGGCGCTCATTGTTACTATATAAAAGGAAATGACGAGATTGCCTCTCAAAACACAAGTTGAAACGGTGCGCAACCGCAACTACAGAAAATAAAATATATGCGTCTAACCAAAATCGTCGCAGAAATCCGCGGGATAAATACCAACAAAACCGGTCATCTGAAAGATGATTCCGCAACATAAAACAAACTGAAATGCGCAAAATAGTGAAAATAAACCTTGAAAACATCGCGGCGGTGTCCATAACATCAAAACTCCAACAAAAGAAAATATAACTCAAAAAAAACCATCGATCTAAAATCAAGATGAAAAATAATAATAAACTGACATTACACTCGTAGATCAAAAATCAAAAGCTGCCTAACTGTCAAAATGACATACTACCAAATCAACCGTGAAGTCACGCAAACAAACATCTACTTAAACAAAGTGCACAAAAATAAGCCTATCTGAAAGTGCAACATAACATAATAATAATTATTATTATTATTACTGTTATTATTATTATTATTGTTATTATTATTATATTTACTGTGAATTATTTACAACCTTATCTAGTACTCTAAACTACACTGATCATCGATTTTGCCACGGTCCTACATTTATTTATATACATGATTTAATTATGCTCATACCTGTATGGTGGAAGCAGGTCAGTTCACCCACCGGTCCCCGTCATGGTGGAAATTAGAATTCCATCTTCAAGGTGATGTGGTATTCCAGATTTTTATTACACACGCAAATTTGACACATTCTTGCCATGCCGTGACACACGATTATATTAGCACAAAAAACACTCGCATTTCTCTCACTCCAGTGAAAGTTTAGAAGATGCCACTGCAGCCTCCTGCCTGTTGTGTAGATGAAGGTCGCCTCGCTCTTTACCTGCAAACACCTGCTGGCCTTCCGACGATCCCTCAGCTCTGTTTACCTACAGCTTATAGTACGTTAACCCTACTGGGGCATAACTGTTCCCTCAAGGTCTGCTGTTGCGGCCTCCATTGAATAAAGTCAATCACCTTCCCGTTTGTCTTACTAGTTTCTGCCTGTAAACATCTCGCTTGCCAAACAGTTTGTAGAATGGTAGAAACAAGCTAAATACCGTTTATGTTGTGGAGAAAATTATATACTGATCTCACATGTAACACTCCCCACTGGTTAGAAATGTTTTTATGTAAAATCTGCTGGAACATGAATTTGTTTCCCTCGACTAGTAATGTGAGTTCATTTAAATTGAAAGTGTAATTCTTGCCTACACTCCCTGCATTTACAGTAAAAGTCTGTGAAAGTGTTCATTTTATGAAATGCATATTCTCCCAAGTAAATAATACAAGGCTTCCTAAAATGCCTACAAGTGTCTAATCGCTTTCGTACCAGCCAAAATAAAGTTGACAAAAATGCATTTTGCTGACACACTCTGTCACTCTGTCAAAACGTAGATTCACTAAGAATACTGAAATAACACTAAAGTACTCAAGACAATAACTGAGAGTATTCAAAACAACTGTGAACTGAGAACTTGGTGTGACTGAGAACTTGATTCACACTGAGAATTCTAGAACTGAGAATAACTGAGTAAGACTCAAAACACTGAGAACGACTGAGAATAACTGAGAGTTCGACCCTGTGGTCGCTGGGTTTTATGAAAATTCCTCCCACCACCTGGAAAATAGTTCCGTGGAAGGGATGTGGCGTAATAATCTAGTCCTCAGGAGCGCTTTCTCGTACATCCGTAGGTTATGGTTTTCAAAATTTATACTCAAAACTTCCTAAATTCTGTCCGACTCACATGTGATATTGCGCCGCGGGAAATGATCATAGAATAATCCACACGATGATGCGCGTCACTGGTGTTATTTTCTTCCGGTGGATGGCCTCGTTCAGCCATGATGGCTCCTTATTCTGGGTTCTATTACTCCTCCGTTCGAAGTTGAATTTTATTAATTAGGCACTGATTAATCACAGATTGGCACTGATAATTCGCCAAATATTATAAAGAAGTTAGGACACTGTTTTTCACTACCACATCGGGCTTCAGATCGCGAGATACTGATTATAGATCTCCCGGTATGACAGCTCATTCAAATTTAGAATATTCTGATTGGTTGAGACTTTCGCGCTCTTCCAAAACATAGTGCATCCGCTTCCTCCCACGAATTGGCGGTTACTGTCGTTGGTCCTCTATTGTCCTAGCTAAATAGGTCAGGCTTCACCGCGTGCTTTTCTCATGAGAACGAACAGCAAGTGCCCACTCCCTGGCGGTGTCATAAAATTTATTGGGAGGGTGGTTTACAATCTGGTCGTGTCTAGAGAAGAGTTTCATGGATTCTCTCGCCGTCAGGCTGGCGCCAGAAAGTTCCTTTGTGACTGCTATTTTCACAGCCTTACTGTGGTATCTCATATGTGAAATATTCAATTTTAATTATGAATTAAATTAGGCAAATTCGCTTATGGGTGCAATATATATTCAATAGTGTTGGAGAGAGGCTGCATCCCTGACGTACACTCTTGAGAGTATATCTATCTAAATCGTCCACACCGTCTTTATTCCAAGCATTCTTTTCTGAGGAAAATAGAATACATGGCCAACAGTACAGTTTAATTCATTTTTTTACTACCACGTAACCAATCCAGAACTACGTACCACAAGTCATTGCTGCGCCATCAAATGGGTCTGCTACTAACTTTTCACCACACTGAAATTCTTGTAACATTCTAAAGAGATGTGTAGAGAGAGAAACAGAAGAACGACCACCGCTTACATCACCGAATCTCAAAAATTTCTTGAATTTCGCCTTCGGGACTGACATATCTAAATACAGTCGAGATATGTGCTCTGTTAGAAACGTCTGTACTTTCATCGAAAATAACGGAAATAAAGTTTGCTTTCTTAACCTCATCTGTAATTTCGCTAGTCATAAAAGTAGCTATGGCGTCAATAATATCATTTTGAATGTCAGATGAAAGACCTGAGAAAACTGTAGACGTTTCTAAGTGGTGCCGAAATGTCATCTTTCTTAACAATTAACGCTACTAACTTCCTGTAATTACCTTTGCTATCAGATTCTTCAGTTTCTCGATGACTACTAAAACGCAATCTTTGCTTTGAGAGAAAATACACAGTATCTATTAAAGTGCTGATAATATATATGTTATTTTTTACTAGCTCATTATGCTCGCTAATGTTCTTTCTGTGAGCTCTACTCTATTCTGGACCTTCCGAACTGAATCGTATCGCCAACAGCGACGATGTGTGCTTGAGACACCTCATGGCATCTCTTTAAAACTCAAACTATATAAGTTGTCCACACCGTCTTTATACATACATACATACATACATACATACATACATACATACATACATACATACATACATACATACATACATACATACATACATTATCATTATAGACTGTTATGCCTTTCAGCGTTCAGTCTGCAAGCCTCTGAGAATTTACTAAACGTCGCCACAATCCTCTTTATTCCAAGCATTATTTCCTGAGCAAAATCGAACACACGGCCACCAATACAGTTTACTTTTGTTTTGCACAACCACGTAACAAATCCAGATATATGTGCCACGAGTCATGAAAATACCATACTGTTCTTTTCAATTCCTTGTCTAAATTTTTAAGAGAAGGCGTATTATATTTTCCTTTTCTTCAAAAGTTCTTAACAAAAATGGCGTGTTCATTATGCCCGCCAAACTCACTTATTTTCGAGATGGAAGTGACAGCACTAATTTTAATGTTTAATACGTTGTGCAGTCCTATATGCTATCCTTACCTAACATAAATTAAATACAAATTCACACTTTAACAAGAAAAGTCACATCGTATTATAATAGAAAACAATAACAATAATAGCCTAATTATAACAATGCGCGACGGAAAGAACGGACAGAAGATCTCAGCACCGACGTTATAATCTACAGTGATGTTTCCACTTTCCATTGTGGTAACACGACAAGAGAACGTAGCATGATACATCTCAGTGTCGAGGGGAGAGGTGCCGCGCTTGGCGCAGGCGCAGTAATACTCGCCTTGCTGTTAGAAGAGAGTTAAAGCGTAACCACTGCATGGAGTTGGTAACAGCCTCTTGCTCAGCTTTGGCGGTGACGATCTACTGCAAAAGAGTTCTCGCGGCGCGTACAGACGAAGAAATAAGAATACTAAATATTCGAGTTTTATATTTTCAAACTGTTACCAGTGGGAACTGTGGATACTAGCACGCCTCTCCACTGGTCAATATAAATACAGATCCATCAACGTCTTTGTACGAAATGTATCTATACACCGTGTATTTCATTCATCACACATGCATGGACTTCCTCATGTCATTGTTATTTCTATATAGCTGGTGATTTCCTTTAAGTGGCGCCTCTTAGCCGGAGGTTCTGGGTTTGATTCCCGGCCAGGTCAGGGATTTTTGCCTGGACCTGAAGGCTAGTTCGAGGTCCACTCAGCCTACCTGATTAGAATTGAGGAGCTATCTGACGGTGAGATAGCGGCCCCGTTCTAGAAAGCCAAGAATAACGGCCGAGAGGATTCGTCGTGCTGGCCACTCCTCGTAATCTGCAAGTCTTCGGGCTGAGCAGCGGTCGCTTGGTAGGCCTAGGCCCTTCAAGGGCTTTATTGCCATGGGGTTTGGTTTGCTTGGAATTTTTTATTAGCTTAATCAAATGAATTATGTTCGTTTCGTTACGTAGACTTCAATAGTTCATTAACATAGTGCTTTCTTTCAATCACTTTTGATCGTACAATCTCATCTATGACGATTTCTTGAGATCTCTAAAATAATTTATGGGCCATTGACGATGTCTACCACTTACTATCAGTTATGACGTGTTGAATTGTTCCTTTGAAAGTATTTAAGACGACCTTGCGTTCTCAGTTTCACTTCTCAGAAGCCCAACAGTTGGCTTCACTGAATTCCTAATGTGCTGAGAGGTCATATGTCTATACCTGACTCTATTGTCTGCGGCCTCTGCGTCTCAATTTGGCTCGTGCACTGCGGTGACTCAGATCAGAGCTGGGATAGCCATCACAGCTGTATTTTGTAACTACTATTTGCATACTCAGCTACTCATTGAAATAAAATGGTATTGCGAGGACAGATAAGGCAAGTTCAATTACGTAAATGCGAATGCGGAGAGTGGACGGAAATACATGTTGAAAGTAATAAGCGGCCATTTTCTGTTCTGTTCTAGGGCTTTTATGAAGAAGAAATCAAAAGGAAGATTGTCAGAGCAAAGTGATTTCATTCTAAAAATAGGAAGGCATAATTCCGGCAAGCATTAGTTTAGTGCCAAGAGATTGACCCTGGCAGGACTAAGCCAAAATCCGTAACATCGAGGATCAAGGGCGTAAAAATTGTCCACTACAAATCGACATAAGTGAAGTAATGATTTAAATTCAAACTTGCTATATAATATGTTTTGAAGCATACACATACTGAGAATTAATGTACCGAGCGAGTTAGAGGCGCGCAGTTGTGAATTTGCATTCGGGAGATAGTGGGTTCGAACCCCCACTGCCGACAGCCCTGAAGATGGTTTTCTCGAGGTTTCCAATTTACACACCAGGTAAATGCTCGGGCCGTGAAAAACTACATATAGACCCAAGATATACATGTATACTAACTCTCCATTGTTAATAAACCAACCATTTCCTTCTGTAAAAATTCCGAGGTGGGTGGGGGGGGGGGTGGTGGTGGTGGTGGTGGTGGTGGTGGTTGTAACCCTCGGCGACACACTCACCTCCCCCTACCCCCTCTGTTAGATACGTCCTTAGCTTGATCAAAGTACATCTGGTACTACTCCTCGCGAAGTTGGCAAAATGAATTGAAAAATGCCTGAGGGTATATGAAATGAAATGGCGTATGGTTTTTAGTGCCGGGATGTGTCCGAGGACTTCCGCTCGCCAGGTGCAGATCTTTTGATTTGACTCCCGTAGGCGACCTGCGCGTCGTGATGAGGATGAAATGATAATGAAGACGACACATACACCCAGTCCCCGTGCCTGGGAAATTAACCAATTATGGTTAAAATTCCCAACCCTGCCCGGAATCGAACCCGGGACCCCTGTGACCAAAGACCAGCACGCTAACAATTTGGCCATGGAGCCGGGCCCTGAGGGTATTGAACCAAGGAACACATTACAGAAATATCTATTTAAATAAATAAATTTGGCTAGGATTTAAACCAAAAAGAAAGCGAGGGAAGAAACATGCGATTTTAGCCTGTTTTTCCGGAACTGCATTTGAGCCGGAAGTGATATTTCGAAATTAGTCTCTTTTTAGTTTGATAGAACCATCTAAGACTCACAATTTGAAACCTTTCCGGGCACTTTATCCCTTCAAATTTCGACACGAAGATATTGCTTAATTTTCCGTTTTTCGTAGTATGGGAACCTCTACTTTCACAGCTAAGAACTTTATACAACATTTAAAAAGCTCTGACCCTTATAAAAATGAATGTGTCGGCAAAGGAAAGGGAAGGTCATAAAAATGAAAGACTCCCCAGGCCTCGAGTGCTCTAATACCGTCGGGGTTGGGAAAGAACAAGAGTTGACCAAGAGAGGTCGGACAGGAACGATGCAAGCGAGGAGACTACCGTAAGTGGAAGCAATGCACCCAGGCCCCCAATTTGAGAGCCCCTGGCCCTCCTCTTACGACAGGCAGGGGATACCGTGGGTGTTATTCTACCGCCCCCACCCACAGGGGGAATCCCAAATTGAGAGCCCCTGGTCCTCCTCTTACGTCAGGCAGTGGATACCGTGGATGCTATTCTACTGCCCTCACCCACAGGGGGGAATCCCAATTTGAGAGCCCCTGGTCTCCCTCTTACGTCAGGCAGTGGATACCGTGGATGCTGTTCTACTGCCCTCACCCACAGAGGAAAACAGAGAAGGATCTGCCGTCACGACGTCCCTTACGACGACTTCCATAAGGACCTGAGGATAACCTAGCGCGCTTGATTTTCTGCCAAGAACGGGCAGCATGGCAACTTGTGGATTCGTGACAAGTGGTGTTCGGCGACGAATCACGGTTTTGTCTGAATATAGACAACCGCTGAATCAGAGTCTGGAGACGTCTTGGCCAGTGCAATGATCCATGTTTCACCACAAAGCGCTTCACCACCTCAATGACAGGTGTCAAGGTGTGGCGTGCCATTTCTCCCCCTGTGGGTGGGGGCGGTAGAATAACACACACGATATCCCCTGTCTGTTGTAAGAGGCGAATTAAAGGGGCCCCAGTAGTTCTGAAATTTGGACCGTGCGTTGGCAACCACGGGGAACTGATCTGAATTCTGACATTGCTTCCACTTACATGCATCGGGCTCCTCACTTTAATAAATCATGTCTGACCTCCCTTAGTCAACTCTTGTTCTTTTCTGACTCCGACGGTGTTAGGTATCGAGGCCTAGGGAGTCTTGTAATTTTCACGCCCTTTGAGGCCCTTGTATTTCTTTGGCCGATAGCTTTATTTTTCAAAGTATTGGATTCCTCCCGTTATTCTCTCTGATTGGTGTTATATAGAGGATGGTTGCCTAGTTGTACTTCCTCTTAAAACAATTATCATTACGACTGGGGTGCCATTTCCTACAAATTCCGCTCTTCACTGGGATGGTCTTAGAAGAAATCCTGACGTTGCGGCAATACGTCCAGGAAATTCTGAGACCATACGTGCTTCCCCACGACAACCTCACATTCCAGCAGAATAAAACGCGGTCTCACGCAGCACGAGTATCTATGGCCTGATGCCAACTTGTTTCCTTGGCCAGAAAGGTCTCCAATTCTCGTCCCATCTCCCATGTGAGTGGGAGCGGTAGAATAACACCCACAGTACCCCTTAACCGTCCTTAAAGACGACTAAAAGGGGTCAAAGGACTCTTAACTTGGGAGTGTGGGTTAGGGTTAATGGGAAATAGTAATAGACAAAGCACGGAGCTAGAGCACTTCAATGCTGACTTAACGGAAACGTCTCCCTTGAGAGCTGTTTTTTTTTGCTTTATGTCACACTGACGATGGGACAGGAAAGGGCTAGGAGTGGGAAGGAAGCGTTCGTGGCCTTAATTAAGGTACAGCCCCAGCATTTGCCTGGTGTGAAAATGGGAAACCACGGAAAACCATCTTTAAGGCTGCCGATAGTGGGGTTCGAACCTACTATCTCCCGAATACTGGATACTGGTCGCACTTAAGTGACTGCAGCTATCGAGCTCGGTCCCTTGAGAGCTAGGCGAGCACTGAATTGCAGTCGCTAATCGGCAACATTGGGAGATGTTCACTTCTATTGGCTCGTGAGGAGACACACTCTTGTACATACTATTGGTCGTACATGACTAGGGACAGAAGGGTAGGAGGGAGTTATTCCAAGTTCGCATTCCTTGCGTGGTCTCAGATGGAGTTGTCGAGCTTTACTTGAGTCCTGGCATCGCTTCAACTTACTTGTGGTAGGCTGCTCACTTTCATCTACCCTATCTGACCTCCCATAGTCAACCCTTATTATTTTCCGACCCCGACGGTGCTACATATTGAGGCCTAGGAAGTCATTCATTTTACGCCATTTCGTAGCCCTTGTCTTTCTTTGGCCGATACCTTCACTTTTTTTAAAGTGTCAGACCTCTTCCAATTGCTCCCTCTGATTAGTGTTAATAGAGGACTGTCGCCTAGTTCTATTTCCTCTATAAAACATTAATCACCACATCCCGACCGTATCGCCACATGTCTCCGTGCTACGGGTGGACCATCACCTTACCAAGTTCATTCAGGAAGTGTTTGTTTCCCTGCTTTGTTTCGTGCAACATTTGGTGTTTTCTTATACTACCAATTACTGTGTCACTACCCAATTACGTGCGCCTCCTTCCTGATGGTTTTTTTCTGCAAATGAATGTACCTCACACCTCATGATGCCTTGCACCTGAACCTCCTGAACGTATCCCCTGAGACTAAAAGGGGCCTGAGCGTTTCTTAATTTGAGAGCTAGGTTGCCAACCACGGGGCCTTTATCTGAGTCCTGGCATTGCTTCCACTTACTCGTGTCAGTCTCCTCACTTTTATCTATTCTCTCCGACCTCTCTTGGTCAACTCTTTTTTTCTTTTCGGACACCGATGGTTATTAGGTTATTGGGGTCAAAGGAGGTTTTCATTTTTACACATTTCGTGCCTCTTGTGATTCTTTGGCCGATATCTTAATTTTTGGAAATGTCGGACCCCTTCTACTCTTTCCTTTAAACTACAGTATTTTTAATAGAGGATGGTATTCAAGTTGTACTTCCTCTTAAAACAATAATCACCACCACCACCAACTTGCACCTCTTCCCCTGTGGGTGGATTGGTAGAATAATACACTGGCTATCCCCTGTCTGTCGTAAGAGGCTACTAAAAGAAGCCCCAGAGGCTCTCATGGGTTGGCGACCATGGGACCCTTAGCTGAGCCCTGACATTGCTTCCGCGTACTTATGCTGGACTCCTCACTTTCATCTATCTTATCCAATCTCCCTTGGTCAACTCTTGTTCTTTTCCGACCCCGACGGTGTTAGGTTGCGAATCCTAGGGAGTCTTTCATTTTCATGCCCTTCGTGGCCCTTGTCTTCCTTTGGTTGATACCTTCATATTTCGAAGAGTCAGACACCTTCCCACTCAGCCCAAACCAAAAATGAGCACAAGGTTAATTCCTAGGGGCAAAGGCGGTCGGGCGTAGAGTTAAACCGCTCTACCTCACCAAGTGCCGAGGTTACGGTTAGCGGAAACCTTTACCTTCCACCCCTCCCAGGGCCCACATGGCCTGTACAGAGACGACTTTGCTTTTTGCAGACCCCTTCATTTCTCTCTCGAATTAGTATGAATACAGGATGGTTGCCCAGTTGTACTTCCTCTTAAAATAATCCTTTGGTGGTGTAATTTGAGAATCCAAATATCCTCCGGGCTGGAGACTGAAGAGGAAGACTCCAAAGGATTTTTGAATCGTTACATCTTGATATTCGTTCTGACAGAGAAATAAATTATGCCTGTAAGGCTTAAAACCTGTATGCAGTGTTGAGCTTCACCTTAGCACTGCGAAGTCCTCAAGGCAGAACACCAACCGGCTGCAAATTATAGTCACGTAACCACTGTTCCTGCGGGTCATTCTGTCACATTAATCTACGGTGTGACTGTAATAGCTGAATGCTTATGTCTGCAGCCACTACGCATTTAAACGTCTGTGTTATAAAGTCGTAAAGCGGAAAGGGTGTTACTTTATTGGCCGCGGTGCCATAATGAGATGGAGAGTTGACACTGGTTCGGTAGTGTAGTTCTCTACCGTACGTTACTACCCTCAGGTGCAGACGTGCCCACCATTGTTCTCTTGATTTAACAGCTGCTTCATACAGAGTTATTAAATAGACATGTCATACCTATAGAGTCTAGACACTAACAGAATTTCTTCTCTTTCATGTTGCTGCATAAATTATTATTAATAATAATGTTATGGGCTTTACGTCCCACTAACTACTTTTACGGTTTTCGGAGACGCCGAGGTGCCGGAATTTAGTCCCGCAGGAGTTCTTTTACGTGCCAGTAAATCTACATACACGAGGCTGTCGTATTTGAGCACCTTCAAATACCACCGGACTGAGCCAGGATCGAACATGCCAAGTTGGGGTCAGAAGGCCAGCGCCTCAAACGTCTGAGTCACTCAGCCCGGCTCCTAAATTATTACAGTCATTCCTAACTTAAGCATAGGAAATACTTGAGTTGTGTGTGAATTTGTATATGATGTTGCTGGATTTAGGATGTTAAACTAATAGTATTTCTTATAATATTTTCTTTCCATGGAATTGCTTGCTGTACTCTTGTTGTATGCCTTTGCTGGCGAAACGTAGTGTTTACAGTGCACTATGTTTTCTGGTATGGGCTATATCAAATTTGTTACTTTCATTGCCCTGTCTCAGTCTCATCCTTGGCTTTGACAATATGAAAGTGACTGAGGTATGAGTGATGTTAGTAATACCATTCCTTATGCAGCCAGTCCCTGCTATGAATGGTGTGAAAATATCGCTCATGGGGTCAGTTGGTGCATGCATTTCAGTGGGTTTGGGAGACTGATATGTAACAGCAACGGCTGGCTCCGTGAGGAAAGCAATGGGAAACTACCTCACTCCTCATTTCCCTAGTACGGCTCTTCAGTGACGCCTAGGCTATTTATGACAGCTGTTGGCGGAGCTGCAGAGGATCAAACCAGCCTTCGGGATGAATACCCAACATACACACACTCTTGTTGTAGTTGTTGTTGTTGCTGGGTGATTATGTTTCACTTTATGTTATTATCACACTACTGTAAGTGACCTTTGCTACCGGGATATTTCCCATTTGCGATGGATTTTTTAATAATAATAATAATAATAATAATAATAATAATAATAATAATAACTAGTATTTCACTTTAAACTGTTCCTGGACATTTCATTATTTCATTAAAGTTTAAGTTAAATGCCAAAGTGGACGCAAGCTGCTGAGTGCATAAGGACACGCGATGAGTGTGATGAAACGAGGGGTTGGTGACTTCAACAGCTAAAATGATCTTGTATCGGATATATTTAGTATGTTAGGGTAGTTAAGGAGTATTTCGTTTAGGTAGCCAGTTAGTATATAAAGCTTCAGTTTAGTATTACTAGTAGATTATTATTATTATTATTATTATTATTATTATTATTATTATTATTATTATTATTATTATTATTATTATTATTATTATTATTATTATTATTATTATTATGTCCGAATCGTTGGCTGAACGGTCAGCGTACTGGCCTTCGGTTCAGAGGGTACCGGGTTCGATTCCCGGCAGGGTCGGGGATTTTAACCTTCATTGGTTAACTCCAATGGCCCTGGGGCTGGGTGTTTGTGCTGTCCCCAACATCTCTGCAACTCACACAGCACACATAACACTATCCTCCACCACAATTACACGCAGTTACCTCACATGGCAGATGCCGCCCACCCTCATCGGAGGGTCTGCCTTACAAGGGCTGCACTCGGCTAGAAATAGCCACACGAAATTATTATTATTATTATTATTATTATTATTATTATTATTATTATTATTATTATTATTATTATTATTATTATACATACATACATACATACATACATACATACATACATACATTATCATTATAGACTGTTATGCCTTTCAGCGTTCAGTCTGCAAGCCTCTGAGAATTTACTAAACGTCGCCACAATCCTCGATTTGCAGCTAGTGTTGTGGCCTCATTTAGTTCTATACCTCTTATCTTTAAATCGTTAGAAACCGAGTCTAACGATCGTCGTCTTGGTCTCCCTCTACTTCTCTTACCCTCCATAACAGAGTCCATTATTCTCTTAGGTAACCTATCCTCCTCCATTCGCCTCACATGACCCCACCACCGAAGCCGGTTTATGCGTACAGCTTCATCCATTGAGTTCATTCCTAAATTAGCCTTTATCTCCTCATTCCGAGTACCGTCCTGCCATTGTTCCCACCTGTTTGTACCAGCAATCATTCTTGCTACTTTCATGTCTGTTACTTCTAACTTATGAATAAGATATCCTGAGTCCACCCAGCTTTCGCTCCCGTAAAGCAAAGTTGGTCTGAAAACACACCGATGTAAAGATAGTTTCGTCTGGGAGCTGACTTCCTTCTTACAGAATACTGCTGATCGCAACTGCGAGCTCACTGCATTAGCTTTGCTACACCTTGATTCAATCTCACTTACTCCTGGGAGAACACACAACCTAAATACTTGAAATTATTGACCTGTTCTAGCTTTGTATCACCAATCTGACATTCAATTCTGTTGAATTTCTTACCTACTGACATCAATTTAGTCTTCGAGAGGCTGATTTTCATACCATACTCATTGCATCTATTTTCAAGTTCCAAGATATTAGACTGCAGGTTTTCGGCACAGTCTGCCATTAAGACCAAGTCGTCAGCATAAGCCAAACTGCTTACTACACTTCCACCTAACTGAATCCCTCCCTGCCATTTTATACCTTTCAGCAGATGATCCATGTAAACTACGAACAGCAAAGGTGAAAGATTACAGCCTTGTCTAACTCCTGTAAGTACCCTGAACCAAGAACTCATTCTACCATCAATTCTCACTGAAGCCCAATTGTCAACATAAATGCCTTTGATTGATTTTAATAATCTACCTTTAATTCCATAGTCCCCCAGTATGGCGAACATCTTTTCCCTCGGTACCCTGTCATATGCTTTCTCTAGATCTACGAAACATAAACACAACTGCCTATTCCTCTCGTAGCATTTTTCAATTACCTGGCGCATACTGAAAATCTGATCCTGACAGCCTCTCTGTGGTCTGAAACCACACTGGTTTTCATCCAATTTCCTCTCAACGACTGATCGCACCCTCCCTTCCAAGATGCCAGTGAATACTTTGCCTGGTATACTAATCAATGAGATACCTCGATAGTTGTTGCAATCCTTCCTTTTCCCTTGCTTATAGATAGGTGCAATTACTGCTTTTGTCCAATCTGAAGGTACCTTACCAACACTCCACGCTAATTTTACTACTCTATGAAGCCATTTCATCCCTGCCTTCCCACTATACTTCACCATTTCAGGTCTAATTTCATCTATTCCTGCTGCTTTATGGCAAAGGAGTTTATTTACTATCCTTTCCACTTCCTCAAGCATAATTTCACCAACATCATTTTCCTCCTCCCCATGAGCTTGGCTGTTTGCAACACCACCATGATGATTTCCTTTTACATTGAGAAGATGTTCAAAATATTCCCTCCACCTCTCCAGTGATTCCCTGGGATCTCTTATGAGTTCACCTGAATTACTCAAAACACTGCTCATTTCCTTTTTCCCTCCCTTCCTAAGATTCTTTATTACTGTCCAGAAAGGTTTCCCTGCTGCTTGACCTAGCCTTTCCAGGTTGTTACCAAAATCTTCCCATGACTTCTTTTTGGATTCAACAACTACTGTATTTGTTTCGCTCTGTTTCTTTCATCTACATACAACTCCCTGTCTGCCTCGGCCCTTGTTTGGAGCAATTTCTGATAAGCCTTCTTTTTACGTTTACAAGCTGCTCTCACTTCATCATTCCACCAAGATGTTCGCCTTTTCCCATCTTTACAAACAGTTGTTCCTAGGCATTCCCTTGCTGTTTCTACTACAGCATCCCTGTATGCCACCCATTCACTTTCTATATCCTGAACCTGCTTACTGTCTACTGTTCGAAACTTCTCACTAATCATATCCATGTACTTCTGTCTAATTTCCTCGTCCTGGAGATTTTCTACCCTTATTCGTTTGTAGACAGATTTCACTTTCTCTACCCTAGGCCTTATTATTATTATTATTATTATTATTATTATTATTATTATTATTATTATTATTATTATTATTATTATTATTATTATTATTATTATTATATTATTATTATTATTATTATTATTATTATTATTATTATTATTATTATTATTATTATTATTATTATTATTATTATTATTATTATTATTATTCTTTTAGATTTGGATAAGTGCAGTTTTCTCACGATTTATGTACAGGAAGTGATGGCAAGGAGTAGTTGGTAAGAGAGAACAGAACATTCCCGGAAGAGGAGGGGTAGGACTCGGGCCTACCCATTACAAATAAAATATATATATGCGGAACAAAGAGGAGAGAGGCGGGGTACAGTAGGAGAGCGGTTACAGCCCCACAAGGTTGACCGCTAATGGAATGGTGAGAAAGCTGCACTGTCATCTGGTAGGGATGGTTGGGAGCGTCTTACGGGCCCCATGGATAGGGCCGGTCGTGTCGTCATGGGAGGGCGGTCTTTTTCTCACCAGGGATGATGACATGGCCGGACAACAGACTTTTATTTTTTTATTTTTTTATCCAGCGGTGTCGAGGGGCGTGGCATGTAGGGATTGAGGATGACTGCTGTGGTGATCCTCCCTAGGGAGTGTCACGTTTCCGGAGTATCTGACGGACCTCATGGCATGCCCTGAGAGTCTCGTGTTGTTGTTTTTTCTTTATTCCTTTTTTCCGGTTTATGTAAGTTTTTATTATTATTATTATCTTTTTATTGTGAACATGTATTTGGGGCTGAACGCCTGTTATGTTCAAGAATAAATACACTACAATGCCACAGTGGTCTTTAAATGGAGTTTTGCAGCCAACAATATGTCAGGAGTGTCTGTTAAAAAGGTGGTATTTCCACCTTAAGAAAGTTCTGTGAAAAGGGGCAAGAAACGTAAAATAAAAGGCAAATTGTTGGGAATGCACTTCGAAAACGATAAAACACGAGTACAATTCCACAATAATCGAACACATTTATTTTAATACACATATATACATGGAAGCCATCTTGCGAACAACAAAAAAGATCCCAAACTAAAACTTCAAGTGTGTTTCTTTGCTTATTTCAAAGCTCTCGAAAACAAATCTCAGGAGTAACAAGAATCAAAGAGGTTACACTAACTGATCTCACACAACATCCTCCCACCTAAGTCAAATGAATGTTAACATGAATTGACTTACATTCTTTATGCACAAATTGGCACTTTCATAAAATAGTCCTGAAACAATTACAAAATGATAAAATTCAATAATATAAACACAAATAAATATGTTAATTGACACATATCACAAATTTAACTTTTCTGGCTTGTGAATCAATCATCCTAGACGAGTTATTTTCACTGTCTGCTTTGAAACTTGAGGACCATCTTCAGGAGGAGTGGAAGAGTCACATGCTCTGGCCTCGTGATTATCCTTTATATTTTCCTCACTTGGAACAAAGTCTTTCCTTAGGTGGTTTCGGATTTCCTGGGTATCCTCAGGTGGTTGAAACTCGAGTTCTAGTGGGTATATTCTTTGAACTGGCCTTATAAGCTCGCCTGAAGCAGTGACGACACGAACTACTCTAACATTGCCATCCTTTCCCTTAACAAGCTCGACAACTCGTCCCAATGGCCAATCCATTCTTCTAGTGTCATCATTGCCAACCAAAACAATTTCTCCCAGTTTGAGATCATGTGGCTTATCCTTGCTGGCGAATAACTTCAACTGACCTAAATACTCGGTACGAAATCTTTCTCTAAGATTCTTTTTCAACTGAAGGCGATACTGCAGTCTTTTCCGAAGATCAGTTGCTTCGAACAGGTCATACTCAGGTACTCGTACTTCTTCTATGTCGTGTAGAAACATGTTTGGAGTTAGAGCAGCCAGATCTGATGGGTTGTCAGACAAATAGGTTAATGGCCGAGAATTTATGACGGTTTCGCAGTCACAGAGGATTGTCTGCATCTCTTCATAGTTGACAGATGATCGACCAAGCACTCGACGGAGAAGAGTTTTGAGCATTCCTACTAGTCGTTCCCACCAACCTCCCCACCATGGCGAAGCTGGAGGATTAAAACGCCAATCTATCTTCCGCGCTGAACTGTATTGTGAGATTGCATTCCAGTCCAGTTTGTGACAGAAGTTCTTAAACCCAACAAAATTTGTTCCCTGGTCACTGTAGACAATGACAGGTCTTCCTTGTTTGCTGCAGAAACGTCTGAAAGCTTGTAGAAAGCTATCTGTTGATAACGAAGACACCAGTTCTAATCGAACTGCACGGTAAACTCTGCAAGTGAATAAGCAAACCCATGCCTTCTTCGAGGTTCCGTCATCGGCTTTGATGTAGAGAGGACCAGCAAAATCAACTCCAGTAACTTCAAAAATTCTTGCGCCACGCACTCTACTCTCAGGTAAAGGTGAAGGATGAGCTGCCAACTTCTTTGAACTATGACGTTTACAAATCATGCAGGAGTTAATAACGGCTCGAATTGTTTGTCTACCTCCTAGAATCCAATACTGTTGCCTCAGAATTGACAAAAGCATCTGCGTACCAGCATGACAGTTGCTAAGATGGGCGTCCATAATCAGTCGCTGAACGACTGGGTGATCAGCCTTTGGGAGCACAATGGGATGACAAAAGTCCCTGACATCATCCCGGTTTGATATCTTGGTCATCAAACGAATCAATCCCTGTTCGTCAACAAACGGAAGTAAGCTCTTTAGTTTGGAATTGAAAACATCTATGAACACTTCCTCCTGCACCCACCGTAAAATCTTCCTTTCTGCCGTGACAAATTCCTCACTTGTCAGGTCACGATGTATGCGTTGAGCTTTGCTGATGCGACAGTTGGTCAGAAAGCGCAACATCCAGCCTACCATCCTTACAATTTTCTTGTACTGAGAAAAGTGTCGGTAATACCAATCTTTACTGATGTCTTCTGAATGACTTGATATCAATGAAACGACATTCTTCCTTCTCTCCGAATTTATCTCTTCCTCATTATAAGAAAAGTCAGTTTGTGGCCAGCAGTCTGGATTTTCTCTCAACCAACCAGGGCCTTCCCACCAACGGCATTGTATCAACTTCTTCACAGAACATCCACGTGATGGAAGATCTGATGGGTTTTCTTTTCCAGGAACATGTCGCCATTCGCAACCAACTGACAGTTCTCGTATCTCTTTAATCCGGTTCATGACAAAAGCATCCCATGCTTCACTTCGCTGAATCCAAGCGAGAACAGTTGAAGCATCTGTCCAAAAAATTGCCTTAATATCGGGAATACAATAGTCCTTTACAATCGATGCATATAATCTCGTTGCTATTGAAGCTGCTAAAAGTTCTAACCTGGGAATGGTCAATCCCTTGCCTGATTTACCAGTTGGTGCAACTCTTGACTTGGCAGCCACCAAGTGAACACTCACTTCACCCCCTTGCTCAACACGTAGGAATACAGCTGCTGCATATGATGTCTGACAGGCATCTGAAAAAATGTGAAGTGTCCAGGAATCGTCTGGGCTGTTGCAGTGAGACAACCAACGAGGAATCTTGACTTGAGCTAAAAGAGGAACTTCTTCAAGCCAACTCAAGAATTTCATTTTGATCTCTTCATTGACTTCTTCATCCCATGTCAAACCTTCTCTCCAAGTCTCTTGAAGCAACAATTTTGGTATTAATGCTACACTACATGTGACACCCACCGGATCAAAAATTCTATGGGCAGCACTCAAAATAACATTCTTTATTATTTTCTCGAAGCTAATCGAAAGAAGGTTATCTATGTTGATTGCTAGGGAATCGTCGGACTTGTTCCATAGGAGTCCTAACACATTGGTAGGTCCGGAAACGTCATTACTTCCGGTCAACTCCCACCCTCGAAGACAAAATTGCCGTTCCCTCATGACACCTGAAGCTACATCAATAAACTGTTTAGCTTGTTCTTCATCGTCCAAACTGGCAAGGCAATTATCAACATAGAAGCTATGGGTAAGAAGTTCCACAAATGACTTTGGCCATGGTGACTTCCCTTCCTCACACAGTACTAATGTATTTTCAAGGTGAAGTTTGATGCATGATTCTAACAGAAAAGGACTTGGAGACACTCCAAATACAACACGACAATGTCTGTATGTCTTGAGACTTCCATTTCTGTCTAACCACAAGAATCTCAAAAAATTTCTGTCTCTCTCGCGAATGCTGATCTGGAGAAAAGCTCTTCTTATGTCTCCAACAACTACCACCTTCTTCAGTCGGAAACGAGCCAACACGGAAGGTATTTTCTCAATTAAATTAGGGCCTTTCTCAAGACATTGATTGAGGCTGGGCTGTTTATTTTCTTTAGACGAGGCATCGAACACGGGGCGCACTGGTGTTGTTGATCCAGGTTTCACAACGTGACGATGAGGCAAATAGTGGCAATGAACATCCATTTCCTGAGGAGGCACTTCTTCTATCACCCCTTCCCTCAGCCAATCATCTAGTACTTCCTGATAAGCATCATAGTAACCTTCAGTCTTCAATCTCTTAATACTAGACATCAGTCTCTTCAGTGATAATTGGTAATTATCAGGCAGTGGAGGATGGTTCTCAACCCATGGGAGGTGAACTTCAAACCGCTCTTCTTCATTGACTGATACTGTATCAAGGAAATGTTGCTGTGTAGTAGACTCAATCTCAGATCTGCTGCGTTTCTCAGATGGATCACTAATCCCTAAAGTATCTAGAGTCCATAAATCTGTGATGGTGGCTTCTCTTGTTAGCATAGCAGTCACCACCATAGCCACACTTTCCTCATTCCTATGTTCTGAAGGTACTTTGCCCATTAAAATCCATCCCAAACGAGTTTCCATGGCCACTAGTCCCGTACTTAGTATCTTGTGGCCTCCTGTAAACAATTTGCCTGCAACATCATCTCCAATTAATATTTCTATTGGTCCATAAGATTCGATATCACTCAAAACAATGTCCTGGCTACTTAGTTCTTCAATCCAAGGACCTTGATGTACTGAAGGTATGGCACCACAAATTCTTGTTTGGTCTAATGCTTCAAAGTGACAGTTGTAGCTACCATCCAGACTAGAGAGATAAATAGTGCACACACAATGATGGTATACTCCAGTGGTTGTACCTCCAAATAGCGAGTGTTGGATATTTTCCTGTCTGCCAGTTTGATATCCCATTTCCGTGGCTGTACTCTTCAAAATGTAGGAACGTTGTGATGCTGAATCAATTAATGCTCTTACAGTCCGCTCAACTCCTTGGCCCCTAACCTTGACAACTAGTGTTTGCATCAGCACCCCATAATGGTTCGATAAACTAGCTAAAGCCTCATTTTTCTGGACTTGCGCACTAGAAGCCATCTTGTCTCCTGTTGAGTTCGGTCTCTCTACGGCTGAGTCTACCTGGGTTTGTGGCAACTTATCACACATAACCACAAAGTGTCCTCGACTACAAATGATGCATCTAGGCCTATTTCTACATTTCTTCGCTGGATGTCCGACCTTGAGACAAGGAAAACAGCATCTTTTAGTCTCAAGTGCAAGACGACGTTCTTGCAAAGTCATCTTCTGGGCCTTAATACAGTCTTGAGACTTGTGATTAGACGAACAAAATACACACCCTGCTGTTTCTCTACCAGATGCAGTAAGGAGACCTGCTGCTCTGGGAATGTTCTCATTCGGATTAGTGGTGTAATTCAAGCTCTTTTCCTTCTTCTTTGGACCTCCCTTGACAGCTACCGAAGACAAAACACCAAACCCTGACATAGCCAAACTAATCTTCTGTTCCTGTTCTACTTCACATCTAAGAAATTGCATCAAACTGTCTAAACGATTCTTGGAATTCACACTCTGGTCACCAACACTACTGCCCCCTGGTTCAACAGCTGAATTTGAAGAAGACTGGCCAATGAGCGTGATTGAAGAAGTTCTCTCCCAAGTTCTTAGAATGTCCTCAGGCAAACATGACTCTACTAGTGGTAAAAGCATGGAATTACACTTGTCCGTTGTGACACCTAAGGTTCCTAGGGCTCCTATGTGGCTCTGAAGCTTATCATAGAGGGATGATAAACACACCTTATTAGGGCTCACAGCATTCTGTAAGATTAAACTTAACAACTCCCTAATGTACACTTCTACCAGCAAATCATCCTTCCCATAGCGTGCTTTGAGACTTGATATTGCTTTACAATAATTTTCTCCGGTAGCAGGAAAGCTCTCAACTAAATCTCTTGCTCTGGATCCAGAAGTGGTGGCCTGTATGATGTATTGGAATTTATCACTAGGGTCTAAAAGAGGGTCCTCATCAATTTTCTTAAATTCTGACCAGAAAGGAAGCCAATCTTTTAGTTCACCTCCGAACGTTTTCAATTCCAACAAAGGCAGTTTGTATGAACGCTTAACTTGGAGTGACGAGTTAGAATTAACTGATACTGCAGTAGCTTCTGAGTTCCGGTCTTCATTTAATAATTTCGTAACAACAGTCTTAACCTTGTAAAATTTGAACTTATACTCGTCAGCCATACTGATTTCTTTGTCTAACTCGTCATCCCTAACCTCCACGCTCTCAATCATATTAGTGAAGATAAGAGTATCCATACCTGTTAATTCATGAAATTTCGTTTCTAATAGATCCATATGTGCACTAATACTTTCCGTATCTTTCTCCGGCATCTGTAGTAACGCGTCGAGCTCATTGTAGATCTTGGTTATTGATCGCCGTAATACCGCTCTTGATTTCTTTGTCACAGCTGTATTCACTTCCATGCTTGAAATACTACGTATGAAACTGTTTATATGATTATATAACTGCCTAATATCCTGTCACGGTCGCCAAATGTTGGGAATGCACTTCGAAAACGATAAAACACGGGTACAATTCCACAATAATCGAACACATTTATTTTAATACACATATATACATGGAAGCCATCTTGCGAACAACAAAAAAGATCCCAAACTAAAACTTCAACTGTGTTTCTTTGCTTATTTCAAAGCTCTCGAAAACAAATCTCAGGAGTAAGAAGAATCAAAGAGGTTACACTAACTGATCTCACACAACACAAATGGAACTCACCGATGATCGGGTTAATAACATATTCCTGGTCTGGATTTTTCATGGTAATCGATTTAAACTAATGTAATGCATCTGGACGAAATACTGAGTTACTTTTTGGCATTGGAAATAGCACTTTTTGAAAAGGCACGCCTCATTTAAGTTTCACCTTACATTCCCATCTTTAACTGAAAGGTTTTAGCTTGACGAAGTCTTCCGTGCGTTCTTCATCATATCACGAGAATGCAGACAAAGTAGGGGTTCCGTACTACAACAAACGTAAAATTAAGTCGAAGGGCTAAAGTGCCCGGAAAGGTTTCAAATTGTGAGTGCTGGATAGCTCTTTCAAACTAAAAAAAAATCCCAAAATCACTTCCGGACGAAATTTTGTTCCGGAGAAACAGCCCAAAATCGCTTGTTTCTTTACTCGTTTCCCCTTTTATTCAAATCCTAGCCAAATGAAATTATTTACATAATTCTTTCTGTATTATGTTCCTTGGTTCAATACCCTCAGACGTTTTTTGTTGATTGAAAAACATCCACACCGAATGTAGTTATAAGGGCTTTAGTGAAACTCTGCATTGATTCACATTAGCGCTCGTAGTGGTGCTTAAGTGAAACAATGCATTGACTCTCATTAGCGCTCGTAGTGGTGCTTAAGTGAAACAATGCATTGACTCTCATTAGCGCTCGTACTGGTGCTTAAATGAAACAATGCAGTGACTCTCATTAGCGCTCGTAGTGGTGCTTAAGTGAAACAATACAGTGACTCCACGGCCGACTGGATTCCTCGCTGCGCTCCTTATACCGGCCTTGACAATCGCTTGTGAAGTCCAGCATAAAGCTGTAATTGGAAAGTTTCACCGTAATGCCGGCGGAGCGCTGGCCTACTACCCACTGACAGGAAGCTGTATACCGCAAATTGCCGCATTACCAGTTTTATTTATATGGTTTTGCTGTCGTAAATGTTGGCAATGTGTTCGCAATGAGGTGCTTGTTGGCTTTGAGTTTATTTTTTATTGTGTAGTGTGGTGAATATTTTTTTAAATTGTGTTTACAAATATTGGAATTTGTGACATTCTTGTGCACCTTTTCGTACTTCGAGCAGAAATTTTATGGAAACAAGAACAAAGTGATTTTTCGCTGTAGCTTCGTCCTGAACAAGGATTTTAATTTATGCGCTAATTCGTTTTTTAATGGTGTGGTGATTTGCTTTTCTTTAACTGTGATAGGAAATATTCGAATATATATTGCTGTGTGCCTTTTTTGTATTCCGAACAGGAAAAAAAGAGCAAAGGGACACTATCATTTCACGAATTCTCTGTAGACCAGGGCAAAACTACGGAGTGGCTAAAAGCTGGTAGCACTCTCATCTTAGTTTTCCGTTTCTATTTCGGGTATTTACCTTCGTTCTTTCTTTCTTACTCTGTTTACCCCTCCAGCGTTGGCTTATCTCTCGGACTCAGTAAGGGATCCCACCTCTACCATCTCAAGGGAAGTGTCCTGGAGCGTGAGACTGCGGGCCGGGAATACAACTGCGAAGGATGACCAGTACCTCGCCCAGGCGGCCGCAACTTCTATGCTGAACAGGGGCCTTTTGTTGGGAATGGGAAGATTGGAAGGCATAGACAAGGAAGAGGGAAGGAAGCAGCCGTGGCCTTAAGTTAGTTATCATCCCGGCATTTGCTTGGAGGAGAAGTGGGAAACTATGGAAAACCACTTCGAGGATGTCTGAGGTGGGAATCGATATCCCCCTCTACACAGTTGACCTCCCAAGGCTGAGTGGACCCCGTTCCAGCCTTCGTACCACTTTTGAAATTTCGTGCCAGGGCCAGGAATCGAACCCGGGCCTCCGGGAGTAGCAGCTAATCACGCTGAATTTTCTTTCATAGAATAATCCTTTAGGCGGTGTCGTATTTGCCATATGACAGCAACACAACACATTTTTATCCAAGATAATCTGAACTTCATTTAAACATTGAAAAGTAAGAATCACTACTGCTATGACGGTAAGGCCAACATATGAAGTGTTGTTACCTGAGCAATGGGGCCGATGACCAAGATGTTAGGCCCGTTTAGACAACAAGCATCATCATCATCGAGCAGAAAACAGTTTACAATTTATTTACTCAAAATACTTTTCCCTTACTGAATTTTGTTAAATTCTTCTTTTTCTTCTTCTTCTTTCGCTATTTCTTTTACGTCCACAGACACAGATAGGTCGTATGACGCCGGTGGAATAGAAAAGGGCTAGCAGTGGGAAGGAACCGGCCGTGGCATTAATTAAGGTACAGCTTGATGTGAAAATGGGAAACCACGGAAAACCATCTCCAGGGCTACCGACGGTGGGGTTCGAACCCACTATCTCCCGGATGCAAGCTCACAGCTCACAGCTGCACGCCGCGCGGACAACTTGTTGCGCCCTACTTCATTTCAAGTAAAAATTATTGTCTGAATTTAGCACGGCCAACTTGCCCGGTATTTAATATTCTAGTGAAAGGTATGAATGAAATGTAATCTGAAACTATATATATTGAATTAAAATTTAAACATGCTTGAGTCAAAATATTTATGTTATGCATACAACGAATATGGAAAAAGTAAGACTTTTATGTTTTGTCCAGCCCCCTTCCTGAGAGCAGCGCTTGAAGAATTTTAAAACTCTAATTGAACAATGACTCTTAATCTCAATATTAACATCAGGAGACAAAAGCATTGTGGTAAGTTCTGCTATGTATCAAAATGCCATGATAATAAAAACGATTACTATTATTCCTCACAATTAAGGAACGTCAGTTGGACTACTCCATCCTCCGCAGTTTCATTTCGCGTATCAATGAAAGTTGCCTATAGGATTAATCATTTTAACAATATTAGTCAATCTAACACACTATTTTATTCTCTAAATTAAGATACATCGGCAATCAGAGTCAATATCAGAACGTCAGCTGTACTAAGTCATTTCCCCGCAGTTTCATTTCACGACATCACTTTGGCAAATATCAACGAAAGTAACCTTTAGGATTAATCATTTTAACAGTATTAACCTATGTAACATTCTCCATAACTCTAAATTACGATAAATCGGCAATCAAAGTCAATATATTTTCCATAAAGAAGTATGCATTTCTACCGCAAATAGGTCGGCCGCCAGCGCCACGTGTCGAGCTGTGTAACTACTCCGATTACAGCGTGTGGACCCGATTGTCAAGGCCGATAAGGAGCTAGCTAAAGCGACGCATCAAGTCGGCCGTGGTGACTCACATTAGCGCTCGTAGTGGTGCTTAAGTGAAACAATGCAATGACTCACATTAGCGCTCGTAGTGGTGCTTAAGTGAAACAATGCAGAGACTCACATTAGCGCTCGTAGTGGTAATTAAGTGAAACAATGCAGTGACCCACATTAGCGCTCGTAGTGGTGCTTAAGTGAAACTCTGCTTTGACTCTCATTAGCGCTCGTAGTGGTGCGTAAGTGAAACGCTGCAATGACTCACATTAGCGCTTGTAGTGGTGCTTAAGTGAAACGCTGCATTGACTCACATTAGCGCTTGTAGTGGTGCTTAAGTGAAACGCTGCATTGACTCTTATTAGCGCTCGTAGTGGTGCTTAAGTGAAACAATTCAGTGACTCACATTAGCGCTCGTAGTGGTGCTTAAGTGAAACAATGCAGTGTCTCACATTAGTGCTCGTAGTGGTGTTTAAGTGAAACAATGCAGTAACTCACAATAGCGCTCGTAGTGGTGCTTAAGTGAAACAGGCAGTGATTCACATTCGCGCTCGTAGTGGTGCTTAACTAAAATAATGCACTGACTCACATTAGCGCTCATCGTAGTACTTAGTGAAACAATGCATTGACTCCCATTAGCGCTCCTGGCGGTAGAAAAAGGCAAACTGCTAATCTAATCGACTGCATAACGATGATTAAGGAAAGGATTGTAATTTTTAGGAATAAATGAAGATTATTCTCATACTTTATTACATTTTATTTACCTAAAATTCGTAGATCATATCCCTAGGTCGTTTTGCTTGCCTGTATGGCTAGAACTGTGGATTTTTGTTCTAATTTCTAGAGTTGCGTCATTTACAAAAAAGAAATAGAATCGTCGAAGTTGCTTAGTGTATTATCACCAGACCGAGCTTCTTTTTTTTTTTTTTTTTTGGCATATAATCGCATGTGTTTATGCAAACTGCATAATTAAGAATTAGCCTATGTATCTTTGCGTTTCGAAAGATATATACCTATATCAAAAGTTGATTCTGCATATTTTTGTCTCGAGTGTTTAAGAGAGTGATGAATATATTCACTTTATTTTGCCATTTTTCGAATTTTCTCTGAAAATTCAACATGGTCCCATCTGTGGTGTAGTGGTTAGCGTGATTAGCTGCCACCCCTGGAGGTCCGGGATCGATTCCCGTCTCTGCCACGACATTTGGAAAGTGGTAAGAGAGCTGAAACGGAGTCCACTCAGCCTCGGGAGGTCAAATGAGTGGAGGTGGGTTCGATTCCCACCTCAGCCATCCTTGAAGTGGTTTTCCGTGGTTTCCCACTTCTCCTCCAGGCAAATGCCGGGATGATACCTAATTTAGGGCCACGGCCTCTTCCTTCCTTCTTCCTTGTCTATCCCTTCCAAACTTCCCATGTTTCGCTCTCTCCCTCTCCCTCAGCATAGCTGGTGAGGCCGCCTGGCGAGATTCCGGTCATTCTCCCCCGACCCAATGTCTCAAGCTCCGGGACACTGCCCTTGAGGCGGTAGAGGTGTGATCCCTCGCTGAGTTCGAGGGAAAAATCAACCTAGGAAGGTAAACAGATTAAGAAAGGAAGAAATAAATAAATAAATAAATAAATAAATAAATAAAGAAAGAAAGAAAGAAAGAAAGAAAGAAAGAAAGAAAGTCATTCAACGTGGGAAATATTACATTCTTAGCACGAGTTGAGTATGCTAACATCTACAAACATGAACATTCGTCGCACGTGAAGTAAAATCCTTAGATTAAACTTAGTTTTTTTTGTACACGCATTAAGAAATTCTAAGGGAAAATATTTGATGTAAAATCACATGTTTTATTTTTTCGATAGAAGGTTTTGTATAACGGATTTATAAGAAAATATTAATTTCTATTTGTTAACTCATTTCTAGTTGTTTAACACTTAATTTTCCCATATAAAGTGCTTCTGGCTTATCCTCTTCCGTACATGACTCGTAATCAATTAATAATTTGTTTTTAAATCAGACAACTGCAAAATAGTTGAAGAAGGCTAGAACCAACGATTCTTACTTTGATACAATTAAGACATCTGTACTGAATCCGTAATCAGTTAATAAGTTTTTTTAAATTTCAGACTACAGTACAACATCAGCAGAACTTTGTAAAATTTTAATTCTCTGCCGTGATGACAAGACATTTCGCTTACTAGCGGTGCAACGTTACACACTGGAGAAGTGGCTCACGGATAAATAAAATAGCCTCTAAAGACTTTAGTGGTACCTCTAATAGTTATTTATGCAACTCGTGCGTAAGGTGGACCTCTTCTCGCATGAGTATAAAGACTTAATTAAACACGAGATGTTAGCCGAGTGTTTAAATTAAACGAGTGCAAATACGTACTTATGGAAGGAAACATATTAATGTAAGCACGGTTATACATAACATATTCGAAATTTTTATGACCATACAAGAAT
This sequence comes from Anabrus simplex, assembly GCF_040414725.1. Classification (NCBI taxonomy): domain Eukaryota; kingdom Metazoa; phylum Arthropoda; class Insecta; order Orthoptera; family Tettigoniidae; genus Anabrus; species Anabrus simplex. Next base: position 50,517,413 of record NC_090271.1, read on the forward strand.
TAAATTGCTAACTAGGCACACATTGCTTACAAAAATAATTATATTGAAATCGTCACCTAATACATTTGAATGAAATGGCGTGTGGCATTCAGTGCCGGGAGTATTCGAGGACAAGTTTGGCTTGCTAGGTGCAGGTCTTTTGAATTGACGTTGTGGTGGTGATGATGATGAAGGTGACCCAGTCCTCGTGCCAGCGGAATTAACCAATTATGATTAAAATTCCCGACTCTGCCGGGAAGCGATACCTGGGCCCCTGTGACCAAAGGCCAACACGTTAACCATTTAGCCATGGAGCCGGACGTACATCTGAATGATCCAACTTAACAGATGAAAAACTAAGAATTAAAGCAGTCTCTCTTTAAATGCTGTGGTCGACATGGGCGGAGCCTATCAGGATATAATAGTCTCCCACGCTTATTTTGAAGACGAGAATTTGATAATCATTTTGGATTCTAATATGTTATACATAACCGTACTTGCGTTAATGTGTTTCTTTCCATAAATACGTATTTGTACTCGGCTAATGCCTCGTGCTTAATCCTCGATTTGGCACCCCCTGTTCTGGTTCAATGTCTTGATTTGTTTACGTGAACGAATCGTATCCATTAAATTTCATTGTATTTTTTGTCCTAAATGGAGGATAGTAATATATTTCACACAAATCAACAGTAAAATTTACAGTAAATGGTTACGTGAACGATGCTGATCCACGAAATATCACTGTAATATTTGTCACAAATGGAAGATAGTAATTGCTTTTACTCAAATAAAGTCTCAAATCTCAGGTTGATTAAGAAATAATACGAAATATTTTATTGTAGAGAATACATACTTTACGGCCTTACAACAACAATTTCTGCTACGTCGCAGCGCTTCCGTAAGTGTTTTGTTTGTCCAACACTGTCGTGTGTGATGTCTTTGCTCACTGAAGTTCTTTGGTGTCGTTTTATTGATTTTTCTCATTCGATGTAATTTGATGAGTTGTCACTTCATGTGCATTAACTGATTCATTAAACGATTTATTGGTCCAGGGATCATGCTATTTTCCTTTAATATATATATTATTGGTCCAGGGATCATGCTATTTTTCAACAAAATACCCCCACTCCCATTCGCTAGAAACAGAGCTCGTTGGTGCCAGCCCTGGAGCTCAAGAAAAAGCAAACGACGGCGCGAGTAGCGGAATGCAAGGCATTTGGCCAAAGATAACAAAAATCGCAGACATAGCACTCCCATTCATCGGTGCCAGCCCTGGACCTCAAGAAAGAAACAAAAGACGGCGCAAGCAGCGGAATGCAACACCATGGACTCCTATTTAGAGCCAGTAAATAAGTATACATATTTCTTGCTAATAACGACGGTATTTCTTAATCAACCTGGGATTTGAGACTTTATTTGAATAAATCAATGATTACCAAATAGCATGATCCCTGGAGCAATAAATTGTTTAATGAATCAGTTAATGCACATGAAGTGACAGCCCATCAAATTTCATCGAATGAGAAAAATCAATAAAACGACACCAAAGAACTTCAGTGAGCAAAGACATCACAGACGACAGTGTTGGACAAACAAAACTCTTACGGAAGCGCTGCGACGTAGCAGAAATAGTTGTTGTAAGGCAGTAAAGTATGTATTCTCTAAAATATTTCGTATTATTCCTTAATCAACCTGCGATTTGAGACTTTATTTGAGTAAAAGCAATTACTATCTTCCATTTGTGACAAATATTACAGTGATATTTCGTGGATCAACATCGTTCACATAACCACAGTAGATTAATAAATACCATTATTACTAGAGAAATATAGATACGTAACTACGGCGACCTATTTTACTGTAGACACGACTTCCACTTCATCGTGCCGTCTTTTGTTTGCTTCCTGAGGTCCTGGACTAGCACCGATGTGTGGAAGTATTGTGTTTGTGAATTCTCAATATCATTGTCCATCAAGACCAGCGCGGGCAGTTCAAACGAGAAAATGTAGGTGAAAAATATGCCGTAAGTAACACAAAAAATATTTTGTTGAAAGAAAAATAAAATGATCCCTGGACCAATAATTATATTAATTAATGTGTTATCACAAGTCAACGACTCGCCCCGCCAAATAATATGAAGCGAAGCAAAGGTGTTCAAAGAAGTTCAGTGAGTAAAGACAGAACACAGAAAAGTGTTACATGAACAAAACACCGCCTGCTCGGTATGTACCCGATGGCTAAGCAGCCATTGGATAGAGATCGAGCAGGCGGTGATAGTAAAGTATATATATATATATTTCTTTAGTAATAATGATATGCATTTACACTGACTGACAGAGCAAATGCAACACCAAGAAGGAGTGGTTCGAAAGGGATGAAAGTTGGGGAAAAAACAGAGACGGCACGGACGAATAATTGATGTTTATTTCAAACCGATATGCAGGTTACACAATGCGCACGGCATCGACTCAGTAGGATGTAGGACCACCGCGAGCGGCGATGCACGCAGAAACACGTCGAGGTACAGAGTCAATAAGAGTGCGGATGGTGTCCTGAGGGATGGTTCTCCATTCTCTGTCAACCATTTGCCACAGTTGGTCGTCCGTACGAGGCTGGGGCAGAGTTTGCAAACGGCGTCCAATGAGATCCCACACGTGTTCGATTGGTGAGAGATGCGGAGAGTACGCTGGCCACGGAAGCATCTGTACACCTCGTAGAGCCTGTTGGGAGATGCGAGCAGTGTGTGGGCGGGCATTATCCTGCTGAAACAGAGCATTGGGCAGCCCCTGAAGGTACGGGAGTGCCACCGGCCGCAGCACATGCTGCACGTAGCGATGGGCATTTAACGTGCCTTGAATACGCACTAGAGGTGACGTGGAATCATACGCAATAGCGCCCCCAAACCATGATGCCGCGTTGTCTAGCGGTAGGGCGCTCCACAGTTACTGCCGGATTTGACCTTTCTCCACGCCGACGCCACACTCGTCTGCGGTGACTATCACTGACAGAACAGAAGCGTGACTCATCGGAGAACACGACGTTCCGCCATTCCCTCATCCAAGTCGCTCTAGCCCGGCACCATGCCAGGCGTGCACGTCTATGCTGTGGAGTCAATGGTAGTCTTCTGAGCTGACGCCGGGAGTGCAGGCCTCCTTCAACCAATCGACGGGAAATTGTTCTGGTCGATATTGGAACAGCCAGGGTGTCTTGCACATGCTGAAGAATGGCGGTTGACGTGGCGTGCGGGGCTGCCACCGCTTGGCGGCGGATGCGCCGATCCTCGCGTGCTGACGTCACTCGGGCTGCGCCTGGACCCCTCGCACGTGCCACATGTCCCTGCACCAACCATCTTCGCCACAGGCGCTGCACCGTGGACACATCCCTATGGGTATCGGCTGCGATTTGACGAAGCGACCAACCTGCCCTTCTCAGCCCGATCACCATACCCCTCGTAAAGTCGTCTGTCTGCTGGAAATGCCTCCGTTGACGGCGGCCTGGCATTCTTAGCTATACACGTGTCCTGTGGCACACGACAACACGTTCTACAATGACTGTCGGCTGAGAAATCACGGTACGAAGTGGGCCATTCGCCAACGCCGTGTCCCATTTATCGTTCGCTACGTGCGCAGCACAGCGGCGCATTTCACATCATGAGCATACCTCAGTGACGTCAGTCTACCCTGCAATTGGCATAAAGTTCTGACCACTCCTTCTTGGTGTTGCATTTGCTCTGTCAGTCAGTGTATTTACCGTTAAGTTTAATCTTAATTTGCATAAAATCAATTATTATCTTCCATTTACGATATAATTATGATGAAATTTCAGGGATAAAATTCGTTCCCGTACCCCTTGATTCTTCCCAGGGATTATTTCATTCATCCGGTCAGTGAAGATGAAAGGTTGTTTACTAGTTTCTGACCAGTAAATGTTTCCATCTTTCTGGGATCCTCTGTCCTAAGAATTTGGGCAATACCGTATGTCTTTTGAGGGTATAACCATCGTCTAGCTTAATCTGGTAGTGTAAATGACCAAACTTTCCAACGACTACTCTATACTTACATGACATTTTATTCCCTTCATAGAACTTCACTTGGACTCTGTTTTCGGGTTGAAACATTCGAAGGGTGGAACTAGAAATGTATTCGCACTGACATTGCTTCCATTTACTTGTGCCGGGCCCCTCATTTTCATCTATCCTATCAGACCTTCTGTGGTAAACTCTTGTTCTTTTCCGACCTCGACGCTATTAGAACATTCGAGGGTTAGGGAGTCTTTCATTTTCACGCCCTTCGTGGCCCTTATGTGTTGGCCGATACCTTCATTTTTCGAAATGTCAGATCCTTTCCATCTTCTCTCTCTGATTAGTTTTATATAGAGGATGGTTGCCTAGGTGTACTTCCCCTTAAAACAATAATCACCACCACTTCGTCATCTCTCAATTCGCTTCCTTTTTCTCATAACTACGAAAGTAGTTTGTAATACACATTCTACAACACAGTGATAACATGGGAGATATACTACTGAAGTCCTTTAAATAACATCTTACACATTCTCATCGTGTCTCTAAATGCACGTAATGTATAATGCATGAAGATCAACACTGTGTAATTTTCTCCATTCACGCGAGAAACCGAACCCATGAACCGTAGACTGGGAGGCAAACGTGACGTGTGTTAATCTCTCTGTAAGTATGCACTGCTAACAAACCCACCTACACGCTGCGAGGTTGAAACGTTTTGACCGCTGTGATCGTAGATTAAGTACTAGGTGGATCATATCAGTATTTCATTGTCTTCCTATGTGCAGTGCTTGGCATTTCTCGAAGTTGCATTAACCTGAGCTGTTCCCGATTATGTTTGTTTGTCCAACCTTTGTCCCGTTTCTCTACCGGGTCGGGTCGGGTATGAGGTGAGGTGAATCGGTCGTGGTGGAATTTCATGACCGGATGTCCTTTAACCACATCAGAGGAGTTAATGAGATGAGATGAGTGACGTGATATATGGTAGCAGGAAGGGAGAGAGAGCGAAACCCGGTGCGGGCACATAGCCTACTCCTGTAGAATAGCACCAAGGGGTCTGCTGAAGGCTTAACGTCCCAATCCGACGGATGAATCACTATCAACAGCGTCATATGCCCTCACTCCATATGGGCACTGCGAAGATGTTTGGAATTTAATCCAGGCTTTTGGCACGCAGTCTAGTGATTATAAATTGTATACCATCACCTCCCCTACCCTGCCGGCCAACATTGTGATGGTGAAATTTTTTCGACCAACGGGACTCGAACCGGCTAACCACGCTTAGACTTCAACGCCTTAACGACCGTGGCCACCAAGCGGGCTGTTGGTCTCGATTACGTAATATATCTCAAACCGTGTACGTGGGTGGTCCAATAAATCAAATGACAATACTTCTCTCTCGCTTTATTTTTACAATTTGCTTTACGTCGCAGAGACACAGACAGGTATTACGGCACGATGGCATAAGAAAGGTCAAAGAGTGGGAAGGAAGCGACCGTGGGTTCAATTTGCCGGGTGTGAAAATGGGAAACCACGAAAAACCATCTTCAGGATTGCCGACAGTAGGGTTCGAACCCACTATCTCCCGAATGCAAGTTCACATCTACGCGACTGTAACCGCACGGCCAACTCGCTCGGAACAGTACTTCTCATATGCATTGCCTGATATTTGGTATTACTTTATTGTAAAAACATACAAGGAAGTTGGGAACACAAAACTGGATCAAGTGGATCATTTCAAGTATTTAGGATGTGTATTCCCGCAGGTTGGTAGCATACCAACTGAAATCGAATCAAGGGGCAATCAACGGTATACTGCAGAAAGAAGAAAGGTCTCGGTCTGATCTCAGACATCCCTTTATTTCACCAGGCAAATGCTGGGGCCGAAAATGAGTTAACACCACAGCCACTTATTTCCAGTCCTTTCTTATCACATTATCTCCGAAATCTTAGCGTTTCTTAAGTGTTAGTTTCGGAAGTAGATGTTAGTGGATGGTTTCCCAGTTGTACGTCCTCTTAAAACAATTATCACCACCACCCGCTCCGATCGATTGCGGTATGTGATGGTTTATTAAAGGGGAAAACACGGGTTTATTAGAGACCTGTCGGGAGCCAGTTCAAATTCTTTCACGCAGGGAAAGGCGAGTCGACAGTTTTTTTGTTTTTTTTTGTTTTTTGCTAGTTGCTTTACGTCGCACCGACACAGATAGGTCTTATGGCGACAATGGGACAATGAAGGGTTAGGAGTGGGAAGGAAGCGGCCATGGCCTTAATTAAGGTGCAGCCCCAGCATTTGCCTGGTGTGAAAATGGGAAAGCACGGAAAACCATTTTCAGGGCTGCCGATAGTGGGGTTCGAACCTACTATCTCCCGAATACTGGATACTTAAGCGACTGCAGCTATCGAGCTCGGTAGTCGACAGTTCAGAGCAGTACTATCGTAACTAGCATTTTATTTATAAAGGCGAAACTTCCCTATCTGTTGATGAACATTAACACCAGTATTCATCACCTGTATGTACGGAACAGCACAAACCCCTGTGGGTGAGGGCGGTAGAATAACACCCACGGTATCCACTTGTCTGTCGTAAGAGGCGACCAAAAGGGGCCCAGAGGCTCTGAACTTGGGAGCGTGGGTTGGCGTCCATGGGGCCCTTAGCTGAGTCCTGGCATAGCTTTCACTCACTAGTGTCCGGCCCCTCACTTTTATTTATCCTATCCGACCTCCCTTGGTCAACTCTTGTTCTTCTCCGACACCGACGGCATTAGAGCACTCGTGGTCAAGGAACTCTTTATTTTCACGCCCTTCGTGGCCCTTATCTTTCTTTGGTGATACCTTCATTTTCTAAGTGTCGGATCCCTTCCACTTTTCTCTCTAATTAGTGTAATAATAATAATAATAATAATAATAATAATAATAATAATAATAATAATAATAATAATAATAATAATAATAATAATAAATGTATGTATGTTGGGTATTCAGCCCGAAGGCTGGTTGGATTCTCAACAGGTCCACCATTAGTTGCCATAGATGGCCTAGGTGTTAGTGAAGAGGCGTACTAAGAAAATGAGGAGTGAGGTAGTTTCCTGTTGCTTTCCTCACTGAGCCAGAAGTTGCTATTGCATATCAGTCTGCCCAGCCCACTGAAATGCATGCACCAACCGCCCATATGAGTGACAATTTCACACCATCCAGAGCAGGGACTGGCTGCATAAAGAATGGCATTACTAGCATCACGTATTGGAGCACCTTCAAATACCACCGGATGAGTCAGGATCGAACCTGTCAAGTTCGGGTCAGAAGGCCAGTGCCACAACCGACTGAGCCACTCAGCCCGGCCATTAGTGTTATAAATAAGATGGTTGCCCAGTTGTACTTCCCCTTAAAACAATAAGTACCACCATCACCTGAAATCGGTGACAACACGTGAAAACTATGCGATTCTTTTTCACACTCAGTTTTACGTTATTCCCATAGCTTTGCCAAACTTGAAATCAGCTCGTGACGTTGATAAGGCTATAATAGTAGGTTTTATGGCGACGATGGAATTGGAAAGGAGTCAGAAGGAAGCGGCTGTGGTATTAATTAGGCCTAAGGTACGCCTCCAGCATTTACCTGGTGTGAAAATGGAAAACCATGGAAAATCATATTCAGGGCTGCCGACAGTAGCGGCGCTAAGAATCTCGGGACCCCTCCGCAATAATTGAAAATGGGCCCCTCGTTTCTTGGTAAGGAAAGTTACAAGATTATTTCGAAGTACAAAGTTGTATATTATAACAATGAATAGCAATAATACACTGACTGACAGAGCAAATGCAACACCAAGAAGGAGTGGTTCAAAAGGGATGAGACGGCACGGACGAATAATTGATGTTTATTTCAAACCGATATGCAGGTTACACAATGCGCACGGCATCGACTCAGTAGGATGTAGGACCACCGCGAGCGGCGATGCACGCAGAAACACGTCGAGGTACAGAGTCATTAAGAGTGCGGATGGTGTCCTGAGGGATGGTTCTCCATTCTCTGTCAACCATTTGCCACAGTTGGTCGTCCGTACGAGGCTGGGGCAGAGTTTGCAAACGGCGTCCAATGAGATCCCACACGTGTTCGATTGGTGAGAGATCCGGAGAGTACGCTGGCCACGGAAGCATCTGTACACCTCGTAGAGCCTGTTGGGAGATGCGAGCAGTGTGTGGGCGGGCATTATCCTGCTAAAACAGAGCATTGGGCAGCCCCTGAAGGTACGGGAGTGCCACCGGCCGCAGCACATGCTGCACGTAGCGGTGGGCATTTAACGTGCCTTGAATACGCACTAGAGGTGACGTGGAATCATACGCAATAGCGCCCCAAACCATGATGCCGCGTTGTCTAGCGGTAGGGCGCTCCACAGTTACTGCCGGATTTGACCTTTCTCCACGCCGACGCCACACTCGTCTGCGGTGACTATCACTGACAGAACAGAAGCGTGACTTATCGGAGAACACGACGTTCCGTCATTCCCTCATCCAAGTTGCTCTAGCCCGGCACCATGCCAGGCGTGCACGTCTATGCTGTGGAGTCAATGGTAGTCTTCCGAGCTGACGCCGGGAGTGCAGGCCTCCGTCAACCAATCGACGGGAAATTGTTCTGGTCGATATTGGAACAGCCAGGGTGTCTTGCACATGCTGAAGAATGGCGGTTGACGTGGCGTGCGGGGCTGCCACCGCTTGGCGGCGGATGGTGCTGACGTCACTCGGGCTGCGCCTGGACCCCTCGCACGTGCCACATGTCCCTGCGCCAACCATCTTCGCCACAGGCGCTGCACCGTGGACACATCCCTATGGGTATCGGCTGCGATTTGACGAAGCGACCAACCTGCCCTTCTCAGCCCGATCACCATACACCTCGTAAAGTCGTCTGTCTGCTGGAAATGCCTCCGTTGACGGCGGCCTGGCATTCTTAGCTATACACGTGTCCTGTGGCACACGACAACACGTTCTACAATGACTGTCGGCTGAGAAATCACGGTACGAATTGGGCCATTCGCCAACGCCGTGTCCCATTTATCGTTCGCTACGTGCGCAGCACAGCGGCGCATTTCACATCATGAGCATACCTCAGTGACGTCAGTCTACCCTGCAATTGGCATAAAGTTCTGACCACTCCTTCTTGGTGTTGCATTTGCTCTGTCAGCCAGTGTAATAATAATAATAATAATAATAATAATAATAATAATAATAATAATAATAATAATAATAATATGCACAGTTTAGTTTTCCAATCCGAAGGAATTATATTACACTTATGACACACACACACACACACACTCAAGAAATGCGTTTTCCAATTATAGTAACCAAAACATGCTGGCCGTCACTATATTAAGAAATAATCTCGTTCCTAGGACAAAATAATTTACTACTATTTACTATTTACTACAACTCAACCGTACATCGTAGGCCTATGTAGCTACACTAACTGCCGAGAGTTATAAACAGTATTTAGAGTTTAGATAAGGAGGATGTCTTTGTTATCGCATCTTCACTGACTACTGGGTTCTCAGATGTGGCTAATTACTTCAAAAGCCTTGTTGATTGTTGTGAGTGGCAGCAAGGGATGGTTATTGTTAGAACAGGTCGGGAAACAGATCCTTTCAGAAATAACCACCGAACTCCTACTGACGAAAGAAACTCTGCACTATGAGTTCTTAAGTTTGGAATAATCCTCTGTAATACACATAATACTGTGTTGTGCGCTGTAGCTTTATCAATATGTAGTCCGACTCGTTGGCTGAATGGTCAGCGTACTGGCCTTTGGTTCAGAGGGTACCGGGTTCGATTCCCGGCAGGGTCGGGGATTTTAACCTTCATTGGTTAATTCCAATGGCCCGGGGGCTGGGTGTTTGTGCTGTCACCAACATCCCTGCAACTCACACACCACACATAACACTATCCTCCACCACAATAACACGCAGTTACCTGCCCACCCTCATCGGGGCGTCTGCCTTACAAGGGCTGCACTCGGCTAGAAATAGCCATACGAAATTATTATATATCAATATGTAAAATCACTCTTTAGCTATTGAGTTAGGAAACAGTCATGGACCCCTCACAAGCCACGGAGTCTGTGGGGTCCTTATCGCCGCCACTAGCTGCCGACGATGGTGTTCGAACCCTCTAGGTTCCGAATGTTAGCTCACAGCTGCGCTGCGACCAACTCTGTCGGTCAGAGGGAAAATGAAGGTATCGGCCAAAGAAGGACAAGGGCCATGAAATGAAATGGCGTATGGCTTTTAGTGCCTGGAGTGTCTGAGGACATGTTCGGCTCGCCAGGTGCAGTACTTTTGATTTGACTCCCGTAGGTAACCTGCGCTTCGTGATGAGGATGAAATGATGATGAAATGATGATGAAGACGACACATACACCCAGCCCCCGTGCCAGCGAAATTAACCAAGGATGGTTAAAATTCCCGACCCTGCCGGGAATTGAACCCGGGACCTCTGCGACCAAAGGCCAGTACGCTAACCATTTAGCCATGGAACCGCACAAGGACCATGAAGGGCGTGAACATGAAACACTCCGTAGGTCTCGCAAACTCAATACTGCCGGGGTCGGAAAAAGTAAGAGTTGACGAAGAGAGATCCGAGAAGAATGATGAAAGCGGGGAATCTGACACAAGTAAGTGGAAGCAATGCTAGACTCAGCTAGGGGACCCATAGTCGCCACCTTACACTTCCAAGTTGAGAGCCGCTGGGGTCCCTTTCAGTCGCCTCTTAGGACAGGCAGGGGATATCGCGGGTGTATTCTACCGACCTCAATCACAGGGGAATTTTTCAAGTCAGTTTATTTATTTGATTGCAATATCTTTCCAGTGTTATAGGTTGCAATTTTGACGAAGCAGTCCATACCAAATTTTAATATAGTAAAACTAGTACATTATTGACTTTTGACTTATTTTGACTTTATTAGGGATTTTTCTGAGGTGGCTAATACTAAGTCCACCTCTGTGGTGTAGAGGTTAGTGTGATTAGCTGCCACCAGGGGAGACCCGGGTTCGATTTCCAGCTCTGCCACGAAATTTGAAAATGGTGTACGGGTTCCACTCAGCCTCGGGAAATCAACTGAGTAGAGGGGGGTTTGATTTCCTCCTCAGTCATCCTCGAAGATGTTTTCTGTGGTTTCCCACTTTTCCTCCAGGTAAATTCCGGGATGGTTCCTAACTTAAGGCCATGGTCGCTTCCTTTGCTCTTCCTTGTCTACCCTTTCAAATCGTCTCATACCTCAACAAGGCTCCTGTTCAGCATAGCAGGTGAGGCCAACTTGGAGATATACTGGTCCTCCTTCCCAGTTGTATGCCCCCGAACCAAAGTCTTACGCTCCAGAAAACTGCCCTTGAGGCGGTGGAGTGGGAACCCTCGCTGAGTCCGAAGGGAAACCAAACCTGGAGTGTAAACGGATTAAGAAAAAAAAAAGAAAGAAAGAAAGAAAGAAAGAAAGAAAGAAAGAAAGCTAGTACTGCAAGTCGTATTTAGCTTCAGAAATGTTCAGGAACGCCTAACGCCGATGGGCGGTAACGCACGCTGACTTGCTCAAGATGCGGTCAAGATGATGCAGATCAGAGCCGCTGGAAGTAAAAGTTGTGCCAGAGAGTGGGAGGAAGCTAAAAAATTGCGTATTACATCATGTTACTCATTGAATACCCGTGATTGATCGCCGGTCCCTCTCTCTCTCTCTCTTTCTCTCTCCCTATACATTGATACAGGGTAGGCATGACCGAGGCTCCATCAATCTTGATGCTTCACGCACACGGCGGGTCTCGCTAATAGCCAAATGGAATCAACGCGCTCATCCACTCACTCTTTCATCTCCAATTAAAACTGAATTTAAGAGAGAGGGAGGAACAATTTGATGTGGTAATCGCCGGTTAAATGCACTGGGCAAGACGTTCGTGCTACTAATCCCGCAAATATGCGGTTTGGGAGCAGCTATTTCGTCTACATTATATTGGTAGTAATGACAGGCATTTTATGATGTAAGCAACACAGGAAGAAAGTATTCTGCCGGCACACTTTCAATCGAAGTACATGACCGGCGTCCTTCGAGCCTCGATAATAGCACTGACATGAGAAGTGGGCTTAAATAATACTCTCAGCTTTTCTCTAACGAAATGCTTGAATTATAAAATAGCATGCAAACTTTCGCCGCGTCCTCGCCCCAGTTCAGCATAACGATTAATTTTCAGTTTAAGACGACATCCATTTTTCTCGCTCCCCAATCCCCATTTCCAATGCGGTTCCCGCACAGTAAAGGCTAAGGTGATAGAAGCGTCCTGGATTGTATCACCGGAGACTTAATGGCTATCTAACACCTAAAGAAGATTTTTGAATATTTTTGAAAATTACAGGCCTCTAGAAGATGGTTGAGGATTCTCTGATCAAAAGCCCCAAGGGCTTGGATTGGTGACAACGGGGCCATTAGCTGAGTCCTGGCATTGCTTCCACTTAATTGTGCGAGGCTCCTCACTTTCATCTATCCTGCACCACCTCCTTTGGTGAACTCTTGTTCTTTTCCGACCCCGACGGTATTAAGTTGCGAGGCCTAGGGAAACCTTCATCGAAGTGTCGGACCCCTTCCAGTTTCTCTGATTAGTGTTAATAATAGAGGATGGCTGCCTAATTGTACTTCCTCTTGAAAGAGTAATCACCATCACCACTCTATCGTTTCCAATATTCCCATCGCTTACAAGGCCCTTGTTCAGCATGACAGGCGAGGCCGCCTGGGCGAGGTACTGGTTCTCCTCCCCAGCTGTACCTCCAACCAAATGTCTCACGCTCCAGAACACTGCCCTTCAGGCGGGAGAGGTGGGAAGTCCGAGAGAAAAACCAACCCCGGAGGGTAAACAGATTAAATAAATAATAAAATATAGAACCAGCAAGAACAAAACGGAATGCGATATTTTTTAACTGAAAAGTATTTTAGCTTCTTCTGACGACTTTCGAGGATACGTCTAGCGACATTCTCTGTCTAGGAGTTGGCAACACTGATGGCAACCCGACTGCGCTCATACCACATGCCTGATAAGAACGTGATGATACACCCTTTTACATTAAGTTTATTTTCTGTAGTAAGATTTCCTCCCTCCTGGGCACTACGGAAGTGTTCCAGGCGCACGAATCCGTGACGGGCCATGTTCTGTTGTTTTACGGTGAGTGGCTCGCCAAGTGTGTTAAAGACGGTGTCATCCATTCGTAGGTACTGTTATAAACTGCACGAGCAGTGTAGTTTAGTGTAGTGTAATTGTTTGTAAAGAATCAGCAAGGACATTAAATAATCGTGAACGAGGTATCAGAAATTGCGTTTTGTTATACTAAGGTGTATATGATATTCAGTGGTTGTACATCTTACTGCGTGTCGAATATTCTTGGTTAATGTTCTCAACTCTACACAGACACTACAGCAAGAGACCTTCAGGAAAATATCGACTTACTAAACATTGACTTACTGGCTGTTAGCGATTGGACTACTGCTCACAGCCTGAAATTGAACCCTACAAAGTCGCAAGTAATCATTCTTGGCCATCGAAGTCAAATGACAAGCTATAACTAAACGTCCGTTGCCAAGAGTAATACTTCAGGATGTTCCAATCCCTTTAGTGTCACAAGTGAAGAATCTCGGCGTTATCATGGACGAAAGCATGCGTTGGTCTGCACATGTCTTACGTATCTGTCAACAAGTTTTATCAGCTTTATATTATTTATATAAATATAAACATATATTTCCAATAAAGTTCAAAAAATAATCGAAGCCCTTGTAATGCCACATTTTGACTATTGTGATGTTGTTTTCAGTGATGTGAGGCGGAAATTTTCATTAAGACCACAGCGCGCTCAAAATGCATGTGTGAGATATATATGCATTTTAAGAAAATATGACCACGTGTCAAAACTAGAGTGGTCGTAACTATCATTCTTTGTCTCTCCTCCATCGAGTTCTTACTACATCGTCCTCATCTTACCTTTCTTCGCGTTTCCATTACTTCTCATATGTTCATGGCAGACATACAGAAGCACAAATATCAAATCTGCTCGTCATTCCTCACCATCGAACTGCCGCATATAAAATCTCCTTCTTTGTGTTTGTTGCACGAGAATGGAACCGTTTACCGGGTGACATCAGAGGAATACCGACCACAGGATCATTTAAAAGAATCATAAGAGGTACAGCAGGATACGAATGAACTGTGCATTTCTGGTCTTTCATTGGTCGTGCTATTACAATATCATTACTAGCTATTCTTCTTCTTATTATTGCTGTTGTATTGAACCCTTGGTGGTCCATAAAGGATACCTACCTTCCTTACCTATCAGCAATTAGCATGAGATCTGTCTCTTGGGTCGTTACGGGCTCTTCGTCACTTGCTGAGGTAAGGGCGGGTCTCATTATATCTACTCGAGCTACTCGAATGAAAGATTAACTCAAGAAAATTCTATGTTTTTATTAAAGAAATAACGAGAAATTTTTTAGAAATCATCATTATAAACTGAATTCATCTTGTCCAATCAATGCAACAATAATTACAACGCAGAGGAGCAGTATACTGGTTTGAGCCTTTGAGTTAACTGCCTGATGGGTATCCTTACTAGAAACCATCCTTGGTGCCAACTGAGTTTACGTTTGAGATTCCAAACTTGTTATTATTATTATTTTGCATATCGAGTTGAGCCTCTATGGTTTGCGTGATAACAATCAATTTCCTTTCAATTTCAAGATCTTCTTTTTCTTCCGTCTTTGACATCGTCCCAGTACTTCTTGAGCCCATCAGCCAACGCCTTCTTGTGCTCTCCGTCTTTCAGGTTTTGATTCCGTCTTAAAACCCTGATAGTGCTTTGCAATCTGTCTAATTTGACCCCGTCGTTAATTTTACCTTCTGGGATACCGATTTGTCTCAGATCCTTTTCACATTCCTGGAACCATCTCGTTCTTGTTAATTTCGTTTTGATGAAATTACGAGGACCATCCAGAAAATAAGTTTCCCTATTAAAAAAAAAGACTACATAGTTGCATGAAAAGCTTTATTGGCACTCGATACAGCAATGTTGGAGATATATTTCGACATAACCACCACCAGAATTGAGACACTTGTCATATCGTGGGATCAACTTTTGTATGCCGGTGTCGTAGAAGTCTGACGCCTGGGAATGGAACCAGCATGTGACATTCATCTTCAGCTCTTCGTCTCTGTGAAAATCCTGACCGAAGGACAGAAATTCCCCGAGGTGCAAGATACAAGACTGTACGGTGGATGATCAAAAACCTACCAGCCGAACTCTTGCGTTGCTGAGCGCTAAGTAGTATGTGGGCGAGCATTGCCATGGATCAGCACAACACCTGTACTGAGAATTCCACGCCTCGTATTTTGAATGGCCCTTCGCAATTACCGTAGAAACTTTATCACAGACCGAACCTCGCAGGCGACGGAAGAAAGAGTACGAGCCGTCATTTTGAGCCACTGCTGTTGCGCTACTGACACCGAACGGCAGTGTTGCCAGGTCTCCAGAAATTTCAGGAGATTTCCAGATTTTTTGCATCACACCAGAAAACCCGAAAAAAACCAATCTCCTGAAACATCTTTTAATCCAAATTTAAGGAAAACGAATAATAATGATCATAGTTCAAAAAATTAGAGGAACATATTTTTGAACGTATGCCATGCTCCACAAAACAATACCTCACACCCAGGTATATTACCAACTAAATCCAACTGGATTCGCGTTCATTTTCAGAACACAAACGGAAATGTCCAAATAGGGGCGAAAAAAGTGTTAACAGTCCTCCAGGGTGGATTTTTAGCACATCTGAAGAGCTTCAGTATGGTGTATGTCCTCCACGAGTATTTATCACAGCTTGGCACCTACGTGGCATGCTCCGTATAAGTCGACGGAGGTCACGTTGCGCTATCAGGTCCCATTCTTGCAATGAGAGCCTGTTCGAGGACTTTGGAGAGTCTATGGTGGAACAGAACCCCCGCGAACACTTCATTCAAGCCTATCTACACATGCTCGATGGGATTAAGGTCGGGTCACACTACCGGCCATTCCATCTCTTGAATGTCCAGTTCTCGCAAGACAGCTCTGGTGATGCGCGCTACATGAACCCTGGCATTGTCGTGCATGAGTATGCAGAACCAACACATGCTGTAGCAGTATCTGCTCGATGTACCCCGCAGCGCTAAGATTACTACGGACGACGACAAGATCCGTATGGTCATCAATACTGATGCCACCCCACGGCATCACAGATCCTTGTCCGACACGGTCGCCTTTCTGGACAATATTTGGCATGTACTTGCTCACCACGGGGTCTCCACACACGTTGACGTCCATCACACTGTGTCAGGGGAAATCTGGACTCGTCTGTGAGGAATACAGGTTTCCATTGGCGAACTTGCCAGTTGACGTGGGTATGGGAAAACAAATGGCGAGCTGCGCGATGTTGCTGCGTTAAATGGGACACTCAAACAGGACGTCTGGGTCGTAAGGACACTTCTCTTAATCATTCCCTTACTGTCTGGTCAGACACCGTGACTCCAGTGACCCTCCTGAGGTCTTGTTGCAGTTCTCTGGCAGTTGCTGAACGACGCCGCAACGCACAGATGGTCAGATATAGGTCATCGTGTAGGGTTGTCATGCGTCCACGACCTTGTCCAACCCTCCTTGTGAACTGACCTGTCTCAATGTAGTGATTCCACAAGCGTCGAATAACTGACGGAGATGAATTGAGATCCACAGCAACACGACGAACAGTCCATCCTTCCTGGATGAAAGTGACGGCCCTTGAGACTTGAACCTCGTTAAGATGTCTCATGGGATGTGCTGGTTTACGTACAACGTGCTCAAATGACCGCAGTAGTCTGTGCACTTCACAACGACACACGGACGCAGCGCTATTCACTTTGTTTTGAGGGGTCACCTGACAGTTTAATGCATGGTTACGCATACATTTGACATACCCTGAGTAGCTAAGGTCTCAAGATTTGCTGCATGACCATTGGAACCCAATCTATCAAATTAACGTTCACATACCAGACGTTACAAAATATGTTCCCCTAATTTTTTGAACTGTGTATATGTGTGCAGAAAAACTCATTCCTGGTCTCACTTTTGTTCAGAAAAACTCTTTCCTCGTTTCACTGCGTGGTGTTTTATTGATAACATCACTCGTTAGATACTTCCCCGCATTCATTTTAAGCTCCAATTGCGTAATTTCTCCCTGCATCATTCGAAGGGAAATCACCGAACCGCACGTAGAATATAAAATCTGCATCGTCCTACGAATTCAAAATTGGCACACAATTTCTACGCTTGATGAATAACCACATCTACAGGAAGTTTGGGGGAGAAGAAGAAGTGGAGGAAGAAGAAGAAGAAGATGCATGGAGTGGCCAGAGAGTACGGGCGAGTGAAATTGTATATTTTTTCTCATAATAACTTCAATTGACTATTGTATTCTTTAATTTAACTATAACATTTCAGTGCTCGAGAAACTACCGAAATTTTCATTCAAACTCCCGAAATGTTTACGGTCAATCTACCGATTTTTTTATATTTTTAGACCTGGCAACACTGCAGGCGGGACTTGTCCGGCTAGTATATGATTGCTACGTCATAGAACTGTCGCGAATGCTCATATTTCCAGGTTAAATAAGTTTAATTTACAAGAAAAGAAATAGGGAAACTTATTTTTTCGATAGCCCAAGTACATTCTTTTCATTAGTCGGTCATCCGACATTCTGAAAATGTGTCCGCAGAATAGCAGCCTTTTCTGTTTAATCGATGATGCGATTGGCAATCAATCAATCAATCAATCAATCAATCAATCAATCAATCAATCAATCAATCAATCAATCAATCAATCAATCAATCAATCAATCAATCAATCAATCAATGATTGATCTGCATTTAGGGCTGTTATTCAAGTGGCAGATTGTCTATCATTTGTTAGATGATTTAAAAAACTTGGAAGTTTACCGAAAATTTCCCTTCATAAATTATTCCAATCCCTAATTCCTCTCTATATAAATGAATATTTGTCCCAATTCATCCTCCTGAATTCCAACTTTATCGCCGGGCTGAGTGACTCAGACGGTTGAGGCGCTGGCCTTCTGAACCCAGCTTGGCAGGTTCGATCTTGGCTCAGTCCGGTGGTGTTTGAAGTTGCTCAAATACGTCAGCCTCGTGTCGGTAGATTTACTGGCACGTAAAAGAACTCCTGTGAAACAGAATTTCGGGACCTCGGCGTCTCCGAAAACCGTCTAAAGTATATTTTTGGACTAAAATACCATTATTATTATTATTATTATTATTATTATTATTATTATTATTATTATTATTATTATTATTATTATTATTATTATTATTATTATTATTATTATTATTATTATTATTATTCCAAATTTACGTTCTTAATGCGCCCGTATTAGTCTAGCCGGAGAACAAGAGACACCCCAGGGGTGCTCAGTTCGACAAGATATTACTGACTGGATAAATACAAATGGCAGGATTAAACATTAGTTCCGGAAATAAGAATATTCGACATGCAATTAATATTATAACATTGTTTATTCAAAATAAAATACAAACTTTTGACATCCTGATTATCTATGATTATGGGAAATGATCTCTATGTTAAGTTAAATTACTGATGATTCTTGACGTGACAGAAATAATTCAAACAAATGGGGTGGTACATGTGACGTGTTTTTCCTGCAATTCTAACAGAGTGATTTCTGTAATTACATGTTTCATTTATTGATCGTATAATTTAATAATATAAAATTTTTGAATCTTGAAAAATGAGGATGATGTATCAAATTCCTCGAACAATCTGAAAAACACATTAAATTTTAATGGAGTGTAATAAATATAAAGTATTCGAAATTTACAAAGTCTACTTGTTCTCATATCGAAATGTTAGTGAAGTTACGTTTTTAAATATTCATTATCATAAAATGTATCTTGAAAATGCTTTTAAATGAAGTAAAAATTAACTCGAGACGTCGAGTATATCAGCTCAAAGTTATTCTCACTTATCTCCTCGTGAGAACTAAAGTCTAACGTTATCATTACGTGGTCATCTATAAGGAATCCAAATTATTAATCCTCAAGAACCATTAAATCAAAATAATTTATCGACGTTGGAATGCTTTCAAAATTGTAAATTAAATGTAACTAAAATGTCACAGATGATTCCCTCTGTTAACACAACACAGCCATCTGAAATACACAAGACATAACTTATAACTAGAAAATATGACTAATTCTACCAATTATCTACAGGAAAAATTCTACAGAAAAAATATTTACAATATTTACATCACATCCACGTACAAGTTAACATTATCACTCTCCATTAGATTCATTCTGAGGTATCATTGAAAATATGAAGTCTCCACGTGAGTACGAATTCTGGCGATAAAAGTGAGCTCGCCTAGTATCGAATTACAGTCTGATCTGGATATTTACTTGAGAATCTGCTTCCAAACTTAATGCTTTTCCAGTAAGATTCACACAAACATTCGAAGCTATGAATTAATGATCTCCATAAGTTACAACACGGTAATCTTATTCCTAAATATTAAGACAGAATTATGGAGTACACCTTTCGACATATAGTTATTAATATCATCAGAAGACTACAGTGACTACAATTTATATCTTCTAGAAGAACCATTATCTACTTCCTTCCATGATCAATATAATGTATTAAAAATATCGCCGCACAAACACGTCACAAGTCACTATCAGAAGACTCATATCACATGTACTAAGTCACCATAAACTCATAGTACAATTACAACATTATAACGACGACTAATATTCTCCACAACTGTATATCACAAAATGTGTAGTCAGAAAATTAGGTAACAACATATTATCGTCCAAGAAACAAGTTTCACTTTCATTAACTTCGTCTCGATGATTAAATATACCATTAAGAATTATATCTCTACTCACGTACTCCTAATAAATTCATGATCTCATTCCGGAATTAACATCCTGATGACATACTACAATTACCACGAGGTACGAAAGTAAGTCCAAATATCACAAAATATCGAAAAAAAATTAAGAAAAATATTATCTCAATAAATTCCTACGACACAGATTAACTCACTAATGGAATATAATTCGTTAAATAAGAAAGGATGGTTACGATAACATATGGATAACATCAACTGATCTATCATTCCAGAACTCAGTAACACGCGGTAAAGAATATGAACCAAGTACACGAATTAAACTTCATGTCATAACTCGAACATTAGGGAACAATTAATGAAATAACATGAGCAATAAATCAACTATTAGACTACAAGACCACGCCAAAAGAATAAGAAGGAAATAAATTGCTACAAAGAACAGATATACTGTAAATAAAGACGTTGTCGACTTAACTTATACTGTACGCTTCATGTTGAGCTCATGGCGTCCTCAATCGAACATTCTAGGGTTGAAGTCCTTGCATCTCTCCACTGTTGGCGACGGTCCGTAGATTTAGCAGTTCATGATGAAATATGTGTAGACTCCAGTACGAACTCTCATCATCTTGCGATGAATGCTGTTGAGGTCCTCTTCAACTCTACACTTCCCGATGATTTTGCTGAGACTTGTACAGAACAAATTAGAAAAAGTCCTATTCACAATCCTGCAAATTATTACTGAAAAACACGTACTTTAATTATTTATCTGTCTCCATTCGACGTCTGTTGGTTGAATACACTAGTTGTAGTCGTATAGACCGGCATAATTTAAGTATAGGCTTAGCACTGGATATGCGTCCACTATCCCAGGTGATGACTAGATTTCAACTGACGTTCTCGTAGACCAAAGTACCAAGCGTAGCTGAAGAATAATTGCAACGAAGTGAGAGAGCGTGCGTATGACTCGTTTTAAGTAACGCAGTGCCCCACTCATCGTAGGAAGTAAGAGTCAGTTCAAGTACTGAGTTCTTGTCAGCTCCTTTTAATTAAATTTATATTACTTTCTGCCAGTACACCATTCAAATTAAATATAAATTCAATCACTAATTATTGTAGTTAACACGTGATATCACTAACACTCTTCAGCCTAATCTCACTTGTATACATATTTGTAAGTACACATATCAGGCCGTCGATGTTATTAATAATATTTTCTTTACTTTTAATCAAGTACAACTGTACGCGAACATATTCCAGCTATTTTCTTCTCTCTTCCTCATGTATTTCTATTTTTATTTTCTGATTCAGCTAGCGCTCTCCTCTTCAGGTTGGAAACTGCTCGCCGCCTCGCTCAAGGACAAGCGCGTGCGATTCCGACAAAGAACCAGACTCTTGACACACTACCCTATATTAAACCACTTGACAAGAAGCATACGGTCACAATATTATGAAATTTCCTACCTTTAAAAATTGCAGTCAAGCTTACTCGTCTGCTAAGGTCATTCCATGTCATCTCTGCACTGACAACTCGGAACATACCGCTTTGTCGAGTATCTCGTCTCCTTACTCCCAAGTCTTCCCAGCCCAAAGTTTGCAACATTTTCATAATACTACTCTTTTGTCAGAAATCACTTACAAAAAATCGCACTGCTTCTCTTTGATTCTTTTCCAGTTCTTGAATCAAGTAATCCTGGTGCGGTTCCCATACACTGGAACCATACTCTTATTTATTTCGCTTGTGGTACAAATTAAGCCGCGCAAAAATTGAGTAATATGTAAAAGGAACAAATAGTTTACAAAATAGAATAAATATAAAATGTCAAGGTAAAACATGAAGTAGAAATCGAGAGAGATATGTATAATACAGAAAAATAGAAATAAAAAGTATAATAATAAAACAATGATGTAAAATGCAGCAGTATATCAGGAAATAGAACCTATAAAGGATTTCATAAGAAAGAAGAGAATACCATTCTTTTGTCATCTGTTGGGAACACCTCAAGGCAGGTTAGTACGCAAAATTTTGGAACAGCTTTGGATACAAGAACAACAATCTGTCTGGATAAAAGAAATACAAGAATACACGAAAGAATTAGATATAACACTGGAGAATTAAAAAATAAATCAAAAAAGTAAAGAAATTGAAAAATAGGTGAATAGTAAAATAAGTTTCCTACCAAAATATGATAAAAGAGAAACAAGTAAAAGGGTATTTTCAGAAGAACGACAACGAAGATCATATAGAATGAAGAAATACTGGAAGAACAGAAAAGAAAAAACATAAAACATCATAGACGACCGGACAGAAACTGACTACTGTGGTCCAATGCGGCCGTAAAAGCACAATAATTAATAATAATAATAATAATATGAGTAAATACATAAATGAACAAATAAAAAGTGAAAACTAAGCTAGGATGTCCATTTGTTGCAGCCATTGAATAGCCGTTGTTGAAGCTGTCAGGAGGTCGTCGATAGTTCCGCGGAAGGCTCTATGTGGGCATATGAAGGTGATGTGTCGCATTGTCTGGAGTTCTTCGCCACATTGTAACGGTCCAGGCTTCTCCAGCCATACTAATTTAGTGTTCAATCATTTTACGCGATATCACTCGATATGGACCGAGATATCCGATACCACATAAATATGCTAAAGCAGTAGACAATCAAATAGAAGCCATGTTAGAGGATGGTATTATTGAAGTTTCGAGTAGTCAGTGTGTAAAGAAAATATTGAATGCAAAAAGGCCCAGGAGTGTAAAAGAATTGAGATCATATATTGGAGTATGTAATTTTTTTAGAAGATTTGTATTAAGATTTTCCTACTTATTAGAGCCGTTTAGAGATGTGCTGAAAGCTGGAAATAAGTGGAAGTGGGCAGAAACCACGATAGTTTGATGAAAGCGGCTTAGAAGCGCAGCAAACTGCAGAACGTCACGTGTTAGACGAATTTCAGGTAGGAGATTCTGTTCTGTTACGTGTTCCCATGCTCTCGTCCAGTGAAGAGAAGATGACGAAGAAATTCTTTTTGTTGTATCAGGGTCCATTCCAGATTCATTGTCGGGTTGGTCCTTGTGCATACAGATTGAAAGATGGTGATCATGTCATGTTGGGCACTTATAATATTCAGTCTCTGAGAGGATATATTTCTGCGAATTAAGCGTAATGTCTCCCAGGTGTTGTTTTGATAACACTAAATGTACTTCAGTTAGAAAACGTGAATTCATGTATAGGTTGTGAACCTAGACCTGACGCTATTGTAGAAGCCATGAATAACTTGGGAATTATTATTGTAACTGCAGAAGGAAATTAACGCAATATTTTTCTAAGTATATTTTTTGTAATAAAAACAAGAAGTTGCTTGCTGCCATCGAAGAGAGGTAAGCCACGTGTGATGACGCGTGGGCATGGTGTATATATTATAATAACCGGGAAATGCAGAACACTTTGATGGTTAAGTGCAAAGATAGTGCTTTTTACCTGCTGTTATTTTGTAAATATTATGAGTGTTGCTGACAAACTTTCGGAATAAAATCGGCAGGAATTATTACTAATGTTATATTGTATCATTGAAACAGACATTCTACAGTGAGATACAAGATTTGATTATGTATGATTTTATTAAGTGTTTGTAAGATGTAATGTTGTATATATCAGCCGTATTCGTGTAGTGTGTTATTTTCATATATGTTATATCTGTAAATAACAGGAGGGCGTATGTAACCGTCCAGGCTTCTCCAGCCATACTAATCTAGTGTTCAATTCTTTTACGCGATATCACTCGATATCAAGACTATTCGCCTTCGGCAATTTTTCATAATGAGATATTAATTTAACTTTAATCATGTATAAATAAGGCTTTTGGAATCATATTGTATACATTAGAACATCAGATATTATTTAAATTATTATATTATGTAGGATGGGAATTCATTACGTACTGTATATATGGTCAATGTTGAGACAGAGTTGGTGTCATTTCATCTCATACTTGTGTACACGGAAAAGTTATTCTTGAAGCGGGGAAGTTGGATGACTCACGGGTTTAACTCATGAGCAAAGCTAGTATACAGCGATCCACGCGCGAGGCTAGCAAGCGGGAAGACTACATCATCGCCACGCCTACTGGTTACTTGTGAAGAATGAAGAGAGGGAGATGATAATGCGATCTACGAATCAGATACTTCGTTGTATAGAGATTTGGTATTGAGCTGTTACCAAGAGTGGGGAGAGCCCGGGGATATATTATCTAGTGCGGAGCAACCCTTGACACGACACTACCAGAACCACAACTACTTTATTATTTTTGAGACAATGAGTGGTCGCTTCGAGATATAGCTATTTTTCGTACAGTGTGTTGTCGCTTCGACACAGTACTTAGCTGCTGTGATGCTATCGGATCAGGGTGAGGTGAAACAAGCTTACGGCTTGTGATATATTCAGTAATTATTCTGGACGAAGAACTACGTTTAGTTCAAGTCCACGGAATTCGGTACAAGTCTGCATTGTATCAGTAGAATAGCTAAGTTGGATTGAGATTTCTGATAACATGGAAAAATTCATAACTCTGACTTTTCTCCTCTTACGATCAACGCTGATCAATTTTCACATGTATTGGGCCAATGTCTAATTTAAAGTAGGCAGTTAGGGAGTGCTAGTCCAGGTAGCCCAAAGCAGATCACAGAAGGAAGGAAGGATATCCATGGAGCCAATTCTACAACGAGAAGTGGGGAACGAGTAACCACGGAATATAGATGACCTCAACGGAAGCTGTAATTGGTGAGCATCAATTAGATAAAGCAAGCAACAGTTAATTTCAGTAACATAAATTCTAACATCCCTCCAAGCTTTAAGGAACTTTTCCTATTCATCTCATTTTTGTATAATGAATTCATTTTATTTTTTATTGTGTTAATTTTCTTTCTCAAGCGGTACTTAATGGTTAATTATTTAAAATCCTACCCCTGTGATTTAAGTATAAGTCTCTATGCTAGTAAATATAAATTTTGCTTTACAGTTTTGTTTGAAACTGTAACGCTGCCGCCCAAACATTACATAGGGAAATGGGAAACCATGGAATGTTAATTGATTCTGTTTGCGTGGCAATTTGCGGGCAAGCCACATATAGTTTATATTTATATTCATGTGTCCCCAGGTATTAACTTTCATCTCCTCAAGTGTGAAGCTTAGGAGAGCGAACAGTTACAACATTGAGGGACAATAACTGTTCACGTCCGTAGTATTTCTTAAGCTACACGTGTCTCCTGGGAGGTGCTGAAATGGAAATGGCATATGGCTTTTAGTGCCAGGAGTGTCCGAGGAGATGTTCGGCTCACCAGGTGCAGGTCTTTCGATTTGACAGCCATAGGCGACCTGCGCGTCATGATGAGGATGAAATGATGATGAAGAGGACAC
Source organism: Anabrus simplex (assembly GCF_040414725.1). NCBI lineage: Eukaryota > Metazoa > Arthropoda > Insecta > Orthoptera > Tettigoniidae > Anabrus > Anabrus simplex. Next base: position 50,542,786 of record NC_090271.1, read on the forward strand.
ATATACCCAGCCCCCTTGCCAGTGAAATTAACCAATGATGGTTAAAATTCCCGACCCTGCCGCGAATCGAACCCGGGACCTCTGTGACCAAAGGCCAGCACGCTAATCATTTAGCCACGAAGCCGGACCTGGGTGGTGCTAAGGAACAGTCACAGCAGGCGCAGGCCTCTAAAGGCACTCTGCAGCATTGGTTATTCGGACGTGTCTCCTGACCTCACGGAAGATGCGATACGCGTACCCATTCAAAGGCGCTTCTGAGAGCCGCACAAAGGCTTGCCCAAAAGCAAGATTCCCTGGAGGAGCTCTCCGTACATGCCATCTCAACAATGAAGGCATCAGCAGATCAAAATGCGCAACCATCGTCTAGTTGGGGTCTTCCAGAAATTTACCCTCATAACCACAGGATCCTTTATTTACAACCTCTTTATTGTGATTGCCCCAGATCTTTACTTCCTAAGCACTCACAGAGATCCCCGTGAGGTAATCTCACCACATCAACACAGTAAGTCTTGGTGAAACTTACAACCTGACCCTTCATCCCGTTACTCATCATACCACTGTCTGCGGTCCATCTCACAACATTGTCGAAGTTTTTTGTAGTCACTCACAATCCTGTTACTTATTTACTACTCTGTACATTTGTATTTCATCGCATGGCTTTTAGCACCAGGAGTGCCCGATGATATGTTCGTCTTGCCTGGTGCAGGTCTTTATATTTGACGTCCACGGGCGACCGGCGCGTCTGGATGTGGGATGATGATGATGACTAGGCCCCGGATGTTTACGACATGTCATATATTTTCTTTATATTATTTCCATGGAAAATACAACTTAAGCATGATTTTATCTACGGTAACTAAAATTATGCAATTTTCACGGGTCATATAAAGTAATACTTTGGCTTTTTTGTCATTTTCCGCTAATTATGGTCATATTTCTCCACGAATTTTCCTATTTCTGTCACATTTTTGTCTTTCTATTCCATTTTTTTTCACCTGCTTGTAGTCGTCTCAGAGACGGATTTTTCACATCTTCTAGTTGTTGTGTGTAATTTCTTACAATTATCTTCCTTAGAAATATATAATTATGTGAATTAGGAGGGTAAGCTGTACAGAAAGAGACAGATGCGTATAAAGCGACAGAATAGTGAGTCTCAATTGAACTCTAATGATTTGATGTATTTCAAAAATGCCCCAATAAAATCCCGTAATGTTTAGCGGTCCTCTTCCCCTTAAAAGTCAATGTTGCGTGAAAATAGAAGATCGTTCCTATCTGAAAACTTCAAAATATTATGTAATTTGCCATTGTAATTCTTTCTGATCGCCCATCAAAATGTGGCATTTATTTCATTCTGTGCAGAGTCGAGAGTTACATTTGGATTGAGTAATTAAATAAATTCAAAATATAACAAGAATTAATATTATTACTAAACGTGCTAGATTTTAAAAGTACTCGGAGGTTCCGGGTTCGATTCCCGGCCAGGACAGGGATTTTTACGTGGATCTGAGGGCTGGTCCACTCAGCCTACGTGATTACAAGTGAGGAGCTATCTGACGGTGAGATGGGGGCCCCGGTCTAGAAAGCCAAGAAAAACGTGCGAGAGGATTCGTCGTGCTGACTATATGACACCTCGTAATCTGCACACCTTCGGGCTGAGAAGCGGTTGCTTGGTAGTTCAAGACCCTTCGGAACTGTAGTGCCATGGGGTTAGGTAAGGTTAGATTTTACAAGTATATTTTCAATATAATGTTAATTGAAACAGCGGCAAGATTTTGAAGATTTCGAAAATGTTACCAAAACATTTTGAAGTCATATTTATTGACATATTTTAATACATTTTATGCCATAAATGCTTATATATTTGTAACATTTAAGGTCATAACCCTCCGGTCCCTAATGATGATGCAGGCAGGGAGAGGGTGAAACCCAGTGTCGGCACGTAGTCTACTCCTGTCGAATAACACGAAGGGGTCTGCTCAAAGCTTACCGTCCCCATCTGACGGGCGAATCAACAGCGTCATACGCCTTCACTCCATATGAGCACTGTGGAGAGGTTGGAATTGAATCGACCGAACTCGATAGCTACAGTCGCTTAAGTGTGGGTAGTATCCATTATTTGGGAGATAGTGGGTTCGGACCCCACTGTCGGCAGCCCTGAAGATGGTTTTCCGTGGTTTCCCATTTTCACACCAGGCGCTGGTGCTGTACCTTAATTAAAGCCACGGACGCTTCCTTCCCACTCCTAGCCCTTTCCTGTCCCATCATCCCCATAAGACCTTTCTGTGTCAGTGCGACGTAAAACAATTTCTAAAAAAATCCAGGCTTTTGGTACGCAATCTAGCGATTAGAAATTACTACCCTATACAGTATAACAAGATCTGAAAAAAGCGTTATCTCTCATTCCAGTTCTCTACTCACATCATTTATACACAGTAGAAAATATGAAGGGCCAGGCTGAGTGGCTCAGACGGTTGAGACGCTGGCCTTCTGACCCCAACTTGGCAGGTGCGATCGTGGCTCAGTCCTATGGTATTTGAAGGTGCTCAAATACGTCGGCCTTGTGGCGGTAGATTTACTGACACGTAAAAGAACTCCTGCGGGACTAAATTCCGGAACCTTGGCTTCTCCGAAAACCTTAAAGGTAGTTTTTAAAATGCTTATTGTTCGGGGCGTCGACCTTAAAAGTAGTTAGTGGGACGTAAAGCGAATAAAATTATTATTATTATTATTATTATTATTATTATTATTATTATTATTATTATTATTATTATTATGAAAGCATAAAGGTCCAATATTACTGCTTTGTGGGACCCCCTCTTAATCGTTACAGGATCAGCTGATGCTTCACCTACTCTAATTCTCCGAGTTTTATTTTCCAGAAATTTAGCCACCATTCAACCACTCTTTTATCTAGTCCAACAGCCTTCATTTTCGAGTGGAGTCTCCTATGATTCGCTCTTTGAAAAGCCTTGGATAGATCTATAGCGATACAGTCCACTTTGATCTCCTATCTAACATATCTGCTATATCTTGGTGGAATCCTGTAAGTTGGGCTTCATTGGAATAACCTTTTTGAAAACCGAACTGCTTTCCATTAAACCAATTAGTAATTTCGCAAATGACGTATCTGTTAGCTAGGATCTTCCTTAATATCCTCCGGTCTCCTTTTTTTCTTCAGTTGACTGACTTCTCCATGTCCGCTCATGGTCAAAGTTTCTGATGTAAAGTTAGATCCCGTACCCAAACGTCATGGACAGAAGAAAGGAGGAGATTGCAAAGTGAAAGGATGAAGAACTGGACGAGGATAAAAGCCCAGAAACAGATAAAGCTGAATTCGAATTAGGGTCGTCCATAGTCGGCCAAAACGAAAAAAGAAGATTATTATGATGATGATTATTATTATGATGATTATTATTATCGACATTTTGTACGGCGTGGCTCAGCCCATGGAGCATGCTATTGTGCTAAAATATATTATTTATATTACATTGTACAAATGCAGCGTCTTATTGTTCTTAACTCCATATTTAACTGGTTAAATAGGTACACCGAGGTAAGTGGAACCGCATATTTATATAGTTGGCATTCTATTTGCTAGTGTACATTGAACTGAACTGACATTCAATTTTATATTTTAGTTCAGAAATACATGCTCTGAGTTCAGATGAATTATAATGCAGAAATAATTAGGTGGAAATAATTCAATTTGACATGCAGTACCAATAGAAATGTAATTTCTCCTTAATTTTCATACACTTCATACAGTTAACCTACATTATAAGAATCAAGTGAGACATCAAATTTGAATATGCCTCGTTTCTCAAATGCTGGAGGTGGTAGATATTGAAAATTTTCCTCAGGTTGAATTATGCTTTTGTCCTCAATGTTGGGCCAACGAATGGTTGATGTTGAGCGAATTCTTCCAGCAAATTTCACTTCCAAACATGGCTCCTTTTCCGTCAGCTGTCCTACGTACATTTTTAAATTTTTTCTTATGACAAAATTTTGCAAGAATTACATTACATTATGTTCTTCATTCCTTTCTTTGATCTCTTCTTCCAGTTCAAGATCGTCCAAGTCATTTGTGCATTCCTCACCATTATCTCCATCACTACGTTCCTCATGATTCACTGCTGTATTTTTGGGATTTTTCACTTGTTTTTCAGATTTGTCAGGGAGTCACAATTATTTTCATTTATATAGCGTCCTATGGTATCTACAACTTCTCTTTTGGGAGACCAAAACCCAACTTCTCCATCGTTTTGATACCATCAGCAATTATCTTCTCTTCTTCATAAGGGATAGCAGTAGGTCTACCCATAGTCACACTTTTAACACCCCTTTGTCCTTTGACATGTTTAAATAATGTTGGTTTAGGTATTTTGTATCACTGCCTTCGTAATATACAGGCCGTACTGAAGAAAGCGCGCCGGGCTGATCAATTGAAGCCAGCTAAACGAATGTTACAAATTATACATGTAAATGTAATTCATAAGGATTGGGGGTATTCTTTGGATAATTGTGACTGTGGAAAGACATTCATTTATATTTAAGCATATTTTATGTTTGTTCTTTAAATTTATAACTTCAGGATTTACGTAAACAGCTGTCATTAAGATGAAATGAAATGGTGTATGGCTTTTAGTGCCGGGAGTGTCCGAGGACAAGTTCGGCTCGTCAGATGCAGGTCTTTTGATTTGACGCTCGTAGGCGACCTGTACGTCGTGATGAAGATGAAATGATATTAATGAGACCTCATAGCTTAGGTTAGGTATTGAGCCGTATCCGACCGGCCCATAATAATAATTGGAATATTATTTGACCAAATATGTGAATTTTATTCATAAAAAGTTACAGTCCAATATGTTAAAGTATCGTATCCCAAGATAGTTAATACCGGATGTTGAGCAAGACTGTAAGTCGCTGGATATTGCTTCATATTTCCGTATGACCGTGAGAAAGTAAGCGTACCCACGCGCTGGCAAGGATCGACACGTGTATTACATGCTGACCAAGCAAGATATTTCAGCCAATGGAAACTTAAGGATTTGGCAAACCTGGAGGCTACACCGCGTCATATATTAATTCCAGGATGACCAACATGCTCTGTGGATAAAGTCAGTTTCTGTAGACAATCGGTTTTCCACAGTTTCTGAAGTTAGATATATTTGGAAATGTATTATAGAAATTGGTGGAAGAGATTTGCTAGTGTTTGAGCTGTGTTTTATAAATATATCACAATAAGTATTGTATCATCATACATGACGAACTCTCTGATTGGTGGTTGGTTCAGATACCCGGGAATCCCAACATTATTAGCGTCACCGAAGCCTCCTCAGTAACCCAAGCTCTGGAGAGCGTCACTCTGTAGTTGAAATTTGAGCAGTACGGATGTACTAACTCGGCACTCTGTAGTTGAAATTTGAGCAGTACGGATGTACTAACTCGGCACTCTGTAGTTGAAATTTGAACAGTGCGGATGTACCAACTCTGTGACTGGTGGTTGTAATTAACGTGGCGTTATTCCAGAAATAGTAACTGGTTCTCATTGACGCTTCAAATTGTGCTTTGACAGAGTTTACTTTTAATCGATAAAGACGGTGTAGTGACCACTGAGTAACAAGTGTTGTAGAAACGGGCTAGTGTTTCACTATTTCGCGACGGGCGCGTATTCGCGTGGAACTTCCGTACCGAACCGTGTGCTGCTTTGTAAACTATTTTTACCCTTTAAGTGAAGTGTGATATATATATGTGAATCAGTGTGTTAGCTGATCTGGTAAAAGAAAGGGTATTTCGGCTCGCAGCATTAAGCAGCGAAGAGATTAACAACTATAGTCTTCTGTGTTCCAGTGAATTGTTTTCCAGCAAGATGATGGATACGCCTGCAGAGGAAGGAAGTGCATTCCCACATGTTAAGGATGTGATTAACATGGAATAGAACCCAAAAACAGTGGGGATGTAAGCTGCTATCCTGGTTCCCCGAGAGTCATCTAAAGTAAGACGCACGTATTATATATGGCATGATATGTAAGTTATGTTAAGGTACTAGGGCAGTGTAGATAGAATTTTTATTTTCATTTAAAGTAAGCCTGACGGCATGTATTGGTTTAACTTTGTTACTATGGTAGATTCGGATACGAGATTAATGCATGTTTATTTTATTTTCATTTTGCTTTATGATTAGATGTTTGGGAAAATGAGGGATTGATAGGATCAGTTATTGTTGTAAATATAGTACTTAGCGTAGGATATTCCGAGTTTTCCTTAAATATATGCTAGAAGGGCTAGATCGACAGGTTCATTTCTATATTACGTCAAACACGTATCAATTCATTTTATTTCGGTTATTCAGAGAGACAGGTATAGTTATTTTGCATGATGCATGGTTTTACAGAAGCTGCCAGAAGGAGCTGCAGAACGTCGTTGTTAAATTAAGATCTTTGAAGTTAAGTTGGATTCTGTTTGCCTGATGGTCTGCCAAGGACTCGAACAGCGTCTCGTTATGTGGAAAGGCCAGTAGAATTCATGAGGAATGATGAGATAATAATTGCATGCTTAATTATAAGGTATTGGTGCAGGCCGATGGTATGCCTGGCAAGATAGAGAGAAATTGTGCAGATGTGTGCGCCTGCCTAGCGTCTTCTGAGTATATTGTGATCAGAATGGACAGTGTTAATTCCAGACTATTGAGTCTGATGTTGTTAAATGGCCCAAGCATGCTAAGAAGAAATTAATATACGGGAGTTTCCGTGTAGTTGATGATGGGCGTTATCTCATGGCAAGCTGAGTCCTGGCCTATGTTATCGGCATGTGTGAAAGAGACAGTATTTCCTTGCGGCGGCCACGGGAGACAAAATCCAATCTTTAGCGTAGTGGAGTTCAATATTTCTTTACAGCTCGTAATCTACCCGGAAGTACATGACGGATGACCGCGCTATTGAGCGCTCAAACGCAGCAGAAGGAGGCAATGTTGCCCATTGCTTTCTTCATGACATCAAGGATTATTTATATGTTTTTCTCTTACAGGATGGTTTTATCTTATTATTTTGTGATTGCATACCTTGTCTCGTTGTTTTTAAAAGGGAACAGCCCGAGTGCTGATGTATCGTTGGTTTATCTAGTTCTGTCTAGATCTTTTGTAGTGAACCGGGATTCACATTAGAAGCAGTGTAGCATTTAAGACTTTACTCGATATCCGATGTATATATATGTTTAGTTTGATTATTTGAATTATTGTAAATATAGTGTAGGATTTGCCCCTAGTATTTTGCATACCTTACATAGTGTCCGGTGTGTCTTAAGTATTTTTTATTTCCGTCGTAATTTTTCATATGATGTAACTTTGATTTTACGGAAATAGTTTGATGACTCTCGGGAGTAACTTAATTTTGAAACCGTATCGTTGGGATGCGATAATGTGAAACTCCATACCGAAATACCACGTGGCAGTGTTTGCGTACACTTGTTGCCATATAACATAAACATTGGACTATGAGAAGATACTCAGTCTTGATTGATATAAATGTTCTTTGGTGAACTTGTTCTTTTTTATGTCAGATGTGTACATTACTCTATTAACGTCTCTAATTTCGATTTATTTCATTACTTTGAGTTCATTTTTACAAGTTATTATTTTTTTTATTTAATTATTTTCGTGTGATTTGATCGGGGATATTTATTAATAAATCCATCTTACCCCCTATGATTGTTTCTCATTCGTGTTATACCTCCATTTCCTGTTATTGATTGCTATTATAGTGTAGAACTTCGACTTTTATCCTGACCCAATCGACAACCAACCCACACTCTGCCCAACCCTGAGTTAGTCGGATGTTCATACAGGAATGGAGGCATCGTCCTAGAGCGTATTTTCCCCTGGGTACGGTACAGTATGGTATCTTCACGTGGTGAGTATTATAAATTCAAGGGACATAATACTTCTCGTGGTTTTTTTTCATTTAATTGTTATCGTATAACACGTTTTTGTAGAAATATAATGTGTTGCAGATTTAAATACAATGTGTGAAATTTTGCAGCTGCCACAATGCGAAGAACTTGCGCGTCCCAGGGCGAAAATACAACTATACAATTAAATATATAATGTTTTCATTTTCTTCGTACGACCTTTATGAAAAACTAAAATCCCAACCGAGAATCTACCTTTTACGAAGTAGAAAGGAGTATGTTTTATTCATTTTCCAGATATGATGATGACTTCTGCTTTTGACTTTCTTGTTACACAGATTTACAACAGGGCGTTTTATTATTGACACAGAACAAGCATAAATGTGGACAGTAACCAATCGAACCTATATATGGTTCTTTCTTTCTTTCTTTCTTTCTTTTTGCTTGTGGCTTTACGTCGCACCGACACAGATAGGTCTTACGGCGACGATGGTATAGGAAAGGCCTAGGAGTTGGAAGGAAGCGGCCGTGGCCTTAATTAAAGTACAGCTTGGTGTGAAAATGGGAAACCACAGGAAACCACCTTCAGGGCTCCTGACAGTGGGATTCGAACCCATTATCTCTCGGATGCAAGCTCACAGCCGCGTGCCTCTAACCGCACGGCCAACTCGCCCGGTATAGTTATTTCTTGGATTAGTAATTTTGAGTACGCGCTGCATTTTCTCCCCAAAATGAATGCTAGTGAAACAATTCCTCGGCAATTTCTGTGAATATGGGAAGTAACTAATAGATTTTGCTGGTCACTGCATTAATATTTGGGAAAACACGGGCTATTCAAAAAAAAATGTTTGTATGGAAGAAAGGATTCTTCGAAGGATAGTAGCAGAAGTGTCACAAAACCAAGAAAGCTACTGTATTTATCGCCATCTAGAGGTATGGAGGTAAAGTCGATTATTATTATTATTATTATTATTATTATTATTATTATTATTATTATTATTATTATTATTATTATTATTATTATTATATGTTTGTTGTCTCCATGTTTATAATAATTATTTATTGTGTACATTGACGAGTAAAACACTCAAGCTTTGACCGCGTAGATCGCACTTTCAAACCTACTTCTCCTAAAATTACATAGACCTGACTTACGAGTTACGATGCGATGACAGGTGTTTGTTATCACACCTGTAATTTGTGAATATTTCATAATTACAAGGTAGGCCTACAGACGTATCATGTCTTTGCATTCCACGGGTCGAACGAAGGAAACTGTTCGCCTTTTTGCGTGACGTCATCGGAGCTACAGTACGGCCTTGTGCATCACGAAGGCAGTGATTGTATGTTTTCGCAGCCCTACATAATGTTAATTTGTCCACTTTTAACTAAGTTCACAGCAATCTTCAAATCGCCTTTGAAGTAGGATGGAGGCTGAGTTTTACGAACATACGTTCGCACCACTTCTGGAACAAATGGTTTGATTACTAACTTGATGGGGAAAATGGAACCGAATGGGTTACACTTACTCCAGTGACAATTTAATCTGGGGCAAGAGGAACTTATATTGATTTCACTTATAGGAATAAAATTGCATCTATCACACTACTACTGCATGTTAGCATATTATTTAACTCATACTTAGTGATTTAGCCTTCAGAAAATCTCTACATTTCTCGGTATAGCAAACGTAAAACGATATGTCACACTAGGAGCAGATATGATGCACATCTTGAGAGTAGCGTATTACAGCTTTACTGCCGAGAGTTTTGGGTACTTAGCGATTCACGCATGTTATCAAAAGTAGCAAGATGAAATTCTCGTAAGTAGCGCCACTTTATATTTATTATTCACCTGAAGATAGCCATGGGTTCCACTTCCCCCGAATTTACACTTACCCCGGGGTAACACAAACAAATTGCCTAAAACACTTTAGACCAAGAATACTATCTTGAGATGTGCTGATTATATAATTATACTGTATATTGATTTCTTGAGTCTGTGAACCACTTAGAACAATTCCTTTTAAATGCGTGTCTAGTATGATACATATGTCTTTAATTACATCCTGAAGGGAGTTGCAGGTGCGTGTTGGTTGCAGGCCAGAGTGAATTACCGTAACCTGTCTTGTGGTAAACTGGAGAACCCCGCAGGGAAGAGGTTTCTGACCTCTATAGCTAGGACTTACAGAGAGTGCATACAGCAGGAGCGGCTGGTAGAATCTGATCTGTGTGGCCGATGTTCCACAACCAGCGAAACAGTTCATCATATTACCTCTGAATGCTGATTATTGGGAAACTACATGAGTACTGTAAACTTTATTGGGATGGAGGTACCATCCCGTGCAAGACAATACCACAACCTCCCGACAACCGACGCGAAATCGGGAGGTTGTGGGTTCGGATCCCACTGGTGTCCTGTTGGCCATTTTTGTTCTGTACTTAACATCTCTTCAATACGTACTAAGTGTACATAACACGACCTAATAGGTTTCGAAAACAGTTATTAAGTTCATTAGTCGGCTGCCAGTAGGCTACTTCGCTACGTTGAGAGTGATTTTCTTTATTAATAATCTTGACCATGGTGGCCGGGATTGGATCCGTATTGATTTAATAACAGTAAATATGTTGGAAGATAATCGGTCTAGTCCGTCTAGTCTTCCAACATATTTACAGTGATTTTCTTGTTATTATTAATTTATTTTGAAAGTTTTTCTTCCGACTATGACTACCAGTGGTTGGAAAATCCATAAATGCCTCTTGAGCTGTGGAATTGTCACGGGAAACGATACCAAAGAAACAATGCAATTATACGATGCTATTCTAAGTTGAAGGCTCTGATAAAAAGACCTCATCCCCACTTCAAGGGAGGTATCGTGATGGCAGTGGTTTTGTAAAGTGTATGTGAGTTTCGTAGCTGCAAGATAGTGGAAGAAAGTGAGTTTTAGTGTAACGAGATGTCCGTAAACTGGTTTGATCTATTTTAGCAAATACAGTAGAGACAATACACGACACTTACGCATTTCGCCTTGCTAAAATGGGAGACAATTCGACGGTGGCGCTCCTAGTGACTTGACCTGAACAAAGCGCGCTAAATTCAAATATCAATGGAAATGTATATACGGAAATGGATAAATAAATTACGTCTAGAAAGACAGTGGTATTGAGATATTAACTTCGAAGTTGCTAAAGCAATTCTGGATAAATGAATGAAGAATTATTTAAAAAGTTATTATTCAAAGACTGAAATTAGACATATAAACAAGGTGTGAAATGGACTGCTGTGAAATGGTTTGATCTTTCATTTATGCATTACTTTTTTAGGTTTAGCATACCTGCCTGAAATCTTACGGTTGGATTTGTCTTTTTTCCTCATTTAAAACAATGTATCATCACATTAAGACATTTGTCAATAAAAATATCGGCACATTCCTTACAAATATGATGCAATGAATTAACATTTAATAGCTGGACAATTTTCCTCTTAACATGAAAGAAAATCTATAAAATCGCGGCTTTAATCTGAGAAGAGGGATAAAAGAAAGAAAAGTTTGAAAATGTTGTCGATAGTGATGCTTTGAGGAATATTTACATACAATTAGAGTAAAAATGTAACATCCCCTTGGCTGTATAGTCGAGGATTATTAAAGTCGCTGGCCTGGAAATGATCTGAACAGATCTTATAATTCCTATACAACGTCCCTTCTTTCTTGTACACTTTATCCAAATCGCTTCTGTGACATTTCAAAACCCACAGATCACACCTACAACACATCGGTATTGAAGGTTAACTGCTGCACTATACAATAAAATCTGCGTATTATATTTTAAGCCCGTTAAAACATGGGTCGAGCAGGTCAGAAGATTATGAAGTACTATAAAAATCTCTGTCACTGGAAGAATATATATGCAAACACAATATTACTTACATGTTCTTGTCACGAGGGAACCTGAAGAACGAGCGCGCATTTTTCTCTACTTCGTAATTACTGCAGCTAAACACAGCACATACTTTTCCCCTCATGTTGAGAGGAGATATCAAGGAATGACACACGCTACTATTTAATTATGTCAACTCACTGAAAACGCATAAATAACACCAAAAACTTCACACAAAAATACACGTGCTCTTATGACAGAATCAGTACCGTTCAGGTCTATCCGCTAGAGTGAGCTCCAATAGCTGTCCCTCGATATCTCGCTCAGTGTCGTGTATTGTCTCTAATACTGTATTTGATTTTAGCTCCATTTCAGTGTATTTGTCATTGTGTGTGCCTATGTCTGGAATGCAATAATATTGAGTGAAACGGTGAAATATTTGTGCCGCAATCATTTTGTTGTGAGCAGCCATTTTGTCAAAGATTGTAAGCACGCAATGGTAGTACTTCAGAAGGTACTCGAGCATTCCTAGCGCTGAAATGAAATAGCGTATGGCTTTTAGTGCCGGGAGTGTCCGAGGACAAGTTCGGCTCGCCAGGTGCAGGTCTTTGTGATTTGACTCCCGTAGGCGACCTGCGCGTCGTCATGAGGATGAAATGATGATGAAGACGACACATACACCCAGCTCCAGGGCCAGCGAAATTAACCAATTAAGGTTAAAATTCCCGACCCTGCCGGGAATCGAACCCGGCAGTGTCGGGAATTTTAATCTTAATTTAATGTGCGGTGTGGAATGAAATAAATCACTACGCCATTTTACGTCCAGCCAAGATGTCGGGCGATACGAGTGACGTGTTTGAAAATTGTCTACAAAACTTGATGAGTGTAACTTAATATTAAATATTAATAAAATATAATAATAATAATAAATAATAATAATAATAATAATAATAATAATAATAATAATAATAATAATAATAATCTATGTAACTGTACCCCTCTTTATCTCGGCAGCGTACTAGATCACAGCTGGAAGAACGCTGTTGAAATTAGGTTCCGGATTGAACAGGCAAGGACTGCATTCAAAAGAATGAGCAAACTTCTCTGTAACAGGGGCTTTAAGATCAATCTCAGTCTCCGTTTACTTCGGTGTTATGTATTTTCTGTCTTATTTTATGGTGCCGAGACTTGGACCCTAACATAGAACACCACCAAAAAACTTCGATCTTTTGAGATGTGGTGCTACCGGCGCCTACTCAGAATATCATGGGTTGACAGAATAGGTAACACTGAAGTACTCGAACGCCTGAACAAAGGACTAGACGTCATGCACAACATCAAAAAGAAGGAACTTGAGTAATTTGGCTATATCATTCGAAATGATAGTCTAAATATAGACTCCTTCAACTTATCTTACAAGAAGGAGAATATCTTGGCTACGGGATCTACGAGAATGGTATAGGGTCGGTACCCCCACTTCTTTCCGAGTTGCTGAGAATAAGAAGCAGATCGTCTTGATGACAGCCGACATCAAGTGAGGGCATGGTACGAGAAGAGGAAGAAGAAGAATTGTATCTTATTTGTAATTCAGGAACATTCCTAAGTGGGTCCAATTTTTAACAGGAAACGGATTGTTTCAGCATGCTCCATTTTTAGGCATCTGGGGGCTTGAGTTCCGAGCAATGGGAATGATTTAAGTAGCCTAAAAGGAAGCAGCCACAAGTATGCCATGTTATACCAGACTCAGTTTTTAATCGTCATTAATCCCCGTGATTGAAGTGTTCCTCGTAATTATTTTTTGTTTTAAAAAAGTCACCTCATACGTAATTAATTTTGGCTCTAACCAGCCTGTCGGTACTTAGGTACCTTTCCTGCCTGCTGATTTGAACAATTCGAGGGTCAACACCGCATTAATCTTTTTATGCAGTCCACTAAGAAAAACATTACATTAATCGCACGTCAAATAAATCATTGAGCTACTTCTTATTTATTCATTGCACTTACGGCACTCCTGCTGTTACAATGTGACACAGTATACATTATAAGAGTAGCTTTTGCTCCAACATGATGCAAATCTCTGTAATAACAGCCGCGAAAACCGGATTTTCAATAGCTAAGTTTATGAAAACACGCCTGGGCTTTGTATCATCCCCAGGCTGCAGATTGTACGTTACGCGGACCGACACCATCAATTACGGGGCAGGAGAATCGCGTTATTAAGTATTGTGTTTACCGAGCGTCTTACGTAAACCAGACCATTCTGTGGGCGGCCCCTTTAATACTCTCTGTCGCCTCGCAGCTTCCTTCAAAGTAAAGTACAGTTTGCGGTAGAACAAACAGTACTAAAATACTAACATGCTCAGAACATAAGTCATAATATGCAAGGTGTGGATGGCAACACATATCTAACTGATAACACGTAATAGCTAATATGTGCTACTTTCTGTTTTGTAAGTCGCTTTACAATATTTGACATAGGTTTCGCAAACTTTGAGCATTTTTTTTTAACCTTTTCAACATGAAACCACACTGCAACTATGCGTAGTTTCAAGAAACAGTCAAGATTAGCGAGTCTCCTTTCGCAAATAGTCCCAAAGTTTTGTATTGGATTAATGCTGATTTATGGCTGGGAGACCTGGACACTGAACGAATTTACGAAAGGAAAACTTCGGACAGCGCAGAGAGGCATGGGAAGGTCAATGCTGGGTTTTACAAGGAAAGATAAGAAGAGAGCAGATGACATCAGATCAGTCACTAAAGTTAATGACATTCTTGAGAGAATAGCCACCTTAAAATGGTAATGGGCTGGATATATTGCTCGAAGGGAGGATGGCAGATGGACGAAGATAGTGTTAGAATAGAGTCCAAGAGATCATCAGAGGCCTAGAGGAAGACCTCCAGACAGATGGGACAAAGACATCAAGAGAATAGCTGGTGCTACCTGGCAGAGAACTGCTCAAGACCGTTCCACCTGGAGAGTTCTGTTAAATACTTACCTGTGTTCATGACTTAAAGAGGCCACATCATGTAATGATAGAATTGGCTTATGATGACAGTGTTAGGGTGTTCCTGGTCATTCTAACAAGGGGGCATTGCCTACTCGTCACCATCGATTTCGCTCTAATTTATAGAACATGCAGGGCTTGGCTAGAAAGGAAAGTACCCGATGTGGGAACTCCAGATGGTCAAGCGTATGGAGAATAAAAATGAAAAATGTCGACGCGACTCTCGCACCGTTTAAGCCACTTACGTTAGTGAGCACGCCGAGCGCTAGTTGGCGTAGCGGTAAGAGCTCGGACTAGTAATTCGATGGTCGTGGGTTCGACTCCGCGTGTGGAGAATGTTTTTCTCAATTTTTACATTATTCATTTATTTTAATTTATTTTATTTATGTGCAAAAGGCATATAGGACGGCAGTTTTTTAATGAGCGCACAATTGTAGAAAATCTGGAGTTGCGAACTTTCCCGACGTGTTCAAACAGAAATTCTTTTTTTTCCCTCCTTTATTGGCTATCTCCCCTCCTTGAGGAATGTGCCATAAACGTGATTAGTAGTTTCACTGTAGGATTCGTTTCCATCTGACAAGTGAAGGTTGCTCCTGGCGGCTGTACACAGACAATAGATTCTTGGCGCAGGTAGAAAAAAGTCTGACATTGAAATCCCAATGTTTTACCTTTTCAATGCCTTTTGCGTATAAATAATTAAATAAAATGCATTATTCGTCCGCCTCTGTGGTGTAGTGGTTAGCGTGATTAGCTGCCACCCCCGGAGGCCCGGGTTCGATTCCCGGCTCTGCCACGAAATTTGAAAAGTGGTACCAGGGCTGGAACGGGGTCCACTCAGCCTCGGGAGGTCAACTGAGTAGCGGTGGGTTCAATTCCCACCTCAGTCATCCTGGAAGTGGTTTTCCGTGTTTTCCCACTTCTCCTCCAGGTGGATGCCGGGATGGTACCTAACTTAAGGCCACGGCCGCTTCCTTTTCCTTGCCTATCCCTTCCAATCTTCCCATCCCTCCACAAGGCCCCTGTTCAGCTTAGCAGGCGAGGCCGCCTGGGTGAGGTACTGGTCATACTCCACAGTTGTATCCCCCGACCAAGAGTCTGAAGCTCCAGGACACTGCCCTTGAGGCGGTAGAGGTGGGATCCCTCGCTAAGTCCGAGGGAAAAAGCGAACCTGGAGGGTAACCAGATGATGATGATGATGATGATGAATTATTCACCTCTTTGATTAATTGGAAAATGAATAATAATAATAAAACTTGACAGAGAAAAACCAGTCTCTACACGGCGAGTCGAACCCACGACCATCTACTTACCAGTCCGAGCTCTTACCGCTACGCCAACACCCGCTCGGCGCGCTCACTAACGTAAGTGGCTTATACGGTGCAAGAGCCGCGTCAACATTTTCATTTTTATTTGTATTTTCTATACGCTTGGCCATCTCGAATTCCCACTTTGGGTACATTCATTTCTAGCCAAGCCCTTCATGTTCTATAAATTTGAGCGAAATCGGTGGTGACGAGTAGGGAATGCCCCCTTGTATGACACGGATCACGTTTTATTTTCTGTTGTTGGGGCCGAGTAAATGGAGAGTCCCAGGGCAAAACTATGTCCTCTTACTCATCTGTTTCCTACGATTACCCGCAATAATTTCCTCGAAGCCAGAAAAGAAATCCCCTCCCCGCTGTTAATTTGTAAAAAGAAATGATTTGGAATTTAATAAAGATGAATGCTCTTTTCAGGGTCAAATTTTGAGTTATTTAGTGAAAAGTGGTGGTGTAATTTGGAAAAGGACGAAAAAGCGTTTTTTGGACCAGGTCATGCGTGAGCCAGGGGGGCCGGGGTTTTTGAGACTTGTGTTTAGCTTCTTGGTCATTATAACCTGTCTGAGAATGGAGATGCCCCGATCGTTAAACTGGGCTAAGAGTATTTTAGGCTTGGTCATCTTATAGGAATGTTTTAGAACATTTTTAATTTTGAAAGAGGAGTTTTGGTAATATAGCACCAGGTCTCGTAGTCATAGAGCAGTATGGGTCTAATCACTGATGGTGCTCAATACTGTACGTGAGATGAATCGTTCCTGAAAACTACTCTACGCCGTGGAAATAATTTTCTTTTAACTAGTGTGTTAACGATATACTAACTCAGAGACGTTGTCGGCAACAATGGGATAGGAAGGCCGACGGTAGTGGTGTTCGAACCCACCATCTCCTGAATGCAATCTCAGAGCTGCGTGAATCGAACCACACAGCCAACACACTCGGTCCAATGAAATAAATGATAGAAATCTGGACGATTGTGAAGGTATATTAACTTTGAAACTACATGCTACTGCGGCTTTACAAATTATCTCTTTTTTTTTACAACTAGGTTTACGTCGCACCGACACAGATTCGTCTTATGACGACGATAGGATAGGAAAGGCCTAGGAGTGGGAAGGAATCGGCTGTGGAACAGACCCAGCAGTTACCTGGTGTGAAAAATGCGAAACCATGGAAAACCATCTTCAGGGCTAGCGACGGTGGGGCTTGAACCCACTATCTTCCAGATGCAAGCTCACAGCTGCGTGCCCCTAACCGCACGGCCAACTTGCTCGGTACAAATTATCTCCGCTGTGGGTGGGGGCGGTAGAATTCATCCACGGCTGGCTGTGTCTGGCATTGGTTTCACTTACTAGTACCAGTCTGCTCACTTTCATCTTTCCTATCCGATCTCCCTTGATCGACACTTGTTCTCTCCCAATCCCGACGGTATTAGGTTTACGAGGCGTAGGGATTCTTTCATTTTCACGCCCTCCGTAGCCTTTCTCTTTCTTTTTCTTTTACCGCTACTTTCATTCTTCGAAGTTCCACCTTTGGCAGCCCTGAAAGTGGTATTCCGTGGTTTCCCATTTTCACACTAGGCATGCTGTATTCTGAGGTGTTTTGCTGTAGGTCTTGTCTTCTTCGCGCCTGACTATTGTGCTCCAGTGTGCAGGCCCACTGACTTCGGATAATTTTTTTTTTTTTTTTTTTTTTTTGCTAGTTGCTTTACGTCGCACCGACACAGATAGGTCTCATAGCGACGATGGGATAGGAAAGGGCTAGGAATGAGAAGGAAGCGGCCGTGGCCTTAATTAAGGTACAGCCCCAGCATTTGCCTGGTGTAAAAATGGGAAACCACGGAAAACCATCTTTAGGGCTGCCGACAGTGGAGTTCGAACCCACTATCTCCCGGATACAAGCTCACAGTTGCGCGCTCATAACCGTACGACCAACTCGCCCGGTCGGGTAATTATTGAGGAAGGGGGGTGTCATGATTAACATGAACACACGCGTGTGAAATGAGGAACAACTATTAATTTAATGCAAACATTCCTATGTAATAACAATATCCACACACAAAAAGCAAAAAACAGTACAATAATGGAGCTTGTTTCACAAATACAAAATACAAAAGTTCCTTTTGCGGATCATTGTAAGTACCTAGGCGTTAAAATAAGGAAAGACCTTCATTGAGGTAATCACATAAATATGATTGTTAATAAAGGGTACAGATCTCTGCATATGGTTATGAGGGTGTTTAGGGGTTGTAGTAAGGATGTAAAGGAGAGGGCATATAAGTCTCTGGTAAGACTCCAACTAGAGTATGGTTCTAGTGTATGGGACCCTCACCAGAATTACTTGATTCAAGAACTGGAAAAAATCAAAAGAAAAGCAGCTCGATTTGTTCTGGGTGATTTTCGACAAAAGAGTAGCGTTACAAAAATGTTGCAGAGTTTGGGCTGGGAAGACTTGGGAGAAAGGAGACGAGCTGCTCGATTAAGTGGTATGTTCCGAGTTGTCCGTGGAGAGATGGCGTGGGAGGACATTAGTAGACGAATAAGTTTGAGTGGTGTCTTTAAAAGTAGGAAAGATCACAATATGAAGATAAAGTTGGAATTCAAGAGAACAACTTGCGGCAAATATTCGTTTATAGGAATGGGAGTTAGGGATTGGAATAACTTACCAAGGGAGATGTTCAATAATTTTCCAATTTCTTTGCGATTATTTAAGAAAAGGCTAGGAACACAACAGATAGGGAATCTACCACCTGGGCGACTGCCCTAAATGCAGATCAGTAGCGATTGATTGATTGATTGATTGATTGATTGATTGATTGATTGATTGATTGATTGATTGATTGATTGATTGATTGATACATTTTAAAAGGAGTCTTATGTACGGAGTTTTCAATAATATTCACAAGTAAACAGAAAAATAGAACTTGATTCATAAATACAATAAATATTTTGAAGAAATGTGTTATATACGTAGCAAAAAAAATAATCACAAGTAAAGAAATTATAACTTGCTTCATAAATACATTTTCGTAATAAATGTTCTATTACCGTACTGTGTATTATGTGAAAAGCTCTACCACCAGATGTAACGCCTCCGACGACTACCAAACTCCACGTGTTAGGGGGACTTAACATCTAAGAGGAGAATTTTTGGGGGGTCTTGTGGCACTCTGCCCCCTAAGATCATTGGGTTGGGGGGGGGGGTCAGAAAACGTCCTACCCCACAAACTCGGCGCTACTGTCAGTATGACTGAACAGCCCCAGCCCCATAACACCATGGGACTAATCAGTGGACCCTCTGGATCCCTGTCCTCAGAAACATCATACCACCTGACCTACAAAGGAAAGTTGCCCTAATAGGAGAGCGTGAGAAGATCCTGAGTAACCCGGTTTTTCATATTCATTGTAACATCTGAGGTCTGAATAGGAGCCGGCTAAGATCTAGACATCTACCAATCAACTATGCTAGGACTATCACAGAAAACCATTTCGTCCGAATGCCCAGTGGAGAAATGAGTGGAGTACCACCATCTTCCTTCCCTATTTTACAGTTCTTTACATTTACAGAATAACGCAAAATTCATTGCCCATTTACTGCTTCGGAACTCATTTTTTAGTCTATAACCACACGAGTCCTTTTATAATAAGTTTGTAGTGATTTAATTGGAAACAGCCATGCACCCGGTTTTGACTTGCCAAGAAGAACGCGGACTGCTCTAAATAGGATTCGGACTAACCACGGAATATGTGCTGAATCATTCTTTAAAATAAAACTAGTGGACTCGTGCTGATCTTCCTTCGTTATAAATAAGTCAGATAACTCGTCTTGATATACCTGTCGTAGTCATATTGCTTTGCCTGCCCTTTTCAATGGTTTTATGAACATTTAATAAGTGCGTTATGGTATGCTGCAGTTCGTAGACAGACTTCATCCATTCTGACGTCATCATGCCAACTGTTTGGTAAAAATCTATCCATATATTTCCCTTTTTATCCTGCAGTTCTTGATGTAAAGCTTGGTCTTGTGTCTATCTATTTCTAGTTTTCATTCCCCTCCCTGAAGGGGAGGGGCGGGCCACCCTGAAGGTAACGCCTTCACCCTGGCCAGGAGTTTCGGCAGGTTGGAGAAGGAGAGATGGTATGGGCAGGAGGGTAATTTGATGTATGGAATTATATGGTGTGTGCGGTTAGTATTTAATTATCGGGGATGTATGCAAGGATTAAATATAATTAAAAAGGGAGGTGGGTAAAGGAAGTAAGAAAATGAAGGAGATGGGGGGGGGGGGAAGTTTGTCTGTTGGGTGAAAGATTTTTGACTTTATTTTATTTCTTGCAGTAACAATGGCAATGATTTTTTTAAATGATAAATGCAAATTTATACGAACACAGATCTACACATATTCTACACTAATACAAAAACAGATATGGGTTGGGAAATATCTTCGGCAGTGTTGCACGCCGGTGAATTATTCAGGTCTCGTTCCGTAATCTTGAGGAGAATGTCCACTCTCGTAGGTGCCATTTGCCGATAGTGTTGCACTGTCTCATATTGTGAAGGGTTGAAGTAGAACGAGGAGTATATAGGAGTGGCTGTGGAGGATTTTAGCCTGGATCAGAAGAATGAAGAGCTGTACTGCACTAGTAGAGGAATATGCAAGTCCAGGGGTGAAACTCTACGAAACCACTCAGTCCACCTATCCATTTCAAGCGTCGATAAGACGTCGTGCTGGATTACGGTGTGCGGGCTCGTCAGACTTGACACGTACTCTGTGATTTGTGAATACACCACCAGGAGTGCAGTGTCGACGAAGGATGTGGTCTTGTGTCGTAGAAGGCAATGGTACTTTCAATCGCAGTTCTTTTATATAGAGCGGATGTCTTGTGAGTTCATAGGTTAATCTCGAAGGAGCATTTTTATTTTGCCAGACAGATAACTTTTTTAAGATATGAGGCCTTCACTCTTTCTAGTGTTGCTAGATAATGTCTAAGGCGTATGACATGATGGGGTCTGTTTGTAGGTAGACCTTTTTCTCTTAACAGCATG
Source organism: Anabrus simplex (assembly GCF_040414725.1). NCBI lineage: Eukaryota > Metazoa > Arthropoda > Insecta > Orthoptera > Tettigoniidae > Anabrus > Anabrus simplex. The sequence continues at coordinate 50,563,933 of NC_090271.1, forward strand.
TACACTATTAGGAACGCTCTGCCATCTGTTGAATATATCTGAAAGCTGGGAAAGGTTAGAGAATCATAGAGTATCTAGCAGGGAATAGTATTCTTCCGTGATCAGAGGAAGTGTATAATCACTAGCTTGACAGGTAGTAAACAAACATGACTGCATGCAATGGCATTACTAAGGATGAAAATCACATAAATCAGAAATATTAGTGAAAGTGTTAGTTGCTGAGCAACCTGGTAAGTACAGAATGTATTGCGGGTTAGGGTAAGCCTTTGCCTGCAATTATTGGAGTGATCATTTATGATATGATTTTATGATTACTCAAAGTTGGCTGGACTTAGAGACCTATCAACCTATCAATATTCCATGATTCGCCGGTAGTTAATTCCGGAGAAAATAAAACAAAAATGAAGCAAATCGGTTCAGTAGAATGGACAGACGGATTTTCCAAAGCTGTTTGTAGTAAACGCTTTATATATATACTAGCTGATATACCCGTGCTTCGCTAAGGGATTCTACATTGTATTATATTGCATAGCTCTCAACGTTACCCTAGAAACGCGACGGGGAAGTCATCAAACGTCTTTTCTCATATGAAGACTGAGTTAGGGAATTTTCATTGTAATGGTAGGCCTGCTTGCCTACCATCAGTCACGATTAGGTTGGGGAATTTACATTATAATGGCAGACACTCACTCTCCACCTGCTTTTTTACATCCTCAGAAAGACTGTCTTAGTGGTTTTCCCTAGTGAAATGAACATAGGTCATTACAATGACGTCAGTAGGAATGGCGCAATTAAAAGCAATATGAAATACTCGATCAAATGAAAAACCACGCATTTTCTCACTTTTAACGAACAGTACTACGCTGCCGATCTAACAGTCCAAAGTTCCAAGCTGGAATGACCAAGCCGCAGACAGGCGTGATCCGTGAATACTCTTCGTCTTTTTTTTGGGGGGGGGGGTAGAAAAGTGGAGAGTCCCAGGGCAAATCTATGCCCTTTTAATAATCTGTTTCCCAGGAGTGCCCGATGAGTTGAAAAATCTTATTTCACTACAATGGGAGCGGAAAAATCTATCTGACTTGGAGGCAAATTTTTCCTCCAAGCCAGAGGAGAAAACCCCTCTTCACTGCTAATTTGGAATAAAATGAATGTAGAATTTAATAAAAGTGAAGAGGAAGACGCTTTTCTTAAGAAACGGCTCTTATCAGGGTTGAATATTGAATTATTTAGTGAATTGTAGTGCTATAATTTGGAATAGGCCTAAATTTTAATTCTAGACCAGGTCATACTACTATCACTAAGTGAGCCTCTGCGAAATGTGCACACTGCTCATTCAAAACAGCGCGTCAGAGTACAGATCGAATATCTGGAATACTATGATGAACCAGTGTGTTACGTACCAGCAGTATCAGACAATGACTGTATGAACCAGAGGAATGGCATGCTAAAGAAAAAGTTTTCTAACTCCCCAGCTATTTCCCACCAATATTTAGTCAGTCAGGCTGTTATACTCGGTACGCAACAGTAATCCCATCTATCGGAGTTGAGGGCACCATAAGAGGCAAAGAACATCACAACAAACAATGGTAAATGTAATATTATTGTTGATCAATGTTATGCGCTTTCGATATTGTAGGCATTCACATTTAGTTTACTTCCAACTCTAAAATACCACTCTTATCATAGTCGGTACGGTAAAACTGAATAAAACATAAATGATCGGAAATTGTATTCTCTATAACTTTTGTTATGCAGTACTTTTCTATAGGACCAATAACATAGGTATTTAAAAATTACATTTTAGGTGCCTACCCCTAAACTACCATTTCATCCAGGGTCAGTAAATTTTGTTATAGCTTAGACTATAGTTTCTTCTTCCCTGACTCTATACACCGACTTTCATTAAAGTCTGTTCACCCATTTTCTCGTGGCTCAGCGTTCATGTGGACTTAGCAAAAAAATCGAAATTCATGAATATCTGTGTTATCATAGCCGGTACGGTAAAAATGTATAAGACATAAATGATCGGAAATTTATTTCTATGTAACTTTAGTTATGTAGTATTTATCGATAGGACCACTAATAATATAAATATTTGAGAATTGAATTTTAGGCCTTCCCCTAAACTACCATTTCACTCAGCGTGAATAAAATGATTTATAGCCTAGATTGTAGTGGCTCATCCCCCGGCTTTACATACCGATTTTCATGAAATTCTCTTCAGCCGTTTTCTCGTGATGCGTGTACATACATACAGACAGACAGACAGACAGACAGACAGACAGACAGACAGACAGACAGACAGACAGACAGACAGACAGACAGACAGACAGACAGACAGACAGACAGACAGACAGACAGACAGACAGACAGACAGAAATTACGGAAAAGTAAAAAGTGCATTTCCTTGTTACTGTGGACATGACCGATACAGAAATACCATTTTTATTCAAATTCTGAGCAATGTACAGACAAAACTCTTATTTTATATATATAGATGGATAAAATTGAACTGGTGGTCTCTGAGCTCTTCAAAAGACGTGAACCGGATATTTAAGTAGTAGGGCAAGGTCGATACTAAATCACGTGGGTCAGCATTTTTGTGATGATTCAGCATCCGAGGTCATTGACCTCTAGTAGTAGGGGTAGGGGTTCTGACCCGAGGTTATTAACCCCTAGTTGAGTAGTAGGGGTATAGTGGCTCATGGATTTTGCGTACGAGAGCAAGCCTAAACTCACAGTCGTCATGCTGCAGGGGCCTAACTTCACAGGACCCAGTTTTACGGCCAGATTCCCTTCCTAACCTCACATGGCCTAGTATTACGACCAGGCGCCCTTCACCACGCTATCTTGGAGGGGCCTAACATTAGGGCGCAGTTTTACGGCCAGATGCCCTTTCCGTTGCCATCTTGGAAGGGCCTACCCACTCAGGGCCTAGTTTTACGGTCAGATGCCCCTCCTGTCACCATTTTGGAGGGGCCTAACTACACAGTTGCCATCTTGGGGCCCAGTTTTACGGTCAGATTCACTTCCCTCCTCACAGGCGCCTTTTTGGAGGGCCATTACGGCCAGATGCACTTCCCGGCGCCATCTTCGAGGGGCCTAACTTTACAGGGCTTAGTTTTATTGCCAGAGGTCCTTCTGGACGCCATCTTGGAGGGGCCTAACTGCACAGTCGCCATATTGGACCCATTTTTACGGTCAGATACCCATCCCGTCGCCATTTTGGAGGAGGTAACTACATAGTCACCATCCTGGGCCCAGTTTTACGGTCAAATGCCATTCCCTCTTCACAGCCGCCATTTTGTAGGGGTCTAACCACACAGTCGCCATTCTGGGGCCCAGTTTTATGGTCAGATGCCCTTCGCTCCTCACAGCCGCCATTTTGTAGGAGCCTAACCACACAGTCGCCATCTTGAACCCAGTTTTACGGTCATATGTCCTTCCCTCCTCACAGGCGCCATTTTTGGAGGGGCCTAACCACATAGTAACCATCTTGGGCCCAGTTTTACGGTCAGATACCCCTTCCCTCCTCACAGACGCTATTTTGGAGGGGCCTAACCACAAAGTTGCCATCTTGGGCTCAGTTTACGGACAGATGCCCTTCCCTCTCACAGACGCCGTTATAGAAGGGCCTAACCATGCAGTCGCCATCCTGGGCGCAGTTTTACGGTCAGATGCCCATTTCCTCCTAACAGACGCCATTTTGGACAGTATCGGACCTAGTTTTACGGGTAGATGGCCTTCCCTCCTCAAAGACGCCATTTTGCTTACAGGGTCTTGTTTTATGGTCAGATGCCCTTCTCTCCTCAGTGAGCCGAATTTTACGGTTAGATGACCTTCCCCCTCACAGACGCCATTTTTGATGACAGGGCTAGTTTTTACGGTCACGTGCCCCTTCTATCCTTCTCATCTGGCCTAGTTTTGCTGTTAGATGACCTCCCCACTCACAGTCGCCATTCTACTTACAGAGCCAATTTTTATGGTAAGATGCCCTTCTCTCCTCTTCATCTGACCTAGTTTTTTACGGCTAGATGGCCTTCCCCTTCACAGACGCCATTTTGGAGAGGCGTAACCTCATATGGCCCAGTCTTACGGTCAGATGCCCTTCCCTCCTCCTCATCTGGCCCAGTAGTACGGCCAGTTGCCCTTCTCTCCTCATCTGGCCTAGTTATTACAGTGGGAGAGGGTAAAAACCCTTCTGTTGTCGAATAGCATTGAGAGGTCTGCTCAAGGCTTTACGTATCCATCCGACGGACAACAAGTAACTATGAACAGCGTTATATGCTCTCACTACGGAGAGGAATGGAATTTTAATCAAGGCTTTTATGACGCACACACAATATAGTGTTTAGAAATTGTATACTACCGGATGCTCTTCCTGACGTCAATCTCATTAAGGAAGATCGTAAGATGAAATGATTGATATGTTATAATATGATAGCAGGAAGGGAGAGGGTAAAATTTCTGAACTGGAATTGAACATAGCCACAACACATATTTTTATTTATATTATTATTATTATTATTATTATTATTATTATTATTATTATTATTATTATTATTATTATTATTATTATTATTATTATTATTATTATTATTATTATTATTATTGAATAAACGGCAATCATAATTTTAGTAATTAGCATTGCAATTGATGCGGTAACTGAGAGTATGTTGTTGGGAATTGTACCCGGGCTTGAATAAACAGAATTATAATTTTAGTAATTAACATTACAATTGATGGGCTAACTGATAGTATGTTGTTGGGTATTTGAACACGGGCCACTAGTCGTGAATTAATGAACATTCATTTTGTTTAATAGTAAAAACATGATGTCTGCGTGTATGTACTCTCAGCCCCCTGGCACTGATATGAAATAGCATCTTCTGCCCACAGTGAAAAATTGGGGAGTTAACAATTATTGCACCTTTTAAAGTAATTGAATCGCTATGTTGGATTCCTAGCCATGTCAGAGATTTCTTTTCATGGTATCCCCTGCCTGTCGTACGTAGTGACTAAAAGGGTAAAATCATCAAAGGAAAAAAAGATGTATTAATCTATTTGTTTCCTTTAAAGTTTATATTACGTTAACTGAGGTTGTACCTTATTCAACTATTCTTCCTTCTTCTCATGATAGAGTTAAATCGCATTCAATTATGTTAAAAAGTTGCAATAATTGTTAACTCTCCAATTCACTGTGGGCCCGTGGGGTCACAACTTGCGAGCGGCTGCTTTTGTAGACAGATGAGAATACTTACACGCAGACATCATGTTTTTACTGTTAAACAAAATGAATGCTCATTAATTCACGACTAGAGGTCCGGGTTCAAATTCCGAACAACTTACTATCAGTTAGCGCATCAATTTTAATGTTAATTACTAAAATTATGATTTCCGTTCATTTAATAATAATAATTGTTACCGTGTTTTTGTGGTAGTTAGGCGTGAAAGAAGGTGCGGGTGTGAATGGGTCTCAAGCTACGAAATTATAGTGCATGTAAAATTAACAAGGTTATATTTTCTTTTCAAAATAAAGAAATAACAATCATGGCAGGTACAGAGTAGCAAGGCAATACAATTACAATATGTACAGGATTTGGGCTTCGAGCCCCAGCCTCACAATTCTTGAGCAATTAGCCCAGTTTTACCCCAAACACAAGTTTCAACAGAGGGGCAGAAAACCCCATTCATGCCTAGGAGCACTTGTTCCAAAGTACACAGTAAGGCCTCCTCGAGGCGCGCAGAAAACAAAATTTTCGGGAAAAGAGCAACTTGCTCTCAAAATTCAGGCCTGTCAAAGGCCACACCTAATTCCACTTTCAAGCTGTCCTCTAAGGACATATACACAGGGGTAAAATACCCAACCTACTGAGGTCTATTAAATGAGAAGAAGGTTAATTACATGACCTCTAAAATAACAATTTGAGAGGAGGCGATCTGCACTCCTAATGCATTTGTTTTAAAACCTAATCTGGCTCTAGGCCACTAATGCAAGGGCTAATCCCATACTACAGAGGTGACTTTAGAAAAGAACAATTTGCTTTACGTTAACGAAGAATAGGTTGAGAAAAATAAGTTCACCTCAAAACAATATGATTGGGAGCTCGAGAGGGTTAAGCACTCTCTATCCCGACATGCAGTTTAAAGATAGAATAGATACATTTTAAGGAAGGTTACATTATGGAAAAACTTCGGACCCGCCCCGAGAGTTAAACTGCTGAGCTAGCAAAGAAAGAAGTTATTAATCGGCCATTACCTTGTTGTTGACCACTGCCGAAGAAAGAGGCGCTTCCCGCCCCCTGCTATGTACTTTACACACTGAAAGATGGAACAGAAGTGGCGCAGAGACCCTCAAATCAGCAGTTTATATACTCTCGCGGAAAGTTCGAGGCGTTTCAGGAAGGAAAACACCCGCACACAATCTTTTTATTGGTGGATAACGAAAACCCCTACACAAGATGAAGAAGAAACACATTATTGGTGGAAAATTAATTTAAGAAATTCGGGATTGGCTAAATTCAAAACAAGGGGAAAGAAAGGGTTAATATTGCCAACTTAAACAATGACTGAAAGAAATTTAGCAAAGAACAAACTTTTGAAATTAAATTTTCTCCAAAAAAAACAGTTCTTTCACTCCGCACTAGGGTGCACTATTGTTGATCTTCACTAGTGTCCTCTAGAAGAGAAAGTTCACACTTCTTACTACAAGCAAAACAAAAATACGTCGAAAATGACACAGTTCGAAAACTCCAAAATTTCCAGGTAGTGACATCTTCTGAGAAAGTAGAAAATTAATACCGTAGATAAAGTTCAGACTTCCTCCAGCAGAGGAGTTTCAACTGGCGCACATTTTAAATTAGCGGCGTGGAGGTGTACCGCCCGGTACAATCATAATAACAATAATAATAATATTTTTGTGGGTATATTCGATTCCTATCCATTTCAGAGATTTTTTCATGGTATTCCCTGCCTGTCGTAAGTAGTGACTAAAGTGCTTAAATCATCAAAGAAAACACGTATTAATCCATTTCTCTTCTTCAACGTTTATATTACGTTCAATGAGGTAAGGCAAATGCTGGGGACTGTACCTTATTCAACTCTTCTTCATACGATATAGTTAAATCGCATTCAATTACGTTAAAAAGTGCAATAATTGTAAACTCTCAAATTTTTACTGTGAGCAGAGTGGGACTGTACCTTATTCAACTATTCTTCGCACGATATAGTTAAATCGCATTCAGTTACATTTTAAAAAAGCGCAATAGTTGTTAACTCTCCAATTCTTCACTGTTTGCAGAAGATGCTGTTCCATATCAGTGCCAGGGGTTCCCAACTTGCGATCGGTTGCAAATTCCCAACAACATACAATCAGCGCATCAATTGTACATAATGTTAATTTCCAAAATTATGATTCCGTTTATTCAAGCGCAGGGCTCTTAGCGCACAATGCATTCACGATCCTCTCCCCTACATCTACTCAAACAGCTGAGATAGGATTGAACCTGCACAGTTTGCGGTGGGAAGGCCAGCGCCGTCCGAGCCATTCACCGTAACAGGGTAAGGCATGTAGTGGTATACAATTTATAATTATTAGATTGTATGTGTTAAAATGCCATCCAATCTCCTCTGCAGCGAGGGGCATATAACGCTGATAATGGTTATTAGTCTGTCGGATGGGGACGAAAAGCCTTGTGCAGACCTCTCAATGCTATTCGACAAGAGAAGCGTTTTACCCTCTACCACTGTAAAACTAGGCCAGATGAGGAGGAAAGGGCATCTGACCGTAAAAATGGGCCAGATGAGGAGGAGGGAAGGGCATCTTACCGTAACACTAGGCCATATGACGCTAGGCCCCTCTGAAATGGCGTCTGTGAGGGGGAAAGCTATCTAGCCTTAAAAACTAGGTCAGATGAGGAGGAGTGAAAAGCACCTGACCATAAAAGAAGACCCTGTAAGCAAAATGGCGACTGTGAGTGGGAATGTCATCTAACCGCAAAACTAGGCCAGATGAGGGGGAGGAAAGGGGCATCTGACCGTAAAAACTAGGCCCTGTCAGCAAAAGTGGCGTCTGTGAGGGGGAAGGTCATCTAACAGTAAAACTAGGCCCACTGAGGAGGGAAGGGCATCTGACCATAAAACTAGGCCATGTAAGCAAAATGGCGTCCGTGAGGAGGGAAGGGCATCAAGCCGTAAAAGCAAGGCCAGATAACCGTAAAACTACGCCCTGTGAGTTAACGCTCCTCCAAAATGGCGTCGATAAGAGGGAATAGCATCTGACCGTCAAACTTGGCCCTGTAAACAAAATGGCGTCTGTGAGGTGGGAAGAGGCATCTGACAGTAAAACTGCGCCCAAGATGGCGACTGTGTGGTTAGGCCCCATCAAAATGGCGCCTGTGAGGAGGGAAGGGCATCTGGCCGTAAAACTGGGCCCAATATGGCGACTGTGTATAGTTAGGCCCCTAAAAATGGCGACGGAAAAGGCATCTGACCGTAGAACTGGGGTCCAAGATGGCGACTATGTAGTTAGGCTCCTCCAAGATGGTGCCGGGAAGAGCATCTGGCCATAAAACTAGGCCTTGTAAGTTTAGGTCCCTCGAAGATGACTCCGGGGAGGGCAACTGGCAGTAATGCCCCTCTAGAATGGTGCCTGTCAGGAGGGAAGGTCACCTAATCGTAAAACTGGTTCCCAAGATGGCGACTGTGTAGTTAGGCCCTCGAAAATTGTGACGGGAATGGTTTCTGGCCGTTAGTCTGGGCCCTGTAAGGTTAGGTCCCTCCAGAATGGCGTTGGGAAGGGCAGCTGTCTTTAAAACTAGGCCCTGTGAAGTTAGTAAGTGCATCTGGCCTTAGAACTGGGCCCTGTGAGGTTAGGAAGTGCATCTGGCCGTAAAACTAGGCACTCTGTGACGTTAGGCTTGCTCTCGTACCCAAAATCCGCAAACCACCATACCCCTGCCACTCAAGTAGGGGTCAATGAGGTGGTGGTGGTGATTATTGTTTTAAGAGGAATTACAACTAGGCAACCATCCTCTATATAACACTAATCAGAGAAAAAAGGAAGGGGTCCAACACTTCGACAAATGAATGTATCGGCCAAAGGAAGACAAGGGCCACGAAGGGCGTGAAAATGAAAGACTCCCTAGGCCTCCATACGTAACACCGTCGGGGTCTGAAAAGAACAAGTGTTGACCAAGGGAGGTCGGATAGGATAGATGAAAGTGAGGAGCCTGGCACAAGTAAGTGGAAGCAATGCCAGGACTCAGCCAAGGGCCCCGTGGTTGCCAACCCATGCTCCGAAGTTCAGAGCCCCTGGGTCCCCTTTTAGTCGCCTCTTACGACAGGCAGGGGATACCGTGGGTGTTATTCTACCGCCCCCACCCACAGGAGGAAGGGGTCAATGACCTTTGGTCACAACCCCCTACCCGTGCTACTAGGGGTCACTAATCTCGGGTGCTGACTCAGGGCTAAAAGTGCTGACTCACGTGATTTAGGATCGGCCTTGCCCTGCTTCTTATTAAGTCAAATGAAGTAAGCATTTCTATAATGTACGGACGAAACATAAGTTGTATATACAGAGAAGGTTGCTGAAAATGGCCAAACATAGCTTATAAAAGGGTCACTGTTATGCACAACCAGAGAGAAGTGAACTTCAAACTCTGAGAGAAAATTCAACAAGTGGATGTCAGATAAAATTCTGCATTTCACGAAATAAAAAGAGAAATGTAAGAATAACGATGAAATACAATACCCATACATCCACCGCACAATTAGGGGAAAGTTAAAAGGAAAATGATAATTGGTTAACAGAAAAATGCAATTAAATAGAGAAACTAACAAGAAAGTATGATATTCAACCTACATAAAAGGATTAAAGATGATGCAGACCTATGGAAAGGAAGAACTTTTAGTGTGATTTCTGGCCATGAACGCAACGCTATACACAATGTAGAAAACAAAATACTAAGTTGGAAAGAATACATAGCAGATCTGTGAACGAAGAGAGATATTAGAAGTTGTCGATGGTTCATTACAAGTGAAGAAATAAGGAAGGCAATAAAGCAAATAATGAATGGTAAAGCCGTTGGTACGGACGAAATACAATGTGAAATTATTAAACTACTCAACGAAAACGTGGGTGTTTTACAGGTTGAACCTATAACACTTTTTTATATAATATATATTATATATTATGATTCAGGAAATATGCCAGATGCCAGATGATTGGTTGATGTCAACGTTTATACCAATACCGAAGAAAGGTAATGTGAGGAATACCGAATCATTTGTTTCATGAGCCACATTACAACCTTACCCATGAACGTTTACAGTGAATCACTTTAATATTCGGACACCAGATGGCATGTGACAATCTGAACATTATATTTGTATTTTCTTGAGCGTACAGAAAGGAAAGTTTGACAATACAAAACACCAATGTTTCCAATATGATTACATAATAATACAAGTGTATCAGAACAAAAATGACTTGTAGATAAAAAATCAGTCGTCACCTTATCACATAACAAAACCACTTTAATATTCGGACACAAGGATCATAATGACCAAAACTGTAGCGTAACATGGAACTCAAACCAATCTAGTACTTGGTGGCATTGCCACGTTGTTTTATGACGGCTTTCAGTCGTTGTGGCATAGAATATACTAACTTTTCCGTGTCCTTAGGGCTAATATTAGCCCATTGTCGTATCAGTCTTCGTTGCAATTCCTTCTTTGACGTTATTTTGGACTTCCTCGCTCTCTTGTCAAGTTCACTCCATAAATTCTCAATGGGATTAAGATCCGCGCTCTGGGGTGGAGTTTCAAGCACCTTTGGGCAGTTGAACAATAGCCACATTCGGACATTCCAGCTTTATGCTTAGGATCATTATCTTGATAGAAATGAAATGTGTCCCTGATCCCAAGCTTTGTAGCACTTTGGTGTAAATTCTGCTTCAGGATGGCTAGATACTGTTTATGGTCCATTGTATGTTCAATAAATGACATTTCACCCACTCCAGCAGACGAAAAGCACGCCCATACATTGCATTCCCACCTCCATGTTTGACAGTTGGTTGCCGATGTTTCGGTTTTAATTCGTCATTTGGTTTGCGCCAAACCATTCTCCTCCCATTCGATCCATAAATATTAAATTTGCTTGCATCACAAAATAACACATGTTTCCACTATTCTGTGTCCTTGTGTACATATTGCAAGGCAAACTTCAATCTTTTCCTTCGGTTCACTTCACTGATAAATGGCTTTTTCCTCGACACCCTCCCGTTAAATCCGGCCTTTCGAATAGTCCTGCGCACAGTTGCAGGGTGCACTGATTTGCCAGCTTCCTCTTCTAACTTCCATGCAAGTTGTGGCGCACTTATTTTAGGATCGTTTCCTATTTTTATTAAGAGAAGTCTTTCTTCACGATCAGTTAGCTTTATCGGTTGACCCTTTTGCGGTATAGACTCAATCCTGTCCTCTTCTTTAAATCGCCGTACAATGTCATTGACAGTACTCTTACTCATACACAACATTCGCGCAATGTCTCTGCAACTGCGTCCCTTTGCATTGTGGAAAATAACCAGTTGGCGCTGTTCAAACGTTGTGTTTCTGCCTTTGCGCCCTATTGTACGTACAGACTAATCCCTGTCGTTCTGTACAGCGCTGCTCACTGCAGTGAAGTTCAGGGATACGTATCCTACTCCTTACGTTTCTCCCTTGCCGGAATTGGGTCAGGTAGTCACGTGCAAATGGAGTAACGATGACGTGTCTGAATATTAAAATGATGTGTCGTATCTCATTATTTCCTTTTCTATCACTATCAGAACACTTCACCAATTCACCTGACATTTAATCTTGTTGTGATACGTGCGCTAAATATTCACGAATTGTTGGACGTATGTTTGTTGTATACAAATTTGTTTGCAAATAAATTATGTCAGGAAACATTCCATTATCTGTGTTGTCCGAATATTAAAGTAACCCACTGTATACAGGAAGTTAGAAGAAGAAGTAGGCGACACCCAGTTTGGTTTCAGACATGGGTTTATCACAAGTGATGCTTTATTTAGTATTTGTTGCTGGTAGAAAGACGCCGAGACGTAAACCAAAATGTGTTTGCTTGTTTTGCAGACTCTGAAAAAGCTTTCGACAAGGCCCAACATGGGAAGCTCCCAGAAATTCTACAAGTATCTCGCATAGATGACAAAAATGTAAGAATTCTTGCTAATATTTACCGGTATATAAATGCTAAAGTACGAATAGAGAAAGAAATATCAGAAGAATTTCACATTTGTAAAAGAGTTAGACAAGAATTTATATTGTCTACATTATTATTTAATATCCACTCCAAGGCGTTGCTCAGAGAGGCTGTGGAAAAATAGAGTAGGTAGGGTCGTTGAAAGATGCGGAATGCATCTAAACTCACTGAAAACAAAAAGGATGGTTATAAGTAAGAGCTATGATAAATATAATCTGATCTATGTCGATGGGAAACAACTACTAAGAATACATAGGATAGATTTTTTGGTCTGTTCATTAATGAGAAATGGGATCAATATCAAGAAATAAAAATCCGAACTGAGAAAGCAGCAGCGGCATTCTACCGAATGAAGAAAATATTATGTAATCTGAACTTAAACCTTTATCTTAGAAGCCGAGTCCACTTTGTATTACGGTGTGGAAGCTTGGACAATCAAAGCCGTAATAATTAAACTGTTAAATGCCTTTGAGCTCTGGTGTTATCGTCGTATGCTCAAAATGTCTTGGTTGTATCACGTAACGAATCGACGTGCTTATGCAGCGCATGGCTAAACATCTAGGAGTAACAAAGACAATCAAAGAAAGGAAGACAGCACACTTTGGCCACATGATGTGTCTTAAGAAATTCCACCTCCAACAACTCATATTTCAAGAAGAAGTAAAAGGAAAAAGAGGTCCTAGGCGACGACGCATTTCCAGGTTGGGAATCCTGCGCCACTAGTCAAATTCAGCATTAGCTGGTTCATTTAGAGCAGCTGTTAGTAGGAAGACCTGGACCCGATTGATAGCCAACGTCCACTGAGGATATGGCACTTCGAGAAGAAGAAGAAGGCTTAAAGAACTCCAGCGACTAACTTGCTTTCCGCAGGGAAGGTACTGCAATTCCTAATTTTTCGAAGATAAATTGTTTTCCATTCTTGACTTGAAAAATCTTAAGTGTAACCTCACGTTAACCTTTTCGGAGAATACGAACTATCACTACGATATCTTTCCCTCAGCAAAGATGGCTCATTATCATGGAAGGCTGTGCCGTCATAGGCACGCTAAAGATATATTACCTTATAAAGACTTCTACGGTAATTTATTTACTTAACATGATTGCACGATTCTTCCTTTGATTAATCTCTGCTTGTAGATTGCAGTGTCTTAGGGAGAATACAAATGATTGGAAGTGATCTTCGTACGTGCTAGGAATTAAACACTGTAATGAGTGAGACTAATGAATACATGTATGAGAAACTTGCAAGCAGTGTATGCCTGACCTCAAAGACGGACGGACCTAATTATAACATGTACAGTGTAAGTTTAATGTAATTGTAGTAATTTGTATGAGCCTGTTTCCGTGTTAAGGAGGTCTCTTACCTGATGCCTCTGGTTCAGTTCTCAGCTCTTTGGCCGTGCGGTTAGGGTCGCGCAACTGTGAGCTTGCATTCGGGAGATAGAGGGTGCGAACCCTACTGTCAGCAGCCCTGAAGATGGTTTTCCGTGGTACCCATTTTCACACCAGGCATATGCTGGGGATGTATCTTAATTAAGACCACGGCCACTTCCTTCCCACTCCTAGCTCTTTCCTGTCTCATCGTCGCCATAAGACCTATCTGTGTCGGTGCGACATAAAGCAAATTGAAGAAAAAAAGTTGGTAGCTCGATATGGTTGAGGCGTCTGCACAGATTTTTAAGGTTAACGTGCATTTATTTATTTATTTATTTATTTATTTATTTATTTATTATGTATTTTTCCGTTTACCGTTCACGGTTGGCTCACCCTCGGACTTAGCGATGGATCCCACTTTTACCGTCTCAAGGGCAGTGTCCTGGAGCGTGAGACTTCGGGTCGGTGATACAACTGGGAAGGAGGACCAGTACATCACCCAGGAATGCTATGCTGAAGAGGGGCCTTGTAGGGGTATGGGAATATTTTAAGGGATAGACAATGAAGAGGGAAGGAAGCGGCCGGGCTTTAAGCTAGGTACCATCCCAGCATTTGTCTGGAGGAGAAGTGGGAAACCACGGAAAACCACTTCGAGGATGACTGAGGTGGGAATCGAACCCGCTCTACTCACTTGACCTCCCGAAGCTAAATGGATCCCGTTCCAGTCCCCGTACCACGTTTCAAATTTCGTGGGAGAGGCGGGAATCGAACTCGGGCCTCCAGGGGGTGGCAGCTAATCACACTAACCACCACACCACAGGGACGACTATTTATTTATTTATTTATTTATTTATTTATTTATTTATTTATTTATTTATTTATTTATTTATTTATTTATTTATTTATTTATTTGGCGTACGGGTCCGTCTGCTTGATGAATGATCAGAGTAGTGGCCTTCAGTTTAAAGAGCGCCGGGTTCTATTCCCTACCTGGTCGGGATTTTTAAATCGCTCAGAACTGGCTGTTTGTGTTCGCATTAAATGAGTTACTGTGTTCTTAATTCTCTCAATCTACGTACAAAACACTACAATACCAACCACATCCCTCCACATATGGTTGGTGTCAGGAAGGGCTTCCGGCCGTAAAACTGGATCAAATCCACATCAAGTGCCGAGAATAATGGACTTGACCATGGAGTTCAAACGAAGCAGAGATAGAACAAGGCGACAATGGTTAGACTCATCTCTCATGCTTTATTGATAAATCAACAACACTCAATAGTGATTACATCCCTCCATATATACCGTAGTAGGGCATCCAGCCGTAAAACTGGGCCAAAGCTACAACTGCATACCCCAATCAATTGAGGAAAAGGCCAGGAAGTAGAAGAAGAGTGACCTCAGTGAGCAACAAGTGTCTAGTTTTATCTCTCTACATAAATATGAAATATCGTGGCTTCAAAAACGACATCGCGTCTAAACCGCTGGGCGAAAAGTAATGAAATTACACAAAATTTCTCAGAGGAAACTGTCGTATAATTATGTTTTATTTCAGAGTGCTGGATTACAATATTTTGTGCGAAATTATTTGCAGATAAAATCGCATAAGAGCTTGAAATTAGATGGTATCTGTTCTTTCTCGCCGAACTGAGTAGCTTCGCCTTCTGAGATCAAGATGATGTGTTCGAAGCTGCTCAAATACTCCAGCATCAATCGGTAGATTTGCTAGCACGGAAAATAACCCCTGCACGGCAAAATTCCGGCACTACAGCGTCTCCTAAAATCATAAAAGTACATAGCGCGATGTATAGTTCCGAAGTATGGAATAAATCACCCGGATTACTTGATTTTAGAACTGGGAAAGATCCAAAGGAATGCAGCACTATGGGCTCTGGGTGATTTCCGACAAAAGAGTGGTACTACGAAAACGTTGCAAACTCTGGGCTGGGAAGACCTAGGAGTAAGGAGACGAGCTGCTCGACCAAGTGGTATGTTTCGAGTTGTCAGTGGAGAGATGGCATGGAATGTACTGTAATTAGTAGACGAGTAAGCTTGACTGGAGAAAGACCCCCTATGGGTTTGGACGGTAGAATAACACCCATGGTATCCCCTGGGAGGTGATTAAGCGGGGCCCCAGGGTTTTTGAACTCGGGAGCGTGGGTTGGTGACCACGAGGCCCTTAGCTGATTCCTGCCACTTACTTGTGCCAAGCTTTCATCTATCCTATCCAACCTCCCTTAGTCAACTCTTCTTCTGTTCAGACCCTGACGGTATTAGAGCATTAGAGGCCTAGCTAGTTCTTCATTTTTCGCAGTGTCGGATCCCTTCCATTTTTCTCTCTGATTAGTGCTATATAGCCTACAGGATGGTTACTTGCTTGTACTTCCTCCTAAAACGATAATCACCACCATCACCCAAAGAAGGAAAGATCACATATGAAGAAAAGTGCGCTCCAACTCCACTGTCGGCAGCCCTGAGAATGGTTTTACGTGGTTTCCAATTTTCGCATCAGGAAAATGCTGGCTGGAGCTGTACCTTAATTAAAGCCACGGTCGTTTCCTGGCAACTCCTAGCCCTTTCCTATCCCACCGTCGCCATAAGACGTATCTGTGTCGGTGCGACGTAAAGCAAATAACAAAAATAATATATATATATATATATATATATATATAAACAATGGCGAAACAGCCCCATAGGGCCATGGCGTACCAGGCAACCGCTGCTCAGCCCAAAAGCCTGTAGATTATGAATGTGTCATGTGGTCAGCACGGCGAATCCTCTCGCCCGTTATTTTTAGCTTCCTAGACCAGAACCCCCATCCGACCGTCAGATAGCCTCTCAATTGTAATCATATAGGCTGAATAGACCTCGAACCAGCCCTCAGATCAAGACAAAAATGCCTGACCTGGCCGGCAATCGAATCCGGGCCCACTACCGGGTAAAAGGCAGGCAGGCACGCTACCCCTACACCGCGGGGTCAGCCATAAATATATATGAGTTTAAAATAATAAGTACTGTACTGTTTACAACAACTACCTAAAGTAGCAGTAACCATTAGGTTCCAGGTTCCAAGAAGGACATTCCGGGAATAATAAATGAACAAGGGGAGTGTGTATGTGAGGATCTTCAAAAGGCAGAAGTATTCAGTCAGCAGTATGTAAAGATTGTTGGTTACAAGGATAATGTCCAGATAGAGGAGGTGACTAATACTAAAGAAGTATAAAAATTTACATATGATAACAATGACATTTACAATAAGATACAAAATTTGGAAACTAGAAAAGCGGCTGGAATTGATAAGATTTCTGGGGATATACTAAAGACAATGGGTTGGGATATAGTACCATATCTGAAGTACTTATTTGATTATAGTTAGGTCGAAGGAGCTATACCAAACGAATGGAGAGTTGCAATAGTAGCCCCTGTGTATAAAGGAAAGGGTGATAGACATAAAGATGAAAACTACAGACCAGTAAATTTGACATGCGTTGTATGTAAGCTTTGGGAAGGCATTATTTCTGATTATATTAGACATGTTTGGGAAATTAATAACTGGTTCGATAGAAGGCAGTTCGGTTTTAGGAAAGGTTATTCCACTGAAGCTCAACTTGTAGGATTCCAGCAAGATAAAGCAGATATCTTGGATTCAGGAGGTCAAATGGACTGAATCGCGATTGACTTGTCTAAAGCATTTGATAGGGTGGATCATGGGAGACTACTGGCAAAAATGAGTGCAATTGGACTAGACAAAAGAGTGACTGAATGGGTTGCTATATTTCTAGAAAATAGGTCTCAGAGAATTAGAGTAGGCGGAACTTTATCTGACCCTATAATAATTATTAGGCAGTATTATTGGACTTTTATGTTTCCTTATATATATAAATGATATAAGTAAAGAAGTGGAATCAGAGGTAAGGCTTTTTGCGGATGATGTTGTTCTGTATAGAATAATACATAAGTTACAAGATTGTGAGCAACTGCAACGTGACCTCGAAAATGTTGTGAGATGGACAGCAGGCAATGGTATGTTGATAAACGGGGTTAAAAGTCAGGTTATGAGTTTCACAAATAGGTAAAGTCCTCTCAGTTTTAATTACTGCGTTGATGGGGTGAAAGTTCCTTTTGGGGATCATTGTAAGTATCTAGGTGTTAATATAAGGAAAGATCTTCATTGGGGTAATCACATAAATGGGATTGTAAATAAAGGGTACAGATATCTGCACTTGGTTATGAGGGTGTTTAGGGGTTGTAGTAAGGATGTAAAGGAGAGGGCATACAAATCTCTGGTAAGACCCCGACTAGAGTCTGGTTCCAGTGTATGGGACCCTCACCAGCATTACCTGATTCAAGAACTGGAAAAATCCAAACAAAAGCAGCTCGATTTGTTGTGGATGATTTCCGACAAAAGAGTAGCGTTACAAAAATGCTGCAAAGTTCCGGCTGGGAAGAACTGGGAGAAAGAAGACGAGCTGCTCGACTAAGTGGTATGTTCCGAGCCGTCAGTGGAGAGATGGCGTGGAATGACATTAGTAGACAAAAACGTTTGAGTGGCGTCTTTAAAAGTAGGAAAGATCACAACATGAAGAGTCATAAGACCTATCTGTTTCGGTGCGACGTAAAGCAACAAGCAACAATATGAAGATAAAGTTGGAAGTCAAGAGGACAAACTGGGGCAAATATTCATTTATAGGAAGGGGAGTTAGGGATTGGAATAACTTACCTGGGGTGATGGTCAATAAAATTCCAATTTCTTGGAAATCATTTAAGAAAAGGCTAGGAAAACAACAGATAGGGAATCTGCCACCTGGGTGACTGCCCTAAATGCAGATCAGTATTGATTGATCTGCTTTTAGGGCGGTCACACAGATGGCAGATCCCCTATCCATTGTTTATTCATCCGTTTCTTAAACACTTTCAAAGCAGTTGGGAATTTATCGAATATCTCCCTTCGTAAATTATTCTAATCCCTAATTCCTCTTCCTGAACGCTTTCCATACCATGCCCGAGTTAATTCGGATGTCAACATGTCTTTCGCTGTCCTAAACACGAGTTAACTCGGATATCAACACATCTCCTGCTGTCCTAAACACGAGTTAACTCGGATGTCAACAAGTCTCCCGCTGTCCTAATCACGAGTTAACTCGGATGTCAACACATCTCCTGCTGTCCTAAACACGAGTTAACTCGGATCTCAACATATCTCCCTCTGTTCTAAACACGACTGTACTCGGACGTCAACACCTCTCCCGCTGTCCCAAACACGTCTTTACCCGGATGTCAACTTGTCTCCCGCTGTCCCAAACACGAGTTAATTCGGATGTCAACATGCCTCGCGCTGTCCCAAACACGAATTTACTCGGATGTCAACTTTTCTCCCGCTCTCCCAAACACGAGTTAACTCGGATGTCAACATGTCTCCCGCTGTCCTAAACACGAGTTAATTTGAATGTCAACATATCTCCCTCTGTTCTAATCACGAATTTACTCGGCTGTCAACACGTCTCCCGCTGTCCCAAACACGAATTTACTCAGATGTCAACAAGTCTCCCGCTGTCCTAAGCACGAGTTAACTCGAATGTCAACAAGTCTCCCGCTGTCCTAAGCACGAGTTAACTCGAATGTCAACAAGTCTCCCGCTGTCCTAAACACGAGTTAACTCGAATGTCAACAAGTCTTCCGCTGTCCTAAACACGAGTTAACTCGGTGTCAACAAGTCTCCCGCTGTCCTAAACACGAGTTAACTCGAATGTCAACAAGTCTCCCGCTGTCCTAAACACGAGTTAACTCGAATGTCAACAAGTCTCCCGCTGTCCTAAGCACGAGTTAACTCGAATGTCAACAAGTCTCCCGCTGTCCTAAGCACGAGTTAACTCGAATGTCAACAAGTCTCTCGCTGTCCTAAACACAAGTTAACTCGAATGTCATCATATTTCCCGCTGTCCCAAACACAAATTTACTCGGATGTCAACTGTGTACCAGTTTGGCTGAATAGCCCATATACAAGACTCATTGATACTCAACTGAATGCTAGCATGCGGTTAATATCTGGCACTATCCAGTCTACACCCCTTTATTGGCTCCCAATTCTGTCAGGTATAATGCCGTTTGATTTAAGAAGATCAAATGCTCTCATTCGAGAGAACAAGAAGATTGAAATGAGCCCTCAACTGCCTGATTTGGACGATATTCCCGCTCTCAAGATAACGAAGCTCAAGTCACGTCATCCATCTTTGTGTGATGCTGTCACATTGGCTGATGTGAAATTTCACCCTTTAGAAGAATGGAGAAGTCACTGGAAAGTTGCCACAGAGATTCCCTATACATCTTTTCTGGTGAACATCTTCCTGGTGGACGTCATCTACCGCGTAAGCTTTGGACCACTCTGAATCGGGTGAGAACAAATCATGGACGATGCAGGGATGCCCTTTGTAAGTGGAAATATATTTCATCACCAGAGTGCCACTGTGGTGCCTCTCGGCAGACGATCTCCCAGATTGATCTCATATCTTGCTCTCAAGAAACGTGTTTCTTGTCTGTGTATATTTGTAAATATTGTGTACTTGTATATATGCAATGCCGGCCCCGTGGTATAGGGGTAACGTGCCTGCCTCTTACCCGGAGGTTCCAGGCTCGATTCCCGGCCTGGTCAGGGATTTTCTCCTTGATCTGAGGGCTGGTTCGAGGTCCACTCAGCCTACGTGATTAGAATTCAGAGCTATATGACAGTGAGATAGTGGCTCCGGTCTAGAAATCCAAGAATAACGGCCGAGAGGATTCGTCATGCTGACCACACGACACCTCGTAATCTGCAGGCCTTCGGGCTGAGCAGCGGTCGCTTGGTAGGCCAAGGCCCTTCAGGGCTATAGTGCCATGGGGGGTATATATGTACCTAATTGTTGCCATACGCCAATAATAATAATACAGCCAAAGAAGTTGCTTAAGTCTGGTGCTGTGCCTAGTTTACACTTAATTTCAGGAAGTACACCTGTACCCGTAGAAGAACACAAAAATTCCCAAGTTTCTTTTTATTCTCTCCCCTCAAGATGTCCGGCTCCATGGCTAAATGGTTAACGTGCTGACCTTTGGTCAGAGGGGTCCTGTGTTCGATTCTCGGCAAGGTCGGGAATTTTAACCATAATTGGTTAACTCCGCTGGCATGGAGTTTGGTTGTATGTGTCGTCTTCATCATAATTTCATCCTCATCACGACGTACTGATCGCCTACGGGCGTCAATTCAAAAAACCTGCACCTGGAGAGCCGAAATTGTCCTCAGACACTCCGGACACTAAAAGCCACACCCCATTTCATTTCATTTTCTTCACAAGATACTAATAACGAACAGGCCATCACCAGAAAAATCGGTATCGAAACCATGAGACTCGAAATCGTGCTATAGAAAAAAAATGACGCCGAAATCGAGCCTTTTAATGAATAAAAAATACCTGCGAAAAGAAGTAAGCTTTGAGTTGACTAGGCTTAGGGCTGAAACCAGATCACTTCAGTCAACCTTGAACACTAAAAATAAATATATAGTCGATTTGAAAACTTCTATGCAACAGACCATTAAACTAGCGAAATTCTGGGAAATGCGTTTACTGAAACACAAATGAAAGCAAGAAACCTCGCTGGACTAAAGAGGATATACAGTAAGCAAAGCACTGCCTCTTCGATTTTTATCAAAGAAAATTTACGTATTTTTACGAAAGTGCCAGGGTATTCCTTTACCAGCACTCTCAGCTTTACGGAGATGGGTTTCGAACTGGTTTAAATGCCGTGCGGGGACTTTGGTAAATGTTCTATATGATATAGATCAATCAATGTCAAATAACGGACCATCTATATTGGTATTATAACGTCCTACATTTAATGAAAACCCAGGTAAAGAGCTTAAATACTGTGAAGGTGTTGTGTATACTGAGTTTTGACGAAACTAATGTTGATTCTCGCATCTGTTACAACCAAGAAGAGGAGAAAATTCCTGGATCCCACAATCAGGTAGAGGTTGTGATGGTTCGTGGACTGTGCGCAGCCTGGAAACAGCCTATAATTTATGACTTTGATATTCCATTAACTGGTGTGCTACTGAAGAAAGTTATTGTTGAAGTACAGGCGGTAAGATTCATAGTTGTGGGCGAAGTCTCAGACTTGGGTGGGAAGAAAGCAAAAGTATGGAAAGATCTTGGAGCAGACTATAAAAACACGTGTTTTAGATACCTTGTGTTTTAGTAATTCTTCAGATGCCAGTAAACGTATTGGGATGTTTTGTGACTTAACACATCTGATAAAACTATTGAGAAACCATTTCTTAGATGACGGTATTGGACTAGAGGGAGGGGCGGTTGTTGATAAACGTTTTGTGGAACAGCTCCTGTCACTGGATTATGGTGAAATCAGACTGTGTCCTAAACTTACACACTTGTCTGTTTCTGGTAGAGACCGTCAGCGAGTTTATTTTGCATGCTAATCATGTCGCACAAGCTGCCATACGAAGAATAAGCTGCTAAGTTTATAAAACTAGTAAATGGCACTCTTGATGTGCTGAATTCAAGAATTCCTATTTTGGAAGGCCGTCCATCCGAAAGTGCCTTCGGGTTGTACACGGTGGTTCAGGAAGGAGCCCTGCACAAATTTTACTCAGTGTGCGAAGATATGAAAGTTTGGAAGTAGGTAAACATAGATCTTTACTTCCATTCCAGAAAGGCTTTCTTACAACCATTCGATCTGTGCTGTGTTGTTTTACAGACTTGAAAATGCTCTAAAACTTGAAATATTTGCTTACTTTATCAAGATTGTTTGGAAAACTTTTTTTCTCATATTAGAGGAACTGGATGTACTTACGACAATCCTCTACCGGTAGAATTAAAGAATCGTTTGCGTCTTACACTCATGAGCAGAAATGTGGCAGATATGTCTCTGAACAGCTCTTGCTTCGTAGCAATAGAAGATAATGCAGGTGAGTACCTCATATCTCATATTTTCACCGGTATGGATGATTGAAGGGGAAACAGAGTTGAGAGATATGACTCTTGAAGATTTGCCTTTGGCACCTTTGATGCAGAAGTCTGAATGTTCTATTCAAGACCTACGCTACTTGGCGGGTTATGTAGCTTCTAAGCTTTGGTCCGTAGATCGATCCCTGGGTCATCCTACGGGTGAAAAAATGAGTATATCTCTAGATGACAGTGACAACGGCTGGACTGTCAAACTTTCTCTAAAGGGGGTTTAATTCCATCAGCTTATTGGTTCGATGCTGTTAAACAGTTTAAAGTTGTGGTTTCGACTTTTCATAATACCACTTTTTCAAAGAGACCGGAAGTGATAACAAATTTGTAGAATGTCCTCTGTGAGAAATACCCCAGGGTCAAGACATACGAAAGAATCAGAACGTTCGTTCGTATTCTGTGCCTGCTGTCATTTCTTGATGGATACAGTACGTTTGCTTCCATCTCTTGGCACAGGCCAGAGTAAAGTGTAGCTTCCACCGAAGTCCCAGTCAACATACATGGCTGGGACAATATGGAAGTTGCTGGGGTATGGGTAGTGCTGAGTAATGACATTCAGAGCACGACTAGTGCATCTGAGTCTTATGAACGGTGCTGCTCATAGGTCAGTCTTGCTGCAATAGTACTTTCTGACCCAGTGGGAAAAGCAATGGCAAACTACCTCACTCCTCTTCTTGCCTAATACGCCTCATTTTGGTGCTGCCATTGGTTTTTGGGGTTTCCTTATAAGCGCATAACATTTAGTGATGCTATTTGAGGATCCAACCAGTCTCTGGGCTGATGACCTAACAGACAGGCAGACAGACAGACATTCGTATTCACATTTGACTCTGGCAGGCCAGGCTCAGAGAGCAGTCCTGCTTCATAACAAGAAGGCTTGTCAGTGGCAAGCTCCGTCTAACCCACCCCCACACAGAATAAAACAGGTAGGGTACAATTAAATATTTTAATTTTCGTGTACTTGTGCCATTATTGCTGTTGTTGATTGTTATTGTTGTTTACTCCATATGACATAATATTTTAGCAATAATTATTGTGTCGTCATCCATCCGTATCCAATCGTTGTAATTCAGTTCTGAGACCTACGTCACGACTCGATCATTTCAGTCCGCTACTCTCAGCTTACAAATAGTAGAAGCAGACACACCCTCAAGCGAGGAGTCTCAACCGCTTTACCAATTACGGAACGAGACTGCTTCATGAAGCTGCTATTTTGAAGCTGCTTCGCGGAAGAAGTAGAAGCAGTTGAAGCTGCTTCAGTAAAAGAGCTGTTTATCCCATCCCTAGCACTGAATTAGCTGTCTTACTGACAAGATGTTGTGTACCTGTCAAGTGCTGCCATCTGGCAGTGGTCTACCAGACTACTAAGTCCCGAACGTATTCTCAGAACTTGCATGAGAAAATGCAATTGATAGTGACGGTTTCTTTGCTTGCCACATGATTGCATTTATTTTAATGCATTTGTAATGTACTTATTGTTAGAAAACTACAGTTCAAGGACTGGATTTTATCATATAATCCACATGTCGTTCCCATATCATCTATGAGAGAAACTGACTAAATTACTGAAATGTCGGTAGATGCAGAGTGGGTCTCGGCCCACAAGTGGCCACGACTGGTTCGTGGTCCAACAGCTCTGCATTCTGTGCGGCCAAGCGAGCAGAGGAGGGATGGCCACAGCTCTACCGTAGCCCTACGCCTCTGCATTCGGGAACCGGGACAGGGCTGGACTTCACGGCTGGCCCCAACCGTCGGCTGGCCTGAGAATGGTTTTCCGTGGTTTTCCATTCTCCTGCACTAAGTCGAATGCCAGAACAGTTCCTAGTATAGGCCACGGCCGCCAACTCCCTCACCTTCTCCGAGCATCTCCTTCACCGTAACAAACCTCCCGGTCTGAGAGACGGCGTCACCGTCTAATAGGCCCGCCTCCCCCTTCAGGGGAGGAATGAAAACATTTTAGTAGTAGTATGGAATTAACCTCGAGACATTGGTTTAGTACCATACAATCCCCAGCCCCTTTTACTATCGCGACCACTCAACCCCGCCCCCACTCTAGGATGACGACCTCTATAACTGGACGGGTCACCTTCGATAATTTCCATACCCACCTAGCTTAGCAGTCACCCAAGATAACTCAAATACTGTGGCAAAATCTGTACCTTGGGTACCCACAGGGAATAATTTTTTTTTTTTTTTTGCTAGGGGCTTTACGTCGCACCGACACAGATAGGTCTTATGGCGACGATGGGATAGGAAAGGCCTAGGAGTTGGAAGGAAGCGGCCGTGGCCTTAATTAAGGTACAGCCCCAGCATTTGCCTGGTGTGAAAATGGGAAACCACGGAAAACCATTTTCAGGGCTGCCGATAGTGGGATTCGAACCTACTATCTCCCGGATGCAAGCTCACAGCCGCGCGCCTCTACGCGCACGGCCAACTTGCCCGGTGGGAATAATTTTATATTACTGTAGGTTACAAGACAGTGTTGTGGTGTTCCAGTTTTGTGTATAGTAATTTACATTCCCTCTCTAAAGAACCAGAGAAACAAGGAAATGCCATTTGGTCCTTGTTTCAATGACGGTGAAATCCTGACATTCACCTCCCCGCGGTAGAGAGGGGGCAACGACTGCATATAAGAATAATATTTTATATGCAGGCGGCTAACGAATGAAGGGACCGATTATCTCCCGGTATAAGGAGATCCCCTATACCAAGTGCCAACAGTCTCTTTGAGAGTGGATGAGCGGGTATGGGTAAGGGCACTCCATTGTCCTGGGGATAAGAAATTGTTCCCAAAGGCGGAGGAAACAGTTTGGTCAACGGCATTAGAATGCAGAAGGCATCGGGAAACCACTGCATTAAAGATCCTGAGAGATGTTCCAACAAATCCACAAGGCATGGCTGCAACGTCAAGATCGGAGCTGGCCGTGTGGATCGTCTACCTCCGTTCGGAGACGCCGTCTTAAGAAGAATGTAGGGCCTACATTCCGTCCACCTTCCCATTTCTCACTTCGATAATTACTTATGTACTGGTCAACTTAGACGAAGGATGTCCTGTCTGTTAATCATGTCAACCTTGTAACTTGTATGTGATATAATGTCACTATGAACAAAAAACCAACAACAGGATGAAAGAAACATGACAAAAACCCTGTTTTAATGCTTGTAAACCAATTGATGCGACAAAGAAATTCGCCCATAGGCCAAAAACCCAAGACCATCTCCTTCTTACCTCACATCCTTTACCCTTCTCCTCAATCCCTCACCTCCTCTTCAACCTGTCGGAATTTCATGGCCAGAGAGAGAGGGCGTAACTCTCCAGGTGGCCCGCCCCATCCCTTCAGTATACGGAATGCAAACGTGGATTTAAGTCGGTAGATACAGAGTGGGTCTCGGCCCACAAGTGTCCACGGCTGGTCCGTGGTCTAACAGCTCTGCACTCTGACCGGCCAACCGAGCAGATTGGGTTGGCCACGGCTCTCCCGTGGCTCTACGCCTCTGTATTCGGGAGACGGGAAAGGACTGGACCTGACGGCTGATCCCCTTCAGGAGAGGAATGAAAACATTTTAGTTAGTTATGGATTTAAAGTAAAGGGTCAAGTTTGGTCGAAAGGATCTCAATTTCAATTTCGGACCAAGCCGAGATTTTTCGCCAGATCTAGTTAATTCTTGTTTCTCAGGTACTGAATGTTCGTGTTTATCAATCAATCAATCAATCAATCAATCAATCAATCAATCAATCAATCAATCAATCAATCAATCAATCAATCAATCAATCAATCAATCAATCAATCAATCAATCAATCAATCAATCAATCAATCAATCAATCAATCAATCAATCAATCAATCAATCAATCAATCAATCAATCAATCAATCAATCAATCAATCAATCAATCAATCAATCAATCAATCAATCAATCAATCAATCAATCAATCAATCACCGACCATTGATCTGCATTTAGGTCTGTCGCCCACGTGGCAGATTCCCTAACAGTTCCTTACTCAGTCTTTTCTTAAATGATTGCATGAATTTGGATATTTTTCAAAACATCTCCCTTGACAAAGTACTCTAATACCTTTCCTCTTCCTATAAACGAATATTTGCCCCAATTTGAATTCCAACTCTATATTCATTTTATGACCTTTTCTACTATTAAAATCTCCACTTAACCTTATTCGTCTACTAACGTCATTCCAAGCCAAGTGACAGCTCAGAACATATCACTTAGTCGTGCAACTCGTCTCCTTACTTCAAAGTTTGCAATATTTTCGTAACACTACTCTTTAGTAGGAAATCATTCCAGAACAAATCATGGTGCTTTTACTATGGATCTTTGCCATTTCTCGTATCAAGTAATCCTGGTGTGGGTCCCATACACTGGAGCTATACTTTAAATGGGGTCTTACCATTGACTTACACGTCCTCTCCTTTACATCCTTACCACAAAGCCAAAATACCTTCAGAACCATATGAAGAAATCTGTAAACCTTATTTACAATCTTGTTTGTATGATAACCCCAATGAAGATTATTTTCTTTTATTAACATCTAGGTACCTAAATGATCCCCATTAGTTACTGTCATCCCATCAACACAGTAATTAAAACTCTGCGGCCTTCTCCTCTTTGTGAAATTTGCAACCTGATTTTCAGCCCGTTAACCATCACATCATTGCCTGCTGCTCATTTCACAACTTTGTCGAGGTCTTTTTGCGCTCGCTCATAATCTTGTACATTATTTATTACTCCAACAGTATAACATCGTCCGCAAAGAGCCTTATCCAGTTCCTTACTCGTATCATTTAAAGTCTGCACACACCAACGCGGGACCCGGGAGCGGGAGCGGGGGCGATCCCGACACGAACTATTATGAGTACATCCACGGCCATGGTACAGCGGGATATGAATCCACTGACACCGGAGCTTCACTCACCCGCCTACATGGCAGGATTGCAGCGAACAATTTTCATTTCGCTGCATCGTTGCCTAGGAAATACACAAGGCTGGGACAAAGCTACTAATTTGCCGCTGAAAAGACGGCCCAATCGTGTTCATGGTTTGGCCGCTAGATGTCAGGTTTCTGTTCTGCTCTTGGCGGACTTGAACATTGTGATGTTCGGAGTAATTGTGATGTTATGTTGATTTTATGCAATTTATTGTGCGTATTGTTTCTGTCGGTGAGTGTCCGTGAGGTTGAAAAGCATGGTGCACTGTTGTGTACCTCTATGTACTTCAGATACCGCTAAGAAGCAAGAAAATGTGACGTTCCATAATTTTCCTTCGGAGTGCGGTTTAAGAGAGAAATGCAGGCAAGCTATTTCGAGGCACGAGTATGTAGCTTGCATTTTAATACATCAGATTTCAGTGTAAGCATATCAATCAAGTGAATTCTTCCCAACGAAGTTCCTTCTGTTTTTAGTGTATGTCCTGTTCACAACAGAAAAGTGTCAAACGCAAGAAGGCTACATCTCCAAGAAATGACGTATTGCCATCAAAATTTACTAAAATTTCTGGTTCAGATAACGATGAACACATCATATCTTCAGCATATAACTGATCTACGTCACCCACAAACAAAAAAGAAGTACCTACAAGTCTCGTTTCTATGTCAAGGAAAGGCTACGAGTATCTCTGTTAAATCTAAATATATATTGATGAGATTTCAAATGACAGATTACTGAAAACAGTATTTATATTGAGAAGTAGCATACGGTAATAAAATAAAAAAAATAAAAAATAAGGTATTGAACTTGACCAAAATATAAACCAAGTTGAAAATAATGGTACAAATCATTTAGGAGCGTTATTCCTGTTAGAACAAACTGAATCTTACGGGAAGAAAGAGTGAAATACGGAGAAACGACGCTAAGAATTAGCGTCCTCTGGCATAGGAAAGCGCCTACCGGCTACAGATTTGAGATCCTTGCACTGACTAACTGTACGACATCAGAAGATGCTGAAAAATTATATAGGCTTTTCTAATGGCGAAACGGGCATAACATCGCTCCCAAACAGCGGCTTCAATATGAATGTCGCATCAGATGTGTGGAGGAAAAGGTAGGATAGCTGATAATTTATAATATGGTGATTAAACCCAAAGTTATTTATGACCGCAATCTTGATCAGTTTATCGGATACACTGAGGCAGAATTAGAGAAAACGGGAAGAAGTGACAAACTCGCTAATAGACTTCTCTGCTCATTTCGTGAATTACTTATTTCGTTTAAGCAAAGTGTAAGAAAGTTGTAGAAAGTAAGTCATAGCACTGCCCTTGGTCTATTTTTTTTTTTTATCTCACATCTGTTTGGTGCCTTGTGAAATTGCTAGTTTTAATGATTTTTTGTAGGTTTTCGTACTGGAAGGTGTTGCGATGAGCGGGCGAGACAGCTCAGTAAAGAGAACTCTAGCGACGCTTGCCGGAAATATCTCGAGGCCGAGTCTAGTGTGCTGTATTTCCCGGCCTTATGTATCGTACGTATCTCGTAGGCAACGGCTGCATGCAACGTTTCCCCGCGTCCCGCGTTCATTGTGAACAATGAGAATGGCGACTGAATTGTTCATAGAGTGCATTAAGAAACATTGCATGCTTTCCGCAATGAGTAATGAAGATCATAAGAATGTAGTGAGGAAAGACATGTTGTGGGATGAAATAGTAAAAGAACTGCATATAGCTGGTATCAATTCTTTAATTAACACTGGTTGCGCCTTTTTTTGCACACATTTCTCCTCCGTAAACATCCAGATGCATTTTTTAAAATCTCACATCTGTTTGGTGTCTTGTGAAATTTCTAGTTTTAATGAATTTTTATAGGTTTTCGTACTGGAAGGTGATGCAATGAGCCGGCGAGACAGCTAAGTAAAGAGAACTCTAGCGGCGCTTGCCGAGCCTAGTGTCCAGGAAGATTTTTGTCTTCCGGGTGCTCGCCGTGCATCATTGTCAACATTTTGAAAGGCTCCGAGTTCAGATTCCGGTAGATCATTATTTTTTTTATTATGCTGAATTTTCTGTTGCTCAGAATGCACGTTGTTCTGTTGATAAGGTAAGTTATGTCCACATTAACTTAATGGGTCTGTAATAAATTCTCCATTTCTCTGCTAGTACGCCGAAGGCATTTTCTACGACTCTTTTTTATTTTTTTTGCAAGTTGCTTTACGTCGCACTGCCACAGATAGGTCTTACGGCGACGATGGGACAGGAACGGGCTAGGAGTGGGAAGGAAGCGGCCGTGGCCTTAAATAAGGTACAGCCGCAGCATTTGCCTGGTGTGAAAATGGGAAACCACGGAAAACCATCTTCAGGGCTACCGACAGTGGGGTTCTAACCCACTATCTCCCGAATACTGGACATGACCGCACTTAAGCGACTGCAGCTATCGAGCTCGGTACACGACTCTTCTTGCTCTACACAGTCGATAGATGTAATTTTCTTTGCGCTTGTCTCCTCTTGCTTGCCTGTATCGAAACGGTCTCATTAAGTACCCTTTCCGGGGAAACGCTTATCGCCGACTATGAAATAAGGCGCAGGCACGTTCTATCCAGGAAGATTTTTGTCTTCCGGAACACCAAGAGCACGCACTTCTAACCGTTGTCATATATATAGAGTTCTGAAAAATACAACCATCACTGTTTTTTACGTACGCTCTGGACCAACAACTGATAAAAGCACAATAGAGAATTTCTTCAGGTACGGTAACAAAATAATTTGATCCATTGTTCCTGGGACATTTTATTAGTAACATGCTTTCCATCGACACTACCAATACATTTGCTGGGCTGAGTGGCTCAGACGGTTGAGGCGCTGGATTTCTGACCCCCAACTTGGCAAGTTCGATCCTGGCTCAGTCCGGTGGTATTTGAAAGTGCTCAAATGCGTCAGTCTCGTGTCGGTCGATTTACTAGAACGTAATAGAACTCCCGCGGGACTAAATTCCGCCACCTCGGCGTCACCAAAACCGTAAAAAGTAGTTAGTGGGACGTCAAGCAAACAACGTTATTACCAATAGAGTTTGGGAATTGTCACATTCTGTATTATCCTTGAGCTGATTCTGTCATGTTTCGGTAGATGGTTCTGGCATGTAGGCTTATATTCCTTGCATTCTGTCGCAAATAGCTTGGCAAACATCTCGCACAATAGCACCAACTGCTGTGAATCCGACTCGGAGACTGTGACCATTTGTAGAATAAGAATTTCCAGTAACCAGAAATGTGAAAGAAAAATACGTAAAACAGAGTCTCGGGAATCCGAGGTTCCGTTAACTCCGAGCGTTATTTGAAGTTTTCTTTTCGCAAATTCAAAATGATTTTTCTTCAGCACTTCATTCCCTGATTTTTTCCAGCATGTCATTGTACTGTGGCTCCCTTCTACTGAGATCACGAGCGTTTGTTGTCGTGCCGGAAACTAAAACGTTTTTGAGAAAGAAGGGTCTGCCTATTAAAGCAGTTTTACTGCTGGACAACCAAGGGTCGCAGAAATACCCCCCCCCCACCCAAAAAAACTGGGA
The DNA here is from genome assembly GCF_040414725.1 of Anabrus simplex. NCBI lineage: Eukaryota > Metazoa > Arthropoda > Insecta > Orthoptera > Tettigoniidae > Anabrus > Anabrus simplex. The sequence continues at coordinate 50,595,068 of NC_090271.1, forward strand.
TAAGCTAAATAAAGACGTAGTAATTAATAACAATATGAACCTGCGGTCATCATCCTCAGCAACTGCTAGAAGCAGAAGCACTTCCTTATCAGACGAATTCATTTCAGTTACTGTTTCTCGCTCCGGTATGAAGACAAGAACAAATTTCAAAGCGAGATTGCAGGTTTCGCTCCCGCTCCCACTTCCCGCGTCTCGCGTTGGTGTGTGCAGACCTTTATATATAAGAAAACACAAAGGTCCAATAACACTGCCTTGCAGGACCCCCACCCCCACTCTTCACCCTCTTAATCACTGCAGGAACATTTACATTTCGAGACATTTAGCCATCTATTCAGCCACTTTTTGGTCTATTCCAATAGCCCTCATTTTTGTCAATAACCTTCCATGACTTACCCTTTCAAAGGCATTGGAGAGGTCAATAGCGATAATTTGACCTCCTGAATCTAAAATTCTATTATATCTTACTGAATTCCTACAAGTGGAGCCTCGCAGGAATAGCCATTTCTAAACCCGAACTGCCTTCTATCAAATCAATTACTAATTTCACAAACGTGTCTAATATTATCAGAAAGTATGCATTCCAAAAGCTTACTTGTAGCACACGTCAAGCTGACTGGCCTGGACATCAGTAGACGAATAAGTTTGAGTGGTCTCTTTGAAAGTAGGAAAGATCACAATATGAAGATAACGTTGGAATTCAAGAGGACAAATTGGGCAAATATTCGTTTATAGGACGGGGAGTTAGAGATTGGTATAACTTACCAAGGGAAATGTTCAATAATTTTCCAATTTCTTTGCGATCATTTAAGAAAAGGCTAGGAAAACAACAGATAGGGAATCTGCCACCTGGGCGACTGCCCTAAATGTAGATCAGTAGTGACTGATTATCCGCTTTATGTCTATCATCCTTTCCTTTATGCACTGCGCCTATAATTGCAACTCTTCATTCTTCATGCAGGCAGTTATCAAATATTTCAGATATGTCACTATATCCAAACCTATTGCCTTTAGTACATCCCCATAAATCTTTTCAATCCCAGCTGTTTTTCTAGCTTTCAATTCTTCATCTTTTCGTAAATATCATTATTAGCAAAGGAAAATCCCAGTACTTCACCAATATTAGTCACTTCCTGTACCTGGACATTATCTTTATATCCAACTAACTCGACATACTGCTGACTAAATATTTATACCTTCCCTAAATCCTCACATATACACTCCCCTTGGTCATTCATAGTTTCTGGAGCCCCTTTCTGCCCTTAAGTACCTGTTCCAATGTTCTCTATAGCTCATATAACTACAAATAACGCTTGCCATGTTATCCTTAGTTGACTTCTTCGCTAAATTCAATTTCGTGGTAAGTTCCTTCAGTTTCTTCTTTCTTCCACAACCATTTCTAACTCTACTTCTCGGGCCGATTTACGCCCCTTTAAACAACAAGCAAGGAACTCTACTTCTTTCCAACCCCCTCCTTAATCTATTTATTACTCTGTAATAATGTATTGGATCTTTGTGATTTCTTAACACCTTTAAAGGCACATGTCTGTTCTCACACTCCTCAACAACTGCGTTAAAACCACCCCTAAAACTCTTTACATTGGTATTTATCATTCTTCACTGATCATAATTACTTTTCAAACTCTCCCTCATGCCTCCTTTATCAATCATACGGTACTGCCTAATATTTCTACAAGCTTTATTTTTATCACATTTATTTTTAACCACGACGAAAACAGCTTTTTGATCACTTAATCAATCTACCACTTCAGTTTGCTAAGAGAGCTCATTTGGTTTTATCAGCAGCGCGCCTAGAATATTCTTTCCCCTAGTTGGTTGTATCCCCAGCCACAGGGGGAGCAATCCAGCTCAACTCTGTGCCGGTCCCAAGCCCGGAAAAATTGTGAGTGGTGGTGGTGATTATTGTTTTAAGAGGAAGTACAACTGGGCAACCATCCTCTAACACTAATCATAGAGAAAAATGGAAGGGGTCCGACACTTCGAAAAATGAAGATATCGGCCAAAGGAAGACAAGGGCCACGAAGGGCGTGGAAATGAAAGACTCCCTAGCCCTCGCAAACCTAATAGCGTCGGGGTCGGAAAAGAACAAGAGTTGACCAAGAGAGGTTGGATAGGATAGAAGAAGGTGAGGAGCCTGGCACAAGTAAGTGGAAGCAATGCCAGGGCTCAGCTAAGGGCCCCGTGGTCGCCAACCCACGCTCCAAAGTTCAGAGCCCCTGGGGCCCCTTTTAGTCGCCTCTTACGGCAGGCAGGGGATACCGTGGGCGTTATTCTACCGCCCCACCCACAGGGGTGGGTGAATTGTGAGGGTGAATGGCTGGTTATTGAGTCCCAGTGGAGGTGCCTGTACCAAGCAGGTGCCTCTGGAAAATACTGGGAAATGCTCTTAACCAGCAAATCCTACCCTGTATGGGGATGGGTGAAGGCGAATGCCCGGCGCCTTAAAATGGGGCCTTCTTGGCTAAGGTATGGTAACCCTAACAGAAGGTTCCCTGGTCCTCCAGGTTGGGGGTTGGGTGTGGGGTTAACAGCCCCACCCCGGGAAAAGAAATTGTTACGAATCCTCAACAAATAGAAACCGGACGAAATGAATATAGACGACCCTGTAAGAATAAATGGCTACGATTTGAAACATGGAATGTACGATCATTATACAGAACTAGCGCCCTCCAAACTCTTGTGAGTAATATACAAGAACACAATATAGATATATTAGCCCTACAAGACATAAGATGGCTTGGGAATGGCATTATGGAAAAGAAGGAATGCAACATGTATTATAGCTGTCATGATAAAACACACCAGTTTGGTACTGGATTCATTGTGAACAAAAGTATGAAGCACGTAGTCATCGATTTTCAACCTATCACACCAAGACAATGCAAACTGCGTATCAGAGGAAGGTTTAGAAACTATACTTTATTCAGTGCTCATCCACCAACAGAAGAAAACAATGAGGAGGAAAAGGATTCCTTCTATGAACTCCTAAAAAGAGAATATGGAAAGTGCCCCAGACATGATATTGTGCTGATGCTGGGAGATTTTAATGTCAAAGTGGGTCAAGAACATCTAGCACCTATAATTGGCAAGTATAGTCTTCATAGAGATAGTAATGAAAATGGCATGAGACTAGTTGATTTTGCAGCCTCATCAGACATGGTAATAAGCAATACAATGTTCTCGCACAAAAACATCCATAAAGGATCGTGGACTTCCCCTGATGGAAACACAGTTAATCAGATTGACCACATTCTTGTTGATAGACACCACATGACTAACTTAGAAGATGTACGAACCTTTAGAGGAGCTAATGTGGACTCGGATCATTTCAGTTGTTGTCAAATTGAGAAGTAAAATTAATAGCAACTATAGACATCAGAAACAAAACAAATTAAAGAAATACGATGTGGAAAAGCTAAAAGATCCAGAAACTGAAACACACTATCAGGAGCGGATAAAGGAACATTTTGCAATGGTTGAAACTGCTGCAAAAGCCAATGACGTAAGTTGGATGGATTGCAAGCAAGTGATAAAAGATACTGCAGAGGAAATAATTGGTGAAGTAAGCAGAAACAACAGGAGCACATGGTTTGACAAAGAATGTGCGGAAATAACTGAAAGGAAGAATATAGCCTACAAAGCAATGATCAATAAACGTACCGGAAATACTATTGAAACATACAGAGGGCTAAGAAGAAGTGAAAAGCAGATACACAAAAAGAAGAAAAGGGAGTATCATGAAGCAAGGCTCAAGGAAATAGAAGAGATGCATACCCAAAATGATTCGAGAAAGTACTATCGCTTGATTAACAATATGAGAACAGGATTTACACCAAGAACATTAAGCTGCAGAAAAACTAATGCAGAATTGATGGGAAACATAGAGGAGGCCTTAGAGAGATGGAATCAACATTTCCAGGAACAGCTTGAGGGAGTAGAGAATGATGCTCACTGTAATAAAGAAGTGATACTGGAAATCAGATCCCCACAAATAGACAATGGAGAAATGAATCTGCCTACTATAGAAGAGGTAGAACTTGCCATCGACAGATTGAAGAACAACAAGGCACCTGGGTCTGATGATATAAATGCAGAGCTTATTAAAATGGCAAAACCAACTCTCTTGCAAAGGCTTCACAGGGTCATCTGTGAAATATGGAAAAGTGAACGCTTACCTAGAGAATGGGAAGAAGGGTTGATCTGCCCAATACATAAGAAAGGAGATCCATTGGACTGCTCAAATTACAGGGGTATCATACTGCTGAACATAGGATATAAAATATTCTCCAATATATTGTATATAAGACTACTGCAGCATGTAGAAGAGACAATAGGAAACTATGAATGTGGTTTCAGAAAAGGGAAGTCGACCACCGATCTGATACCTGCATTAAGACAGATCCTACAGAAGACCTTTGAGTACAAGATCACCACACACCACCTGTTTATTGATTTCAAATCAGCATATGACAGTATAAAACGGGATAAACTACTTAGTGTAATGCAAGAACTTGGTATCCCAGAAAAGCTTGTAGCCTTAACAAGAGCATCTCTCAGTACAGTCCGATACAGAGTTAAACTACAAGGAAACCTCTCAGAACCATTCTGCACACAAAAGGGTCTTAGACAGGGAGATGCATTGGCATGTTTGCTGTTTAATACTGCGCTGGAAAAGGTCATGCGAGACTCTGGAATTGGAAGGAGGGGTACAATATTTCATAAATCAGTACAAGTATTAGCATATGCTGACGACGTTAACATTATTGCAAGAACAAAAAGGGATGTCAAAGAAGCATTTACTAGGTTAAATGTTGAATCAAGACAGATGGGACTCACGGTAAATGAGAAAAAGACAAAATATATGGTGGTGTCAGAAAATCCGCCAAGACTGAAATGCCTTGAGATCGATGGCTATAAATTTAAAAAAGGTGACTGAATTTGAGTACTTAGGATCGCTGATGACATCATACAACTAAGTCAGTGCAGAAATACATCACAGAATACTAATAGCAAATAGTTGTTACCACGGAATAAAAAGAAACCTAACTTCACGCTACACAAGCCGTAGCTCTAAGGTTAAAATGTATAAGACCCTAATAAGACCAGTTCTATTATATGGCTCTGAAACTTGGGCTTTTGGGACAACTGACACGAGCAGATTAGCCATATTTGAGAGGAAGATCTTACGGAAGATTTACGGAGCAGTCAATGATCACGGATGCTGGCGCGCAAGGTACAACCATGAATTGTACCTACTTGTCAAGGAACGTGATATTGTAAGCGAAATCAAAACAAGAAGAGTGAGATGGCTTGGGCATGTGCATAGAAAGGACGGAAATGATCCTTGTAGGAAGGCGACACTTACAGAACCTTATGGCACCAGAAGAGTGGGACGACCCCCAATGAGATGGCTGGATGTACTGGAGAAGGATCTAAAGGGAGCTGGAGTCAGAGAATGGAGGACGAAAGCAGAGGATCGGGACACCTGGAGGCATGTTGTTGAGACGGTCAAGGCTGGAACCCGGCTGTAGAACCAAAAAAAGTGGGAGAAGTTGGTTGTATCAATTTCTGATTCAGTTGTCCTTCCTAGATTAACTTAATGACCATTTGTTGGTCAGCCTTCTATCGTTCGCATTACCGTCCCAGTTGATATTTGGTAAATTTAAATAATCTGCTACAATCACGTTCCTTTCATGTCCTTTCCCACATAGCGGATTATCTTATCAAATAATTCTGCTTCAGCGTTACCCTTTCCAGGTCTGTACACCTCAAAACATTAAGTTTCTCATCCTTAAGTTATTCATAGCTTACAAATTCTTCTTTCACCAGAATGAATACTCCCTCTTCTTTTGAACCTACCCTGTACCTACGATAAACACTCCAGTTTCGAGAGAAAATTTCTGCATCCGTAATATCACTTTTTAGCCATGTTTCAACTCATATTACAATATGTGGTAAATATTTCTATTACATTGTTGTAACCTATGGCTTTATTGCAAAGTAACTCCAATATAAGATTGATATCTCTAAACAACAGTGATATACAAAAATAACATTAATAATGTACAGATATATTAGGGAACAAAGTCGTGTTTCATCTTGTTCCTGGCTGTCTAGTATAGGGCTGGGAATTTTCTTGTTCTTGTTGGGTTGGGTTGAGTCCTGTGCACTGACGTAGGTGTTTCGAGTCCATCACTGATCCAGTAATTTTGCAGATGGTGCAAAGGAGCAGACGCTGGAGTTTTCTGCCAATTATTCTCACAATATGCTTCAGTAGGCAGATATCATAACAATTTAGATGGAGAAATAGAAGCCATCTATCTTGCCCTACAAAATCTGATTTATAGAGGCAATTCATTAGAAAAAGCAGTCTTACAGATTCACTACCTGTCATACAAGCGGTATCCTCAAATACCAAACCCCATTTATCAAGAATTCAACAACATTAAAAAGTTTAAAGAGCCATTGTATCCTTGCACATGTAGGAGTAGAAGGCAATAAACTGGCAGATAAACCTGCAAAAAAAAAAAAAAAAAAAAAGCATTAGTACCTACAAGAGAACGAAACCTCTGGCAGCTAACTCAGTCAAGAAGATAATCACAAATAAAGACCTTGAAGAAATGAAAAAATCTATGGGTCAAAAATAAAAGCAAGCCGAGGAAAGAAGCAGTGGCGATCTTCAGACTGAAAACAGGACATAACTGCTTTGTTCTAGCTAGAATCAAAATATACTCGACGGAAAAGTGTCTATTGTATTAATTCTATTCCTTTCTTTACAGTACAGTACTTCTGCAGTTAAACAATAACATTTTTATGTCACCCCTGCTTGACTGATACGGAATTCCTGATACGTAATTAATACATTCTCGATATGCAATGTGATGAACTGCCGAAATAGATGTTTCCCTCGTATGAAGTTCTGTAAATATCCTTTGATTAGCTCATGCCAATGACTACTGCCGAAATAAACGTTCATTTTGTAAGGAGTTAGTTTCTCCTTGGCGGAATGGTCAGCTTTGTGACTTTCGGTTTTGAGGGTCCTGGGTTCGATTCACGACCGGGCAGGAGATTTTCACTGTGTATGGTTAATTTGTCTGGGTGTTTTTGTTCATCTTAATACATACAACTTGCCACATTACTAATCACTACAGAAAAACACATCTCTCGAAAGAGCGCTGGTTTCAGAAACGACATCCTGCCATAAAACTAGGCCAAAATCACATCAAGTACTAACCCCAATAAATATCGAGAAAGAGAAAAGAAATAAATCTATGAATATATGGGAAAGTTAAAAGTTGTAACTTTTACACAAAATAGTAGAATTCCTTAGCTGAATGTTCAGCACACTGGCTTCGGTTCAGAGGTTTGAATCCGGTCGAGTCAGGGATTTTAACATTATTCGGTGAATTGCTCCAACTCAGGGGCTGGGTGTTTGTGTTCTCATACACACATCTTCATTTACATACGACACATCACACTACAAACATTAGGAAAGGCATCCGCCTCTAAAACTGAGCTAATACCATACAAAGTGGACCCCCAGACAATTAAGAAAATGCCAAGAAGAAGGAGAAGTATGATCTCATTGCAAGCACTCCTTGTGAGCTGTGGCGTTAAAATAGCACCCATGGTATCTCCTGTCTGTCGTAAGAGGCGAATAAAAAGGGCCCGCACACTCTTAACTTGGGAGCGTCGGTTGGCAACTTCGGGCCTTTAACTGAGTCCTGGCATTGCTTCCTCTAACTAGTGCCAGGCTCCTCACTTTCATCTATCCTATCCGACCTCCCTTGGTTAACTCTTATTCTTCTCCGATCCCGACGCTAATAGGTATAGAGGCCAAGGGAGACTTTCATTTTCATAATAATAATAATGTTATTACATTAGTTCTTGATGTGATTTTGACCTAGTTTTACGGCAGGATGCCGTTTCTGAAACCAGCGCTCTTCCGAGAGATGTGTGTTTCTGTAGTGATTAGTAATGTGGCGAGTTGTATGTATTAAGATGTAACCTTTACAGACACAGTCTCAAAAGTTAAATTTATGGGTGAGATATCGGGACCTTTTAAAATAAAAACAGGTGTCAGACAAGATGATGGCTTATCTCCACTTCTTTTCAACTGTATCTTGGGAAAAGTTGTGAGAATTTGGAACGAAAAACTGGAACACCATAATATATTACCACTTATGCTGGGGAGAAAGAAGAAAGGTGTTGCAATAAATTGCCTAGCATTTGCAGACGATTTTGCCATATTCTCTGAAATACAAGTAAATCTTCTGGAAGAGGCAGCCAACATGGCAGGCTTAAGAATTTCGGCAGAGAAAACAAAATTCATGACGAATAAAAAAAATGCTCCAAAATTGCTAGGAACAGATGTTGATTCAGTCGAAAGGGTAAAGGAATTCAAATATTTAGGGGAAACAGTCCAAGAAAATGGTTTGCAATAATCTGCTATAGAGGCAAGGATACGCAAAATGGAAATAGCATATGGTATAACAAAAAATACATGTAAAAAAATGTTTATCTAAAATCTTAAAATACAGCCAGAATGCTTATATGCCAATGAATGCTTAGTACTCAATTTGTTATGAACTTGAAAGGTTGGAAGTACTAGAAAGAAGAATTATAAGAAAAATATCAGGCCCTCTAAAAACTATAGAATTTTGGAAATTAAGTAATAACGAAATTTATCAGAACATTGAAAACATATCTATAACAGTACGGAGGAGGATACTGCTATTTTTTGGTCATATTTACAGAATGGACGACAATAGACTACCCAAAAAGATCTTCACGTATCTTAGGAAGAAAAAGTTAACAACCACCTAGATTCAAGAGATCAAAAAAGACTTGGAAGGAAACAACATCAGAGAAGAAGAAGTAATGGAAAGAGAGATTTTCAGGAAGAAAGTTTTCAAGTTGGAAGAATTCCAAGGGAGGGAGGCAAAGAAAACCGGCACAAAGTGGTCTGAAGAAAGAAAAAAGAAACATAGTTAAACAATGAAATAATATTGGAGGAAAAAGAAGAAACAACAACAAAGAATGAAGAATTGAAATTGGAACGTGGTCCCTAGGAGGCCCTAACGCAAGAAGAAGAAGAATGTTACTGTTTTCACGTCCCACTAACAACTATTGACGGTTTTCAGAGACGTCGAGTTGCCGGAATTTTGTCCCTAAGAAGTTCCTTTACGTGCCAGTAAATCTACCGACACGAAGCTGACGTATATGAGCACCTTCAAATACCACCGGACTGAGCCACGATCGAACCTGCCAGTGTGGATGCTGAAAGCCTGCGCCTTAACCATCTGAGCCACTCACCCCGGCTCTTTCATTTTCACGCCTACGTTACCCTTGTCTTTCTTTGCCCAATACCTTCATTTTTTGAAGTGTCGGACCACTCCCAACTTTTCCCTCTGATTAATGTTAATAGAGGATGGTTGCCCAGTTGTACTTTCTCTTAAAACAATAATCACCACCACTACCACCACAGTGTCTCCAAGCCAATGGTGTGTTCCTCACCCCGGGCGTATGCTCTCTGAGGCAGGGAGAGGAGAGGAGGAAGTTCTATTTAAACGTCCAGAAATTCCTCTGCCGCGCGAAGATGAGTAGGTTTTTCTGCATTATTTCCAACACAACATTGGCCTGGAGAAGGAAATGGGAAATCATTGCAAGAAGGACCAATGGTGGAGTTGGAACTCCAGCTTATCAGACTTGAACGTAGGCCTATAAATCGCTTTCAAAAGGGATGACGTTAGGTAACAGCAGGCGGTCAGTTTGCTCTGGGTTTGGGATGACTCAATAGCACGCAGTTATGGAGAGCGTACAGGAATGTGGTCTTCGTTCTGAAGACTCCCCGCGCGGATGGAGCAAGAGGTGTGCAGATCTTCACCTCACTTTCTGTGGCACAGTTCGTTAAACTGGAGCAGGTCCCACCTCCGAGCTTCTTACCCATACCACTACTTACGAGTTCACTCACGATCTTACACGAATGTACCGTAATTTATAACTGAGAGAAATATGTTCTTCGACTGCACTGGAACAGTATTATCATTTGTAAATGATAATACTTGCGAGCGGAGCCTCCATAGCTCAGACGGCAGCGCGTCGGCCTCTCACCGCTGGATACCGTGGTTCAAATCCCGGTCACTCCATGTGAGATTTGTGCTGGACAAAGCGGAGGCGGGACAGGTTTTTCTCCGGGTACTCCGGTTTTCCCTGTCATCTTTCATTCCAGCAACATTCTCCATTCTCATTTCATAGCATATATCAGTCATTAATAAAATCACTTTGGGAGTGGCGACCCCATCGTACTAATAGCCTATATATGATTCATTCATTTCATTCCTGACCCGGTGAATGACTGGAAAACAGGTTGTAGGTTTTCATTTTCAATACTTACGAGTATCATTTAAAAATTTCTTCTGACTCTTCATACAAAATTGGTGACTATCACAGAGTAGATATTCTGTATCGTCCGCCTCTGTGGTGTAGTAGTTAGTGTGATTAGCTCCTACACCGGAGGCGCGGGTTCGATTCCCGGCTCTGCCACGAAATTTGAATAGTGGTACGAGGGCTGGAACAGGGTCCACTCAGCTTCGGGAGGCCAAATGAGTAGAGGTGGGTTCCCTTTCCACCTCAACCATCCTGGAAGTGGTTTTCCGTGGTTTGCCACTTCTTCTCCAGGCAATTGCCGGGATAGTACCTAATTTAAGGCTACGACCGCTTGCTTCCCTCTTCCTTGTCTATCCCTTTTAATCTTCCCATCCACCCACAAGGCTCCTGTTCAACATAGCAGGTGAGGCCGCCTGGGTGAAGTACATGTCATTCTCCCCAGTTGTATCCCCCGACCTAATGTCTTTCGCTCTAGGACACTGCCCTTGGGGCGGTGGAGGTGGGAACCCTCGCTGAGTCCGAGGGAAAAACCAACCCTGGAGGGTAAACAGAATAAGAAGAAGAAGAAGAAGATATTCCGTATCGTGAATACCGAACCACTGTCGCAGGTTCCAATAAATAAATAAATAAATAAATAAATAAATAAATAAATAAATAAATAAATAAATAAATAATTGAACTGCATTTAGGGCTGTCGTCTAGGTGACAGTTTCCCTGTCAGTTCTTTTCTCAAACTATTTTACAGAACTTCGAAATTTATCGAACATTTTTCTTTCACAAATTATTCTAGTCCTTAATTCCTCTTCCTATAAATTAATATTTACTCCAATTTGTCCTCTTGAATTCCAATTTTATCTTCATATTATTCTGATCTTTCCTAGCTTTAAAAACTCCACTCTAGCTTTTTCGTCTACTAATTTAATTCCAGCTCAGCTCAGATTATACTGCTCTACCGAGCAGCTTGTGTCCTTACGCGTAAGTCTTTCCAGGCCCAAAGTTTGTAACATTTTCGTAACACTACTCTCTTATCGGAAATCGCCCAGAACAAATTGTGCTGCTTTTCTTTGGATCTTTTACAGTTCTCATATCAAGTATTCCTGGTGTGGGTTCCATACCCTGGATACTTATATGCCCTCTCTTTTAAGTCCTAAATATCCTAATAACCATATGAAGAGATCTGTAACCTTTCTTTGCAACCTTGTCAATGAAAATTTCTCCTTATATTAACACCAAGGTACTTACGCTGGCCACGCGGGGTACCTTTAAAACCGAGAGGACTTTCTTCTTTATGAAACTTACAATCTGATTTTTCTTCGCGGTTACCATATAATATTGTCTGCTGTCCATCTTATATCACCGGATGAGTTGGCCGTGCGGTTAGGGGCGCGCAGCTGTGAGCTTGAATCTGGGAGATAGTAGGTTCGAACCCCGCTGTCGGCAGTCCTCAAGATGGTTTTCCATGGTTTCCCATTTTCACACCATGCAAATGTTGGGGCTGTACCTTAATTAAGGCCACAGCCGCTTCCTTCCCAGTCCTAGCCCTTTCATATCCCATTATCGCCATAAGACCTACTGTGTCGCTGCAATGTAAAGCAAATAGCCATCTTATCATGTCGAGGTCTTTTTGGCCGTCTTCTAACGTTATTCCCTCCTCTGTTTGACTGCATAGTATGACTACACATCTAGTATCTATTTTCGGTTAGAGTGAATATCAGCTTTCGTGGCAACTTCTGAAGAACGAAGTCCGGAACAAGAGTACATTAACTGTATGATTTGGTGTTTGCATTGGCGGTGTTGTGGCATTGTCGATGATGGTATATATATTAAAGAACATAATATATTCATATATGCATCAAGTGGTCCCACCTCGGTTTGATTAGATTGTTAAACAACCCGATGTTTGTAAACGGTTAGACAATAGGTTAGAAATACACTGACTGACAGAGCAAATGCAACACCAAGGAGGAGTTGTTCGAAAGGGATGAAAGTTGGGGAGAAAACAGAGACGGCACGGACGAATAATTGATGTTTATTTCAAACCGATATACAGGTTACACAATGCGCACGACATCGACTCAGTAGGATGTAGGACCACCGCGAGCGGCGATGCACGCAGAAACACGTCGAGGTACAGAGTCAATAAGAGTGCGGATGGTGTCCTGAGGGATGGTTCTCCATTCTCTGTCAACCATTTGCCACAGTTGGTCGTCCGTACGAGGCTGGGGCAGAGTTTGCAAACGGCGTCCAATGAGATCCCACACGTGTTCGATTCGTGAGAGATCCGGAGAGTACGCTGGCCACGGAAGCATCTGTACACCTCGTAGAGCCTGTTGAGAGATGCGAGCAGTGTGTGGGCGGGCATTCTCCTGCTGAAACAGAGCATTGGGCAGCCCCTGAAGGTACGGGAGTGCCACCGGCCGCAGCACATGCTGCACGTAGCGGTGGGCATTTAACGTGCCTTGAATACGCACTAGAGGTGACGTGGAATCATACGCAATAGCGCCCCAAACCATGATGCCGCGTTGTCTAGCGGTAGGGCGCTCCACAGCTACTGCCGGATTTGACCTTTCTCCACGCCGACGCCACACTCGTCTGCGGTGACTATCACTGACAGAACAGAAGCGTGACTCATCGGAGAACACGACGTTCCGCCATTCCCTCATCCAAGTCGCTCTAGCCCGGCACCATGCCAGGCGTGCACGTCTATGCTGTGGAGTCAATGGTAGTCTTCTGAGCGGACGCCGGGAGTGCAGGCCTCCTTCAACCAATCGACGGGAAATTGTTCTGGTCGATATTGGAACAGCCAGGGTGTCTTGCACATGCTGAAGAATGGCGGTAGACGTGGCGTGCGGGGCTGCCACCGCTTGGCGGCGGATGCGCCGATCCTCGCGTGCTGACGTCACTCGGGCTGCGCCTGGACCCCTCGCACGTGCCACATGTCCCTGCGCCAACCATCTTCGCCACAGGCGCTGCACCGTGGACACATCCCTATGGGTATCGGCTGCGATTTGACGAAGCGACCAACCTGCCCTTCTCAGCCCGATCACCATACCCCTCGTAAAGTCGTCTGTCTGCTGGAAATGCCTCCGTTGACGGCGGCCTGGCATTCTTAGCTATACACGTGTCCTGTGGCACACGACAACACGTTCTACAATGACTGTCGGCTGAGAAATCACGGTACGAAGTGGGCCATTCGCCAACGCCGTGTCCCATTTATCGTTCGCTACGTGCGCAGCACAGCGGCGCATTTCACATCATGAGCATACCTCAGTGACGTCAGTCTACCCTGCAATTGGCATAAAGTTCTGACCACTCCTTCTTGGTGTTGCATTTGCTCTGTCAGTCAGTGTACTATGATCAACAGACGAAGATGATGACGTAATAATTAGCTCGTTACTGGTTCCACTGGTCCCTATTAACGGCGCTTTGTTGTGCCGAATGAGACCATTGTGAGCTGGGGCATACATACATTGAAAGCCTCGATATCGATCTTGAGACATCACCTCTACGCTTCACCCACTTAACTAAATCAATTACAGTATTCTATTTGCCTCTTCTTTGTCAGTAGGGATTGTTTTCTGTACATTATCTTTAGAATTATTGTTCATCGTTTATTCTATACTAGCTGTAGCACCCTTGGTTGAAAGGACAATCATATGGCACGTGTAAGGTTATGTAACTCCCCAGCTACATTCAACCAATATTCAGGCTTTTCTCCGGACGCAGCAGGAATCCCATCTATCGGAGATAAGGTGGTGGTGGTTGTTTTAAGAGGAAGTACAACTGGGCAAGCATCTTCTGTTAACACTCACCAGAGAAAAAAATGGAAGGGATGCATTACTTCGAAACATGAAGTTATCGGCCAATGAAAGACAAGGGCCACGAAGGGCGTGAAAATGAAAGACTCCCTAGCCCTCGGTAACTAATACCGCCGGCGTCGAAAAGAACAAGATTTGCTCAAGGGAGGTCGAATAGGATAGACTAAAGTGAGGAGCCTGGCACAAGTAAGTGGAAGCAATGCCAAAACTCAGCTTCCCATTTTCACACCAGGCAAATGCCGGGGCTGTACCTTAATTAAGGCCACGGCCGTTTCCTTCCAATTCCTAGGCCTTTCCTATCCCATCGTCGCCGTAAGACATATCTGTGTCGGTGCGACGTAAAGCAAATAGCAAAAAACAAAAAAACTCAGCTAAGAGCCCTGTGGTCGCCAACCCACGGTCCCAAGTTCAGAGCCCTTGGGGCCCCTTTTAGTCACTTGTACGGCAGGCAGGGGATACCGAGGGGTTGATTCTACCGCCTCCACCCACAGGGGGTATCGGAGATGAATGGCAACAGAAGAGACAAACCACATCACAACAGTGATCAATGTAACGTTATTGTTATTGTTGATGAGTTTTTTGAGCTTTCGATATTGTAGGACTTCACATTTAGTTTTCTTCCGACTCTGTGATATTGGGGAACCTAATGTAAAGAGAGACATTCCTTCTTTTATGACCCTTTGTCTTGGGTCTGCTCCTCAAGCGGTCGTTGCTTTAAGGTTTTTCTCATTTTCATAATCACAATTTTCCTTGGCGATATGGACCGATGACCACGCGATTTTACAATTTAAACCAATCATGACCAAAACCATCGCCAGTTAACAAGATTGAACAATATTTCCATGTTAGCAAAGCTCGGCTTTGATGTGAACTAAGCAAAAACAGTCTAAATTCATCAATTCTGTTATCTTTGTAAGACATAAGTGATCGGAAATTGTATTTCCTACAACTTTTGTTATAGGACCAATAACATAGGTACTTAAAACTTTTATTTTAGGCTCCTTACCCTAAACTACCATTTCATCCAACGTGAATACAATTATTTATAGCCTGAATGTTGTACCTTATTCCCTAACTTTACATACCGATTTTCATTAAATTCTGTTCATTCTTCTCGTGGTTGGGCGTTAATGTGGACTTAGCAACAAAAATCAAAATTCATGAATATCTCCGTTATCATAGCCGGTACGGTAAAATGTATAATACATAAATGTTCTGACATTTAATTCTATATAACTTAAGTTATGTAGTATTTATCGACAGGATATTTGAGAATTACATTTTGGACCTTCCCGTAAAGTACCATTTCACTCAGCATGAATACATTTATTTATAGCCTAGATTGTACTGTCTCATTCCCCGACTGGGAGTACAGACAGACAGACAGACAGACAGACAGACAGACAGACAGACAGACAGACAGACAGACAGACAGACAGACAGACAGACAGACAGACAGACAGACAGACAGACAGACAGACAGACAGACAGACAGACAGACAGACAGACAGACAGACAGACAGACAGACAATTAAAAAGTCATTTCCTGGTTACTGTGGACTCGACGGATACAGAAATTCTGAGCAAAGCACAGGCAACACTCTTATTTTATATGTATAGATTGTAACTAGACTGCTAAATGTATATTGTGTGATATTCTTTCTCGGTCTAGCAACCTCAATCATTTGAGAAAACATAAATAATTAAAAAAATACTTATAAGGATAAATGTGATCAAAATGACATGATGGTGTCCATTTGCCTTCAACCACGGATAAGGGACTCTCTCATTCAGTATGAAGAAGTGTGTTGCACAAGCTGCCCGACTACGTAATGTCTCATTTCTACGGATATGAGAAGAGGTTGTGTTGGTAAACACACTTTAGTTTAATGTATTTTAAAAATGCATAAACCCTTGAAGATAATAGGGATCAGATGGAATGCTGAATGAGTTACTGTTTGTAGCAGACATGATATTTTGTGATGAATGGAATACCGGTCCGCTCTTCGAGTGGCAATGTATTTGCTTTCGTTAACTGAAGTCCTTCACTGTGGCGGCCCTCTGCAAGTTCTTCCTACCTCAAGTGGAACTGAATGTCATTCCAGTCTAGAATATTATGTAAATATGATTAAAACTCAAAATACGTGAAGGTATTAGAGGGGTGCCAACGACGTTTTCTTGTACAATTTTCAGAACAGAAAAATAAATGTTGAAAAATCACCACTTTTTCAGTTTTTGAATTGAAATGATGCATCTATCAGGCGAGGAAATAACGTTAGAAGATGCCGTTATTTTGAGGTGAAAGAGCACAAGTATGAACAATAGCTTCAACTATCATAATGGTCTGTTGAACTTCACTGTATGCCCAAAACTGGTCCCGTTTCTATTTATACGGGATCGGGTGTGAAGTGAGACCAATCTTTGTAGGTAGTTTCCACGACCGGATGCCCTTCCTGACGTCAGCTTTGTCAGAGGAGTTAATGAAATGAAATGAATGATGTTATATATGATAGCAGGGAGGGACATAGCCTACTCCTGTCAGATAGCACCAAGAGGTCTGCTGAAGGTTTAACGCCTGTATCCGACAGATGAATCACCATCAACAGTGTCATATGCCTTCTCTCAATATGACCACTGCGGAGAGGTTTGTAATTGAATCCAGGATTTTGGCTCGCAATCTGGTGATTAGAAATTATATACTACCATCTGCCATCCAACATCCTGACGGTGACGAGTTTTCGACAAACGGGACTCGAACAGTGGCGTGTGCTGGGATCGAGGCGTGGGCTACCACTAGACTTAGGTTACCCTTTTTCGATAGTTGATGTCAAAGTATTCTGAGCTGCAGCATTAACCAACAGAGTAGCCTGGTGTGTTGTACGGCTGCTTCACAAGCTATTGTCCTGACATCTGCTACTGTCAATAATGAATACCTGATCAGTGGAGATGGTGGTGGTATACAATTTCTAATCAGTTGATTGCGTGCCAAACGCCTGGATTAAAGCCCAGACCTCTCCGCAGTGCTCATATGGAATAAGGGCATATGACGCTGTCGGCTGTGATTCGTCCGTTGGATGGAGACGTTAAGCCTTGAGTAGACCCCTCGGTGCTATTCGACTAGAGGAGGCTATGTGCCGACACCGGGTTTCATGCTTTCCCTTCCTACTATCATTTATCACGTCATTCATTTCATCTCATAAACTCCTCTGATGAGGTTGACGTCAGGAAGGGCATCCGATCAAGAAAATGCGCCACGACAGATTCACCTCACCTCATACCCGACCCCGTAGAGAAACGGGGCAAGTGTTGGACAAACAACAACAACATCAAACAACAGTACTCGGCACGTAAGACAAATATCCCCACCCCATTCTTTTTTAATGGCTCATCACTGCTGCCAACTTTACTAGTTACATATTGAAATCACGAGGCATAACCATCAACAAACTAACCTCAATGTATTAATAATGGAGGTTCCCTTACACGAGTAAATGATCAACGAAGATATTCATAATTAAGTCGGTTTACGCGAGTAAATGGTCAACGAAGATATTCATAATTAAGTCGGTTTACGCGAGTAAATGATCAACGAAGATATTCATAATTAAGTCGGTTTACGCGAGTAAATGATCAACGAAGATATTCATAATTAAGTCGGTTTACGCGAGTAAATGATCAACGAAGATATTCACAATTAAGTCGGTTTTCAGGCTCAGTGCGGAATTAAGGAAATAAACACCCTCACTCAATGTTTAATATTAGGCCTATATATTTCTGCATTATTTTGATATACGCATCACTATAGCCGTATTCTTCGATATTTGCCTGATTTAAATAATTCAGCTCCTTTCTTGATAGTAACTGTTAGTTGTCGGACTGAAGAGAAACCACGTTATAATGTACGCAAGTAAATATCACAAGTACAGATGCCGTAAGTCAATAAGAATACACAAAGGATTAGTAATAATGTTAATGGCTTTACGTCCCACTAACTACTTTTACGGTTTTCGGAGACGCCGATGTGCCGGAATTTAGTCCCGCAGGAGTTCTTTTTACGTTCCAGTAAATCTACCGACACGAGGCTGTCGTATTTGAGCACCTTCATATACCACCGGACTGAGCCAGGATCGAATCTGCCAAGTTGGGGTTAGAAGGCCAGCGCCTCAACCGTCTGAACCACTCAGCCCTGCACACAAAGGATTAAGCTACAAACAGTATCGAAGTAGAGACAAGACAAGGTCTGTAAGGTTAGGCTGATAACGAAATTTCCTCCCAGTTCAATAGAATTTATCTTAGAATTATATACATACGAATTGGACGAAATAAGACCGTATTAATAAAATCTATCCGAATATTCGCTTTTTTTGCCCTGCAGTTCTTGATGTAAATCTTGGCATTCTGCAATAGGAGGCAAAGATATTTTAATCGCAGTCCTAAATAGAACGGTTGTCTTGTGAGCTCTTAGGTTAGTTTCCAAAGAGCGTTTTTGACAGGCAAAGAACTTCTTTAAGATGCACGGCATTCACTCTTTCTAGTGTAGCTACAATGGTAGAGAATATATATATATATATTTTTTTTTGCTAGTTGCTTTACGTCGCACCGACACAGATAGGTCTTATGGCGACGATGGGACAGGGAAGGGCTGGGAGTGGGAAGGAAGCGGCCGTGGCCTTAATTAAGGTACAGCCCCAGCATTTGCCTGGTGTGAAAATGGGAAACCACGGAAAACCATCTTCAGGGCTGCCGACAGTGGGGTTCGAACCTACTATCTCCCGAACACTGGATACTGGCCGCACTTAAACGACTGCAGATATCGAGCTCGGTGGTAGAGAATAAAAGAGTACCTAGCAGGGAATAGTATTCTTCCATTATCAGAGGAAATGTATACTTTCTGATTTGACAGGCAGTAATCAAACTTGGCTGCATGCAAAGACATTAATAAAGATGAAAATCACAGACATCAGGATATTAATGAAAGTGTTAGTCGCTTAGTAACCTGCTAAGTATTGCCGGTTAGGGTAAGCCTCCGCCTGCAATTATTGGAGTGATCATTTAATGATTTGATTTTATGATCACTCAAAGTCGGCTGAACTTAGAGACCTATCAATGTCTCATGATCCACAGGCAGGTAATTCTGGAGAGAACAAAACAAAAAAAAAAAAATAGCAAATGGGTCCGGTAGAACGGACGGAGGGATTTGCCGGAACTGTTTATAGGAAACTCTTTTAATATATAGATTATATTGTAAATTAGTACTCATTTATGTGGTTAGCGTGATTAGCTGCCACCCCCGGAGGTCCGGGTTCGATTCCCGGCTCTGCCACGAAATTTGAAAAGTGGTACGAGGGCTGGAACGGGGTCCACTCAGCCTCGGGAGGTCAACTGAGTAGAGGTGGGTTCGATTCCCACCTCAGCCATCCTCGAAGTGGTTTTCCGTGGTTTCCCACTTCACCTCCAGGCGAATGCCGGGATGGTACCTAACTTAAGGCCACGGCCGCTTCCTTCCCTCATCCTTGCCTATCCCTTCCAATCTTCCCATCCCCCTACAAGGCCCCTGTTCACCATAGCAGGTGAGGCCGCCTGGGCGAAGTACTGGTCATACTCCCCAGTTGTATCCCCCGACCAAGTGTCTGAAGCTCCAGGACACTGCCCTTGAGGTGGTAGAGGTGGGATCCCTCGCTGAGTCCGAGGGAAAAGCCGAACCTGGAGGGTAAACAGATGATGATGATGATGATGATGATGATGATGATGATGATGATGATGATGATGAGTACTCATTTATATACATGAGCCAACGGCCGTAGCCGTGTTGAAACACCGGATCCCGTGAGATCTCCGAAGTTAAGCAACATTGGGCGTGGTCAGGAGTTGGATGGGTTGCCACGCACTGTTAGTGGGGGGGGGGGGTAAGGGAATGGAGGAACGGAAAGGAACTGACCATCCTAACGCATGTAAACTCCGGCTCAGGAACACCTCTGCGGATGTTCGGACCTGCCTTCGGGCAGAATAACCCTTTCCTACCTATATACATGAAGTGGTTAAGTGTAAGAAAGGGCCGGGAGCCCTAACTTCGCCACAATAAAGTCGCTTTAATGATAATAATAATAATAATAACAACAACAACATATGAGTGCATTTATACAGAGTGTATGAGAAATATGTATGAATGTTGAGTGTGCAGCCCGAAGGCTGGTTTGGACCTCAACAGCTCCACCATCAGCCATGATAGGTGGCGCAGGCGTCACTGAAGAAGCGTACTAGGGAAATGAGGAGTGAGGTAGTTTCCCGTTGCTTTCCTCACTGAGCCAGAAGTTGCTATTACATTTCAGTCTGCCAAGCCACTGAAATGCCCGCACCAACCAACACTATGAGTGACATTTCCACACCATTCATAACAGGGACTGGCTGTATGAGGAATGACATTACTAGCATCGCTCATACCTCGGTCACTTTCACGTTGTCAAAGCCAAGGATGAGACTGAGACAGATTATTGAAAGTAACAAATTTGCTCTATTCCACGCCGGAAGACCAAGAGCACTGTAAACACTAGCTCTTGCCAGCAAAATCATCATCATCATCATCATCTGTTTACCCTCCAGGTTCGGTTTTTCCCTCGGACTTAGCGAGGGACCCCACCTCTACCGCCTCAAGGGCAGTGTCCTGGAGCTTCAGACTCTTGGTCGGGGGATACAACTGGGGAGTATGACCAGTACCTCGCCCAGGCGGCCTCACCTGCTATAGTGAACAGGGGCCTAGTAGGGGGATGGGAAGATTGGAAGGGATAGGCTAGGATGAGGGAAGGAAGCGGCCGTGGCCTTAAGATAGGTACCATCCCGGCATTTGCCTGGAGGTGAAGTGGGAAACCACGGAAAACCACTTCGAGGATGGCTGAGGTGGGAATCGAACCCGCCTCTACTCAGTTGACCTCCCGAGGCTGAGTGGACCCCGTTCCAGCCCTCGTACCACTTTTCAAATTTCGTGGCAGAGCCGGGAATCGAACCCGGACCTGCGGGGGTGGCAGCTAATCACGCTAACTACTACACCACAGAGGCGGCCCGCCAGCAAAATACCGACAAAAAAAAATTAGGGACATTCTTCGTGTTGTATTAAGAACGATGGTGCAATTGGATTGGCGGAGAAAAATGTTTCTTTTGGAGGAAATGAGGTTTTTGTAGAAAAGTGATATTTGTTCGTGGCGTCGACCTCTGTAGATCTTTTTCCACTACTTTCACCATATGATAGGAACCTGTGTGTAAGTGGAATTGCGGAAGTGTAGAGTGTTGAATATGAGGAGAGGAACGTTAAGGACGACACAAACATCCAGTCCCCAGACCAGAGGTGTTAACCATTTTATAATTAAAATCCTCAGACCCGGCCGGGTATCGAACCCGGGGCCGCCGGGTGACAGGCGGACGTGTTGCCTCCTACACCGCGCGGCAGGACGGGGAATGAGGTTTCTTTGTTACTTCCGGGCAAGCGATTCAAATTGACGAACTCGCTGTATTCGCTATGCCAGAGCACAAGCCTCTGCCGTGCTTCAGGGAAGAGAAGGGAAGGGAAGGGAGGGAAAGTGAGAAATGGGAAACAGAAGTAATGCTCGTTGCGTAAGGTTTTTCGCTCCCAAATTACTCAGTATACACTTGAAGAACGGTGCAATGTTCTGCTGGATAACAGTCTGGCACCCCTTGTATTCAATGTGGCTGTGATTTGAGCCAGTGTTTCTAGCATATTACTCTTCTTCTTCTTCTTATTTATCTCTTTACCCTCCAGGACCAGTTTTTCCCTCGGACTCAGCGAGAGATCCCACCTCTACCACCTCAAGGGCAGTGTTCTGGAGCTTCAGACGCTGGGTCGGGAGATACAACTGGGGAGGATGACCAGTACCTCGCCCAGGTGGCCTCACCTGCTATGCTGAACAGGGGCTTGCAGGGTATGGGAAGATTGGAAGGGATATACAAGGAAGAGGGAAGGAAGCGGCCGGGCCTTAAGTTAGGTACCATTCCGGCATTTGCCTGGAGGAGAAGTGGGAAAGCACGGAAAACCACTTCCAGGATGGCTGAGATCGGAATCGGAGACACCTCTATTCAGTTGACCTCCCGAGGCTGAGTGGAGCCCGTTCCAGCCCTCGTACCACTTTTTTAAATTTCGTTGCAGAGCCGGGAATCGAATCCGGGCCTCCGGGGGTGGTAGCCAATCACACTAAGCGCTACTCCACAGAGGCGGACAGCATGTTACTCAAGGGTACATAATTCTAGCCATTCCGCGACTATCAAAACCGCTAACTTGAGAAAAGAAAGACAATGATCAACTTCTTGCGCCACTGACATGAACTAATTTAATGTAATGAAATTTCGTAGAGTAACGAAAACTATGACGCAATTACAAATTCTTCGTAGCTCCTACTGTAGATCAATGGTAGAGTGTCCGCCTCCGGTTTCCAAGATAGTGGGTTCAAAACCAGCAAGTCTAATCGAAAATGTTGATGGGTGGAATACATTCTAGGTCGTACGATGCCTGCATGTGAAAGATTTGTGGTGACATATTTGGTGTTTCCTCGACAAAATAAATTTGAAAAACTCTGTCGTAGATAGCCCAACAGAGATTCGACTTAATTTGTCATATTGCAGAGTTAAACGGAACGTTGAAATTGGCGTAGAGGAAGCCCAATGACGTCAAATTAAAAAAAATGCACGCGGTAACTGAATTCATACAATTATTGTTATTATTTTGCTAAGTTTCTAATTAATTGTGAACGGGTATTTTATGCAGAAATCTCTTATACAATGTGATTTTAACTGATTTAGTTACATTTTCTTTAACTAATAGAACATATAAAATAGACACCAATGCTACAGCCCTAATGGGCCTTGGCCTACAAGTGACCACTGCTCAGCCCTAAGGTCTGCAGTTTACGAGGAAACGCGTGGTAAGCACATCGAATCCTCTCGGCCGATATTCGTGGCTTTCTAGACTGCGACCATTCTTCAGCTCTGCTCTATTTTACCCTGGTGTCTTTCGTTGCGTTTTATTTTATTTTATTAGTTTCTATTTATTTCTTCTACCACATTCATCCCTGATTCGTCGGCGTCCTCTCTGTTACTTCTCTCTCTCTCTCTCTCTCACACACACACACGGTCTGATTGAACATCTTAATTGGAGCACGGCCGACTGGATCCCTCGCTGCGCTCCTAGCTAGAGTGACGCATCAAGTCGGCCGTGATTGGAGCTTAATGTTGTCGTCAACTCCCGCTTGAAGCGTTGTGCCAGCATAAAGCGAGCCACCTGGTGACGAATGAGCGTACTACTACCGCTCCAATGGTAATGCATTCTTAATACCAAATACTGTAGTATTTATTCATACGCTCGTTATTGTAGAAATCTTCCTCGTGAGTAGTCGAGATTTTCTTCTGAAGACGCCGAGCAAAATTCTCTGCGAAACGTAAAGAGTTTCACCTTGTTTTCTTGACACGCCATAAGCCCAAAAGCAGATATCATGTCTACAATCTACAAGTACGGGGCGTGAAAGCAACAATGTTAACAATGCTTTGCATAGGTGATGATGTTATTCTAATGGTGCTATTTGATCTGTGCTTGACTGACTGCTTAACACATTGCTACTTTATAAACTTGTATGTACAGCCCTGAAATATTTAGGTAGAAAAATGAAAATTACAAGATTGTACCAGGAAGAAGATGAAGATGATTGGCTGGTGAAGGGGCCAGTAATTGTATATTATTATTTAAAGAATAACCATTATAAATATTTTTACTTTTGTGCACACCGGTGAAGACACGGATAATTTAGCATGCTGATCGCTTTAATAATGGAGAGCACTTGGGAAGTTTGTAGAGAGCATTTGAGAGGCGCGCAAGTACAATTAATTAGTAACGCCAGCATTAGTGAAATAACTGATGTACATAGCAACAACATCTACTGGGGAAAACAAAGTATGGCCTTTTTATGTACGCAGATTGTCCGAAGTTTCCTTTAAAATGCGGTAAAGCCGCGAGCCTTCTGAGCCCAACTTAGCAGGTTCGATCCTGGCTCAGTCCGGTGGTATTTGAAGGTACTCAAATACGTCAGACCGAGCTCGATAGCTGCAGTCGCTTAAGTGCGGCCAGTATCCAGTAATCGGGAGATAGTGGGTTCGAGTCCCACTGTCGGCAGCCCTGAAGATGGTTTTCCGCATTTTCCCATTTTCACACCAGGCAAACGCCGGGGCTGTACCTTAATTAAGGCCACGGCCACTTCCTTCCAATTCCTAGGCCTTTCCTATCCCATCGTCGCCGTAAGACATATCTGTGTCGGTGCGACGTAAAGCAAATAGAAAAAAACAACAAACTTGAGCTTCGTGTCGGTAGATTTACTGGCAAGTAAAAGAACTCCTCATGGGCTAAATTCCGGCACTTCGGCGTCCCCGGAAACCGTAAAAGTAGTTAGTGGGTCGTGAGACAAATCAGATAATAATAATAATAATTTAATAATAACAATAATTTAATTAGCATTAGAATAACTTATCAAGGGAAATGTTCAATAAATTTCCAATTTCTTTGCAATCGTTTAACAAAAGGCTAGGAAAATAACAAGATAGAGAATAATAATAATGTATTATTATTATTATTATTATTATTATTATTATTATTATTATTATTAATGCAGTGTGTGTAAAAATACGGGAGCATTTGAATCACAGGTCATTTATTTTCTTTCCTGATCTTTTCGAAATTATCTAGGATCTGCAGTAGAGTGAATTAAACCCATTTTTACGGCCGGATGCCCTTCCTGATACAACTCTACGTGGAGGAATGTATTTGCTATGGTATGATTTAGTGGTAATTGGTAGTGTGACGTGTTGTATATAAAACGAAGTTGTGTACTAAGACGATCACAAAAATCAGTCTTCGAGCTGAAAGGAATGAATAACACACGGTTAAAATCCTCAGCCTGATCGGGAATGGCCTTTTCTTTTACAAGTTGTTTTACGTCGCACCGACACAGATAGGTCTTTTGGCGACGATGGGACAGGAGAGGGATAGGAGGCGGAAGGAAGCGACCGTGGTCTTAATTAAGGTACAGTCCCATCATTTGTCTGGTGTGAAAATGCGAAACCACGGAAAACCATCTTCAGGGCTGCCGACAGTGGTGTTCGAACCCACTATCTCCCGAATACTGCATACCGGCCGCACTTAAACGACTGCAGCTATCGAGCTCGGTAGGAATGGAACCGAGGGCCCTATGAACCGTTCAGAATTTTGCGTCATATTCGGTTTTCGTCTTAGTTTAGATATACAAAAGTCAAACGGAGGTCCGACTGACTTTTTTGCCTGTCTCAACATCACGAGAAAACGACAAAAAATAATTTCACCGGACTCGTTATTAAGTTCACGGATAGCCAGTTTGGGCACAATACTATATATTATTTGATTAGTATGTAAGGTAGGACGACTAAATTCCGTCCCCAAACCTAATTACCTACCCCTAGAGATTTCCAGTTTGCACGGTTGGTACCTAATATTTAGCAGCGTGCACACGCGTAGCCTCATGCCGTTGTCTTCTTGTGAGAGTTGGTTGTGTGCACCACGTTGAGTATCCATGTACAAGGAGGATTCATTTTTTATGCTGATCTGAGCTAGTACAGTATTGAAGTGAAGAGCCTGTTATTCCTAAAGTGAGCACTGATATGCGTATGGAATACTGGACTGAATTTCAGTCTAGTTCCTGGCGTGTAATCGCTACAGCGAGGTGGTTGGCGTGAGTTACTGTAGCGGCCATTGTAATAATTTGGGAATGTTCGTAATTTCGTCCCCCTTCATTTAATTTTTAATTATCAAGTTTATTATTAGTGTCAGGTGGGAAAATGCAAACATTGGGATACGGAGACTATGAAAAAGGCTATTAAGGTAGTGAGAGATAAGACGAAGGGTCACAAACGTGCAAGTAGAGCGTTTAACATCCCACGAGCAACGCTGAAAGACTGGTAATACCAAGAAAATATTTTCGATGAATGACCTTCAAGTTATTCATTATAGGGGAACTGCTAGGTAAAGCTGGAAAATAAAAGTATATTAAAATTAATTGTACTTTACATACATTTGGTGGGGACGAAATTACAAACACATTTTTGGTAGTTATAACAGTTTCATTATAACTTGCCCGTAAGTGGAGAACATATTCAGTAATATATACATACCAATTTCTAGCCTTGTCCATAATATTCTTGAATTTCTACAAGTCCAAATCTGCTAAGGGGACGAAATATGAGCCCCTGCCATAGTAGTGTAGCAGTAGTGAGAGAACCAAAACAAAAGTAATGTTTTCCTCCGTTCATCGAAATCCTGTGCGAGGGGGCGGTAGAATACACCCACGGTGTCCCCTATCAGTCGTAAGAGACACCTAAAAGGGGGATTAGGGGCTCTCAACTTGGAAGCATGGGCGACCATTGTTCCCCTAGCTGAGCTTGACATTGCTTTCACTTACTTGTGCCGGGCTCCTCACTTTCATCTTTCCTCTCCGACCTCCCTTGGTCAACTCTTGATCTTTTCCGACCCCGACGGTACGAGGTTTGCCTTCATTGCCGAAGTGTTGGACCTCTTCCATTTTCCTTTTGGTTGGTGTTAGCAGAGGATGGTTACCCTGCTCTATTTTTTCTTAAAAGTATAACCACCACCTTCACCTCATATGAAAGTGTCTGAGCTATGAGCGATGCTAGTCTCTTTCCTTAAACGGCCAATCCCTGGCATTAAGTCAATGAATGTTTTTTTGCAAAGGAGTCATAATACTATAAATAATACATTTTCCTCGTAGTTGTTAAGACTGAGTGTATTGCTATTTTGTGTATTATGTATTTTTCGAGAATATTATTAATTCCATTAGTACGATAAGGCTTCATTACCATATATTGTATTTTTTCATAAGTATTCCATGTCACCTTTCCTCTTATATACGTTGTATAGTTTTACCTATTAGTACTCAAAACTGAGTTATTTAATTTTATTTGCAGTGCAATCACAATATTACAAATAGGAACATTTCCTACTACGGTACATGTAAAGACACATTTGGTTAGTTATTTTAAGTACAGTTAGTACAATTCATTTTAAAATGTTAAAGACAAATTATGATACATTACATTTTCAGTTAAATTACATTTCACGTTAATTTTAAATTATATTAAACTTATTTTTAATATTAAGTAGTTATAGTGTTCTGTTTACACAGGTGTACAATTATATGGTTTGGCATAATAGCAGGCTTCATAGCCTGAGCCCCGCCATGTACAGAAAGACATTAAATAAATAAATAAATAAAATAAAAATAAGTGTTTCAAGTTATAGCGCCCGTGGCTAAAGCGGAAGCGCGTCGGCCTCTCACCCCTGGGTTCCCTGGTTCAAATCCCGGTCACTCCATGTGAGATTTATGCTGGACAAAGCAGAGGCGGGACAGATTTCTCTCCAGGTATTCCGGTTTTCCCTGTCATCTTTCATTCCAGCAACACTCTCTATTATCATTTCAACTGTCAGTCATTAATCATTGCCCCAGAGAAGTGTGACATGCCTCGGCAGCCGGCACAATTCATATCCTCGCTTCAAGATGAGGGCTTCATTCATTTCATCCTTGACCCGGCTAATGACTGGAAAACAGGTTGTAGGTTTTCTTCAAGTATTTAAAGTTATTTAATGTTGTGTTCACAAATTTTGTATGTTGTCTGTGCTCATGTATAAGCTGTAAGATAAATAAATAAATAAATAAATAAATAAATAAATAAATAAATAAATAAATAAATAAATAAATAAATAAATAAATAAATAAATAAATAAATAAATAAATAAATTAATTAATTAAAAATTGTATGAATGTCACTCAGAGTGTCGGTTGGTGCGTGCTTTTCAGTGGGCCTGGTAGAATGGTATGCAATTGTAACTTCTTCTTTGGTGAGGAAACCGTCGCACCGAGCTCGATAGCTGCAGTCGCTTAAGTGCGGCCAGTGTCCAGTATTCGGGAGATAGTAGGTTCGAACCCCACTGTCGGCAGCCCTGAAAACGGTTTTCCGTGGTTTCCCATTTTCACACCAGGCAAATGCTGGAGTTGTACCTTAATTAAGGCCACGGCCGCTTCCTTCCCGCTCCTAGCCCTTTCCTGTCCCATCGTCGCCATAAGACCTATCTGTGTCGGTGCGACGTAAAGCAACTAGCAAAAAAAAAAAAAAAAAGAAAAAAAAAAGAAACCGTCGCGTCGGAAACTACCTCGCTCCTCATTTCCCTAGTAAGCCTCTTCAGTTACGCTCAGGCTTTCTATGACAGCTGACAGTGGAATTGTTGGGGATCCAACCAGCCTTCGGGCTGAGAACTCAAACAAACAAACAAACAAGCAAGCAAACAAACAAGCTATTACGAATAAAACGCTGATTTTTATTTAACTAATTTAATCTAGGATCACCCAAGGGTATACATGAGAATGGATGACAACACTTCACTAATTAGTGGCTATTCAGAAAAGTATATTTCTCCTCACAGTGAGTCTCCAGCTGGCAGTATTTACCTGGAACGGGTGATCCTTCCCTAATCTTGACTGAAAGGTATCGCATTTCACTTAAATTGGTACGCGCAAATCACCTGACACAACAGCCTTATGCAGCTAGGTTGGAACGCATGCTCGTTGGTTACCACAACACACAACTGCTGTACTCTTGGCTCGATTCCAGACAAGGCCGCTAACTCACAAGGTCAACTCATGTGACTGCTACACACACACACACACACACACACACACACACACACACACACACACACACACACTCACACACACACACACACACACACACACACACACACAAACACACACACACACAACTACCCAACATATATCACTCGATAAGATAAAAACTCAGCTCAAAACCAAAATTCAAGTGGGACCAACTGTTTGTTCGTAGCGAGCCTGCCATTCTATACCTGGTGATGAAGTTCTAGTATCTTCGGGATACGGCCAGAATGAGAACGTTCTAGTTTTGCCTTCCAGAAAATCCACGAAGTGACAAGGTGAAAAGCACATTCAGAGCAGTGGCCGTCACATGCCCTCAGTGCGGCAGGGAGCTCCCCAGTCTGACTCACTCACCCCTTCAGGAAATACAGGAGGAGGGCTCCCATGCCGGTTGACAGTCGCAGGAGCAGCTCGTTGTATAAAGTTAGTTGAGGCATGTAACTGGGCTAGCCACATCTGGGTACCAGTAAGAACCTGGTACCTCCGTTACCAGCCTGCCTCTGTGATGTTGTGGTTAGTGTAATTTTCTGGAACCTCCGGAGGCCCGGGTTCGTTTCCCGGTTCTGCCACGAAATTTAAAATATGTGACGGGGTCTGGAACGGGGTCCACTCAGCCTCGGGAGGCCAACTGAGTAGAGGAGGGTTTGGTTCCCACCTCAACCATCCTCCAAGTGGT
Source organism: Anabrus simplex (assembly GCF_040414725.1). Classification (NCBI taxonomy): domain Eukaryota; kingdom Metazoa; phylum Arthropoda; class Insecta; order Orthoptera; family Tettigoniidae; genus Anabrus; species Anabrus simplex. The sequence goes on from NC_090271.1 coordinate 50,624,728, forward strand.
TTCCCATGGTTTCCCACTTCTCCAGACAAATGCCAGGATGGCACGTAATTTAAGGCCGCGGCCGCTTCCTTGCCTATCCCTCCCAATCTCCCCATCCCCCACAAGGCCCGTGTTCAGCATAGCAGATGAGACTGCCTGGGCGAGGTACTGGACATCGTCCCCAGTTGTATTCCCCGACCCAAGTCTCACGCTCCAAGGGATCCCTCGCTGAGTCCGAGGGAAAAACCAACCCTGGAAGGTAAACGTATTAAGAGAGAAGACCTGCCTTACCCCGATACCCGTTCACTCAAAACTGATTCTCGTATTACTGGGTACTCTCCGTTACAATTTTACAGTCTATAATTTTATGATAATGAGAAGGATGAATAAAGACTGGTTATCCCGAAATGTTCTTAACAACTCCGAAAGTAAAATAATACACTTAACAAACGAAGCAACAAACCTCATGGCGCTGCAGCCTTGACGGTCGTCGGCCTACCAGGAAACTACTGCTCAGTACTGCAGGTTGAGGTGACGCGTGGTCAGAATGACGAATCCTGTCGACGGATTATTTTTTGGCTTTCTAGACTGTGGTCGCCATCTCACCGTCAGACAGCTACTCAATTGGAATCACATAGGCTGAGTGGGGCTTTGATCCAGCCCTCAGATCCAGGTAAAATTCCCTGACTTGGCCTGGAATCGAACCAAAGTCTTCGGCTGAATGACAGGCTCGCTACTTCTAGACTGTAGGGCAGAATAAGTTCTCTTTTTCAAAAATCTACATGTCTACGCCTTCAGGCAAGCAACTCAGTGTTGAAAACATCCTAGGGATATGAGCTATAAATCTTAAGTAAACACAATACAATAAAGTATGAGAATATTTTATTTATTTATTTCTAAACATTACAATCCTTTCCTTAATCATCGTTATCCGGTCGATTGGATTAGCAGTTTGCCATTTTCTACCACTACGGGCGCTAATGTGAGTGAATGCATTGTTTCACTTAAGCCCTTATAACTAAGTCGGAGTGGCTCCTTTCAGAATCAAAAATATCCTGTGGGTATTGAACTAAGGAACACATTGCAGAGAGACTTATGTAAATAAGTTAATTCGGCTAGGATTTGATTTGGAAAGAAGAAACAAGTCAAGAAACAAGCGATTTTAGGCTATTTTTTCGGAACTGCATTTTGGCCGGATGTGATTTTCGAAATTTGTGTTTTTAAGTTTGATAAAGATATCTAAGACTCAAAATTTAAACCTTTATGGACCTTTTAGTCCTTCAAATTTCGGAATAAGATGAGGATATTGCTTTTACGTTTTTCGTACTTTGTGTGCTAGGAAATATTTTCAACTTTAAAACATTATTTCGGTCTACTCTTTTTCCTGATGGGCATGTTTAGATCGTTATTAAACAAAAATAATGCATGATGGGCGAACAGGTATTTTAAAATAACAAAATACAGGAAAATATGCAACCCTCAATTTGGATACGTATTTAGAAATCTTTGGCTTCTACGTAAATTAAAACCAGGTTTTTGCAAATTTGTTTATGTAAATGAAAACTGCGTTTAGCTAAGATAAGTCTAGAATAGAATAACACCCATGGTCTCTTAACTTGGAAGAGCGGGTTGTCGGCTATGGGGCCTTAGCCGAGTCCTGACACTTACTTTGAGTTTTCCTAAACGACCTCCCTTGGGTAGTTAACTCGAAAAAGAAAACACGAATAACATTATTATCATCATCATCAGTCGGTTTACTCATTGCTGAGCGTCGTGACCTCATTTCTTCACTTCGTTAGTAACTGCATCCTTAACGAGATTTTTCCGTGCTGAGCGGTTTTCAGCTTTTCTTAAGATATTGTGAAGAAGTAGACCGGTGATCTTCCTTGCTTGGTCTAACCATCTACTTGTTGTTCTGCCTCTTGGTCTGGTGCCTTCAATTTTGCCTTGCAGAATGGTCTTTTCTAAATTGTCTCCTTCTCTCCTCAAAATGTGTCCCGGAAATAGGAGGTAACTTTGACTAACGCGGGAAGATAAACGTTTTGTGATGCTCAGTTCCTCTATAATACATTATTATATAGTCCCCTATTACCTTCGTTGTTTCTTTAAAAAGTCCTAAAAACATCATGATGTGTTTATTTATGTGCTATTAATCTTATTTAAGTGTTTGTGAGCCGAAATATGTCCACATTTGTTAGTTAAGTAATCTCTTTAGATTATATCATGTATTGATTATGTGGTTCTTATTCTTCTTCTTCTTCTACTACTACTACTACTATAGCTTTTCTCACATCTGTGTAGCACAGGTGGACTTGGCACTGTTTTACGGCGGGATGCCCTTCCCGACGCCAACCCGATATGGAGGGATGGAGTCACTATTGCGTGTTTCTGGGGGGTAGTTTGTAGTGTAGTGCGTGCCTGAATATGAATAGGAAAGTGTAGGGGCAAACACAAACACCCAGTCCCCGAACCAGAAGAATTAATCAGACGATTAAAATCCCTGACCCAACCGGGAATCGACCCCGGGACCCTCTGCACCGAAGGCCTTCACGCTGACCATTCAGCCAATGAGTCGGACATTGATTATGTGGTTAATCTATGGCTATTTTTCCTCATTGCTTTGGGAATTAGAAATATGTTTTTGTCTGGAGCGTGGCATTGAGTCGAAGTGAAACACGGGCAATAACTAGCTTAGAAGGAAAGAGAATAGAAGCTTTTGAAACGTGGTGTTACAAGAGAATGCTGAAAGTGAGATGGGTAGATACTGAATCGTATTTTTGAAAGGAGAACGATTTGGCGAAATTTGACCAGAAGAAGAGAGAGAATGATAGGACACATTTTGAACACCCAGGACTTGTTCAGTTGGGTTTTGAGAAAAGAATAGGTGGTAAACAAACAAATAGGACGACTTGTAAGAACGGTAGGCATAAATATGACAAATAGATTAGAAATGAAATGAAATGTCGTATGGCTTTTAGTGCCGGGATATCCCAGAACGGGTTCGGCTCGCCAGGTGCAGATCTTTCTATTTGACTCCCATAGGCGACCTGCCTGTCATGATGAGGATGAAATGATGATGAAGATAACACTTAAAATCCCCGACCCGGTCGGGAATCGAACTCGGTACCCTCTGAACTGAAGGCCAGTACGCTGACCGTTCACCCAACGAGTCGGACAACAGATTAGAATTGATTTTGGATGTAGTAGGTACGTAGATACGAAAAGGTTAGCACAGTATAGGCCTCGTGCGAATGGATGGTGATGCGTTTTGGCGGCAAACGTGAAGTTCCTAATCGGGAGAGCAGTGCTTGTTTGCTCTATTGCTACGTGCGGTTTGCATCTATCGTCTGTAATATGACGTCCAAAACTGATCGTGTTTCCACTATTTCCAACAGTAACAACAATCATTGGGTGTAATTTTTCGTACAGCAACTCTCCTCCTGGAATGAAGTCTTTTTCAAGTTTCCGAACGACGAACAAAATGTGATCAGAAGGAAAGCGTAGACTAAATCTTTGAAACGAATCACAAAGGATAAAAAACCGAGGACACCTACGAACAATTCCAGTATTTACATACATTGTTTTGTAAAATGAAAGCTTTGAAGAGATTTCGGCAGTCCTGTGTAGACTACTTCTGACATCAAATTAAAAAAGTAAACGGGAATTACTAGAAAACAAATCATTGCTGAGTGTTACAAAAGACGAAAATTAAAGCATGATTTTGACAACACAGCCGAAGAGTTCACTGGTATTAATGTCTGTTTGGTTATTGGCGCAATGCACGGCCTATTAAGATAAACAATTTTAATACCACCGGGCGAGTTGGCCGTGCGTGTAGAGGCGCGCGGCTGTGAGCTTGCATCCGGGAGATAGTAGGTTCGAATCCCGCTATCGGCAGCCCTGAAAATGGTTTTCCGTGGTTTCCCATTTTCACACCAGGCAAATGCTGGGGCTGTACCTTAATTAAGGCCACGGCCGCTTCCTTCCAACTCCTAGGCCTTTCCTATCCCATCGTCGCCATAAGACCTATCTGTGTCGGTGCGACGTAAAGCCCATAGCAAAAAAAAAAAAAAAATTAATACCTTGTTTTGCTAGTTGCTTTACGTCGCACCAACACATATAGGTCTTATGGCGACGATGGGACAGGGGAGGGCTAGGAGTGGGAAGGAAGCGGCCGTGGCTTTAATTAAGATACAACCCCAACATTTGCCTGGTGTGAAAATGGGAAACCACGGAAAACCATTTTCAGGGCTGCCGACAGTGGGGTTCGAATCTACTATCTCCCGAATACTGGATACTGGCCGCATTTAAGCGACTGCAGCTATCGAGCTCGGTCCCATGTTTTGCTCATTAGAAAATAATGATGCAGGTATCCCGATTGACCTCCCAATGCAGTACCAGTTAACTATCAGACAATTATGGACAATTGATTGGCAATGGGGGAAAATATCATAAAAGGTTTCTATAACTTCTGTATCTCTTCACCTTCCACATATCTCTGTTCTCGAGCACGCGTTGGTTTTTACCATTGTCGCAAGTTCGTACTTTTGGAAGCGTCTCTCTCACTATTTACAAATAAACACAAGGCGGCAATGAGCTTGCACATGTCTGACAAGCCTGCCTTACATAGACAATTCCCAGATACCGGACATCTATCCGAATCAGCCTGAAAAATATTTGTATACAGAAAATGTGTTAATGTCTTTGAACAGTACTGTGTTTTGAAATTGGATAGTGTTCGTATTTCTGCTTTTAAACTTACAACGTACTTGCAGTGAATTAATAAATGGAAGTATTCAACAGAAACGGTTTTTTTCTTATCTTCACAAACACGGTGATTTAAAATATTTGTCTCCCTTCAACACAGGCTGGATATTTCTCCCGATCTTTCTTCTACGTGAAAACTATCGGAATTGTCATTCAACTGCTCTCCTTGCCTTACTGTAGAGTCCTCGAAATAAGCCGGGTTCCATCTTATAATCTCATCGAAATGCTACCCAGACGAATGATTGTCTACTACGTGCGTTCGCTACTCTCCATTCTAGGTTCGCCTTTCCTTGCTGTTAGGGGCGTCACGAGTACCAAACAGCTTCATTGTAGCATCGAGAACTGCATAAACCAGTCTATGGACTGATGACCCAAACAATAACATAAGATTTTAAAGTAGGATAAATATTTGTTTTTAATTATACAAGAACATGATCGTTAATAAGAGGTAGGTTGAGCTGCAAGGCGGAGGCGACACACTGTCTTGTTGGAGTGATGTATGGCTCCCACACTTCAGTAGGGCGTGCCGCAGGTTCTTCTCATTGTAGCAGCAGTCGTTAATTTCCTCCAACAACTTGCAGCAGGCAAGCGTGAAAGTAATTTGTTGAAGTAATATATGAACTACATTAAAGGTTGTTCACAGCAGTATTCTATTAATTTAAAACAGGTGGAAGGCGATCAAATAACTGTGGTACGCTCTGATTCAAAATTGAAAGTTGTCAAACCGTCTCAAAATTCATTTTTGCAAATTGCTTTACATCGTACCGACACACATAGGTCTTATTGCGACGATGGGACAGGAAAGGGCTAGGAGTGGGAAGGAAGCGGCCGTGGCCTTAATTAAGGTACAGTCCCAGCATTTGCCTGGTGTGAAAATGGGAAACCATGGAAAACCATCTTCAGGGCTGCCGACAGTGGGGTTCGAACCCACTATCTCCCGAATACTGAATACTGGCCGTACTTAAGCGACTGCAGCTATCCAGTTCGGTCAAAATTCATGACTCGGCAGTTGGATTGAAACTTGAGTTTCTATCTATCTATTGCATTCAGCACATTGTATGGTAGGATAGGAGTGTCTGAGAATTCCTCAGTTTACAGTGCTTAACAAACCGTGTACTGTGGTCATTATCTTCGATCTGAAACGTTACTGGGTTTGAAGTTTACCATTGGTGTAAAAGTTATCTGTCATATCGCCCTTAATGTCAGCACATCATGAACATGTACTATCTATTTTCACAAATTTATCTGTCTAGTATATTTTGATAAAATATGACGAATATCTACAAACATGGTTAGTTTTGCTGTCTTAAACGTTCATAAAATTTAAACTCTCAATGTATCATTCCCATCTGCAGGTGGTGGAAAAGCTTAGTTGGCGGATGCATAAGGGATCTCGGCCCACAAGTAGCCACAGCCGGTCCGTGGTCCGAAAGCACTGCGCTATATATCAATGGTATGTGTAAAGAAGTGGAATCAGAGGTAAGGCTTTTTGCAGATGATGTTATTCTGTACAGAGTAATAAATGTTACAAGATTGTGAGCAACTGCAAAATGACCTCAATGGAATGGCGTATGGCTTTCAGTGCTGGGAGGTGTCCGAAGACTTCGGCTCGCCAGGTACAGGTCTTTTGATTTGACTCCCGTAGGCGACCTGCGCGTCGTGATGAGGATGAAATGATGATGGAGACTGCACATACACCCAGTCCACGTGCCAGGGGAATTAACCAATTATGGTTGAAATTGCCGAACCTGCCGGGAATCGAACCTGGGAACCCTCTGACCACAGGCCACCACGCTAACCATTTAGCCATGGAGCCGGACAATGACCTCGATAATGTTGTGAGATGGACAGTCGGCAATGGTATGACGATAAACGAAGTTAAAAGTAAGGTTGTGAGTTTCACAAATAGAAAAGGTCCTTTCAGTTTTAACTTCTGCATTGATGGGGTGACATTTCCTTTTGGGTATCATTGTAAGTACCTAGATGTTAATATAAGGAAAGATATTCCTTGTGGTAATCACATAAATATGATTGTAAAAAAAAAAAAAAAAAAAAAAAAAAAAAGGTACAGATCACTGCACATGGTTATGAGGGTATTTAAGGGTTGCAGTAAGGATGTAAAGGAGAGGGCATAAACTGTAAGTCTCTGGTAAGACCCCAACTAGAGTATGGTTCCAGTATATCCTCATCAGGATTACTTGATTCAAGAACTGGAAAAAATCCAAAGAAAAGCAACTCGATTTGTTCTGGGTGATTTCCGACAAAAGAGTAGCGTTACAAAAATGTTGCAAAGTTTGGGCTGGGAAGACTTGGGAGAAAGGAGACGAGCTGCTTGACTAAGTGGTATGTTTCGAGCTGTCAGTGGAGAGATAGCGTGGAATGAAATCAGCAGACGAATAAGTTTGCGCGGTGTCTTTAAAAGTAGGAAAGATCACAATATGCAGATAAAGCTTGAATTCAAGAGGACAAATTGGGGCAAATATTCGCTTATCGGAAGGGGAGTTGGGGATTGGAATAACTTACCAATGGAGATGTTCAATACATTTCCAAGTTCTTTGCAATCATTTAAGATAAGGCTAGGAAAACAACAGATAGGGAATCTGCCACCTGGGTGACTGCCCTAAATGCAGATCAAGTGACTGATAGTGATTGATTGATTGATTGATTGATTTATAGATAGATAGATAGATAGATAGATAGATTGATTCATAGATAGATAGATAGATAGATAGACAGACAGATAGATAGATAGATAGATAGATAGATAGATAGATAGATAGATTGATTGATTGAATTGATTGATTGATTGATTGATTGATTGATTGATTGATTGATTGATTGATTGATTGATTGATTGATTGATTGATTGATTGATTGATTGATTGATTGATTGATTGATTGATTGCTTGATGGATGGATGGATGGATGGATGGATGGATGGATGGATGGATGGATGGATGGATGGATGGATGGATGGATGGATGGATGGATGGATGGATGGATGGATGGATGGATGGATTGATTTTTGGCCGATAACTTCATTTTTCGAAGTGTCAGATCCCTTTCAAATTTTCTGTCTGATTAGTGTTATATAGAGGAGGGTTGCCCATTTGTAGTTCCTCTTGAAACAGTAATCACCACCATCACATCAGAGAGGCTGGTCTCCGACCGTCGGCTGTCCCGAGAATGTTTTTCCGTGGATTTCCATTCCCTCGCGCTAAGGCGAATGCCAGGAGAGTTCCTAGAAAAGGCCACGGCCTGCATCTCCTTCTCCGGTACAAATCTCCTGGCTTGGGAGACGGCGTCATCGTCTAAGAGGCCCACCTACCCTCTCAGAGGGAAAAATGAAGTGGTAATAGTAGTTGAAAAGCTTGTCTGGGTGGTTACCAGTTACACGCAAAGGTGGATGTGCGGAGGAAATCAGAAAAAGAATAGCAATTGCAAACTCCATAGTGGCACAGTTGAAAAGCCATGTAATACAGGTGACATTCTAGTCAACATATTAACAGTCGCTTACCAATGCTAAGTGTTGCACTGATAAACATCAATGGTGGTGGGTCAGTAACCTAACCCACGATTTTCAGATAGGCTATATTTTGTTTGTTAAACCGTACAAATTATACATTACTTGAATATTCGTGATCTAGAAATCCGGATACTGCTTTTTCTGTTATGACGCATAGCTTTTTGAAACGGGAAGTTAATAAAGCAATTTTTCAAATAATTGTTCTTCATCAGGAAATAATGTACTATTAAAATGTAGTCCTGTTATGACGTGCGGGCTACCAATGTAGGTAATTATGTTTTAATGTTGAAAAGTTGTTAGCAGACAAGGTAGCGGTCTCTATACTACGAAATACTTAAATTAAGTAATTTCCTCAATTGTGCCGAAAGCTGAAGGGCTAAAGCGCCCCAAAACGTTTCAAATTGTGAGTCTTGGGTATCTCTATCAAAATGAAAGAAACAAATTTCGAAAGTCACTTCTGGCCTAAATGCAGTTCGTAAAAAACAGCCTAAAATCACTTCTTGATTCAGATTCTAACCAAATTGACTTACTTACATAATTCTTTATGTAATGTGTTCCTTGGTTCAATATCTTCAGGTATTTTTGATGTTTCGAAAGATGTCCACACCGAATCTAGTTATAAGTGCTTAAGTGAATTTGATTAATAAAAAAAAATGCCATTTGTTCGGGGCGTCGACCTAGAAAGATATTTTGCCCCTACTTATATCATATATGAGGAACCTGCGTGTATCTTGTAAATGGCGGAGGTGTAAAGTGTTGAATGTGAGGAAAGGAACGTTAAGGACTACATAAACACCCAGTTCCTAGGCCAGGGATATTAATCGTTTACAATTAAAAACCCCTGACCCTGATCGAACCCGGAGCCGCCGGATGACAGGCGGACGCGTTGCCCCCTGCACCGCGGGGCCGGACTGTTTAAGTGAAACAATGTATTGGCTCACACACCACCGTCTCAATCCTGTAAGAGATTGAGACGGCGGTGGGCTCACATTAGTGTTCGTAGTGGCAGAAAAAGGTAAACTGCATATCTAATCAACCAGATAACGATGATTAAGGAAAAGGATTGCAAATTTTAGGAATATATAAAGAATATATTCTCATACTTAATTATATTTTATTTACCTAAAATTCGAAGCTCATATCCCTAGGATATTTTCAACATTGAGTTGCTTGCTGTGGATTTTTTTTGTGTAGATAAGTATGTAACCACGGTGCTGCGATTAGGCGGAGAAACAATTGAACAAGGTTAAGTTTGGTGTTCCTTGATTTGTGATTTCTCTGACTATCCGTGTTTACATTACTGTGAAGGGGAGTTCAACCAATGAGAGACGATTTCTTATTAAGCAGAGCGGAAAGTATTTAGAGTATGGTGAAGTGTCATTCTCCGTACTCAAATTACAACAAAGTGTGGAATACAGTAATAAACAGTGCAGTTTACATCTTCTTTTTTTTTGCTGGTGGAGCACTGCAGTTTAAATTGTGGATTATAAACTTGCAGTGCAATTACACAAGCCTTCATGGCTCAGGCGGCAGTGCGTCGGCCTCTCATCGCTGGTTTCCGTGGTTCAAATCCCGGTCACACCATGTGAGATTTGTGCTGGACAAAGCGGAGGCGGGACAGGTTTTCCTCCGGGTACTCCAGTTTTCCCTGTCATCTTTCCAGCAACACTCTCAGTTATCATTTCATTTCATCTGTCAGTCATTAATCATTGCCCCAGAGGTGTGCGACAGGCCTCGGCAGCCGGCACAATTCCTATCCTTGCCGCAAGATGGAGGCTTCATTCATCCATCCCTGACCCGATCACTGACTGGAAAACAAGTTGTAGGTTTTCAGTGCAATTACAATCGCCCCCTTGTCTAGGGTCTACCTACATGCAAATTCGTAACCTTCTGGCTTCTGCGATATTATTTCTGTATAGAGGAACTGGCTATTATATGAGTACGGGATAATGCTTTTCGATGTATTCAAGGGTCGATGACCTAGATGTTAGGCACCTGTAAACAAAAGCATCATCACAAACAACAAGATGTATTCAACTACCATTGGTTTTTTTATAAGTGACCGGGCGAGTTGCCCGTGTGGTTAGGAGCGCGCAGCTGTGAGCTTGCATCCGGGAGATAGTGTGTTCGAATCCCACTGTCGGCAGCCCTGAAAGTGGTTTCCCGTGGTTTCCCATTTTCACACCACGCAAATGCTGGGGGCTGTACCTTAATTAAGGCCACGGCCGCTTCCTTCCCATTCCCAGTCCTTTCCTATCTCGTCGTCGCCATACGACCTATCTGTGTCGGTGCGACGTAAAGCAAATAGCAAATTTATAAGTGATCCCAGAAAGTTTGCTGCGAGAACTTCCTCTTTAACTTTTCTGTGTACTACTACTAAAAGTTTTCATTCCTTCCCTGAAGCGGGAGGCGGGCCTCTTAGACGGTGACGCCGTCTCTCAGGCCGGGATATTTTTTACGGTGAGGGGGTGGACGGCCGTGGCCTATACTACGAACTGTCCCGGCCTTTTCTGTGTAATTGTCATCACATGTGTATCGCACTTTAATGCCAACCATATTACTGTTAGAACATGAAGCAGACCGTTCATTCTGCAGAATAATTCAAAGACAGTTGTACATAAAATGATATAAGGATGCCCAATTTTTCCACTTCAATTACAATGGCTTTAAATTTGCACAGCGCATAATTAGAATTGCATCACGCATCTGGCTTGCAAAAGTGCATTAATTCCTCACTCTTCACGCTTTGATGACAGACGGTTTAGTAGAATTAGTCCATTGTTTGGTGGATGAGATCTCTCTTGTGTTCCGCGTCAGCACTCACGACGTGCGCACAGTAGGTCCCAGGGAATGGGTTCACGTAGCGTCCATTATTTATTGCTACTTGTTCTCGCAGAGCACGAAACTCTTCGAGATCTAAGATAAGTTGCGCTGCTCGCGTTTAGCTCTCGTCTCTTGAAAGGAGCGTGTTGTTTCAGTAACCGGTATTCATAAAACAGTGGCATATTGTTCTTCAATGGCAATACAAATACTGTGATTTGCAGCACCTCATTCGTTCACCACTGATCTGCATTTAGGGCTGTCGCACAGATGGCAGATTCCCTATCAGTTCTCTACCTAATATATTATTAAACGATTTCAAACTAGTTGGAAATTTATCAACCATTTCCCTTGATAAATTACTCCAGTCCCTAATTCCTCTTCCTATAAACAAATATTTCCCTCCAGTATTTTAATTCCAACTTTAACTTCGTTTTATGACATTTTCAATTTTTGAAAACGTTACTCAAGCTTATTCGTCTACTAATGTCGTTCCAAGCCATATCTGCACTGACATTTCGTTTAGTCGAGCAGCTCGACTCCTTACTTCCAAGTCTTCCCAGCCTAAAAATTGCAACATTTTCGTAACACTACTCTTTTGTTGGAAATCACCCAGAACAAGTTGAGGTGCATTCCTATGGATCCTCTCCAGTTCTCGTATGAAGTAAACCTGGTGAGGGTTCCATAAACTAGAACAATATTCTAATTGGGGTCTTAAGAGCGACTTACACGCCCACTGCTTTACATTTATCGTCGTCAACTCTAACTCGACTGGAAGGAGCCTGTTATGAAAACATAAGAATTTGTCAAACATTTATTATTATACAATATTTCAAATTATAAAGTTAGGACGACATTCCTTGTCCAGTCATTACCATAGTTATAATCATCATGCCCATCATAATTTCTGGCAGGGCTGTAGCACTATGTGGTTTTGTTAGACTTTCTTAAACCTTGATAGGTTAGTGGCTAACTACTTAGCCACCTGAATTTTCCCTGATTGAGTGGTGGTTGTGGTGTTGGTGATTATTGATTTAGGAGGAAGTACAACTAGGCAACCATCCCCTATATAACACTAATCAGAGAGAAAGAATGGAAGGGATCCGACACTTCGAAAAATGAAGATATCGGCCAAAGGAAGACAAGGACTACAAAGAGCGTGAAAATGAAAGACTCCCTAGCCCTCGAAAACCTAATGGCGTCGGGGTCGGAAAAGAACAAGAGTTGACCAAGGAAGGTCGGATAGGATAGATGGAAGTGAGGAGCCTGGCACAAGTAAGTGGAAGGAATCCCAGGACTCAGCTAAGGGTCCGTGGTCGTCAATCCACGCTCCCAAGTTCAGAGCCCGTGGGGCCCATTTTAGTCACCTCTTACGACTGGCAAGGGATACCGTGGGTGTTATCCTACCACCCCCACCCACAGGGAAAAATCCCTGAGTGATCAAATTTTATGTTTATATTGGAAGAACATTATTTGTAGCAGAGGTAACTGTTGGGTAAATGTCATTTGACCTAATATTGTTTTTTCATAAAGCCCATTCAACTACTACTCCTACTAAAAACGTTTTCATTCCTCCCCTGAAGGGGAAGGCGGGCCTCTTAGACGGTAATGCCGTCTCTCAGGCCGGGTGTTTGTTACTGTGAAGATACACGGAGAAGGTGAGGGGCTATACTAGGAACTGTCCCGGCATTCGCTTTAGTGCAGGAGAATGGAAAACAACGGAAAACCATTCTCAGGACAGCCGACGATTGGGGCCAGCCGTGAGGTCCAGCCCTGCCCCGTCTCCGGAATGCAGAGGCGCAGAGCCACAGTAGAGCCGCGGCCACCCGTCCTGTACTCGGTTGGCCGGTCGGAGTGCAGAGCTGTTGGACCACAGACCAGCCGTGGCCACTTGTAGGGAGAGATCCACTCTGCATCTACCGACCAACTACTACTACTACTTCTACTGAAATATTTTCATTTCTCCCCTGAAGGGGGAGGCGGGCCTCTTAGACGGTGACGGCGTCTCTCAGGTCGGGAGATTTATTATGGCGAAGGAGATGCTCAGAGGAGGTGAGGGTGTTGGTGGCCGTGGCCTATACTAGCAACTGTCCCGACACTCGCCTTAGTACAGGAGAATGGAAAACCACGGAAAACCATCCTCAGGACAGCCGATGGTTGGGGCCAGCCGTGACTACCGACCAACGTGGTGGTTTACTAATTAGCCACTGTTCACTTGTACTGACAATAGGCTGGTGGATTAAATATGTGCACTATTAGCTCCACATGGATTATTGACAATGGTTGAAAATCATTATACTTATATTAAAATGTGAATATTTTGATATAATCAGGCAATCACTCCAGGAACACTCGATAAATAGTAACAAACTGAGAATATACACACCGCGTGATACTGCTAGGTACGCAAGAACTCGATGTCTAAATATTTAGCCACTTTCATCCCAGATGGCAGCACAGTGCATTAAACGACACTCAGAACAGAAAGTGACCAAATATTGATGATGATGATGATGCTTGTTGTTTAAAGGGGAGTAACATCGAAGGTCATCGTACCTGACACAATATTAGGTCACTGTACGTCTGCAGACACCACCAAATTCAATAAGGCTCAATATCAATGGCTTCTGTCAAGCATATTCGACTTTATTGAAGTGTCCACATATTTAGCCACTGTTCGTGTACGTAAACTAAACATGAATTAATGGGAACCTTAAAGGGTTTTGAAAAAAAAGAAAAGGAAATCCAATGCTTTAGAGTCGTACTTCTCCTTAAAACAACCATTATCATTATTATCATGACATTCATTTTCTCTTCTTAATTCAGAGCTTTAGATTGCATAGGTATCTTTACTATAAACTACCTACCAAAAAGTAATTGGCCACCCATGATGGCTGGTGATGTAGTATGTCAGGTGACTTGTGTGTAGGGCAACCAGGCGTCATCTCTTATCCGGTCATGTCCTTTTTAGACCATAGTGCGGACTCCGGGTGGATTATTAAAAAAACCCGAAATGTCCTCCTTTCTTAGTGACTCTCCTTATTTTGGGGTAATCAGTTTTGCTATTTCGTTTTTAAAAGTTTTTCTCATTACAAGACGGCATCATCGATTTCGTATCTACAGTATATACAGAAACATGATTATGGACGACGGTCGGCTGATGCAGAGTGGGTCTCGGCCCACAAGCGACCACGGCTGGTCCGTGGTCCAACAGCTCTGCACTCGGACCGGCCAACCGAACATAGGAGGGGTGTCCATGCCTCTGCATTCGGGACACTGGCAGGGCTGGACCTCACGGCTGGCCCCAACAGTCGGCTGTCCTGAGAATGGTTTTCCGTGGTTTTCCATTCTCCTGCACTAAGGCGAATGCCGGTACAATTCCTAGTATGGACCACGGCTGCCAACCCCCTCACCTTCTCCGAGCATTTCCTTCACCGTAACAAATTGCCCGGCCTGAGACACAGCGTCACCGTTTAAGAGGCCCGCCTCCCTCTTCAGGGGAGGAATGAAAACATTTTGGTATTAGTAGATTATGGATGTGCAGTACATAGGATTATTCTATGATTGCCTTATAAGTTATTATGGTAATAGACACTATTTACGACTCAGTATACTTCTCCTTCTCTCTCAGGTATAGGTCTACCCCGTAAGCTGATAACGTGACAACTGAGAGGAGATAACTGAGCTTTGAAGGAAGCCTCTTTTAAACGGATGGCGCTGAAAAGTGTACTGATTATTGTGCTGGTGAAAAATGTATTCTGCATTTGCAAGCTAAGTTCTTCGAAAATGATGTGAAATATTTTGACCAGTTCTGCAATTTCAAACAGTTCCTGAATGGGAGTAGCAATGACTCTGAATTTAACAAGTTACCTTGTAATCAAAAATGGGTAAAGTAGTTCACTTCACGTAAGTCAGTTGGTTGTAGTTCAGATACTTGCAGAATACTTTTATCTATACCAGGGCACAATGCAAATGTAAAATGTTACGTATTTTCTCTGATCTAAGCGCAATGGGCTGATAATAGCAAGAGGTTCATAGTAGAATATGTGAAAACTCTCTTAGTGTGTATCTTCATGTATTCTATATGTTAGACACGCCAAAACTCCTGAAGGCAAAGATCTTCAGAAAAGTACCAGTAAGGAGTGTAAATTAGTATAAATTAGTTTCATTGTTTACATTTTCTAAGAATATGCTGTAGGTGCTATAATAGGTAACAGGATAAATTTTATTCACGTATGTGAAAGTTAGAATATATGTCTAAATTCAGATCCTCAATGGGAGATTTTTTGTGTCCTCTATTTCCGGCATTGTCCTCCTTTTTAAATAGTTCTGTCCTCGTTTTCATCTATTTGCATCTGGTAACACTACTTGTGTGTCTGACATTTGCTTCAAGACATACGAGAATCAGTTGGCATGAAGATGGAAGGAGATACAGAGCCATCAGACTTCGATAAGGGTGTGATTGTGGGCTGCCACCTCAATGGGTTGTCTAGTAGAATGAATGCAGTGAAGTTAAACAGTTCGAAATCAACAGTAGTGTGGAAGATGGACGGGCATTGTGCTAATGGTGCATGTTCTGGACGACCTAAAATATTGATCGAAATAAATAGCAAAACCCTGTCACGTGAAATTGCCTAAAATAGGGCATAACCGGTGGTTACCCGACAGGAGTTTCACGCAGCAACAGGACTATCTGTTTCCTTTGGAATATTGCTTACAGAGACTCACCAACTCGCATATTCCGGAAGAGCAGTGGCACATAAACTCCATATCACGAATGACAATAAAGATCGGTGACTCAGGTGATGTTTAGATCGTCGCAACTGGACACTCGAGCAGTGGAAATCGGTTCGGTAGAGTGATCAGTCGAGATTCACATTATATCGGTCCATTTGAAACAGTGCAACGGTACTACAAAGCTGCATCGTAGCAACAGCAATGTGTAAGGTCAGTGTCACGGCTGGCGAACGGGTTACGTCTCAAAACTCACGATTACAAACTAATAGCGAAATTAACATTCTAACGAGTCTCCAAATTCACGACTCCGAACAAGAGGTGCCTGCCATGACCACAGAAGGGATGAGGTATGCGGTGAATCACACTGCCCTTTCAACTTGTGTGTGTCCACCCACTTTTAGAATGTGATGTCCTGTGTATTTTTAGCAGGAATTATCACCCTACCACAGACCAAATTCTCCAAGTATAACATTGATCTTTACTCAGTTATTCTGCTAGCTGTCATCGAGCAGTTCACAATTTGGAATTCATTACTTCGCAAAAGCGTAAACTAAATTTAATGTACAATGGCTATAGGTTTTATAAACAGAGAAAAAACAAGTCCTGCGAAACAGCACGGGTGTTTTAAAAGACTGTAATCCGTGTGTGCCAGTAAAGTTATAATTGCGAGTGATAATAGCGTTTTAAATGAAACAGCCCACCAGTGTGTATCTGATAGTAGTATAATTGGATGGTTCGGGCGCCGCCTCCTCCTCCGGGCTCCCAGGGGCCCCTCCGCCTCCGCCTCACGGGGCCCTCCCAGAGGCCTCCTCCGCCTCCCGAGGGGCCTTCCCAGAGGCCTCTCAGCCTCCCGCGGGAAATTTGAATTGGTAAACAAAGCCACGTGCTTTTTGACAGCTGTCATCGACAACAACGCATCGCTAACCTCACTGCTGCCATCTTGACGGGCCTAAACCTCAGTGGTACCAACTTAACCTAACTAGCGCGAGATTTGAATAGGTAAACAAAGCCACGTGCTTTTTGACAGCCACGTGCTTTTTGACAGACAACAACACATCGCTAATCTCAGTACTGCCATCTTGACGGGCCTAAACCTCAGTAGTACCAACTTAACCTAACTAGCGCGAGATTTGAATCGGTAAACAAAGCCACGTGCTTTTTTGACAACCACGTGCTTTTTGACAGACAACAACGCATCGCTAACTTCAGCGTTACCATCTTGACGGACCTAAACCTTAGTGGTACCAACTTAACCTAACTAGCGCGAGATTTGAATCGGTAAACAAATCCACGTGCTTTTTGACAGCTGATATCCGCCATCTTTTATCAACAGAGCACAGTGCTGCCCTCTTTAGCTACTTACCTTTGAAATGTGGTGGCGGATAATTTGAAAAATGCTTTTTGATAGCAGCCATCTTTAATCGACAGAGCACCGTGCTGCACTCTGGTGACAGACAATTCCACGTGACAGCAGCCATCTTTAATCAAGAGAGCACAGGGCTGCACTCCATGTTGTGGCGGCAATTTGAAAAATTTCACATGCTCTTGTGTGGAAACAAAGCCACGTGCTTTTTTGACAGCTACCACCCGCCATCTTTAATCAAGAGAGCATCGTGCTGCACTCTCTAGTTGAAATGT
The DNA here is from genome assembly GCF_040414725.1 of Anabrus simplex. Lineage (NCBI taxonomy): Eukaryota > Metazoa > Arthropoda > Insecta > Orthoptera > Tettigoniidae > Anabrus > Anabrus simplex. The sequence continues at coordinate 50,642,195 of NC_090271.1, forward strand.
GGTGGCGGCAAATTGAAAAATTCCACGTGCTCTTGTTTAGTAAACAAACTCACGCGCTTTTTGTCAGCTGTCATCCGCCATCTTACATCGCAAACCTCAGTGCTACACTCTTTAATTAAAATATGGTGGCGGATAATTTAAAAAGAAAAATTCTACAGCAGCCATCTCTCGACGGTAATTGAACAAGCTGGTGGCTATACATGACTCCTTAAAGGTATTTATGCAAGATGGCCGCTATACATAGGTTCTTATGAGACTCCCTTGGGATGCTTGCGCAAGATGGCGGTTATACAGGGCTCCTTATGAGACGCCCTAGGGATGCTTGCGCAAGATGGCGGTTGCTCTTATGAGGTGGCTTAAGGGTCCTTGCACAAGATGACTAGAGATGCCCTGAGGATGCTTGCGCAAGATGGCGGACGCAAGATGGCGGCTATACACGACTCCTTATGAGACACCCTAAGGGTGCTTGCGCAAGATGGCTGCTGCTCTTATGAAGAAAGCTAGCTTAGAGGCTAACGTGTCATGTCAAATAAGCATGTAGCATTGTATCCAAACAAGAGCACGTAGAATTTTTCAAATTGCCGCAACCACATGCCGCATCACGATGCTCTCTTGATTAAAGATGGCGGATGGTAGCTGTCAAAAAAGCACGTGGCTTTGTTTCCACACAAGAGCATGTGAAATTTTTCAAATTGCCGCCACCACATAGAGTGCAGCCCTGTGCTCTCTTGATTAAAGATGGCTGCTGTCACGTGGAATTGTCTGTCACCAGAGTGCAGCACAGTGCTCTGTCGATTAAAGATGGCTGCTATCAAAAAGCATTTTTCAAATTAACCGCCACCACATTTCAAAAGTAAGTAGCTAAAGAGGGCAGCACTGTGCTCTGTTGATAAAAGATGGCGGATATCAGCTGTCAAAAAGCACGTGGATTTGTTTACCGATTCAAATCTCGCGCTAGTTAGGTTAAGTTGGTACCACTAAGGTTTAGGTCCGTCAAGATGGTAACGCTGAAGTTAGCGATGCGTTGTTGTCTGTCAAAAAGCACGTGGTTGTCAAAAAAGCACGTGGCTTTGTTTAGCGATTCAAATCTCGCGCTAGTTAGGTTAAGTTGGTACTACTGAGGTTTAGACCCGTCAAGATGGCAGTACTGAGGTTAGCGATGTGTTGTTGTCTGTCAAAAAGCACGTGGCTGTCAAAAAGCACGTGGCTTTGTTTACCTATTCAAATCTCGCGCTAGTTAGGTTAAGTTGGTACCACTGAGGTTTAGGCCCGTCAAGATGGCAGCAGTGAGGTTAGCGATGCGTTGTTGTCGATGACAGCTGTCAAAAAGCACGTGGCTTTGTTTACCAATTCAAATTTCCCGCGGGAGGCGGAGGAGGCCTCTGGGAAGGCCCCTCGGGAGGTGGAGGCGGAGGAGGCCTCTGGGAGGGCCTCCCGTGAGGCGGAGGCGGAGGGGGCTCCTGGGAGGGCCTCCCGTGAGGCGGAGGCGGAGGGGCCCCTGGGAGCCCGGAGGAGGAGGCGGCGCCCGAACCATCCAATTATACTACTTCTGATGACCGTGGGCTTCTCAAACCCCTGTCGCGTATACTTTGTGCGAGGTTACACGACAGGCCCACCTCTTGATGAGAAAGGAGCCAATTACAAGAGAGTACACAGTTTCGGCTGGCGCAAACACTGGACCTGTTTTGCACAATTCCGATTACATTTTCAAATATCTACAGTCCTTACGTGGGTAGGATGGGCATTTATCCATTCAAAGAAAAACTGTCCCAGCTCATGAGTTTTGAGAGTGGTCCAGGTAAAGGAACCTACTCTTACTAATCCTCTCCTTGGAATTCGTGAATTTTGACGCTCGTGAATTTTAAGACTCGTGAGTTCTGAGACGACATGGACGAACGCGGGAGCGCTGACGCAGCAGCAGCAGCAGCAGCAGCAGCAGCAGAAGTGGTACCTGATCAACGCAGAAGCAGAGGCTTTGATGACTCGCCGAAGAGCGCGACACATCATCACATCAGGCAAGTAGCGCGTGAAGAAGAGGCATTTCGCTGGAGGGAGGGCATTTCAGGAAAAGACAAAGGCACCTTTAAATCCCTCTGATTATTGTTAGTTGAGAATGTTTGCCCAGTTGTACTTCCTCTTAAAATAATAATCAGTCCCACCACCATCCCGTTGGTTCTAGAAATTTTCACAATCGGAATGTTGACTGACAGGGCGGAAGAGTTAGTGGTTTTGATGGGCAGGCCGGTTGCGCATTTTATGTGACGTCGTTAGTACTTTCTGAGCAACCCGAGCCCAGATCAATTATCTATATAAAGGGACACTGTCAGCAACTAGAATCGAGGCATACAGAGCGAATGTGCGACATTTAATGTAGTGCAGTAGAAAGCAACAACTGTAACATTCCTATGAAGTTAGGTGGCGGTGAGGGGCAGGGAATCGCAAATATGAATTGAATTGAATTGAATTTATTGATAATTTACATGCCACTGAGACTGAAAATCTCCTTTATGTACTGTCTTCATATATTGCAATAAAGGTTTATGAACATACTAACTACATTTTTGTAATATTAAAATATTAAATTAAACATTAATCTTAAAAAATGAAAATACAGATACTAAATCCAGTAATATTAATTCACATATTATATAATAAGTAAGAAAGTAAATCATTAAGCCTACTTATTATTTTAGACTACAAGATTCTAAAGCTAAAACAGAGAAACAACATCACAATGGAAAAGATTCTACGTAGTCTCTACTTCGTATGTTCCTTACTCGGATCTAAGAGCCTAAAGCGGGAAGGTTTAAGTTAGAACTGAAATATTTCCTGTTTCAGGGCATACGAAAACGCGTCACGGATAACTCCACTGGCCCAGTATATCTGCACGAGAATGAATCATTATTGCAGCATGGAAATATGAATACACATTATAATGATGCAAAACACTTTTAAACTATAATTCCGCACACGTTTATTACATTCAATAACAGAATAAGCATCATCTTAACATGGGACACAATCACAAAAACTCATACTTATTCTTCTTATTCACCAGTCTTTCTTTAAGAGCTCCTATAAGATTACCTATCATCATTTAACCTATAACGCTCAAGTTCTACACACCGTCCCACCTTGCAGTTTTAAAAGTAACACAAAATTCCAACCCTTTTATTACTCCATCATAAGTTCACTCTGTCAGGTACTTTGATACAAAGACCCGATCTTGTAGCTGTAGGTATTTTCCCTCCAAACTCGTACACCTTGGAGTCTTTTGTCTGTGAGTTCAGTGGAGAATTTGGTTCCAAAAGTAGATGCTTCACTGTTGCACACGCCTTCAAAGGATAAAGACGTTGAAGTGACGTAATATTTTCACCATAAGTATTCCTTACTCCTTCCACTCTTATGTTACCATCAGCTCCTGGGTAGGTTTCTAACACATGCAAGTCTGGAGTCTGAGATAGAACGAAGTGCCACTGAATACCTTCAGTGCTAGCGCGTGTTGAAATCCCTCCCTGATGATGTTCTTTGTCGAACAATCTCTACACATCCAGAATTTTCCTGTCAGCGCCTAAGAAGCTTCGACCATTGTCCGAAAATATGTGCGCAAGTTTCCTAGTCGTGAAATAAAGCGTTTGAGACCTGCAAGAAAGGCCTGGGTAGTCATGCTGTTAACAATTTCTAGGTGAATAGCCCTAGTAGCCAAACATACAATAATTGATACATAACATACATACACAATCTTGCTTTGTGTTTAGGGAGCCTGCTTTTATGTGCAGTGGACGAGTGTAACCAATACAACAGTGTAAAAATGAATTGGCAGGTGACTCTGTAGTTCGGCAAATGACCCATTAGTTTCTGGGTATTTTTTACTTTCAGATTATGGCAGATAAGACAGTGGTATATACATTTCCTAATGGTATTTCGTCCATCTGGTATTCAATATTGCTGACGAAGGGAAGAGAGTAGAATTGGTGCCCATCATGTAGAATTCGTCGATGCTCGTTCTTGATAATCAATTTAGTTGGATGGTGACTTGGGGGGCAAGATTAACTGATGTTGATTGAAAAGGTGCTCCGATCGTTGTAGTCTGCTACCAGCTAGAAGAAGTCCTTGTCGTAGAGGAACGGATTAAGGAATATAAGCTTGTTCTTCTTCCTAATAATTTTTGTAGTCCGAAGAGCATGAATCTCTGCACCATACGCTGATGCTTGATCGTTCTTGTTAAATGCATATAGTCCAGAAGGTAACTCTTGAATGTTTAATTCACCAATATTCGTAACGAGGCATTGTGCTGTCACTCTCTGCAGTCGTGTAAGCTTAGAGAATCGCTTCATGAACTCATCTTCAGGTTGAAGCGCCACGAGACTGACCACAGGCATCCGCTGTTCTGAGATGTCCTGAGTATTCGAGGAAGGGATTGAATCAGGCACGACAGTGTATCTTCCAGGAGCCACGGTGTCCATTCCACCAAAGTGATTTTGCGATAAGTGTGTCTGAGGTGAGACCCTGTGAAATCAGGTCCGTAGGATTACCTCCTGATGAAACGTGCTTCCAATTTGCAACCGATGTGCTGCCTTGAATCTCCGAAACTCTGTTGGCAATGAGCGTTTTCCATCGTGTAGGAGATGCTGTAATCCATGGTAGAACTATCGTCGAGTTTGTCCACAAATACATGCAGCTGTTGTCAAATTCAAGGCGCATGTTACCTTCTTGAGAAGAAGAGCTATAAACAGTGCTCCACACAACTCTACATGATGAGGAAGGGAGACTCTTTTCAATGGAGCGACATTTAATTTAGCGCGCATTAGCCTTGTGGTGCGCTCACCCTGTTCATTTTCCGATGTAATATAAATGCAGCATCCGTAGCCCTTCTCAGATGCATCCGAAAACCCATGCACTTGTATGTTGGTGACAATGCCCATCACTAGCACTAGTCTATCGATTCGAATTCGGCAAACAAGAGGAAATTGATTGGGTAGATGCTCCAAGCACCGGTGTAGTTCTATTAGTAGTTTCTCATCAGAACCTAAGCCCAGTTTCCAGAGTTGCTGCAGGAAATATTTGCAGAAGATTATGAATGGACCCATAAATTCCAACGGATCGTATATTGACGGAATGACTTCAAATACCTTTCTTTTTCATCAGGTCTGTTGACGTTAGAAATCCCGGTACCATTCATAACTGCAGCTGATCGTTGGCAGGATGCCACAAGAGTCTTAACGTATTAACGTCATTGTCGTTATCCAGCTGAAGGGGCGGATGGCTTATCTGTATTCTGGAGTAACAGCTTCGAGTAGTCGTGGATGGTTTGAACACCATTTTCGAAGTTGGAAACCTCCCATTTGAAGCAGATCGATGTGTTGTTCTTGAATTCGTAGAGCTCCTCGAGGGTTTTCCCCCAGACATGCAGTCATCCACATAGAAAATTTTCTGGAGAATTTCTGCTGCCTTGGGTAGTGTGAGAGACTCCAGTAGCGAGCTGCTAAATGCACCTAGCAGCGAGGAAGGGTGCTGAAGCTGTTCTGTACGCGTCAGGTTTTATCTGGTAATGTTTAATAGGTTCTTCCAACGATACGCATCATAAGATTCTCTAGATTACTTGAAACTTGATTTAGAAGTGATCGTAGATCTGTGGATAACTCTTTGCTTACCGATGGACGGTTTACAGGTTCTTGTCGCGAGACATTGCAATAAGTATTGTATCTTTGACAGACTGTTTGCCTTGTATTCTTAAAATTTCTGGTTGTTATAGGAAAATTCTTAATTTAATGATGTGCTTCACCTGTAAGTGAAGATAACAAATAATGATACCTTTGTATATCTTCAAGCAAGTCATTCTTTTATGACTAAATTGTAAACATATCGGCAAAATGACGAAAATCAGTACTGACGCCCCCAAAAGATGGCAATTTAATAGTTGGAAATGCTAGTTCTCTCTTGAATGAACCAGAGCGAGTGTCATTGGTTGCACCGGAAAAGTAGCTTTGTCACAACCGTGATTTTGCACTCTCTTCTATTAATGTTGTAATTTTATTTACTACGGCATAGTACAAAAAATCGAAACTATCACGATCTTCACTACGATTCACAGTCTCATCCTCCAGTTCTAATTTATATTACGCATTTTGATGCCTTTCTCTTATTCTGCGTAGATCATCTAGTCTTGCCTTAATTCCATTATTACTTGATCCTGACTTAAAGATAACTACGTACTTGTACTCTTATATGATATGGGCTTTTGCTAGGCTTTTAGTCTTGGCAAGGGGTTGTTTTTCTTTGGAATCCATAATGGGAAACAACAGGAATCAGAACTGAGTATGTACTTACAGGAGCTGCGTAGGGTAGTGCATCGAAGTTGGTCTGGGTGGCTGTCATATTTCCTCCTTCGCTGACAGGAGATCACTTGTTGCTGAAAACTGGACCCAGAATGGCGACGTACGAAGTGGAAATCACCATGGCGGACGAACTGACTGGAGTTGGAACAAACATCGCTGTCATTGGGAGTTGTAGTATACCTTACAAAGATGGCTGCTATCGGAAGCAGTAGTATTCCTTGCCAAGATGGCTGCTATTACTCTACGGTCCTGCCAAAAATACTCTTGATTATATCACATTAACGAAGATTCCACAGAAATCTGGCCCGGAGGAACATGAATAGGGTTAGGATGTAACAAGTTTGAATTGATTGAGTTAGGATATATACAAGTTTTAGCTTAGAATAGCGCGAGGATATGAATTGGACTGTAGGTACAGAACACGAGGTAGGTAAATGGTTAATATCACTAAATTCCTGTCGAATATGTTATTAAACACAAATATATTTACTCAACTTAAAACACACGTAACATAATAAAGAAACACACACACACACACACACACACACACACACACACACACACACACACACACCGACTATGTCACTGGCTTTCGTCACGCCACATTTTGTCACCGCTCCGTCTCCCACACTCACACATTAAGGGTGGTGGCAGGATGCAGTAGGTAGTCACCTCCCCTACCTAGTGGACAGTGGCACTGCCTTCGACATTACGAAGGCAGTGACAGTGGTATTACGAAGGAGCACAGTCCTAATCTGACCTCTGGTGAGCGCTTGCTGAAGTAAAGTAAAAGCAAAACGGCAAAGTTGAGTCTGGTAAGCTACTAACAATCAAACAATGGTCATTTGAGTTTTCCAAAAGGAGATTAGACACCATATTTTTGACCGATAATGTGTAGAATTTTGACATTCTGTGGCCAGATAATACTGTACACGCGCTCCTTTCAAATATCATAGTTCAGTAGTCTTCCCCTTCTCTTTTCCCATTATTCGACTCGTTGTCGGGTAGCGTAATGAATCAGCGATCTCTATTTCTGTGTCTTGTTCTACCACTTTCCCTCCCCTTGTGCGTGGGGGCGGAAGAATAGCACCTAAGGTATCTTCTGCCTGTGATAAGAGGCGACTAAAAGGGGCCCCAGTTGCTCTCAACTTGGGAGCGTGGGTTGGCGACCACAAGGCCCTTAGCCTAGTCCTGGCATTGCTTCCACTTACTTGTGCCAGGCTCCTCACTTTCATCTATCCTATCCCACCTCTCTTGGTGAACTGTTGTTCTTTTCCGACCCCGACGGTATTAGAACACTCGAGGCCTAGAGATTCCTTCATTGTCACGCCCTTCGTGGCCCTTGTTTTCCTATGGCCGATACCCTCATTTTTCGAATTGTTGGGTCTCTTCCATTTTTTCTCTTCCAGAAGAGTGGTAGGTGGTGGTGGTGGTGGGCCGCCTGTTAATTGTATTCTATTTCGATTATTCTATTTGGCGTTAAATAACATTTCATTCCCTTTCAAAAGACACTTCGATCATGGAAATGCGTTCTCTCATTCCTAGGTTTCAAGTGATATTTAAAAAATACAGTAGTGCAATCGGTACCATTTCGTCGTTCTCCACTGCAATGTGATGCCTACGGACCGAATTTTTTTGAAAATGCATATGCGCATTTGCGTATGCATATTTTGTGGGTTTATTGGACTTACTGCATATTTTAAAAATAACAGCATATTTCAGCATATACATTTCAAATTAAGAATACTTAAAAACAAATGTTTTTGCCTGCGTGTTGGATAGTGGTGTATGCTGGGATCAAGACGTGCGCTATCACTGGACTTAGGTTACTCCTTTTCAATGGTTGGGTTAGTGAACGTCAATCCGTAAGCGTTTTGAACTTCAGTCAATAGCCAACGGAGAATCCTTCTGTGTTGTCAAGGCTCCTTCAAAATCTAATGCCCTGGCCTCTGCTGCTGTCGATAATCAACACCTGATCAGTGGAGATGGTAGCCTAAGGTTTAGCAAATTAATGTCCTTAGCTTTGTGGTTAAATGGATAGGAAGTTTACCTTTGCTCCCATGGCCCCAGTTCAATTCTCAGAATCAACCTCCTCGTACTGTTAATTCCACCGGCTTGGGGACTGAGTGTTTACGACGTATTCGCCATTCATTTCATCCCCGTTAGGTCACCACCGGGCCTATACAGATGCCATGCACCATTATTATTATTATTATTATTAAATTAAAATTTTGAATAATACACCATTACCAGCGGTCGTACCCATGGTTCACTGGTTCACCTTCCTAGGGTGATCAGTGATGGCGCGTGACCCGTGATCATGGATTCGATTCCAACAAACAAAAAAAGATCACTAAACCTGAAAGATTGCGTTTCATTTTAGCAGATCTACCTATAAAAAGAAAACTATAGTACTCCTATAACAGCAGCAATGGAGTGTCTTCCTACAAGGATTTAGAAGTAAACGGGAGTGAAATACCAGCACTCTATTTTCTACATAATTAAGCAAGAAGTATGAGGTGAGAAAGTACAAACGATGAGGAACGCATGGTTGCCCGCAGTGGCGATCTGACGGAGCGAAGCCTTGCACACCAATCTTCCCCCTACTCCGGTCCCCGCACCTATTGGACATTCAGCAGTGAGCCCCGAGAGGTGGGTCGAGGGGAGGGAGACGCATTGCCTGGGCTGCAACACCAGTCTCCGATGCTTTGCCCCCAGAAAAACATGGGACATTTTTTTCTCATTACTTTCACGTTTTGTAATTGGAACAAAGTGTCAGATGCTTACATTTTAATGTGATTTAGATTATCATCGTTATCATTTGAGGTTTGGGCTTAACCGATTGCCTTGGTAGCCCTCAGTCTACGCCACTGGCGTTAGACACCCCGTGTTAAGCAACGTTCTGAGAAACAGATAAAGAGATAACAGTTTTTACACAAGCATTCTGCCTGGCTATTTTAAGAAAGGGATAGGATGGGACATTCCTTTCACCATCTCGGCAGACAGTTGCCCGGGGTTACTTTTATGAGGCTTCAGTTAATGTGTTACTTTATTCTAGTGATGGGAATATCGAATGTTTTAAACTATCGGTAGACTACCGAATGTGAAGCGTGACTATCGAATGAAAACATTCGATAGTTTTCATTCGGTTTGAGATCGGTTATAAAGTAGTAATATACGTTTTGTACTGCGGTAGTATTAGTGATTAGTAATGAGTCATTTGTTAGTAACTACCGAAATGTGGAATGTTGTATTATACTACCGATTTTTCTAGCGTGTTTCTTTTGTTGGTAGTGATATAAGCGGAAATATTGAGACTCGTAGTAACAAACGCTACCCAATATTCGAGTGAAGTGATTGAAAACTGAAATACACTGACTGACAGAGCAAATGCAACACCAAGAAGGAGTGGTCAGAACTTTATGCCAATTGCAGGGTAGACTGACGTCACTGAGATATGCTCATGATGTGAAATGCGCCGCTGTGCTGCGCACGTAGCGAACGATAAATGGGACACGGCGTTGGCGAATGGCCCACTTCGTACCGTGATTTCTCAGCCGACAGTCATTGTAGAACGTGTTGTCGTGTGCCACAGGACACGTGTATAGCTAAGAATGCCAGGCCGCTGTCAACGGAGGCATTTCCAGCAGACAGACGACTTTACGAGGGGTATGGTGATCGGGCTGAGAAGGGCAGGTTGGTCGCTTCGTCAAATCGCAGCCGATACCCATAGGGATGTGTCCACGGTGCAGCGCCTGTGGCGAAGATGGTTGGCGCAGGGACATGTGGCACGTGCGAGGGGTCCAGGCGCAGCCCGAGCGACGTCAGCACGCGAGGATCGGCGCATCCGCCGCCAAGCGGTGGCAGCCCCGCACGCCACGTCAACCGCCATTCTTCAGCATGTGCAAGACACCCTGGCTGTTCCAATATCGACCAGAACAATTTCCCGTTCCCGTCGATTGGTTGAAGGAGGCCTGCACTCCAGGCGTCCGCTCAGAAGACTACCATTGACTCCACAGCATAGACGTGCACGCCTGGCATGGTGCCGGGCTAGAGCGACTTGGATGAGGGAATGGCGGAACGTCGTGTTCTCCGATGAGTCGCGCTTCTGTTCTGTCAGTGATAGTCACCGCAGACGAGTGTGGCGTCGGCGTGGAGAAAGGTCAAATCCGGCAGTAACTGTGGAGCGCCCTACCGCTAGACAACGCGGCATCATGGTTTGGGGCGCTATTGCGTATGATTCCACGTCACCTCTAGTGCGTATTCAAGGCACGTTAAATGCCCACCGCTACGTGCAGCATGTGCTGATGTGCTGCGGCCGGTGGCACTCCCGTACCTTCAGGGGCTGCCCAATGCTCTGTTTCAGCAGGATAATGCCCGCCCACACACTGCTCGCATCTCCCAACAGGCTCTACGAGGTGTACAGATGCTTCCGTGGCCAGCGTACTCTCCGGATCTCTCACCAATCGAACACGTGTGGGATCTCATTGGACGCCGTTTGCAAACTCTGCCCCAGCCTCGTACGGACGACCAACTGTGGCAAATGGTTGACAGAGAATGGAGAACCATCCCTCAGGACACCATCCGCGCTCTTATTGACTCTGTACCTCGACGTGTTTCTGCGTGCATCGCCGCTCGCGGTGGTCCTACATCCTACTGAGTCGATGCCGTGCGCATTGTGTAACCTGCATATCGGTTTGAAATAAACATCAATTATTCTTCCGTGCCGACTCTGTTTTTTCCCCAACTTTCATCCCTTTCGAACTACTCCTCCTTGGTGTTGCATTTGCTCTGTCAGTCAGTGTACTTTGGTCTATAATATAAGATAAAATGTCCCGATTAAGGTAATTGCGGGTTCATGGTAATCTGCGGCCTGGTCATCCCAGCTCTGGAACTTTGGACTATTAGATTGGCACCGCAATCTAACCGCAGCACTGTTCGTTAAAAGTGATAAAATATGCGGCTTTCCATTTGATCGAGTATTTTTTTATATATATGATACCGAGCTCGATAGCTGCAGTCGCTTAAGTGCGGCCAGTATCCAGTAATCGGGAGATAGTGGGTTCGAACCCCACTGTCGGCAGCCCTGAAGATGGTTTTCCGTGGTTTCCCATTTTCACAGCAAGCAAATGCCGGGGCTGTACCTTAATTAAGGCCACGGCTGCTTCCTTCCCATTTCTAGGCCTTTCCAATCCCACCGTCGCCATAAGACATATCTGTGTCGGTGCGACGTAAGACAACTAGCAAAAAAAATAAAAAAATAAAATATGATAGCATTGCTTTTAATCGCTACATTCATATTTACGTTTTTGTAATGACCTAAGTTGATTTCAGTTAGGAAAACCACGAAGTCAGTCTTTCTGAGAATCCCTTAGCGAAGCACGGGTACATCAGCTAGTTTAAAATAAAATGCTTTTTTGTGTCCCTAACCACAAGTTAATGAATTTCAGATCGTCTGTTCATAAAATAACAAATGTTAGGTAATTTCAGTCGAAAGTCAGGTTTACACCTTATTGTAATGACACCACGTATTAAAGTAATTTGAATGCAGCAAACTAAACAAACTGAAAAAAAAATATCCATTTTCCTAGGACCAAGTAATAGTGCATAAATTCATTTAAAAATAATTCCATTCATATAAGGTTAATGTTCAATCATTAGAGGTTCATGGTTAGTGTATGGAAAGTATTTACAAAAACTATAACATGATTATCTATTGATAAAGTACACAATAATAAAATTGTATTTATCATTATACAACTTTATTCATTTATAATAAATGACTCCCGATTTCACTCCATAGCGATAGAGGAGGCCGATTTCAGCGCTGACTAGTGGAAACAATTGAAAATTGCGATCCGAATGAAAAACCGAATGCAAACGGAAACAATCGGTTGTAACTGGGTTGTAACGGTAGTTGACGACTATCGAATGATTCGGTAGTTTTCATTCGATAGTCCCATCACAACTTTATTCTCAGTTTGCTTTTCCTTTACTCAAAATGCCTACAGAGAAAATCAGCGGGAAGTATTTATTAAATCAGATAATAGTGATTGTTCAACTGATGGCGTTGTCGTCTATTGTCAAGTATGCCCGAAGGAAGTGAAATGTAAAAAGAAATTTCATCTTGAACAACATGCAAAAATGACTGCACATATTACGGCAAAGAACGGAAAGGATTTTTTTTTTTTTACAATCTGCTTTATGTCACACCGACACAGATAGTTCTTTTGGCGATGATGGTACAGGAAAGGGCTAGGAGTGGGAAGGAAGTGGCCCATAATTTTCCTGGTGTGAAAATGGGAAACCACGGAAAACCATCCTCAGCGTTGTCGACAGTGGTTCGAATCCACTATCCCCCGAATGCGACGTCACAGCTGCGCGCCCCTGACCGCACAACCAACTCACTTGGTGCAGGGAAAGAAGAACAAACAGCTACATCTTATGTATACAAAACCGAAGCCTCTAATCAATGAAACTGGTTTCGGCTTAACTGCATGATTTTCAAATTTTAGTGCATATTTTCTACATTGTTGTGCATAAATGCACGCATATTTTAATAGCAGTTAAAGAATATACTGTAGACCCTGTCCCTCATGATGACATCATCAGGGGATGTAATTGTGATTGCCAGACTATGTTGGAACAGCAATGAAACTACGCGTTTAATTCTTCCCCTCTATTCTCAACCGTATATATAAAGATGCAGTTAACTTTTACAGGAATCACTAAGCACAACAGTTACATTCGTTTTCGTTTCAAAACATAACATACAAGTTCACCGCCTTCTTGATTCACAACAACATGGCTGCTTGTCCAGATGGGTGGGGTAACACTAGGCTCATTTGGAACCACCTTACAATAACCAACTTAGAAACCCTAGAAAGCCAGATTCCTAAAATACACGTTTTCTCTTTATTCCATGTTGTTTGGTATGAAACATCCAGGGAGTAGACTAATCCCTGGAAACATCATAGGAAGTGATCAAATCACGGAGATGTTATTAAATATTACGTTTTACTACCGTCTTATGTTTTATAATATCCAAAGTAATTTAATTTGCTTCATTGTATTTGTGCATGTTTATCTAGACTAGGAATTCGACAGAGAAGATGATTATGCTGCTCTTCTTCTGGGTGTACCTTCAGTCCATGGATGACTCTGCTGTTTTAGGTGTACCAATCCATAGTACAAGGGGAAAAGAGCGAAATATGAACTACCCTACAACTGAGGCAGAGAAAACTGCAACAAGTTCTATGACAACACCTTCCGTCGCAACGAAAATAACAAGAAGTTCTGGGACAATGTCTCCTATGTCTCCCACGTCTGCAACAAGTTCTGTATCAGTACTTTCAGTCGCTACGACAATAACAAGAAGTTCTGTGACAACGCCGTCCACACACTTCATAGGGGATGAAACGACAGATAGAGTACAGTTTCCTGTCACGAGAAAGTGTATTCAGTGCAATGGCTTTAATGAAAGTGAGTGTAACCCACCGTATAGGAAAAGTGAGGCACATAGGGTGCTGTGCGCGGATGACCTTTTCTGTCTAACCTCTACCTTTTATAACGTTAATTACGGACCAAAGGACAAAAAACACTACAGGGTCATAAGAGGGTGCGGGGGAAACGAGGTTGTATCTAGTCCAGTTGGTTACGTATCACTCTCGGAATTCCCTTGCGGGGAAGACTATTGCAACGGTAATGACGACTTCATGCCAGGTGACATTACTATTAGAACATCAGCAAGCCCCCGAAAGCATCGAATCTGGACTTCTCTGTACTGTCTTCTCTTCATTTATCACTCGATTTTTAAAATAATGCTATATGAAACGCGCCATTAAACGTAGATATACGTTGGTTTATAATGGCTTTACCAAGTCTGTCATTGTCCATGACCAACTAAGATAGCATTTATTTCCAGCGAGAACTAAGTTTAATGCGTTTCTTCATAAATCTCAGTATTTGAAAGACGTAACTAACAACCTGTACACAGATAATAAAATGTTCATTGGCCCTGACCACTATTATTCTCTCAGTATTTTCAGTTTTATGAAGTTTACATGGCATCAGTCCTTCCCGCAGCTTATGTTATGTTCACTATACTTTGTTTCAAGAAACATACTGTACTGAAAGTGTACGACCTCTTTAGGAAATCGCCAGCTTTCCATCCCAGTGTAGCAGAGAATACTTACAATTATTGTTCATATTATGTACTTAGTTGGTCAAATTTTTTCGTTCCTGATAGATCGCTCTCTGTATCAATGATAAGAGTGTCAACCACCACATCACTAGTTTGCAGGCAGAAACCCGACCGAGGTAATCGGATATTTGAAGGGCGTAAAAGATGTCCACTCGACACTCCATGTCGTACTAGATGTGGGCATATAAAAGATCTCTGGTGACACATAGTTATTCACCAGACATAACTAATTAAAATTAAGCCGTGGGCGCCCATGGGAAATCTGGTTTATTCTGCCGTCTGATAGCGTGAAACGGAACGTCGAAACTGATGATAAGGCAGCCAGATGTTGTCAAAATAAAATGCATGCACACTTTGTCTGAAGTATTATTATTATTATTATTATTATTATTATTATTATTATTATTATTATTATTATTATTATTATTATTATTATTATTATTATTGCCTGCCCTGTGGTGTATGGGTGGTGTGCCTGCCTCATAACCGGAGGACCCGGGTTCGATTCTCAACCAGGACAAGGAATTTTTCGTCGATATGACGACTATTTCAAGGTTGTACGTTATTACATTTGAGGAGATATCAGAGGATGAGATAGCGGCCCTGATCTAGAAAGCCAAGAATACAGCAAAGAGGATTAAAAAAATAAAGTGTTTATAGTCGCTTTAATTTAATGGTCATATCACGACTTACATTAAATGTATAAATGTTAAAACAACTTACAATTTTACGCAAATAAAAGACTTACATTCAACGTAAAATCTATGAAAAAATAATAATAATTATTATTATATTTGGTAATATATATAAGAATCTTTTAAAAATGTAATAATGTGGAAGCATAGTGAAGGAGAGTTCAGTGCCTTTTGGAGCTCATTAGGAATACTGTAGTATTTTCGCCGTTGGTTGTACAGTTGACATTCAGTAATATGCTTGATTGTCAATGGTGAGTTACATACACTGCTGATGGGATGTTGCTCTTTTCTTAGAAGAAAACTGTGGGTTAGCTTTGAGTGTCCTATCCTCAGTCGTATTATTAAAATCTGATCTTGCCTGCGAAAGTTCTTAACTGGGTACTGTGTTAAGGAATTGAATGTTATTTGACGGAGTTTGCTTTTTGAAGTGGCCAGCCAGTCCATCTTCCATTGTTGGCATAACATTTTTTTAACATGGTGATCAGGTCGCTAAGCGATATAAGTATTGTTGGGTTGCTCAGTGGATGTCTCGTAGCTTCTTTAACTGCATGATTAGCAGACTGGGTGAGGTATCCACATTTTGGTAACATATTTTTCTACGTTCTTGATTTCTTGAAACGGGAACTGAATTTCCTTTGAGAGGATGTAGTTCGATGAAGAATTTCTGATTGCAGTTAACGACAAATTATAAACGAACTAGCTGATGTACCCGTGCTTCGCTACGGGATTCTCAGGAAGACTGTCTTCGTGGTTTTCCTAACTGAAGTAAACTTACAAAAACCTCAGTAGGAATGTAGTAATTAAAAGTAATCTTATCATACAAAATAGTCGATCAAATGAAAAACCGCACATTTTCTCACTTTAACGAACAGTACTACGGTGCCGATCTAACAGTCCAAAGTTCCAGTGCTGGAATGACCAGGCCGCAGACAACCGTGAACACTCATCTGCCATTATTCCGTTAAATATGCACACTGCTCATTCCAATCAGTGCCTCAGAGTAGGAACTGAATAGCTCGAATGCTATAATGAACCAGTGTGTTACGTACCAGTAATATCAGAACATTTATGGACCAGGGGAATGGCATGCTAAAGAAGAAAGTTGTCCAACTCCTCATCTACAGGTACTTCCCGCCAATATTCAGGCAGGCTGTTATTCTTCGCACGACCAGGCGAGTTGGCCGTGCGGTTAGGGGCGCGCAGCTGTGAGCTTGTATCCGGGAAGTAATGGGTTCGAACCCCACTGTAGACAGCCCTGAAGATGGCTTTCCGTGTTCTCCCATTTTCATACCAGGCAAATGCTGGGGCTGTACCGTAATTAAGGCAGGGGCCGCTTCCTTTCCACTCCTAGCCATTTTCCTACCCCATCGTCGCCATAATACCTAACTGTGTCGGTGCGACGTAAAGCAAATTTAAAAAAAAAACTCGGTATACAGCAGGACACAACAGGGACACAAAGCACATCTCAACTTAATGGTCAGTGTAATGTTATTGTTGTTCAATGTTATGAACTTTCTGTATTGTAGGCCTTCACATTTAGTTTTCTTTCGACTCTGTGATATTAGGGCGTCTTACAAAATTATTTATAGCGTAGACTGTAGTTCCTTATTCCCCGACTTTGCATGCCGATTTTCATTAAATGTTGTTTACCCATTTTCTCGTGACTCGGCGTTGATATGGACTTAGCAAGAAAAATCAAAATTCATGAATATCTCTTATCACAGCCAGTACGGTAAAAATATGACATAAATGATCGGAAATTTAATACTATATAACTTTAGTTATGTAGTATTTGTCGACAGGACCACTAATAGCACAAATATTTGAGAATTAAATTTTAGGCCTTCCCCTAAACTACCATTTCACTCGGCGTGAATAAAACTATTTATGGCCTAGATTATAGCAAATTATTTCCCGACTTTGCATGCCGATTTTCATTAAGATAGGACCACTGATAACATACATATTTGAGAATTAAATTTTAGGCCTTCCCCTAAACTACCATTTCTCTCAACGTGAATAAGATTATTCATGACCTAGATTATATCAACTTGTTCCCCTACTTTGAATACCGATTAAGATAGGACCACTAATAACATAAATATCGAGAATTACGTTTTAGGCCTTCCACTAAACTACCATTTCTCTCAGCGTGAATAATATTATTTATAGCCTAGATTGTAGCGACTTATTCCCGAACGTTACATACCGATTTTCATAAGACAGGACCACTAATAACATAAATATTTGAGAATTAAATTTTAGGCCTTCCCCTAAACTACAGTACCATTTCTCTCAGCGTGAATAAGATTATTTATAGCCTAGATTGTAGCGACTTACTACTGGACTTTACATACCGATTTTCATTAAATTCTCATAAGCCGTTTTCTCGTGATGCGTGTACAGACAGACAGACAGACAGACAGACAGACAGACAGACAGACAGACAGACAGACAGACAGACAGACAGACAGACAGACAGACAGACAGACAGACAGACAGACAGACAGACAGACAGACAGACAGACAGACAGACATTACGGAAAATTAAAAAGTGCATTTCCTTGTTACTATGGACACGACAGATACAGAAATACCATCCTTTTTAAATTCTGAGGAATGTACAGACAAATCTCTTATTTTATATATATAGATTGGAATAGTTTGTAAAATTTGTAACTTAGCTTATTTAAGTGCAAAGGGTTCCTTAGAAAAGATAGTGTGGAAGTCAGGCAGTCTAAAGAGCATGCTGTGATCAGGGTATATAATGGCACAGCCATTTCCTTCGTTGCACTTTGATCCATCGGTATACATTAGGCTGTGTTTTGGGTGTCTGCTGCAAATCTCATTGAATTATTGTTAACAAACAGATTTATTGGTCTGATATTTAGCATTGTCGATAAGTTCTAGGTTGTTTATAGGAGAGTCACTTTCCAAGGTGGAGGTATAAGAAGTCGGTCGGCGTGTAGTATAGAATGATCGTTAAGGAAGGTTCAGCAATTTAAGGTATTTAGATACCCTGAGATGGAAAGGCGATGGTTGTGCCTGTGAGACAGGGAGTTTATCTTTATGTCTGTTAGAAAAAACGTAAGGTTTCATGCGTGAATCATTCATGGCTGTTATCTTGAAAGCGTATGATAGGCTCACTTGTTTTCTTCTGACTGCAAGTGGTGGTTCATTTGTTTCGATCTCCATACTGGTTACCGGACTAGTGAGGTAAACTCCCAAGGCTATTCGTAAAGCAGTGGATTGTATACTAGATCAAGCATCTTGAGTGTAGACTTTCTTTCAGAATGATAATGGCTTTATAAGTATCAATCAGTACTTGATAGTCTCCTCCCCAGTCCTTGGCTGCTAGGATTTTCATTATATTTAATCTTCTTAGACAGTCATCTTAAAGATTTTTAACATGAGGAATCAAAGTCAACCTGTTATCAAAGGTAACTCCTAGAATTCTGCTTTTTTCAACGACTTCAATTTTGTGGTTGTCCATGTATAAGGTTGGGTTCATAATTGAAGGTTTGATTTTAGAGAACAATATACATTGGGTTTTGGGTTTTGAAAACTTTGAAACCTGTGTCTTTAGCCCACTTTGGGATGTTTCCAATATTTTATTGTATTGTAGTAATTCTTGTGTTGTAAGAACGTTCCTTCCTGCAGAAAATATTGTCAGATTGTCTGAAGAAAGACAGTTATTTACTGGTAAATTGACGTTGGAAACAACGCTGTTTATTACTACTAGGAATAACTAATGTGACGCTGTCACAAAAAAGTAGCGTTACAAAAATGTTGCAAAGTTTGGGTTGGGAAGAATTGAGAGAAAGAAGAAGAGCTGCTCGACTAAGTGGTATGTTCCGAGCTGTCAGCGGAGAGGTGGCGTGGAATGACATTAGTAGACGAATAAGTTTGAGTGGCGTTTATATAAGTAGGAAAGATCACAATATGAAGATAAAGTTGGAATTCAAGAGGACAAACTGGGGCAAATATTCATTTATAGGAAGGGGAGTTAGGGATTGGAATAACTTACCAAGGGAGACGTTCAATAAATTTCCAATTTCTTTGAAATCATTTAGGAAAAGGTTAGGAAAACAACAGATAGGGAATCTGCCACCTGGGCGACTGCCCTTAATGCAGATCAGTATTGATTGATTGATTGATTGATTGGTCCTTGCGGGACTCCATTATCCATGGCAACTTATTTGATAAAATTCCATTTGCTCTGACTTGGATTCGTCATTTCTGAAGAACATTAAAAATGAAGTGCAACATGTTTCCTAAAGCCTTGTTTATCATCAGTATTTTCACAATGTAATCCTTCCACACCATGTCACGGGTTTTTTCAATGTCTAAACTTACTGCAGTGAGGTGCTGTTTGTTGAGGAACGCGTCCCGGATTTCCGATTCTAGATTTATTAAGTAGTCTATAGTTGAATGAGCTTCTCGAAATCCTCTTTGTACAGGGCTGAAATATTTAATGTGCTCGAGATACCAACGTAATCTTTATTCATTATTTTTTCAGTAGCTTACAAACTGTATTCGTTAATGCAATGGGCCATTAGCTATCAGGCATTGTGCTGTCTTTTCGTGGTTTAGGTATTGGAACTACAATAGCACAGCGCCATTGGTGAGGAAATACCTTTGTGGTCCATATATGATTGGATATTGCAAGCAAGTAATTTAATGCTTTGAGTGGAAGCTGTTTTAAAAACTCATAACGAATAGCATTAGGACCAGGACTTTATTTTCCACATTTGTCAAATTACGTAATTTGTTCTTGCAATTTGTAAGGTATCATTAATAACTTGACGAGAGTCAATGGAAGCTTCTTCTAAATGTATCACTTCACAAGTTGCCTTGTGTGGAGAAATTCAAAGTCGTAATTGTTGCCACTGGAAATTTCAGAAAAAGTTTTCGCCAATTTATCAGCTATGTGTTAAGGATCATTTATGAAGGATCCATCAACTGGGTTTCTAAGAGCTGTAATTTGGAATTGATGGTATTTGCCGCTTATTATTTTGGTTTTATCACACATGACTTTTTGTGGAGTTTTCGCAGTTAATGAGGAAAGAAATATCAGCCAGGAATTTATTTTACTTTGTTTAATTTCTTTGCGAGTTATTGCTCTATATTTTTGATAATTTATTTGCAGGAATGGGCTTTCTCTTGTACGTATAAAAAGCAACGTTTTTATTTTTCATAGCCTCTTTGCAAGATTTATTTCACCAGGGTAACATATTTTCGAAGCGTCTATCGTTACTTTGGGGATAGAGGAATCTGCATATTGGATTATTACTTCTGTGAAATCACTAATTATATTATTAATATGCTTATTAGTGAATTCACTTGGTAATGTTAGTCCATTTATAAGATTATTCACTTTATTTCTAAACAGCTGCCAATTAGCTTTTTCCATATTCCACTTTGTTCGGTAAGCTTCAGAATTAGGTGAAGAATTGCCATGACTGATTAAGATAGTAAAATGGTCACTTCTATACAGAGTAGAATAAACAGACCACTTGAATAGATGAGATATGTCAGGTGTACACATGGTTAAGTCCATACTGTTATATGTACCATGAGCTAGGTAGTAGTTAGTAGGCTCTCTCGAGTTTAATAACGTCACGTCAAATTCATCCAGTAATACTTCTATTGCTCTTCCCCTTGTATCTGTATCATTAGAGCCCCACAAGCCCTTGTGACTGTTAAAATCACACATCAGTATGACGGGTTTAGGTAAATGGCATATTAGATTTCTCAAACTATCATCGTGAAAATCATAACTGTTTGTAATATAGACATTACAAATACAAACGGGTGGTGGTAAATTTACTACAACTGCTACTACTTCCAAATCAGTGGTTAAAGGTACTTCTCGTTGATACAGGTTAGATTTTACATAAATTGCTACTCCGCCACTTGCATGCATGCATTCATTCTATTTTTATGATGTACACTGACTGAGCGAATGCCATGGGATAGCGGAGCACTGATGCGCAGGTGTGTTGTCTGCGCACCACACGCCCCCTGTGCCAGCGGCAGTTGTATAGGACACTTTGTGAGCAGTGGCTGTGCATGTGACAGGTGTAACATGGAACGTCGTCGTGAGCTGACACCGTTCGAACCGGGTATGGTGGTCGGTGCAGACGGATGGGAAGTGCGATTTCGGAAGTGTTGCGGGAATTCGGCTTCACACGATCAACCGTGTCCAGGGTGTATCGTGAATGGTTGAATGCGAGTGTCACCGTCCACAACAGACGAACGACCGGCCGTCCAGCCACCCTCGATGACCGTGACCGGCGACATCTGAGACGAATTTTCAATAGTGACAGACGGGCAACCGTGCAACAAATCACGGCTCAATTCAACACAGGCCGTGCTAGACACGTCTCCCAGTGGACAATCCGTAGGGACATGGGTTCTATGGGGTATGGGAGCCGGCGCCGCACACGGGTGCCACTGTTAACCCAACGTCATCGTTGTGTCGCCAGTCACCAGCGACGGACACTGGAACAACGGCGTAACGTGATATGGTCGGACGAATCACGATTTCAACTGCACCATGCCGATGGAAGATACCGTGTATAGCGCAGACAACATGAAGCGATGGATCCCGCCTGCCTCGAAGGTGTGGTCCAGGGCGCTGGTGTCTCTGTTATGGTCTGGGGTGCATTTTCCTGGTAGGGAATAGGCCCCCTAGTTGTTCTGGAAGAGACTTTGAATGGTACGCGGAATGTTGAGCTGCTCGGAGACTATCTCCACCCATTTTGGCCTTCCAGCGCCCAGACGGTTCTGCGGTGTTTCAAGATGATAACGCGCCGCCACATCGCTCCCATGTCGCCCGGGAATGGTGCCATGGGCACCCAAGAGCCCCGATATGAACCCTATTGAGCATATCTGGGATGTCCTGGAACGCAGGCTTCGTGTCATGAATCCTGCACCCACGAACAGACCAGCATTGGCGGCCGGTCTGCAAACTATTTGGTGTCAGCTGCGTCCAGAGGACTACCAGGGACTTGTCCACTCACTTCCACGGCGTCTCACTCCAGTTCGCAGGGCCAGAGGAGGCCCCACACGCTATTAGGTGACTATCCCATGACATTTGCTAAGTCAGTGTACACTGAGTTGTTTCAAATTGGAAATGAAGCTTTCTCATAAGTTTGGTTCTTGTAGACAAATTTCGTCAGGTTGATGTTTACTAATTAGGAGCTGTAAATACTCAAGCTGCGGTCGAAGACCGTTAATGTCCCATTGAAGTATGGTAGGCACCATTAAGACGACGAAAAGCTGTGGTATTGCTGTAGCCCTGCACGGATGCGGATATCCGCGAAGTTACTGTCTTGGCGGATGCAAACTGTATGGCAGTGCGGATAATTCTGCTAATAATATTTACAATATCTGCAGATAACAATTCGCGGATTCGGATAACTAAATTTATTAATTTTCACTCAGGTATACTCTAATTTTTACTTGTCGTTAGGTGACCTTGAGAGTGGTATGGGAGAATGGTTATATGTAAAGATTCTTAAGACCATAAAGCCGTAAATCTGTCCTAAGCCTAACTGGCTCCTCCCCGCAATTAATGGAAGGAAGGAACAAGGGTCAATACGTCGGTAGTTGTCGCAAGAGAAAATCCCTCATAAACCTGTGACTGTGGGGGTCTGATGCCAGGTATCAGGCATATTGTATTATATGAACAGATCTATCCGTTTCAATACCTTGGGTGTTATACACTGTAGTTAATATTTGCAATATCCGCAACAATTCGCGGATGCGGAAGCGGTTGCGGATGAATGAAGTGCGGATAACATTTCGTATATCCGCGCAGGGCTCTAGGCATTACTGGAGGGAGGCGGTGTCGTCACTGATGTAATCTGTCATTGAAATGTCAGTTGTCACATCTCTATTTCTCTATCTTTTCTAACGGCCTTTATCAGCTTTTTCACTATCTGGGTGCTTCTGCTTTTCATGGCTTTGTCAGTGTAGTAAGGATACAGCTTTTTAAGTGCGTTTGCTAAGCCCTCCAGTTCTTTGGTATAGTTATACGCAATAGTTCCGGGCTGGCCACAACGAGGCTCGCGAGCCGCATGCGGCTCTTGACATCAAGCTTAGAGTAAAATGAATTGATATAATTAATGGAAATTGACAATATCTCGCGGTACTTTTCTGTGTGCAGTTGTTGTGTGCTATTTGAGTACAGTTGTGGCCTGGTGTCCGAACAATTACGATGCTGTCTAAGAAGCCTAAATATGAATAGGCGAATCGAGCTTTTAATACCGACTGGGAGGAAGAATTCGTTTTTGTGGAAAGAAACGGTAAGCCAACGTGTCTTTTGTGTCAAATAACTTTGTCACAGTTCAAGGCCAGTAATCTAAAACGCCATCACACTAACCACAGCGGTTTTAATAAATATTTTCCTGTTGCCCTTCAGCTGAGGAAAACCAAACTGAAATCACTAAAGGAAAAACTTCATGGTCAGAGTAGGGGTATGTACATTTTTACCAAGAAAGCAGATTTGACAACCGAAGCTGGCTTCATCTTGGCATTTAATACTGCAGAAGCAAAAGAACCTTACTCAGAGGGGGAGTTTATTAAGAAGAACATGGCACAAGTTATTTCTGTTTTAGAACCCCGAAAATAAGAAAATGCAGAAACTGATTAACGAAATTCCCGCTGCTAGACACAAAATAGAGAGGCGAGTTTATATTATTAGTGTGGATATTTTAAATAATTTACAAAAAATCTAAGTGAGTGCTCGGCAGTAAGTCTGGCCCTGGACGAGTCAACTGATATCAGAGATAAACCACAACTAGCCATATTAGTGAGGTATGTGTCAAAGGACTTGGAGGTGGAGGAAGAACTTTTAGACCTGGTTACTTTGAAGGATATTACTCGTGGCTGTGACGTTAAAGAAGCCTTGAATGGTGTTTTACAGGAAAACTCAGTGCTTATTGGTAATATTGTCAGCATTGCTATCGATGGTGCATCTTCTATGAATGGCACGAAACAAGGGATTAACGGGCTTTTAAATGCTGACAAATCATTTCCTGATTTCCTACCTGTACATTGTATTATCCACAGAGAACATCTAGCCAGGGGCGAAGCGTCAGGGGAGACAGAGTAGACAGCGTGTACCCTTAACATTTTGTGAACGAAATACTGTCTAGTTAATTCAATTATTTTTAGGACATTAGTTATTTTCACATTAATGACATTATCGTAATCTCTGCTTTACTTATTTTCGTCTCACTTCGGCAATGTTAGAGCTCGCGTCAGTTACACGAAGCGCGTAGGCGAAAGTTGACGCTGTCCATTCTGAGTATGATCTCTTTGATTTCAGATAGAGCAACACTAACGCTATCTGTAGGTGCTGACTGTGGAACTATGACTTTCCTATAGCGAGATTTCTCCGCCCAGTAGACAGACTTGCCAGCGTCTCTTCTTGCTCTCATTGGCTAGTATTTGGATCCCAGGTATAAAGGTGCTCTTATTGGTTATCATCTCAGACATGATTTTAATGTAGTTAATTTGAATTTATTTTATTTTAAGACAGTCTAAAAATAAAATATTCATATTCAAATACGAAATATAGCAAACTTACACCTAATAAATGAATGACAGCATTCAAACCCTTCAAGTACATGCATTTCCTTGCCCGCCATTATTAGTTAAGGTATTATAACCCCCACAATTACTGGCTTACATTCTGAATAATGAACTCCAGTGTGTGCATACGGAAACAACAAAATTGCTTAACTAGATGCCGTATATTCCGTTAACGTCAATTTCTAGTGAACGCGCTATTAATGCCTTGAAACGAATTAAAACCTATTTAAGGAATTCAGTGACCAACCAGAGACTTCAAGACGAGGGTAATAGATATATTTGCTGAAATGAAGGACAGGCGGTTTGAACTAATTTAAAAGTAATATTGTTTAAGGTGACTTGTACGAAAATCTATTTATTTATTATTTTCTTATTAAATCTACATAGCACTATATGACAACTCCCACTGCCCATTTAGTCTATATTTAAAAATAAAACGAGTGCATGTAGGATTATAGGTTGTTATAGGATTTGTTTTAGTTTCAGTCATTAATATAATATTGAATGTAGATCTGTATGCGTCGAAAACAAAATTCCATATATACACTAATGGGATTAAAATAGTTTAAAAAATTCTCTGTCTCCCCCCTTACTTAGTTCACGTTTCACCGCTGCATCTAGCAGCAAAATATTTTCAGTACCCGCATATTATGCAGGTAGTTCTAAAAATTGTGAACTGTATTCGCTATCTGCCAAAACACACCGAGAGTTAAAATCTTTTATAGAAGATATGAACAATGATGAGTTTCCTGATGATGTATCTTGGTACTGCTTAGTAAGATCGCTGTCAGTAAGTTATGTTCTTGGCAGATATTTTGAATTACTTGATCCAATCAAACAGTTTATGGAAGAAAAATGAAAATCCTTCCCTGAAATTAATGACTCCCAGTGGTTGTTAGATTTGGCTTTTTTACAGATGAGGTTTAGCAGTTAAAAACGGTAAACATATCTTTACAAGGAAGAGAAAAACTTATTTCTGATTTAGCCCAAACTGTATTTAGCTTTCGTAGCAAGTTAAGATTAGAAAGACCTGCACCTGGCGAGCCGAACCCATTCTGGGATATCCCGGCACTAAAAGCCATACGACATTTCATTTCATTTCATGACAAGATAAATATTTTTTGGAAAGACCTTCAGACTAAAACAAACATTTTCTCACTTCAAATGTGTGAAGAAAATTACTGAAAGCCTTCCTGACGTTCAGGTGGGAACTAAAAATTACATGAATAAAATGTCTGGCCTTGCTGAAGAAATCAATGGTAGATAATGATTTGAGATCACTTAAACCTTCATTTTTATTCCTGGAAAATCCTTTTGCTGTTGATGTTGTGGGTGACGACGGTCCTGTTTCATCACTAATAACAAAGGATACAGCAGCTGTAGAGTTGGAGCTCCTAGAACTGAAAGAGGACGAAGGACTAAAAGGACTCAAACGAAGTGGCGTTTCTACCATAGAAATTTGGAATAATGTTCCAGAAGAAAAATACTCAGTAACAAAAGAGTGTGCTAAGAGACTTATCTCAATCTTCGGGACTACTTATGTGTTTGAACCACTGTACTCAACGCTTAAATTCATTAAATCTAAATATCTGTCTGAACTAACTGATGAAAAATTAAGTGAACTTATGCAAACTGCGCTTACCAATTATCAACCACATTTCAAAAACCTAACAGCAAAAATGAACACTTGAAAAAAACACTTCTGAAAAGTAAAATCTCATTCCATGATGTGTACCTGAACAACAATGTTCTTTGTAGTGTAGAAAATACATGTTCCTTCATTTCTTATAACATGAAAAAGATGTCTTCATTTTATAAACCATTTTCCAAACATGCTCCCAATTTTCTCCCCTAAATTTGCTCCTAAATTTGCGGTTCCCAAAATTAAGGTTAGTGACCATCCCTGCAATAGTTGTTGTGTCTGTAACCCAAACAATTAAAATACAATTATTTAACTACCGAAATCCTCCTTGACAGTTCGTATAGTGGTAATAGGTATCGGGCCACAACGTCCGAGAAGAGATTTAACATTCTGATAAATTGTTTACGATTTAACGTTGAAAATACCCGACCTGATCACAAACAGAAAATCCGACTGGCACCTATTTCTGAAATATGGGAATTATACATCAGTAACGGCAGGAATTTCTACTAAATAAGTTGGAAACCAGGTTGATATGTGACTATTGACGAGCAGTTATTCTGCTTTAGAGGTCGATGTCCGTTTAGTTATGTACTTCCCCTCCAAACCGACCAAGTACGGCATAAAAATTATGATAATATCTGACAATTTAACTAACTACTTTGTGGTGCTATTCCTTACTTAAATTTGCACACCAAACTGACAGACAAATGCCAGATCGAAAGGTCAAAACAACCGACACTCATCAAGGAACTTAGGAACGTGATTCAAAATGTGGCTTGTGAAAAGAAAGACGTTGCAAATGACAAACAACTTCCATCTCAAAGAAAATCGAGAAAATATCGTGCGCATTGTCCTTGCACCAATAGAAGGGCACAACTGCCTATTGTTTGGAATGTCACAAACCAATTTATGGTGAGCCCGGAGTGTTGAATAAGGACATAGAGACTTTCAGCTATGTGCGAAATATGTGCATTTTTTGACCATTCTTCTAAATGATTAATTCCAATTTTTAATTCGATTATTTCTTAGAGTGTAAGGAACCGCTTGAGTATGATTAAATTGCAACTGTTCCAATAAAATGCATTTTATTAACACTAACTGAAATATGCGTACATTTTACTCACCGTTACCTATAGGCTATAATGTACAGAAAATTAACGTTACCATTCTAGGGTTAACCTGTTCGTGGGTGCCAGATTCAGTAGCCACGTTAGGCTCACCATTATCTAGGACATTTATATTGGTTGTTTCGTTACTGGCTAGTGATATTGGCTTTTTAGATCCGTGGGGTTGCATTTCTGCGAGAGTCTGAGAAATGTTTAGAGGTGGAGATGGAGTGAGCTCATTGGAAATGTCAGATGGGGAGGTTGGAACCTGAGTTTGGCTTAATAATGGTTGATAGGCTATTTCCGAGGTAGGTAGCTGAGAAAAAGCTAAGCTTGTGGGGAAACTTGAGTTAATTTTGTTCTGAGGCCTAGTTTCTGGTTTTCTTGTTTCACTGCTAATTGGAGGAAAATCAGACGTATCAGTCTGACGAATTGGAAAATTATCGTGGTTAATTGGAGTTTGATTACTAGTTACCGGATCAGTGTTAGGCCATTGTTCAGCTAAATGTTCCTCGGTTTTGCATAAAAATAGGTGGATGAGTCCGAAGACAAGTATATCCAATAATTTGTTCCAACATGTTCAATTTTTAAAGTCTCAGGTAGCTTATTAAAGTCCTCAGCTTGAATGTACATTCTAATTGGAGAAATATTTGACATTAGCTTAATGCCTAATTTTTGTAGTTCCTCTTGAATTGCATAATTTGGGATTAGGACAAACGTTTGATAACATGACTCTCTTGTTTCTTGGGGCTTTATTTCCAAAGAAACTTTACTTCTAAGTATCCTTAAGTGCATAAGTTCTTGCACACATTCCTTACTACAGAGAAAAATGCAGATACTTCCATCTGATATACGTTACCAGGGTTTATTAGTTTTCCTATTGCTATTACTTAATCTCTGATACTAATTCCATCATGGAATTCAATAATAATTTCTTGTTATTTCGTAGGGTATGCCTTTGTTATTGCATAATAGCTTAACTTTGAAGAAGAAACGGATTCAGTATTCGTTGGGTTACTTGATGATCCTTGTCTAACATAATCGGAACTGGATTTGTTTATATTCTTCAGTGCCAAGGTCTGTGTATTCATTGTGTTACTTGGAACTTGAATGTCTATGTCAGTGGTGGCAGCGGTCTCATTAGTTCATTGCGAACGGTTCATTGTATGTTGCTGACTTCTGTCACTAGAGGTAGCAATGATGGATTAAACAGGAATGTTTTAGGTTAACCTCAAAGGTTAACTGTAAACGTTTTTTGCCAAGCACACTGAATACGGAGAAACAAGTACCAGGATCTTTACTTACACTTTACTGAGAAAGTACTATCTCTTCCATAATTTGTGTTACATAAAAAATAGTTAAAAATAGAAAACTACTTAAAATCACTGAGCAGACCTATTACACGCCAAATTCCATTACTAGTCATGGCCATCTATGCAGAGAGGATTTGTTGTGTCGATCACACGACACCTCGAAATTTGCAAGCCTCCGGGCTGAGCAGCGGTCTCTTTGCACCCAAAAGTCCTTTGGGGCTATTGCACCACGGGGTTTGGATTATTATTATTACTGTTATTAGTATTATTAATACTATTACCATATATTGTGGTAGAAACACCCCCAATATCCCGTGCCTATCGTAAGAGGCGACTAAAAGGGGCCTCAGGGGCTCTTGAAATGGGAGCGTGGGTTGGCAACCACGGGACCCTCAGCTGAGTCTTGGCATTGCTTCCACTTGTGCAAGGCGCCTCACTTCCATCTATCCTATACGTCCTCCCTTGATTTCCCCTGTGGGTGGGGGTGATACAATAATACGCTCGATATTCCCTGCCTGTCGAAAGAGGCGAATAAAAGTGGCCCTTGCGGCTCTTAACACGGGAGCGTGGGTTGGGGACTCTTTGGCCGATACCTTCGTTTTCGAAGTGTCGGATTTCTTCCATTTTTTCTCTCTGATTAGTGTTATAGAGAGGATGGTTGCCTAGTTGCACTTCCTCTTAAAACAATAATCACCACCACCTCACTTTAATCTATCCTATTCGACCTGCTTTGGTCAATACTTGGTCCTTTTCTGACCCGGACATTATTAGGTTACCGAGACCTGGGGAGTCTTTCATTTGTACGCCCTTCGTGGTACTTGTCTTCATTTGGCCTGTACGTTCACATTTCGAAGTGTCCGATCCATTCCATGTTTCTCTCTCATTAGTGTTACAGTGTATAGAGGACGGTTGCCTAGCTGTACTTTCTCTTAAACAATAATCACCACCACCACCAGCACCACCACAATCTCCACTCTAGCAGGAGAGGTATTAAAAAGTAATTTATCATATGAGTTACCTTTTCTATTGGATTTGTTAAAAGGGTTGAAATTTCATTTAGTGAGCCTGTCCTCGCTCAGTAGTGACAATAGGACATTTAGTTGGCATCCGCAATCCACACGCAGCAGATCTTGTCTGATTCACACAATGACGTTACAACTGTGACGTCACAGCGCGGGTGACTTTAAAAGTTAGTTAATTTAAGCTAAGCTAACTTAACCTAATCCAATCTAACCTAACCCAAGCTAATCTAACCTAACTTAACGCTAGCTAAGAGTGTGAGCTTAACCTCACGCTGTGTCTGACCTCACCGACTGCCCTTCCTTACACCAGGCTGCCCCTCACTACATTGGGTTGATCAAGTCTGAGCGACCTGAGGGCTTTAGAGCTGAGCTAGAGTGTAAGCTTAACCTCACAATAACCGTCTGTCCTTCATAGCATGAGGCTGCCTTCGAGAGAGAGCGGTGAAACGGGACCTTCACTCCCAACCACCACAGCACAGTGTTATACCTTGTGCAGTTAGTGCAGAGGGGTGGGGGCGTGTATTGCATGGTCGTGACTTGCACATTCTTTGAAGATTTTCTATAATCACTGTCAGAAGCAGACCTTCCATGCCTTGATGAAGGCCAATGTGATTTGGCAGAAAGCTCGGCTTTGCTTTAACAATAAATAATTGGTTTTAATCCAGTTAATCATATTTATTTAAAATGTACAATGAGCCACGAAAACCTAAGTTCATTAAGAAGAATAAGAGTTTCTCAAACTAAGAGCTACTAGTTTAGCTTGAAGATCGCGTCGCTTTCTTTCAAAGGCAAAACGGAGTAGCAGGAGGATTGATTGGATTTTAGGGAGCAGCGTTGAGGAACATGGACTTTGAAAGTATTACTTTCATTTATGACAACTAAAGCACTGTTGACTAACTCACAGGGATAGGTATGTGTAAACAGCGCTCTGTTCTGACGCTCATCAGGATACAACTCTTGTCAAGAGCTCTACTTCTGTAATTAACAAGCCGAGAATCTCTGTATGCAATGTACATTGTGAGAGGCATATTCTTGTCTGAAAGTGATCTATCTGGTGTGAGTCCGAAATTTCGCAACGATGTTCCTGTTACACGAAACGTGGACTGAACTGTCTGCCTACGTACTTTAACAGCTGGTTCTCTTAACTGAAGTTGCAATGTTCGACACTAGATGTAGTTTATGGCATTAGGCTGATAATATGGCGTAGTAGCATGTCCCTTTTAGCGGTCGCAGGCGGATAGACACGATAATGAATGAATGAATGATGAATACTCTTCTCTACCAATCACAGATGGCTAACTGCGGAGAGCGTAGTTATTTATTGTAATCATAATTAATTATTGAAGTCCCTGTGGCTCAGGCGGCAGCGTCGGCCTCTCACCGCCGGATTCCGTGGTTCAAACCCCGCACACGTCATGTGAGATTTGTGCTGGACAAAGCGAAGGCGCGACAGGATTTTTCTCCCCCTGTGGGTGGGGCGGTGGAATAACACACACAGTATCCCCTGCTTGTCGCAAGAGGTGACTAAAAGGGACCCCAAAGGCTCTTGACTACGGAGCTTGGGTTGGCGACCACGGGGCCCTCAGCTGAGACCTGGCATTGCTTCCACTTACTTGTGCCAGGCTCCTCAATTTCATCTAATTATTTAACCGACCTCCCTTGGTCAACTCTTGTTCTTTTCCGACCCCCACTGCATTAGAGTATTCGAGGCCTAGGGACATTTTCATTTTCACGCCCTTCGTGGCCCTTGTCTTTCTTTGGCCGATTCCTTCACTTTTCGAAGTGTCGGATCCCTTTCCTTTTTTCTCTGTGGTTATTGTTATATAGAGGATGGTTGTCTAGTTGTACTTTCTCTTAAAACAATAATCACCGACCTCGATAGCTGCAGTCGCTTAAGTGCGGCCAGTATCCAGTATTCGGGGGATGGTGGGTTCGAGTCCCACTGTCGGCAGCTCTAAAGATGGTTTTCCGTGGTATCCCATTTTCACACCAGGCTGTACATAAAATAAGGCCACGGCCGATTCCTTCCCACTTCTAGCCCTTTCCTGTCCCATCGTCGCCATACATAAGATCTAACTGTGTTGGTGCGACGTAAAGCAACTTGCAAAAAAAAAAAAAAAAAAAAAAAAAATCAATAATCACCACCGACAGGTTTTTCTCCTGGCACTCCGGTATTTTCCTGTCATATTTCATTCCAGCAACACTCTCCAATAGTATTTTATTTCATCGGTCAGTCATTAATCATTGCCCCAGAGGAGTGTGTCAGGCTTCGGGAGCCGGCACAATTCCTATCCTCGCCGCTAGATGGGGGCTTGATTTGTTCCATTGCTGACCCGGTCAAATGACTGAAAACAGGCTGTGGATTTTCAGGTTTTTCATAATTATTAAAACACAGTATTCTCAGTATATTAAACTATATTGGAACAAAGATTTGTAAACCTAAGTCCGCAATGACAGGAGAGATAGAATTAGATTAATTATAAACTTATTAGATTAGCCCGCCTGGTGGCCATGATCGTTAAGGCGCTGAAGTCTAAAAACGGTCTAACACCGAGGTTAGCCGGTTCGAGTCCCGTTGGTCGAAAAAATTTTCACCATCAGAATGTTGGCCGGCAGGGTAGGGGAGGTGGTGGTATACAATTTCTAATCACTAGATTGCGTGCCAAAAGCCTGGATTAAATTCCAAACCTCTCCGCGGTGCTCATATGGAGTGAGGGCATATGACGCTGTTGATGGTGATTCGTCCGTCGGATGGAGACGTTAAGCCTTGAGCAGACCCCTTGGTGCTATTCGACAGGAGTAGGCTATGTGCCGGCACCGGGTTTCACCCTCTCCCTACTATCATATATCACGTCATTCATTTCATCTCTCATTAACTCCTCTGATGAGGTTGACGTCAGGAAGGGCATCCGGTCATAAAAAAATCCGCCACGACAAATTTATCTCACCTCATACCCGACCCCGTAGGGAAACGGGACAAGGGTTGGACAAACATAAACTTATTAGATTAGTTTAGATTATATTTAATTAAGTTAGGCTAGGAAATAATGAATTAAATGAAAATTCACTGCCTGTTTCCAGTTACTTGACCGGGTCAGAAACGGAATGAATGAAACCACCGTCTAGCGGCGAGGAGAGGAATTGTGCCGGATGCCGAAGCCTGTCGCACTCCTCTGGGGCAATGATTAATGACTGACAGATGAAACGAAATGATATTGGAGAGTGAGACAGGAAAAACCGGAGTACCCGCAGAAAAACCAGTTCCGCCTCCGCTTTGTCCAGCACAAGTCTTACATGGAGTAACCGGAATTTGTTGAAGCACGGAACCCAGCTGTGAGAGACCGACACGCTGCCGCCTGAGCTACGGATGCTCAATATTAAGTAGGCCTAATCAAGATTTGTAATTACACTTTGAATAAAAAATAATGCTGCTGTAATTGGGATGAGAATCCTGTAGCAAGCAATGAATTAAAATAAATTAAATATGCACTTATATAATATACAATATTAAAAATAATCCAAGAAAAATGTTACAAAACCATTAAGTTTAATGTACTAATACAGTACACCGTATATTAAACCAAACCCCATGACACAATCAAGTGACCGCTGCAGAGCCCGAAGGCAGATTACGAGGTGTCGTGTGGTCATTGCGACAAATCCTCTCGGCCGTTTTTCTTGACTTTCTAAACCGAGGCTGCTATCTCACTGTCAGCTAGCTCCTCAATTGTAATCATGTAGGCTGACTGGACCCTGAACTAGCCATCAGAGCCAGATATACATCCCTGACCTGGCCGGGAATCGAACCCGAGGCCTCCGGGTAAGAGACAGTTACGCTATCCCTACACCACTGGGCCGGCAAAAACCGTATACCCATTGAATTATTCTTGTACGTAGCTTTAATTAATAATTAAATAAACATGGCATTTGAGGTACCTACTGCGTAGACTTATTGTAACTACGTCATAGAGTCTACGATCCTTACTATTTTGTTACATGCATGTTCTATGTTTTCACCTTCTTTAGACTTCGTTTCCCACATTCCTTTTATAATATTACATAATTTTGTTTTTTCTACCTGATGTCTTCATTTCTCTCTTTAA
Organism: Anabrus simplex; assembly: GCF_040414725.1. Taxonomy (NCBI): domain Eukaryota; kingdom Metazoa; phylum Arthropoda; class Insecta; order Orthoptera; family Tettigoniidae; genus Anabrus; species Anabrus simplex. Next base: position 50,676,223 of record NC_090271.1, read on the forward strand.
TAATTTAACAAGAGTGTAGGTTCATTTTCAATTTTACGTATCTCCTTCCCATATATATATTTCTTGTTTTCTTTGCATTCATTCAGTAGATGTGCCACTTCAATATCTTTATTTCATAAAACTCATAATCATTTTTTTTTGCTAGTAGCTTTACGTTCCACCGACATAGATAAGTCTTATGGAGACGATGGGATAGGAAAGGCCTAGCAGTTGGAAGGAAGCAGCCGTGGCCTTCATTACGGTACAGTCTCGGCATTTGCCTGGTGCGAAAATTGGAAACCACGGAAAACCATCTTCAGGGCTGCCGACAGTGGGATTCGAACCCACTATCTCCCGGATGCAAGCTCACAGCCACAGAATGAATGAAACCCCCATCTAGCGTCGAGGTGAGGTATTGTGCCGGATGCCGAAGCCTGTCGTACTCCTCTGGGGCAAGGATTAACGACTGACAAATAAAACGAAATGATACCGGAGAGTGAGACAGGAAAAACCGGAGTACCCGGAGAATGACGGTCAGCCGCGTCTGTGAGCTTGCATCCGGGAGATAGTGGGTTCGAATCCCACTGTCGGCAGCCCTGAGGATGGTTTTCCGTGGTTTCCCATTTTCACGCCAGGAAAATGCTGGGGCTGTACCTTAATTAAGGCTATGGCCGCTTCCTTCCAACTCCTAGGCTTTTTCTACCTTGTACTTTCGCTATAAGACCTATCTGTGTCGGTGTGATGTGAAGCCACCAGCAAAAATCTCATCAATTTTTCCCTTATTGTTTTATGATTCGTGTTAATAGAAGATGGTTGCCCAGTTGTACTTCCTCTTAAAACAATAATCACCACCACCTCCTCTGTGAAATCAGGTTATCACCAGAATTTTAGTTGTTGCTCCATGTTGGTTCTAATAAGCGAGAACAGAAAAATGCCTATCTCTATTTCAGAAAGCCCTTTATTATAAAACTTACATTGAATTATGCAGTGTAGGGTTATTAAATAAAATCCGTACGCACTGACAAGCACGATATTTCGCTGTGGAAATGGTAAATGGACATTTTAATTCGTGTTGTCACAATGGTTTGCATTGTTTTCCATAACCCCAAACTACATAATTAAAGGTATGATGCTACATGTTAATAATTTCATGAACCATGTAAGGAAGTAAAACAGCACAGTGTCCTTTGCATCCTTCTCTGCGAAAGGTAGTCACATTCCAGGATTAGGTCCATACTCTTTCAAGATTCAGGCGGTGATTTATAGGTATATTTCAGATTTACTCCCGACTGAAAATTGCTGAGCATTATACGGCCAGCTTTATGTAACTTTGTAACTTTTTATTGAACTTACAAGCTTACGCCCAGATACATGTTCACAATGCCAGCTTAAAAAACATAGAAAGAACCATTAAAACCAACGAAACTGAACACTTATAAACAGAATTGAAACTATATCTAGTAAGCGACCCTTACATGGGCGGATGACCAGTCCACATGTAATACACAATCCTACAACCCTATATCTTACCACTAACTAGGTGGTCCCCCACACGGGCGGATACCAGTCTCCGTACAAGGCACCACCCCTAAACTAAATCTACTAAGCTGCCACTGAAATGGGCGGATGACCAGTCAACACGTTAGGGCACCCCTACAACTAAATTAACCCTATAATCCTAAAATTAATTGGTGGCAAGATTTATGTGATATATATTTAAGTCTTGCGAACAGAAATCATTGTGAAAATTTTATAGATTAGCAAGATTTTGAAATTCCGTACGTGTAGTCGCAGCGGAAGTAGATGCTGAAATATCTGGTCGATTGCATCCTTCAAAAGCGTCCAAGTTCTATATTATTTCACAGAAAATGGACTGTACCCTTTACCTTCTGTATCGAAGAAGAAGAATACATGCAGAAGTTACCATTTTGACTTCTTCACAACACATTAGCGAAATATGATTAAGATTAAAAACGCAGAATGAAACCCCATCCCAAAACAGAAACGTTGATTGGCACTCAATACAGATGGTTCTAAGGGCCCTTACACACGAGCGTTGTTCTGTCATAGTTGTTGACCACAAGAAAGTGGTTTTTGTGTGGCCGGTTGTCGCCGCTTTCCCGTTTCCTTATGATGCATTGGGAAAAATACTTCCTCTTTTTAGAGGAAAGCTTTCTGGACCACATGTGAACCACTGCCGCCAACTGTAGCCAATCCCGTCCGCTGGACCACAGCCCGAATGCTGCGCTTTCCTTTTCACGTCGACGGTTCCAAGTAGTAACATCGTATTTCAAAACTCAACGTTAAGAGTTTTACAATTATTTGTATCCTAGTTTGTAGAGCATCATTCCCCGACTTTACATTCCAATTTTCATTAAATTTTCTTCAGCCATTTTCTCGTGATGCCCGTACATGCAGCCAGCCAGCCAGCCAGCCAGACAGACAGACAGACAGACAGACAGACAGACAGACAGACAGACAGACAGACAGACAGACAGACAGACAGACAGACAGACAGACAGACAGACAGACAGACAGACAGACAGACAGACAGACAGACAGACAGACAGACAGACAGACAGACAGACAGACAGACAGACAGACAGACAGACAGACAGACATGACGGAAAATTACAAAGTGCATTTCTTTGTTACTGTGTACACGACGAAAAGAAATGCCATTCTTTTTAAATTCCGAGCAATGTACAGACAAAGTCTTATATTTTATGTATGTAGATTATTGGTCCTATCGGTAAACACTGCATAACGAAAGTTATAGATAATAAAATTTGCTATCAGTTACATCTTATACACTTTTTCTGTATCGGCTATAATAACAGAGATATTAATCAAATTAGATTTATTTTGCTTAATCCATGTCAACGACGAGCATCGCTAACACGGAAATAATCTTTAGTCGTGTTAACTAGCGATGGAGGTGTTTATGTAATGATTGTCTTAAAGGAAAAAAAGCCGCGTATTCATCAACCCGTATCGGCATGGAAAGTGGTATCGAAATGAGAAAAAAAACGTGAAAGAGATCAAGTCAATAATAGCAGTAATACAAAAATATGAAACTGCAAAGGGCCACAGAGAGCAAGGAAGCGCGTACGGCACGACAAGTCGCTCAGAGGGAGAGACATGCTCACTTACGCGCCTGAGAATCTAGGGAACAATAGGAGAGAGAGAAAAAATGTTATAACCATCACATGTTAAATAATTGTCCTGTCAACGATCGGTACTACACCTATAGTCCATATACTTAGGAAACGTCCTTCTGAGTGCCTGGCGGGGCGTGGTCATTTAGGTAGTTTGGATGGTCTGATTAGCGCGCTCTTTGTCTTCCCGGTTCGCTATATCGTAACTCGCATGTTGACATGTTGTGTTCAGCCACTGCGTACAGCGCCTACCACGGTGTGTAGACGAAGACTGGGCAGCGAGTGGAGTGGGAGATAAGACAGCCCTCCTCGAGTGTTCCCTCGATATGCGCAACGATTTCCGCCCAGGACATTTACTAAGTATTTGAACTATAGTTTATGATATAGATTCTGACCAAGTAGCTATGCGGTGTGTGTCACGTAGCTATCAGTTTGCATTCAGGAGATAGTGGGCTCAATGTCGGCAGCCCTGAAGATGGTGTTCTGTGGTTTCTACACCAGACAAATGCTGGGGCTATAACTCAAATAAGGACACGGTCACTACTACCAGCCCTTTCCTATCCCATCATCGCCATAAGACCTATCTGTGTCGGTGCGATGGAAAGCGGATTGAAAAACATATAAATTGTTCCCTTTTAAAGGATTAAGGGTGCAATATAATACAGATAAGTAGCTGTTACCCGCGCCTTTGCTCGCGTAGATTTCGTAATTTGAAAAATGTAGTCGTTCCTCGCTACTGCACTCAGATATTTTCTGGAAATTCTTAAGGTAGAAAACTCGCCGAAAAAATGAATTTGATTTACCCCAGAACAAGCTGCCTCTGTGGATCAGCGGTAGAGTGTCGGCCTCCGGATCCCAAGATAGCGGGTTCAAACCCGGCAGAGGTAGTCGGATTTTTGAAGGGCGGAAAAAAGTACATTCGACACTCCATGTCGTACGATGTCGGCATGTAAAAGATCTCTGGTGACACATTTGGTGTTTACCCGACAAAATTAATTAAATCTCAGCCATAGACGCCCAAGAGAGTTTCGGTTTACTCGGTCTGCCACCTAGTGGGGGCCTAGAGAAAAACGGAACGTCGAAATTGATGAGCAGACAGCCAGATGGCGTCAAATTGAAATGTCTGCACACGGTAGCTGAGGTCATACGATTATTATTATTATTATTATTATTATTATTATTATTATTATTATTATTATTATTATTATTATTATTATTACCCCAGTACATCTCTGCAAACCACGTTTGTGGTAATGCTTTTCGGGGCCAAGTTTCAATATTTGAGGTGTAAGTATCCCCATAAAAGTAATTCAACCCATGTTCTTTATATTTAAAGGAGATTCGAAATACCAAGTCTGTAACATCTTCAGTGTTCGAGATATAAGTATCGTGTTAAAGAAAATGCAAACACTTCTTCAGTCCGTTTTACAACCCCTTTAAGTGGATTTTCCAAAAACAAAAAACACGTGTTTCTTTATTTTTAAAAGAGATTAACAATACCAATTTTCACTTTTTGAGATATACTGTAGATATGCACGTTTTTTAAATTCACCCCATTTTTCGCTTCCCGTAAGTGGCTTTTCCGAAAAGCCGCGTTACTTTATTTTTATAGGAGATTCCGCATACCAATTTTTACGTCTATAACATGTTAAAGTTTTTGAGATACTGTAGATATAATCATGTTAAAAATTCACCCTCTTTGTCAGTCCTGTTCATCCTTCCTTCGCTGGACTTTCGAAAAACAAAAAAAATGCGTGTTTCTTTATTTTTAAATGAGAATCCAAATACCAATGTTCATGTCTGTAACATCTTCAGCTTTTAGAGTTATACGTATCCTCATAAAATGTATTCAATCCCTTTTTCACACCATCCCCTTAAGGGGTTTTCCGAAAACAAAAGACGTGTTTATTTTTAAAGGAAATTCCAAAAAAAAAAAAAAAAAATCTTACGCCTTTAAACTTAAGTTTTTGAGATATAGATATACTCATTTAAATCCCTCCCTTTTCACCCCTTAGCAACGGAATAACCAAAAATTCTCCCTTAGTGAGCACCTACACTCTAATATAAATGTATCCCCAAATTTCATTGCTATATGTCCAGTAGTTTTGGCTCGGTGATGATGAATCAGTCAGTCAGAACATGTTGTTTTATATACATAGATTATTATTTATAGGTAATCTATTATCGTCCGTTTGCTCATTGGCTATGACATCACACTTATGAAAGTTATCGAGCGTTCTCCTTTTCTCACACTAATTGTGATATGGCTCTATTCAGACGAGTCGTGCTCTCGATAAGTGATGTGATGGACTCCCTTGCTGGGAGTGGATCTCAGAAGCACTCGCTGCTCATTTCACAACGGAGGACGCCCGCGAGGCGTGGGTCGACCTCCACTTGGTTATGGTCTGCTTTTCCCAAGGCGTGTGAATGTGAAATCTTCGCCTCATTAAGATCGTCTAGCCCTGCCTTGGTGAGAGGATCTGATTTCATCCTTTATTACGCTAAATATACTGCAGCCTTCAGATGTCGGCACACATATATAATAGCAGTTAGAATATGGAGTTCTTATGGTCGAGTTTTTACGAGGATTCCTTAGACTAGGCTTTAGATTCTATTGATGCAATGTATGACCAGTTACGCTTCTAAGGAGCCGCCTTCAGACTGCATTCGCTAGTGGAATGTCCATTTCTATTTGTACCTTTGCACAAATCTATATGAATGACTAGCAATTACCCGCGGCTTCGCTCGCGTGGATTTCGTAATTTGATCAAAGTAATCGTCCCTCGGCATTGTACTAACTCATTATCTGAAAATTACTAAAGTATAAAACCTCACCCAAAAACTGAGTTTCATTTACCCCAGAAATTCTTTGTAAACCATGTTTGTGGTATTACCTTTCGGGGCTAAGACGACCATGCGACATACAGCTGTACATGTGAGAAACAGTCTTCTCTCAAGTCAAAAAAATAAATACATGTTTCTTTATTTTTAAAGGAGATTCCAAATACCTATTCTCACATCTGTAACATTTTCAGTTTTTGAGATATACATAAGTATCGCCATAAAAGTAATTCAACCCCTTGATCAGTCCCTCCCCAAACCTACCCTCATCTAAGTGTATTTTCCGAAAATAAAAATTCATGTTTCTTTATTTTTAAAGGAGATTCCAAATATCAAATTTCGCGTCTGTAACATCTTCAGTTTTTGAGACACAAATAATTCAACTAATTTTTCAATTCATTCACCCCCAGTAAGTGGACTTTCCGAAAACAAAATAACATGCGTTCCTTTTACTTTGTAAGAAGATTCCAAATACAAATGTCCATGCCTCTAACATCTTCATTTTTGAGATATAAGTATATTCATAAAAAACTCAACTCCTTTTTCACCCCAGCCCCTCCAAAATATGCGTGTTTCTTTATTTTTAAAGAAGCTTACGAATACAAATTTTCACGTGTGTAACCTTAAGTTTTTGAAATATTTCTCCATAAGGAGAATTAAATTTTGTTATTTCCTTTCACCCTCCCCCCTTGAGTGAATTTTCCGAAAACCAAAAATACTTGTTTCTTTATTTATAAAGGAGCTTCCAAATGCCAATTATCACGACTGTAACACCTACAGTTCTGAGATATATGTTCCCCATAAAAAGGAATTAAACTCCCATTCACCGCCCTCGCCTCCTAAGTTGATTTCACCCCCAAAATGCGTGTTTCTGTATTTTTAAAAGAGATTACAAATACTAATTTTCAGGTCTGTAACATCTTTATATATACTCATACAAATAATTCAAATTTTTCAATTCTTGCCCCGCCCCGTTAAGGGTTTTTTTCCGAAAACCAAAGAACTTGTGTTTCCATATTTATAAAGGAGATTCCAAATACCATTTTCACGTCTGAAACATGTAGTTTTTGAGATATGCTGTAGATATGCTAATTTTAAAAATTCACCCATTTTTCTGTTCTCCTTAAGTGGATTTCCCGAAAAAAATATTCATGTTTCTTTATAGTTTTCAAATCTGTAATATGTTACGTGTATGAGATAATTTGCATATATAGTCTTTTCAAAAATTCATCCCGTTTGTCACTCCTGTTCACCCCCTATTCATCAGATTATCCCAAAACACAAAAATGCGTGTTTCTTTATTTTCAAAGGAGATTCCAAGTACCAATTTTCATGTCTGTAACATCTTCAGTTTTTGAGATATAAGTCTCCTCATCAAAGGTGTTCAACCATTTCTCCTCCTTTTATCATCACCGTAATGGGATTTTCCGAAAACAAAAAATGCGTTTTTCTTTATTTTTAAAGGAGGTTCCAAATACCAATTTTTACGTCTGTAAACTTTTAAGTTTTTGAGATATAGATATCCTCATTTTAAAAATTCACCCCGCTTTTCACCCTCTTAGCGCCGGAATATCCAAGAATCCTCCCTTAGTGAGCACCTACACCCTCATATAAATGTATCCCCAGAATTTCATTTCTTTTTGTCCAGTAGTTTTGGCTCGGCGATGATGAATCAGTCAGTCAGGACGTTATTTTATATATATAGATATGACAATTTTCTCTCTACACTTCATATTAAAAAAGAAACAGTAATTTCCGTACAGGCCATTAAGGTCCTGAGAGGGGTGGAAGACAAAGGCTTCACCGAGCTCGATAGCTGCAGTCGCTTAATTGCGGCCAGTATCCAGTATTCGGGAGATAGTGGGTTCGAACCCCACTGTCGACAGCTCCGTGGTTTCCCCATTTTCACACCAAGCAAATGCTGGGACTGAACCTTAATTAAGGCCACCACCACTTCCTTCCCAATCCTAGCCCTTTCCTGTCCAATCGTCGCCATAAGACTTGTCTGAGTCGGTGCGACGTAAAACAACTTACTGTATATAAATAAAAAAAATGATAAAGTTTCCACTATTCGTAATCTTGGCACTCGGTGAAGTAGAGTGGTTAGCTCTGCTCCTGGTCACATTTACACCAGCAGGAATTAACCTAGTACTCGTTTCTGGTGTAGGCTGATTGAACCTCAGGGCCGGAAGTGGAAATCTCCTTTCTTAAATTGTTTGACTTCCTTAGCGGGAATCGAACCCACGTCCTTTCAGCTGAACTGAGCAGTCCTTTACCACCTCGGCCACGCAGGATAAACTTTTCTTCCTGTCTTTTTCCAGTTTAGTGTTGGTACGATTTGGTCTAGTTTTACGGCAGGATGCCCTTACTGACGATGATCCTATATGGAGGGATGTATTCACTCTTGCGGCCGGGCTGAGTAGCTCAGGCGTTAGAGGGCTGCCCTTCCGAACCCAACTTGTCATATTCGATCCTAGCTCAGTCCGGTTGTATTTGAATGTACTCAAACCGCCAGCCTCGTCTCGGTAGATTTAAAGAACTTCCTTGGCTTCTTCTCATTGTTATTCTTCTTCTTCCGGTTTTCACATACTTTGAGGATTCGTAGGTGTGAACTATTTAACACATGTTGAATTCGACTTGTTTTACGGTCGGATGCCCTTCCTGACGCCAAGCCTGTTTGGAGGGATGTAATCAGTATTGCGCGTTCCTGTGATGGGTGCTAGTGTGGTGTGTTGTCTGACAACAAACCCAGACAATCATTCCCCGAGCCAGAAGAATTAATCACACGCGATTAAAATCCTCGACCCGGCCGGGAATGAAACCTGGAGACCCTCTGAACCAAAAGCATCAACGCTGATCATTTAGCCAAGGATTCGGACCTTCCTTGCCTACATGAACAATAACAATGCAAAGAAATAGAAATAACTTCTACGAGACGAAATTCCGGCACCTCGGTGTTTCCGAAAACCATTGAAATGTATTTACGGCGGCGTAAAGAGTCTATTACTCTTTTTATTATCAGCACTGTTGCGTGCTTCTGTCGTGGTTTTCAGTGTGGTATGTTGTATGCATTTCGAGAGAAGTGTGTTCAGACGAACACGAACTGCCTGTCCCCAGAGAAATTAACTATACACAGTTAAATTCCTCGGTCCGCACGGGAATCGTACCCGGGACCCTCTGAACAGAAGACTAGTTCGCCGAAGACGAACACGAACTTCCAGTCCCCAGAGAAATTAACTATACACAGTTAAATTCCTCGGTCCGCACGGGAATCGTACCCGGGACCCTCTGAACAGAAGACTAGTTCGCTGAACATTCGTCTAAGAAGCCAGACGACAGAATGAATGGAAATCTATAGCCTGTTTCCAGTCTTTAAACCGGGTCAGGAATGGGATGAATGAGGCCCCATCTAGCGGTGATGATAGGAATTGTGCCGGTTGCCGAAGCCTGTCACACCCCTCTGGAGCAATGATTAATGACTGACAGATGAAATGAAATGATATTGGAGAGTGTTGCTGGAATTAAAAACGACAAAGAAAACCAGAGTAATCGGAGAAAAACCTGTCCCGCCTCCACTTTGTCTAGCACAAATCTCATATGGAGTGACCGGAATTTGAACCACGGAACCCAGTGGTGAAATGGCGGTACATTGCCGCCTGAGCCACAGAGACTCTTGGATTTAGTAACTTTTGGAAATAACCTTCTTATTTGTTCTGTTGAAAAGGATCTGAGCTGTAGGTCTGGCAATACTGCCGAGAGTGCGTTCCTCGCGTGGCGGGCCAATTGAATGAGTCATTTTCAACAGCGTATTGAATTGGAAGTAAACTTTCAACTTATTGTTTCGCGTTCAGTACATATCAAGCATTTCTTTTCTTTCTTAATCAGTTTACCCTCCAGGGTCGGTGCTTCCCTCGGACTCAGTGAGGGATCCCACATCTACCGCCTCAAGAGCAAGGTCCTGGAGCGGGAAACTTTGGGTCGGGAATGAAACTGCAGAGGAGGACAAGTACCTCACCTAGGCGGCCTCACCTGCTATGCTGAATAGGGACCTTGTGGGGGGTATGGGAAGATAGGAAGGGATAGACAAGGAAGAGGGAAAGAAGCGGTCGTGGCCTTGAGTTAGGTACTATCCCGGCATTTGCCTGGAGGAGAAGTGGGAAACCATGGAAAACCACTTCGAGGATGGTCGAGATGGGAATCGAACATCCCTCTACTCAGGTGACCTCTCGAGGCTGAGTGGACCCCGTTCCAGCTCTCGTGCCTTTTTCAAATTTCGCGGTAGAGCCGGGAATCGAAACCGGACCTTCGGGGGGGTGGCAGGTAATCACACTAACCACTACACCACAGAGGCGGACATCAAGTATAATACAGTCCTGAAAATGAATTATTCTAGTATTAAATGTATTTGGCCACAGTATTTACGTGTTTGTTTACACTAGCCAATGGTTCATAGATATGTCCTTTAGTTTTTTTACCATTGCCCTTTAAATCGCACCGACACAGATAGATCTTAAGGCGACGATGGGGTAGGGAAGGGCTAGGAGTGGCAAGGAAGCGGCCATGGCCTTAATTAAGGTACAGCCCCAGCATTTGCCTGGTGAAAATGGGAAGCCACGGAAAACCATTTTCAGGGCTGCCGACAGTGGGGTTCGACCCTTGTCCTTTAGTAGGTTACATTGTAATGCGCTTGAATGACTAGCTGGATCATTTCGATTGTAACTTTTAAATCAGTTGAGGTTGTGGACGTTCGCACCCCTTTGACGCTATTCACTCGAAAGAAGAGTTGTGATGTCTGCTGTATACCGGGAGTTCATTCTTTCGTTATTATTTATTTAATTTATTTATTTATTTATTTATTTATTTATTTATTTATTTATTTATTTATTATTTGGCCTATTCATTATTCGTTAATCGTTCAACTAGGGACACGATAAGTTTCCTTATACATTCTGGCGTGTACTCAATTTTCCATTGATCGAGTAGATCAGGGCCTCTCAGGGTGCATGCGCCTAGTTCATGCACTGTGCACGGTGAAAAAGACGACATTGCTGGTTGCCCAGAGTGCAGACCTCCACTCCTCGATTTGGAGCAATAGCACTGTCTCTCTCTCTTTCCCCACGCATGTCTCCCTCTTCCTCACTTGCTCCGTAGCGCTCCAAATCCGAGCCGAGTTGAGCCGAGCTTAGCCGAGTGGCCCAGAGACGAAGCGTTGGTCCGAGTCGAGCCGAGTGGCACCGACGCACAGCGCGAGATTTTGGGCGTTTGAGAGGCCCCGGAGTAGATTTTCATTAGCTCGCTGTGTCGAGCAGGACGTCCATCCGACCACTTTGCACCAGTAGTCCATTTCACGTCTCGGTAAGTTCCAAAAGTCACGACGTTTTTTCTGAAAAGGTCTTGTTTGTGCACGTTATCTGGTTGACATCCCGAGGCTGAGTGGACCCCGTTCCAGCCCTCGTAACAGGGAATTGTTGTTTTTGGCTTTGAGTCCAAATTGTTAAAAATGCGTTTCATCCTTCGAGAGTCATCCATCCGTACAGCGTTCTCTTTCGTCCCAATCGTTAAATGTACGAACAAGTTTCTACCTTGTGGTATCTGACGCCACTCCTGTATTACATTCTCCAGTACGCAATTGAACAATAGTGGTGAGAGTCCATCTCCCTGCCTAACACCCGTTTTAATTTCGAACGGTGCAGAGTAGCGTCCTTGGAATTTTACTTTGGAGATTGTATCAGTGAGGGTTGCTCGTATTAGTGCTAGCAGTTTCTCGTCGACTCACATTTCTGCAATTATTTGCAGCAACACATCGCGATCAATCAAGTTGTACCGTATGTCTTTCTGAAGTCTACGAAATAATGTACACACGTATGTTCGGCCTCTCAACATATGATAATAACGTTCTATGGGTGAGGGTGGTAGAGTAACACCCACGGTATACCCTGCATATTGTAAGAGGCGAATAAAAGAGGCCCCAGAGGCTCTTAACTCGGGAGCCTGGATTGGCGACTACGAGGCCTTCACCTGAGTCCTGCTATTGCTTCCAATTACTCGTGCCAGGGTTCTCACTTTCATCTATCTTATCCGACCTCCCTTGGTCATCTCTTGTTCTCTTCCGACCCCGACGGTATTAGGTTTGCGAATCCTTCGTAGCCCTTGTTTTTCTTTGGCCGATACCTTCATTTGTCGAAGTATCAGATCCTTTCCATTATTTCTCTCTGATTACTGCTATATAGAGGAAGGTTGCCTAGTTGTACTTCCCCTTAAAACAATAATCACCACCACCACCACCACCACCACCACCTTCGTATTCTTCCAGCGAAAGCTCAACTTGGTGTTCTAGTAATTATTATTATTATTATTATTATTATTATTATTATTATTATTATTATTATTATTATTATTATCTTCTCAACTGTGTGATCTGAGGCCCAATGAACTCTATTCCAGCCTCTTAAACCAACCTGAAAATTAGGGTCCAGATTACAAACGTTCGTACCTGGCCGACCAAGTGGAGTTATAATACGCTAGAGTACGGAAATGAATTTCGGGTCATCAAGAAGCCGAAGCCAATACTTAAGGTAAATAGCCTAATGAACGACCTGTGGTACAGGTGCAATTTTCTGTAATTAATTTTCAGCCTATCACAGGCTTCATGTTCGGTTTTTAGTGTAATGGGTTCAGCCAATAAAAATGAGAGGGTGTGTCCGGATTAGCCCAGAATCCTCTCGAAACTTCCCTGATGGTATATACGTTGTGGCTTTTCAAGTTTCCATGTCTCTTGATCGTCGTCTTTCTGAGTGTGTGTTAAGGCAGGAGGTGGGACGCCCCATTCGTCGGCAGGCAGTACATCAGCCAGGTAATGGCCAACTAAATTCTCTTTTCTGTAGCTACCTCCACAGACTTATCCAAGGGGAAGGTTCGAATTATTAACCATGTAAACAACCTTTCCAAATGTAAATTTTCTTTCGGTTAATGTAAAATTTCATAAAGCCTTTAACTGTAAATCGGGGATAGAGAGTGAGTTACCCTCTCGAGCTCCCCTTCATCTTGGTTTGAGGTGACTACGACTTCGTAACTGTTTTCTTCCTGTAATGAATTATATTTATTTCCATCCGAGTCACCTCAGCCTAGCCCCTGTTTCATTGGGCCCAGAGCCCTGTTAGGGTTTTAATGTTTCATTATCTAGGAGCGCAAGTGTACGCCTCCATCCAGTTTGTGTTCGGGCCATTTATTGAACCTGTTCTTTTTCTACAAAGGCCCAGTAGGTTGGATACTAGATCCCCTGTGTAAAACTATTTCCATTTGTAAATCGTGCCTTGTGAGGCCAGAGAGTGTAAGATTTTGCTGTAATGTTGCCTTGAGTAGGCTGTAAGAAATCGGGAGCATGTAAGCTCTTTTCGAAGTTTTGTGATAGTGAGGGGTGCCTCTGGAAGGCTAAATATTGTAACTTCTGGAGCAAGTGCTCTTAAATCAGGATTTTTCCGTCCCTGTCTAACGATTGAGATTTCGTGAATTTTGTAATCTGGATCCGGTATCTAAGAATTTGTAAAGTAAGAGCTTGAAGCCCTAAAGCTGTAAAATTCACTAAGCTTGGATTTTTCCAAGTCTTGTTTCAAGTTTGCTAATTGTACCTGTCATGTTGTTATGTTCACTCAGTGAAAACATTTTAAAGTTTGATATTCTAAAAAAATATAACCTTTTAAAGTTTTAATTGAATTCTTGATATTGTAGTTAGACCCATTCAAGCCCGCACCTTCTTTCACCTCGCTGCGTTCCACAGATACCCCGGAATAATAATAATGATAATAATAATAATAATAATAATAATAATAATGGCATGACCCAGCTATAAAGTTGCTCACATTTGTATTAGACACATTGTTTGAACGTTTCATTTTATTCTACCAGACGGCTGAGAAACTGGAACTCTGAATGAATTTAAATAATTGTATTTGGGTAAACACAAACGTGTCACCAGATATTTCTAATATAGTGACATCGTACGAATGGAATTCTTTCCACACCTCAAAAATTTGGCTACCTCTGCCAGGTTTGCACTCACGTGTTTGGTATTTGGCTGCATATACTCTATATCCACAGGGGAGCTAATGGCTAAATAATCTGACCCGAAACCCACACAACTTCCAGGGGTCGAGGGGAGATGCAAACCTTCAGACGGAACGATTTCCTTCTATTATAGAAGTGAGGAAGAGTATAACAAATTGAATTAGATACTGGAATGGTTGAAGGCCGATAAATTATCGTTCGTGCAGTAAAACTTCATGAAGGACTGTTCTATACTGAATAGACCCGTGTTCTTGATCCGGGAGAGCTGTCCGTGTCTCCTTGAGGTTGCCCCTCCCCGTCATCTAGCATCAGCAATTACAAACCCTGTTCCACATCATGTTGACGAGCTCAAAGCTCTCATTTATTAGCGGAACCTATTATGGCCAGAAGATCGATTATGCCTATCAGGGACGTAGCTACCATTCGGCAGCGTGATCACGTAACCCCTTAACATTAATCAAAAGTGTACGGAAATCCTAGCGAACACTCCGAAACATTACTAATTGAATCTACAACAAAACGGATGTAATGCTTCATTGCTACTGAGTATCGAACTAGGAACTACAACAACATTTTAAGATACATATGCCTAATGGCCAAGAGTCATCTGAAAATTTGCGTTGCGAAATGAGCGATACAAAGTATGTGACGCGATGTTACCTAGCAACCGTGCAGACTGTGATGTGAAGTATTGATGGATGGCCATAACTGAAACAAGCCAGCCCCGCGGTGTAGGGTTAGCGTGCCTGCCTCTTACCCGAAGGCCCGGGGTTCGATTCCCTGCCAGGTCAGGGATTTTTACCTGGATCTGAGGGCTGGTTCGAAGTCCACTCAGCCCACGTGATTACTATTGAGGAGCTATCTGACGGTGAGATGGCGGCCCTGCTCTAGAAAACCAAGAGGAACGTCCAAGAAGATTCGTCGTGCTGATCACACGACACCTCGTAATTTGTAAGCCATGGCACTTCGGGGCTGTTGCGCCGTGTTTTTTTTGACTGAGAGCTATGTTATAAAAGAGGAGCGTTAGAGTAAAGATGGTCGATGTGACCAGGCTGTGATGTGAAGTACTGAAGGATGGCCATGACCGAAGGACGTATAGAAGGCTCTTTTATCAAAGTTGCCTCAAATCATCATACACTAGAGAACTGCTTATTACATTTGTAGGGGCTGATGACCTAGATATTAGACCCATTTAAACAACTATTTCTTTTGGGGTAGTTTCATTGCCCCTGAATCAGTTTCCTCTGTTCGATGCACTGAATCCTGCACTCCAATTTCCATACGGATGCCTATCGAAAATGATTCCTCAGATGCAAATAAATTAATCGCTGTCAATTTCAGTTTCTTACTTACTTACTTACTTACTTACTTAATCTGTTTACCCTCCAGGGTTGGTTTTTCCCTCGGACTCAACGAGGGATCCCACCTCTACTGCCTCAAAGGCAGTGTCCTAGAACGTGAGACATTGGGTCTGGGGATACAACTGGAGAGGATGACCAGTTTGATGACCAGTCTGCGCGATTCTAACTCGCCCGGTGACTGGGTGTTTGTCAGGGTGGATTCCTACCTAGGAAGAAATCTAATGTTGAAGACGGCATAGACACACAACTCGCCAGTGGGTGCCAACCCGAAAGACCTAAATCACGGCTTTTTGGAGGACGATGCTATTACTGTATCGCATGACATGGAGTGCTGAATGGAATTTTCCCTACTTAAAAACTCTGGAACTGGTTGGTATGAACATCGTAACTTGGGATGCGTAGGCCAACATCCCGTAGCTGATTCATAGAGGGAACTATCAATATCTAATCGTATTACAAGTTTAAATAATAATTTTATTCTTTTACAATCCATTAACTATTATTTAAGGTTTCCGGAAATGCCGAGATGCTGGAAGTTTCCTCCGACAGCGTTCTTTTACGATCCGGTAAATCTACCGACATGTACCACTGGATTGAGCAGAGATCGGAGATTGGACTTGTAACCTGGGCTCAGTATTAAACATATGTCTTCTTCAGCCTGTTGTGTACTATCAAATGTTTGTCAATTCAAGACTTTACAGGACTTTACGAGAATTCTCAATAATTCACAAGTTAACATGTCAAGTCTTAAGAAGTCTTCAAAAGTCCTGGAAGTGAATTAGAACATGTTTTAATATTGATCCAATAATTGCCAAGTCTTTGACAGAATTGACGAATGGAATTCGAGTATTAACGGAGCGCGTTATGCCGCTAGCCATTCTGGGATTGCTAGGAGTCAAAACTACAAAAATGGCTTCGTCTTCATGACCGAGGGATGTTGTGTGTGTATTGCTGTAGTATGAGGCATATCCCTGCCTATATTCAGTGGACTCGTTATTGTATAAGGAGATTGCTAGATAAATATCTCAAGGAAGTGGACAGCTTTTTTGCTTAATACCGTACGGTAACCTGTAAGTAAACACTGTCAATAATGTTGCATTTATGACGATCTTCACATATTCTTCTTCTTCTTCTTCTTATTATTATTATTATTATTATGCAATTCCTAACATGTTTTCATATAATCTATATATTCAAAGAGTTTACTAAACACAGCTTTCGCAAATCCGTCCGTCCGTGGGCCGATTTTTTGTTTTATTCTCTCCAGAATTACCTGCCGATGAATCATGAAATATCGATAGGTCTCTAAGTTCATCCAACTCTGAGTAATCATAAAATCACATAATTAAAAGATCACTCCAATAATTGCAGGTGAACGCTTACCCTAACCCGCAATACATTCTGTACTTAGCAGGTTGTTAAGCGACTAATCTACAACCTGTTTTCCAATCAGTGACCGAGTCAGGAATGGAATGAATGAATGCGGCGAGGGTAGGAATTGCGCCGGCTGCCGAGGCCTGTCGCACTCCTCTGGGTCAATGATTAATGACTGACAGGTGAAATGAAATGATATTGGAGAGTGTTGCTGGAATGAAAGATGACAGGGAAAACCGAAGTACCTGGAGAAAAACCTGTCCCGTCTCCGCTTGTCGAGCACAAATCTCACATGGAGTGACCGGGAATTGAACCACGGAACCCAGCGGTGAGAGGCCGACGCGCTGCCGCCTGAGTCACGGAGGCTGTTGGGAAGCGACTAATACCTTCATTAATATTTTCTTGGGAATATTTGATTTGTATACTTACTAATGTCATTGCATTCAGCCATGTTTGATTACTACTTGCCAAGCCAGAGAGTACTGTATAGCCTACATTCCTGTGATCATGGAAGAATATTATTCTATGCTGTATACTCTTTAATTCTCTGAGCTTCCCTAAGTTCTAAATATATTCAACAGATGGCAGAACTATCCTTATAAATTACATGCCAACGACATATCTTTAATGTCGTTGTTACATGCTGCTAATAGAAAAGATTGACGCACGCACAGTCGGGAAGGTATTATGCCTTCTGTACGACCATTACCAGTAATAAAGCTCAGGGTCCTTCGTCGACGGCAATTGACGGCGTGTAACAACGAGTGGCATGATACCTCCCAACAACGCGGAAAACACTATGCCACTATCCATCCAGATATTCCAAACGTTCTTTGGCACCATCAGCGTCCCTATTCGCGTCAATTCATCAGAGCAATCGCAAGAATGAAGTTTCATCATGGTTGTTTCCCTCAGCATCTGCACAAAATCCAAGTACTACGATCTCCCTTCTGTTCATGTTCAGCTGATACAGTTGCCGATCTTAATCATATATTCTTTGGATGTCCACACCACTTTGTACGCACTACTTGCCTACTTCAAAATTTATTGGCATTAGGATACCAATTCTCCACAAAAGTGATCAGTCTGCTTACTTTGAGTTATATGCATTTCTTTCTGACATTGGACTGCGAATCTAAGTCCTTCACCTAGCATCGAACTTACCCTATAGTACTACAACACTCCTACCTTCTTCTGATCCACGGCCTAGTCACGCGTACCACTGGATGTCCTCACAGGCATTATGATGAGAAGACGAATCCATCTCTCCTGTCTCCGAGCAACAAATAAATTAAAACATAAGTTCCTATAAAACTCCCTTCCATTCATAATTCACTGGCTGAGTGGACTTCGACCCGAATGCCAAACAAAAAAAAAAAAAGCGCAGGGTCAAACTCTTGAAAAAGTGCATGTCTACTTACCCGAACCACTATTCAGTCACGGCCAGTTGTATGTTGTACTATCTCCGGCAAGATCGTTTGAAAATGTTAAGATCCAGATACCGCCGAATGGTCGAAGCACAGAGAATATTGTATGGAAAGAAGTGTTAAAAATTATATTACGAATGAATCGGTTAGTACGGTATGTACCGGTATTAAATGTTCATGAAACTATTGAAAAAGACAGGAAAAACGATATGACTATGACAGACATATCAAGACGGGTTAATTGACCTATTTATTCAGCACGGGTCCACTGATAACATATGAATTTCCGTTGTATTGCTGTAATTGTTATTCAGTTAATGTGAGTAAATGCAATATAACATAACCTCTGCAAATGATGTTATGGCAGTAAATAACAACATAAATATTTCCCCCATTTAAATTACGATTTATTGCGCGGTATTTTTTTTTTGTTTTTGTTTTGTTTTGTAAGAATGTATCCCATTGCTAGTCCAAGAAACCACAACTGCTGTTTGTCTTTCCTCCATGTAGAAGCAAAATGCTATCAAACCAGAGGCGGAAACCTATCGATAACTATCGATAGCGACCACTATCGTCTTACATCGATAGTCAGTTGCCTGTTATCGATAGTCAACGATAGTTTTTTCCCCCTCATTGGCTTATTTTTTGCGCTAACAGAAATTGTACACTTGTTTGCAGTTAACTGGTGAGGAGTTTGTTCCAATTCATAGGTGTGCCTTTAAGTATCTCTGCGTACCTGCGACTTCAGTGCCGGCATAAAGACTATTTAGGATTTTGGAAGGTGGGATTCTCAATTCAACCGAACCTTAATTGAGTTGATGTCATACGGGGCAAAAGATGAGATTTATATGCTGTCCGAGACTGTATGAAGGCGAGAGAAGAAAAGGCACATTTTAGGTCAAAGACTTCATGAAAGCAACTGAAAACTCTCCTGTCATCTGTTGAGAATGCTGTAATTTTTTTCTAAAGATATTACAGTACCCGAGAAAATGTCGGGCGATCGCAAAATGAACACTGCAGCTGAACGTGAACTTCTCGGGCGTGCCACTGAAGAAATTTATGAGTAATTCCGATTTGAATTTCAGAAATTACATTGCATGAAAAAGTTGTGCTTTCTACTGATTTTTTTGTGGATTGTGTTCGATAAATGTTGTTCTATTTTCGGGCATAATGATATGATTCGTTCCACTTTTTGAAAACTATCGATTACTATCGATAGTAGAGCTCATAATATCGGAAAATATCGATGGCGATTACAATCGATAGTTTGCCGCCTCTATATCAAACCAAGACCAACTACTATTACATCAGACCGTAATCCAGGAAAAACATGGCGGACATCGGTGGGCGATATGAGAGGTTGAGGGTAAGGTTATGCATGTTTATTCAGAGTCTCCTACAGAAAAGATCACAAGTCGAACGTCATAAAATGCAACTCATTAACTCGAAATATGAATAATTAAACACCAAAAGTAGCGTAATGCGTATTGTAAGTCTAAATGTAATTTCAGAGGGGAAAATAATAACGAAGGGAGAATTATTGTATCAACGTCAGGTTGAAAAAAACACAGAGTAGGGCCTACTGTATAAAAATATTTCACATATGAATCTCCGGTCAGCAAATACGATATATAGATGTCAACAAAGCATTATTATCCTTACATGAAATACTATGACACCACCATTAACCACAGCCCATTATGTAAAACACGCAAACAAATTTCTCCAACAATATTTCAACCCTCCAAAATCCACCTGTATTGTTGAGTAGGTACAAGCGATATTTGTATGATACACTTGACCATCTAAAGCACTCGTCACCTTAAAACTCACCAGAATTGATGGCATAATTGTATATTATATAAAAAAGAACATAATCCTCATGTTCACTCACGGGAAATGGGGTTAGGTTTAGTTTACGCACGTTCATTGTAAAACGTTGAAAATTAATTACATCATTCTTGCACCACCGTTTAAGATTAATTTCGTCTCTAAGTCATACATCTTGATCATGATTTTCCGGATCTTTCTGGGACTGATTTAATTTTCTTTGTGAGTAAGGTACGTTGGCTGATAGGGCATCATTAGTTTAAACTTCGGAAGTTAGCGCGGCACTCGAATTAGATCATCACCTTCTATGGGTATATAATGTCTTCCCTAACAATACATTTGATTTCAAAAATGATAAAATGATTAATGCACAGAACATTATTAGGCCTATGATTTGGTTCGAAGTTGTCCTTACGAATTCTCTTAACCCAACTTTGCCTTAATACTAGGTCTTTTGGAAACGGGAACACTGAAACTCTTATACTTACATCCAGGCATACAGCACATTAAACTATACACATCGATACACATATTGCATAGATAACTAAAAATGAAGAAAATACTTTCAGAGAACAACACGAGAATGAACATTAACCTAATCACTACCGATATTGTTGGAATAAATAACCTCTTTGAGAACAAACAACTTCTTACGGCACTGCAAGAGGATCTATAACCTTCTTAAGACTATAAATAAATATAATGTACGATTAATAATATTCAAATTTCCGTAAATATTTGGTAACAACACGACTTTCACAAATCAAAACAAACGCATGCTAGCACTCCAGCTGCCGCCATTATGGACAGTTTCGATAGGTCGGTTAAGGTCTGAGATATTGTAGTTGGTCTTGATCAAACCTTGCCAAATCTTTTCAAATCTTGTCAAACCTTCAGCCATGTTGAACAATGCTTGATAAGATTTGACAACTTTACTTGTGAAGTGTTGAATTGAAAGGAATAATTTTTTTGGTATACAGCAGGGATTACATAGACGGTGAAGTGCACAATAATATATTTATTTCATGCCCGTTTCATGGCACAAGACTGAGTTTGTTTTGTTTGCTACGTTTATATAAGAATGGCCAGACTCCAAAATTACCTCGCAGCCAATGGGATGGAGAAACGCCAGTGATAGGTAGTCCTCAGCCTCGGGGCCAGAGAAAGTGATGCCATTGCCACCCAATGCTTACACAATGTTAACTTTAGTTTTAACAGATGGTCAATTGGATCATCGCGTACTTGGTGAAGAGCCCACTCAGTAAAGTGGTCCTTTAGCTCTCTTGTCGATTCTCTCTCTTAACAGCGCATGAATCAAAGTAACATACCGCCACAACCATTGCTGATTACTTTTCAGATACTAAATTAAATATTAAAACAGATTGACGATGGTGATTGTTATTTTAAGAGAAAGAACTACATCGTTCTCTACTTCGCATAAACATTGTACGGGAAAGGACGAGTTTCGCTTTCCCAAAATAAATAAATAAATAAATAAATAAATAAATAAATAAATAAATAAATAAATAAATAAATAAATAAATAAATAAATAAATAAATAAATAAATAAATAAATAAATAAATAATACTAATATTGCAGGGGTGAGTGGCTCAGACGATTGAGGACCCCCTGTGGGTGGGGACGGTAGAATAACACCCACGGTATCCCCTGCCTGTCGTAAGAGGCGACTAAAAGGGGCCTCAGGGGCTCTGAACTTTGGAGCGTGGTTGGCGGCCACGGGGCCCTCAGCTGAGTCCTGGCATTGCTTCCACTTACTTGTGCCAGGCTCCTCACTTTCATCTATCCTATCCGGCCTCTCTTGGTCAACTCTTGTTTTTTTCCGACCCCGACGCTATTAGGTTTGCGAGGGCTAGGGAGTCTTTCATTTTCACGCCCTTTGTGACCTTTGTCTTTCTTTGGCCGATACCTTCATTTTTCGAAGTGTCGGACCTCTTCCATATTTTCCCTCTGATTAGTGTTATATAGAGGATGGTTGCCTCGTTTTACTTCCTCTTAAAACAATAATCACCACCACCACCAGACGATTGAGGCGCTAGCCTTCTGACCCCAACTTGGCAGGTTCGATCCTGGCTCAGTCCGGTGGTATTTGAAAGTGTTTAAATACGTCAACCTCGTGTCGATAGATATACTGGCAGGTAAAAGAACTCCTGCGGGACTATATTTCAGCAACTCGGCGCCTCCGAAAATCGTAAAAGTAGTTAGTGGGACGTAAAGCCAATAACATTATTTATTATAATAAAACATTCAATCTCTTTAGGTTTTTCAATCGAGAAATCACCAGCGTTTCCCCGCAATGTCGGAGTGGGCTCGTCAGTTGTATTGCTACACTTTTACAAGACACTAGTAGCTGGTATAAATCAGAAGACCTCCTTTTCATACACATCCCTTCTATGCGTACTGGGCCAAAGATATTCCTAAGGAATTTCCTTTCTTTTTTTTCAAAGTTTTTAGTTAGTGATCTGCCTCCACTGACCAAGGTTTCTGATGCGTATACTGCTCAGGCTTAATTACCGTGTTATAGTGTTTTAATTTAGCATACCGAGCGAGATGCCGTGCGGTTAGGGGTGCGATGCTGTGAGATTGCATTCGGGAGATTGTGGGTTCGAACCACACTGTCGGCAGCCCTGAAGATAGTTTTTCGTGGTTCCCCATTTTCACACCAGGCAAATGCTGGTGCTGTACCTTAATTAAGGCCACGGTAGCCCTTTCCTATCCCATCGTCCTCATAATACCTATCTGTGTCGGTGCGACGTAAAACAAACCGTAAAAGAAAAAAATAGCGTACCTTGTTGTTGATTTTGTTGTACCTGTTCCATGTGATAATATAAGCTTTTTGTAATTTAGAAATTTTCTCTTTGTTTCACGAAATGTACTATTATTATTATTATTATTATTATTATTGTTACCGTGTTTTGGTGGTAGGTAGAGGTGAAAGAAGGTGCGGGCGTGAATGAGTCTCAAACTACGGAATCAAAGTTACTGTAAAATTTAACAAGGTTATATTTTCTTTTCAAAATTAAGTAATAACAAAGAACAGGTACTTAGAAGCCGAAACACAATTTGAAATGTACAATTACAGAGATTACAGAATTTGGGCTTCGAGCCCTGAGTTCACAATTCGTGGGCAACTAGCCCAACTTTCCGATATACAAATTTTAACCAAGGGGCAGAAGACCCCAATCAAACCCTGGAGCACTTGCTCCAAATTACACAGTAAAGCCTCCTCGAGGCATACAAAAATTGAATTCCAAAAGCGCAATCTGCTCTCAAAGTGTAAGCCAATCACAGGCCACACCAAACTTCACCTTCAAGCTGTCCTCTCAGGACATATACACAGGGGTAAAATACCCAACCTACTGAGGTCTATTGAATGAAAAAGAAGGTTAATTAAATGACCTCTAAAATGACAATTTGGGAGGAGGCAAACTGGCACTCCTAGTACACTTTGATTAAGACCTACTTGGCACTAGGCCGTTAACACAAGGGCTAATCCCATTCTAAAGAGGTGACTTAAGAAGAGAACACATTGTTTTACGTTATCGAAGAATAGGTTGAGAAAACTAAGTTCACCTCACAACAATATGAGTGGGAGCTCGAGAGGGTTAGCACTCTCTATCCCAATATGAAGCTTTAAAAGAGAATATATAAAAGAGTAGTTACATTTAGGAAAAGGTTACATGGTAGAACGCTTAGAACCCGCCCCGAAAGTTAAACTGCTGAGCTAGCAAAGAAAGAAGTTATTAATCGGCCATTACCTTGTTGTTGACCGCTGCCGAAGAAAGAGGCGCTTCCCGCCCCCTGCTATGTACTTAACACACTGAAAGATGGAACAGAAGTGGCCCGGAGACCCAAAAATCAGCAGTTTATAACCTCTCGTGGAAGGTTCTAGGCGTTAGGGGAAAGAAAACACCCGCCCACAACTTTTTTATTGGATAGGACCCCGCAACAGATTCAAGTTGGGGGAAGATACCCCTGATAGGTCAGAAATTAATTAAAGAAATTCGGGATTGGTTACATTCATAACAAGGGGAAGAAAGGGGTAAATATTGCCAACTTAAACAATGACAGAAAGAAATTTAACAAAGAACAAACTCTTGAAATTAAATTTTCTCCAACAAAATAGTTCTTTGACTCCGCACTAGGTTGCACTATTGTAGATCTTCAGTAGTGTCCTCTAGAAGAGAAAGTTCACACTTCTTACTTCAAGCGAAACAAAAACACATCAAAAATGACACAGTTCAAAAACTCAAATTTTTCCACATGGTGACATCTTTTGAGAAAGTAAAGAATTAACAGCGTAGATAAAGTTCAGCCCTCCTCCAGCAGAGGAGTTCCAACAGGCGCACATTTTAAATTAACGGAGTGGAGGTGTACCGCCCGGTACAGACCTCCCCCCCCAAAAGTTCCTCCAGGGATTTCACATGAAGTCAGTTTGAAAACAAAAGTCCAAGTTTTGATGTTGATATTAAAATAATTTGCAGAATTATTTGAGAAATTCTTAATTCAGTTCCAAAATTTTTGTTGTAATTGGTAACGTAAGGTTTTTATGTTTGTAGAAGGCGAATTTCTGAAGATAATCTTTTAAAATATGATGAAAAATTTTGCAATGTCCACCAAATTTGTTGTTGAATTCCCAAGTGTAGTCATCTCTTATAGTGACTGTCCATGTAGTTGATGTAGGCTAAGTTGAATGGCCAGACCGGCCGTTGCAGCTTGCGTCCAAAGGAGGCCGCTCGGACCCCTCAAGTACCCTGAGATACCGCTCGCCCGCACAATGAGGGGAGCAGAGGTGTTGAAGTACGCCGCGCCCGCGGTGAAGGTATACAGGCTGCGGGCAAGTAGCAGGTCGTGCGCCGCACATCAGCCTTGGCCGGGAGGAGAGCTCCGGCTCGCCGTGCACATGTCGTCCTCGCTGGAGAGGAGGGGGCCCATCCCCCTCCCCAGTTGCTGCACGGCGCTGCGCGGCTGCGGGGGCACTGAAACATAAAAACTCGGCGGCAGAATTGTGTTGGACCATCATGTTTCTTTGAGGGCACAGGCTTGGTGAGGAGGTCGAGGGGTCAGCGGCGTGCAGATATCCATGGCATTTACTCAAATTAAGCCACAGTGTGTATTGAAGCAGGAGACGGGAGCGTGGTAATGGCCGAGGCAAAGACAGAATGGCAGTTTAACGGATCGGGGAAGGTTTTACAAGAGGATTACATATAAGACCAAAATATTATAGAAAGGGCAGAAAGCCTTAAAGTTGAACTCAAAAAAAAAATATAACCTTCATATTCCTTTCAAATTATATGAAGCAAGTTGACACAAAATTTACACCGGTTTCACCTGGGACAGGTGAACCCTAAATATCCTCTCGGTGGCTGGATTGCTTACTAACAACGTAACCGGCGTGAGAAAATCGAGAATTATACAAGGCCCATGAAATCTGGGGGCAAGCTTGCCCGCGGGAACAAAATTCTTGACCATAACTTGGTCACCTACCTTCAAAGGGGTGGGTCTCCGTCCACGATCATACCTTTCCCTAACCTTTTCATGAGACACTTTAAGATTGGCTTTAGCCTTCTTCCAAAGATCTTTAATGTTATCCGGATCTATTGTCTCGGGTAGAATGTCACTCAGAGACCAGAGGTTAGAGAGCGGCGAGTTGGGAACAAACTTGAACATCAAAGAAGCTGGAGTAAACTTGTGAGATTCATGAACCGCCGAATTCAAAGCAAAAGCTAACCAATGCAGGGACGTGTCCCACCTGGAATGATCATCATGATGATAGGCAATCAGTGCAGACCTGAGATTACGATTAACCCGTTCAGCCAGAGATGGTTGAGGATAATACGCGGAAGTAGTTACATGAGAGATGGATAAGTCAAAGCAGAATTTACGAAATAAATTAGATGTAAAAGCCTTAGCATTATCGGATACAATATATTGGCACGGACCAAAAGAAGCAAAAATAGAACTTAGGCAAGTAATGGTGGACTGAGCGGTAGCCAGCTTAGTCAGAAATAACCAGGAAAATCTGGTAAAACCATCTACACATACAAAGATGAATTTGTTGGCATTTCCCTTCGACTGGGGGAAGGGTCCTACATAATCAATATACAGGCGTTCCATGGGGCGCGATGCTTGATGCGAAGACAAGAGGCCTACCTTGGTGGACGTGGTTGGTTTACTAATCAAACAGGATTTACAAGCCTTTACTAGTTCACGGATTTCACCGTCCATACCTTTCCAGATGAACATTTCACGAATCTTTTCACGAGTTTTAAAAATACCAAGATGCCCCCCTAATGGGGTCTCATGATAGTACTTGAAGATCATAGGCACAAGAACAGCTGGAACGACAACCTTCATCATCTTGTCATGCCTCGAAGGGCAACATAAAACACCATTCCTCAGAACATAAGGGACAACATGTTCCCCAGAAGAAAGGGTTTCCATTATCGGAGCCAGCGTCGGATCTTCACGTTGGTATTTCTCAATATCCCTAAAAACCATGGGAGCATCTGTTAAAATGGCATTAACACCAGATAGTATGGACTCGGGAGGTGATGAACTGTCGACCGGTTCCTGGATCTCGACGTCGTTAGAAAACATACGGCTGAGTCCATCAGCAACAACATTTTCGGTACCTCTGATATGCCTGACGTCAAATTGGAAGGCAGAAATACGGATGGCCCAACGGGCTATACGACCAGTACGACGCGGCCTACCTAAGACCCAGCTTAAGGCTTGATTATCTGTCTCCAGGTCGAATTTAACATGTTCCAGATAGAGACGGAACTTCTCTAAGGCGAATAAGACTGCCAAACCTTCGAGCTCATAGATGGAATACTTGGCTTCTTGAGCCGACAAAGTCCTAGACGCATAGGCGATGGGGCGCCTCCCTAGTTCAGTCTCTTGAAGAAGGACTGCAGCTACCGCTGACGACGACGCGTCGGTTTGGACGATGAATTTCTTCGAGAAATCAGGCATAGCAAGTACAGGGGCATTACAAAGTGCTAATTTAAGGTCTTCAAAAGCGGCTTGTTGAGAAGGTCCCCACTCGAATTTGATGCCTTTCCTACGAAGAAGGTTTAAGGGCGCCGCTCTATTAGCAAAGTTAGGAATGAACTTTCTGAAGAAATTCACCATACCAATGAACCTGGCGATACCTTTAATGTCATTGGGAGGTTTAAAATCACGGATGGCCTGTGTTCTAGAATGATCGACTGCTACACCATCGGGTGACACAATATGCCCTAGGAATGACATAGAGGGCTTAGCGAAGGCAACCTTGGACAACTTAACAGTTAACCCAGCCTTACGAAGGCGATCGAGAACTTCTCGCAGATGATCTAGATGCTCTTCAAAAGTCTCTGAAAATACGACGACATCATCCAAGTAGTGATACAAGTATTCAAATTTGATGTCGGAGAAGACCCTATCTAGTAGCCTAGTGAGTACAGCTGCTCCCGTGGGGAGCCCGAAAGGCACGCGGTTGTATTCGTATAAGTTCCAGTCCGTGGCAAACGCTGTAAGATGTTTAGACTCTTCGGCAAGGGGAATTTGATTATAGGCCTGATTCAAGTCCAAGATAGTAAAGAACTTGGCCTTACGAAACCATGAAAAACAAGAGTGAAGGTCAGGAAGGGGCACAGATTGTAACACCACCTTCCGATTGAGAGCCCTGTAATCAATGACAGGCCTGAAGCCTCCTTGGGGTTTCGGGACTAGAAAAATAGGCGATGAATACGCCGACTTAGAGGGCCTAATAATACCATCCTTCAACATCTGATCGATAATTTCTTTCAGAGCCTTCATTTTAGGTGGAGATAGCCTATAAGGTGGAAAACGGACAGGAATCGAATCCGTGACCTCAATTTTGTATTCAATAAGGTCAGTAACACCAAGAGTATCAGAGAACACCTCGGGAAACGACTGACACAGTTTGCGAATACTATTAGCCTGCTCCTCAGGTAGATGTCTAAGGTCTAACAACATCTCATCCTGGGTAGGCGAAATAGAAGAACATGACACGGAATTACACTTTAATAGTGGTATTTTACAATTAGAAGCAAATTTGAATGTGCACGACCTAGACTGGAGATCGAGCACAAGGCCAGTGTGAGAAATAAAGTCCGCTCCCAATATAATGGGGCTAGACAACTGCTTGGCCACAAACAATTTAACTTTCCATGTAAACTTAAAAACACGAATTTTGACCAGTAAGGAACCTAGAATTTCTAATGGAGATGAATTAGCCGAAACGTATTGAACAGGAGAAAAGACATAGTCAGGAAGTTTACAAACCGTTTTCAATTTAGAATACCATTCAGCCGCAATAATCGAACAAACACTGCCTGAATCTAAGAGAGCTGTTATAGGCTCGTTATTTAACTCAATCTTAAGAAAAGGAATAGGTGCGGGGGAATCCGCCGCAACCCTAAGGCACTCTTTGGGGCATTCAAAAGATGAATTTGAAAATTGCTCGTTCCCTGAATTTACAACCTGTTTACCCGGGGCTGAGTCTCGGGAAGATGGATTAGTCGACTCAGCCGAAGCCACTAGTCACTTTTTATTATTGGCATAGGTGGAATTTGCACCAGAAGTTGAGCAGGAGGGGGTGCTATTCGAGTTTGGGCAATTCTTGGCGATATGTGAGAAAGCCCCACATTTAAAACAGCCTTGTGCTGAACTAGCTCCATTATTTGCCCTACTAGACTTGATCAGTGGACACTTATTGCGCAGATGGTCAGGCGACCCACAAGCATAACATTTACGGGGTGTGACTGGTCGGCGAGGTGGAGGCCGAGTATTACTAAACGAAGGAGGGGGTTCTTTAGCGACACGCAGAGAATCGGCGTATCTAACTCCTTCCGCTGAGACGGCCAAGGCTTCAAGTTCAGAGAAAGTTTGCGGGCACGCCGCGAAACACAAGTATGACCTGTAAGATGGTGAAATACCTTCCACAATAGCTTGTACAATTTGATCCTCAGGGAAGTGAAGAGCAAACACCCTAGTATAAAACTTAATGTCCTGTATGAAATCAGCCAAGTTTTCATCCAAGCGCTGTACACGATAATAGTACTTCTGAATAAGGGAGGACCTGGCCCTAGCCGGGATGAAGTTAGCTAGCAAATGGGCATGGAAATCCTCAATAGATGATTGCTCGGCAATGGCTCTTACGATTTTATCAGAGAGAATACCAATAGCATACGGATAGATAATTTGCAAAATTTGACATGGAGAAAGAGAAAACACAAGGGCATGATCCTGAAATTCAACTAGAAATCTTAAAAAAGAAATTACATCACTGGTGGTATTAACGGAAAACTTAGAGATCCCTCTGAGCAACATTGCCAATGGATGAGGCAAGCTGCTAAACCCGGGTGACATAGTAGGTAAAGGTTTCAATGGCAAAGAAGTTAATTCAGAACGAATGTTACTCAACGATGCACGGCGTTCAGGCTCGTTGTCCAATGGGGCAGAGATAGTTTGAGCAGCAACGGTTATGCTATTAACTTCTCCCTTGGGAGGCGCTTCCTCACTACCTGCATTCACTATGGTGGGTTGATCAGATTTGGGAGGGACTTCCCCAGTCAACAATAAAGTGACCTTACTAGATAATTCGGAAATATTTTCCAGGAGCGTACTAGCTTCCTTCCTCTGAACGTCATTCAGTTTTAGAGACAACAGATCGTTAACCCTATTCGAAAAATGATATAGCCTGCCTTGCACACGCTTAATTTGATTAGGAGACGGATCATTTTCATCAAAAAAACTAACTACAGAAGCTAGCCCAGTAATATTCTCGACGATCGTGGAAAGAGAGTCATCAATTTCTTTCTCTCCCAAATTGGGGATGGAAATGGGCAAATCTAGGGACTCTCTAAGCTTGTTAGTGTCTACTGCAACCGTGCCTCCAGATTGTACATTTCTGGTAGTTAATTCATAGATCAACTCCTCTTTGCGCAAATAATTAAGATGGAGAACATCGCGAGGGCCTGGCATGATGACAGAACAATTTAGAAAAACTCAAAAGATTCCAGCAACTGGGAAAATAGTTAGAGTTCGGATCAAAACAATGTTTAGCCGTCAAAAGGGGCTAAATTGAGACCCATTCAACCACGCTCTGCTACCACTTGTTACCGTGTTTTGGTGGTAGGTAGAGGTGAAAGAAGGTGCGGGCGTGAATGAGTCTCAAACTACGGAATCAAAGTTACTGTAAAATTTAACAAGGTTATATTTTCTTTTCAAAATTAAGTAATAACAAAGAACAGGTACTTAGAAGCCGAAACACAATTTGAAATGTACAATTACAGAGATTACAGAATTTGGGCTTCGAGCCCTGAGTTCACAATTCGTGGGCAACTAGCCCAACTTTCCGATATACAAATTTTAACCAAGGGGCAGAAGACCCCAATCAAACCCTGGAGCACTTGCTCCAAATTACACAGTAAAGCCTCCTCGAGGCATACAAAAATTGAATTCCAAAAGCGCAATCTGCTCTCAAAGTGTAAGCCAATCACAGGCCACACCAAACTTCACCTTCAAGCTGTCCTCTCAGGACATATACACAGGGGTAAAATACCCAACCTACTGAGGTCTATTGAATGAAAAAGAAGGTTAATTAAATGACCTCTAAAATGACAATTTGGGAGGAGGCAAACTGGCACTCCTAGTACACTTTGATTAAGACCTACTTGGCACTAGGCCGTTAACACAAGGGCTAATCCCATTCTAAAGAGGTGACTTAAGAAGAGAACACATTGTTTTACGTTATCGAAGAATAGGTTGAGAAAACTAAGTTCACCTCACAACAATATGAGTGGGAGCTCGAGAGGGTTAGCACTCTCTATCCCAATATGAAGCTTTAAAAGAGAATATATAAAAGAGTAGTTACATTTAGGAAAAGGTTACATGGTAGAACGCTTAGAACCCGCCCCGAAAGTTAAACTGCTGAGCTAGCAAAGAAAGAAGTTATTAATCGGCCATTACCTTGTTGTTGACCGCTGCCGAAGAAAGAGGCGCTTCCCGCCCCCTGCTATGTACTTAACACACTGAAAGATGGAACAGAAGTGGCCCGGAGACCCAAAAATCAGCAGTTTATAACCTCTCGTGGAAGGTTCTAGGCGTTAGGGGAAAGAAAACACCCGCCCACAACTTTTTTATTGGATAGGACCCCGCAACAGATTCAAGTTGGGGGAAGATACCCCTGATAGGTCAGAAATTAATTAAAGAAATTCGGGATTGGTTACATTCATAACAAGGGGAAGAAAGGGGTAAATATTGCCAACTTAAACAATGACAGAAAGAAATTTAACAAAGAACAAACTCTTGAAATTAAATTTTCTCCAACAAAATAGTTCTTTGACTCCGCACTAGGTTGCACTATTGTAGATCTTCAGTAGTGTCCTCTAGAAGAGAAAGTTCACACTTCTTACTTCAAGCGAAACAAAAACACATCAAAAATGACACAGTTCAAAAACTCAAATTTTTCCACATGGTGACATCTTTTGAGAAAGTAAAGAATTAACAGCGTAGATAAAGTTCAGCCCTCCTCCAGCAGAGGAGTTCCAACAGGCGCACATTTTAAATTAACGGAGTGGAGGTGTACCGCCCGGTACAATTATTATTATTATTATTATTATTATTAGCACACCTGGTGGCCATGATCGTTAAGGCGTTGAAGTCTAAATGGTCTGATGCCGTGGTTAGCCGGTTCGAGTCCCGTTGGTCGACAAACATTTCCCCATCAGAATGTTGGCCGGCAGTGTAAGGGAGGTGACGGTATAGCACTTGTAATATTACTAAACTGCGTGCCAAAAGCCTGGATATGGAGTGAGGGCATATGACGCTCTTGATGGTGATTCGTCCGTTGGATGGGGATCTTAAGCCTTGAGCAGACTCCTTGGTGCTATTCGACAGGAGTAGGCAATGTGCCGGCACCGGGTTTCACCCTCTCCCTTCCTACTATCATATATCACGTCATTCATTTCATCTCATTAACTCCTCTGATGAGGCTGACGTCAGAAAGGGCATCCAGTCATAGAAACCCACCACGACATATTCATCTCAGCTCATACCCGACCCCGTGGAGAAACGGAACAAGGGTTGGACAAGCAAGCAAACAAACAAACAATCAATCAAACAAACAAACAAACAAACAAACAAACAAACAAACAAACAAACAAACAAACAAACAAACAAACAAACAAACAAACAAACAAAATAACAAATTATTACACTGACTGACAGAGCAAATGCAACACCAGGGAGGAATGGTTCGAAAGGGATGAAAGTTGGGGAAAAAACAGAGACGGCACGGATGAATAATTGATGTTTATTTCAAACCGATATGCAGGTTACATAATGCGCACGGCATCGACTCAGTAGGATGTAGGACCACCGCGAGCGGCGATGCACGCAGAAACACGTCGAGGTACAGAGTCAATAAGAGTGCGGATGGTGTCCTGAGGGATGGTTCTCCATTCTCTGTCAACCATTTGCCACAGTTGGTCGTCCGTACGAGGCTGGGGCAGAGTTTGCAAACGGCGTCCAATGCGATCCCACACGTGTTCGATTGGTGAGAGATCCGGAGAGTACGCTGGCCACGGAAGCATCTGTACACCTCGTAGAGCCTGTTGGGAGATGCGAGCAGTGTGTGGGCGGGCATTATCCTGCTGAAACAGAGCATTGGGCAGCCTCTGAAGGTACGGGAGTGCCACCGGCCGCAGCACATGCTGCACGTAGCGGTGGGCATTTAACGTGCCTTGAATACGCACTAGAGGTGACGTGGAATCATATGCAATAGCGCCCCAAACCATGATGCCGCGTTGTCTAGCGGTAGGGCGCTCCACACCTACTGCCGGATTTGACCTTTCTCCACGCCGACGCCACACTCGTCTGCGGTGACTATCACTGACAGAACAGAAGCGTGACTCATCGGAGAACACGACGTTCCGCCATTCCCTCATCCAAGTCGCTCTAGCCCGGCACCATGCCAGGCGTGCACGTCTATGCTGTGGAGTCAATGGTAGTCTTCTGAGCGGACGCCGGGAGTGCAGGCCTCCTTCAACCAATCGACGGGAAATTGTTCTGGTCGATATTGGAACAGCCAGGGTGTCTTGCACATGCTGAAGAATGGCGGTTGACGTGGCGTGCGGGGCTGCCACCGCTTGGCGGCGGATGCGCCGATCCTCGCGTGCTGACGTCACTCGGGCTGCGCCTGGACCCCTCGCACGTGCCACATGTCCCTGCGCCAACCATCTTCGCCACAGGCGCTGCACCGTGGACACATCCCTATGGGTATCGGCTGCGATTTGACGAAGCGACCAACCTGCCCTTCTCAGCCCGATCACCATACCCCTCGTAAAGTCGTCTGTCTGCTGGAAATGCCTCCGTTGACGGCGGCCTGGCATTCTTAGCTATACACGTGTCCTGTGGCACACGACAACACGTTCTACAATGACTGTCGGCTGAGAAATCACGGTACGAAGTGGGCCATTCGCCAACGCCGTGTCCCATTTATCGTTCGCTACGTGCGCAGCACAGCGGTGCATTTCACATCATGAGCATACCTCAGTGACGTCAGTCTACCCTGCAATTGGCATAAAGTTCTGACCACTCCTTCTTGGTGTTGCATTTGCTCTGTCAGTCAGTGTATTATTATTATTATTATTATTATTATTATTATTATTATTATTATTATTATTATTATTATTATTATTATTATTATTATTAATATTATTATTCTTTCTTTCTTAATCCCTTTACCATCCAGTGTTGGTTTCTACCTTCGGACTCAGCGAAGGATCTCATCTCTATCGCCTCAAGGGCAGTGTCCTCGAATGTGAGACTTTGGATCTGGGGATACAACTGCGAAGGAGGATCAGTACCTCGCCCAGGTGGCCTCATCTGCTATGTTGAACAGGGGTCTTGTGAAGGGATGGGGCGATTGGAAGGGATAGACGAGGAAGAGGGAATGAAGCGGCCATGGCCTTAAGTTAGGTTCCATCCCGGCATTTGCCTGGAGGAGAAGTGGTAAACCACGGAAAAGCACTTCGAAGACGGCTGAGGTAGGAATCGAACCCCTGTCTACTCAGTTGACCTCCCGAGGCTGAGTGGAGCCCATTCCAGCTCTCAGACCAGTTTTCAAATGTTTGTGGCAGAGACGGGAATTGAATCCGTGCCTCCTGGGGTTGGCAGCTAATCACTAAACCATAGAGGCGGATATTATTATTATTATTATTATTATTATTATTATTATTATTATTATTATTATTATTATTATTATTATTATTATTATTATTATTATTATTATTGACAGTTGGTTCAAACCTACTACTCCCAAATGCTAGCTAACAGCTACGCGTCCCGAATCGCGTAGACAAATTACTCGGTATGTTATTATTAGGGCCTATTAAGGTTGAGTACGTCGATCCTGTTCCCCGTATTCTGAGCATCTTGAATAATTCTGCCTGATTTTAACAGAATTATTGTTTGCATCGTAGCCCCCATTACGTGTTGTTACGTGATGAATTGGAGTCTAATGAAGCTAGCCAGATACGATCTGATCTCTCTGGAACAGTTTGAGTGCCCATTAATCATTGGCTGTTGCAAGACGTGTTGTGTAGCTCGCGGATGCAGTGAAAGGCTCAGACATAGCAGAGCACTTTACCCTGACCGTGACCTCCAAGGAAGATCAGAACGACCTAGACAAGACGAGTGGGTGTCACAGCTGAGGTCCTTGGCTCGAACCTCGCCAACCTGGGCACCTGACTACAATGCAGCCAATACGAGTAGTCCGCGGCTGCTTGCCCGTGTAGTTGCCTTGAGTTTAGAAAGCCAGGGCTCGACTCCCGGTCAGTATTTTAGCCACGTTAGGTACAGTTTTCTTTCGTTTCAGGGCTGGGTGTCTGTGTTCATCTCAATACATACTTATTTAATTTACATAGTACACACCACACTATTACACCGAGCGAGTCACTCAGCTATGAGCTTACATTCAGGAGATAGTGGGTTCGAATCCCACTGCCGGCAGCCCTGAAGATGTTTTTCCGTGGTTTCCCATTTTACCACTAGCCAAATGCTGGGACAGTACCTTAATTAGCCACGGCCTCTTCCTTACCACTCCTAGCCCTTTCCTATCCCATCATCGCCATAAGACCTATCTGTGTCGATGCAACGTAACGCAAATTGTAAAAAACATTACAAACATACATTATCATTATAGACTGTTATGCCTTTCAGCGTTCAGTCTGCAAGCCTCTGTGAATTTACTAAACGTCGCTACAATCCTCGATTTGCAACTAGTGTTGTGACCTCATTTAGTTCTACACCTCTTATCTTTAAATTGTTAGAAACCGAGTCTAACCATCGTCGTCTTGGTCTCCCTCTACTTCTCTTACCCTCCATAGCAGAGTTCATTATTCTCCTAGGTAACCTATCCTCCTCCATTCGCCTCACATGACCCCACCACCGAAGCCGGTTTATGCGTACAGCTTCATCCATCGAGTTCATTCCTAAATTAGCCTTTATCTCCTCATTCCGAGTACCCTCCTGCCATTGTTCCCACCTGTTTGTACCAGCAATCATTCTCGCTACTTTCATGTGTGTTACTTCTAACTTATAAATAAGATATCCTGAGTCCACCCAACTTTCGCTCCCGTAAATCAAAGTTGGTCTGAAAACAGACCGATGTAAAGATAGTTTCGTCTGGGAGCTGACTTCCTTGTTACAGAATACCGCTGATCGCAACTGCGAACTCACTGCATTAGCTTTACGACACCTTGATTCAATCTCACTTACTATATTACTACCCTGGGAGAACACACAACCTAAATACTTGAAATTATCGACCTGTTCTAGCTTTGTATCACCAATCTGACATACAATTCTGTTGGATTTCTTACCTACTGACATCAATTTAGTCTTCGAGAGGCTAATTTTCATACCATACTCATTGCACCTATTTTCAAATTCCAAGATATTAGACTGCAGGCTTTCGGCACAGTCTGCCATTAAGACCAAGTCGTCAGCATAGGCCAAACTGCTTACTACATTTCCACCTAACTGAATCCCTCCCTGCCATTTTATACCTTTCAGCAGATGATCCATGTAAACTACGAACAGCAAAGGTGAAAGATTACAGCCTTGTCTAACCCCTGTAAGTACCCTGAACTAAGAACTCATTCTACCATCAATTCTCACAGAAGTCCAATTGTCAACATAAATGCCTTTGATTGATTTTAATAATCTACCTTTAATTCCATAGTCCCCCAGTATAGTGAACATCTTTTCCCTCGGTACCCTGTCATATGTTTTCTCTAGATCTACGAAACATAAACACAACTGCAGTCGCTCTATTTGGGGCACGTGTTTCATTTTAAGAAAATCTTTTGTATATGAATGATATCTTTGGAAGAACTGGAACCCTCTGTGAGCGGCGGCGGTAGAATAACAGCCATGGTAACCCCTGCCTGTCGTAAGAGGCGACAAAAAGGGGTCCCAGAGACTCTGAACTTGGGATCGTGGGTTGACGACCACGGGGCCCTTAGCTGAGTCCTGGCATTGCTTCCAATTACTTGTGCCAGGCTCCTCACTTTCATCTATCCTATCTGACCTCCCTTGGTTAACTCTCGTTCTTTTCCGTCCAACAGTTTAGAGCACTCGAGGCTTAGGGAGTCTTTCATTTTCATGCCGTCGTGGCCCTTATCTTTCTTTGGCCGATATTTTCATTTTTCGAAGCGTCGGATCCCTTCCATTTTTCTCTGTGATTAGTGTTAATAGAGGATGGTTGCCTAGTTGTGCGTCATACTGAAACAATAATCACCACCACCACCTTTGGAAGAACTGGAGAGGTAAGAAAGTACAAAAGAACCTCGTTTATCCGGCCCTCATTAATCCGTATCTCCGGTTTATCCGGATCGAATATAATAAACGTTTATTTTTACTTGTACAATATTTATTTTACGGCGTCGACTCTTCTTGAACGTCTTTTTCCGCCAAGGATTGTTAAGGACAGGAATTGCCACGGACTATCAAATTTACTGTCCCGGCGTTCACCTGGAATTGAGAATGGGAACTGTTGAAAACCTTTCTCAGGACGGCCGAGTTGGGATTTTAACCCACATTCTTCTGAATGCAATGAACTACTAATTCACTGACGGTGAATTCGAAAATGAAACCGGCGCTCCATCAGAAGAAACAATGACTCATGGAGATTCAACAATGCAGCTGGACAAACTGACAGACTATTTAGAATCCCAGACTGAAACTACACCGGCAGAACTGTTGTTAGTAAAACGTCATCGTGATCGTCATCATCATCATCATCATCTGTTTACCCTCCAGGTTCGGCTTTTCCCTCGGACTCAGCGAGGGATCCCACCTCTACCGCCTCAAGGGCAGTGTCCTGGAGCTTCAGACTCTTGGTCGTGGGATACAACTGGGGAGAATGACCAGTACCTCGCCCAGGCGGCCTCACCTGGGAAGATTGGAAGGGATAGACAAGGAAGAGGGAAGGAAGCGGCCGTGGCCTAGGTACCATCCCGGCATTCGCCTGGAGGAGAAGTGGGAAACCACGGAAAACCACTTCGAGGATGGCTGAGGTGGGAGTCGAACCCACCTCTACTCAGTTGACCTCCCGAGGCTGAGTGGACCCCGTTCCAGCCCTCGTACCACTTTTCAAATTTTCGTGGCAGAGCCGGGAATCGAACCCGGACCTCCGGGGGTGGCAGCTAATCATGCTAACCACTACACCACAGAGGCGGACCATCGTGATCGTACTGCGCGCAAACACTATACAAATGTAAAACAGAAAAAAAAAATCTCACGCATTATTTTAGTTCACAAAACTGAGTCGTAAATGCATGAAAATTGTTCTTATATATATATATATATATATATATATTTTTTACAATTGAAAAAGGTATTACTGTACAACTTATGTTAATATATTATATAACATGTACTGTACTTGTTTTTTTAGTTTTTCGGATTATCCGGATTTTCCGCAAACCAGATCAGTTCCGGTCCCCTTGTTCCGGATAAACGATGTTCTTGTGTACCTCATCCAGAACGGGTGAAGTTACTCGTTCTGCTGTATAGAACTGGCAAATTATCATCCTCATCATCATCATCATCATCCTCATTTATTTTTACCCGTTTATGCTTTCACGTAGAGCCTCCGTGGCTCAGACGGCAGCGCGTCGCCCTCTCACCGCTGGATACCGTGGTTCAAATCCCGGTCACTCCATGTGAGATTTGTGCTGGACAAAGCGGACGCGGGACAGGTTTTTCTCCGGGTACTCCGGTTTTCCCTGTCGTCTTTCATTCCAGCAACACTCTCCATTCTCATTTCATAGCATCTATCATTCATTAATAAATCACTTTGGGAGTGGCGACCCCATCGTACTAACAGCCTATATCTGCTTCATTCATTACATCCCTGACCCGGTCAATGACTGGAAAACAGGTTGTAGGTTTTCATTTTCATTATGCTTCCACGTAATGTCGCACTGTTCCTCAACCCCCTAATATAGAATGAACAAAGGAACTAGGCCTACCTATTTTAACCCCAGGTACGAGAGTGCAGAGAAAATGAGAAGAGTACCAAAACTTTAGGCCGAAGATTTCGACCTAGGGCAGCCTGGGCAAGGCCCCAATCCGCCGGCTGCGCAGTAGCGTGTGACTGGGGGGAGAGATGTCCATGCGCGGACCGCCATGTTGAGGGCACTCTTGAACTCACTGAGGAGATTGCAGTCGGAATATATGCATTAACTTACATTAACACACGCATGAAAACAACTGTCGTTGTTATTATTATTTCTATAGCTGCCTCCGTGGATCAGTGGTAGAGTGTCGGCCTCCGGATTCCAAGATAGCGGGTTCAAACCCGGCAGAGGCAGTCGGATTTTTGAAGGGCGGAAAAAAGTCCATTCGACACTCAATGTCGTACGATGTCGGCATGTAAAAGATCTCTGGTGACACATTTGGTGTTTACCCGACAAAATTAATTAAATCTCAGCCATAGACGCCCAAGAGAGTTTCGGTTTACTCGGTCTGCCATCTAGTGGGCCTAGAGTAAAACTCAACGTCGAAATTGACAAGCAGACAGCCAGATGGCGTCAAATTGAAATGTCTGCACACGGTAGCTGGGGCCATACGATTATTATTAACATTATTATTATTATTATTATTATTATTATTATTATTATTATTATTTCTATGACACGAGATAAAACGGTAAGAACGAATGTTAGTTAGGTTCATAGAAAATATTTTTAAAAGGGACAGCGACAGGAAACATAAGATCGTCAGTTCACAAACAAAAGCACTGTGTTGCTAATTTTAAATCACATGTCAGGCAGAAGTTGTATGCAGGCAAGTAATCCTAGGTCTGAAGTGGTATTAGTGCGACGTGAAGTGGGTTTTTTTCTTTTTTTGCTAGTTGCTTTACGTCGCACCGACACAGATAGGTCTTATGGCGACGATGGGAGAGGAAAGGGCTAGGAGTGGGAAGGAAGCGGCCGAGGCCTTAATTAAGGCACAGCCTGGTGTGAAAATGGGAAACCACGGAAATCCATCTTCAGGGCTGCCGACAGTGGGGTTCGAACCCACTATCTCCCGGATGCAAGCTCACCGCTGCGCGCGCCTAACCGCACGGCCGACTCGCCCGGCGACGTGAAGTGTGAAAGTCTGTGTATCCTTTTACATTGATTCGGTAAATGTCCGACAATGTCTCATTAAGGGGTGATATGCATAAAAGTGAAGTGCTCACTCGGAGTTCTTACTCGCTAGTGGAAGAGGGGAAACACTCAATTGATAAGCGGTATGGCCGCGTGAAAATCGAATGAAAATCCACAGCGGAAAAAGCAAGTAATTATGTTTCAGTAAAAAGAAAATGACAGGAAAGAGAGATTACGAAATTGGAGGGGAAAGAGTTTTTGAAGTTGATAGTTGTAAGTACGTAGGACTTACTATTAGAAAATACTTCAACTGGTCAGAGCAAGTGGAAAATGTAGTGAAGAAATCATGGAGATCGTTACATTTTATTATGCGGAATCTCAAGAAAGTTAATTCTGGTGCCAAAAGTAAAGCTTACAAATGCTTGGTAAGATCGAGTTGTGTTTTAATTGGACTTATGCTTCATATTATATTCATGCTGCGCTATTTTAACATTCAAGACTGACAAGACGCCAAAAAGCCGGGTCACAAGACTTTTCATTTACTTATTTCAACGTGTCCTCACCTTATTTTCAATGTTTGTATGTGTGACTGAATATGTCCCATATGAGGACGAAACATGTATGACGAATGTAGTCTTTTCAATAAAGACAATTACAATATTGTAAAGGTGGAATTATAAATAAAATGAAAATTTCACAAGTTGATACCTTTCGTTTACATAACCAAAATGGTTATCCCTAATACTACTACACTAGGAATCCGTTAATCCGAAAGTCCGGTTAATCCGAACTGAAATATTGAATTTTTTTAAAAAATTCTCCTGATTAAAATGAAAGAACATATTACAGAATGGAGATTTACTTGCATTTTATTAGTCATATTTTACTACAATAACTTAATGTAAACATAGTTACACATCGTAAACCATCAATCACTGCTCGTTTATCTTTACAAAGTCTGTTAGTTTCTTTTGTCGTAGTGATTGGAACCTACTCAAAGACGCAGTGTTAAACCAGCGTCTCATAAACATCACATCAGTGGGCGTAGCAGCGGAGTGTTGCTCGATGTAGCGTACGGCAAGTTCTAAGGCGGCCGCGGCATCTGAATGTGACACTAGTTGTTC
The DNA here is from genome assembly GCF_040414725.1 of Anabrus simplex. Lineage (NCBI taxonomy): Eukaryota > Metazoa > Arthropoda > Insecta > Orthoptera > Tettigoniidae > Anabrus > Anabrus simplex. The sequence continues at coordinate 50,717,076 of NC_090271.1, forward strand.
ATTGTGGTCTTCTTCGTCGTCACTCTGTTCCTCATCAACTCCAGATTCTTTCTCCACCATAGCCTCAATTTCTTGGTCTGTTTGTAACAGTCAGCTTCCATCCACTCGCTACTGTAATTTTATACAGTATTTTATCAATGCAACTGCTAAAGATTGGACATTTCAAATTACGGTATGTACTGTACTGTATTGTAGAAACTATTTTCCTCAGACTGTTGAGGCGCTCGCCTTTTGATCCCAACTTGGCAGGTTCAATCCTGGCTCAGTCAGGTTGTATTTGAAGGTGCTCAAATACGTCAACCTCGTGTAAGTAGATTTACTGGCACGTACAGGAACTCCTGCGGAAGAAAATTCCGGCACCTAGGCGTCTCCGGAAACCGTAAACGTAGTTATCGGGACGTAAAAACAATAACAATATTATTAGAAAATATTTTCCGGTTAATCCGAAAATTTCGTAATCCGAACAGACTTCGGTCCCAATTAGTTCGGTTTAACGAGACTCTACTGTACATTGTTTTCTTTTGTCCGGCTCCGTGGCTAAATGGTTAGCGCGATTCCAGGCCGGGACGGGGATGTTAACCTTGATTGGTTAATTCGTCTGGCTCTGGGGCTGATGTCCGTGATGTCTTCAGCATTAGAAATCATCTTAGACACGGACATGCAGGTCGCCCAAGAGGCTGTTTACTAGTTAAAGACCTGCCCCAGGTCTCTCCGGAGACAATACGCCATTATTATTACTGCTATCTTATTCAGTTTGTTGTTGTTTAGAAGCCAGTGGGATGAAAGGCAGTACAAGGACGAGCTGCGTGTTGTACTCTAATTGCCCACCCCACCTCTCACCTACTTGTTATACTTACTCACGCATCACCGGCGGATTGCTCAAGGATTGCACAAGGATGGAACATTCTCTGGCCTTGCCTCCTGCCGCATCAATGGGAGGGTCAGATGGGAATTGCCCTGGTTATGGCGCCATGTAGGAGAGCTGAATAATTGCGACACATCTTCAATAACTCACACTCTCCAAACTCAGACATGGATGAAATGAAATGAGGGCTTGTATTCTGTCTGTGTATAGCGAATGAGAATTAATATGTAAGCACATGGTTGTTAACCATATGTTTGTTGTCTGAAACTGCACCTCTCTCTATCAAAGTCAACTTTCAATGTTGAACTGGTGTCATCCTCAGGCTATCAATTAATTATTATGTTCGAAGATTAATCGCAGCCTAACTCATTAAGACCTAATATTTTTTAAAATATTAATTACGACAAACAAGCAATTAGTCTCGGGTAAAATATTTATCTTGTGTATAGCTGAGAGCTTCGTGACCTTTATCTTTACTGATATGTACGGCTGCTAACGAATTCGGCCCTGTCAGAGGAGGTTAGGCGGAAGGAATAAGCCAGACGAATTCGTCATCGACCAGCTGCTGTTCATGTTTTCCTGCCACGTCATATCAGGGTTACATTCAGCTCCTAAAAGCAATCCTTTGTCGATACAACAGAGATGGACAGTGCACAACGGTATGATGATACACGGGGTAATAATAATAATAATAATAATAATAATAATAATAATAATAATAATAATAATAATAATTGTACCGGGCGGTACACCTCTACGCGACGCAAGTTCAAATCTTGCGCCAATTGAAACTTCTCTACTGGAGAAACCCGGAACTTTAACCACTGAACTAACTCTACTAGTTATCAGAAGAGGTCACTGAGTGTTCTTGATTTGCTTTTGTTTTTCATTGATCAAGAAGTGTGAACATTCTCTAACAGATGTCTCTACCAAAAAAACTATGGTAATACACTCTGGCGCAATGGAATGAACTCTCTTGAAGACATTTTGTATTCTTAAGTTTTGTCTTCACTAAATTTTGTTCTTTTATTTTTTGGGTTGGCAATATTAATCTTTCTGTCCGCCAGTTTTGAACTCAGCCAATCCCGAATTTCTTTAATTAATTTTTGACCAATAGTGTCTTTCTTCTTCGATGTTGATGTATAACGTTTAGCGACCCAATAAAATTGAGGGGGTGTGTCTATTCATTCTTGAAAGGTCTCGAATTTTCCACGAGGGTATAAAAACTGCTGATTTTCTTGTCTCGGGGCCACTCGTATAACATCTAACTCTGTGTGTGGATATGTAGCAGGGGACGGGAAGCGCCTCTTTCTTCAAGCAGCAGCTCTTCTACAAGGTAATGGCCTTTTAACATCTTTATTTCTTGCTAGCTCAGCAGTGTAACTCTCGGGGAGTGTTCGAAACCTTTAATATGTAAACTACTAAACATGCAAACCCTTTTTCCTGCTAAACTTCTGATTTCTTGAACTTTAAGTCGGGGATAGAGAGTGCTTTACCCTCTCGAGCTCCCTTTCATTTTGAAATGGAGGTGACTACGTTTTCATAACCGTTCTTCTCTTCTTTAATGTATTAAAGTTTTCTCATACGGGTCACCTCCCTAGCTTGGGATTAACCCCTGTGCATCAGCCTAGAGCCACTTAGGTTTTAAAATGTATATTTAGGAGTGCAAGCTCACGCCTCCAGTCCTTGCTGTACTTTGGGCCAGTAACTTAACCTGATGTCTTGTTTTCTTCATGCGAAGGTCCTGTAGGTTGGGTATTAAATACCCCTGTTTCTTTGTATGCCCTGAGGGCAGTCAGTAGTGAAGTTTGTTGTGGCCTTTCATAAGCTTGTAAAATTGAGAGCAGGTCCGCTCTTTCTGGTATTATTAAGCGGGAGCAAGAGCTCCAGGTAATTAAGGGTTTTCTGCCCTTTGGTATTTGGTGATTGTGAGCTGAGAGCTCAGAGTTGTATACGGTGGGGCTTGAAGCCCAGATCATTAAGCTGTTCTCTAATCTTGGACTTCTTGATTGTGTACCTGATTTAACTGGTTATTATTTGCTGTATGCTCAAAAATTCTATGTCACCATTGTTAAGTTTTGAAAATATAACCTTTTTTGAAATATTAATGCATCTTTCGGACTTGTAGTTAGACCCATTCCAGCCCGCACCTTCTTTCACCTCTGCTGATCCACCAAAAGACGGTAATAATAATAATAATAATAATAATAATAATAATAATAATAATAATAATAATAATAATAATAATAATAATAATAATAATAAGATTATAGACTGAGATCACGCAAAGTGACAGAAGAGCTTTCCAACATTGCAGCAGACAACCGCAAAAGACGTCTGAAATTTTATAGGCACGTCCGCAGACTGTCGGCAAGTAGACTGACACACAAGATTCTCATCTGCATAGAACATCTAAAAAATATTCCATGGGTACTGGAAATGAAGAAGGATCTGGAAAAAGCCCAGAAGAACTCAACTGATACCGAAGACAGAAACCTCTATAGGGAAAAAATTAATGGACGGAAAGTGCAACCAGAGAACGAAGTGAGAAAGAAGACTGGAGCAAAGTGGACAGAAGAACGAAAAAGGATCTACGGAGAAAGGATGAGAGCTGTTTGGCAACTCAGAAAACAAAATCGCTAGAGCTTTGCGTGATCCATTGGGTCCATACGCACACAATAATAATAATAATAATAATAATAATAATAATAATAATAATAATAATAATAATAATAATATTAGTAGTAGTAGTAGTAGTAATTTCGTGTGGCTATTTCTAGCCGAGTGCAACCCTTGTAAGGCAGTCCCTCCGATGAGGGTGGGCGGCATCTGCCATGTATAGGTAACTGCGTGTTATTGTGGTGGAGGATAGTGTTATGTGTGGTGTGTGAGTTGCAGGGATCGAACCCGGGACACTCTGAAACGAAGGCCAGTACGCTGACCATTCAGCCAACGAGTCGGATACCAAAGGGGCTAAAAGTCAGGTTGTGAGTTTCACAAATTGGTCTCAGTTTTAATTATTGCGTTGATGGGGTGAAAGTTCCTCATGGGAATCATATTAAGTACCTAGGTGTTAATAGAAGAAAAGATCTTCATTGGGGTAAGCACATAAATGGGGATTGTAGTCTAAATAAAGGGTACATATCTCTTAATATGGTTATGAGGGTGTTTATTGGTTATAGTAAGGATGTAAATGAGAGGGCATACAAGTCTCTGGGAAGACTCCAACTAGAGTATGTCCCAGCTGTCAGTGGAGAGATGGCGTGGAATGACATTAGCAGACGAATAAGTTTGAGTGGTGTCTTTAAAAGTAGGAAATACCACTCTTCTACGTCACTTGGTATCCTTTTCATTTTCATCCTTAATCGATATAACCACTCTTGTCTGTTATTCGTTATCCTTTTCGTTCAATCACATCCTAGAGCAGGGATGGCGAACCTATGACATGCAAACACTATTTGTGTGACACGCCAGACAACATACGAGGATTTAAAAAAAAATCGTTTTACGTCGCACCGACACAGACAGGTCTTATGGCGACGATGGGATAGGAAGGGCCTAGGAATGGGAAGGAAGCGACCGTGGCCTTAGTTCTACTTCTCATCGAACGAGTTGGCTGTGCGGTTAGGATCGCGCAGCTGTGAGCTTGCATTCGGGAGATAGTGGTTCGAACTCTTCTGTCGGCAACCCTGAAGATGGCATTCCGTGTTTATCCATTTTTCACACCAGCCTAATGCTGGACTTGTACCTAAATTAAGGCCACCGAGCTCGATAGCTGCAGTCGCTTAAGTGCGGCCAGTATCCAGTATTCGGGAGATAGTAGGTTCGAATCCCACTGTCGGCAGCCCTGAAGATGGTTTTCCGTGGTTTCCCATTTTCACACCAGGCAAATGCTGGGCCTGTACCTTAATTAAGGCCACGGCCGCTTCCTTCCCACTCCTAGCCCTTCCCTGTCCCATCGTCGCCATAAGACCTATCTGTGTCGGAGCGACGTAAAGCAAATAGAAAAAAAAATTAAGGCCACGGCCACTTCCTCCCCACTCCTATCCCTTTCCTATCCCATCGACGCCATAAAACCTGTCTATGTCGGTGCGACGTACAGAAAATAGCAAAAATCTTGTTTTTGTTCTTCTTCTACATCATCGGCCCCTTCTGCCTCAAGCGTCGGGCCTTCCACCCACCTTCGGTTTTCTCTTCTGTCTTGTGGGAGTTGCAGTCTGTTCTAGGTAGGTCGTCGTCTTGAAATCCGTCCGGCTTCTCTTTCATATTGTCTCTGAATTATTCAATTTTGGTCATGTGGGTTATAACGATGAGACATTCCGGTGGAGAAGTTACCTCCTTCGTACTTGCTGGAGCTTTCCTTTCAGGGAGCTTACCCTTATCCTGATCACGAGACAGTGGATGTCGCTTCTTACGCTTTCTCAGCCATTGGACGTTAAGGTCACCTGCGTTCAGAGCCGGTGATCAGAGCTCCGTTTGCCGTAATTATTCAGGGTTCCTGTAGGGCTTTCATGTCGTTCGTAGCAGTCTCGGGGCACACGAAGTCGCCACTCACTCCTACCGTCATGCCGTCAATGTGAACGGGAGTTTGGGTTTATGGAAAACGAATACGTTTCCATCATTACCAATTCAACATCCTTACTTCTTATTAAACTTTATGATTACCCAAATCTTATTCTTACAATTACACTAGGTTTTGTTCTTAACATTAACAGGGAAAGGAAACTTAATATAGTGAAGTAGACTAACTCTTTTACATTGTAATACACAAGCACTCTTGTTACACGTGTCCTCTGGTCACACACTAATAAACAACTGAGTCTGATGTCCGCTCGCTAGCACAGAATGTGCAGAACTTGTCCTCTGTGCGGTTAGGGGCACGATGCTGCGAGGCTGCATCCGGGAGTTAGTAGATTAGAACCCTACTGTCGGCAGTCCTGAAGATGGTTTTGCGTGGTCTCCCATTTTCACACCAGGCAAACGCTGGGGCCGTTCCTTCATTAAGGCCACGGTCGCTTCCTTCCAACTCCTAGCCCTTTCCTATCTCATCGTCGCTATAGGGTCTATCTGTGTCGGTGAGAGTTGTAAAAAAACAACAACAACTTGCCCTCTGTCCGCTTTTCCTTGAGTTGCGGCAATATGACGTACGTTTTAAGGAAAGTTTGCTTCTTGCAAGTACATAAGGCATATAGGCATAGTAAGGGAAAATATTTTCTTTCTTTTTTAAGAGACTATTTGAATAGGGTAAATCACCTTTTGGATACACATGCACAAAATATAATTATGACTTATCAGGTATATATTTTACATAGAATTTATACTTCAAAAGATAAAAACACACAATACGAATATCATGCAATGAAGATAATAATGAGAATGGTTGAATGAATCAACTACAGCTCTCAGATTGGATAAGCACGCTCAGCACTTTCAATAATACAACTACAGTCATGTTCATAAATTCCAGAACACCTTGAAAGACTAGACATTGGAAGTTCATATTCACAGGACATGTGCATTCCTATGTTCTGAAGAAATGATTAGCATTTGAACCATGTTGGCCCTCAGGTTTAAGGTCCACATCGATATCTCAGCGCACCACCACCACGTGGTGAAACGTCCCTGCGGCTCTCCTTGGTGCTATAAACCGAAGGAAATCGATCAGTGTGACTTGAGCAGACGTGCAGGATGCCTCGCAGGCGTATGCGAGAACTGTACCGTCAAATGAGTGAGTTTGAAAGAGGGCGCATTGTTGGTATGAGAGATCGTGATGCATTCATCCGGGAAATTGCTGCTCGTGTTGGACGAATTTTGTCGGCAGTGCAACGGGTGTGTACAGAACGGTTCACAGAAGGCCGTAGAACGCGACGAGATGGGTCTGGTCGCACCACCCAGACCACCTCGCGAGACGACCGACACCTCATCCGAATGACATTGCAGGAGAGATCTGCGTCTTCCTCGGCTCTGGCGTAACAGTGGAACCGTGTAGCACATCGTACATCATCAGGAGTGACAGTCCGTCGCCGTTTATTATGGTCTGGGTTACCGGCGCGTCGTCCACTTCTCCGCCTACCTTTGACTAATACGCATAAACATGATGATGATGATGATTCTTGTTGTTTAAATGGGCCTAACATCTAAGGTCATCAGCCCCTAGTATGCACAAACATGCTAGACTGCAATAGAGTATGGAACGACGTCACTGGGGACAGAAATGGCAACAGATAGTGTTTTCGGACGAATTCAGGTTCTGTTTGTTTGAAAATGATGGCCGCATTTTGGTTTGCCGGAGACAGGGGGAGAGGGATAACATTGACTGCATTCGCACAAGACATACAGCGCTAACTAAAGGCCTTATGGTGTGGGGTGCTGTTGAGTACAACCACAAATCACAGTTAGTGAGTGTCCAAGGCACTGTGACCAATTTGACCTACGTGAATGACATCCTGCGGCCCGTAGCCATACCCTTTCTGCACGACACCCCAGACACCCTATTTCAGCAGGACAATGCGCGACCACATGTTGCTGCACGAACACGTGCCTTCTTGTTGTCACAGGATGTCAGACTTGCCCTGGCCCGCCCGATCACCGGACTTGTTGCCAATCGAAGATATGTGGGATATGGTGAAACGACGGGTGCGGCGCTGTGACCCAATGTCAACCACCAAAGATGAACTGTGGAACCAGGTGAACGCAGCATGGATTGTCGTATGCCAGGAAGCCATTCGCGCTTTATACGCATCGATACCATCGCGCAAGGAACAAGTAATCAGTGCCCATGGAGGACCCAGTGCCTACTAGGCAACAGGACACATGCTGAACCTAGGTGACTGAAATGCTAATCGTTTCTGCGGAACATATAATGAACATGTTCTGTGAATATGAATTTCCTATCTCTAGTCTTTCAAGGTGTTCTGTTTTTATGAACATTAGTGTATATCCCCAAATGCTTTCCGTAGAATGGCGAGTGGGATGGTAGAATAAAACACACAGTATCCACTGCCTGTCGTAAGAGGCGACTAAAAGGGGACCCGCCGGGCTGAGTGGCTCAGACGGTTGAGGCGCTGGCCTTCTGGCCCCAACTTTGCAGGTTCGATCCTGGCTCAGTCCGGTGGTATTTGAAGGTACTCAAATACGTCAGCCTCGTGTCAGTAGATTTACTGGAACGTAAAATAACTCCTGCGGGACTAAGTTCCACCACCTCGGCGTCTCCGAAAATCGTAAACGTAGTTAGTGGGACGTAAAGCGAACAATATTATTATTATTATTATTATTATTATTATTATTATTATTATTATTATTATTATTATTATTATTGTACCGAGGTACAACCGCCCGCTCATTTAAAATAAGCACCTTTTATAAGGCCATCTACAACGTAAACGTCGCAACTACTAGTGGAAGAAGTTCGAACGTCTTTTGACACAGGTCTCTACTATCAAACTTGGTACTCCCTCTGATGAGAGGATAAATTTGGTATTCATTAGTTGATAACACTGAATTGTTTGTAGATTATTTTTGGGATTCTCAAGTTATCAATACTTCTATCTCTTCACGCCAACTTAAGATTGTAACAAATAGGGAATTTTGTACATTTATTTAATTAACCAATGAGAAAATGTTGATATTTATTTTATTGTCCAATGGACATTGTGGGTGTGTCAGGGCTTCGACCCGGAGATATCTGGAACCTTCCTTTCCGCTATAAAAGCTGAGACATTTCGGGTTGGCTGGCTGGCTTTTCCTATGTTAATGTCAACAGGGCTACATTTTAAACTCATTTCAACTAATTTTGACGATACACTCATGTGGAATTAATTTTATATTCTAACACTGATGATGGACCTTAGTGTCCGAAAATAGGTTAACTTAAAAAAAAGAGTGTGCTGATACGACTGTATATGATTATTAATAATAATAATAATAATAATAATAATAATAATAATAATAATAATAATTTTGGAAAGCTAGCTCGAGGGAAAGGTTTCCAATTTTTAGTAATATAACTTTTATTTTCTCAATGTAAATTTAAAATAAGTCTGACGACTCTAGTCTAACTAAGGGAATAACGAGTGGTGCCTTCTTGCATTCCCCTTCAACTTGGTATTAAGGTGACTATGTGTTCATATAACTCGTAATTTTGTAACTTAATTTTTTTTTCTTTTCGTCTAGTCACCTCCGCAGTATAGGTTTAGCCTCTGTAACATCAGGCCATAAGCCTACTTAGGGTTTTCGGTATATATACTGAACCCTTTGGTCCACACAAAGGTCATGGCTTCAATATATATATATATGTATATATATTTTTTGTGATTTTTAAGGAGTGCAAGCATTTGCCTCCTAACATTTTGATTTTTGGCCAGTGACTTTAATATTTTGTTTTTAATAAAGGCCACGTAGAACGGGTACTTGTTGCCCTCTTAAAGTCAACTTCATCTATTCATTTTAAGGGAAATCAGACTGTTGGTCCAATAAGACAATGAATAGTGTTTGTTTTGTTAAATGTAGGTTGTGACTTTGATAGGCCTGGAACGTGGAAATTTTGGAGAATATTCTCCTAAAGAGTAATTGTGCAGAACAAAGATGTTCTTCCTACTGATGTGAAATTTGGAGCTCCGTCTTCGTGAGAGTTGGTTGAAGGGAGCAGCAGTGCTCTTGTTAAACTTGTAACTAGGGAGCTTCAAGCTCAGGTTGTTAAATTGTTGCTGTCTGATTTTTCGAATATTGTTACTCAAGCTCACGAGATAGATCTTGTACCTGAAATTTGTTATTTGCTTAGCAAAGTGTAAAGTTTGAAAAGAAAAGAAAAGAAAAGAAAAGAAAAGAAAAGAAAAGAAAAGAAAAGGAAAAGGAATAAATAAATAAATAAATAAATATAGCTAAAATTTTAAAGTTTTGAATTAATCTTCCGACTTTTGTATGTCCACCCATTCAGGTCCGCACCTTCTTTTACCACTGTCCACCATGGTGTCCCCGTAACAATTATTATTATTATTATTATTATTATTATTATTATTATTATTATTATTATTATTATTATAAGGGGCCCCAGGGGCTCTTAAGTTGGGAGCGTGGGTTGGTGACCACGGGGCCCTAAGCTGAGTCTTGGCATTACTTCCACCTATTTGTGCTAGGCTCCTCACTTTCATCTGTCCTAACCGATCTCCCTTGGTCAACTCTCGTTCTTTTCCGACCCCGACGGTATTACGTGTCGAGGCCTAGGGAGTCTTTCATTTTCACGCCCTTCGTGTCCCTTGTCTTTTTTGGGCCGATACCTTCAATTTTCGAAGTGTCGGATCCCTTCAATATTTTTCCTCTGATTAGTGTTAATAGAGGATGATTGCCTAGCTGTACTTACTTACTCTTAAAACAATACTCACCACTACCGCCACTCGGCAATTCGTACCACGCCAAAATTTAAGGTCTTTATGGTATTATTTCAGATGGCGGGCACTGCTTATAAATCGGTTATTTATTTATTTATTTATTTATTTATTTATTTATTTATTTATTTATTTATTTATTCATGTATTTATTTCCTGGGAGGAAACCTGTTTGTACTCACCATGTAGGTGCTATTACAGCAACTACATCATTTCTATCGTAAACTTCGATATACCGTCGTCATCACTGTTTTTTCTCCCAGAAGCTGTTTTTTTTTTTTAAATACGGAAGTGTCCAACGATCTGTCCAGGCATTATCAGAATCTGTTTCCTTTTGACCCCGTGAATCTTCAGTCTTGGTTTTATGATCCTCTTCATCACATGTATTTTCGGTGTTAGGTTTTTGTTGACAATTTCTACTATATTAGTCTTCTTTATTTTTCTCTTTGATATAACTTTTTTTTAAACACAGATAAGTCCTTTGGCGACGATGAAATAGGAAATAGCTAGGAGTGGGAAGGAAGCGGCCATGGACTTAAGGCTATTAAGGCTAAGGCCACACGAGGCAGTAAATACAGTTGCAGCAAGCAGCGAAAACTTTACCACGGCATTTGCTGCCGCTGGATCTGTCGTTCTCGAAGATCTAGTTCAGTTATGAATCTCGCTGCGAATGTTGCTTTATACGGGTTACTTATTCGACTGAGGCGGCGTTGACAAAAAAGAAAGTGGTGGATCCTATTATCAGTGAAAGGTCAACGAAGAGTAAATTTGTCCTTATTCATGAGAACCTGAAGCTTTACCCAGACAATGTTTTTAATATTACCGAATGTCAGTGAACTCTTTTCACGATCTATTTATTGTCAGTGTTATAAGCGGGGAAATGTCGTCGTCTTTGTTGTTCATTATAATGATATACAATCTTGTACTACAAAATAAACATGTAACTTTCCTCATTAGGAAACGAGGGGTCGATTTTCAATTATTGTAAGGGGGGCGGGGATGGCGGTCGAACTACTTAGCGCCGCTACTGCGCGTATTGTACAAACCTGACACGTTCACTGTCCACACACTCCATATTTCGTAAATGTACTATTGTTATATACGTAATGAACGAGAATGAAATATACCGGGCGAGTTGGCCGTGCGGTTAGGGGGGCGCGGCTGTGAGCTTGCATCCGGGAGATAGGGGTTCGGAAGCCGTGAGGATGGTTTTCCGTGGTTTCCCATTTTCACACCAGGCAAATGCTGGTGGGATTGTACCTTAATTAAGGCCACGCCCGCTTCCTTCCATCTCCTAGGCGTTTCCTATCCCATCGTCGCCATAAGACCTATCTGTGTTGGTGTGACGTAAAGCCACCAGAAAAAAAAAGAAATACGCAGTAAATGCCGTCTCTTGTGGCCACTGTTCAACAGCTTTTGCAGTAAAATAACCTTGAACTGCTTCCGGCGAACTGCATTATTATTATTATTATTATTATTATTATTATTATTATTATTATTATTATTATTATTATTATTATTATTATTATTATTATTATTATTATTATTATTATTATTTTTGCGTCTTATGGCGACGATAGGCAGGAAAGAGTTAGGAGTGGGAAGGAAGCGGCCGTGGCCTTAATTAAGGTACAGCCCCAGCATTTGCCTGGTGTGAAAATGGGAAACCACGGAAAACCATTTTCAGGGCTGCCGACAGTGGGATTCGAACCTACTATCTCCCGAATACTGGATACTGCCTGCTGACTTCTAACAGCAGTAACTGATCCTGTGGCCGTAGCCTAATTCAGGTACAGCCCCAGTATTTGCCTGGTGTGAAAATGGGAAACCCTGTAAAACCGTCTTCAGGACTGCAAACAATGGGGTTCGAACACACTACCTCCCGAATGCAAGCAGATAGCTGCGCGACCCTAATTGCACGGCCAACTCGCTCGGTTATTGATATAAAGTAACTTATTTTACTAGTTTACTGCTTTAAATTACAGAAGAAGTTCGCATATCTGATACAGAACTGATAGTCTGACATTGGAAACAATCAAAAGAGAACAACGGCTGCGTTACCAACCTATGAAACCAGTAAGCAAATAACCAGCTTGTTAGAATGAAAGCTGAAACTTCAATTTGTGAACACTTACACCTGCTGGAATATCTATCGTAAATTTCTCTGTCAATAAATCTTCTGTGTGGTGAAGTGGTTAGGGTGATAAGCTGCCACCCCTGGAGTCTCGGGTTCGATTCCCGCCTCTGCCACGAAATTTGAAACGTGGTGTGAAGGCTGGAACGAGGTCCACTCAGCCTCGGGAGGTCAACTGAATAGAAGGGGGTTCCATTCCCACCTCAGCCGTCCTCGAACCGGTTTTCCGTGTTTTCCTCACTTCTCCCCCATGCAAATGCCGGGATGGTTCTTAACTTAAGGCCACGGCTGCTTCTTTCCTCTTCCTTGTCTATCCATTCCGATTTTCCCATCCCCCTACTACTCCTCAGTTTTATCTCCAACTCAAAGTCGCACGCCCCAGGACACCGCCCTTGAGGCGGTAGAGGTGAGATTCCTCGCTGAGTGTGAAGACAAGCCAACTCTGGACGACAAAGGGATTAATAAATAAAGATTCTTTTAAAACTTGGGGGGGGGGGGGATATACCGATAATGCGCACCGTTGCGAAACGTCAAGAAAAAGAGCTCTGGTCATATAGGATTGTAGATGGTTTCATTTAAGACAAAATGCATTTTTTAGCATGACTAAATTTTATTAAAAAGTACATATTTACATCCATACAGTACATACGTACATAATATACAAACATACTGTTTAATTTCAATCAAATACTTGTGTACATCACTGCATTCATACTGATAAAGCATACATTTAAAGTGAATATTTTCTAGAAGGAAAAAAAGACAAATATATTCGACACACAAGAACATTTTATGGGCTATTAACAAAAAATGTGCTGAATATTATTGTTCTACAGAATAAAATCAAGTGAATAGGCTATAAATCAAACGTGCTCACCCATGTTTCATGGGAGTAGTTCGAATGAAGTATACAACTCAATTGTATTAAGTTATCGTTTTCTATTTCATCAGAAATTCCCAATCCCAATTACACAATATTAATTCTACAAAACGTCTTTTCACGCATACTTCGAAAAATTGCACTGGCCTCTATGAAAGGTAACTGCTTCATAAATGTTTTTCAAGAAGTTAAGACCCACGTTCAGGAGGATCAAGAAATAATAATTTATTATTGTAAACAATGTCTCATAATTATGTGCGTGGAGGAATTTGTTAAAGTAGAAAATATCGCGGATCTTATTAAGTCTGCTCTACTCTACAGCGTTGAGTGTTTCTGTAGAGGAGATGAAAAACGGTGTCCTCTCAAGCGCCACTAGTGTCAATCGCTGCTAGTTTAAAATGTGTGACAGTCACTCCCAGTCCATTAGTCCAGTCCAGCTGTTCACCATGGACAACCACCCCCAGAAGGGGCCGTTCTCATTAAAGAGTATTCCTGAGGGCTCTCCCAACCACCTCTCTTTACTTTTTTAATCCAGAAGTGTTCGGCAAGGCAGCTACGTGTGTTACACTGACTTTGCGAGTCCATGAGATGTATTCAAGTTAGGTTAGTTCTTCTCGTAAAAGTTCGTTGAAACTTCCATATCAAGCACAACTAGAATGCACTAAATAATTATTACCAGAACACTATGACACTCAGAATGAAAATGAAAGGAAGTGGGGTTAGCAGGCAAGTACTCCTGTGAAATTTCCTGTGATTATTCCAACGGTCATTGTCTCAGGGGAGGAAGCCGGGCAGTGAGTCAGACATTTTAAACTGGGAGCGATTGTCATTGGTGGCGAATGACATACAGTATATTTATGAAAAACGGTTCTGTTGAAACGTGTGTGTATTAGATTTAAAGAACGATGTAATGAAGTTATATCACAAATCAGATATTTCACTACTCTAGGAGACAAATGTACATAAAGTGACACAATCTCTCTAATAACTTCGAAACGTAACTGCATTCATCTTAACCGGATTAACAGACTGATTTTTGTTAAAAGTATAGAAAATTAAGAGAAGAGTGTCAGTGGAGCAGGCCTATACGAAAGATGACACACTATGTACATAAATATTTTCAGTAAACATTGGTGTTGAACAAGTCAAATAATGCCATCACCAATCTTACAATTAATGGCATTATAAAATCAGTAGAAAGAAGATGGATTTCAAATGTGGCAGTTATGATGAGTAGTAGCGAAGACCTCATGGTAAAGAGCAATTTTTCTAGAGATCACTTGGCAGCGTTGATGCGGGAGAAGAAAGCAAAATAGCTTGTAAATAGTCTTAGCGAGTAGAAGTAGTTTGTTGAATATAAATTATCTTTGAAGAGATACTGAAAGAATAGTAATAATGAGTTCCGAAACTGGAGAAAGTACGAACCACTGGTACGTACCTCCCCATTATTGTAAGAAGGAGAATTTGAAAGCAATAAAACTCGTGCAACCAGAAAATGTACAACGATATGAACTTAACTTTTTTCATCCATACAAAACATACCTCATACATCCATACATTTACACATCATCTTTCACGCTGATATGCTTAATCGTGGCAGTGTTTCTTTCGTATAAGAGATATGTGTCTTAGTAAGGTCCACCTTGACTCCTTTGGGAGGCTGCGTAAGGACCTGTAGGTTCCTCGTAGCGGATACGGGGCTGGTAGCCATTCTCGTTAGCCTCGTACTCGACGATGAGGGTTCGGCCGTCAGGGAGCAGTACCCTGTATTCTCCCTGCGCGCTGTCCTCCTGACGACTTTCCTGATGGCCGAAGTCACTACCAGACTCAGCGTCCTGTACTCCGTAGGAGAAGTCGTAGTTCGCAGGCTCCTGAGAAGAGGGAGATTTACAAGGAATTAGCTGCAAGAACACTCAGCACGTAGAGATACGTACATTATACTGCTACAACTCTGCTCTTTACTGTAGAATTTTTAACGAAACACTTACAGGTTTCATTTATCTTTTGCTATAGGTTTTATATCGCACCGACTCAGGAAGATCTTGCGGTGAAGATAAAATAGAACAGGGCTAGGGCGGGCAAGGACACCCGTGCCCTAATTAAGGTACAGACCCAAAATTAGCCCAGCGTGAAAATTAGAAACCATGGAAAAAACATCTTCAGGGCTTGCGACTGTGGGGTCCGAATCAACAATCTCCCGAATAGAAGCTCATAGCTACGTAACTCACACCGCGTAGTATATTCGTTCGGTTTAAAAACTATTGATATTTCTGTGATATCTATATTTATTTTTCTTCTGCCGCTTTTCCCACAACCAAGCTCGATAGCTGTAGTCACTTAAGTGAGGGCAGTATTCAGTAATCGGGAGACAGTGGGTTCGAGCCCCACTGTCGGCAGCCCTGAAGATGGTTTTCCGTGGCTTCCCATTTTCACACCAGGCAAATGCCGGGGCTGTATCTTAATTAAGGCCACGGCCGCTTCCTTCCAATTCCTAGGCCTTTCCTGTCCCATCGTCGCCATAAGACATATCTGTGTCGGTGCGACGTAAAGCAAATCGCAACAAAAAAAGAGAAAGAAAAAAAAAAAGAAAAAAAAAGCTTTTCCCACACCTGGCACGTTTCGGCCATGACTGTGTCACAAATTTATATTTGAGTCTTTTATTTCACCTCAACCCTATGTGGAGGAATGTAATCACTATTGTGTGTTTCTGTGCGGGGTTGTTACTGTAGTGTGTTGTGTGAATATGACGAGAGTGATGGGACAAACACAAACACCCAGTCCCCGAGCCAGACAAATTAATCAGATGCGATTAGAATCCCTAACTCGGCCGGGAATTGAACTCGGGACCCTCTGAACCGAAGGCCTCAACGCTGACCATTCAGCCAATGAGTTGGACTTCTGTGATATCTATACATATTCTTTTTTTAAACGCCATTCTTACGGTCTTGGGTTAGCAAGCCTACCCTTACCAGGAGGCCCTGGGTTCGATTCATGATTAGGCCAGAGGGCTGGTTCGAGGTCCACTGAGCCTTCGCAAAAACAATATATGAGGAGGTATCTGACAGTGAGACAGTGACTCTGGTCTAGAAAGCCAAGAATAACGACCGAGAAAAATCGTCACGTTGAACCAGGCGTCACCACGTAATTTGCAAGTCTTTGGACTGGGCAGCGGTCGCTTGGTATTTAGCCTTGCCAAGAATCGAACACAGGGCCTCCACGTGAGAGGCAGGCGCTCTACAGATAGACCGCGGGGCCAGCGTAATATATGTAATGGTTCAAATCAAGTCTATTCTAGTAACAATTGGGCGATATAAGAATTTGAAATTAAAGGGAGTGTCAAGCTCTCTCAAGTTGATGATCTAAGATTTTAAAATGTATTTCTAGCAATACGACTTGCCTTAGTGTATCATCACCTACTTTCACTTTCTTCCCTCGTTAACGCCAGCCAGAGAAGAGTGGGTAGCAACTCGTTTTGCTGTAGACCGGTAATTATTTGTACACACATTGCATACAAAGTGAACGACAAATGGTGCTATGAAGAGTAATTAGACTCGTACCATTGTCAATGCAACAGTAATATTTCACAGGAGGAGATGTAATTTGCATTTTACCTCTCTATTATGTAAATCCCCTTATTTCCGTACACAAACGACATTAAAATTCGTGCTTTCTATGCGAAGTATGTTACCCACAGCTTTAAAAGATTCGAGCTGTAACAGAAATTGCCGAATATAGGCTATTGTGAGATGAAATAAACGGCGTATGGATTTTCGTGCCGGGAGTGACCGAGGACATGCTCGGCTCGCCAAGTGCAGGTCTTTTGATTTGACACCCGTAGGCGACCTGCACGTCGTGATGAGGTTGAAATGATGATGAAGACGACACATACGGCCAATCTCCGTGCCAGCGTAATTAACCAATGATGGTTAAAATCCCGACGCTGCCCGGAATCGAACCCGGGACCCCTGTGACCAAAGGCCAGCACGCTAACCATTTAGCCATGAAGCCGCGCATAGGCTATTGTGCTTGTTATGCAGAAATAATCTTCCTCTGGTATTGTCTCATCACAAGAAGTTAGCGACAGTGATGGAGTAGGTTTGCTTGAACGGATCAGAGTTACCGTATTATTGATGTCGATTCACTGCCGGAGGCTCCGCACCTTACCGAGCAAGTGGTTGCGTGGTTTGCGTCACGTAGCTGCCAGCTTGCTTATGGGATATAGTGAGTTCGAAACCCATTATCGTCAGATGGTTTTCCGTGGTTTCTTATATTCACACCATTAAACAATGAGGTTGTACTTTAATTGAGGCCTCGGCCGCTACATTCAAAGTCCTAGCACTTTCCCATTCCTCCGTCGCCGAAAACCTTCCAAGAGCTGTGAGCTTATATCCGGGGAGATAGTGGGTTCAAGCCCAACTGTCGGCAGCCCTGAATAAGGTTTTCCGTGGTTTCCCATTTTCACACCAGGCAAATGCTGGGGCTGTACCGTAATTACCCGGCCGTTTCCTTCCCACTACTAGCCCTTTCCTATCCCAATCGTCACCATAATACCGGTCTGTGTCGGTGCGACTTAAAGCAAATTGTAAAAAAAACCTTGGTTAGGAGCTTGTAGTAATGATAGGCGGTTTCCCCGCCCCCTTAAAATGAAAAACATCAAGGTACTGGTAAAGGGAGGTAATGATTACTGTCTTACTTTCTCATGATTCCACCTCTAAAGCACGAAAATGCAAGAGGAACTTACTAAGAATTCTCCTTTAAATGGCTCAGTTATTCTGGATAATTTGTTCTGATCCTGATAATGAATCCTCAAGTGACCCTGATGCCACGAACGATAACTTCATGGCCGAGCGAGTTCTCTGCTTCGTATGAGCCGAGTAATTGTAAGCTTGCATGCGGGAGATGGCTGGTTCGAACCCCACCAGCGGCGGCCCTGAAGGTGGCTGTACCTTAACGAAGACCACGGCCGCTTCCTTCTTAATCCTTACTCTTTCTTATCCCATCGTATCTGAAAAGTTATCTGAGTTTGTATGATATTAAATCAATAGTGAAAAAAATGGAGTCAAGTTTCCCTTAGAGAAATTCAAATGATTATAAATATGTCTTTCAATAAAAGAAACTCGAATTGATAACTAAAAAGCCGGGCAAGTTGACCGTGCGGTTAGGGGTGCGCCTGCGAGCTTGCATCCGGGAGATAGTGGGTTCGAATCTCACTGTCGGTAGCCCTGAGGATGGTTTTGAGTGGTTTCCTATTTTTACACTAGGCAAATGCTGGGGCTGTGCCTTAATTAAGGCCACGGCCACTTCCTTCCAACTCCTAGGTCTGAAGCGGCCGTGACCTCAATTAAGGTACAGTTCCAGCAGTTGCCTGGTGTGAAAATGGGAAACTACGGATAACCATCTTCAGGGCTGCCGATAGTGGGGTTCGAACCCTCTATCTCCCGAATACTGAATACTGGCCGCACTTAAGCCACTGCAGCTATCGAGCTCGGTGGGCCTTAAGACCTATCTGTGTCGGTGCGACGTAAAGCCACTAGAAAAAAAAAAAAAAAACTCATTGCCTACCACGAATGAAATAATTTGTCCTGAATATAACAAGAAGAGGCCTCACTGCTAAAACAAGCCTTTTATAAGTCTCAGTCATGGCCATCCATCAATACTTCATATCACAGCCTGCACGGTTGCTAGGTAACATCGCGTCACACATTCTGTATCGCTAATTTCATGACGCAATTTTCCAGATGACCCCAGCTATAAGGCATATTTATGTAAAAAATAAAATAAAATAAAATAAAATAAAATAAAATAAAATAAAATAAAATAAAATAAAATAAAATAAAATAAAATAAAATAAAATAAAATAAAATAAAATAAAATAGTAACTCTCTATGTTGCGGTAAGACTGTTAGACAACATTAATGTATAGCTGGAGTAATGTCCTTCTGTACTTACCGACAGATCGTCTTGTGCCAGTCGGGTCCGAGCGTCATCGTAGTTGTAGCCACCTGCTGGAGGGCCGTAAACTGGAGCTGGTGTGCCGCCCACACGGCTGGAGGCTGATGGAGCGCCGTACGTGGAGGAAGGAGCGGACGAGAAGATGGCAGCAGTGAAGGCAGGAGCTGCGTTACTTCTGGACAGTCCAGACCGTCTGCTGGAGGGCCTGGATCCTAGTCTGCCAGAGGAGGAGGAGGATGAGGAACGTGAAGGAGCACCGTATGTCGAGGAGGGTTCGGAGAACGCTTGTGAAGGTACTCCATAAGTGTCTGATGGAGCAGGGTAGTCTCCAGAAGGTGGACCATAGCTGGTGGACAGGGCGTTCGCTGGTGGCGGCATGAAGTCGTTCTGGGTGGTAGAGTAGCCTGGGGCTGGTGGTTCAGGACGACCGCTGGCGAGGGCCACTAGCGCTGCAATGACTACTACAATCTGGAACAAACCAAGTGTATCACTATTATAATATTCAACCGGTTAGCTCAGTGAGTTGATAGTTCTGCATTCGGGAGACAGCTGCGTTCAAATACCCCGTCAGCCATCCTAGAAATGATTTTGAGTGGTCTCCCATTTTCAATTTCACAAAAATACTGGGATGGTACCTTTCTCAACTCCTAAGCCACTTCCTTCCCATTCCTAGTCTATAAAGTGACAGCAACACCCTCACACAGCGGTACATGGGGTGTACCAGGAAAAGCAGCTACAGAACTGGCAATCCGAACATGTCCTCGGACATTCCCGGCACTAAAAGCCATACTCTGAAGAAATATTGTAATAACTAAGCGTTTGTGATGGCGGTGATTGTTGTTTTAAGGGCAAGTACTAGTAGGCCCTACTAATTAGACTAAACAGGAAGAAATCTGATACGTTGAAGAAAGAAGGTATCGGTAAAAGAAAGCCGTAAATAAAATAAAAATCCCTTTTCCCTTTACGAAAATCGAATGATCATAAATATTTTCTCACGGTCATGGCCATCCATCAACAGCTGCTAATTTCTCCAGCCATATGACATAGGCTGCACGGTTTCTATGGTTACACTTCCGTCAGACATTTTGTCGCGTCACGTTACCCTCAGCCATAAGACATACTTACGTCAAAATGAAAGATTCCGTAGGCCTCGGGGAAGGTCCAATAAGAAAAATGAAATGAAGGAGGCTAACGCAAGTGGGAGCACTCTGCTACGGGACTCGCGGTTGCCAACCCATGCTCCCCTGGGTGTTCACAAGCAGTCGATACCGTGGATGTATTCTACCAACAGCGGACATAAGTAGCTGTTTCAATCTTGTTGTCGCGTGACACTGATAAGTTACTTTATCCGGAGATACGAAGTTCGATTCCTGATACTGGCTGCGCTTGTATGCAAAGTACTTAGTAGGCCTATCCTATGCTCATGTGCACTGCCGTGGCACATACTGCCCAGTTTGGACCGTCTACTGCCCAGCCAGATGATGTGCAGGTAATGAAGTGTCATGTGATCACCCTGATGACATCCTCACCCGCATTGCTTGGTGTTCGTGACTCCATCCGCTGCCTCTCGTATCAGAGAGTTCATGAATCAGCGTGGCGAGGCTGAATGAACAAGGCTTCCAGCCCTCAGTCCTGAATTAAAATCACTTGACTGACTGAAAATCAGACTCGAACTGTTCGAATGAGAGGCAGGCACTCTACACTTTTCCGGGCAACTACCCTCAACTATGAATCCAAATTTGTAAACCTAAAATAGGGTTCCATAAACTATCTGCACACAACGATCCGATTGCAAGTACCTTTTATTTTTTTCCCTGTCTTTTTCATAATTATCTGGGTTCGACACTAACGTGCAATAAGTCCACTTTCGAGGTGTGTTCGATGAAATCATGAATAAGGGATTTTAATTAATATAACATTGTCGCCAACATTAAATTAAAATACTGGGAGAAATTACTTAAGGGAGGATGGTCATGAGTAGGAGCAAATTTCTGAAATTTCCTTTTCCTAGTTTGAAAAGTGTACTTCCCTAAATCATATACGGTATATAAAATGTATAAGTATTTGTAGTCTAATTCGCAATATATATATATGAGAATATGGAGCTTCAATCAGTCATCAATGATCTGCACTTAGGGCTACCGCCCAGGTGGCAGATTCGCTATCAGTTTCTTTACCTAGCTATTTTTTAAAATAACTTTGAAATTTATCGAACATTTCCCTCGATAATTGATTCTTATCCCATACACCTCGTCGTATAAATGAAAATTTGTCCTCTTGAATTCCAACTTTATCTTCATATTGTAATATTTCCTACTTTTGAAGGGGCCGATGACCTCGATGTTAGGCCCCTTTAAACAACAAGCATCATCATCATCATCCTACTTTTGAAAGTCCCACTGAAGCTTATTCGTCTATTAATGTCATTCGACGCCATCTCTCAACAGACAATTTAAAACATACCACATAGTCGAGCATATCTTCTCCTTACTCCCAAGTCTTCCCAGCCCAATGTTTGCAAAAATTTTGTCGGAAATCACAGAGCAAAAATCCAAGCTTCTTTCCTTTGATTTTTTCCAGTTCTCGTATCAAGTAGTCCTGGTGATGGTCTCATACACTGGAACCAATACGCTAATTGGGATATTACCAGAGACGTATACGCCATCTCCTTTACATCCTTAATACAACCCCTAAATACTCTCATAAGCATGTGAAGAAATCTGTATCCTTTCTTAACAACCCCAATGAATCATTCCTTACATTAACATTCCTTACTCCCTACGTACAAAGTTCTCCATGAGGTGCTATCACCCCATCAACACATGACGAGTGAAACGCAAACTTAAATTGCAGCTCTACGCAAAATTAACTTTTTTCCTCAATTAGGCACACATAACATGCGTACCCGCCTGTTGCCTTTTCTAGGTGGATTCTGTACTTCTGTATCCATCTCTTGTCTCTGCCAGAGCAGAATGTAGCTTCTACTGAAGTCACAGTCTCACCTATGGCTGTGACAGTATGGAAGCTGTTGAGGTATGACTTTTTCGCATTAATTTATGTTCGATTTCGCGAAAAGGAACAAATTATTCGCGTTATTTCGCGATATAGAACTGATGCTATCGCTTTAATTTCGCATTAATCATTTTCTAAAATTATCCATAAAAAGTTTAATTCTCGAGATTTGTGAATTATTAATGTGAAAGAAAACTAAATAAAGGGAAACAATATTGATAATCATTCATTGTAGCTTACGTAATCTTGATTATAACCAGTGGCGGCGGGTGCAGAATACCAGTTGTGTGCTGTAACCAACCTCACCCCCCCCCCCCAAACGCCACCTTCAAAATAAAAAAAATATTTGGAAACATAAATGCTGTTTTCCAGGGGCACTCCACTGAGTTTTCCATACTGAACAAATACGCAAACAAGCCCAACGCATATACACATTCCTCACACAAAACTTAAACTAATTAAACACACAATGACATCTGCGATGACAAAACTTTCACGAACTCTGAAATACTTGGTGTGAGCGCTCAAAAACAGAAATTCTCAATGTTACCAAAGTCATTAAAATAAAACTAGCAACGTCATTATGAAAAATTACATGTTATGTTGTTAAAGTGAAATTTATAAACTAGACATTTTGTAGTTAAAGGTAATCACAGGATCATGTCCTTATTTTGACAACATAATGTTAAAGGTAATCACAGGATCATGTCCTTATTTTGACAACATAAAAAGTACAATTTGTATAATTCATCGATTTACAAATGAGGCTATGAATAGGCAAGTTGGGAGTATTAAAGGACCTGGCGAGATCAGCTGGTGGATTCCTCTACAATATTTTGTTTTCCCGTTTGCTTTGAGTGATTCCCTCTTAAATACCACCGCTGAGTCAAGAGAGTGCCACCTGCCACGTTCTCATTTCGGTCGAAATGCAAGTGTGACCAGTGCTGCCTGTCTGTCGTCGAACCAATCGCTGTGAAGTGAAGTCTTGGCTGTTGTTTCCACAGCACATGCGCAAAAGGCATTCTGGCAAAAAAAAAAAAAAAAAAAAAAGCTTAGGAATTCTCGCTGATCTGTGATTTGCACAGCACCCAGCGTGGGGCGAACGGCTAGTTAACTGGTTGTGATGGGAGCTGAATGATTTCCTATTCTTTGGCTGACGTCCTTTTCAATGCACTGTATTTGATTGCAGATAATATTAATGAAGTAATTTATTTTTCAAATAGACAATGTGCTGCAGCACTTCAGTACATAAGGTAAGGCCGCCCCTGATTAGAACTATAACATAGCCCTAATCAAGGTTACATAAATAAATACCCTTTTACTCCACATGACTATAGCTTTCACCCTATATACGGATACCATTAAGGCATTTTATACAATGTTAATTTGAAGTGATACTTCTGCCGAAATGAGAAATCCTTATTCTGTATTCTGTTTCCCTTCACACACGTAATATAAGATCATTATTTTCCATGAATTTCGCTGCATTTTCGCATTTATCGCAAAATGAGTAAATTTCGCTTTAAACTGGCATTGTCGCTTTAATTCGTTGTAATTCGCGAAAACAAAATCACTAATTTCTTAACCAGATTCACATGATTCGTTAAGATACTTCAAAATCACTTCACAATATACTTTGTCGCGTTTAGGGTTAGTGAGAGAAAGATGCTGTTCGTAGGGTCAGGCGTGCTGCACGAGCACTTTCTGTCCTAGTGAGGAAAGCAATGGCAAACTAACTCACTCCTCATGTTGTCTAGTATGTCTCCTTTCGTGCCGCCGTCGGTTTTTGCGGTTTCCCTATACCCACATAAACTTTTGTGTTGCTATTTGAGGATCCAATCAGCCTCTGGGCTGATGACCTAATAGAACGGAACATGCCAGCTGTTACATCTCGAGATAAATTGTGCACACTCATTTATGACCATAGTATAATAATAGCGTGTGGCCTCCAGAGACGCCTGGTGCAAGATCTTTCGAGTTGACGCTGTACAGGCGACCTGCATGTCTATGAGGATGGGGACCTACCTATGATGGATTCTAATAATGAATACGGCACACACATACACACCCAGCCCCCGAGCTGTCGGAATGAACCAATTAATATTAAAATCTCCGACCCGTCCAGGAATAGAACCCGGGACCTTCTGGACCAAAGGCCAGCACGCTAACCATTTAGCTATGGAGCCGGACTATGACAATAGTGCAACATTATAACTCTACAATTTTTAATGTAGCTTACAAATGGTTTATGCCTTTGTTGGCAGGACCTAGTGTTTACTGTGCACTATATCTTCTGGTATAGGCTAAAGCAATTTTGTTACTTTCATAGATCTGTCTCTGTCTTATCCTTGGCTTTGACAATATGAAAGTGACTGAGGTATGAGCGATGCTAGTAATGCCATTCCTTCTGCAGCCAGTCCCTGCTATGAATGGTGTGAAAATGTTGCTCATAGGGTCGGTTGGTGCATGCATTTCAGTGGGCTTGGCAGACTGATATGTAATAGCAACTTCTGACTCGGTGAGGAAAGCAACGGTAAACTATCTCACTCCTCATTTCCCTAGTACACCTCTTCAGTGGTGCCTAGGCCATCTATGGCAGATTATGGCAGAGCTGTTGAGGATCCAACTAGCCTTAGGGCTGAAGACTGAACACAAATGGTTTTATTTTTCCGAACGTTTTATTTTACTAGAAAATATACATTATTTTGTAATTGACTTTCATTTGATCAGTGCAGTGGTAAACCGGCCCCGCGGTGTAGGGGTAGCGTTCCTGCCTCTTGCCCGAAGGCCCCGGGTTCAATACCCGGCCAGGCCAGGGATTTTTACCTGGACTTGAGGGCTGGTTCGAGGTCCACTCAGCCTACGTGATTACAATTGAGGAACTATCTGACTGTGAGATAGTGGTTCCGCTCCAGAGAGCCAAGAATAACGGCCGAGAGGATTAGTCGTGCTGACCACACGACACCTCATAATCTGCAGACCTCCGGGCTGACCAGCGGTCGCTTGGTAGGCCATGGCCCTTCGGGGCTCTTATGCCATGGGGTTCGGTTGGTTTTTGGTAGTGCAGTGGCAAATACTTACATCTATTAACATAACAAGAGCTCCAGAATTTATCTTCAGACAGTGGGTTCGGAACTCACTATCGGCAGCCCTGAAGATGGTTTTCCGTGGTTTCCCATTTTCACATGAGGTAAATACTGGTGCTGTACCTACTTTAATTAAGGCCACTGCCGCTTCCTTCCCACTCCTAGTCCTTTCCTATCCCATCGTCACCATAAGACCCAGTGCCCTACCTAAGTCGCTACGAGAAAAAATGAAAATACAAACTAAAATAAAGTACAATTCACTGGAATCGACTTTATACTAACATCTGTGCAGTTTCGTCTTTGCTATTTTTGCAGATACCGTGTGAAATGTTGTGGTGGTTCCACCATTATTTCACTGCGCATTCATAACCGTCTGCCCTTAAGAATGCCTTTTTTTTTTGAAACTGCATGCTCAATACATGCTTTGAGCAGTAGATAGTAAAGTTTACGAATATTGAATATAAACCGAATCGTTATCAGGCCACTTAATCTGTTCTACTAGCTTCCTTATACGGATGCGGACGATGGGTAATGCTAGGTTCCTGAATTGTTCAACATGCTGTAGTGGTTAGTTGATTGTGTGTTATTAGAGAATTGAATTACCTTCATGTTGGTGGTATTCTGTTAGCCGAGAAGTGGATCTGATGTTCAGAGCTCATCCAGCGGTTTATATACATCGCGCCTTTCGCTGCCTGCCCCCGCCTTAAGGCGACGGCACTCAAAACTGTAGCAAGAGGAAGGTCGCCGCACCGCGAGGGCGTGTTCGGAGTGAGTTTCGACAACCGATACACATTGCTCCTCTCACCGGGAACATCCATGTTTCACACTACCAGCCTTGACCAAAAGCCTCTAATGACACAGTTCCTTAGTTCGCACACGCCTCTGCCATGCTATTACTTGTATATGAAACTCAAATTTGTCCTTCAATGCACAGGATGTGTATTTATATTAAATTATAACTGATCTTCTAGATTATCTATCAGTTCCATCAGGCAATTAGTTTGTCTTAGGGAGACTGTGAGGAACAATTTCTGTACGGAGGAGTTGCTCGCCTTAATCAATGATATCCGGGAGGCAATTAGAGAGATTGTCAATCAGATATTCCACCAAGGATGTCTCGCGTGGTATCTTATTGCTTATGGATACATCTCTTTTCTTTTTCTTAACTCGTCTTAGGAACATTGAGCTTCAATAGAATGACGTCACACATACGGTTTAACTTGCAAGGCACATGCTTGTTCTGACATCACTGGTGATCCACATATCCCGTTCATGCAGCAAAAATAAACTAAGACTTGAAAAGAAAAGGTAATGGAATGCGGTCGAATAAAGTCAGATGATGCAGGGAATATTAGGTTAAGAAGTTTTAATGAAGATTTTTTTTTGCTAGGGGCTTTACGTCGCACCGACACAGATAGGTCTTATGGCGACGAAATGAAGATAGATGAAGTTTCGTTTCTAGGGTATTAGAATAACTAGTGAAGTCAAAAGTAATGAAGACACACACAATTCAGTTTAGCACAAGCAAGGAAGACTTTTCTTCTTCATCTTTATCTGTTTACCCTTCAGGGTATCTCACCTCTACCGCATCAAGAACAGTGTCCTGGAGCTTCAGACTCTGGGTCGGGGGATACAACTGGGGAGAATGACCAGTGCCTCACCCAGACGGCCTCACCTGCCATGCTGAACAGGGGCCTTGCGGGGGGAGGGGGGATGGGAAGATTGAAAGGGATAGACAAGGAAGAAGGAAGGAAGCGGCCGTGGCCTTAAGTTAGGTACCATCCCGGCATTTGCCTGGAGAAGTGAGAACCACAGAAAACCACTTCGAGGATGTTTGAACCCTGTGACCAAAGACCAGCACGCTAACCATTTAGCTATGGAGCCGGACGAAACGAAGAAAGAAAGAAAGAAAGAAAGAAAGAAAGAAAACCGGGCGAGTTGGCCGTTCGGTTAGGAGTTCGCAGCTGTGAGCTCGCACCCGGGAGATAGTGGGTTCGAACCCCCACTGTCGGCAGCCCTGGTTTTCCGTCGGTTCCCATTTTCATACCAGGCAAATGAAGGCCACGGCTGCTTCCTTCCCACTCCTAGGCCTTTCTTGTCCCATCGTCGCCGTAAGGCCTATCTGTGTCGGTGCGACGTAAAGCAAATAGAAGAGAAAAAAAAAGAAAGGAAGAAAGAAAAAATTGAATGTGATCAAATACGCTAGTGTCTTGTCTGTAGATTTACTGGCACGTGAGGAACGTCCTTCTTCCTAGTTTCTTGCGGTTGGCACGTGTGCGGATTTTGACCAGTTTTACTGTTGGATGTCCTTCATGACGTGAACACAGAATGAATGGAGGAAATCACTATAGCGTGCTTCTGCGATAGTTAAACGTGTGATTTTTTGTGTGCAGGTGTAAAAGAACTTCCAAGGTACAAAATTCCGGCACCTCTTGGCGTCAGTGAAACTCCTAAAAGTTGTTAGCGGGACATCAATCCAATAACATATTGTGTAACCTCTTATGCAAACGGAGGAGGAAAGGATACCGAGCCGAAAATAATGAATTCGGTCACAGCTATCTAACGAATTAGCCATGGTCCAGTCATGGAAGAAAAGAGAAACAGAGCCATACTGCTGAGGTTTTTTATTCACAGTAGGATGTGTGTACTGAATACAGTGTTATGGACTAGAGATGGGCGGTATTTAATTTAACAATTCAGATGACAGTGTTCCAGCCTGGTAACATGGTATTCAACTAACCTTGTTATATTTGTAACAGGTAGCAGTTCTTCCCCAACCCTTTATTATTTCATTAGTCCTTTCTTCATTCTAAAATACTTGATAATTACTGAAGTTACTTTAGTTCATTACCACTTAGCGTGGAGTTTGAGTGAATCAATTTTTATCCATGTCGTACTATGGTATCACACTGGAGAAAGCAAGGGACATCCCATAGGTCTTTTCACCAGTTTCATGATTCATTCTCCATCCTCCATTTCAATCAGCCTATGTGTTAGGCATAGCATTCGGTATTTTGAGCTATACTGTTTCCCGTGAACTTACAACACTGTTCCAACACAACGAGTACTCTGCTGAGGTAATAAAAGAAGCGCGCTTCCTCATCCGTTTGGTTGTTATTCTGTGGAAAAACTGTTCCATCTCAACGAATGTTCTGTCGAGGTAATAGCCTCGCATCTGTGGAACACTGTTCCATCTCAATGAGTGTTCTGTCGAGGTAACAGCATCAGCTCTTTGGAACATTGTTCCATCGCAACGAGTGTAGTGTTGAGGTAACAGCCTCGCCTCAGTGGAACACTGTTCCATCGCAACGAGTTCCGTCGAAGTAACAGCATCAGCTCTTTGGAACACTGTTCCATCGCAACGAGTGTTCTGTCGAGGTAACTGCCTCGCCTCTGTGGAACACTGTTCCATCTCAACGAGTGTTCTGTCGAGGTAACAGCATCAGCTCTTTGGAACACTGTTCCATCGCAACGAGTGTTCTGTCGAGGTAACAGCCTCGCCTCTGTGGAACACTGTTCCATCTCAACGAGTGTTCTGTCGAGGTAACAGCATCAGCTCTTTGGAACATTGTTCCATCGCAACGAGTGTAGTGTCGAGGTAACAGCCTCGCCTCTGTGGAACACTGTTCCATCGCAACGAGTGTTCTGTCGAAGTAACAGCATCGGCTCTTTGGAACACTGTTCCATCGCAACGAGTGTTCTGTCGAAGTAACAGCATCAGCTCTGTGGTCTCCCTGTGGATGGGGGCCGTAGAACAACACTCACGGTATCCTCTGCCTGTCGTAAGAGGCGACTAAAAGGGTCCCCAGAGGCTCTGAACTTTGGAGCGTAGGTTGGTGACCACGGGGCCCTCAGCTGAGTCCAGGTATTGCTTCCACTTACTTGTACCAGGCTTCTCACTTTCATATAACCTTTTCGACCTCTCTTGGTCAACTATTGTTCTTTTCCGACCCCAACGCTATTAGGTTTGCGAGGGCTAGGGAGTCTTTTATCTTCACGCCATTCGTAGCCCTTCTTTTCCTTTGGCCGATATCTTCATTTATCGAAGTATCGGATCTCTTCCATTTTTTCTCTCTGATTAGTGTTGTATAGAGGATGGTTGCCTAGTTGTACTTCTTCTTAAAACAATAATCACCACCATCAGCTCTGTGGAACACTGTTCCATCGCAACGAGTGTTTTGTCGAGGTGACAGTCTCAGCTCTGTGGAACACTGTTCCATCGCAGATCCAGTAACAGCTACAGCATTGTAATTCCTGAAGCGTATCGTTATTCTGTAAAGTCGTGACGTTTCAAAAGATCTCCACTCAAAAATATAATGAATAAAAGGTCAAACCCGCTTTAGTATACATAAAGACATATTTTCCAATGAATGACACAGTGAATAAATTCACTTCGTATGATATTTGTGATCAGAGCTGTTTTAAGTCAACGGTCACTAATTTAAAAAATCCCAATCTAAATACGGGAGCCAATTCAAACTCAGGCTCTTCAATTTCTACCGATACACACAACATAAAATTGATGACTCTGCATCAGTTAGGACGAATTGACGGCAGTCGATTTTAAGTGAAAATGTTGTAGCAGACATTGGCATTATACCCAACGCATAATATGTAAGGTCTATTTAAAAGGGCGAGAATTAGAGATGTGTCGTTCGTGACTAAACTGCTCCTAAAGAACTGCTCCTCAGGATGAGTAACTCTTCAAGGAAGGACTACCTATCTACGGAGTTGTAGTTCTTCAAGTCCCAAACGACCAATGAGACGCTTGCATGCGATAAGAGCGGGACCACTGCCTGCTCGATCTGCATCTGCTTATAAGCAGCCATCGGATGCAGATCGAGAAGGCAGTGAGCGGGACATGGTGAAACTAAGAGTAGGAGTAAGACCAAAGTATGCTAGATACTAGAAGGCCTGGACAGAAAGCCAATTTCTTGCCTTAAAAGCGGGGTAATAGTTTTTCACATTTCCACCGCTAGGTTCGCGTTTATGTTCTGTTGTTTGGCGCGAATTCTATGATTACGTGTGTTACTGCAGCATGTTTTATGATAAGAAATAACATATTAAACTTCAGTTTATAAGGTAAGGCCTTATCTAACGTGAAATATGAAGAGTTTTATCGTTTCTTAATTTATTTGGCAATATATGGATGATTGCTGAGTTGCATTTAACATTATGCTTCCAAATTACCGTCAAGTTGCACTTTCCATTCTGTAGGTTAAGAAGGTTTATTGTTGCGTGCCTAACTGCACATCTGACACAGCGAAGAAAGTCACAAATATAAATTTTCATATTTTTCCTAAAGATCTGAGTTTACGGGAGAAATGGAGGGTTGCTATTTCTCGTCAGGGCAACGGAAAAGGATCTCTTTGGGCTCCTAATGATAGGTCCAGAATATGTAGCTTACCAATTGGTCGAATCAAATTACAGTGTAAGTACTGTGAGGAGAATTCTGCTCCCCGACAAAGTTCCGACAGTTTTTATTAGTTTCCCTGATCACAAGGAAAAAATTCTTGACTGAAGGAAGGAAACGGTTGTGAGGGCATGTAGTTCACCGATTAAACAAAAGAAAATAGATTGCAGGCCAGTGGATGCAGACGATCAACACCCTGCTATAGAATTGAAAAACGTGTTAAACGGTGATGCAGGCACCCAAACACCTTCAGTATTTGACTACAAAGACAGGAATAAGAATATCAAAGGAAATTTGTTTTAAAATATAAATCAAATTATAGGTTAAGAAAAATTGTAGTAAAACTGAGAAGTGAAATTAAAAATTAAAAACCTGAAATCAAATAAGAAACAGAAGTCTCCCCTAGAAAAGAAAATCCAGAAAATTTAGAAAGATGGAGAAAATGGGGTGATAAAGACACTGTTTCTAATCGAACAAATTTAAGCTTATGGTAAAGAACACATTACATACGGTGAAACAACTCTTAAAATAAGGTTCTCTAATGGAGAAACTGGAGTCACATCTTTAATAAAAGAAAGACTACAGCACGAATACAGTAATTAGGAATCTTCAGAAGAAAATTGGGATGTCTCGTTATTGACGAGATGGCAATCAAACTCAGAGTCGGATATGACCGTAAAATGGACCAGTTCGTTGGATTTTCGGAAAATGGATTAGAGGACTTGAGCCGAGGTGAACTTGTGGCTAACAGGTTACTCTGCTTTTTCTTATTCCGTGGTTTATCAACTAACATCAGAATGCCCGTGGCATTTTACCTCACTGGGCAGTTAACTGGTAGCCAACTGTTAACACTGACCTTAAAAGTAATCAGCGAAGTAGAAGAAACTGCATTTCTAATCCTATGCTTATTGGCAGATAATTGCTCTATGAATTCGAATATGATGAAAGAGTTGTGTGAAGGTTCAATCTTGTCTGAAATAAAACATCCTAATGATGAAAGCAGACCCCTGTTTTTCAGTTTTGATTCCAGCCATGTTCTGAAAAATATTAGGTCTCAGTTTCTAGCAAAGGATCTTCGTTATGGAGAAACTTTGATTTCAAGTGAACATGGAAAAAGACTGTATAATATGCAGAAAAATCCATTGTGAAACCAGTCCATTGTTTAACAAGGAAGGTTGTGTACCCCTCCAACCTTGAAAAATGAATGTTAGAAGAGCAAAGTATTTATTTTCCCTTAATGTCACTGCAGCACTAAAAACACTGCCTATTGTTGCTCCTCAGTCAGATCTCATTCTGTCAGTCTGAGGGAAATAATTAAATTTTTAGAAGATGTAAGAAAATGGCATGAAATACACGATGTGTGCAACATAAAGCAAAGTTACCATTTCAGGAACACAGACAAGAAAAGTTTCACCGAATTGACTGACGATATGCTTTTCTGGTTAACAGAGGAATTTCTGCCGTACGTTGACACAATTCAAAAATCTGGTCAGAAATTAAATACACTCAATCAAGAGACATATGAAGCTCTTATGATCACAACACATTCAAAGTAAAGTTATAAAGTAATTACTTTCAATTGGATTTCATTATATTCTCAGTAGAATTCTTTCCAGTGATGGCATTGAACTGTTATTTAGACATTTAAGAAGGAATGGAGGTTTCAATGATATGATAGACGCCAGGTCGTGTTTATATGCATTAGAGACGACTTTGAAATGTGGTATGATCATTCCTCCTGACACTTCTAATCTAGAATCTCAGAAGTTAAGATTAATGGACACCATTAGGCGGAGAGCAGCCAGTGATATTTCCACCTCGGCTGTTATTCCTGAAGAGTTTTGGAATTACTAGACGTGCCTTTTCGAGGCAATTGGTTTATTTTAATATCGGTTACGCTGTATTATGTATGTTCGTTTAAATGATCGCTGACCTCTTCACATATATTTCTCTAATTTTACAGAAGAAGCAGTTTCCATGGAGCTATCTGCATAGGCTATGGTCGGCGGTTATTTAGTCAGGGTCGCAGAGGAGAAGGCAAATTGTGGATCTTGTTTGGAACAGGAGTTGTTTTGTGTTACGGACAGTCCACTAATGTGCTTAATAAGGGCTCAAGATCGGGAAGCTTTGTGCTACCCTTCACTCAAATTCGTCTTCTTCTTAAAAATGCCTTATT
Source organism: Anabrus simplex (assembly GCF_040414725.1). NCBI lineage: Eukaryota > Metazoa > Arthropoda > Insecta > Orthoptera > Tettigoniidae > Anabrus > Anabrus simplex. The sequence goes on from NC_090271.1 coordinate 50,749,977, forward strand.
ATTTACAACACGGGCGTTAGGATATCTCGGAAAATGTAACCTTGTCCGAAAGCTGAATTTCGTTACCGCTCCAAAGTTTAAAGAGATGTTTTAGTGCCGCGACTGTGATCAAGCACACATCACAGACGTTATACTTACAAAATTTTACAGACCTGTTCTTGATAACTATGCAAAGAAAATGACAAATGACTGTGATTTATTAAACAAATTCAATAGCAAACCCCTGAGCAGAAAAAGTGTTGAAATATTATAGAATAGGCAAAAATCGGGCGAGTACTTCTATTTATTTCCCTCTTCTTTATTCTTGTGTCATAAACAAGTAGAAAATGAAAGAATTCTATGAAGATTAGTGTGGTTTAAGTTGTTTTATATTTTTATATTTGATTCACACGGCAGCTATGGTGGAGAAGGTAGCCTTCGGTACAGCATAGATGGCGGAAGAGGCAACCTAATTATCCAGGGGTACATCTCCTGTTGGAGGGCAGCAGCTCCAACAGTACCATGTAGTAGCACATGAAGAAGGACTTCATTAGTGGTACTACATTGGATGTGAGAAGCGCAGCTGTAACAGCCTCCACGGTTCTCACACTGCGGCACAGAAAGGAAACGGAAGTCCTACTGAGCTATCTTTCCAAATCTTTCAATATGATTATGGTTACAGATACTAGAGAAACGGCCCTCAGTCTGGGGTACCCCTTATGTGGGGAGAGGGTGCTAAGAATCCCCCAGAGGTCAAGTATTGATAAGTTTCAAATTTATAACAAAAGAATAAGAATCGCCACATGGAATGTGCGAAGTCTATATATGGCTGGGAAACTTGCAAACGTTGAATCAGAAATGCAACGCTTGGAAATCAAGATTTTGGGCCTTAGTGAAGTTCGATGGCCTGGGTCAGGAACACAAAAAGCTAATCATGGAGTTCTGTATTACTCTGGTGGTAACGATCCTCAACATCAATATGGAGTGGCTGTGCTCCTCTCGTCTGATGTGGTGAAGTCTGTCATCGATTTCATTCCCTTTGGAGAGCGTGTCATGTTTCTTAAACTACAAACTTCCCATCGCCCCATGAATATTATCCAGGCCTATGCTCCAACCGGCGATAAGGATGACGAATTAGTCGAAGAATTCTATTCCATTCTATAGGAGGCAATGTCCCTTACAAAGAAAGGGGATGTAACTCTTGTCCTTGGTGATTTCAATGCTAAGATAGGTCTCGGTGCAGAGGATGAAATTGTTGGACAATATGGCCTTGGGGAGAGAAATGCCAGAGGTGATCGTCTAGTTCAGTTTTGTTCAGAACAACAGCTCTCTGTTATTAATACCTTTTTCAAGCTACATCCCCGGCGCTTGTATACATGGACGTCTCCTGCAGATTGTGAAGGTCATATTGTAAGGAATCAGATAGATTTAATTCTCATCAAAAGTCACCTGAAAGGATACGTGAAAGCTGTCAAAACCTACCCTGGGGCGGGTATTAACAGCGACCATAATCCCGTCGTCATGGACTTAACACTTCAGCGTTTTGTCAAGTACATACGCTCCAACAGACCTAAGCGCATCGATACAAAGAGCCTTGACACCCCCGTATTTCGAGCTCAAACAACTTTGAAGCTCGAAGAACGTATGAATACAATAAAGAACTTGGAAACAGAGGATATTGAATCACAATGGACTGCACTAAAGAACATACTCACTGATACTCAGGAGAATGATATAGGACATTCGAACAGTTCAAAAAAAAAAAAAAGAAAAAAAAAACAGCCAAGCATGACAGAAGATATTCTACAGCTTATGGACCAAAGACGGAAAGTGAAACATGTAAATAAAGTCAAATACTAAAAACGAATCAGGATAGTGAGGAGGAAGTGTAGGGAAGCAAAAGAACTACGGCTCGTGGAGAGATGCAGAGAAATAGAACTTCTCCAGGAGAAACATGACTTGTTTAATCTTCACAAGAAGATCAAGGAACTTGTAGGTAAATATCACAGGCCATGTAAAGCTATACTGAGGGATGCCAATGGCACCATTTTGGTAGGAGTCGAAGACAAGTTGAAGTGTTGGAAAGAATATGTTGAAAAACTATTTAGCGATGTAAGTAAGGCCAGACAAACCCCCTTTTATTGGCGAAGGCAGCGAAACAAGTCCAAATATAACCCAAGAGGACGTACTGTATGCAATTAAACTCCAGAAGAATGGAAAAGCTGTAGGTCCGGACAAGATTCATGCAGAAACTCTCAAACTCATTGCTGAAGGCCACGGCAGAGGACTAGAGCTGCTAACTACATTATTCAACGCAATATATAAATCTGGTAGAATTCCATCTGACTGGCTAAGATCTACTTTTGTCACCATACCTAAAAAGGCTAGTGCATCACATTGTGATGATTATCGTATGATCAGCCTAATGTCCCATGTGCTAAAGGTATTTCTGCGTATCATCCACACTCGATTCTACCTCAAATGCGAACATCAAGTTGGACATACTCAGTTTGGCTTTAGGAATGGACTGGGTACTCATGAGGCTCTTTTCTCCTTGAATGTTTTGACCCAGAGATGCCTAGATATGAATGTAGATGTGCACGCTTGTTCCATCGACTACCAAAAAGCATTTGACTGCGTATCTCATGCAAAACTTGTTGAGATTTTAAAATCTAGTGGTGTAGATGTTGGTGATCTTCGTATCATTTCCCGTCTGTACTGGAATCAAATGGCAGAGGTCAAAATAGAAGGAACTACTATTGAGGTCATAGCTATACGAAGAGGTGTCAGCCAGGGATGTGTCCTGTCCCCACTCCTTTTCAACAGCTACTCTGAAGCTGTGTTCAGAGAGGCTATGGAAGATGTTAATCTAGGTATCAAGATCAATGGCTTTGTCATTAATAACATCCGATTTGCTGATGACACTATTGTGTTAGCCAGCAACCCTAGTGATCTTCAAATAATTATAGGCAACATCGTGAGGACCAGTGAAACCTACGGTTTATTCTTGAATATTAACAAGACCAAGCTGATTGTATTCTCAAAAACACCAAAACAGGCCTCCCTTTACATCAACAACAACATTGTCCAACTGTGATTCAAAATGCGAAATCTTATCCAGGATTGGACAAGCAAAAAATATGTTCAATACCATGAGGACCTTATTCACCAGCCGAGAACTCAACCTCCAGCTCAGAGTTCGAATGTTACGTTGTTATGTCTTTCCTGTCCTTCTGTATGGTTTCGAAGGGTGGACGCTTAGCCCTTTATTGGAGAAGCGTATTGAATCTTTTGAAATGTACTTATACAGAAGAATACTCCGAATATCTTGGGTAGAAAAGAAGACAAATGAAGAAGTCCTCAACATCTTGAACATGAAGAAAGAGCTTCTCATAACCATCAAGGAGCGTAAGCTCAGCTACCTCGGGCACATCATGAGAAGTGAACGATACGAACTTCTCCGACTGATCATTCAAGGAAAGATTGATGGGAAAAGATCTGTGGGAAGACGGAGAAATTCCTGGCTGAAAGACATGCGGCGGTGGTATGGACATACGTCGATAGAAATCTTCCGTGCTGCCGTTTCGCGTGTAATCATAATCAATTGGATCGCCAACCTTCGGAGGGAGACGGCGTCATAAGAAGAAGAAAATTTGATTCACACCGGGCATAATTATAATAAAAATGTGTAATTTCGCGTTATTGTATGAATCTTCCATGTAAGAATATAGACAGAACATGAGAACAACAGAACAAAAACGCGATCCAAGCGGCCATTGCCTGAACTACTTTGTTCGCCCGGAAATGTATCGGCTCGTCCAGGCCTTCTATTATAGCGTAGGGAACGGTAAGACTAATCAGAACAGACGGTTGGCCAATGATTAGTAGTGTTCCGTGTTGAGCTAGTGATGATTGTTCTGCAGCTATTGAACTGACCAAGACCACCAAGGGGAAGCCTTTCTTGATTTACGACGGACATCAGACATCATGGACTATACCAATAAAGATCACCTGTCGTATTGGTGGTGCAAATATTTCAAGAAAAGTAACAGTAAAGGAAGAATAACCAGAAAGACAGGTGAAGCCAGCCGTTTTTGCATTCCGAATGAAGCGGCGAATGAAGTGAGAAAAATTGTAGTAAATGAAAATTTAAAAGAAACGTGCGAGGGAGAGACAGCGTATAATTTAAAAAATGTATTAGAGTAGGCGAAGTTTTATCTGACCCTGTGAAATTAAGAGGGAAATTCCTCAAGGCAGTATTATTGGACCTTCATGTTTTCCTATACATATAAATGGTATGAGTAAAGAAGTGGTTTCCCGTTGTTTCTCACTTCTCCTCTAGGCAAACACCGGAATGGTACTTAACTTCAGGCAACGGCCGCTTCCTTCCCTCTTCCTTGTCTACCCCCCCTCCAACGTTCGCATCCCCCCACAAGGCTTCCGTTCAACATAGCAGGTGAGACCGGCTGGGCTAGCTACCGGACCACCTCCCAGTTGTATTCACGACTCAAGGTCTCATGCTCCAGAGCACTGCCCTTGAGGCGATAGAGATGGGATCCCTCGCTGAGTCCGAGGGAAAATTCAACCATGGAGGTAAATAAATTAAGAAAGAAAGAAAGAAAGAAAGAAAGAAAGAATAATTATAATAATGTAGCAATCAAAACAATATAATCCTATATTATAAAAATATTTACAAAACAGGTATAAAATAATAGAACGTGAATGAAGAACCGTGCTCGGTTCGCCCAGAAGGGCGTGGGTTCTAATCCCCGTCAGGAAGTCGTAAAATTTAAGAAACGAGATTTCCACTTCCTGGCCCTGAGGTTCACTCAGCCTACACCAAAAATGAGTACCAGGTTAATTCCTGGGGGCAAAGGCGGCCGGGCGTAGAGCTAACAACTCTACCCCATCACGTGCCGAGCTTAACAATGGTGGAAGCCTTTACCTTCCACTCCTCCAAGGGCCTTCATGGCCTGTACGGAGGTTGCTTTGCTTTTTGAATGAAGAACTATTATATACATTTAAAATGACTTAAGACACAAAAAGTAAAGGCAATTCAGAACAGAAAACTGGGAAGACTTCATGTGCGAAGCGTTAATTTCATTCAGACAATTTATGGCAAACATAATCCAAGAGTCTCGGTCATTTCAGTTCGATAAATGTATACCAGGACTGCAAGTAGAGGCCCGTCTATACATCGGCGCGGACCTTTCATAAAAAGAAAGTTTAAATAGGGAGACGGGTTCATCTATCATGACATTATACTCTCGGGCTGTTTACTGATCATAAATCCTCATTCTGAAGGCAATGGTCAAATTACACACGTCGGCGCTGGTGAGTTTTGAAATCACGACATCTTACTTCGAAGTAAAAGTTTATTTGCATTGCTGATTGACTTTCAGAACAGTTACGTTAGAAGTTGCATTTAAATGCATATATTTTCTGCAATTTGATTTACATCGCACCGACACAGATATATCTTATGGTGACGATAGGATAGGAAAGGGCTAGGAGTGGGAGGAGTGGGCCATGGCTTAATTAAGGTAGAGCCCCAAAATTCGCCTGGTGTGAAAATGAGAAAACATGGAAAACCATCTTCAGGGCTGCTGACAGTGGGATTCGAACCCACTATCTTCCGAATGCACAGATGCATATATTGCAAGGAGACAAAATGCTCATCCATAGTGAGAGTTCGCTGGGTTGAATATCTTTGAGTTATTCACGAAATAATGCTCAGTAGAATGAGGATTTGTCCGCCTCTGTGGTGTAGTGGTTAGCGTGATTAGCTGCCACCCCCGGAGGCCCGGGTTCGATTCCCGGCTCTGCCACGAAATTTGAAAAGTGGTACGAGGGCTGGAACGGGGTCCACTTAGCCTCGGGAGGTCAACTGAGTAGAGGTGGGTTCGATTCCCACCTCAGCCATCCTCGAAGTGGTTTTCCGTGGTTTCCCACTTCTCCTCCAGGCGAATGCCGGGATGGTACCTAACTTAAGGCCACGGCCGCTTCCTTACCTCTTCCTTGTCTATCCCTTCCAGTCTTCCCATCCCTCCACAAGGCCCCTGTTCAGCATAGCAGGTGAGGCCGCCTGGGCGAGGTACTGGTCATACTCCCCAGTTGTATCCCCCGACCAAGAGTCTGAAGCTCCAGGACACTGCCCTTGAGGCGGTAGAGGTGGGATCCCTCGCTCAGTCCAAGGGAAAAACCGAACCTGGAGGGTAAACAGATGATGATGATGATGATGAGAATGAGGATTTAAAAATATTCATATCATCCTCGACTGTATATGGCTAAGTTATTTATTCTCATGTTGCAGAGATCAAATAAATCATTAATAGATTCGTTTGTTTGAGCCAACAGATGACCAAAGTACATCTTGTGTTTATTACGGCAGACTCTTGCAGCAAGCAAGCATGGCTCGACCGGGCCAGTTGGCCGTGCGGTTAGAGTCTTATATCTGTGATTTTGCATTCGAGAGATGATAGGTTCGAATCTCGCCATCGATGTGTTAGTGAGACGTTAAACCACTAAAAAAGAGTGAGAGAGCAAACAAAATAAACACCATCATTTATTATCATTATTATTAAACCCGTTTACCCTCCAGGGTTGGTTTTCCCCCGGACTCGGGGAGGAATCCCACCTCTACCAACTGAAGGGCAGTGTCCTGGAGCGTGAGAGATTTCGCCAGGGATACAACTGGGAGTAGGACCAGTACCTCACCCAGGTGGCCTCACCTACTGTGCTCAACAGGGGCCTTGTGGGGGGATAGGAAGATTGAAGGAAGCTGCCGTAGCCTTAAGTTAGGCGGGAATCGAGCCCGGGTCTCCGGGGGTGGCAGCTAAACACACTAACCACTACACCATAGAGGCGGAATAAATACCATATGATTCGAGAACACCATCGGTTATCTCTGAAACATTTTTAGGTGGTTTCCTGGCTCAGTTGTAGGAAAATCCCTCGACTGCGACCATTCGTACTCATTCTTTTCCCACTGATAGATTTTTAAAGGAAATTTAGTACTCTGAAATAACAGTGGTTAGTGTGATTAGCTGCCACCCCGGTTCGATTCCCGGCTCTGCCATGAAATTTGAAAATAGGTACGAGGGCTGGAACGGGGTCAACTGAATAGAGGTGGGTTCGAATCCCACCTCAGCCATCCTGGGAGCGGTTTTCCGTGGTTTCCCACTTCTCCTCCAGACAAATGCCGGGATGGTACCCAACTTAAGGCTACGGCCGCTTCCTTCCCTCTTCCTTGTCTATCACTTCCAATCTTCTCATCCCCCCGCAAGGTCCCTGTTCAGCATAGCAGGTGAGGCCGACTGGTTGAGGTACTGGTCACAGTCTAATATACACAGTCGCGAAGCTTGGCACATTTTTTTCATCCATGCGACTGCAGCACTCCACGTGGCCAGCAAGCTGCCGGTCTACTGGGATGTCCAAGTTGTATACGTTTTGCGAGGTAAGCGTGTGGTAGGCCTAATTACATTATAGATAAATGGTGTTCTATTAAACTGACATGGTATTTACGAAAGGAGATGTGTGTGGCGTAATAAATTGCTCAATTACAAGAAGACACAAGAGCTATCATTCTTTAGGTTTTCTAAAGATCCTGTACAGTAAAGCTTGAATCACTGTTTACATTTGGGAATGATAGAACAATATTGTGAAGATTCAGAAATTTAACTTCAAATAAGTAGGTATTTCGTTTATCAATTATTCAGGAATGTAACTCATAGTGAAATACATCTAGTTATGAACTTAAATAACGTTTTAACCAAACCGTAACCTCTAACACGTAGCGGTGTTTTAAATTTAATTGTGTAGAAAATTGCTTGTCCGCCTCTGTGCAGTGGTTAGTGTGATTAGCTGCCATCCCCGGAGGCCCGGGTTTGATTCCCGGCTCCACCACGAAATTTGAAAAAGTGGTACGAGGGCTGGAACGGGGTCCACTCAGCGTCGGAAGGTCATCTGAGTAGAAGGGAGTTCTATTCCCACCTCAGCCATCTTCGAAGTCGTTTTCCGTAGTTTCCCACTTTTCCAGCTAACTTAAGGCCACGGCCACTTCCTTCCCTTTCCTTTCCAATCTTTCCATCTCCACAAGGCCCCTGCTCAGCATAGCAGGTGAGGCCACCTTTGCGAGCTACTGGCGCTCCTGCCCAGTTGTATCCCCGACCCAAAGTCTCACGCTCCAGGGCACTGTCCTTGAGGCGGTAGAGGTGAGATCCCTCGTTCAGTCAGAGTGAAAATCCAACCCTGGAGTGTAAGCGGATTAAGAAAGAAAGAAAGAAAGAAAGAAAGAAAGAAAGAAAGAAAGAAAGAAAGAAAGAAAGAAAGAAAGATGGCTTGTAAATAGTAGCAGGGCTGATTTATTGAGAAAATGTGAACTATTTGTACAATAACATAAAGTTATATTCGAATCATTTTGGAGACAGCCAGTTTATATCAGAAAAGAAGAAGAAATTAGCAAGGAATGCGGTTCCGTTCCAAATAAATCTCCGCAGATTTCTTCAAACCAAAAGGTATTGATAAGAAATGATTAGCCCGTCTCAGAGGAGCACAACTCACAGTCATATGTCGCACCGTTACAGATAGGTCTTTTGGCAACGGTGGGATAGGAAAGGGCTTGGAGTGGGAAAGGAAGCGACCGTGGCCTTAATCAAGGTAGGCCTACAGACTGTTTTGTCAATGGGAAACCACGAAAAACCAATTTCATGGCTGGCAAGTGTGGAGTTCGACCCCTCTATCTTCGGAATGTAAACTGATAGCTACGTGACCTAAACTGCGCAGCCACTTGCTCGTTTGTCAGAGGAGCCGAGAGAACATGGACTGTATGCTCACTAGCTTGGATGTGCTATACTGTTAATTCCCTTATGCAAATACCTGACTTTCCACATTAATGCTGTGAAGGTACTAAGTCAATAGTGTTCAAATTATTTGTGAAACTAAGATCAGATTACATTGTGATATTTTGCAATGAAATTTTTCAGTGCCATAAAACAAAAAAGCTCAAAATTCAGTCATTTAGGTTGCTGAGATCTTTGAATATTACTTGAATTGTTTTTTAGTTTATTACTGTTTTTATGATGTATATGAAATTACCAAATTCAGTTCAATAATAGGATTTCGAAAATGGCTAAGACCTTAACTACAGTGGTGTGATCAGTTGTTCTTCGAAAATAAACTATTATTGTTATCCTTAGGTATTATTACCACGCTGTAGCAATAAGTAGTCTTGTGTATCAACGTATTTTCTTAAAATTTACGATTAATATAGTTGTTGAGTTGTTACAGTTTATAATTTACATGGGAAAGTGCAATCTGCTGATGGGTAGAGACCGACAGTTAGAGCTTGCTGGCCGCTGCGAGCGCTGGCGTAGTTCCGCCTGTCAACAGGATGTCATTTCACCACTAAGGAGCTTCGTGACTGTGCATATTAGACTGTAGTACTTGGTCATCCTCCCAAGTTGTATCCACCAACCCACAGTCTGAAGCTAGGACACTGCACTTAAGGCGATAGAGGTGGGATCTCTCGTTGAATTTATTGAATTGAATTTATTGATAATGATGATATACATGCCACTGAGGCTGAAAAGCCCCTTTATGTAGCGTCTACTTATAACACAATACAAGTTTATGAATATACTAACTACATTTTAGAATATTAAAATATCAAATTAAACATTAAACTTAAAATTAAACTTAAAATTAAAATACAGATACCAATTCCAATAAAGTTAAAACATAAATCATATAAGAAGTAGAAAAGCATATCATTCGATTTTTTAATATTTTAGGCTACAAGAATCTCAGGAATATAAAAAACAGAAACAATTTTCTTAGAAATATACATATTTCTTATTATTGGACACAAGAATACCTGATCTCAGCCCCTTGCGTACTCCTCCAGGAAGATAGATGTTAAGGACTGCTTTAGTTGGGTGCAGTTCCTGTCATTTGCGAAACGGTGAAGGTTAAAGACATTGAAGATACGGGATGCAGTGCAAACAAAAGATTTGTTAAATTTAGTGGTACGATGAAGGGGAATTTGAAGGGTAGTTTTTGTAAACCTATTATCTCTGTTATGTACTGACTCCATAGATTTAAATGCATTATATAGGTAGGGTGGGGTCTTCAGTTTGAGAATTTTGTGCGTAGCAACGGCTACTGAGATTTCCCGTCGTTCATGGAGTTTCAACCATTGCAGCTGAATGTAATAGGGTGTTATGTGTTCATCACGCCTGGCATTTGTCACGTAACGAACACATGCGTTTTGCACCCTCTGTAGTTGTATGTTCAAAGTTTCGGATAAGTCGTTGTATACGACTGATCCATAGTCAGTTATGGGGAATATAAGACTTTGAACAAGTAGTTTCCGCATAAAAGGTGGTGTACATGACACGTTACGTTTCAAAATATGCATGGATGACACAACTTTTCTGATCACATTTGACGTATGATCAGACCAGGATAGGGTTCTGTCGAAAATGAGTCCTAGATTGTTAACGGTGTCACTATAATGCATATCTGAATCTAGAATTTTTATTGGTGGGAGGGATTTGAGGTCAACAGTTTTCAGGAGTTTTGAGTAACCTGTGCAAATAAGCTGGGTCTTAGCCACATTTAATTGGAGATTATGATTTGCGCTCCATTCGATCAATCGAGAGATATCATGGTTGAAATGCATTATACAAGAAGGTGCGTTAGTGGGACTGAAGTGGAAGTAAGCTTGTAAGTCATCAGCATACATATGGAAAGTACTACTTTTAAAGACTTCAGAAATGTCATTAATATAAATAGAAAAGCATAAAGGACCGAGGACTGATCCTTGTGGTACGCCACAGTTTACTGATTCCCAGATAGAGGATCGTCCGTCAACAAATGTAACTCTTTGTGATCTACTTGATAGATATGATTCAAACCAAGATAGAGCACTCTGCGAGAAACCAATTGACTTCAACTTTGCAAGAAACAACTCATGATTAACAGAGTCAAATGCCTTAGAGAAATCAAAGAGACATAAGATAGTAAGCTGTCTCTTATCGATGGCCGCGCGTATATCGTCCGTAACTCTCAGCAGAGCCGTAGTAGTACTATGGCCTTTCTTGAAGCCAGATTGGTAGGGATTTAGGATGTGATATTTAGACATATATTCACATATCTGCTCATGAACAATTCTTTCTAGTGCCTTACTAAGTGCACAGAGGATATTGATAGGCCTAAAATCACTACAGACTGTTGGGATTTTCTTTTTGGGCACAGGACGTACATTGGCACGCTTCCATTCTGAGGGATACACTCCATTCTGTAGAGAGAAGTTAAATAAATGCACAAGAGCAGGAAGAAATATGTCAATGCAATTAGAAATCATGGATATTGAGATATTATCTAGACCTTTAGCTTTAGTTCGAATTGATCTGACTGCTTTTTCTACTTGTGAAGGGTGTACGTACATGAAATAGAATTTATCTCTGTTACTTGGAGTGACAGATCTATAATGTTTGGTAGTTTCTGATACTTTCGGAGAGTTGAAGTTAGAGACTGATGCCATATAATATTCACTTAATTCGGATGGAGTAACAGGCATCTGGCTATCTTGAGAGTGACTGGCTCCAATACCAAGTGATTTTGCAGCACGCCAAGAAGCTGAGGTGCTCTTACAGTTACGGAAGATGTTGTACGTATACTTCACTTTAGCGTTTCTAATGACTTGTTTTGTCTCATTACGCAAGACCCTGAATTGCTCGTAATCATCTGGAAGTTTTGTTTTAATAAATTTCTTCCTAGCTCTGTCCCGTTTACTTATCAATTCCTTAATACGCTTATTGAACCATGGTGTTGACTGGTGTTTTACGAGAATTCTTTTTGGGGGCGCATGCTTGTCATAAAGAAAAAGTACAAAGCTGTTGAAGAGAGAGACTTTTTGATCTATGTCATTAGACTGGAAAAACACATTCCAGGGTAGTAATTCAGCGTCAGCACGAAACTTGTTTACGTCAAATTTACTGAAGTCTCGAACAAGAATTGTTTTCGGAATCTGTTTTGGCGTGGATAAATTGAATACAGCATATAGCAAATCATGACCAGAAAAACCGGCAGCTGGTTCCTGTCCGTATTCTACTACCAACTCATTGCAGTTGGGTGAGATTATGTCAAGAGTGCTATCGGAAGTGGCAGTATGAAAGGTTGGATTGAATGGAAGGCAGTCGAGGTTACAAGCGTTGAGCACATCGCGTATGTTATTGCTTTCAAACGTCCCAGTGCCGAAACGAGCATTAACATCTCCCACAACGAATACATATTTATAATTCATAACATGAGAATACATATCGTTCAAGAATGTATCCATGAACCCTACTTTTGGTGGACGATATATACAAGCGAAAAGAATTTTAGTGTCTGAAAGGGCTATATCAAGGATTATGTACTCAGGTTTCTTATTGTACTCTCCAGGAGATTTGCTAAGTACACTGCATTTTATGCTGTTCTTCAAGTAAACTGCAACACCACCAGCGGCTCTGTTTATTCTGTCATTACGGAAAATATTATACCCATCGAGACCGACGGCAGAATCTGGTACTGAAGGTTTGAGAAATGTTTCACTTACTGCAATAATATCAAACGAACTCTTGCCAAAAATGTGCCGGAACTCAGATATATGGGAGGAGTCAACAAGAGACTGAGAATTGATATGAATGACCTTAAGATTTCTTGTGTTTCTCACACTAACACCGTGTAGTAAGTCAGATAAGACACACTCATTACTTGTCATGAGTACAATATAGTAAAAAAGGTTAAACACAATAGATAAATAACAGATCGTTCAAGAGGTATGATGTTGTTAGTAGCCTATATCAATATAAGAATAATTTAAGAATTTGGAAATTATGTGATGAAGTGAAATAAAAAGTGCAGAAAATGTGTATAAAATCAATCGCGTTAGCAATTATTTCTAAATGTAAAAGAAATTATAACTAATATACTACACTAAATAGAATGGTTGCGAAAGAGAAACTTTTGAATTGTTAGCCTCACCAGAATTATCTTTACTTCTCGTCCAAGGTAATTCCAGTAATCAAGTGATGCACAGGAATACGAATTATCGCGCCGCATCATTTCAGTGGAGCTGGGTAGCGTTTCTTCAGTTCCTCGAGGTCCCGTTCCGTCTTCACTCGTTGAGTCCAAGTGAGAAAGCGACCCTGGAGGATTAACAGATGATGAGGAAGAAGAAATGTGAATCAAAATCTTATAACAAATTGTTTGTAATCATTATGCATATTTATGTAATATAAGAGTTCATATACTAGTTGGAATGAAACTTGTAACTGCCTGATTTTTAACACTTCTGTGGAAAATTTAATTATTTCCAATATTAGTATAGTTTCTTTAATATTCATGGTCACTTATTTATTCCTAAAATACGAACGTTTAGATTTGCATTGAAGATAAAATTATCCGCAACCTTTTTCCAGTAATTTGACCGGGTCAGGAATGGAATGAATGAAGCCCCATCTAACGGCGAGGATAGGAATTGTGCCGGCTGCCGAAGCCTGTCGCACTCCTCTGGAGCAATGATTAATACTTGACCACTGATCTCTATACATGGATCGCTGATGCCAGATCTCCGCTGCAGGAGAAAGTACGCCAAGTTGAGCGCGCGGTCCGCCATGTTGGTGTACCCATCCTAGAGCTCTCCTTATGGGGAAGCAATGATGATATAATCAAATTTAAATCACAATTAATGGCGCATTAGAATAATTAAAATATAGGGACATGTTCATACAAAGCATAAGGACATTGGGAACACTGGCACGTCATTCCGAGGTCAGTAAATCTCCGAATAGCAATAAAAATGAGTGTATAATAACGGCCGACAAAGGTGCTGAGTACATGCAATTCGCGACCGGTAACACAATACGTGTGAAAGCAGTTTCTGGAAACATTGCTGTAAATTGTATACATGTATGCCACGAATTTATGCATTCTTAAGGGATGGTATGACTGAATTCTTCGTATTTTGAGCCAAAAAATGTTTTTTTCTTTTTATTCATTCAAAAATAGCTCAATTCTTCCTCTTTCAGAATTTTTTTTATTTTAGTCATTTCGGCTTGTTTAAAGCTTTTAGAAGCCATTTAATATGAGCCCGCAGGACATTTAAAAGCCCAGAACCACAGCCGCTTCTCCTGTAATGCCATAATGATAGTTTACTGTGTGTTTTTCGCTGGATATTCAAGTATTTCGTGGCGTATTTGCCGTAGAAGTACAGCTGGGCATGCTGATAGCCACTTGTTTACTACGTAATCAATACAATTACGTTATGTTAGGAAAAATTTTAATTTGCTCTTTTTTGCTAGTTTCTTTACGTCACACCGACACAGACAGGTCTTATGGCGACGATGGGACAGGAAAGGCCTGGGATTGGGAAGGAAGCGGCCGTGGCCTTAATTAAGGTACAGCCCCAGCATTTGCCCGGTGTGGAAATGGAGAACCACGGAAAACCATCTTCACGGCTGCCGACAGTGGGGTTCGAACCCACTATCTCCCGGATGCGAGCTCACAGTTGCGCACTCCTAACCTATTTTAATTTGAACTGAAGGAGAGAACGTTGTACCTATTCCAAATAGTACTCAATTTATATCTGCCACACATATATACTTTGATAGTTTAAATATATTAGGTGCCGTATTTGTATTATTTATTTACATTTAGGAATTCGTATTTGTGTTAATCGAACTAGTACAAGCATGGCTTCCTTTTTTGTTTATAATTTACTAACATGTGGTTTCAATTCAGCGAGTGAAATATCTAAACTAGTGATTATTCATTGATGTGTTTCATCTTAATTCCTTTGTAAATGTGTGATTTATAGCGTTGAGTTCATAGTGCGTCGTTTTAGTGTATAGAAAAGTGGTAATTATAGTGTTAATCATGTAAGGCCTAATCACGCCACCGTAACGCTTAACTGATATGTAAACACATCCGAATATTACACATAGGCTACTTAACACTTTTCATACAAAAAGGAAAATAAATATTCCAAGGGATTAGCATTGTCACCATCTTGAATAGTTTAAATCAATTAATCATAGGGAGCACGCTTAAATCGGGATTTAGAAACACTCCGTAATGCTCTTCTTATGGAATACCGCCTTGTTTTGCCCTACATCAGCTGATCGCTCAGAGCTTAATGGTGGTGCCACGCTTGGCCGGTAGAAACATAGGGAGCGACCTTTCTATCTGTTTGTAAGCTCGAAGGAACTAAGCATAAACAAAACAAGCGCGCTCCTCGTGGTCTACTGCACCGTGCGCTCGCTGCCATCTTACTACGCTAGTAATCTTCTATTCGGCTTACTGCTACCCAAGCTACCAGCCATCCATGACAGATGAAAAAAAGGTTTATTCGAGATTATTGCTGGAATGAAAATGACAGTGGAAACCGCAGTACGCGGAGAAAAACTTGTCCCGCCCCCACTTTGTTCAGCACAAATCTCACATGGAGTGACCCGGATTTGAACCACATAACCCTGGGATGAGAAGCCGCCGAACTGCCGCTTGAGCAATAATCAGTCACTACTGATCTGCATTTAGGGCAGTCGCCCAGGTAGCAGTTTCCCTATCTGTTGTTTTCCTAGCCTTTTCTTAAATTATTGCAAACAAATTGGAAATTTATTGAACATCTCATTGGTAAGTTATTCCAATCCCTAACTCTCCTCCGTAAAGACAAATATTTGTCCAAAATTGTCCTCTTGAATTCGAGCTTTATCTTCATATTGTGATCTCTCCTACTTTTAAAACCATCACTCAAACATACTCGTCTACTGATGTAATTCCAGGCCAGTAGAGGGGCTAGGTGCGTCCCAACACGTTGAGTCAGCACTTTTTTGCTGCGTCAGCACGGGAGGTCATTGACCCCTAGTAGTGTACCTAAGCGGGTTCTGACCCCGAGGTCATTGACCCCTAGTATAGTAGAAGGGCTAGGCCGATTTGCGGATTTTACGTAAGAGAGCGAGCCTAACCTCACAGTTGCTATCTTGAGGAGCGTAACCATACTTTAACGGCTAGTTGTCCTTCCCGACGCCTAAGAGAGCGAGCCTAACGTCACATCCGCCATCTTCAAGGAGGCTATCGTTAGTTTTTCGGGAAGATGCCTTTCCCGACGCTAATTACACAAGATGGCGGCTATACAAAACTCCTTATGAGACGGCTTAGTGGCGCTTGCGCAAGATAGCTGCTATACATAGGCTCTTATGAGACGTCCTAGGGAAGCTTGCGCAAGATGGTGGCTATCTAATTGCACAAGATGGCGACTATACGCAGCTTCTTATGAGACGGTCTAGGGGCGCTTGCGCAAGATGGCTGCTATACATAGACTCTTATGAGACGACCTAGGGACGCTTGCGCAAGATGGCAGCTATCTAATTGCCCAAGATGGCGACTATACACAGCTTCTTATGAGAAGGCCCAGGGACGTTTGCGCAAGATGGCGGCTATACATGGGCTCTTATGGAGAAATATGACGGCTATGGGCGCTTGAGCAAGATGGTGGATGCTCTTATGAGACGGCCTAGGGGCGCTTGCGCAAGATGGCGGCTATACACGGCTTCTTATAGAGAAAGATGCCAGCCATGGGCGGTTGCACAAGATGACTGCTGTACATGGGCTCTTATGAGACGGCTATGGGCGCTTTCGCAAGATGGCGGCTATACATACGCTCTTATGAGACGCCCTAGGAACGCTTGCGCAAGATGGAGGCTATCTAATTGCACAAGGTAGCTGCTATACATTTGCTCTTATGAGACGGCTTAAGGGTGCTTGCGCAGCATGGCGGCTATACATAGCTCTTATGGAGAAAGATGCCAGCTATGGGCGATTGCAAAAAATGGCGCCTATACATGGGCTCTTGTGGAGAAAGATGATGGCCATGGACGGTTGCACAATACGATGGATATACACAGGCTTATATGGAGAAAGCTAGCTTAGAGGCTACTGCGCAAGATGGCGGCTTTACGCAGGCTCTTATGAGGCTAACTCCTACAACCTGGGTCAGAGGTTACTGTGCAAGATGGCGGCTGCTCTTAGGAGACGGCTTAAGGGCACTTGCGCAAGATGGTGGCTATACACAGGCTGTTATGGAGAAAGTTAGCCCAGGGGGCTACTGCACAAGATGGCGGCTATACATAGGCTCTTATGGCCTCTTCCTCCTCCGAAGGGATACAGCCGCCCTCCTCCTCCTCCTCATCAGTATAGCAAAAGGGAAAAAGGGCACCTCCTCCTAGCAAAACGGCAAATGGTCAAAAAGAACACCTCCTCCTCATCTGTAGGGCAAAATGATTCTTCTTCCTGGCAAAAGGGCTGCTCCTTATCTGTTCGACAAAACAGCACCTCCTCCTAGCAAAAGGACAAAAGAGATTCTCTTCCGGGCAAAAGGGCAAAAGGATTACTTGGCAAAGGGGCACTTCCTCCTATCAAAAGGGCAAAAGGGCACCTCCTCCTAGCAAGAGGGCAAATGGGCAAAAAGAACACCTCCTCCTCATCTGTAGATCAAAGGGGAAAAAGTGCTACTCTTCCTATCAAAAGGACAAAAGGGCTCCTTGGAAAAAGGGCACCTCGTCCTAGCAAAAGGGAAAAAGGGCACCTCCTCCTAGCAAAAGGGCAAATGGGCAAAAAGAACACTTCCTCCTCATCCGTAGGGCAACAGGGCAAAAGGTCTACTCTTCCTGGCAAAAGGGCTCCTTGGCACCTCCTCTTATCAAAAGGGCAAAAGGGCTCCTCCTCCTGGCTAAAGGGCAAAAGGACTCTTTTTTACAGTTGGTGAAGTTAGCTCCATCCCTCCTCTTACAGACAGATGCTGTCCTCAATTAAACGTTACATTCCAACAAATATACTTACGTTATATAGCGTTGTCCTCGTCGCATAAATTTTTCGATTGAGGCGAATGCGGTAGAAGGAGGAGGCGGTGAGGAGAAAGTAATACTTTTTTCAGCTTGCAAAAATATTGTAGGATAAGCAAATACTGTATCCGTCAAGACAAAACAGGTTCAATCTAGTTACAGAATACAATTGCAAAAATATAGAATTGACATGATGTATGTCTTTATCCAACAAGACAAAATATGTTGACTACTAAACAGAAAACTTTTATCCCTACTGTGCTATTTGGTTCTATTCGTCAACACAAGTTACAATTAGCGCACATTAGAATTGATTGTAGAACAAGACAAAACATGTTGGCTAATAGTGTTTAGAACAGAAAAACTTATAACTCAAAACATTACAGGATTAATCTCTCTGTTGATGCAATCGCACTCCTATACAATCAACGCGCACACATAGAATTGCAAATGTTGTATATCCCTATCCGACAAACTTCTTAATCACTGCAGATAACATGATTACTAAATAGCAGAGGGTACCCCTGTTAAGGAGATGGATTTTGCGGGATTCGAACACATGCAACAGAAATAATCTGTTTAGTTACCGTAACAGAATAAAAATAATACTACTGTGCAGATAAAATGATTTTACTACTTAGCAAGGGATACCTTTATCATACATCATACTGTGTTAAGGAGAAAAATTATGGATTCAAACCCTGTTTTAACACAATAAAAATCATAGGATTGAAACTTTGTTTACAAGGGAGAGGAATAGAAGTGTGCTCGGTGATGTCTCTCATTGAACACCTGTTCCCTGAGGACATTACTAAGCTATTTTACCACACCATGACGTCCAGCTATTTCTTGTGGGTGGGAATTTTTACGAACAGACGGACGGAGTGGCTATGGGAAGTCCACTTTCGCCCTTGGTAGCTAATTTCTTTATGGAGCATTTTGAGGAAGATGCTATTGCTTCGGCGCCCGTCAAGCCTATGATATGGTGGAGCTATGTTGATGATGCATTTGTGGTCTGGACAGAAGGTCCCGAGAAAATTCACCTGTTTCTAAACTACCTAAATCAGCAACAACCGTCAATACAATTCACTATGGAGATAGAGTCGGACGGGTGCTTTCCTTTCTTGGATGTTATAGTAAGAAAGAAACCGAACGGCTCCTTAGAACATACCGTCTATCGTAAGCCTACCCACACAAATCGCTATCTTCATGCGGATTCTCACCACCATCCAGCACAAAAACAAGGCATTCTCACGACACTCGCCAAAAGGGCGAGGCGAATTCGTGAGCCATCACATATCCAGATGGAGATGGACACGCTCAAAATCGAGTTCAAGAGTAATGGTTACAGCGATTTGCAGATTCACAGAGCCTTACATCCCAGAGAAACGATCCAGCAAAGCTCACAGAAGGAAGAAGTGAAGGGAACTGCCTACTTGCCTTACATTTACAACACCACAGATCGAATTGCCAAGGTCCTCGGCTAACAAAATATAAAAACCGTGTTTGGCAACGCCACTAAAATTTCCCACAGTCTGAGTAAAAACACGGACAAATTATTGTCCCTACTTTTACATCCTAGGATATTCGAAATTCCCTGTACGTGCGGTAAAGTATACATCGGCCAAACATGCCGGTCCATTGGTTCCCGCACCAAAGAACATGCACGTAATATTTGTCTCAACCAACCTGACAAATCGGCAATAGCTGAGCACGTTCTATCGTCAGGTCATGATGTCATGTTCCAAAATGCTCGAGCTCTTACCCACACTAGACACTACAGGTCCAGGATTATACTGGAAGCTGTGGAAATACGTAGAAATCCTAACAATTTCAACAGGGACACTGGCCATCAATTAAGTAATACCTGGTTGCCAGCCATTAAGAATTTACGTAGGTAGTTTCCTTCCCTGTCCCTTCACTATTGTTTCGTCTCGGTGTTTTCCAAATTTGTACGTTCCTTGTCGCCAGATCTTTCATTCCAGGCTTATCTCTATGTCTTACACTTGCCATATGTTACGCAAACACGATATGTGAACCGCCTAGTCTAAATGTGATGGTTCAGTCAGCTTTCGCTTCGAACGCTAGCGTTGTGCCACGTCCTGGGGGACATCTGGTGGTGAATGAACGTACCATTTCCATGTCTATTATAACATTCCGAAATTCAAAATGTCATTGTTTAAGAAGCCTTTCTCGTGGACAGTCGAGATTTCTTCTGAGGACGCAAAGCACACTTTTCTGCGAAACATTAAGAATTTCACCTTATTTTCTTGACACGGCATAAGCCCAAAAGAGTATACACTAACATTAGAAATATTGCTGGAATGAAGGTTGAGACGGAAATCCGCAATACTTGGAGAAAAACCTGCCCCGCCTCCGCTTTGTCCAGCGTGTCTCACATGGTGTGATCGGGATTTGAACCACGGAACCCAGCCGTAATGGAATGGCGTATGAATTTTTGTGCCAGGAGTGTCCGAGGACAAGTTCGGCTCGCCAGATGCGGGTATTTTGATTTGACTCCCGTAGGCGACCTGCGTGTCGTGATGGGGTAGAAATGATAATGAAGACGCCACATACATCCAGTCCCCGTGCCAGCGAAATTAACCAATGGTGGTTAAAATTCCTGGCCCTGCCGACAATCGAACCCGGGACCCCTATGACCAAAGACCAGCACGCTAAACATTTAGCCATGGAGCCGGACAACCCAGCGGTGAAAAGCTGAGCCATGGAGGCACTAGTCACAGTTCTGTTATATTTTACCATTGTGTAGGGCCTAATTAAACTAAACTTACAGTCCGGCTCCATGGCTAAATGATTAGCGTGCTGGCCTTTGGTCATAGGGGTCCCGGGTTCGATTGTCGGCAGGGCCAGGAATTTTAACCACCATTGGTTAATTTCGCTGGCACGGGGACTGGATGTATGTGGCGTCTTCATTATCATTTCTACCCCATCACGACACGCAGGTCGCCTAAGGGAGTCAAGTCAAAAGACCTGCATCTGGCGAGCCGAACATATCCTCGGACTCTTCCGGCACTAAAAGCCATACGCCGTTTCATTTCAAACTAAACTTACAGTAATAACACTTCGTACAAAGCAATGGATTAACTGCTTCCCGATAAAAAACATTTTTATAATAATTCTTGTTTGTTTGATTGTTTGATTTCTCCACCTTTCATTTTAAACAATCGACTGACTTACTACAGTAGAATGATCCGAATGTCTTTTATAAGATGTCTACGAAATCCATCTGAACTAGAATATGCGCACATCAATTGCCTATTAATGTTAGCATGTTTATCTTCATCTGGATAATGATGACGATTATGCCAAAGAGCATTAAAACAAAATACAACATATTCGCGATACTGTGTTTAAATTTACAATCTTACACTGATATTTTAAAAACCTGCTTTATGTCGCACTGACAAAGGTTATATGGAGACGATGGGATAGAAAAGGGCTAGGAGTAGGAAGGAAGCGACCGTGGCTTTCATTAAGGTACAGCTCCAGCATTTATCTGGTCTGAACCTTGGAAACCATTTTCAGGGTTCCCGACAGTGGGGTTCGAACCCGTTATCTCCCGAATGCAAGCTGATAGCTACGTGACCCAAATCGGGCAACCACTTCCTCGGTCTTCCACTGATTAATACCCTATGAAGGCTATTAGCAATCAATCGAATGTATAAGTTGTACCAACAACAATTAAACGAATTTTTCACTAATGTGATTTTGAAGTCATTGCCTTAAAAAATCCTTCTGAAGGAAGAACATACTTATGACAAACGTTGTGTTTTTTTTAATTATTCACACAAATAAAACAAAGACAAACGCTTTCATATCGAAGTTTTATTAAAAATTATCATAAAATGTATTTTCAGTACATACGACTATGATTATATACATTTGTGAATTACAGCCATATCACACAGATCCATACATTATCCTAGCGAAACAGACATGCCAGTGATGAGAAATGTTTTAGAGCAGAAACATTTTAGTTATGTCCACCGATGCTATTTCTGGAAGCCGCATAAGGTCCACTTTGACTCCTCTGGGAGGCAGCATAAGGTCCTGTGGGCTCATCATATCGGATACGAGGCTGGTAGCCATTCTCGTTAGCCTCGTACTCGACGATCTGAGTCCTGCCGTCAGGAAGGAGCACTCTGTACTCTCCCTGGGCGCTGTCTTCCTGACGACTTTCTTGGTGCCCGAAGTCGCTACCAGAGCTGGCATCCTGAACTCCGTAGGCGAAGTCGTAGTTTGCAGGCTCCTGTAACACAGAAATTTGAATGTTTAACATTAAAGTAGAAGAGACTTTTGTGTCCACGATTTGAATACTTCTCCGCTTCAAGTTTGCTAAAACTCTTGCAAAGAGTTTCTTACGGTTACTTGAGTTTAGTTGGAAACTTGTCGGTCATATTTTATCTGAGCTACTGTACTTCATTAGAATCAACAATAGTGAAGGGGTGTAATTAATTAACTCATTCATTTAGTGTGGCTATTTCTAGCCGGCTGCAGCCCTTGTAAGGCAGACCCTCCGATGAAATTGCCATGTGTAGGTGACTGCGTGTTATTGTGGTGGAGGATAGTGTTACGTGTGGTGTGTGATTTGCAGGGATCTTGGGGACAGCAAAAACAGCCAGTCCCCGATCCATTGTAATTAACTAATGAAGGTTAAAATTCCCGACCCGGCCGGGAATCGAAACCGAGACCCTCTGAACCGAAGGCCAGTATGCTAACCATTCAGCCAACGAGTCGGACATGAAGAAATGCCATACACTATTTTTCGAAATGTTTGTTCGCTAGTCAGCATCCTTGGAATAATTTGATGGGTTTACCTGAAATTTGATTCATATGTCTTTGCTGCCAGGACCTAGTGTTTACAGTGCACTGTGTCTTCTGGTATAAAAGCAAAACAAAGTCTTCTCCGTACAGGCCCTTGGAGGGGTGGAAGGTAAAGGCTTCCACTATCCGTAACCTCGGCACTTGGTGGGGTAGAGTGGTTAGCTCTACGCCCGGCCGCCTTTGCACCCAGGAGCCATGTGCACCTCCGGAAGTGGAAATCTCATTTCTTAAATTTTACGACTTCCTGACGGGGATTCGAACCCACGTCCTTCGGGGCGAACCGAGCACGCCTTTACCGCTTCGGCCAGGCAGCCCCTTGTCTTCTGGTATAGGCTATAGTAATTTTGTTACCTTCATTGACCTGTCTTAGTCTTATGCTTGGCTCTGAAAATATGAAAATGACTGAGGTATGAGCGATGCTAGTAATGCAGTTTCTTATGCAGCCAGTCCCTGCTATGAATGGTGTGAAAATGTTGCTCATAGGATTGGTTAGATTTATGGATTTCAATAGGCTTGGTAGACTGATATGTTATAGCAACTTCTGGCTCGATGTTGAAAGCAACGGGAAACTACATCACTCCTCATTTCCCTAGTACGCCTCTTCAGTGATGCCTAGGCCATCTATGACAGCTGATGGCAGGGCTGTTGAGAATCCAACCACCCTTAGGGCTGAGGACTGAACATAGGCTTACATACATGTTCGTTGTTATGAAGCGTTTTGAGCGGTGTGAAAAATTGATTTTTTGTGATGTGATTGCTTACTAACAGCTTTTCAAATATTTTTTTAATAGATGTATTTATTTAGATATGAAAAAATCAAATTTTAATAATTAGAAATTCAGAAATTTTTATTCGTTTGAAGCCTGTAAGACCTTCAGTTTAAAAAAAATAACGAGTATCTATTTTGGTTAATTCTCAAGGAAAGCTACATCTTGAAACTTGCCTAAATATGTATGAAATTTGATGTCAAAGAATAGCTTGATCTTTAAAAAAAATGAATTTATCAAGAGAGTAAACAATGCCACACAAACAACAAACGTTATCCGATGTGCAGAGCAGTGTTATGCTCGCATTCCACGCCAGCTGATCTAACTGGTGTATACTGTACAACTCTCGAATAAAATCCACGGCCGACTGGATCCCTCCTACGCTCCTTGAGCTTGCTAGAGCGACGCATCAAGTCGGCCGTGATAAAATCTAAGAACACTGCAGGGGATTCTTTACATGAAAGTTGGAAGAGAGGCGGAAGATGATGGGATCTTCCAGATGAACATATGAAAGCTAAATGTAAAGACATTTTATTGATGAAGCCGGCAGCGGGGTGGCCTTGATCGTTAAGTTTATACGGCCTGACACCATGGTCAGCCTTTTCGAATCCTGTTGGTAGAAAAATGTTCACGATCAGAATGTTGGCCGGTATACAATTTCTAATCGCTTGATTGAGTACTGAACGCATGGATTCAGTTCCAAAGCTCTCCGCAACCATATGGAGTGAGGGCATATACTGGTGTACACTGTACAACACTCGCTGTGATGGGTTATTATCAGAGGTTAGTAAGAGAAACTAATTGTTGAGATGAAAACACTTGCATACTCAAATTATATAGCCTATTCCCGATTGAGGAATCATTTAAAAAAATAGGTCAGACATATTTTTGAAAACTCCATAATAATCTAAATTACGGTATTCTGGTAAGGCAACAACGAAAATGTATCTAAGATGGCAGTTCGCGTTGCTGTCTTATAAATATGACAATTTCTTAAGTAACTTACGGAGAGGTCATCTTGAGCGAGACGGGCTCTGGCGTCGTCGTAGCTGTAACCACTTGGTGGACCGTATACTGGGGCGGGGGCTCCGTAGGTTGAAGACGGGGCACTGTATGAGGATGATGCAGCTGATGATCTCAGAGAAGGAGCTCCATAATTCCTGGAAGGACCAGCTCTCCTACCAGCTCCCAGCCTGGAGGAGATCGTTACTGCTGGACGTGAGGGGGCGGAGAAAGCTCCAGATGGAGCACCGTAGTTAGAGGATGGAGCAGAGAAGGCACCGGACGGTGGACCGTAGACTGGAGCTGGAGGCTCCGCTGTGACGTAGGCTAGCGTCGCTAGAACCAAAACTGTAGGCACAACCTAAGGAAGAAATAAATTTAATAGTATGAAGAGTGGTATAGCCTTAGAAGAATTCACTTATTGTTTTATCGTTTCAAAAGGGGATTAAACTAATATGTGTTTGGTATATCGTAAGCCGAACGTAGTGGTTTAGACAATAGAGAGATGGATTTCTGAAGCCAAACTGACTAGGTCACTCCCATCTCATTCCACTGATATTTGCAGGTACTCAAATAAGTCAGCCTCGTATCTTCCGGAATAAATCCTACGGGTCAAAATTCTGGCACCTTAGCCAGAAATCCGTAAAAGAAGTTAGTAGGATGTCAATAAAATAACATGATTATTACTTATTACTATTATCGTTATAATTATTGTTCGGGGTGTTGGGACTACTGAGGATCACGGTGTTCGCTTTGACTCTTGACTAAGGCCTTCTGTTTCTTCTCGGCCCAGAACGATGTGCCAGCTTTCTTTCCTCCGTTCTCTTGAGTCTAGCACCCGTGTGCTCTTCTTGCTGGTGAGGGACAATGGGATGTCAACCTTTTTGATGATCTGTCGGAATTAGGATAGGCCCTGTATAGTCTCTGATGGAATCTCCAGTTTCTCCAGGTCTGATTTCACTGAGGAGATCAAGTTATCCTTGGTGGCCTTTCCTCTAGTCTACCTGTCATTGTGAGAATGTTGTTGATGAGCCTGCGGGGGTTACTGCGGAACAAGTGTCCGTAGGAGGCTAGTCGCCTTTTCCTCGTAGATGCTATTATATCTTCCTGGTGTTCGTAGTGGTTACTACTGTGCTTCATTCTTTTAAGGGTCCTAGTATCCTCTTCAGATTTTCCGTTCCTTGCGTTCTAGTTTCCTGAGTGAGCCCTTTCTATTTATCAAGAGACATTCAGGGGCGTAGAAAATTATTATCAGTCTTGTTATGAGAATTCTGTATGCTTCAGGAACTTAAGAACGAAGGATTTCCTTGATCATATCAGAAAATTAGCTCTTCAAAAGTTAATGCAGTTAATTACGTTGTAAATGTTCGTTTTCTGTGTAAAGAATGACCTGTTGCAGGGATGTATGCACGACTCACTCCTACAGTATAATGTATGTAAGGTTCATTTTCCTGTACACATAGGCGTATGAAAATGAACACAACAACAATAATTGTTTTGATGGACTGCATATCCGTACATGGCTGAGAGCGTGACCGGTCTTAAGGAAAATAATGGTTATGAAGAGCATTGTCGGATACCCGGTTTTTCCACGCTCGTTACAGAATTATTCTTTTGAGTGATTGTGCGTAAATTATCAAAGAAAATACTTATTGATTTTTCTTCAGACTAGTGTAGCTAGAGTTCGATAAATTTTGCGCTTCCAGAAATGTCAGTGATATGTCTTCTTGAATAATACTGTATTTTGAATAACACTGTACTATCAATATTTTTAAGTTCATGTTTTCGAAGTACGTATTTTTATTTGGTTTGAGTTATTCGAGAATGTTTGAGGAATCCCGTAAATAACAATGTACTGTATATCGAAACACAGACGCCAGTCTAAAATAACAAACTACTTAGACCAATGTAAAATGTTGCCTTTCCTCCAAAATCAAGAGAAAGTCTAAGCATTTCAAAGTCTTTGAACTACAGGATTCCCAAGATGTAACGATGGTGCAGTTGGGTTACAATTTTGGGTTTTTGTCTCAGTATGATTTTAGTTTTGAACTTCGGGTAGCTACTGTGGGTGGGGGCGCTAGAAAAACATCCACTGATCCTGTTGTAAGAGCCGACTAAAAGGAGGAGCAGGGATTGTGAACTTCTTAGCCTCGGTTAGCGACCACGGTTCCCCTAGCTGAATCTGGCACTGCTTCCACTTGTGTCAGGCTCCTCATGTTCATCATTCTTATCAGACCCCCCTTGGTTAACTTTCGTTCTCTTCGAACCCCGACGGTATTAGATTTTCGAGGCCTACGGAGTCTTTCATTTTTACGCCCTTCTTGCGTGGACTTGACCTTTCCTTCGCCGATGCCTTCATTCTTCAAAAGTACGGATCTCTTCTATTTTCCCTCTGATTAGTGTTAATAGATGATAGTTGCCTAGCTCCACTTCCCCTTAAACAATAATCACCACCATCAGTTACCCGAGATAAATTCAGTTCTACTCGTGACTCAACAAGTCTCTAGTTAGGGACTAGTTACCTTCATGTTGATCAGCTGCTAAGGACGATACTTGTAAAGCAGTGAAGACTGACGTTGTGGACAACTCCCGCAGCTTATATACTTAGCTGCACCGCCTTTCTCCACATACCGTCTCCCACCCACCAATTTAAACTGTATCAAGTGGAAGGTCAGCTACGTAACCTGACCTATGTCCATCACTCATCGGGATGGTAGAACCTACATTAATATAGTCCGACTGATATAGAAATTAAACTAATCCGCCGAGACGTACATACCTAAATAACCGGTTTTACCTGACGTGATGTACTAATCGCCTGTTCAACAGCCCATGGCCGTTTCTGAATGACAGCACAATCCTCTTGACAGTGGGGCTTGGTTTCTGCACATCCCATTATCACTAGGGGACGGATAGTGTTGACCTAAAGAAATCACTGAAAATGATCATTAAAATGCCCTTAAATTTATGGAAAAATGCTGTTAAGTACGTAAAAACATACATCATTATAGACCGTTATACCTTTCGGCGTTCAGTCTGCAAGCCTCTGTTAATTTAGTAAACGTCGCCACAATCCTCTATTTGCAACTAGGACTGTGGCCTCATTTAGTTCTATGCCTCTTATCCTTAAATCGTTAGAAACTGAGTCTAATCATAGTCGTATTGGTCTCCCTCTACTTACTTACCCTCTATAAGAGAGTCCATTTTTCTTCTAGGTAACCTGTCCTCCTCCATTCGCATCACATGACCCAACACCGAAGCCGGTTTATGCTTTTATCTCCTCAATTCGAGTACCCTCCTGCCATTGTTCCCACCTGTTTGTACCAGCAATCATTCTTGCTACTTTCATGTCTGTTACTTCTAACTTATGAATAAGATATCCTTGAGTCCACCCAGCTTCCACTCCCGTAAAACAAAGGTGGTCTGAAAACTTTTTTTTTTGCTAGTTGCTTTACGTCGCACTGACACAGATAGGTCTTATGGCGACGATGGGACAGGGAAGGACTAACAGTGGGAAGGAAGCGGCCGTGGCCTTAATTAAGGTACAGCCCCAGCATTTGCCTGGTGTGAAAATGGGAAACCACGGAAAACCATATTCAGGGCTGCCGACAGTGGGGTTCGAACCTACTATCTCCCGAATACTGGATACTGGCCGCACTTAGGTCTGAAAACAGACCGATGTAAAGCTAGTTTCAGGCGGGAGCTGACTTCCTTCTTACAGAATACTGTTGATCGCGAATGCGAGCTCACTGCATTGGCTTTACTACACCATGATTCAATCTCACTTACTATATTAGCATCCTGGGAGAACATACGTCCTAAATACTTGGAATTACCTACTTGCTTCACCTTTTTGCTGGTTGCTTTACGTCGCAACGACACAGATAGGTCTTATGGCGACGAAGGGACAGGAAAGGCCTAGGAATGGGAAGAAAGCGGCCGTGGCCTTACTTAAGGTACAGCCCCAGCATTTACCTTGTGTGAAAATGGGAAACAACGGAAAACCATCTTCAGGGCTGCCGACAGTGGAGTTCGAATCCACTATCTCCTGGATGCGAGTTCACTGCTGTGCGCTCCTAACCGCACGGCCATCTCACCCGGTAAACGAGTATCACCAACCTGATATTCAGTTCTCTTATTGACTTTAAATTATCCGACCAAAGTCAATTCTGGTGACTGTAAGAATGTTTTTTCTTTATTTCCTTTTAATGTTGAAAAGATTTCTTAACAGACGAAGTAGGGGTCCCCATTTCTTTTTTTAAATGCTATATGTTCGGGGCATCGACAATATAAAGATCTTTTGCCCCTACTTGCACTACATGATATGAACCTGCGTGCAGTTGGAATTGCGGGAGTGTAGAGTGTTGAATGTGTGGAAAGGAACGTTAAGGACGGCACAAACACCCAGTCCCCAGGCCAGATATATTAATCATTTACAATTAAAAACCCCTGACTCGGCCGGGAATCGAACCTGGGGCCGCCGGCTGACAGGCGGACGCGTTGCCCCCTACACCGCGAGACCGGACAGTGGTCCCCATACTACGAAAAACGTAAGATTAAGCAATTTCCTCAAATGCGCCAAAAGTTGAAGGGCTAAAGGGCCAAGAAAGGTTTCAAATTGTGAGTCTTGGATAGCTCTTTCCAAATAAAAACACAAATTTCGAAAATTACTTCCGGCTTAAGTGCAGTTCCGGAAAAATAGCCTAAGATCGCTTTGTTTTCTTACTCGTTTTCTTTTCGATTCAAATCCTAGCCAAATTAACTTATTTACATAATTATTTCTGTAATGTGCTGGTTGGTTCAATACCCTCAGGCTTTTTTTGAATTTTCTAAAATTGTTCACACCGAATGTTGTTATAAGGGCTTAAGTGAAACTCTGCATTGACTCACATTAGCGTTCGTAGTGGTGCTTAAGGGAAACAATGTTTTGACTCACATTAGCGCTCGTAGTGGTAAACAGGCAAACTGCTAATCTAATCGACCGGGTGACGATTATTACTGTAAGAAAAAAATTGTAATGTTTAGGAATAAATAAAGAATATAATCTCATACTTTATTATATTTTACTTCCCTAAAATTCATAGCTCATCTCCCTAGGATGTCTTTAATATTGAGTTAAGGGCTGGAACTGTGGACTTTTACCTAATCTGTTTACCCTCCAGGGTTGGTTTCTCCCTCGGACTCAGCAAGGGATCCCACCTCTATCACCTCAAGAACAGTGTCCTGGAGCGTGAGACTTTGGGTCATGGAGATACAACTGGGGAGGAGGACCAGAACCTCGCAAGGTGGCCTCACCTCCTATGTTGAACAAAGGCCTTGTAGAGGACGGGAAGATTGGAAGGGATAGACAAGAAAGAGGGAAGGAAGCGGCCGTGACCTTGGGGCACGTGTACGTGAATAATTTTCAAAAAATTGAATTTTTGATTTTCATATATTATTATTCTTTGGAGTTCTCTCTTTCAGTATATATATAGTTTACATATGTTAGCAAGCATATTTTGTCCTAAATGTTGTTTTTAAGAATGTCTGCGCTAAGTAGCCAAGCCCCTTTAAATATCAAACATTTGAAAGTGTGATAACTTTTCCACCAGTAAAGATATCGGAAAGCGGTAAGTAGTATTTTATCGAAAGCTGCCCTGCGTAAAAATTGATTGCTCTTAGACCTGCCAGCCGCAACGTGCTCGGTTGTAAACAGAAGCCAGTATTGTATTGTATAGTAGCGTGCATGAAATTCTCTATTTGTAAACATCCAGCATTTGCCTAGAGTGAAAATGGGAAACCACAGAAAACCTACTTCAGGACTTATTACAACTGTACTATGGCTTAGCTATAAGGAGAAACCAGGGTAATTTGGAAGGTATGAGAAAATCTGTATGGGCTAGTTTAATTCACAAAGCATCAACTGATGACCGCCCACAATACGTGTTATGTCCTCCAGGTCCAGACTTCTGGTGTGGATACCAGATAGCAAGGACAGAGGGTAAAAGATTATTGTCATAAACATTCATACCCTTATGTTGTTATTGAAGCCATAAAACCTATTTATATAGATCTTAGTGCCAAAAATATCTTGGAAAAATGTTTTCATGGATGAACACAGAGCCCTAATTAGAGTTTCCATCACTGCATTTGAGAACCTGTGCCAAAAAGCGTATTTGTAGGTCTTCCTACCCTAAAAATGGGTGTATTGGATGCAGTTATCTACTTCAAAGCAGGTGCTGCATCCAGATGTAAGGTACTGGAGTCTTTAGGAATGTCTCCAGGGGAAAATATGGCCTCAGCATTAGCTGCAATTGATCGTCGAAGGGTAATTGACGCTGAGAGGGCTGTATTTGAAAGATCTAAAGAAGCCAGAAAAAATAGTAGAAATAGGAAAACACAGCAGGATGATGGGAGTGTCCTAAATCATGAGGAATATGGAGCTGGAATGCATCGAAACTGTAAGGGTTGGTCACAAACTTAAATTTTTACTTTGATTGGCTCTCCTGAAAAATTGTATTTTTTAAGAATATTTAGTTTACTATCTCAGTAACCGTTAATGATAGAACACTGAAATTCGGCACACAGTTTTAGTGTGCTATTGTCTGAAAAGTAGAGTACAATCATGAACGTAGCTCTTTATTTATGAAAAATAGACCATAAAATATTCAACAAAATTTATGAAAATTTTAATAACAATTTTCGAACTTTTCCCACAAAAGAACCATTTTACTGCATATCATGATTGTAGTCTACTTTGTAGCTACATGCTGTGGGTAGCATCTGTAAAAATATCATTCATATCACACAAGTAGTTTCCGAGTGTACCCTTCCGATAGCTTGGAGTGATTTTGCAATCTTAGAAAACATCACAAGAAATAAACTCTCATAAAAAATTAACAATGAACTTTAACCAACAATTAATGATATAACAACAGTCTACAATGTTCATTCATTGCACATAATAATATTTGTCCACCTAGAACAAGTGTATCTGTTCAAATTATGATGGCAAATATAGTGATTTTGCACTATTTTATTATGGTCTTCACAGACACGTGCCCTAAGTTATGTATCATCCCGGCATTTATCTGGAGGTGAAGTGGAAAACTACTTCAGACCGATGTCCTTGATTCGATATTCAGTGTTATTTACGTGATTCCTCAAGTATATTAGGATAATTATAACCAAAAATGTATGTAATTTGAGGAACTGAACTTATAAATATTTTGTTTTCAAATGCAGTCGAGCACCAGATGCATTATTCAAAATGTTGGTGAAAAAGACATATTGTAGATATCTTTAGAAGCATAAAATTTTATCGAAATTTTGTTACTTTGGTTTGAAAGTAATTCAATACGTATTTTTCCTAATAATTTACGTAGGTACACTGTAATCTTTTTTGTGGTTTTCTGGTCAATCTGCCAGATCTTCTTCCCGTAGGATTTATTTCGTCAGACACGTTAGCTGCCCATACTATTATCACAAGGGGTTGGATGCTGTTGATATAAACAAAAGTCACTGACAATGATCAATGAAATGCCCTTAAATTTACGGAAAAATGCTGTAAAAGTGACTTTAAAATATCTGACCAAACTCAATTCTGATGACTGTAAGCATGTTTTCTTTTCTTTCTTTCCTTTCAATGTTGAAAATATTTCTTAGCAGACAAAGTAGGATTAAGATTAAGTAGTTTCAATCCGAGGATCGAATCACCATCAAGAGCATCATATGCCCTCACTCCATATGAACACTATGAGATTGAATCCAGGCGTTTAGCGCCCAATCTAGTGGTTAGAAATTGTATGCCATCACATCTCCTACCCTGCCAGCCAAAATTCTGATCGTGAACATTTTACTACCAAGAGGATTCGAAACGGCTGACCATAGTGTCAGACCATATGGGCTTGATTTCTTAACGAACGTGACCTAATCGCACGGCCCCTTAAATCAGGTGTGTGTTTTTATCAGACCATTGAACATACAATTCCATCCTTCAACGACTCACGTCGAAAAAATGTTCCAAATACAACCTGTGATAATAAAGTTCGGTGAATGAAGTCAGAACGGTCGATCCGGCAACACTGGCGACACACAACGCTGCACCTGTGTAGCAGCAGGTTTTGACCACCTGCTCCCAACGTTGTTCAGTTGAGCATCGTGTGTGTGCCGTGTAAGATCTGTTTGACACAGTGCGTGTTTAGTGCGTTGGTTCTGAACTGCGAACAGGAACATGAACGACCAAAAGATCAAAGTACAGTTTATTTTTAAGCTTGGCAAGAAAGCGAAGGAAACGCATGCGATGCTGGTACGTGTTTATGAAGGCCAAGCACTGTCCTTGAAGCGTGTGTACGAGTGGTTCGCCCGCTTTCGAGGAGACCGAGAAAGTGTTTCTGACAACCCCCGTAGCGGAAGACCGGCGACCGCCGTCAGTGACGAAAACATTGAGAATATGAGGACATTAATCACGAACGATTGGCGATTAACTGTGCGCATGATAGCGGATGAACTGCAGATTAACCGTGAATCCGTGCGACAAATCGTTACCCAGAAGTTACGGAAGAGGAAAACGTGTTCTCGTCTTGTGCCACATCACTTGAGTGACGATCAGAAGCAGGCACGTATTTTTGTCGAAACGGCGGATGCGACACCAAATTTCTTGAACTGTATTGTCACTGAGGATGAAACCTGCTGTCTCGGGTACGACTATGAAACGAAACGGCAAAGTATGGAATGGCTTTCTCCGGGATGCCCTCGTCGGAAAAAGGTCAGAGCCGAAAAGTCCCGTATCAATCTCGCTTTGAAAGGAAAAGAGATTTGACGATCTTCCTGACATCCAACGAAACGTGACGAGGCCTTTGAAGACCATCCCAAAGGAAGCCTTCTTGCAAAGTTTCCAGGACATGTATCGCCAATCTCAGCAGTGCGTAGTTATGGGAGGGGACTATTTTGAAGTACGGTAAGGTCACTGTCGTGCATTGTTCATCTATGTTGATAGTACAGGACTATTCACCGAACTTTACGTATTGTCACAGGTTGTAAAATTAATAAAAATAAAAGTACGGACATTGAGCTTGTGATCTTAAAAACTGTTTGTTTTTAAAACCCCTGTCACCTATACAGCTACTACTACTACACTTCTACTTCTACTGCACTTACACTTCTAGGATATTTTGAGCATCATTAGCTTAATATATTCCGGCTACGTATTTTTTCCGGTGACTTTGATACTGTTTTCTGTCAATTTCGTGTTCGGATATTTTGAGACTGCACCGGTCAATAACCGTCATCCCGACAAATGCTAGGGCTGTACCTTAATTAAGGCCATTGTTGCTTCCTTCCCACTCATTTCTCTTAGTTGCGATAAGACGGTGTGACGTAAAGCAAATTGTCAAATTGTAAAAATGTAATATTCTCCGCCATCGTCAAATATCTGCTCCCAGACGCCCATATAGCTATTCTAAGCGATTAAACTAGCCCTAACGTTAACCTTACGGCTAAATGATCCTTCTTCTTCTTCTTCTTCTTCTTCTTCTTCTTTTTCTACCGCTTTTCCTAAACCTGCGGGGTCGCGGGTGCGAACTGTGTCGCACATGTAGATTTCCCCCTGTTTTACGGCCGGATGCCCTTCCTGACACCAACCCTATATGGAGGGATGTAATCACTATTGCGTACTTCTGTGTTTGTTGGTAGTGTAATAAGTTGTCTGAATATTAAAATGGAAGTGTTGCTACAAACACAAACACCCAGTCCGCGGGCCAGAAGAATTAATCAAAGGCGATTAAAATCCCCGACCCGCCCGGGAATCGAACCAGTAGAGCCTCTGAACTGATGACATCAACGCTGAACATTCAGCCCATGAGTCGGAATTCTGCTAAATGACTGTTACCATTATATTATTTTTGTATTCACCCGAATTTCATTGAAATCTGTCTGCTCCAACCCAAAAAGTTCCTTTGTAAGTGAGCCTGGCTGTGAGGTCCTTTTGTTACATTTTCACCGTTGACTTACTACGTTGTTACCTTAAGAGACCCTTCGGTTTGAATATGATAAAAGAACGAAGGTTCTACTTCAGGTTTCTGCGACTGTTCTGAAAGTAGAGCTTATCGCTCTCCCCTCGTAGTTCTCTAACATTTGAAGATATTAATAATAATTTGTATATTATTATTATTATTATTATTATTATTATTATTATTATTATTATTATTATTATTATAACTCCATTGTCTTGCTCTCCAGAAAGAGCTACAAGGTTGAAGGTGGGACTACGAAGGGAGTTAAAAATATAATGCAACACATTCTTGGTTTTATTGAGGATTCAAATACACCATGATATCCCCCAATTCTTTCGCTACAATACACTATTTTTCAACGTAATGACTGTTTATTGCTACGGCCATACGCTACTGTAATGTGAGGGCCTGCATGGTACCACTCGACTGGTCCATGTCGGAGCCAACGTCGTGCTGCATCGATAACTTCCCCATCATCTGCGTAGTGCTTCCCGCGGAGTGCATCCTTCATTGGGCCTAACAGATGGAGGCGCGAGATCCGGGCTGTAGGGTGGATGAGGAAGAAGAGTCCATTGAAGTTTTGAGAGCTCCTGTCGGGTGAGTAGACTTGTGTGAGGTCTTGCGTTGTCGTGGAGAAGGCTCACCGTATTTTTGTCCACTTCCAGGTCTCCGCAAACATTCTGCAAGCGCCTATGGATATCTGTGATGCCCTTGTTTCCTCCAAAAGAAACTCAAAAACTGCTCTCTGTTTGGCTCGCACCTCCGTTACAGACGATATTTTGAGCGCCATTTAAAGCACTGCCCCCTAGCGGAAATTAATGAAACTCTACGAGACGAAGCAGGAATATTCAAATATGTCCCAAACAAAATTCAAATTGTTTTAAACCGACATTGACCGAGAAATAACATGTACTGCATTGTATATTGAGCGCCCCTCGTACATCTGCCATCGGCTGAGGCAAAGGAAGAAATGGGACCAGGACATGCCTTGCCAAAATACCGTTCACGTTTTGGTGTATCCAGATGAAATGATAACTTATTGAAGTGAGAATTCCTCCTTGCATCGGGAGACATCCTTTGTGAATGTGGAGACACCCAGAATTGGGAACATAGATGAATCCGTCGCACTCCCAAGACGATCTATGGGTTGCCAAAACGAAAGTTGTCCTCGGTGCTGAGCTCTGAAAGAATTGTTTTATCCGGAAACGGAAATGAATGATGAATAAAATAATTATATTCATAGTTTTATGATTTATTCTCAATATTACAGTTGGTATTGAGTACATCTTCGGCACCAAGTACAAGGAAGAGGCACTTTATATACATGAGCGGTTCACAACCAAAGTGAACAAAGTCCGTATGAAATAGTTTAGAGAAACTCAGTCGTAAAGTTTCTCTGCCATAATTATTTTCTGGAAATTTAAACTAATTTTAGAACATGCTTAGTAGTTAAGGTATTTTCTGACTTAAATTATGCCATACATATGAAATGACAAGTTATTTACCTTGGTGAAAACTTTCGTTTTGTAAAAAATAAAATGGACTTAGTTCACTCTGGTTGTGAATGTCAATTTATTGGGTGGAACAAAAATTACAGTTTAAGCGGTGTATTGAAATGTTCAATTTACTTTGTAATTCACATCACTGGCAGACAATTATTTGTGTTTGTAACACACTTTAATACAAAAATATTGATTTTTGACATTTTTCCGCATAACCAATGTACACAAATTCATCATTGATATTTTCGTTGTTTACAATATCAGTTCACCTTGCAGTAATCTCAACTGGGAGAATTTTGAAGAAGCGATGATGGATTGGAGACATAGAGGGCAAGCGGTTCATCATGTCCCTCTTCTTAGCTGCAGAGATCATTCGTTGAATTCCACATAGGGACTCTTGAACGACAGGTGACAATGATAATAATGATTAATCATCTCAATCAATCGCTACTGATCTGAATTTAGGGCAGTCGCCCAGGTGGTAGATTTCCTATCTGTTGTTTTCGTAGCCTTTTCTTAAATGATTTCAAAGAAATTGGACATTTATTGAACATCACCCTTGGTAATTTATTCCAATCCCTAACACCCCTTCCTGTAAACGAATAGTTGCCCCAATTTGTCCTCTTGAATTTCAACTTTATTTTCATATTGTGATCTTTCCTACTTTTAAAGACACCATTCAAACTTATTCCTCTAGAAATGTCATTCCACGCCACCTCTCCACTGACAGCTCGCAACATACCACTTAGTCGAGCAGCTTGTCTCCTTTCTCCCAAGTCTTTCCAGCCTAAATTTTGCAA
Source organism: Anabrus simplex (assembly GCF_040414725.1). Classification (NCBI taxonomy): domain Eukaryota; kingdom Metazoa; phylum Arthropoda; class Insecta; order Orthoptera; family Tettigoniidae; genus Anabrus; species Anabrus simplex. Next base: position 50,786,749 of record NC_090271.1, read on the forward strand.
TATTTTTGAACGCTACTCTTGTGTCGGAAATCGTCCAGAACAAATCGAGCAGCTTTTCTTTGGATTTTTTTCAGTTCTTGAATTAATTAATCGTGGTGAGGATCCCATACACTGGAACCATACTCTAATTGATGTCTTATCAGAGACTTGTATGCCCTCTCCTTTACATCCTTACTACAACCCCTAAATAACCTCATAACCATGGACAGAGATCTGTACCTTTTATTTAGAAATCCCATTTATTTAATTACCCCATTGAAGATCTTTACTTATGTTAACACCTAGGTACTTACAATGATCCCCATAAGGAACTTTCACCCCATCAACGCAGTAATTAAAATTGAGAGGACTTTTCCTATTTTAACCCCGTTTATCATCATACCATTGCCTGCTGTCCATCTCACAACATTATCGAAGTCATTTTGCAGTTGCTTACAATCTTGTAACTTACTTATTACTCTATAGAGAATAACATCATCCCCCATAAAAGTCTTATTTCTGATTCCACTTCTTTACTCACATCATTTATATATATAAGAAAACATAAAGGTCCATTAAAACTCCCTTGTGGAATGATCGTTCTTTACTCTGTTTTTTGTGCAACAATTACTTCCAAGAAAGACATATCTTAATTCAGTGTTTCCTTCAAAATAGTTTTGAAAGGGGAACTTCTCACAACTCTAAACCATTTTATTTGTAGCCAATTGAAGGCTGACCACCAGCAGTCTTTTTACTATTGGTGATTACTTCCTCCAAGTCCGGCTCCATGGCTAAAAGGTTAGCTTGCTGGTCTTTAGTGCAGAGGGTCCCGGGTTAGATTTCCGGCCGGATCGGGGATTTTAACCTTACTTGGTTAATTCCAATGGCTCGGGGGCTGGGTGTGTGTGACATATTCAGCCTTACAAATCATCCTAGGTAGGGCCCTCGTCCTCACAAACATGCAGGTCGCCTAATAGGCCGTCTACGAGAAAAGGCGTTGCTAAGATTCTTGGCGAAATTCGAGTGAGGTTGGAATATCCTACGAAGAGAAACTAACCTCTTTCTCCAATGTTGCAGGTACTGATAACATTACGATTTTTTGCTATTGGTTATTACCACATAAGGGTCGGAGTTAATGCTGGAATTTCTAAAGCCACTGTTAGTAGAGTTGTTTGTCGAGTGTCTGCAGCAATAACATCCATGAGAAGGAGGTATGAAACATTCCCTTAGAAGAATGTCAGCAAATTATCCGCGATGTCTATGAATAAGCCTTTCTCCTCGTGTTCTAGGTGCAATAGATTGCACACATGTAAGAATCCTATCATCTGGAGGCAATAGGGCCGAAATATATCGTAATCGGATGGGATATTTCTCTGGTAATGTTAATGTTCAGGTGATTAGTGATCCTAACCTTCAAATCGGGGATATACAGTAGTTGCTAGGTGGCCTGGTTCTGTACACGACAGTACAATATTAACAACTCCCATATCAGAGCACAGTTTGAAGTGGGGACAATTAACGAAGGGATTTTGTTAGGTGATAGTGGATACCCTCTAAGAAAGTATGTATTGACCCCATTAGAACACTCGCGGACTTCCTCCCACGCCTCGTCCTTTCTTTCTATCGTCAAGCCATTTGTGCGCTTGCACATAATAACTTCTCTACGACTCCGTTTCACTTAACGCGCCATATTTAACAGCTGTACTCAAAGAAAGGCGCATCGGAGAGCGCTGTAAAATAGCATGTTCGTACCACTGCCTCCTTGATTCGCACCAGTTCGCAATGTTGGGAGAGTTAACAGTCGATTAGTTAACATTTCACAGGAAAAGTTTGATGAAACGCAAGAAACCTAACAAGATGTTACATTTTAAACTCAGTATTAACTAACTACTTGTTAGTATATATTTAATAATTATGTGTTGATGAAACCGGGCCTAAAAGAGTTTAATAACAACAGCTTTGGCAAATTCGTCCGTCTGTTCTACTGGACCGATATGCTTCATTTTTGTTTTATTCCCTCCGGAATTACCTGTCGGTGAATAATGAGGCACTGATATGTCTCTAATTTCAGCCAACTTTGAGTAATCTTAAAATCAGTCATTAAATGATCAATAATTGTAGGCGAAGGCTTACCTTAACCCGCAATACATTCTGTACTTAGCAGGTTGCTAAGCGACTTACACTTTCGTTAATATTCTGATCTAAGTATGTGATTTTCTTCCCTAGTAATATCATTGCATGCAGCCATGTTTGATTACTACCTGTCAAGCCAAAGAGTATACACTTTCTTTGATCAAGGAAGAATATTATTCCGTGCTATATACTCTTTGATACTCTGACCTTCCCCAGCTTCTTAATATACTCAACAGATGGCAGAACTTTCCTTATAACTTACATGCTGCTAATAAAACCTGTGCCAATAAAGTTCGGTGTATAGTCCTGTACTATCAACATAGATGAACAATGCACGACAGTGACCTTACTCTCTTTCGAAATAGTCCCCTCCCACAACTATGCACTGCTAAGATCGGCGGTACATGTCCTGGAAACTTTGCAGGAAGGCTTCCTTTGGGATGGTGTTCAAAAGCCTCGTCACGTTTCGTTGGATGTCATGAATATCGTCCAATCTCTTTTCTTTCAAAGCGAGTTTGAGTCGTCGGAATAGGCTTTGATCTTTTTCCGACGAGGGGATCCCGGAGAACGCCATTCCATGCTTTGCCGTTTCGTTTCAGGGTCGTACCTGAGACACCAGGTTTCATTCTCAGTGACAATACAGTTCAAGAAATTTGGTGTTGCATCCGCCGTTTCGACAAAATCCTGTGAAGCCTCTAAACGTGCCTGCTTCTGATCGTCAGTCAAGTGATGTGGCACAAGTCGAGAACACGTTTTCCTCTTCCCTAACTTCTGGGTAACGATTTGTGGCACGAATTCACGGTCAATCTGCAGTTGATCCGCTATTATGCTCACAGTTAGTCGCCGATCGTTCGTGATTAATGTCCTCATATTCTCAATGTTTTCGTCACCGACGGCGGTCGCCGGTCTTCCGCTACGGGGGATGTCAGAAACACTTTCCCGGCCTCCTCGAAAACGGGCGAACCACTCGTACACACGCTTCAAGGACAGTGCTTGATCTTCATAAACACGTACCAGCATCGCATGCGTTTATTTCGGTGTCTTGCCAAGCTTAAAACAAAACTGTTCTTTTGGTCGTCCTCGTTCCTGTTCGCAGTTCAGAACCAACGCACTAAACACGCACTGTGTCAAACAGGTCTTACACGGCACACACACGATGCTCAACTGAATAACGTTGGGAGCAGGTGGTCAAAACCTGCTCCTACGCAGGTGCGGCGTTGTTTGTCACCGGTGTTTGCCGGATCGAGCGTTCTGACTTCATTCACCGAACTTTATTGTCACAGGTTGTATAAAACTTCGACGTACGCACAGACGGGAAGTTATCAAGACGATTAAGCTTCTGTATGACCAGTAACAAAGCTCAGGGACAAATGGGTGTCTACTTACCCGAACCAGTACTCAGTCACGGCCAATCTCGGGCTAGATCATTTGAAAATCTTGAGAAATAGATACGCCCGATTGGTCGAAGCACAGTAAATACTGTATGGGAAGACGTGTTTTGAACTATATAACGAATAAATAGTTTATTATGTACCGGTATTAAATGTTCACAAATCTACTGATAAGGACAGGCAAAACAATATGACGATGACAGCATATCAAGACGAGTTATCTGACCTGTTTATTACGACTGCTGCGGGTCCACCAGTAACATCGTAAACTCTTAGTTACGCGTTATAAATTGCTCTCTCATCTTCTAAGTCCACAAACATACATTATTCTATGCTTTTCCATGTAGCGGAGAAAATGTACGAGTGCTCGTTTACGGACGAGGAGAATTTGCACAAGCTTTCACTCTAGTTTTTGCACGACTTACTCTACATATAACACCGCTTCCTGTTTCTGATCTTGGAAGCGTGTGGCATTCTCCTGCCAAATTCATTCTTGTAAAAAGAGTATTTGTTAGGTGTGGTTGCGAAATAACTAGCAATGCATTTTGGGCTCTCCGTAACGTTCAGCTACTGATACTTGCAATTCCGCAAGGTACACAGACTGGAACAATTCAGGAATATGTTTTACCTTGCAGTAATAGAGTCCTGTATTGACTTGCTGACAAAGTAAGCACTACTTCACCTTCTGTCTGTATATGGAACTGACGCTCGGGCGATCTCAACTCATCCTGATGTAGCAGTTTCCATTGACGAGTGCGCTTACAGTTGTTATAAACATACTTGTTAACATTTGTTATGAGATGAGGTACTGTTTACATGTCCAGAGTGGTGAATAAATTCTACAGTGGAGTGTAGAATTGGCAAGTGTTTAAAAATGGGCGTTTCGGACAGCTGAATTTGCGGCAAAGGGTTCAAAAACAGAATGAGAAAGCAACTAGAAATAATAATAATACGGTAATAATAATATTACTGGACGTGCTCGCCGTGTGGTTAGAGGCGCACAGCTGTGAGCTTGCATCCGGGAGATAGTGGGTTCGAACCCCACTGTCGGCAGCCCTGAAGATGATTTTCCGTGTACCTTAATTAAGACCACGGCCGCTTCCTTCCAACTCCTGGGCCTTCCCTATCCCATCGTCGCCATAAGACCTATCTGTGTCCGACGTAAAGCCCCTAGCAAAAAAAAAAAAAAAAGGCCTTCGGATGCTTGGAAGATAAAGACATCTACTATCCGTAACCTTGGCGTTAACTGGCCGCCATTGCACCCAGGAATAAATTTGGTACTGAGTGAATCTTAGGGCCATATGTCCATCCGGAAGGGGATATCTCGTTTCTAAATTTAAATCGAGTCCACATCCTTACGAGAAGTGTAGACCGCTTCGGCCAGTCTGCCCTTTACGCAACAGACTTTCTGGATAATATTTGTTAAATATCGCGGTACTACAGGTGATCTTCTTACTAACTTAGTCTCCAAAATGAGCACACGAGGAAGACTAGACTATAATTTGCTATTTTGTCATCGGACTCCTCTCATACTGTAATACCATATTCTTAAAGCACCAGAATTTAACATAGAAATTGCAGCAACTAGTTTTGTTTCTTTTTAAAGTCATCCGTAAACGTTCACTTGTTATTTAATCCACACCGCTCTGTAATTCTGCAGCGTTGATGATGACGTAAAATGAATACATTACGTGTGATGGCAGCTGTGTTTACCAGCCTACTTTCGAGCAATATTGGAGAGATGAGACACAGTGAGTGTACTTCGCTGTGTGAGTCCATGATTACGTGTTCTCTCTGCAATAATAATAATAATAATAATAATAATAATAATAATAATAATAATAATAATAATAATAATAATAATAATAATAATAATAATAATAATTGTTACGGACTTTTCCGTGGTAGGTAGAGGTGAAAGAAGGTGCGGGTGTGAATGGGTTTCAAGCTACGAAATTATAGTGCAATGTAAAAATTAATTTAAAATTCAACAAGGTTATATTTTCTTTTCGAAAACAAAGAAATAACAAGCATGGCAGGTACAAAGTAGCAATTCAAAAGGGGTTAGTTACAATATTTACAGAATTTGGGCTTCGCGCCCTGACTTCACAATGCTTGGGCAATCAGCTCAGTTTTACCCCAAACACAAGTTTTAACAGAGGGGGAGAAAACCCCATTCATACCTAGGAGCCCTTGCTCCAAATTACACTGAAAAACCTCCATGAGGCATACAACCCAGAATTTTCAAAAGAGCCACTCGCTCTCAAAATTTAAGCCTCTCCCAGGCCACACCAAACTCCACCTTCAAGTTGTCCTCAACGGACATAAACACAGGGGTAAAATACCCAATCTACTGAGGTCTATTAAAAGAAAAGCAGGTTAATTAAAAGACCTCTAAAATAACAATTTGAGAGGAGGCGAACTTGCACTCCTAATACACTTTGATTAAGACCTACTTGGCACTAGGCCGTTAATACAAGGGCTAATCCCATGCTAAAGAGGTGACTTAAGAAAAGAACAATTTGTTTTACATTAACGAAAAATAGGTTGAGAAAATAAGTTCACCTCAAGACAATGTGAGTGGGAGCTCGAGAGGGTTAGCACTCTCTATCCCAATATGTCGTTTTACAAGAGAATAGATGAAAAGAGAAGTTACATTTTAGGAAAAGGTTACATGGTTGAACGCTTAGAACCCGCCCCGAAAGTTAAACTGCTGAGCTAGCAAAGAAAGAAGTTATTAATCGGCCATTACCTTGTGTTGAACGGCTGGAGAAGAAAGAGGCGCTTCCCGCCCCCTGCTATGTACTTAACACACTGAAAGATGGAACAGAAGTGGCCTAGAGACCCAAAAATCAGCAGTTTAAATACTCTCGCGGAAGTTTCTAGGCGTTAGGGGAAAGAAAACACCCTCCCACAAACTCTTTATTGGATAGGACCCCGCAACAGATTCAAGTTGGGGAAGATACATCTGATTGGATAGAAATTAATTGAAGAAATTCGGGATTGGTTAGGTTCAACACAAGGGGAAGAAAGGGGTAAATATTGCCAACTTAAACAATGATAGAAAGAAATTTAACAAAGAACAAACTCTTGAAATTAAATTTTCTCCAAAAAAATAGTTCTTTGACTCCGCACTAGGTTGCACTATTGTAGATCTTCAGTAGTGTCCTCTAGAAGAGAAAATTCACACTTCTTACTTCAAGCGAAACAAAAACACATCAAAAATGACACAGTTCAAAAACTCAAAATTTTCCACGTGGTGACATCTTCTGAGACGGTAGAAAATTAATACTGTCAATAAAGTTCAGACTTCCTCCAGCAGAGGAGTTTCAACAGGCGCACATTTTAAATTAGCGGAGTGGAGGTGTACCGCCCGGTACAGACCTCCCCCCCCCCAAAAGTTCCTCCAGGGATGACACATGAAATCAGTTTGAAACAAGGTCCAAGTTATGCTGTGGGTATGAAGATTGATTGCCAAAAAATTTATAAGATTTTCTTAATTTGGGGTTGATTTGGTTTCAAAATTTGTTGTTGCAGATGAAGTAAAGTCTTTATATTTGTAGAAGTTGAATTTCTGAAGATAACTTTTTATACTTGAAAGTGAAGAAAAAAAAATTTCAAAGTCCACCAAATATTGCAGTTGAAATCCCAAGTGTAGTCATTACTTATAGTATCTGTGCATGTAGTAGATGGAGATGAAGTGGGATGGCCAGACCGGCCGTTGCTGCTTGCGTCCAAAGAAGGTCGCTCGGACCCCTCAAGTACCCTGAGATACCGCTCGCCCGCACCATGAGGGGAGCAGAGGTGTTGAAGCACGCCGCGCCCGCGGTGAACATATACAGGCTGCGGGCAAGTAGCAGGTCGTGCGCCGCACATCAGCCTTGGCCGGGAGGAGAGCTCCGGCTCGCCGTGCACACGTCGTCCTCGCTGGGGCCGAGGGGGCCCGTCCTCAGCTCCAGTTGCTGCACGGCGCCGCGCGGCTGCGGGGGCACTGAAACATTAAAGCTTGGCGGCAGAATTGTGTTGGACCATCATCTTTTTTGAGGGTACAGGCTTGTGGAGAGGTTGAGGGGCCAGCGGCGTGCGGATATCCATGGCATTTACTCAAATCAAGCCACAGTGTGTATGGAAGCAGGAGACGGGAGCGTGGTAATGGCCGAGGTAAGGACAGGAAGGCAGTTTAACCATCGGGGAGGTTTACAAGAAATGCTTACATATAAAATAAAATAGAAGGAGCAGAATGCCTTAAGAGTGGAACTAAAAAAAAATATTACCTTCATATTCCTATCAAATTATATGAAGCAAGTTGACACAAAATTTACACTGGTTTCACCTGTGACAGGTGAACCCTAAATATCCTCTCGGTGGCTGGATTGCTTACTAACAAGGTAACCGGGGTGAGGAAATCGAGAATTATACAAGGCCCATGAAATCTGGGGGCAAGCTTGCCCGCGGGAACAAAATTCTTGACCATAACCTGGTCACCTACCTTCAAAGGGGTGGGTCTCCGTCCACGATCATATCTTTCCCTAACCTTTTCATGAGACACTTTAAGATTGGCTTTAGCCTTCTTCCAAAGATCTTTAATGTTATCCGGATCTATTGTCTCGGGTAGAATGTCATTCAGAGACCAGAGGTTAGAGAGCGGCGAGTTGGGAACAAACTTGAACATCAAAGAAGCTGGAGTAAACTTGTGAGATTCATGAACCGCCGAATTCAAAGCAAAAGCTATCCAATGCAGGGACGTGTCCCACCTGGAATGATCTTCATGATGATAGGCAATAAGTGCTGAACTGAGATTACGGTTAACCCGTTCAGCCAGAGATGGTTGAGGGTAATAAGCAGAAGTAGTTACATGAGAGATTGATAAGTCAAAACAGAATTTACGAAATAAATTAGATGTAAAAGCCTTAGCATTATCAGATACAATATATTGACACGGACCAAAAGAAGCAAAAATAGAATTTAAGCAGGTAATGGTAGACTGAGCGGTAGCCAGCTTAGTCGGAAATAACCAAGAAAATCTGGTAAAACCATCTACGCACACAAAGATGAACTTGTTAGCATTACCCTTTGACTGGGGGAAGGGTCCTACATAATCGATATACAGACGTTCCATGGGGCGCGACTCTTGATGCGAAGACAAAAGGCCTACCTTGGTGGACATGGTGGGTTTACTGAGCAAACAAGATTTACAAGCTTTTACAAGTTCCCGGATTTCACCGTCCATACCTTTCCACATGAACATTTCACGAATCTTCTCACGAGTTTTAAAGATTCCAAGATGCCCTCCTAATGGGGTCTCATGATAATACTTGAAGATCATAGGTACAAGAACAGCTGGAACGACAACTTTCATCATCCTATCATGCCTCGATGGGCAACATAGAACACCATTCCTCAGAACATAAGGGACAACATGTTCCCCAGAATAAAGGGTTTCCATTATCGGAGCCAGCGTCGGATCTTCACGTTGGTATTTCTCAATATCCCTGAAAAGCATGGGAGCATCTGTTAAGATGGCATTAACACCAGATAGTATGGACTCGGGAGGTGATGAACTGTCGACCGGTTCGTGGGTCTCGACGTCGTTATGAAACATACGGCTGAGTCCATCAGCAACAACATTTTCGGTACCTCTGATATGTCTAACATCAAACTGGAAGGCGGAAATACGAATAGCCCAGCGGGCTATACGACCAGTACGACGCGGCCTACCTAAGACCCAGCTTAATGCTTGATTATCTGTCTCCAGGTCGAATTTGACGTGTTCCAGATAGAGACGGAACTTTTCTAAGGCGAATAAGACTGCCAAACCTTCGAGCTCATAGATGGAATACTTGGCTTCTTGAGCCGACAAGGTCCTAGAGGCATAGGCGATAGGTCGCCTCCCTAGTTCAGTCTCTTGAAGAAGGACTGCAGCTACTGCTGACGACGACGCGTCGGTTTGGGCGATGAATTTCTTCGAGAAATCAGGCATAGCAAGGACAGGGGCATTACAAAGCGCTAATTTAAGATCTTCAAAAGCGGCTTGTTGAGAAGGTCCCCACTCGAATTTGATGCCTTTCCTACGAAGAAGGTTTAAGGGCGCCGCTCTATTAGCAAAGTTAGGAATGAACTTCCTGAAGAAATTCACCATACCAATGAACCTGGCGATACCTTTAATGTCCTTGGGAGGTTTAAAATCACGGATGGCCTGTGTTCTAGAATGATCGACTGCTACACCATCGGGTGACACAATATGCCCTAGGAATGACATAGAGGGCTTAGCAAAGGCAACCTTGGATAACTTAACAGTTAACCCAGCCTTACGAAGGCGATCGAGAACTTCTCGCAGATGATCTAGATGTTCTTCAAAAGTATCTGAAAATACGACGACATCATCTAAATAGTGATATAAGTACTCGAATTTGATGTCGGAGAAGACCCTATCTAGTAGCCTAGTGAGCACAGCTGCTCCCGTAGGGAGCCCGAAAGGCACGCGGTTGTATTCATATAAATTCCAGTCCGTGGCAAACGCTGTAAGGTGTTTAGACTCTTCGGCAAGGGGAATTTGATTGTAGGCCTGATTTAAGTCCAAGATGGTGAAGAACTTGGCCTTACGAAACCATGAAAAACAAGAATGAAAGTCAGGAAGGGGCACAGATTGCAACACCACCTTCCGATTGAGAGCCCTGTAATCAATGACAGGCCTGAAGCCTCCTTGGGGTTTCGGGACTAGAAAAATAGGCGATGAATACGCCGACTTAGAGGGCCTAATAATACCATCCTTCAACATCTGATCGATAATTTCTTTCAGAGCCTTCATTTTAGGTGGAGATAGCCTATAAGGTGGAAAACGGACAGGAATCGAATCCGTGACCTCAATTTTGTATTCAATAAGGTCAGTAACACCAAGAGTATCAGAGAACACCTCTGGAAATGACTGACATAATTTACGAATACTATCAGCCTGCTCCTCAGGTAGATGTCTAAGGTCTAACAACATCTCATCCTGGGTAGGCGAAATAGAAGAACATGACACAGAATTACACTTTAATAGTGGTATTTTACAACTAGAAGCAAATTTGAATGTGCACGACCTAGACTGGAGATCGAGCACAAGACCAGTGTGAGAAATAAAGTCAGCTCCCAATATAATGGGGCAAGACAATTGCTTGGCCACAAACAATTTAATTTTCCATGTAAACTTAAAAATACGAATTTTGACCAGTACGGAACCTAGAATTTCTAATGGAGATGAATTAGCCGAAACATATTGAATAGAAGATGAGACGTAGTCAGGTAGTTTACAAACAGCTTTCAATTTAGAATACCATTCAGCCGAAATAATCGAACAAACACTGCCTGAATCTAAGAGAGCTGTTATAGGCTCGTTATTTAACTCAATCTTAAGAAAAGGAACAGGTGCGGGGGTATCCGCCGCAATCCTAAGGCACTCTTTGGGGCATTCAAAAGATGTATTCGAAGACTTATCGTTCCCTGAATTCTCGACCTTTTTGCCAGGGGCTGAGCCTTGGGAAGCCGAATTAGTTGACTCAGCCGCAGCCACTAGTCACTTTTGATTGTTGTTGGAAGTTACACCAGAAGTTGAGCAGGAGGGGGTGCTATTCGAATTGGGACAATTCTTTGCGATATGTGAGAAAGCCCCACATTTAAAACAGCCTTGTGATGAACCAGCTCCATTATTTGCCCTACTAGTTTTGATCAGAGGACACTTATTGCGCAGATGGTCAGGCGACCCGCAAGCATAACATTTACGGGGGGTGACAGATCGGCGAGGTGGAGGCCGAGTATTACTAATGGAAGGCGGGGGTTCTTTCGCGACACGCAAAGAATCGGCGTATCTAACTCCTTCCGCTGAGACGGCCAATGCTTCAAGTTCCGAGAAGGTTTGCGGGCACGCCGCGAAACACAAATATGACCTATAGGGAGGTGAAATTCCCTCTACAATAGCCTGTACAATCTGATCTTCAGGAAAATGAAGGGCAAACACCCTAGTATAAAACTTAATGTCCTGTATGAAATCAGCCAAGTTTTCATCCAAGCGCTGTACACGATAATAGTACTTCTGAATAAGGGAGGACCTGGCCCTAGCAGGGATGAAGTTAGCTAGCAAATGGGCATGGAAATCCTCAATAGATGATTGCTCGGCAATGGCTCTTACGATTTTATCAGAGAGAATACCAATAGCATACGGATAGATAATTTGCAAGATTTGACATGGAGAAAGAGAAAAAACAAGGGCATGATACTGAAATTCCACTAGAAATCTTAAAAATGAAATTACGTCACTGGTGGTATTAACGGAAAACTTAGATATACCTCTGAGCAACATTGCCAATGGATGAGGCAAGCTACTAAACCCGGGTGACATAGTAGGTAAAGGTTTCAATGGCAAGGAAGTTAATTCAGAACGGATGTTACTCAGCGATGCACGGCGTTCAGACTCGTTGTCCAGTGGGGCAGGGATAGTTTGAGCAGCAATGGTTTTCCTATTTACTTCTCCCTTAGGAGGTGCTTCCTCGCTACCTGCATTTACTATGGTGGGTTGATCAGATTTGGGAGGAACTTCCCCAGTTAACAATTGAGTGACCTTACTAGATAATTCGGAAATATTTTCCAGGAGCGTACTAGCTTCCTTCCTCTGAACATCATTCAGTTTTAGAGACAACAGATCGTTAACCCTATTCGAAAAATGATATAGCCTGCCTTGCACACGCTTAATTTGATTAGGAGACGGATCATTTTCATCAAAAAAACTAACTACAGAAGCTAGCCCAGTAATATTCTCCGTGATCGTGGAAAGAGAGTCGTCAATTTCTTTCTCTCCCAAATTGGGGATAGAAATGGGCAAATCAAGGGACTCTCTAAGTTTGTTAGTGTCTATTGCAACCGTGCCTCCAGATTGCACATTTCTGATAGTTAATTCATAGATCAACTCCTCCTTACGCAAATAGTTAAGAAGGAGAACATCGCGAGGGCCGGGCATGATGACAGACCAATTTTGAAAAACTCAAAAAATTCCAGCAACTGGGAAAATAGTTAGAGTTCGGAACAAACAATATTTAGCCGTCAAAAGGGGCTAAATTGAGACCCATTCAACCACGCTCTGCTACCACTTGTTACGGACTTTTCCGTGGTAGGTAGAGGTGAAAGAAGGTGCGGGTGTGAATGGGTTTCAAGCTACGAAATTATAGTGCAATGTAAAAATTAATTTAAAATTCAACAAGGTTATATTTTCTTTTCGAAAACAAAGAAATAACAAGCATGGCAGGTACAAAGTAGCAATTCAAAAGGGGTTAGTTACAATATTTACAGAATTTGGGCTTCGCGCCCTGACTTCACAATGCTTGGGCAATCAGCTCAGTTTTACCCCAAACACAAGTTTTAACAGAGGGGGAGAAAACCCCATTCATACCTAGGAGCCCTTGCTCCAAATTACACTGAAAAACCTCCATGAGGCATACAACCCAGAATTTTCAAAAGAGCCACTCGCTCTCAAAATTTAAGCCTCTCCCAGGCCACACCAAACTCCACCTTCAAGTTGTCCTCAACGGACATAAACACAGGGGTAAAATACCCAATCTACTGAGGTCTATTAAAAGAAAAGCAGGTTAATTAAAAGACCTCTAAAATAACAATTTGAGAGGAGGCGAACTTGCACTCCTAATACACTTTGATTAGGACCTACTTGGCACTAGGCCGTTAATACAAGGGCTAATCCCATGCTAAAGAGGTGACTTAAGAAAAGAACAATTTGTTTTACATTAACGAAAAATAGGTTGAGAAAATAAGTTCACCTCAAGACAATGTGAGTGGGAGCTCGAGAGGGTTAGCACTCTCTATCCCAATATGTCGTTTTACAAGAGAATAGATGAAAAGAGAAGTTACATTTTAGGAAAAGGTTACATGGTTGAACGCTTAGAACCCGCCCCGAAAGTTAAACTGCTGAGCTAGCAAAGAAAGAAGTTATTAATCGGCCATTACCTTGTGTTGAACGGCTGGAGAAGAAAGAGGCGCTTCCCGCCCCCTGCTATATACTTAACACACTGAAAGATGGAACAGAAGTGGCCTAGAGACCCAAAAATCAGCAGTTTAAATACTCTCGCGGAAGTTTCTAGGCGTTAGGGGAAAGAAAACACCCTCCCACAAACTCTTTATTGGATAGGACCCCGCAACAGATTCAAGTTGGGGAAGATACATCTGATTGGATAGAAATTAATTGAAGAAATTCGGGATTGGTTAGGTTCAACACAAGGGGAAGAAAGGGGTAAATATTGCCAACTTAAACAATGATAGAAAGAAATTTAACAAAGAACAAACTCTTGAAATTAAATTTTCTCCAAAAAAATAGTTCTTTGACTCCGCACTAGGTTGCACTATTGTAGATCTTCAGTAGTGTCCTCTAGAAGAGAAAGTTCACACTTCTTACTTCAAGCGAAACAAAAACACATCAAAAATGACACAGTTCAAAAACTCAAAATTTTCCACGTGGTGACATCTTCTGAGACGGTAGAAAATTAATACTGTCAATAAAGTTCAGACTTCCTCCAGCAGAGGAGTTTCAACAGGCGCACATTTTAAATTAGCGGAGTGGAGGTGTACCGCCCGGTACAATAATAATAATAATAATAATAATAATAATAATAATAATAATAATAATAATAATAATAATAATAATAATAATAATAATAATAATAATAATAATAACAGGCCTAATAAATAAACCGAACAATTGGTTGGGTGGCATTTTTACGTACCTATCAGCTTGCATTCGGGAGATAGTGGGTTTGAACCCCACTTTCGGCAACCATGAAGATGGTTTTCCGTGACTTCCCATTTCAACACCAGGCAAATTCTGGAGCTGTACCTTAATTAAGGCCACGGTCGGTTCCTTCCCACTCCTAACCGTTTCCTATCCCATCGTCGCCACAAGACTTATCTGTGTCGGTGTGACGTAAAACAAATTGTAAAATAATAATAATAATAATAATAATAATAATAATAATAATAATAATAATTACAAAATTCAAGTACCTAGGAGAGATTTTCACTCCAAAGATGAATGAAGAAGCAGCAATTCAAGAACGTGCAAGAAAGATGGAAACTGCATTTAGATTATGTCAGAATACCTACAAATCTAAGTCACTCTCCTACCAGGCCAAATTCAAGCACTACAGCACAATAGTCAAATCTGAATGTTTATACGCAGCTGAGACAATAGCCACGAAGGGACTCTCAGATTTGGAAAAGAAAGAAAGAAGTTTCCTTAGAAAGATTCTTGGACTCAGAAAATCATCAGACAAGTTTACGTTTCGCATGAGACCAAACCAAGAACTATACAAGCAATTTGAAAACATCACCACAATGAAAAAGAGTAGATCGACATTCTACGGACATATTAAAAGGATGGGATCAAAGGGACTCGCCAACAGGATCCTCACCTTCCAGAAGAGCAGGAAGACACAAGTTTCATGGGTAAAAGAAGTCCACCGAGATTTAGAAAAATGTGGGATCACGGCAGAAGATATAACAAACAGAAAAATCTAGGTGATGAGAAAACGAGGAACAATAGAGTATTCTCGGCAGAAGAACGAGCATGCGCAAGCCAACGGATGAAGGAATACTGGCGAAAGAGGAAGGAGAAAGAACTTGAGAAAGCAATGGAAATTGCGTAATCTCAGCCCATAGATGGCTGAAACTAAGATAATAATAATAATAATAATAATAATAATAATAATAATAATAATAATAATAATAATAATAATAATAATAATAATGCATCCATCATGGTAGTTGTGTATAGTAGCACTTGGGGGACAGAGCAATGCCCTGTCCGAGAATAAAGCCAAGTTGGTAAGACCTGAAGTTGGTTCCTGCGCCCTCCAAGCCTTTGGGAATACTCTTCTTTCGCCTTAGAAGCCGTTGACTGGCATTTAAAATGACGCGTGATACTTACAGACCCCAATCCATCTCCTACTATGCTAAACTGAGACACTACTCCGTAGTAGTCAGACCGTCATGCGTTTAGTCTGCAGAAACACCAGCAAAAATGGAAGATATTGGATTGAGGAAAAGGAAAGGAAGTTTTTAGAAAGATTTTAGGACCATGAAAGTGTCCGGGGGTTTTGTCTTTCACCTGCGGTCAAACAAATGACTTTATGAGAGAGTTGAAAAGATCACACCGTAATGAAGAAACGAAGGTTAACGGTCACCTGAAGGGAATGAAACGCGGAGGGATTGGCGCACAATTTGCTCACTTTACAGGAAAAATAGAAATTTCATCCCACTCGATGAAGGAGGTGCACAAAGACATGCGGGTAAATGATATAGGACCAGAGGACATAATCTAGAGAACCATCTTTAGGAAGAAAGTTGCGGGGTTGAGGATGACCCAGAGAAAGAACCTGCTAAACTGCGGAACACCTGGGTGGAAGAAGGGCTGAAAAGGAGCGAGAAGTTGAAAATCCTTTGGTTATTACGTAAACCAAAAGGTATGTAAACCAAAAGGTGTCAGCCTAAAAGAGGCAGGTAGTATCTGTACCCGTAATCTACAGTTGGCTGTATCCATGTAAATAATAATAATAATAATAATAATAATAATAATAATAATAATAATAATAATAATAATAATAATAATAATAATAATAAGCCTATGATATGGTGGAGGTATGTTGATGATGCATTTGTGGTCTGGACAGAAGGTCCTGAGAAACTTCATCTATTTCTAAACCACCTAAATCAGCAAATAAAGTCAATAAAGTTCACTATGGGGACAGAGTCGGACGGATGCCTTCCTTTCGTGGATGTTCTAGTAGGCAAGAAACCGGACGTCTCCTTAGGAAATACCTTCTATCGTAAGCCTACCCACACAAATCGCTATCTTCATGCAGATTCTCACCACCATCCAGCACAAAAACAAGGCATTCTCACGACACTCGCCAAGAAGGTGAGACGAATTTGTGAGCCATCACATATTCAGGTGGAGATGGACACGCTCAAAGTCGCGTTCGAGGGTAATGGTTACAGCGATTTGCAGATTCATAGAGCACTACATCCCAGAGAAACGACCAAGCAAAGCTCACGGAAGGAAGAAGTGAAGGGAATTGCCTACTTGCCTTACATTCACAACACCACAGATCGAATTGCCAAGATCCTCCGCAAACACAATATAAAGCCGTGTTTGGCACTGCCACTAAAATTGCTCACAGTCTGAGTAAAACCAAGGACGAATTGTCCCCCCTTTAACATCCTGGGGTATACGAAATTCTTCGTACGTGCGGTAAGGTATAAATCGGTCAAATATGCCGGTCCATTGGTACCCGTATCAAAGAACATGAACGTAATATTCGTATCAACCAACCAGGCAAATCGGCAATAGTTGAGCACGCTCTATCGTTGGGTCATGATGTCATGTTCCAAGATGCCCGATCTCTTACCCACACTAGACACTACAGGTCCAGGATTATACGGGAAGCTGTGGAAATACGTAGAAATCGGAACAATTTCAACGGGGACACCGGCTATCAATTAAGTAATACCTGGTTGCCAGCCATTAAGAATTTACGTAGGTAGTTCCCTTTCCTGTCCCATCACTATTGTTATTTCGTCTCGGTGTTTTCCAAATTCGTACGTTCCTGATCGCCAGATGTTCATTCCAGGCTTGTGTCTATATCATACACTTGTCTATGTCATATGTTGCACAAACACGTTATGTGAACCGCTTAGTCTGATTGTGATGGTTCGGTCAGCTTCCGCTTCGAACGCTAGCGTTGTGCCACGTCCTGGGGGCCATCTGGTGGCGAATGAACGTACCATTTCCACTTCTATTATAACGTCCAAATTTCAAAGTGTTATTGTTTAAGAAGCCTTTCTCGTGGTCGGTCGAGATTTCTTCTGAGGACGCAGAGCACAGTTTTCTGCGAAACGTTAAGAATTTCACCTTATTTCCTTGACACGGCATAACCCCAAAAGCCTATACAGTATCATGTCTATAAGTACGGGCCGTGAAAGCATTAATGGTAATAATAATAATAATAATAATAATAATAATAATAATAATAATAATAATAATAATAATAATATTAATCCGTGCCCATTGGGTAAGATCATGTGTAATGGTGTTGCGTCATTTGTTGGCTTATACAGAAGAACTGTATTTCTTTTATGGCTTCCGAGGAATAATAGTGGTTCTACTTATGGTGTGAAAAGTGAGCTAGGTAGTGTTATCTTGTGATTTTGTTGTTGTAAAACATGGTTTTTGGTTAATATTTAATATGAATTTCATGCCGTAAATATCCGCCATCTTGGTAAATACGTCAATTATTCCATAGATAACACGATCTAGAGGTCACTTCATATATCTAATTAACATTTTTGAGATAACTGCACTCATTTTGTTTCTTTTGTCATCATTTCCATAGAAACCACGAATAAGATACCTATGCAATATTCTTTTTACTATCAGCGTTGCCGAGGTCACACTGCCGGCGACTATTGTCAGCCATCTTTAAGACTGGCAATGTGACGCATATATATTGGACAGCATGGTACATTATTACCTGCTCAGCTCACGTGGGGATTAAGCATAACCCTGCGTGAGACACTGGGATGGGGCCCTCAACCCCGACACGGCGCGTCCCAATGGCTAATAGGGGAAGTTTCCTGCAGATATACAGGGCAAGTGTGAATAAGAGGTAGTCAAATAAGCACTCGCGGATCAACTAAGGAAATTAGAAATGTGGTCAACGGCTTCGATGGCAGGAGAGGACATATGTCTCAATGCCTGAGAGGGCGGAAGGACCAAAAATAAAATCCACCTCACGTCTGACTCGGATTGAGCGGCGAAGTGGTCAGTGTCTGGTTACCTAGTAGGTACGGCTGTATAGTTACGTTCCAGGAACTAGCAATCCCTGGTCCTAATTTCCCAGTGGAAACACTGGACCAATCTTTCATTACAAGCTGTGATGTTTCGTGAGAGTAAAATCAGCATTACCACATGTGGTAACCAATCCACCCGTCATGAGACGGCTACTGGATATTCGGATTCTGGGGAACCCAGGCAATCACGAACACAGAGAAAGTCGGAGTTCTCTGGCAAACTAACATCCAAAACCTTCACATACATTGGCATGTTCAATGTAAATACCTTAATCCAACCTGATAAATTGCACAATCTTGTAACAGAACTAGATCAACAGAAAATCCAGATACTTGCCCTGCAGGAAACGAGATTCACTGATGAGGACACAAATAGTTATGGAAACAACCGGATCTTCAAGAGTAAAACCGACCGGAGAGTTGGTAAGGGAATTCCCTTACTAGGAATAGCCTTCATGGTACATAAAAGTATAGTAGACTCAATAAAAGTAGTCACTCCCATAAGCAACCGGCTCATGACAATGCGAATCCAATGTACAAACAAGAAATATACAAAAGTGACTGCACATGCACCTACTAACGCGGACAATAAAAAGGAACCGCAAAAAACTGATGCATTCTGGGCTAAACTTAAGAAAATAATGGCGAAGATTCTAAAAGAGGTTACAAAAATTTTAATGGGCGACTTTAACGTACAAATTGGCAAAGAAAAAGAACACCAGAAAACTGTTGGCAAATTCCTTGCTCACAAATTCACCAACAAAAACGGGTTGAGACTCAATGAACTGTGTCAACAAAACAATCTTAAATTCATGCCAGCTTATCTGAGAAAATCAATACGGAAACAGAAGACCTGGAGGTCTCCCGTTCCAGGGATCGGTGAATTTCAAATCGATGACATTGCCATCTCTAATCTCATGCAGAGAGAGGTACACGATGTACAGGTACGCCGAGGAGCAAACGTCGATTCCGATCACTACTTAGTGAGAATAAAGGTAAAATTCACCCGAAGAGAATTCACCATAAGAGGCCACACGTACCGAAGTTTGACACGACACAGATTGGAAACACTAATCTGCAAGAAGTGTGGGAAAGGCACCTGGGAGAAATTCCGCAACAAAATCATCCAGAAAGCTCGAGAGTATATTCCTCTGAAAAAGAATACAAAACACTCTTGGTGGAATTCCTAAAGTAAACGTGCCTTGAAGGAACGAAAAGAAGCATTCCAGAAATACAATAGCAAGAAATCACCAGAAAACCAAACGTATTTCAATGAAACTAGAAAACGAGTAGCCAAAATCATCAGGCAGGTCATGAGAAAACACCTGAAGCAATAACTGGACTCGATTGAAGATGACTTTCGTAACAACAACGCACGAGATTTCTACAGGGAATTCGGAGGACAAGTCCGTGGGTATGCTCCTCAAAACCTGGCTTTCAAAAGATCAGATGGAAAACTTGCACTCAGTAACCAGGAAAATTGTCAGGAATTAGCACTTTACTTCTCTGATCTTCTCAACTGCCCAGAGCCCCTCACAAGATTCTCTCAAGAACCCCCAAGACCACATCCTCATACTTAAAACAATAGGACCTCCGGAGAAGGAACTTACTCAAATAATTACAGATATCTGGCAATCGGAAGAATTACCTCAGGACTGGAAGTGCGCCCTCATCCACCCATTACACAAAAAGGGAGATAAGACTGACGTAAACAATTACAGAGGCATTTCTCTTCTCAAAGTTGCATACACAATTCTTTCAGCTTGCCTTTTGAAGAGAACGCAAGAACAACTTGAACAAAGTATCGGCGAATATCAAGCAGGCTTCCTCCCTGGTCGCTCGTCTGCATAACAAATATTCAACTTGAAGGCAACACTTAAATACAAAACATTGAGGAACAAACCGGTCATCTGTATTTTTGTTGACTTCAGGAAAGCGTACGAATCGGTTAATCGACAGTCTCTCTTCGTTATTCTTGAGGAACTGGGGCTTGATTCCAAGACCCTCTTCCTCATCAAGGCAACACTCACTGACACTGTCTCCAAAGTTAAATTCATGGGGGAGATCTCTGAACCATTCACGTTTAAAACTGACGTCAGAAAAGGTGACGGTCTATCTCCGCTTCTTTTCAACCTCGTCCTAGACAAAATCATCCGTAAGTGGGAAAAGGCATTGAAAGACATGGAGTACTGGCGCCCCATACCACTAGGACGATCCAAAGACGGTATTGAAATATCCTGCCTCGCCTTTGCAGACGACCTGGCCATACTGGCCGTTAAAACAAATTGAAACCCTTAGCGAATGTGCTGGAAAGGTTGGCCTACAAATTTCCTTTGAAAACACCAAATTCTACTGCTCAAAACTTGACATCCAAAATTTGAACACGACATACGAGCAAATCAACCGAGTACCACACTTCAAGTACTTGGGAGAAATACTTGAACCAACGAGAGGCGAGAAGGCTGCCCAGAAATTTCGCCTACAAAAATTTCGGAAAGCCTACCGTAGGATTCACAACATATACAATAAAAAGTGCTTTTCCCGCCATGCAAAGATCAGACACTATAATAAAGTAATCAAGCCCGATGTCTTATATGCCAGCGAAACCCTTACACTTAACGGGAAAGGTGACCTAGAAAACATTCTAAAAGAAGAAAGAAGAATCCCGAGGAAAATTCTCGGCTCTCGAAAAACAGAAGATAGTTATAGACTATGGTCACGCAAAGTGACAGAATAGCTTACCAACATTGCAGCAAACATCTGAAAAATACGTCTGACATTTTATGGGCACGTCCGCAGACTGCCGGCAAGTAGACTGACACACAAGATTCTCACCCACATAGAATATCTAAAAAATATTCCATGGGTACTGGAAGTGAAGAAGGATCTGGACAAAGCCCAGATGAATTCAACTGACGCCGCGGACAGAAACCTCTATAGGAATAAAGTTAATGGATGGAAAATACAACCAGAGAACGAAGTGAAAAAGAAGACTGGAGCAAAGTGGACAGAAGAACGAAAAGGATCCACGGAGAAAGCATGAGAGCTGTTTGGCAACTCAGAAAACAGAATCGTTAGAGCTTTGCGTGATCCGTTGGGTCCATACGCACATAATAATAATAATAATAATAATAATAATAATAATAATAATAATAATAATAATAATATGGAAATATGGAACGAAAACCGTGTGAATAAATTTACATACCTTGGGGAATGGATCCAGAGAAATGGATTTGACAAAGAGGCCACAGCAGCAAGAATCAAGAAAATGGAAGTAACTTTCCAAATCACCCGCAACAAATACAACAAAAAGTACTTTTATCTCAACACAAAAATTCGTCACTACAACACTGTCATCAAACCAATATCGCTGTATGCATCTGAATGCCTTATCCTGTCCGATAAATGTTTGCTCACGGATTTATAGAGGAAAAAAAAAGAGTAAAAGTTTCGACACACCATACTTGGTCTAAACTACAAAAATAGCATCTACATTAGAAAATCCAAGCAAGAAGTATACTCTAAAATAGAGAAGATCAAAGACTCAATGTGTAAAGGCAGGGTTCGCTTCTACGGTCATATACGACGGATGATCGACTCTCGATGGACGAAACGTATCTTCAGTATATTTGACTCAAAACCAAAAACGGCAATGCCATGGTACTTTAATGTCAAGAAAGATCTTAAAGAACTGGACATACAAGGAGAGGATGCACAAGACCGAAATCTTTCCAGAGCAGCCATGGAGACGTTTTGGACTTTCCGGGACGAAAAACGGGCAACTGGTGCGAAATGGACAGAAGAACGTCGTGCTAAACACAGTGGCCTAATAAAGACGATGCGGATCTGATGAAAATGAAATATCAGAGACACACACTTACTTCCCAGCATAAAACAAACAGGTATTTAATTTTATTGAGTTCCAAAACATACACAGAGAATACACATAGAACAATGAAATGGGGAGTGAAGTTCAGACCGCTGTATGACGTTGACGTAGTCAAAGATGGCGGCTACTTTTGACATCTAAGAGAAGCGTTTCCTTCAACCCTTTTCGCTGACGTACAGTCAAAAATTCAACACTCCGAGAAACCTAATTCTCCCAAAAATCGATTGAACGGTCCCTGTTGCAACGGTTTCGTAAATAAATCTGCCAACATCATATTAGAAGGACGGTATCGAACATTTATAATTCCCTTCTCGTGCTGATCCCGTAACAGATGATTATAGACATCGATATGTTTAGTTCGAGCTCCAGAAACACTCGATTCAATCAGTCGAATGCAACCTTGGTTATCTTCGAACATATTGATAGGCTCAATAATCTGTATACTGAAATCTTTGATTAACTGCTCGAGCCACAATAACTCCCGATTAGCTAGAGACGCTTCAACATACTCTGCTTCTGTTGATGATATTGCAACAGATGTTTCCTTGCGACTAGACCAGGCAATTGTCCCCTTTCCAAATGGGAATACATACCCACTTGTCGATTTTCGATCCGTCCTGTCATTAGCGCAGTCAGCATCCACAAAACATTTGAGCACTAAATTTACGTTTGAAGATACATGCAATTTCTTATCGATTGTTGCGGCAAGGTAACACATTACCCGCTTCACGGCATTCGAATCACTTTGCTTTGTTCTTTCAACACGACGACTAAGAATGCCAACTGCCGTACTGATGTCAGGCCTTGATACTGTACTTAAATACATTAAAGATCCTACTGCCTTTCTGTACGCTGTATTGTTTTTTAGATCTGGACATGAGATGTTTCTGCAGATAGGAAATTCGTTTCCATTTGGATAACTGCTGGATTTGCTTATGATAATCCGTAGTCTTTGAGCAGTTTCACAATTTTTGACCTCAGGTTTAACAAGAACGATCCATCTGGTTTTCGTTCGATCTGGAGTACCACATAATGTTTTAAATCACCTAAGTCTGAGTAGTTCTCGAACAACGCTTGCCGTTAATTTCGAAGTTCTACCAGCTACCAGGAAATCGTCCACGCATAACAAAATATACGTAATAGAACCATCTTCTTCTCTTCGGGAATACAGACATTGATCAGCCTTGCCTTGTTGAAACTTTAGCTTCAATAAAACTTAAGCCTTTTTATTCCACACACGTGCAGACTGTTTCAATCCATAAAGACTTTTTCGCAATTTTAGTACTCGGTTTTCTTGTCCTGGTTCTTCAAAACCTTGCGGCTGCTCCATGTATATATCTTCTGTTAATTCGCCATTCAAGTATCAAACATTCACTACTGATCTACATTTAGGGCAGTCGGCCAGGTGGCAGATTCCCTATCTGTCGTTTTCCTAGCCTTTTCTTAAATGATTGGAAAGAAATTGGAAATTTATTGAACATCTCCCATGGTAAGGTATTCCAATCCCTAACTCCCCTTCCTATAAACGATTATTTGCCTCAATTTGTCCTCTTGAATTCCAACTTTATCTTCATATTGTGATCTTTTCTACTTTTTTTTTTGCTATTTGCATTACGTCGCACCGACACAGATATGTCGTATGGCGACGATGTGATAGGAAAGGCCTAGGAATGGGAAGGAAGCGGCCGTGGCCTTTATTAAGGTACAGCCCCAGCATTTGCCTGGTGTGAAAATAGGAAACCACGGAAAACCATCTTCAGGGCTGCCGACAGTGGGGCTCGAACCCACGATCTCCCGATTACTGGATTCTGGCCGCACTTAAGCGACTGCAGCTATCGAGCTCGGTTTTCCTACTTTTAAAGACACCATCCAAACATATTCGTTTACTGATGTCCTCCCACGCCATCTCTCCACTGACAGCTCGGAACATACCATTTAGTCGAGCAGTTCGTCTCCTTTC
Source organism: Anabrus simplex (assembly GCF_040414725.1). Classification (NCBI taxonomy): domain Eukaryota; kingdom Metazoa; phylum Arthropoda; class Insecta; order Orthoptera; family Tettigoniidae; genus Anabrus; species Anabrus simplex. The sequence continues at coordinate 50,810,987 of NC_090271.1, forward strand.
TCCCAAGTCTTCCCAGCCCAAACTTTGCAACATTTTTTTTAACACTACTCTTTTGTCGGAAATCGCCCAGAGCAAATCGAGCTGCTTTTCTTTAGATTTTTCCCAGTTCCTGAATCAAGTAATCCTGGTAAGGGTCACATACACTGGAACCATACTCTAGTTGGGGTCTCACCAGAGACAAATATGCTCTCTCCTTTACATCCTTATTACATCCCATAAATACTCTCATAACTATGTGCAGAGATCTGTACCCTTTATTTACAATCATATTTATGTCATTACCCCAATGAAGATCTTTTCTTACATTAATACCTAGGTATTTACAATGTTCCCCAAAGGGAACTTTCACCCCATCAACTCAGTGGACTTTTCCTATTTGTGAAACTCACGACCTGACTTTTATCCCTGTTTATCATCATACAATTGCCTACTGTTCATATCACAACATTATCGAGGTCATTTTGCAGTTGCTCACAATCTTGTAACTTATTTATTACTCTGTACAGGATAACATCATCTGCGAAAAGCCTTATCTCTGATTCCACTTTTTTTTACACATATCATTTATATATATATATATATATATAAGAAAACATGAAGCTCCAATAATACTGCCTTGAGGAATTCCCCTCTTAATTTTTACAGGGACAGATAAAGCTTCTCCTACTATAATTCTCTGAGTTCTATTTTCTAGAAACAGAGCCACCCATTCAGACTCCCTTGATCTACCCTATCAAATGCTTTAGACAGGTCAATCGCGATACAGTCCAATTGACCTCCTGAATCCAGGATATCTGCTATATCTTGCTGGAATCCTACAAGTTGGGCTTCAGTGTAATAACCTTTCCTAAACCCAAACTGCCTTCTATCAAACCAGTTATTAATTTTGCAAACATGTCTTATATAATCAGAAAGAATGCTTCCCCAAAGCTTACATACAATGCATGTCGAACTGACTGGCCTGTAATTTTCAGCTTTATGTCTATCACCCTTTCCATACAGGGGCTACTATAGCAACTCTCCATTCATTTGGTAAAGTTCCTTCATGCAAACAATAATCAAACAAGTACTTCAGATATGGTACTATATCCCAACCCATAGTCTTTAGTATATCCCCCGAAACCTTATCAATTCCAGCCGCTTTTCTAGTTTTCAACTTTTGTATCTTACTGTAAATGTCATTGCTGTCATAGGTAAATTTTAATACTTCTTTAGTATTAGTCACCTCCTCTCTCTGGACATTATCCTTGTAACCAACAATCTTTACATACTGCTGACTGAATACTTCTGCCTTTTGAAGATCCTCGCATACACACTCCCCTTGTTCATTAGTGATTCCTGGAATGTCTTTCTTGGAACCTGTTTTTGCCTTAAAGTACCTATACATACTCTTCCATTTATCACTATGCAGATTTGACCTACAAATGTCGAACATGGAGACATTTATGTGCAGCTACAACGAACAAAACTCAAATAGTCTCATGTTTAACAACTGGTGCAAATGTTTTGTCGAAATCTTCTCCAAATTTTTGCGAGAAACCTCGTGCTACCAAACGGGCCTTATACGAGTGAACGTTTCCTACACCGTCTGGTTTTGCTTTGATAACCAATTTGCATGAAATCACTTTCTTTCCAGGCGGAACGTCTGCCAATTCCCATACTTTTCTTCCTTTAGAGTACGTATTTCCTCTTCAGAATCAGGCGACCATAACTTTCGCTCATGGGGTTCCATTTTCAACAGTTCATCCCATGTGCTAGGCTCTCTCACGTAATCTGATTGCACTTTGTAGGACAATCTTGATGGTGGTACTCCTTTATTTCTTATTTTTGACGCACGTCTTAGAGATTCCTCTTCAATTTCAGTTGTGCTGCCAAATTCCTTTTCCAAGTCGTCTTTATCTTCATAAGATTCTTGTGCATTGTCGTTAGATGAACACATTTCAATATGAATTCCCTTCGTCATTGAGTTGGTCTTCGAGATGACATTGGTTCCCCCTTCTGGCATTGTACTGCTAACAAGATTTGAGTGAATGGTGTCATATTCGACTATTTTCACAGACCTGCTGACTAAAACCTTGGCTCTCATAGGGTCTAAAATCCTATATCCTTTAACAGAGTCATCATACCCAATAAGAACACCATCTGCTGCTTTATCAACCCAATTCTTGCGTTTCTGTTGGGCAATCAAGGAATAAATCTTCGATCCTAAAACTCCTAGATAACTCCCGTGAATAACTCGAATGGAGTTTTATTGATACTCCGACTCGCTGACCGATTTTGTAAGTATGCTACTGTTAATACAGCTTTTCCCCAGTATCGATTGTCCAATCCAGCATCTAAGAGCATACATTTCGCAGATTCAGTTAGTGACCTGTTTTCCCTCTCTGCGACGCCATTCTGCTGAGGAGTATACGGGACAGTAAGCTGATGTTGTATACCCTCTTTCCGCAGAAAAATTTCGAGTTTCTTACAAACGTATTCTTTGCCATTGTCCGTGGGAATGGAAATGTTGTTGACATTTGGGCGATATATTCGCGTATTGCACCTGGTACTTCATCCTTAGATTTGACTAACCTCACTACAGTATATCTCGAGTAGTCGTCGATTAGAGTCAGAAAATATATGTTGCCACTAGGTGTCGCCGTTCGCATAGGCCCACAAAGGTCGGAATGGATAAGTCTCATCGGTTCTGTTTCCCTCGGCATACCGTCTGAAAACTTTGACTGAGCTAGTTTTCCTTTAATACAATTATTGCATATTACCTCTTCCGAACATGAAGATACTCGAATCCCTGTGGCCAACTGCTCATTAATTAATCGCTTAACCGCAGGCAAGTCCCTGTGCCCCAATCGACGATGCCATAAATGCAGACATCCTTCTTCTCTTGCCGTGTTAGCTACCTGCCTTGGAGTCACAATTTGAAGTCGAAATAAATTACCATCGCTTCTTGCCTCAGCAATGATCCTGTGTCCGTTATAGATTCCACATGAATTCTTCTAAAAAATTATACGATAAACTTGTTCTGTTGTCCGCTTGACCGAAATCAAATTATCGTCCAGTTGTGGAACATAAAGAATGTTTTGCAGTTTTATTTCTCGGATTTTTCCTTCTGGTAGTTCGCAATACAATGGTCTTTCTCCTACTCCAGATGCCTGTACTGACGAACCATCAGCAAGATAAACAGCAGACTTTACATCACGTATACTTGAGAAAAATTGTTGGTTGCTAGTCATGTGACTTGTTGCACCGGAATCAATGCACCATCCCTCAGGTCGAGTGTTATTTTGTTAATCTTGTATTTTGAATGACACATAACTCTGTTTACTTTCTACCTCGACCGACGATTTGGCAGATTCTTTACCACTTGATTTTGTTTTTTTGGCTTTTCTTGAACCAATGACAATCCGTCTTTAAATGACCAGGTTTTTGACAAAAATAACATTTTATAACTTTTATTTAATTTTCCTTTCTTCGTATCTTTGTGCGATTTTTTTATTATGATGACCGACCTTACTTGAGCCTGTTGCTGTTGACTGTAGTGCTGTTTCGAAGTCATCATTTCCCGGCTCGCCTGCTTCGACACGGCTTTGATATTCGTCGAGTATTTTTCCTGTTACGTACGCCACAGTTAAATCTGCTTCGTTACGACCTTCGAGCGCCGTAACGAGTCCTGAGTATGTTTCTGGAAGGCTCACAATAACACCGCGACGATTTCGTCATTCTCGAGAGGCTTACCTGACGAGTGCAGCAATCCGACCACTTCCATGATGGCATCAATATGCTTGTTCATCGAGCCGCCACGATAGTGCATTCCATGCAACTTACGACGTAAATACAGCCTGCTGCCAAACGTGGATCTCTCATATTTCTTTGATAATGTTTTCCATGTATCGTACGCGTTTTTCAGATGAGCAAAATGAATGAGTTGGCTGTCCTCGACATCTAACGTAATGTACGCTAGAGCCTTGTTATTTTTCTTTTTGTAGTCATCATTTGCATCTTCGGGTTTTGGCTCACTGACAACTTCCCATAAATCGTCACGTACAAAAATAGCACGCATCTTTGTTTTCCAAAATACGTAATTGCCATCATTCAGTAATGGAATACTTTGCCTTATACTATCTTGAAGACATGTTGGACAATTACGGTGTGTTTTTATAGAGAAGTGGTAATCTACTGTACTCATGCAGTTCACGATGGTGGGTCCATAACCTGATGGAAATGAAATAGCAGAGACACACACTTACTTCCCTACATAAAACAAACAGGTATTTAATTGTATTGAGTTCCAAAACATACACAGAGGATACATATAGTACAATGAAATGGGGAGTGAAGTTCAGCGCCGCCGTATGACGTCAGCGTTGAGACCTTACGATATAGTCACAATTGCGACCCGTCAGGGGTGGGAAAAGCGTGGAATAATAATAATAATAATAATAATAATAATAATGATAATAATATTGGAAATTTCGCCCACATTCTTCGGAACTTAAACCTGATCGCTCTGATTCGGAGCCGTATGACTAGACCACTATAGAGAATAGGGTAAAGAGAGGTATATTCGTTAAAGATCGTGATAACTCTTTGAAAATTATCATGAACTTCCTCATTGCAGACTAAGCATTTCAACTTTACTGCTAATTCCCCGAGTTCTCAAGAGGACCTAGCTACTTGCGGACTTACCTATATCACGAACATACTTCTGTTTACCGTACTTGTCTTTATGTTATAGGATTTGAAATGATGTTTTTAGGAAACGACACCTGTGTATTTCAATATTAAATGCATTTTATTATAAAATATAGCACCATTGATTTATGTACATTGCATCATCTTTAATAATAATAATAATAATAATAATAATAATAATAATAAAATTTAATATCTACAGGTCTTGTATAAATATCCTAATGCAAAGATCCGTCTTCAGAGTATTCAGTAAGGTCCACCTTGACTCCTCTGGGAGGCAGCATACGGTCCTGTGGGCTCCTCATACCGGATACGAGGCTGGTAGCCGTTCTCGTTAGCCTCGTACTCGACGATCTGAGTCCTGCCGTCAGGAAGCAACACTCGGTACTCCCCCTGGGCGTTGTCGTCTTGGCGACTCTCCTGGTGGCCAAAGTCGCTACCAGAGGCAGCGTCCTGTACTGCGTATGTGTACTCGTAGTTGGCAGGCTCCTGGAACGTGGAACGAAGAAAAGCTGATTATCATTTGAAATAAAAAAAAAACATTTGAAGAACTTTGAGGAAAATATTTTCAAACGGTTTCCACTACCTACTAATGTTCTGCAAGATATCCCAACTAACTTTCTTCCAAACTGAATAAAATTATCTGTATAAATTAAAATAAGTCGAATAAATTAGAGTCCAGCAGGGGGTCGGAAATAATATTGCAACATTCTTTAAATTCAAATGAAAATTAATGGAATGTATTTTAATTTCTATTGTCATCATACATTAATCAGTTGGATGAAACTTTGTGGTTTCCCTTGTATCAGTATTCATAGTTGGACTTCTCTCCTTACGAAAATGTTCATCGGTACGAGAATATCCTCAAATATTAATGTCCAGGAATAATAGTAGAATATTAATTCCCTACTGCACTACGAGTTTTGAATTCCATAAGCTATCAATATACCTATAGATAGTATAAGGAATTACTTTACCGATAGATCATCTTGAGCGAGACGGGCTCTGGCGTCGTCGTAGCTGTACCCACTTGGTGGTCCGTAAACTGGGGCGGGGGCTCCATAGGTTGAAGAGGGGGCGCTGTATGAGGACGATGCAGCTGATGATCTCAGAGAAGGAGCTCCGTAATTCCTGGAGGGACCAGCTCTCCTACCAGTTCCCAGCCTGGAGGAGATGGTTACTGCTGGACGTGAGGGGGCGGAGAAAGCTCCAGATGGAGCTCCATAAGTGGAGGATGGAGCAGAGAAAGGACCGGAAGGAGCTCCGTAGGTGGAGGATGGAGTAGAGAAAGGACCGGAAGGAGCTCCGTAGGTGGAGGAGGGGGCTGAGTAGGCAGCGGATGGGGCTCCATAAACCGGTGCTGGCGGTTCGGGTCTAGCGTAGACCAGCGTCACTACAGCTAGAAGAGCTGCAACAGTCTAAAATAAAGATAATAATTTGTAATTTTGTATTTATAAATGGATACTGGTGACATGAAAAACCAACTGCACTGATAATCCCATAAAGAAATATAATGAGGTACAATAAAGATAGTAATTTGTAATTATGTATTTATAAATGGATACTGGTGACATGATAAACCAACTGCACTGATAATCCCCTAAAGAAATATAACGAGGTGCAATTCCAGAGAAAATAATAAATAAAATAACATAAAGTCGACAACAAGAGATCAAGAAAGGTTCAGGTTGAAATGAAATAAGAGGAGAGGAAATTATTGAAAGAGCGATTTTAAAAATAAGGCTTTAAGAATGGAAGGCTTCCAAGGAAGAATGAAAAGAAAATCCGGTTCAAGGTGGTCTGAGAAGAGAAGAATAAAGCGTAGTGTAATGATGAAGAAATACTGGAACGAACGGAAGATGAAACAAGACAGGATGAATTAAAATTGACGTATGATATCCAACAGGCCTCATAGTAAAGAAGTAAACTAAGAAGAAAATAACAGAAAACAAAATATATGGAGGTCTGTAAATAAATAAGTAACCAGCTTTGTTGGGCTGATCAGCGATGTTGAGAAAATTTATCACAGAGAAGTGTGCGATGATACAGAAAAATAGAGAAGGTAACCGGGGAATAATCAAGAAGTGGGAAAATGAGGCAACAAGGACCTAAATTTTGGGGAATTTTTAAAATATTATTAAGATAGATGTAGGAAACTTGGGTGTGATGATATAATTGGGAGAAATAAAATACAAAATATGAGAACAGAAGTCATCTGGAGGACCTGAACGCCAATATGTAACTTAGCTCTTACCAAGCTAAATGTTCCCGCAAGTCTGAAAATAATAATCTAATATACACATGATCCTCCTTGTTAACAAAAACTTAAAACTGAAACATGACTTAATTCAATAGGGTCGACTTGAATAGTTATCATTAAAAAAATACAGTTATTGTCCAGTTTACTGAGACAGAATTTGGTAATATTGCAATTTGCTAACCCATGGAATTGACAGTAAATTTCAGAAACTTCTCTAACTCTAAAATATTAGGACCAACCTGTGTGTACGTAACAGAAAATGAATTATCAGGATTACTGGCTGGGAAGAGCTCTTATAGAGTAATGAAGAAAAGACTACTAAATTAGGAAAGTATACGAATGATCAAATGAACTTAATCAATGAAGACAAATTGTGCGAATGTATCGCGGATTGTCCAGAGAACTAACGCTTGGGAGGTCAACAGATATAGATCAGAAAATAATGACTGATACTGATTTTACTAGTGGTGAAGCAGTAAAGATACAGAGCCGGTTGCAATTTAAAGTGCAAAGACAAAATCATACAGGAGCCTAGATCGTTCATGAAGATTCTTATCATGACGATTGGCCGAAACAGTTTTCTTAACGAAAATGTTCTTGTACGGACTGGACAAAATATAGCCATGTCTTCAGTTTAAGAATAGATCAAAATACGAAGAAAAGTTATATGCCATAAGAATTTTTTTTTCTATATCCATTTTCCGAAATTGAGTTATTCAATATACTGTTGTATTAGGTCAATATTTAAAATTCCTATAATTATGTAGGAGAAATGCTTATGACAATATCTGTTTTGTGGGGTATCTTACATTTCGATAGAATAACTTGACAGATTTTTACGGGATAATGTTAGCCTCGGAATTTTGAAATGAAGCAGCTTCCCTTTCAAAATACCTCTGCCGAGTGTTCATCTGAACTCGGAACAAGAATATTGTACAAAATAAATAGGCCACATATTTTTAAATCTCCTAAATAATAACTAGAAATACATAATTACAACGTATAATTATATAAGTTCTACTAAGTTCTTCTTGCAGTATTTTTCTCGATTTTTCGAAATGGACATGGTGTATTGGGAGACTTGTGATCCTCGGAAAAATAAATAAATAGTTATTTAATTACCTACTGCAAGATCTAAATACATTCTAAGGATCAAATTTTAAATACCACATTTTACTAATGCTTTTATTTTCCATGAATTAAACAGAGAGAATTGCAGAAATTGCACTTATCTTAAAATACCTATTGACAGTGAATATATCACGGTGAGAGGCGACCCCGGTCAAGAAAGCCAAGAATAACGGCCGAGAGGATTCGTCGTGCTGACCACACGACACCTCATAATGTGCAGGCCTTCGGGATGAGCAGCGGTCGCTTGGTGGGGCAAGGCCCATCGGGGCTGTTGCGCCAATGGGGAGGGGGGCATTTGTCAGTGAATGCGTACTCATGCGAATGCTGCTTGGAATCAGTACCTAGATTTGTATTTAGTTGAACGAGGTATGTCCTCTTGAATGTGGCACAATGAGGTGTATACATTGCGGTAATTGCAAATTATATTTACTGTGCCAAGTGACTACTATGCTAAATAATAATTTGTTATATTTAGAATAAACTGCCTTGAGCTCGATGAATAGTTCCTTAGTATATTTACCTTCATTGTCTCTTCTTGGAGATGCGTTGTGTGAAGTGATGATGGTCAGTGCTGGTCCATCATCTTATATAGGGCGCCACACCACCTTTCTCTGCCTGCCCCCACCCATCTGTCGACGCTCCTCCAAAGTGTAGCAAGGAGAAGGTCGGTCACTTTGAGCTGCCGTGGGTGAGGCCACTGCCACTCGGAGACGAGATTTCGTCAAACTGAAGATTACATACCAGCAGCGTTATATTCTTTTTTTTATCCATTCATTATATGAATAGTAGATCTATCGAGGTTAGGCAAAGTAAACCACTTTCAAGGCCAAACGACTCAATCGAAATTTTAATTGAAATCAGTCTCCAATTCGGAAGTATATTTCTAATATCCTAGCTGCTATTTCCTTTATCAGGTAACTAGTACATGAACCTGTATTTCGACAGTCGAAATTACTATCTATAAAGTAATTGGGAATTCTAAATGGACTATTTACATATCTTATGAATACAAGTTATACTTTCGAAGTTTTATACTGCTCTTGAATGGAATGTAAACAGGTATTTTAGTATTTCCTTACAGACCATATCGAGTGTAGCTGTAGCTTAGAGTGGTACTTTGGAGTTTATGTATCTGAGAACTCTTGAGAAAGCTACATAAAACTATCCAGAACACTGGTGTAGGAAGATTCATCCCAAATTTAAAGTTTGTATTGGTGGCTTATTCAATTGTAAGAGAGAAGGCTAACATTTAGAGGAAAGCACCTCCATTTAAGAGCGAATTGTATACCCAAATTAATTTATGTTTAATGTTATTGAGTTTAGCCAACGGCCGTATCCGTGTTGAAACACCGGATCCCGTGAGATCTCCGAAGTTAAGCAACATTGGGCGTGGTCAGGAGTTGGATGGGTTGCCACGCGCTGTTGGTTGGCGCGGGGGGGGGGGCGTAAGGGAATAGAGGAGCGGAAAGGAACTGGCCACCCTACCGCATGTAAACTCGGCTCAGGAACACCTCTGCGGAGGTTCGGACCTGCCTTCGGGCAGAATAACCCTTACCCTACCTATTGTGTTTATGTCCCACTAACTACTATGTAACAGTTTCCGGAGACGCCGAGGTGACGGAATTCTTCCTGCAGGAATTCTTTTACGTGCCAGTAAATCTACTGACACGAAGTGGACGTATTTGAGTACCTTCAAATACCACAGGACTGAGCCAGAATCGAACCCGCCAAGTTGGGATCAGAAGGCCAGCGCCTCAACCGTCTGAGCCAGTCAGACCGGCATATCCAGATTCAGAGGTACTAAATCTCTTCTTGAAATAAAACCCCTCCTTCCTGAAGCTGAGCCCATCTAAATTTCTGCATGAAGTATATTTTTGTCTAGCTTTCGTAGATTCAATCTCGTTCCATTGCACAAACCAGATTTATTAACGTCATTGATACTCAATGACATCATCGCACACTCACCTTTCAAACTATTCAGAACTTATTGGTTGATGATGATAACTTGTTGGTTTCTTGGAAAAAAAAAAGAAGCTTTTTTGGAAAACATTGTACATTCACTTGGAAGACAAGAAGAACCGAGTAAATCTCGTAGATTTTTTTTTCTGTGAAATTCAGTCGTTGAATCTCAATTGTGCCATTTTGCCTACTTCTCCGTTTCCAAGTTTTAGGAGCCATTTAGCGAAGGTAAATCTTCATTTTGAGCCATAGACCTAAGGTACAATATTGAAAATTTGACAGGATAACAGCTGTTCTGTAACAGTGAGCAATTACTGCCAGGCACAGTTGGAAGTCTGTACCAAGCAAGATCACTTTTCTAGCGAAAGGTGATTTGTGCTTATGAGTAGCTGATCTACTGCTGAAAGAGCGTAATGGGGAGCAATGGTTGCCTCGTCCTATATGATTAACTTGGCCTGTCTTATTTACTCCACGTCTTCTGACATTCTTATGTTAGGTCTGCGAATTTAGATCCATTACTCTCTCTTTCCGTCGGCCTCTCACTGCTGGGTTCCGTGGTTCAAATCCCGGTCACTCAATGTGAGAATTTTGCTGGAAAAAGCAGAGGCGGGACAGGTTTTTCTCCGGGTACTCCGGTTTTCCCTGTCATCTTTCATTCCAGCAACACCCTCCACTATCATTTCATTTCATCTGTCAGTCACCCAAAGGAGTGCGAAAGGTTTCGGCAGCCGGCACATTTCCTATCCTCGCCGCAAGGTGGGGGCTTCATTGATTCCATTCCTGACCCGGTCATTCACTAGGAAACAGGTTCTAGGTTTTCTTCTACTCTCTCTTTCCTGTGAGTAAACTTGACCCAATTCATTTTCCCCAAACGTATTGTTTTAGCTTCTGTTGATTGTCTCTGTAACTGCATACCGTATTATATCTTTTCCACTTAGGGTTTGTTTACTCTTTTTTTTCTTCCTCGTGGAAATTTACTACGTTGGATGGTCGGCTCATTTGAAATTTGTTGATTTAACACACCTTTGACGATCGAAAATTCTTTTCAGAAATGGAAAATTACTCTCACTTGGGCGACATGAAGAACCACGCGAATCTCGTAGATTTTTTTTTTAAATCCGGTTTTGTTGAATCTAGATAGTGCCAATCCTCTTAGTTATCCGCTTCGGATTTTAGAAGCCCGTTAGTGATGTTAAATATTAATTTTGAGCGAAAATGTGCAATAATTAACAGTTGACTGGATAACCGCTGTTCTGTAACCGTGAGGAATTCATTTCACGGACATCATGTTCTCCCGATGGCTTTCTGCTGTCGTATTTTTGTGGACCTATAGCCGGTTTGACTAAGTCCAAATCTCCAAGCTTCAATGAAAAGAAAGAGCATTTTGTGGCCTAAAATATGTTTCTCTGCAGGCAATATTGTGAAACAAATAATTGACATAATCTCCCGATAAATAATTACCAGATCCTGATTCTCTCATTAATGCCCGGTTTCTGGAACGTGAGATATCGAACCTATAGCGGTATCGAATGGATAACTCGTGTTTTGGCGTTGCACGAACGTCAGCTACATCTATCGATTCGATAAATCTCCTGCTAACTTAGAGGGCCCTGAGCGTGAGATATCTATTTGTTAACTTGGTTGGCAGTTGCGCAGTACTTCAATATCGGCGAAGGTATCGGCAGCTAATATTGTGTTAACGTTTTACATGGCTTTCTCATCTTCTTCCGACGAAGAAATTATAGAAGCTGTCAACATTTTAGAACGACCACGATTATATCATCGTCGGCCTAATGTTATGACGATATACAGTGAAAGCGAATTCAAAGACAGATTCAGATTACAGAAGGATACTGTCATGCATTTGGTTGAGGTTATAGGCAATAATTTGCGTCCTGTGTCAAACAGAAGTTTTTCAATTTCCCCTCTTGAACAAATATTAATAACAATACGTTTTTATGCTACTGGTTCTTATCAGATTCTTGTCGGTGATTGCATTCGTGTCCATAAAAGCACAGTTTGTAGAGTAATTAAGAAGGTAACTCACGAGATTGCCAGTTTGAGGCCTAATTACGTACGAATGCCAGAATCAAGGAACGAACTGTTAAGGGTAAAGGAAGGCTTCTTTTCTATGAGTGGATTCCCTAATGTATTAGGCTGTGTTGATGGAAGTCACATTCCAGTTCAATCACCGAGCAAAGATATGGGTGAACTTTATAGAAACAGAAAGGGATTCTTTTCCATTAATGTCCAAGTTGTCTGTGACCATTTATTGAAGATTAGGGATATTGTCGCACGATTTCCTGGGTCTGTTCATGACAGTACAGTCTTCAACAGTTCCCATATCAGGGCTAGGTTTAAAGCTCAGGAGTTTGATGGCACTTTACTTGGTGACAGTGCTTACCCATGTCGTCCATATCTCATGACCCCATTTCTCAATCCTAATACTGAAGGTGAAGTGAGATATAATCATGCTCATATTAGAACAAGAGTATCAGTGGAACATACATTTGGTGTCTGGAAAAGGAGATTTCCTTGTTTATCTTTAGGCCTGAGGATTAAATTGGAAACAGCACTTGCTGTAATTGTGGCTACTGCTGTTTTACATAACCTAGCAATAGATGAACATGGACAAGAGTTTGACATTGAAGCTATTCCTGAAGAAAATAACATTGACCCACCTCTGCCAGACAATGGGTCCGGAAATGCTGTGAGAAGAACACTGGTTACCACCTTCTTCAGGTAAGAATGAAATATGATTTAATAAATGAAATTGTACAACACTACATTTTAATGAACAATATAACACACAATAGTAGAAAAAAAATTTTTACGTTGTTTCCCTGCTTCTAAATATCAATGTTGCACTTTAATTGATCATACTGTGCTTGCTTTATTTTAAGTTCTAAGGTTTTAAGTTCATTTTCTATCTGAATATTCTCTAACTGGTTTAATTTCACTTGTCGTTCCAATCTTGCACTCTCCAGTTCTATTTCAAGTTTATTTTCAATTAGTTTATGGCATCTTTTCATATGGTCCAACACTAAAATACTGGTTTCCTCCTCCCTTGCCTTTACTGCCTCCTCAGTAGTCATTATTTTCAATTTTTTTTCATGAATTTCATGGTCATATTTGTCTTTAATATTTTTTCTTTTTATTACTCTGTCTGCCATGCACTCTGCTGCCCTCTTCCTTCTTATAACATTACCATTACCATTACATTGGTCACTGTTTATTGCAGCTGATCGACTGCATGTGGGCGTTGGGGTGACCACTTCTGGTGCCCTATGGACATCAGGGACTGCCTGGGTGACAACTTCTGGTACCTTATGGACTATAGGGGCTGTTTGGGGGACGACTCCTGGTGACTTTTGAATCTCAACTTCAAGGGCTGTTTGGGTGACCACTTCTGGTGCCTTTTGCAGATGATCATCTGATGGATTAATCACATCTAGTACAACATCTGAAAAATATAATAGTATTTATTAATATAAAATAAAAAGGTCATAGTTAAGTTATAGTACTCATTCTAACAAAATAAATTAATAAATTATATGACAGAAAGGAAGATAACAGATGAAGATTAAATTAGATACCTCCAAGATATTCAGCACATGAATCGTAACAATTCTGCAGAGGCTCAAGCTGAGGTTTCACCATTGCTATGAATCTCTCATCTATGTTGTCTGTTTTTGGAGTAAATGTTCCACCTCCTGTTTTGTAATGCTCCACCTGAAATAATAAATACATGCATGTTTACCAATAATCATAAAGCAATAAATCTCATTGAATCCTAAAGTAATTCACATAATAGCTAAGCAAACCAGCAAACCTCCTATCCAACAGACAGACCACTGAGGATAAAAATGGAAGAGAGGTATTATTTTATTCTAGCCTTGCATATAGACTAACCTATTCCTAATTATGTAATATTTACAGTTGTTATCCACATGTTGCATTATTATTTCATTACTGGTATATTAACAATAATTAATATTAAAGATTCATAACTGATAATTATTGTATTATTCAATTACTAGCTGCCATGAAACGTTTTCATACCTTCCTGTGTCATAAACATATAGGCCTACTCAGTACCTTGTATGTATCTTAAGAATAGTTGCCTAAATTTGGACAAAACAAGTTCTAGCTCTTATTCAAATGAAACCACTGCACTTGCATTTCATTTTCTTATTATCATGTTACTGTTTTTAATAATATCAGTTTGACTGCATGATAAGATTAGTAGATCTTTTATTATTATTATTATTATTATTTCCTCCAGGGAACAGAAGTAAGATTTTAATCACATAGAAATTAACTTATTGTTTTCTTTAGTTAGTGCAAAGAAAGCTATTTTAGAATTTGAGAAAATAGTCAAGAACAAGCTTGGAAACAACCAGCTGATAGTTTCAATGAAATATGTGACTCCCAAGAAACATAAAACATCTGGGCCTCTTTAATTAAAAATCTTGCTGAGAGCTGTTGTTTATGTTACCTTCTTATCTGTGTCAACACACTTCACACCCTTCAGGAATATTAAGTGGCCTTGGTTACCTCCCTACATTCAGCTGAAATTCTCAAGTGGACTGCTAAACCTCATGTCATGAGTTAAGAGAGGGATTTGGAGGTATTAACAGGTAAGTACGAAAACAGATGCTTCTTTTATGTTAACTTTAATTTTTTCCTTCATTGGTTCACCAACAAATCATAAAAATACTGGTGGATAGGATAGTTTGCTTGATATCATTTTCTGCCATATTTGGGAGATTGTTAATTCCCTGAGGAAAATTGTGCAGTGTGTTAGTGACTTCAAACTGGTCATCAGTAACAGGAGATATGCTTTCTTAACCTAAGTTGTACATTGAATCATTAGCCTATCTTCATCAATATCAGTCTATCATCAATAATTTCAATTAATTATTTCATTTTCTAATGCCAATAGGCCTACTGTTTTTCAGCTGTATTAAAAAGTGTAGTGTTTGAGTAAATAGTTCAGCAGCTTGTTATTCAAATCTATGGTAACCTTTTTACTAGGAAATTCCCAGATACATTAATACAAACTGGGGGAAAATGGGTTTAGTTTAAACTCAGAATTAAGTAGTTTTGGGAGGATGGTTGTCCAGCTGTACTTCCTCTTAAAACAATAATCACCAACCAGAAATGCTAAACTGCAGCAGTTTCAAATAAATGCACGTTTAAACTCATTTGGAGGAAATGGCCCTAAGCCTAGGAATTTCTTTCTTTCTTTATCTTCCTGTTTTGCTATTTGTTTTACATCACAGTGCCAGATAATTCTTATGCCAATTATGGGATAAAAAAAATTACGACTGGTAAGGAAGCAACTGATGTGAAAATGGGAAACCATCATCAGTGCTGCTGACAGCTGGGTTCAAAAACACTATCTCCCGAATGCAAGCTGGCAGCTACGTGACAAACCGCGTAGCGAACTCACTTGTAGGCATTTCTATTGTAAGGTTTATATGGATAGCCTAACCTACAATATAGTAGGAATAGATAGAAATATTTTTATTGAAAAATCTTACCTTATCATCTGCAATATGCTGCCGAGCCTTCCTCTTCAATGTGTCGTACAAATAGTGCAGCTGTTTCGGGAGCCTGGGTCCTGATTGACAATTAGCATTGTACAATTTGGTTATCTCCTCCCAAGCTGTATTCTTTTCTTTCACACTCGTTGCATCAGTCCTTTTGTTCCCTATAACACTTATGAACTGCTCTACAATATCTAACAATATATTTTTGTCTTGTTCAGTGAAGTTTTTTGCCCTTTTGCTATCCATGATGTTACCCTCTGCAGAATTTAGCAATATTATTCAGCGAAATGTACCGTATCTGTATTTGTGATGATGACTGGGACAGCTGGATAATAGCCAAGACTGTGAATCACTGCCTATTGGATTCTGCTCATATTATGCATAAAAACAAGGTAGTACTAGCGGAGGCATCTAGTGAGTAGTTACGAAACTTGATCAACGAGCCAATAGTTGACAGTTCGATAAGTTAGCTGCTATTACGCTGTGCAACGCAGCGAAGATTTATCTATTCGACAGCTGTAACAAATCAATAGCTGTCGAATAGATATCTCACCATTCCAGAAACCGGGCATAAATCTGCCATTTAAGTAGTGCGAGCAAATGGATACGATGTCTACTACCCAGACGTTTAAATCCAAAGGACGCAAATATATTGAATATTGAATTATTGTTATTTCCTAATATGTCCGACTCGTTGGCTGAATGGTCAGCATACTCGCCTTCGGTTCAGAGGGTCCCGGGTTCGATTCCCGGCCGGGTCGGGGATTTTAACCTTCATTGGTTAATTCCAATGGCTCGGGGGCTGGGTGTTGTCCCCAACATCCCTGCAACTCACACACCACACATAACACTATCCTCCACCACAATAACACGCAGTTACCTACACATGGCAGACCTTGGTCGGAGGGTCTGCCTTACAAGGGCTGCACTCGGCTAGAAATAGCCATACGAAATTATATTATATTTCCTAATATAGCTCTCTGTAACGCGAACACATAAAACACAGACCACAGAACTTGGTTCAGTCTTATTATAGTAAGTGACGTTATTCTTATTCTTATTCTTATTATTTAATCAGTTTAGCGTCCAGGGTTGGATTTTCCCTCGGACTCAGGGAGGGATCCCGTCTCTACATCCTCAAGGGCAGTGTCCTGGAGCGTGAGATATTTGGTTGGGGATACAATTGGGAAGGAGGACCCATATGTCGCCCAGGTGGTCTCACCTGCTCTGGTGAACAGGGGCCTTGTGGGGGATGGGAAGATTGGAAGGGACGGGCAAGGAAATGGGAAGGAAGCGGCCGTGGCCTTAAGTTGCGTTGAAAAAAAGCGGGAAACCATGAAGACTACTTCGAGGATGGCTGAGGCACGAATCGAAAGCCCTCTACTCAGCTGACCTCCCGAGGATGAGATGGCCCTGTTCCAGTTCTCGTACCACTGTTTTCAAATTTTGTGGCCGAGCCGGAAATCGAACCCGTGCCTCTGGGGCATGGCAGCTGATTACACCTACCAAAATAACAATCTCACCTCGTTGAATGAGAGGCATTTTTATCCACAAAGAACCAAGCATACGAAATTCCATCCCAGCAGCATCATATCTCTACCACAGAAACGCCTACAACGAAGCATCCAAGATCAATATTTGTCAAGATGTCATTTCTCAAACATGTATGTCAAACACATACGGGGTCAGGTATGAAGTGAAATGAATCTTCGTAGCGAGTTTTTACGACCAGATACGCTTCCTGACGTCAGCGTCACCAGAGGAGTTAATGAGACGAAATGAATGACGTGATATATTTTAATGGGAAAGGAGAGGGTGAAGTCTCATGCCGGCAGATAGCCTTGTCCTGTCTAACAGCAACAACGTGTCTGTTCAAGGCTTTAGGTGCCTATGCGACGGACGCTCACCATCTCAGCGTTATATGCCCTTACGCCACATGAGCACTGCGAAAATTTTGGAATTTAATCCAGGCTTTTGGCACCCAATCTAGTTATTGGAAATTGTATACCACTAGTCCACCACCTCTCCTACCCTGCCGGAGAAAAATGTAATGGTAAAAATATCTGTGACTAAGGTCTAACCACGGTGTTCGATCATTTAAATTCCACGCTTTAACGATCATGGCCACCGTACAAACTGTATTAACAGATGGAGATGAAATGAAATGGCGTACGGCTTTTGGTGTCGGGATTGTCCGAGGACAAGATCGGATCGCCAGACGCAGATCTGCGCCAGCAGAATTAACTAATTAGATTAAAATTTCCGACCCTGCCGCGAATCGAACCCGGGACCCCTGCGACCATAGACCAGCATGCTAACCATTTAGCCATGGAGCCGTATGGATACAATGTGCTTACATACATCAGAATAACAAAACTGATTCATTTCACGGAAAGATAGTATTTTTCACTAAATAGTTTTGAGTATGATAGTCATAATACAGTAAATTTTATTTTTCTTGTACGACTTCAAGTTACTTGAACGTTCAATGCACAATACACTGTATGTGGAAGGCAACATAAGTCACGATGTACGTAGTTCGGGTCCGCCTCTGTGGTGTAGTGGTTAGTGTGATTAGCTGCCACCCCCGGAGACCCGGTTTCGATTCCCTGCTCTGCCACGAAATTTGACAAGTGGTACGAGGGCTGGTACGGGGTCCACTTAACCTCGGGAGGTCAAATGAGTAGGGGGGGGGGGCGGGTTCGATACGTTCCTCAGCCTTCTTGGAAGTGCTTTTCCGTGGTTTCCCACTTCTCCTCCAGGCAAATGCCGGGATGGTACCTAACTCAAGGCCACGGCCGCTTCTTTCCCTCTTCCTTGTCCATCCCTTCCAATCTTCCCATCCTATCAAAGCCCCTGTTCAGCATAGCAAGTGACGCCGCCTCGCCGAGATACTGATCCTCCTCCCAGTTGTATTTTCCCCCTGTGGGTGGGGTGGTAGAATAACACCCACGGTATCCCCTGCCTGTCGTAAGATGCGACTAAGCGCGGTCCCAGGGTCTCTGAACTTTGGAGCGTGGGTTGGCGACCACGGAGCACTTAGATGAGTCCTGGAATTGCTTCCACTTACTTGTGCCAGGCTCCTCCGTTTCATCTATCCTATCCGACCTTCCTTGGTCAGCTCTTGTTCTTTTCCGACCCCGACGCTATTGGGTTTCTAAGGGCTAGGGAGTCTTTCATTTTTACGCCCTTCGTGGTCCTTGTCTTCTTCGGCCGATATCTTCATTTTTCTCTCCGATTAGTGTTATATAGAGGATGGTTGCCTAGTTGTACTTCCTCTTAAAACAATAATCACCACCACCACATTTCTAGGTGTATCCCCACGATCCAAAGTTTCACGCTCCCGGACACTGCCCTTGAGGCGGTACAGGTCGGATCCCTAGCTGACTCCGAGAGAACAACCAACCATAGAGGGCAAACAGATTAAGAAAGAAAGAATAATAATAATACTTAGCTTTTATCGATCTTGCGAACGCATTTGACTTCATAAACTGTCCTGCACTCTGGAAAGTACTGTTGCTCTCCGGCGGTCCGCCAAAATTCATCTCATTTTTAAGGACACTGCATAATAATATGCCAGCTGCAGTGATTACAAAACCAGGCGATTTGGCCGTGCGGTTAGGGGCGCGCAGCTGTGAGCTTGCATCCGGGAGACAGTGGGTTCGAACCCCACTGTCGGCAGCCCTGAAAATGGTTTTCCGTAGTTTCCGCATTTTCACACCAGGCAAATGCTGGGGCTGTACCTTAATTAAGGCCACGACCACTTCCTTCCCATTCCTAGGCCTTTCCTGTCCCATCGTCGCTATAAGACTTATCTGTGTCGGTGCAACGTAAAGCAAACAGCAGAAAAAAATAGTGATTATAAGCCGAACAAGAGGAGAACGTTTCGGCCGGGCTGAGTGGCTCAGACGGTTGAGGCACTGGCCTTCTAACCACAACTTGGCAGGTTCGATCCTGGTTCGGTCCGGTGTAATTTGAGGGTGCTCAAATACGTTAGCCTCGTGTGGGTAGTTTCACCGGTATGTGAAAGAACTCCAACGGGACTAAATTCCGGCACCTTGGCGTAAATTTAGCGGGACGTAAATATACAACATTAATAACACAGGTCTACAAAAAACGACACCTGTTTTGGATTAAATAACTGATTTTGTATATTCAATGCGCATGAATTACAGAAACGGCTTCCATTTTCCTGTATTACATCTAGTTTTTAGATGTAGAAACCTACATATAAAAGAAATCTTTACAATATGCTTTAACTTGAAAATTTGCAATAAAGGTGCGTAGTGTATTCAGAAGTCCTTTTTTTTTCCCCGGTTTCACTAAGAGATGGCACCAGCGAACTGTACGCAGCGTATGAATTTGACACGAACATCAGTTAGTTCGTCTGACATTAACCTACCAACACACATACTGTAAGTTGAGTCTGTCAAGCACTAGCGTCTGGGTTGTATCGTTCAGCGATCTTGTCAACGTTTGTGCCCGAAAAAGAGCATTTGCAAAGGCTGTGCAAAGTCATCGTTTGCTGGTAGAAACATATTGTGAACACGCTCCATCGATTAGAACATGCGAGTCATGGTTTTGACCATTTGAACGTGGTGATTTCAATATGAAAAGCAGTGCGCGCGCTGTTAGACCACTAAAGTGCGAAGACGAGCTATTGGACAATGCACAATGCTATCACCAACAGATGGTTAATATAAATCACGCATTGATCGAAAGACTACCGGAATGGGCTAGAAGACATGGCAAAGTGATTTTGTTACACGACAATGCGCAGTCGCACAAAGCAAAACCAGTGAAAGTCACCTTGAAGTCGCTTGGACGGGACATCCTCCCGCACACGCCGTACTGCTCCGACCTGGCGCCATCTATCACCTCTTCGCATCAACGGGGCACGCACTCGCAGAGCAGCACTTCAGCAATTTCGAGAAAGTTGGAAAATGGTTTGACGAATCGTTTGCCGCAAAAGACTATCAGTATTCATAACTTACCTGAAAGATGGGCGAAGTTTGCAGAAGCCGATAGCCAGTATTTTGGATAAACAAAAAATGAATTTCCCTTGAAAATCACGTGTTTTCTTTACCACAAAAAACGTGCATTATCTTATGCATACAGCTGGTATTTCACGCAGTCTCCCGTATTTTATCCACATTTTCACCTGTTTCCTGTAATTTGGCCAGGTCTGCGGTATTTTACGGGTTTTTCCGCATTTTATCCACCTCACGTGTTTGATAATGTTTTCCCTCGTGTTTCATAAAGATTTATTTAATTATTCGTGCTAACATTTCCTTGTCATTCAAAGATTATCGTTCCTAAATCAACAATCGATATTTCCAGTTTATCATCATTGAATTTTCTTTTTTCATGTTGGTAAGCTTGAAGCTTCCGTGACGAAACTTCCGTCTTGTGCTACGGTAGCGTGTAGACGTGCAAGTCGATCTCAGTTCAGTGTGCAGTTTGTGTTGTATTTAACTCTGGGCAGGGAAACAAAAGGTGAGGGTCACCATATGTGCCTGTATCTGCCCCTTGGGATAAAACCTCTTTTCTTTGGGGCGGGATCAGTAAAAATACCAAGCATAAAGGTTTGTGTTCTTTATGCAGAAGGGATTTCAGCATTGTACCTGCCTTGCTGGCAGGATGTACAGCGTTTGGGGTAACTTGGTACCAGTCAGATTAAATTTGTACCAAATCCTCATTTCACTTCTACAAATTACATCCAACCTATATATAATTTCCTTGAACTCAAAACTGTTCTACCAGTTACAACCTCTCTGGAATATTTCCTATCATTTACTCTGGTTTCACAACTTTAGTCAAGGAGAGTTTACCTTTTTGAATGAGACCTCTACAAAACACACAAAACTGAAGTGCTGTTTTACCTTGACATTTTGGTATTATTATTATTATTATTATTATTATTATTATTATTATTATTATTATTATTATTATTATTATTATTATTATTATTCAAACTTGAGTATAAAGTTTATGCCTACATAAGACGCTTATACATTATTCTTTCCGTTAACATTCATGAAAATAAAGTATTGACCTTTTGTAGTGAGATAATAGAGAAAAACTTGGTGCCTGCTGATTTTCGCCTTTTCAGGCTAACTTTGTACCAGTGAAATCAGTCGAGGTTACTTTGTTTCACTCTGGGTAACTTTGTACCAATATCTCTTCTTCTTGTTTACGAATTTTGGCCGCCTATGGATCGCATTGAACTTAAGGCTTTCTCTTCTTCATCTTCTCCTCCTAGAACCACTTCATCCTTTCACTTCTGTTCTTCCTTCCTTTCTCAGATATGACCAATTTGGGTCTATATTTGGTGGTTTCTCCTGGAATGTTTTCATGCTGTCCACTCAGCTTCTAAATTCTTTTCTGTTGTGAATCACATCCATTGTAAGTCCACTTTCAATTGCATCTCTTTTTACCTCTTCTACCCACTTCGTCGAAGCTTTCAGTCCAGTGATGTACTTGAATATTTTCTTAGTTAGCCGTTTCCCATCCATTCTTTCTAGATGTCCATAGAATTTTAGCCTTCGCTTTCGCATGGTGACAGTGATTTTTTCGGTGTATGTATAGAGATCATCAATTTTTATATTCCTCTACTTCCCATCAGCACTTTTCTGTGGTCCTAAATATTTCCTTAAGATTCTCCTCTCCTTTCTTTTGGACGTCTTGAAACTCTCCCTTTTTATTCATTTTCAGGCTCTCTGAAGCGTAGAGACCCTCTGGCTTTACCACTGTGCTGTGGTGTCTAAGTTTCGCCTTAAGATATTGCTCTTTTGTTGTATCTGTTCTGGGTTTACCTGTAAGCTAATTCTAGTTTTCTAATTCTTGCCCTATTCACCTCTTTATCCAATCCGTTAGGTTCTATCCATTCCCCTAGATATTTAAATTTCTCAGTTCTTTTCACAGTCCCATGCTTCACTTCGCAGTGTCTCTCCCCTTGATGTCCATATTCCATGCATTCCGTCTTCTCATATGAGACTTTGAGACCCGTTTTCTCAGTGATCTCGTGCCTCCAAACTGTGTCATGGGCTGAACTCGCATCTAAGAAGGCCACATACGTCTTCATTTCCAGCTGATATACTGTTTCTATATAGGATGTTAAAGATAGAACTACCGGGCGAGCTGGCCGTGCGCGTAGAGGCGCGCGTCTGTGAGCTCGCATCCGGGAGATAGTAGGTTCGAATCCCACTATCGGCAGCCCTGAAGATGGTTTTCCGTGGTTTCCCATTTTCACACCAGGCAAATGCTGGGGCTGTACCTTAATTAAGGCCACGGCCGCTTCCTTCCAACTCCTAGGCCTTTTCTATCTCATCGTCGCCATAAGACCTATCTGTGTCGGTGCGACGTAAAGCCCCTAGCAAAAAGAAAAAGATAGAACTTGGTCAGCACAATTTCGAGCAGGGCGGAATCCGGCTTGTTCTACTGGGATCTTCTGCAGTATCTTTGGACTAATTCTGTTATACAGAAGCCTTTCCAGAAGTTTGTAGCATACGCTCAGCAATTGGCCAACAGTTTTTTGGATGGTCACTTGTTTTCCCTTGTTTAAATATTGCAATTATTTTAGATTTCTTCATCGTGTGTGGTATAATACCCGATTCTGTAACATCTGAGAAGAATTCTGTCAACCGTTGTTTTGCATATTTTCCACATTTCAAGAAGAACTCAGGGTGGATTCCGTTATGTCCGGAAATCTTGCCAGCTTTTAATTGTTGCAGTGCAGCTGTTATGAGCTCTCTGGGAGCTGGCTTGATGTTGGTTATACACACTGTGTTTTGGAAAGAGATTTCGAGGCCAGCTTTTGCTGCTTGGATTCTCAGTTGGTTAATTTGTTTTTCAGCAGTATCTAGGGAATCAGAAAAGATCGCTAGGTCATCTGCAAAAGCTAGGCACTCTATGATAAGATCATTTTCCTTATATACTGTTCTAACGCCATTCTCAACCTCTTCCTTGCACATCTCCTTGCGCCATTCCCGAATGATTTTCTCCAGAACGCAGTTGAAGAGAAGCGGTGATAGTCCATCCCCTTGCCTAACACCAGTCTTGATTTCGAAGACGTTCGAAATTTCTCCCCTGAATTTAACCGTGGACGTAGTGCTGGTTAAGGTCTGTTGAATGATAGTTCTCGTTTTGTTGTCTAAGCCCATTTCCTTCAGAATGCGGAGGAGTGTGTGTCGATCTATGGAGTTATAGGCTTTTTGGAAGTCAACAAAAGTAACTAAAAAATTCTTATTCCTGTATTTTAGGTACGACAGGACAGACTTAAGGTTCATGATCTGCTCTGCACAAGATCATCCTTTTCTAAAGCCTCCTTGGTATTCACCCAACTGTGAATCAAGTTGCTCTTCTGCCCGAGTTTGAAGGGCTTTGGAGAGAATTTTGTATGTTACTGAGAGAAGGGAAATGCCACTATAGTTGTTTACATCTGTTTTGTCACCTTTCTTATGTAGGGGATGAATCAGGGCTGCTGTCCAATCATTTGGGATCTTCTCTGTTTTCCAGATCTCGCGAATGATCTCAGTTTGTTTATCGATCGCCTTTTCACCTGCAGACTTCCAGAGTTCAGCAATTATCGCATCTTCTCCAGGTGCTTTGTTGTTCTTTAATGATGTAATTATCTGTTTGATTTCCTCTTTTGTGGGGGGAGAAGAGTCTGGGTTGGGATGTCTGGATTCTTCAAAGGTGAATTCTGATTCTGGTTCTTTGCAGTTAAGAAGAGACTTAAAACATTTAGCCATGATTTGGCAGTTATCTTTGTCGTTGTAGGCAACTTTTCCATTGTGATCTCGGAAGTGTAGACTTGGTGGGGTGTACTTGGTGAGGTTGCGTTTGAAGGTTCTATAGAAATCCCTAGTATTATTCTTATTGAAGTCCTGCTCGATCTGTGTCAGTTGGTTTTTGTCAAATGCGCGCTTTACTTGGTGGATCACTTTCGCTGCATGTTTCGTAGCCTCCAGAAAGTCTTCATATCTTTCTGGATTCTTCAGGGAATTCCACCTTTGCCAAGCGATTTGTCTTTGTGTTATGGCTTCATCACGTTCTTGAGTCCACCACGGATGCTTCTTTAGTTTCTTTAGCAATACTGTCTCCTCAGTCGTTTCAACAATGGCATTTTTCACTTGTTCCCGATTTTCTGTGTCCAAGGACTGAAGTTTCTGAATGAATTCTTCACTGGCTTTCAGCTTTTCTGTATCAAATTTGCTAGTTTTCTTTATCTTAACTCCTTTGGTGTTTCTTGGATGAAGCTTAATTTTGATCTTGGATAGATAGTGGTCTGAGTCAAGGTTTGCACTTCTCAGGACTTAAACATTTTGGATCTCTTGTGTTGCTTTTCGTGCAATGGCAAGATCAGTTTTTGAAATTCTCCCAAGTGAGGATTTGGTGATATCCATGTCTTTTGTTTTCTCGGTAGATGTTTGAAGGCTGTTGACTTAAGAACAAGATTGAATGCCTTACAAAGCTCTATAAGCCTTTCCCCATTTCGGGTGGTTCGTCTGTGGGCTGGATAGTTTCGAACGATATTTTGGAATATTCTTTCTTTGCCAATCTGGGCATTGAAGTCTCCAAGCAAAATTATTGTGTGTTTGTCAGGAATTTTTGATATAAAATCTTTCAGGTCCTCCCAGGTCCTTCTTGTTTGTCTGGTTGATTGGCGCATGTACGTTCACAAGCGTGTGTACGTTGTTCATACTCCGAAAGCTAAGCATCGAGACCCTGCTGTTAGGAGAGCTGAAATAAGTGACTGAATCAATAATTTTCCTGCTGACAATAAATCTTGTGCCAAGGTGTGGAACAGTTTTCATCACACGTTTGCCAGTTTTCCCTTTGAAGATTCTATAACCTTGTGATTCAAACGCATGTTCATCAGTAAACCTTGACTCTTGAATTGCTGTAATTAGGATTTCACGATGGGAGAGGACATCCGTAAGATGTTTGAGTTTACCAACTTTCAAGAGGGAGTTGGCATTGAAGGTAGCAAAAAAATTTCGGTGTTTGTGGCTGATTTTGTTCCTAGGAGTCTCCGATACCTCCTTGCATGTAGGTGCAGGCTCCCCAGAATCCGAAGGCCTGCTTGCGTCACTCAAGGCGACGGTGGATTGGTTACCTCCTGGGGTACAATTTCCTATTGAATTTTCCTCCATGCTTTGCAGTTGAAAACTTGTAGTTTGGGTTCGGTGTAGTTTTACATCGACCAAGTTATTTCCAAGGTTGTAAGCCTTGGAGAGAGCCTGATGTTCGACTCGGGATGGCATTTCCTCCGTACCCCATGCTTCGGTTCTCCCGCCGGTACTCGGGTGGCTGATTGCAGTGGTTTCCCACTGGGCGTAGGTCGAGATCGTGTTTGCATTGTGGATTGCTTGCCACGCGTTATTCATTTTCAATTTCACGTTTATTAACAAGATAGGGACTTAGTTGCATTTCCCGACTTGCGTTCATTCTGTGGCAAGATTTGTTTCATTGTCTGCTATTAGTTTCGACATTGGTTTCCAGCTAAAATATCTAAGAGTGTGTTTGAAGTTACGATCTCGCCTGACATTCTAGATTAAGCGTATACAACCCAATTTTCGCTCGACAATAGATTTAGAACGTCACATGTTATCCTAGGAGTATACTGATGATCAGCCGTCCTAGTTCACGCTAAACGATAGGTTTAGGAAGGTGTGTGTTTGTGTACATAGAGGTTAGTGTTAGGGTGTGCAGACATTAGGTAGGCCCGACGATAGGTTTAGGGTGTCGTCTGTATATACTCAAGTCTTAGATTAGTTGTTTTTCTGAAGTGACTTGACCGATGCTAGTGTCTGCAGTAGTATATGCAATGCGAAGAGTGTAAGCTAAGTAATATTGATGTCATGTTTTGCGCACAGCCCTTACTAGCTGGAAAGTGTTTACCTAAGATTATGGAACCACTAGTGGCATGAACGTGAGGGTTGTCCAATATTGGGTACTGAGCTAACGGTGATTTGAATATTACTGCAGTTCGCCACGCGTGTTTGGGTTCATTGAACTTCAGTATTTTATTTTATTTACGGATGTAATTGTTTTGTCGTTCTGACGTCCGTTTGCTTTGCTAGTGTGCGTGTTGACACTAAGCATATTTGTGTCAGACTTGAGTTGCGAATGCGGGTTCGATTCGTCAGCCGGTAGTATATTTTATATTTCAATTCATTTCGTTCTTTCATTTTTATACGTAGTTGATTGTAGTCGATCAATAACTTTGTAGTTAGTTTGTTGGGACAAACAATAAGTAGATGGATCTGTAATGATTGTTGTTGTTGTATAGGAAAGAATTCCTAAATTTTTGATTTCATTTTACCACGTGGACTTATAATTTTATTAAGCGTAACGTAACCATTTACAAGCGGAAAGTTGGTTTTATAATAATAATTTTCAAGTGATTTACCACTTTTGTTTAACTTCAGTGTTTGGCATTTCTTCTAAATGCGTGATGAATAAGTGTTTACTGCATTTCGCAGTTTTGTTCCTTCAGAACGACGTAACGTAAGATCCTCTCGGATCGTGTTGTTGTTGGTTCTTTCTGAACAACTGTTTGGGTGATGCACGTTTCAGCATCGGGATTAGTCTATAACTTAAGGGTGTCACGAGATGACAATACATGGTGGAATTTTATTTTCAATTGTGAATGCTGCTGGTAACTTGTAGTGAACACCATGCTTTCCAATAATATTTCGCAACCTATCCAAAGCAACTGATAGTCAAATTGGTTCGATTAAGGGTCCATTCGGCGGGTGTTTCCATATCCGACAGGGTATTTGACTGGTGGATAACCTTAATTAAGAGTAAATCTGGAACTCTATTTGTTGAAGATCAGATTTTCCACGGATCCTGTGGATTAATTCTCAGTTATCGTTTAGATCAATAGGTGCCCGATTTTCAGGTTTCCTTTCAATTTTCAGTTTCGCCGTCCACTAATCTCTAATATTTCTAATTTTCTCCGAAGAAAATTCTTCGATACTGTAATCTATAAAACTAACGCCATGCAATTTGACTACATTTGAAACATGGAATAATTAATTTTTTTGATCAAGGATTTTATATAAATAATTTTTTGTGCAGTTAATTGAGTCAATAAAAGTTAGTAAGCACATATTTGCTCCTCATTTCAAGTAGTTAGGCTCTCTTCTGAACCCCATCGTTTGGTTCAGATCGTGACTGAATTATTTCTGCTACGACCCCAAGATTTGAGAGTTCGATATTGCTCTACTGCAGCAGCTGTGGCCGACCAACGACGGAATGGTAAGTCAGAGGTTCAAGGTAGTTAATAAAGGTTACAGATCTCTCTACATAGTTATGAGAGTAATTAGGGGTTGTAGTAAGGATGTAAAGGAGAGGGCGTAGGCCTATAAGTCTCTGGTAGTACCGCAGTTAGATGGCCCCAGTGTATGAGACCCTCACCAGGAGTGCTTGATACGAGAACTGCAAAAAATTCAAAGGAAATCAGCACGATTTTTTCTGGGTGATTTCCGACAATTTGTGTGTTTGTGTGTGTTAGGTCATCAGCCCAGAGGCTGGTTGGATCCCCAAATAGCACTAACAAAGGCTATGCAGTTTTAGGGAAAACGTAAAAACCAATGACAGAGCTCAAATGAGGCGTACTAAGCAAGATGAGTAGTGAGATAGTTTGCCATTGCTTTCCTCACTCGGCCAGAATGTACCACTGCAGCACAACTGACCCTATGAGCAACACCTTTCATAACAATCAGACACACTGGTCGTCTTCCGAATGTCATTATTCAACACCACCCATACCCCAGCAACTTCCATATTGTCACAGCCATGGATGAGACTGGGACTTCAGTGGAAGCTACACTTTGCTCTGGCCTGTGCCAAGAGACGGATACGAAATTACTGCATCCATCAAGAAATGGCAACAGGCGGGGACAAACTGATAGTATTACAAAAATTTTGGAAACTTGGAGACGAGATGCTCGACTATGCGGTATGTTTCGAGCTGTCATTGGTGAATTGGCGTGGGATGACATATGTAGAAGGATAAGCTTGAGTGGAGCTTGTGAAAGTAGGGAAGATGATAATATGAAGATAAAGTTGGAATTCAAGATTACAGATACATTTATAGGACGAAGAGTGAGGGGTTGGAATAAACTGTGAAGGGGAATTTTCGATACATTTCCATGTCGTTGAAAATATTTAAGAATAAAGCTGGGTAAACAATTATAAATAAATGTAAATATGAGGTACACAATTGACAGGTAATCTGCCACCTGGGCGACCGCCCTAAATGCAAATGATACATGACTGATGAAGGTGCTGTTCGAACCTGCCCAAGGAAGTAACCAAAAAGCGGCAGATATTTTTATTTAGGAGACAGCTAGAGCAACGCATCAAATCAGCCGTGCTACGGCACTGATTTGAGGTGCAATAATAACGGACAGGCATACATAGATAGATAGTTAGATAGGTAATTGTAATATAGCGTGTCGTGTATGTAATAACAGTGAGGCGTGAAATATGAGGCACAAAATAAAACATATCATATGATTAGCGGCAATGATGGGAAACTTCCCACCTACAAAGCAGTATGCATATTCAATTATTAGCATACCGCTAGATAAAATAAACGAAAACATATTCAGCGTCAAAGTATATCGAACAGTGAAAGTACTGTCAATTAAATGCACATTATCGCACGTGAGTAGCACATAATAATACCACCAGTCCTCAGAAAACTACAGCAGCTTTATTGTAAAGTTTTCACATCAGAGACAGGGACTGGGAAATTCATAAGTTAAAACACAGAACACCTATGTATGAGTATAAAAGTACAACCTTACCTCCGAACAACGTTATTGCCGCGGCCCTGCAAGTCGTAGTCATCGTTAGGCTGCTCAACTTCTTCTGAAGAACTGTCTCCTAACCTACTTATGAGAGCCTCTGCGTCATCAAGACGTTGTCCACATTTGTGCCTCATCCATTTCCAAATGCTGAACATAAGCAGCACTTATGCAATTAGATCCTTCTTGAATAAATTTATTCATATCTTTCTTTTAAATGTATTATTGTTCATACTAATATCACATTTCACCCGGGTCCCTACAACCCAATCTAACTTGGGTCACATTGGTAGCGTGGCAATCGGAGAACTGTATGTCCCATTTCTCCTGGTTTTTGGTTTTATATAATTGTACACCTTACTATTTGTTGTTCCCTGCGCCTTAAAATTTCACCTGGTTTACCCATATCAAACGGAACATAAACCATTTTCTTTAATACTACTTTCTCACATGTAAGTCACTGATTTTTTAGGCAAACCGCTCCCTACATTCGAACACTCAACAGACTGTTTCACATATCTTGGAGGGATCTGCACTTGTGCGTTCAGTGGAACCGTTGCCCATGTGATCAGTAATAAGGTCTCCACATGGCAGCTTACACAGCACGAAATACGTGCTAGTTCCACACTCGCCGCTAGACTTCGTGTTAGCCCTCCTGTTTGACACTGACATATATGGAAATTGTGAAGTAAGATCTTAAGTTAGTGAATTTTAGGTGAGGTAGACCTAAAAAATAATAAAACAAGGTGTTGGTTTGTGTATTCAGCTTGTAGTGGGTATAAACTAGTTTCTATTTAAACATGAGTTTAAGATAATTTCTGGTGCATAGTTATAAATATAGGAGGTTCTGTATTTAGCACCGAGAGTATTTATTGTTAAAACTATTCGCATGATGTTTATTGGGCGTGAAAAAAACTGTTTATTGCTGTGTACCATTCTGCAAAAGTAAACTTCAGAAAGGTAGCGGACTTTTTTCCCACGAGTTCCAGCACAATTACGAGAAAAATGGGTAAAAATTATGTCACGTCGATGTGGCGAAAAAAGTAGCATGTGGCAATCTTCCTCGAAATCTGTAGCATGTAGTGAATATTTTGAAAGCACGTGCTTTAGCATTTCTACTAAAACCAGACGCCTTCTTCTAAATTAAATGTCAACTCTTCTTTCAGGGTATCCATCGTATTTGCCTGACAAGAGTAGGCTTAATAAAGTGCGTGAGCTACCCAAGAAACGAAACTATGAAAATGTATTCTCGCAGGCAAATACAAATGTTTCAGACGACGTACAATTAGAGTGAAGAGAATGGTGGTGGTGATAGTTTTAAGAGGAAGTACAACTAGGCAAGCATCCTCCATATAAAAATAATCAGAGAGAAAAATGGAGCATATACGAAACTTCGAAAAATGAAGGTACATATAAGTGACGCCATGAAGGGCGTAAAAATTAAAGACGCCCTAGTTCTCGAATACTGCAATACTGTCGAGGTCGGAAAAGAGCAAGAGTTGACTAAGGGAGGTCGGGTAGGATAAATGAAAGACAGGAGCCTGGCACAAGTAAGTGGAAGCAATGCCAGGACTCAGCTAATGTCCTCGTGGTCGCCATCCAACGCTCTCGAGTTCAGAGCCCCTGGGGCCTGTTTTAGTCGCCTCTAAGGACAAGCAGGGGCTAGCGTGACTGTTATTCTGGTCAAAACGCAATGATTTATCTTTGTAATGTGCTTTCTCGTAATGCCAATTGGAATCGTGCTGAGGAATGGAGGGATAGCCTGACATCTGGCGGTGCTATTTGAACAGCTCCTACTCTGCCAATTTAGTACTTGAAAAGACCGCACATGCAGAGGCCTTTACTTATCTCTTAGGCAACGGTGGATCTCTAAGCAAACTACATCAGTGTGCGGGCTGTTCCATCCAGCACTCGGGCCCTGCTGTTAGATACATAACAATCACATCGCATATTGCGAATGTATGAATTACATATCAGGAAATGAATGTTCAGGATCACGTAATATCCGTCCATGGGCATTAACCTAATCATAACGTTGGGAATATAGATTTTAAAGACTTCGAAGTCATCAATTTTGGGGGGGGGCGAGTTTGTTAAATGTAAAAGCCCATAAGAGCCCGTAGTACACTGCAATGTCTAGACGGACAAGATCTGATATGAAATCAAACGCACCTCATTGTGAAAAACAGGCAAACACTCTCTGAAAGTTGTTACTATGAAAACGTGACATCCCATTATCTTCAGGTCTTGACCCTGGGGTATGATCACCCTTGTAATGGTCAAGCTACCTTCAGTTTTAGTGACTCTGTTTTACTGAAGAGAGCATGTCCAAGAATTCAGGTGTGTTTTAGAGAAGTAACCTCATTTCCCAAATCAGAACAGTGACCAGTAGCAAGAAGAATATCCATCCAATATTAATTAGACTATTCTGTTCTTTTGCAACTTGATGTCTGATGTGGGTCACCTTGTGGATTATCTTCTGCCCGGATATTGTTATTACAACCAAATTTGTAAAAATTCTTCCTTAAAAAGTACATTCAAATCGTCGAGAAAAGAAATGCCGCTCCGAATTATGCGAAGTATTCTTCATAAACATATTCTGCTACTTCTAATCAGTGTTGCCAACCTAAGAAGATGCAAAAATCTTTCATCCAGAGGACCGTACAATAAAATGTATTATGTAACCACTTTATTTTTACACATACCGTACGGTAATGTTTGCTTTCTAATTATTTATAAAATACCCAAAAAGGCCATCTCAGTGATTTTCATTCATCTAAGTGACGCTGTCAGTTTCACTCGCGGTTGGGACGTTCTCACTTTCTGTAGCTAGCGATCTTGTGCTCCAACTGTACAGAGAACATTTTGTCATGGAGTTCAACATGTTTAGAGTAGCTGCGATGCTCTGAGTGGCTAGATTACACGTATTAATTGTCGAATAATGATTACATTTCATTTTCTCATTTTCATTAGGTTGATTTTACTGAACACACGTTCACAGTCGGCATTGAAGTGGAGGAATAAAAGAAAAATCGGGAAGAAAGGAATGAAGGAAGGAAGGAAGGAAGGATGAAGAACAAAGTAGGACTGTGCAACTAAGAACTGACCTTGATAAGCCAAGGAAATTCATAGAGAGTGACAGAAACTTTGAAAAGCAGTAATGAAATGAAATGGCGTATGGCTTTTAGTGCCGGGAGTGTCCGAGGACATGTTCGGCTCGCCAGGTGCAGGTCTTTTGATTTCACTCCCGTAGGCGACCTGCGCGTCATGATGAGGATGAAATGATGATGAAGACGACACATACACCCAGTCCCCGTGCTGGCGAAATTAAACAATGATGGTTAAAATTCCCGACCCTGCCGGGAATCGAACCCTGGAACCCTGTGGCCAAAGGCCACCGCGCTAACCATTTAGCCATGGAGCCGGACTTGAAAAGCAGTAGAATAAGAATATGAGGAAATTTTAATCGTGGATGAGAAAGGAAAACGATGACATATTTGTATTTCATTTTCCTTCGATCTAGTCTTCTCACGTTTGATATAATATCAGCATATTTGTTGGGGATTAAGGCTGAGCGACATTTCTGCTAGCATGCGTATGTCCCATTGGGAATCTCACCCGAAATCACTGGGATATTTTTCTCGAAACTCTTGTGCTAGCCGAGTGGCTGAATCACTGTACGATCTTGCTGCGTATGATGTTTTGTATTTGACATAATATTATAAAGGAAGACGCGCAAATTTTCATTTTAATATATTTAATTATAAATTATAGCACCACAGAATTATGTACATTGTATCATCGTTTAATATTAATAATATTCATTTAAGTAATATTTACAGGTCGATTATAAAAATATCCTAAAGAAAAGGTCCGTCGTCTAAGTATTCAGTAAGGTCCACCTTGACTCCTCTGAGAAGCAGCATACGGTCCTGTGGGCTCGTCATATCGGATACGAGGCTGGTAGCCGTTCTCGTTAGCCTCGTACTCGACGATCTGAGTCCTGCCGTCAGGAAGCAGCACTCGGTACTCCCCCTGGGCGTTGTCGTCTTGACGACTCTCCTGGTGGCCGAAGTCGCTACCAGAGGCAGCGTCCTGTACTGCGTATGTGTACTCATAGTTGGCTGGCTCCTGGAACATGGAAAAGAGAACAACTGATTATTATCTGAAAGAAAAACCATCTGAAGAACATTGAGGAAAATATTTTTAAACGGTTTCTACTACCTACTAATGTTCTGCAACATATCTCCAAACTGAATAAAATGATCTGCAAATTAATTTAAATAAATAGAACATATCAGGGAGTCGAAAATAATATTACAGCATTCTTTAAATTCCAATGAAAATTTATGGAATGTATTTTAATTTCTATTGTCGTCATACATTAATCAGTAGGCTGAAACTTTGTGATTTCCCTTGTATCAGTATTCAAGGTCGATTTTCTCTCCCTACGAAAATGTTCATCGGAACGAGAATATCCTAAAATATTAATCTTCTTCTTCTTCTACCGCTTTTCCCTCATCTGTGGGGTCGTGGGTGCGAACTATGTCGCACATGTGGATTTGGCCCTGTTTTACGGTCGGATGCCCTATATGGAGGGATGTAATCACTATTGCGTGTTTCCGTGGTGGTTGGTAGTGTAGTATGTGAATATGAAGAATAAAGTGTTGGAACAAACACAAACCCACAGTCTCCGAGTCAGAAGAATTAATCACACGCGATTAAAATCCCCGACCCTGCCGGGAATCGAACCCGGGACCCTTTGAACCGAAGGCATCAACGCTGACAATTCAGCCAATGAGTCATATCCTAAAATATTAATGTCAAGGAATAAGTTATATTAATTCCCTACTGCGCTACGAGTTTTGAATTCCATAAACTATCAATAAACCTATAGTATAAGGAATTACTTTACCGATAGATCATCTTGAGCGAGGCGGGCTCTGGCGTCGTCGTAGCTGTATCCGCTTGGTGGTCCGTAAACTGGGGCGGGGGCTCCGTAGGTTGAAGACGGGGCGCTGTATGAGGATGATGCAGCTGATGATCTGAGAGGAGCTCCGTAGTTCCTGGAGGGACCAGCTTTCCTTCCAGCTCCCAGCCTGGAGGAGAAGGTTACTGCAGGACGTGAGGGGGTGGAGAAAGCTCCAGATGGAGCTCCATAAGTGGAGGATGGAGCAGAGAAGGCACCGGAAGGAGCTCCGTAGGTGGAGGATGGAGCCGAGAAGGCACCGGAAGGAGCACCGGAAGGAGCTCCGTAGGAGGAGGATGGGGCTGAGTAGGCAGCGGATGGGGCTCCGTAAACCGGTGCTGGCGGTTCGGGTCTAGCGTAGACCAGCGTCACTACAGCTAGAAGAACTGTGGCAGTCTAAAATGAAGAAAATATTTTATTTTGTAATTTCTGTATTCATAAATGCAGTTAACCAACTGCACTCATAATTGACTAAAGGAATATAATGAGGTAGGTACAATTCCAGAAAAATAGTAATTAAAATAACAGAAATTTGACAACAAGATGTCGATAAATATTTAGGAAATGAAATAAGAGGAGAGGAAATTATTGAAAGAGTGATTTAGAGAAGTAAGGCTTCGAAGGAAGAATGAAAAGGAAATCCGGTACAAAGAGGTCTGAGGAGAGAAGAATAAAGCATTGTGTAATGATGGAGGAATACTCGAAAGAACGGAAGAGGACACAAGAAGTCAGGATGAATTAAAATTCACATGTGGTCTCTAGCAGGCCTCACCGTAAAGAAGAAGACGGAGAAAAAATAATAGAAAACAAAATATAAGGGGGACTGTAACTCTATTAGTAATGGAATATTCTCGTAGTAATCAGTTTTGTTTGGCTAGTCAGCGCTGTTCAGAAAATTTATCATTGAGCATTGTGTGATGATACAGAAGAATACAGAAAGTGAAATTTTGAGCGATTATTTAAAAATCACGAAGTTGGATTTAGGAAACTTGGGTGATATTATAAGTGAGAGAAGCACAATACAAAATTTAATAACATATCACCTGTAGGATCTAATTTCGAAAATGTAATTCAGCTCCTTCCAGTCTAAATGTTCCCGTAAGTCTGTAAATAATGAAGGTGATCTAATGCACATATGATTCTTTTTGTTAAGGAAACTTTAAAATTGAAACACGAGTTAGTTCAATACGGTGGAATTGAACAGTTATCATTAAAATAATACAACTCTGAACCATTTTACCCAAGAGAAATTGTTAATACTCCAATTTACTAACCCACGTATTTGACAGTACACGGTGAAGGCATTTTAAGCAGGTAAAACTTTGTGCGAATATATCACAGATCGTCCAGAGAACTAATGCTTGGGATGTCATCAGATGCCGATATAGATCACTAACTAATGACTAATATTAATTTTACTTGTGGTGAAGTAGTAGTGATACAGTACCGGTTGCAATTTAAACTGCAAAGACCAAACCATACAGACGCCTAGATCGTTCAAAGAGAGTCTTATAATGACCATTCGTTGAAACAGTTTTCTGAACGAATATGTTCTTTTGCAGACTTAGAAGAAATATAGCCACGTCTTCGGTTAAAGAATATACCGGAATACAAAGAAAAGTTATATGCCAAACGGAAAAGTGAGCTATATTCCACTTCCAAATTTTTGTTATTCCATCTGCAGTTTTATTTTGAGTTTGTGAATATTTAGGTCACTTAAGTCCATATCCTTGTGTAAGAGAAACCTATATAATAATATATGTTTTGTGGGGTAAGTTGTATTCTTAAAGGTAATTATTTGGGTCTAGAATTAGTATAGGTTCCCTTGGCAGATCTATACGGGGTGACGCTAGTCTCGGAATTTCAAAGTAGGAAGTTTCTCTTTCAAAAACTACCTATGCAGAGTGATCTTCTGAACTCGGAATAATAATACTGTACATAATAAATAGATAACATACTTTTTTCTGAAAAATCATGTAGAAATACATACGGCATATAATTATTTCAGTTCTAATAAGTTTATCTTGTAGTGTTTTTCTCGATTTTTTTTGCAAAGATCATGTTGTATTGAAAGACTTGTGACCCTCAGAAAAATAAATCAAGAAATATATTTCTTGGTAGGTAAGAAGACATTTTAAAAGTCACAGTGAAAATGCTTTTATTTATCATGAATTAAACGGACAGAATTTCGGAAATTATATGGTTTGCACTTATTTAAAAATGCCTATTGACTGTGAATGGTTACTCTTACGTATGGTACTTAGAATCGTGCCTAGATTTGTGTTTAGTCGTACGAGGTATCTGCTTTTGAATGTGACTCAATGATGCGTATAAATTACAGAAATTGCAAATGACTTTCATTTGCACCAAGTGAATACTATTTTGTTACATTCAGAATACAATCTATGTTTGTTGCCTTGAGCTGGATGAATAATAAATTTACCTTCATTGTCTCTTCTTAGTGATGCGTTGTGTGAAGTGATGATGGTCAGTGCTGGTCCATCATCTTATATAGGGCGCCACACCACCTTTCTCTGGCTGCCCCCCCCCCCCCATCTGACGACGCTCCTCCACAAAGTGTAGCAAGGAGAAGGTCGGTCACTTTGAGCTGCCGTGGGTGAGGCCACTGCCACTCGGAGACGAGATTTCGTCAAACTGAAGATTACATATCAGCAGCGTTATATTCCGTTTTAGCCATTCGTCGTGGGAATAGTAGATCTATCGAGGTTACGCAAAGTAAACCACTTTCAAGGCCAAACGATTGAATGGAAATGCTTAATATATTTTGAAATCAGTCTCCAATCTGGAAATACATTCCACTCAACATGTTAGTCATCGGCAAGGAAGAGAACTGCATGAGCCCATCTTTCCATAAAGTTTGGTCTACAGTTAAGAAAATAATAATAATAATAATAATAATAATAATAATAATAATAATAATAATAATAATAATAATAATAATAATAATAATTTGTGGGCCCGTGTTTCTCCGCAGCATTAATTATAAATAGGTAAGATAACTCGTATGAATATGCCTGTTGAAGTCATGTTGTTTTGCCTGCCCTTTGCAATAGTTTTATGCACATTTAAAACCGGTACATAATAATTGATTCATTCGTAATGTAGTCTATAACACTTCGACTTCTGTTTCGACCATTCGGGCGTATCTGGATCTTAACATTTTCAACCGATCTTGCCCGAGATAGTGCAGCATACAATTGGCAGTGATTGAATACTTGTTCGGGTAAGTAGATACGCACTTTTGCCAGAGGTTGTCCCTGAGGTTTATTACTGGCAATGGTCGTACAGAATTCTAGTCGACTTCATACCTTCCCGTCTGTTCGTCCGTCGATGTTTTCTATTACCAGCATATAAGTTATTAGGAAAGTTCTGCCATCTGTTGAGTATATTTAGAAGTTGGTGAAGGTCAGAGAATCAAAGAGAATATAGCACAGGCATTTACTCTCTGGCTTGTCAGGTAGTAATCAAACATGGCTGTGTGTAATGACATTACTAAGGAGGTATGTAAAAGGAGAGTTTTGTTTGTACATTATTCAGAATTTTTAAAAATGGCATTTCTCTAACGGGCGTGTCCCCAGCAACAAGGAAATGCACTTTTTGATTTTCCGTAATGTCTGTCTGTCTGTCTGTCTGTCTGCCTGCCTGCCTGTCTGTCTGTCTGTCTGTCTGTCTGTCTGTGTGTGTGTATGGGTGTATGTTTGAACGCGCATCACGAGAAAACTGCAGAAGAGAATTTAATGACACTCGGTATGTAAAGTCAGGAAATAAGTTGCTATAATCTAGGTGATAAATAATTTTATTCACGCTGAGTAAAATGGTAGTTTAGGGGAAGGCCTAAAATTGTATTCTCTAATATGTATGTTTTAGTGGTATTATCGAAGAATGCTACATAATTAAAGTTATATGGTTCCCGTAAGATCTGCGAAGTTAAGCAACATTCGGCGTGGTCAAGATTTGGATGGGTTGCCACGCGCTGTTGGTGGGGGTAAGGGAATGGAGGAGCGGAAAGGAATTGGCCACCCTACCGTACGTAACCTCCGGCTCAGGCACACCTCCGCGGAGGTTCGGACCTGTTTTCTGGCAGAATACACCCTTACCTTATCTTTTTATGGCTTATACATGTTTACCGTACCGGCTATGATAACAGAGATATTCGTGAATTTGGATTTTTGTTCGTAAGTCCGTACCGGGCGAGTTGGCCGTGCGGTCAAGGGCGCGCGGCTGTGAGCTTGCATCCGGGAGATAGTGGGTTCGAATCCCGCTGTCGGCAGCCCTGAAGATGTTTTCTCGTGGTTTCCCATTTTTACACCAGGCAAATGCTGGGGCCTTTCCTGTTCCATAAGACCTATCTGTGTCGGTGCGACGTAAAGCCACTAGCAAGAAAAAAGTTCTTAAGTCGATATCAGCACCGAGTCACGAGAAAATGGGTGAACAGAATTGAATGAAAATCGGTGTGTTAAGTCTGGGAATAAGGTGATACAGTCTGCGCTATAAATAATTTTATTCACCCTGGTCGAAATGGTAGTTTAGGGGAAGGTGCCTAAAATTGAATTTTTAATTACCTATGTTATTGGTCCCATCGAAAATTACTACATAACAAAAAAGTTATAGAGAATACAATTTCCGATCATGAAATGAAAACCTACAACCTGTTTTCTAGTCATTGACCGGGCCAGGGATGGAATGAATGAAGCAGATATAAGCTATTAGTAGGATGGGGTCGCCACTCCCAAAGTGATTTATTAATGAGTGATAGATGCTATGAAATGAGAATGGAGAGTGTTACTGGAATGAAAGATGACAGGGAAAACCGGAGTACCCGGAGAAAAACCTGTCCCGTCTCCGCTTTGTCCAGCACAAATCTCAGATGGTGTGACCGGGAGTTGAACTACGGTATCCAGCGGTGAGAGGCCGACGCGCCGCCGTCTGAGCCACGGTGGCTCCTTCCGATCATGTATGTCTTATTGAGTTTTACTGTATCGAGTTTGAAAGGATTAGTGGTGAAAATATCACAGAAGAAAACTAAATGTGAAGACTTACAATATAGAAAGTTCATAAAATTGATCGGCAATAACATTACATTGACCATTGTTTGTTGTGATGTGTTTTGTGTCTTCTGCTGCCACTCATCTCCGATAGATGGGATTACTGCTGCCTAGCGTGTATAACAACCTTCCTGAATATTGGCGGAAGTAGCTGGGGAGTTAAATCTCTCTCTTCTTTAGCATGCCATTCCTCTGGTCCATAAATTTTCTGACAGTAGTGGTACGTAACACACTGGCTCATTCCAGGTATTCAATCCCTGCTCTGAGGTACTGATTAGAATAAGCAGTGTGTACATTTAAGGTAATAATGGCAGAGGGGTGTTCAACCCAGAAGGACCTACAATAATACAATATAATAACCCAGATCTCCCTCATCTCCAACCCTCCTTCAATCATTTCGAGAAGTAGACTACAACCACCCACTTAACGCTCAAATCACCCCTCAAGAAATCCAAAACTTTCTACGTTACAAACGTAACACCGCTCCCCGCCTAGATAACATCACCTACCGCCACATTAAAGAAGCCCCACTCATCCTAATCAACATACTCTGTTCTATCTATAACACTATGCTATATACCGGTACCATTTCAACTTCTATTATCACGTAGGCTATACTTTTCAAAAAGTCATTGTTTAAGAAGCCTTTCGCGTGGACTGTCAATATTTTCTTCTGATGACGCAGAGCACAGTTCTCTGCGTAACGTAAAGAATTTCACCTTATTTTCTTGACACGGCATAAGCCTATACAGTTTTAAGTCTTTAAGAAAGAACAAAGTTCAGCTCATAAGTTACATATTCAAAAGTGCACCACTGCCCAATTAATCCTCTAAGAGGATACGCTCCAAGGTTATCGAGATGGATAGAAACAAGATGGTAAGGACTACCTGTCTTTTAACTACTCCATCGTGTCTTTCGCCAATGGGCGTTTGGAGCGTATCCTCTTAGAGGATACTTGGAAAGGGGAGGATGTTGGAATAGGTAATTTAAGAGATCTAAATTGAGCGAGTGACTTTAATTACATTTTTGAGGGAAATAGGATTTAATTTAACAAAACTGTACATTTATATACGTGGTTAAATAATATAAATTTATGCATGGATTTCAATGTATCGTTTAATATTTTTAGATAAATATGTATAACATTTATTCCGATGATTGATTGATTGATCAAAATATCTTTACATGGTTTAAACATTCATGCAAAGGTAAGTTAGGATCATTAATAAACAAATATTTTAGTTTATATTGAGCTGAAATCAGCTTTACAAGGCAAGTAATAATAATAATAATAATAATAATAATAATAATAATAATAATAATAATAATAATAATAATAATAATAATCATACCTAGCTTTTATCGATCCTACGGAAGCATTTGACTAGAAAAACCACCCTGGCACTCTCGAACGTAGTCCTGCTCTACGGCTGTCCGCCAAAATTCATCTAACTTTTAAGATCACTTCATTAACACACGACAGCTGCTGTGATGACAAGCTGAACAAGTAGGGAACATTTCCAAATAAAAAGAGGGGTTAAAAACGGGAATATTAATGCATACACGCCTCTCCAAAATACATTTCTGCCATCATACCTCTGGTCCATGAACAGTACCTAAATAAAAAAGGGCCGGGCTGAGTGGCTCAGACGGTTAAGGCGCTGGCCTTCTAACCCCAACTTGGCAGGTTCGATCCTGGCTCAGGCCGGTGGTATTTGAAGGGCTCAAATACGACAGCCCCGTGTCCGTAGATTTACTGGCACGTAAAAGAACTCCCGCGGGACTAAATTCCGGCACCTCGGCGTCTCCAAAGACCTTAAAAAGTAGTTACTGGGACGTAAAACAAATAACATTATTATTATTATTATTTATTAAATAAGAAAGAGCCATCCCCCCGCAAAGTACTATTTTGGGCCGTCTTTCTTAAATTCTGACATAGTGCCTCAATGTTTTTTTCCTACATAAATCATACATACTAGAGATAGTTTATAATTAACTGAAACTCACAAGAACTGGCATCCATCGTAATATTCAGAAGCTTTCTTGTTTCGTTTTCAGAATCTCGTTAACCGCACTTTCCACACTAATTCTGCTGGTTTAATCACTGTCAATGGAGACTAAAGGAAATGGGCTTAACCTCCTCAGTGGCACGGTATTGCGGAAGTATATTTTTATATATTTTAGTTTGCTGAATGATCGCTCGGCTGATGCTATTATGACCGACAAAGTGACATAAATTTGCAGCACTATACTGAAACCAGTGACACTACTAGCAATTACCGACTTTTCCACTATCTGAAGTGAGGCCAGTTATTTTTTTTTACTGCTGACAGGTCACAAACTTTTATTTCCACATATTTAACTCACCACTATACTAGCAACAATCAGTGTCAGTTGTATTTTACTCACGACCAGTTTCAAAATCACTCTTGTGCTGAAATGTCATTAATGCAAACATTGCATTCCCCTGACTTTTGTGCTGCATTCTCACCTAAATTTTCAGTAGGCATGCCGAAATCAGATTTGTCACAATACGTAACAGTATTGCTACTGGAATCTTCACCTACATTCTTAACCCTCTTATTGCCCGAGTCGCTGTGAGCGATCCTTAAAGAATGAACAACACCGAGCTCGATAGCTGCAGTCGTTTAAGTGCGGCCAGTATCCAGTATTCGGGAGATAGTAGGTTCGAACCCCACTGTCGGCAGCCCTGAAAATGGTTTTCCGTGGTTTCCCATTTTCACACCGGGCAAATGCTGGGGATGTACCTTAGTTAAGGCCACGGCCGCTTCTTTCCCACTCCTAGCCCTTTCCTGTCCCATCGTCGCCATAAGACCTATCTGTGTCAGTGCGACGTAAAGCAAATAGCAAAAAAAAAAAACAAGAACAAAAAGAAAGAAATAATACTAATAATAATAAAAAAAGAAAAATGAACAAAATGAACGAAACTTGTCAGCGTTGCTCTGTCGCTTCACTTCTTTATTGTTTGATAGGGTTTTAGACCAATAATGGCACCTAATCTTGACACGACCATTAAAGAGATTTCAAGCTAAAATGCTCTGACATCATTCTCTTGTTTTCTGTCTATCGCTTGCTTC
This sequence comes from Anabrus simplex, assembly GCF_040414725.1. NCBI lineage: Eukaryota > Metazoa > Arthropoda > Insecta > Orthoptera > Tettigoniidae > Anabrus > Anabrus simplex. The sequence continues at coordinate 50,853,543 of NC_090271.1, forward strand.
GAGCATACAAATAAATAGAGAGAGCGTTCCCTATGTTTCTACCGGCCAAGCGTGGCACCAACATCAAGCTCTGAGCAATCAGCTGATGTAGGGCAAAACAAGGCGGTCTTCCATAAGAAGAGCATTGCGGAGTGTTTTTAATTCCCGATATAAGCATGCTCCTCATCATTAACTGATTTAAACAATTGAAGATGGTGTTAAAAGTAATTCCCTAGGAATATTTCCATTCTTTTTTGTATGAAAAGTGTTAAGTATCATTAGATATGTGTGATATTCTGATGTGTTTATGAATCAGTTAAGCGATACGGTGACGTGAACTGGCCACACGTTGTTAACTTATTTTAGTTACATGCCTTCTAATTTCAGAAGTACCGAGCTCGATAGCTGCAGTCGCTTAAGTGCGGCCAGTATCCAGTATTCGGGAGAGAGTAGGTTCGAATCCTACTGTCGGCAGCCCTGAAAATGGTTTTCCGCGGTTTCCCATTTTCACACCAGGAAAATGCTGGGGTTGTACCTTAAGTAAGGCCACGGGCGCTTCCTTCTCACTCCTAGCCCTTCCCTGTCCCATCGTCGCCATAAGACCTATCTGTGTCGGTGCGACGTACAGCAACTAGCAAAAAAAAAAAAAAAAAAAAATCACAAGTTACATTTTTTTCCGTAATACTCGTCTAATATAGTTATTTTTAAAATATTTTCACAATGCTGCAAATAATAAACTCAACAAAACATTCCAATAACCTGTATTTCTAATAATGCTGATTTTATGCTGGTTAAGCTTTATAAATCAAGAAACGTGACCGATAATAACGCAATCGTCCCCATTGCACCTATAATACGAGGGTGAGTCAATAAATAAGTCACAAACATGTGTGTGCCTTATGCCATTTGAAATTACGTGCGCAAGTTTTGCCAGCAGATGGCAGCATATGTATGCTTGTCGTACGGCATCTCGCAGGCACTCAGTCAGTCAGAGGCTGTTAGTGCATTCGGTGTTCGGCTGTTGTGCGGTGCACACGTCTCGCTCCGGTCACTGGTGCAGCGGCTTTTTCTTGTCTGTAGATAAGTAGAGTGTTTTATGTTTGTGTTTGTATTCTAGTACTTTTTTGTGTTTGTTCTGGTGCTAGTGTAGGGTAATTCCTTTTGGGCTATTATGTCTGTAGATAGTGGAGGCGGCCCTTTAGGCCGACCTCCTGATATTGGTACTGGTGCCGTGCGTAAGGATTTACCCATGGACGTTAGTAATACTGCTACCCAACGAGACAGTTCTCAAGATACAATACGTGATTCGGACCAGCGTCCGCACGTTCCTGTAGCTACCTATTCTACCACTCATCTTGGCCCTTACATAGTATTTGTCGAATCGATTGACTCTACAAATAAAATAGGACATATTCACCCTATGGCTCTGGGACGGATTTTCTACGAGAGGCACATTAGTGACGTCAAGGCCATCCATAGGAAAGGAAGAAATAGAATTCAAGTTCTTTCATGTCTAGTAAGGCTGCAAACGCCTTTCTTTCTCATCCCATTCTTACGGAAAAGAAATTGACAGCTTTTATTCCGTCTTCGAATATTCAGCGAGTAGGGGTCATACGGGGAGTAGACACTACTATTTCCGAATCCGACATTCTCACCTATTTAGACTCACCATATCCTGTAGTGAAGGTGCAACGTCTAAATAGACGTTCATCTAAAGACGGAAAAACTGAATATATCCCTACAGGTACTGTGAAGGTTGTATTCGAGAGTCAACAACTTCCGAAAAGTGTATCCATTTTTAAAGTCATATTAGAGGTTCAGGCCTTTATTTTCTCTCCTTTATTATGCAAACGATGTCAGCGGTATGGACACACCGCTACTAATTGTCGTTCCAGGGAGCCGAGATGTGGAAAGTGTTCCCTTACTCATTCTACTGAAGATTGCACTCACCAAGTCGTTAAATGTGCTAACTGTGGTGGAAATCATCCTGCGGGAGCAGAACATTGTGAAATCCACAAACAACAAAAAGAAATTAAACGCATTATGAGTGTTGAAAACAAATCATATTTCGAAGTGAAAAACTATTTTGCCCCATTACAGTCCTTATTTAACCCCCTTCTTATGCCCCAACATTTTCCTCCTTTACCCAATAGATCATCTCAATCGGATGAAACTCTCCCTCGAAAGCGTAAATTTACTATGGTGGTTAGTAACCCTTCCCGCCCACCCGCTAAACCAGGTTATGACAGGGCATCATATCTTAATTTGCTCAGTAATCCGAAGACTGTTCCAGAACATTCTGGCACTCCAGTTGTGCGTTTGTTACCTGCTACTTCTAACGAGCCTGCATGTACATCCCGGCAGCCAAGTCCTCACGGGCAACCTTCGGCTCCTCCCGCTCCAATATCGGCATCCCCCTCTGTCGGGGCATTACCTTGTCAATCAAACGTTCTTTCTACTGAACGGCAGCGGAAAATCCTTAACGGCTTTGCAGAATTCATCGCAAAAAAGGACCAAAACGACCCAGCGAAACTTCAGCTACAAGAAGTATATGATACGTTTTTTAACCTCATGGGACCTTCCCCTAATGTCAAGTAAAACATGCGGATACTGTAATGGAATTATAGGTACATATTACATAAGCAACATCCTACACTATTCTGGAATATTCCCAGCTCTCATTTGTACTAATTACTAAAGCACCTTGATGGCTTTAGACAATCCCGAACATTCCAATATTTGGTACATTCAACATTTCCGTATATTACGTTCAGATTTGTCCCTCCGTCATTTTCAAGTATTATTCGCATGGCTTCCGGGCCATTCTGGAAAACACGGCAACGTCACAGCGGATATCCTAGCTCACGAGGCCGCCCAGGGTTCTGGATTGGTCTACTATAACGCAGATTTACGCACAGCCTTATGGGAACACTGTCGTCACGTCATCCACGATCAGTGGTGGGCACTGGCGCCGAACTTCTCCGTTGAAAGGTAAGCATTTCTTCACGATTCTGCCTGATATTCTTACTAAACCGTGGTTCGCCGTTGGTTACTACACTCGGCGTCATATTCCTACAATCATACGTTTCCGCTTAAATCATATGTGTACGCCTGCTCATCTCTATCGCCTTACTCTTATCGAAAGTAACTTTTGTCCATGTGATCGGGCAGTGGGTACTGTCATTCATTTTTTTTTTTTTTTTTTTCAGTGCCAGACATATGAACATCACCGTCACGACTTCCTAGCTAAGCTTCCTCATGCGGGTTACCAACTGCCGTTAAATGTTTCGTGTTTAGTGTTTCCACCGACTTTTCGCGTTGTAGACTTAATACTCAATTTTTTAGTTACTTGTAACATCCAATTATAACCTTTTCCTTCCCTATAGGTACGAACTTTCGTATCCCAACCCTTATTTGTGGTCCGGTCGAGTTTGTTTGTAGTAAGACGTCGTGGTAGACCACACAGACGTGAAGCATTAGAACCCTGTGTCCCAGTGTTTTTGTGTTCTCCTAGATAGTTTAGTCTCCATATTATTGGTATTTTCCTCAGTTTTATTATTCCCGGCTGTCATTCGCTTCATTACATAGCTAACCCTACTATCCTGTAGTGTACTACTTTCTACTAATGTTGGTACCTCTCCCAGACATTAATGATCCCGCAAACCAGTGACTGGACGTAGCGTCTTACGACGATGTCCAAAAACTAACCAAGAAGAAGAAGAAGAAGAGGCTGTTAGTGCACGATGGCACATGTGTTGCATGACTGTACACGAGAAGAACAGCTTGCAGTTGTGCGTTTTTGTGGGCCAAAGGAATGTCCATAGAAGAAGTCCATCGCGAAATATATCCCGTCTATGGTGAAAACCTTTTTCTCACGGAAAGCTGTGTTCAATCGTTGCCTACGCTATAATAGAAGGCCTGGACAAGCCGACACATTTCTGGGTGAACAAAGTAATTCAGGCAATGACCGCTTGGATCGCGTTTATGTTCTGTTGTTCTCATGTTCTGTCTATGTATCCTTATATTGAAGATTCATACAATAACGCGAAATAATACATTTTATTATCATTATGCCCGATGTGAATCAGATATAAATGTATAAAACAACTTAGAACACACTGAACTTCATAGATTTCTTTCATTTAGCACTTGATTATCACACAACAATAAAGAATAGGGAAATAGGCCAAAATACAAGTACTCACACGATTTTTTCCTATGTCTATAATTTCAACACTTTTCTGCTCAGAGGCTTGCTCTTGAATTTGTTTAATAAATCACAGTCTTTAGTCAATTTCTTTGCATTAGTATCAAGAACAAGCCTGAAAAATGTAAGTATAACGTATGTGATGTGTGCTTGATCACAGTCGCGGCACTGAAACGTCTCTTTAAACTTTGGAGCGGTAAGGAATTTCAGCTTTCGGACAAGGTTACATTTTCCGAGATATCCTAACGCCCGCGTTGTAAATATTGATACATTTTTAAGAAGACGAATTTACGCCGGCACTTTGTCGGGGAGCAGAATTCCCCTCACTGTACTTACACTGTAATCTGATTCGACAAAGTGCAAGCTACATATTCTGGAGATATCATTAGGAGCCCAAAGAGATCCTTTTCTGCTGCCCTGTCGAGAAATAGCAAGCCTCCATTTGTCCCCTAAACTTGGATCTTTTGAAAAAGATGAAAATTTATATTTGTGTATATTTCTTCGCTGAGTCAGATGTGCAGTTAGGCACGCAACAATAAACCACCTTAACCTACAGAATGGAAAGAGAAACTTGACGGCAATTGGACCCAGAGGCTCTGAAATTTGGATCGTGGGTTGGCGACCACGGGGCCCTAGCTGAGTCCTGGCATTTCTTCCACTTACTTGTGCCAGGCTCCTCACTTTCATCTATCCTATCCGACCTTCCTTGGTCAACTCTGGTTCTTTGCCGACCCCGACGCTATAAGGTTTGCGAGGGCTAGGGAGTCTTTCATTTTCACGCCCTTTGTGGCTTTTGTCTTCCTCTGGCCGATACTTTCATTTTTCGAAGTGTCTGGTCCCTTACAGTTTCTCTCTCTGATTAGTGTTATATAGAGGATGGTTGCCTAGTTGTACTTCCTCTTAAAACAATAATCACCACCACCACCTTGACGGTAATTTGGAAGCACATAACTAAACAAATGTTAAGTGCATCTCAGCAACCATCCATATATTGCAAATTGTGATACCAAATAAATTTAAAAACGACAAAACTCTTCATATTACGTGTTAGATAAGGCCTTTCCTTATAAAACGAAGTTTAATATGTTATTTCTTCTCAGAAAACATGTTGCACTAACACACGTAATCATAGAATTCACGCCAAATAACAGAACATAAACGCGAACCTAGCGGTGGAAAAGAGAAAAACTATTACCCCGCTTTTAATGCAAGAAATTGGCTCTCTGTCCAGGTCTTCTCGTATCTAGTAGGCTTTGGTTCAATTGGATCCAGAAGTTTAATCATGGAAGGACTTCATGACACGAATTGTTACGGGGGACGAGTGTTGGGTTCACCACTTTCAACCCGAATCCAAACGATCGTCAATGGAATGGAAACATACTGCCTTTCCAACAAGAAAAATGTTCAAGACGATTCCATCGGCCCGCAAGGTTTTGCTCGCCGTGTTTTGGGACATGCGGGGAGTCATACACTTTGGCTGCGACAGCAACCAAAGAACTTCTTTGCTGCTGGCTTTCAAGGACTTGTAAATAGATGGGATAAGTGCCTGAATGTACAGCGTGAATATGTGGAAACGTGAAATAAATGTCAGAAAGTTACTTTGATTTTTTTTGCTTCAATTCAGTTTTGTGACTTATTTACTGACTCGGCCTCGTAATTATCATCAAAGAACTTTGAATTACCAATACATACTCATATAATTTATATATAGTGTATAAGAAAACATAAAGATCCAAGGGTACAGATCTCTGCAGAAGGTTGTGAGGGTATTTAGGGGTTGCAGTAAGGATGAAAACGCGAGGGCATATAAGTTTCTGGTAAGACCACAACTAGAGTATGGTTCCAGTGTATGGGACCCTCATCAGGATTACTTGATTCAAAAACTCGAAAACATCCAAAGAAAAGCAGCTCGATTTGATCTGGGTGATTTTCGACAAAAGAGTAGCGTTACAGAAATGTTGCAATGTTTGGCGTGGGAAGACTTGGGAGAAAGGAGACGAGCTGCTCGACTAAGTGGTATTTTCCGAGCTTCCAGTGGAGAGATGGCGTGGAATGAAAGTAGGAAAGATCACAATATGAAGATAAAGTTGAAATTCAAGAGGACACATTGGGGAAAATAGTCGTTTATAGCAAGGCGAGTCAGGGATTGGAATAACTTGCCCAGGGAGATGTTCAATAAATTTCCAATTTCTTTGAAATCATTCAAGAAAAGGGTAGGATAACAACAGATAGGGAATCTGCCACCTGGACGAGTGCCCTAAATGCTGATCAAATGTGACTGATTGATTGATTGATTGATTGATTGATTGATTGATTGATTGATTGATTGATTGATTGATTTTTTATATACAGTACGTATAACAGCGTTATTTTTTACACGACCTTGAAAATGATAAAATTCAAATATTAGGAATTTAAAAAATATATCGACTGCAATAATCTTTACAGAATTATAACACATATAGCAAACTTTATTTGTTCATCCTTAAGGTGAATTTTTACTAAATTTTGTTTCATTTTTCACAAAATCCTGTCATGAGGAGCGTGTTTTTAATTACGCGTCAAAAATTGTATATAAAGAAGAATAACTTCAAAACCAAATGACTTAAATGAATGAAATTTTTTAAACAAATTACTAGTAAAGAGTCTTTCTATGAGACATAAATTTCATTACAATAGCTTGTAAACTGTAGAAGTTTGAACTTTCAGTCATACATCCCCTTAACAGAAAAGGAAGTAAGTCACTAGGCATCTAGATTGTTTGGCCGAAATCGATTTACATTCGATCAGAAATTGAATGCGTTCGATCATTTTTTGTGTGTAGGATTGGGTTTCAATTGGGAAAGAATTGAAGTCATTGTGAGAGCAGAAGAATGTCATGAAGATGACGAAAATAATGATCGAGACAACAGTGAAAGAAAACCACGAGGAGAGAATTATTAAGGAGAATGCCATGAACTTAGACGAACCAAAACCGTTTCATTGTCACGCCTCCGCAATATTTTGGTAACAGGCTATTTAGCGGCCATGACCGTTAATGTGTCATGTCTATATGGTCTGACACTGCGGTTAGCTGGTTCGAATTCCGTTGGAGTAAAAATATGTTTCTCCATCAGAATGTTGGCCGACAAGGTAGGAGAGGAGATGGTATACAATTTCTAATATCTAGATTGTGTGCCGAAAGCCCGGATTCAATGCTAAACCTCTCCGCAGTTTTCATATTGAGTGAGGCATATGACACTGTTGATGGTGATTTGTCCGTTGGATGGGGATGTTGCAGACCACTTCTTCCTATTAGGGAAGTAAGCTATGTGCCAATATAGGGTTTCATTCTCTCCTTACCGTATTATCATCATCATCTCACCGGGCGAGTTGGCCGTGCGCGTTGAGGCGCGCGACTGTGAGCTTGCATCCGGGAGATAGTAGGTTCGAATCCCACTATCGGCAGCCCTGAAGATGGTTTTCCGTGGTTTCCCATTTTCACACCAGGCAAAATGCTGGGGCTGTACCTTAATTAAGGCCACGGCCGCTTCCTTCCAACTCCTAGGCCTTTTCTCTCCCATCGTCGCCATAAGACCTATCTGTGTCGGAGCGACGTAAAGCCCCTAGCAAAAAAAAAAAAAAATCATCATCATCTAACAACCAGACGGCCAGGACGCCCATGGGCTTCGGATAGAACCACCTACACCAGGTGAGCCAAACATGTCCTCAGGCTAACGAACTCGGAAAGGTTTCAAATTGTGAGTCTTGGATAGCTCTATCAAACTAAAAAAACTCGTTTCCTTTCTTATTCAAATCCTAGACAAATTAACTTCTTTACACAATTCCTTCTGTAATGGGTTCCTTGGTTGAATACCCTCAAGCATTTTTGATTTGTTTAAAAATAATCAGATGAATGAAGTTATAAGGGCTTAAGTGAAATTCTGCATTGACTCACATTAGCGCTCGTAATGGTAGAACAAGGCAAACTGTTAATCTAATCGACCGGATAACGAAGATTAAGAAAAGGATTGTAATTTTTAGGGATAAATCTAATGAAAACTAAAGTTGTTACAGACGTGAAAATTGGTATTTGGATCTACTTTATAAAAAAAAAAGCGTTTTTAGGGGGAAATCATCTTCGGGGGCTGGGGTGAAAAGGAGTTGAATTCCTTTTATGAGGACAGAACTGAAGATGTTAGAGTCGTGATAAGGTATTTAGAAGGCCCTTTACTATTAAAGAAACAAGTATTTTTTGCCGGAAAATTCGCTTAGGGGGGAGGATGTTAAAGGAAATGAAATAAAGTGAATTTTTTTATGGGGATATATCTCAAAACAGAAGGTAACAGACGTGAAATTTGGTATTCGTAATATCCTTTAAAAATAAAGAAATACGATTTTTTTTGTTTTCGGAAATCCACATGAAGGTGGGAGGGGGGGATTGAAAAATTAGTAGAATTATTTATACGAAGATACTATTATCTCAAAAACGAACGATTTTGCAGACGTGAAAATTTGTATTTGGGATCTGCTTTAAAAGTAAGAAACACGTTTTCTCGGAGAATCCAATGAAGGCGGGGGGTGAAGGAATTGAACAATTATTTGAATTAATTGTATGAGGATACTTACATCTAATAAAAACTAAATTTGTTACAGGCGTGAACATTGGTACTTGGAATCTCCTTTAAAGTAACACGCCTTCTAATTTGCGGGGGGGGGGGGGGGAGAGGTGTAAATCAACTTAACGGCGGTGGGGTGAAAAGGAGTTAACACTAATTGATTTTATTGTTCATAAGGCACTGGTTCTGATCATAAACCGATCATTTTTAATCATTCCTGGGTTCGTTTACAAGAGCCATCTGTTCCTTTGTGGGGAACTTAAAGTTAGTTACAGTAGATTCTTCTGGCATATAAATAAAAATTTAAACTTGTTTGAAATAAACGATACGAATGATATTGACCGTGCAATGTTTCACCACAATAATAAGGTCAATAATACACGGAAGTACCTATATCATTCGTATCGCCAGAAATCCCGCGCACTTGCCTACGCGCGACAATGGTGCTGGTCACATTGTCAGCAATGACAATGGCAGCAGATGTAATTTACCGCCATATAGTGGTCTTGCATCTTGCTGTGGGGACGTCGCACCGACACAGGTAGGTCTTATGTCGACGACGGGACAGGAAAGGCCTAGGAATGGGAAGGAAGCGGCCGTGGCCTTAATTAAGGTACAGCCCCAGCATTTGTCTGGTGTGAAAATGGGAAACCACGGAAAACTATCTTCACGGCTGCAGATAGTGGGGTTCGAAACCACTATCTCCCGGATGCGAGCTCACAGCTGCGCGCCCCTAACCGCACGGAAAACTCACCCGGTACAACAACAACAATAATAGTAATAATAATAATAAAAACATAAATACAACTAATATCGCCCAACCTATTAATAATAATACTAATGTTCTGGACCGTCGTCAACATGTGCGGACCGCGCTGGAAACGGGTCCTGGCGGGTAATGACTACGAATGCAGTCCGGCCGCGCGTTCAGTACCGTCAAGGCACTCAAGACGACACCACGCCGGATCTCCTCAAGGATTTGATCCATATTAAAATCTTATAGGAAGAGATAGCAAAGATTTAGGGAACCAACTGACCGGGTGGAATACCTGGACCTAGCCCGGCAAGTACGAAATCAATTGCTGGAAAGAAAGGTTGAAAAATGGAAGGAACTTTGCAGTAATCTCTCAGAAAACGAGTCAGATCACGAATTTTGGCGGCTTCTCTCAAAAAAACGAGCCAGATCGCGAATTTTGGTGGATTATATATAAAATGTTAAGCATTCCATTATGAATTTCAGTATAATACCGTAGCGAAGCACGGGTATCTTGCTAGTAAAGAATAAATTCTCTTACTTTATTATCTTTACCTCAAATTCGTAGCTCATATCCCTAGAATGTTTTCAAAAATGAGTTGCTTGCCTGGTGCATAACCTTCGCTACATTACCATTTCGTCATCACAAACCACATTATAAAATAATATACTCAGAGCAGAACAGAAAACTTTACAACATATATCACAGTAGAAGCAAGATTTTACGTACAGCTTATTCTAACTTTAAAGAATTCGGGTCAGTATTAAGTCGAAGTCAACTTATTGTTAGTTATCTTGGCACGATTGCTTACCCTCAGTAATGACACGTGTATTTGTGTGAAACTGTAACCGTAAATCATACCCCTCTATGGCTAAGTGCTTAGCATGCTCTGCTTTGGTCCGCAGGGTCCCGGGTTCGACTCCCGGCCTGTTCCTGAATTTTAATTTTCATTAGTTAATTCGTATGGCTCGTGACTGGGGTTTATGCCGTCTTAAGCATTCGAATTCATCATAAGTAAGGCTCCATCCTGGCAGATACGCAGGTCGCCTGTACGGCGTCTATTTGACAGACTTCCACCAGGCCTCTGCGGAGGCCACACACCATTTAAAAAAGCTGTGAATGATGACGATGACGAACACGAACGGCGGATCCGTGACATACAAAGAAAAGCCTCAACTTTCAAAAGACGATGGACTCCAGACTGTGAGATTCCGGACATTAAGCCTGCAGAGGTGCGCAGTGTTATTAAGGACCCAAATGAGAAGTAGTCCCCAAGTGATGACAGGTTATCTAACAAGGAAATTAAATACTGTTGAATACAGCAGTAGTATTTTTGGTTGCAATTTTATCGGCATGTTTTAAACATTACTTTCCTGATGTTTGGAAGACTGGTAAAAGGACAGTCATTCCTAAACAAGAGAAGGATAGATTATTACCACAAAATTACAGACCGATAACATATATCCAAATTATTCGAGAGGCTTCTTCTCACCCGCTTTAATGGATACCTAGGTACCCAAAACATACTGCGACCGGAACGATTCGGCTTCCGGTCTAAACGTAGTGCTCATCTTGCGGCGCAACCTTTAATACAGTGTGCCGCAAGATCGTTCAATGTACGCCGTAGGGTGCCAGCAGTATTTTTTGATATAGAGAAAGCTCTTGACACTGTCTGACACGATAATCTCATTGTTAAACGTCTTGAGACGTATAAAGTTCCAAATCACCGAGTCAAAATTATTCAGTCATATTTGACGAACAGGAAATTTTATGTTTCCTATGAAGGGGAGAAACCCACCCCTGGGGCACTGAAAGCCGGTGTACCACAGGGAGAAGTTCTGTTCCCCACCCTCTAAGGCCTATATGCGAACGATCTTCCAACCCGTTAAGGAGTGGAGGTCCAGCAGTACGAATATGGCATTGCAATTTACACCTCTAAGAGAAGAACTGCCCGTGCTGTCTCAGCGCTGCAACAATGGATCACGTATTTCTGGGAGTGGTGCGTCCGAAACAAGGTGAAAATAAATCCCACAAAACACAGGCAGTTTTCTTTTTCACCAAGCGTCGGTCTAAATTTGGCCATCTTGCTGTTAATAATGTCCCATTGTCTTGAACCAACAAAATTAACTACCTTGGATAAATAAATGGACCGTGGGTTGTCCTGGAGACACAATAGAGCAGACGTCATCACGTTCTTGCTCTAGGGAGCCGGTGTTACATGCTCCGCTCGGGACGGGTGTTTGCCATGTGACAAGAGAGCAGCAGTCAGGCAGGTTGCATACCGTGGCCGTGCTGTACTTGCGCCACTGGCCTTCAGTACATACTACGTCATGCACTTCCCCTACTTCTTCCCCTACTTGCTGGCTAAGCTGCTCTCGTTTCTCGAGAACGGGGAGCAAACTGGCTCCGAAGGCATTTCGCTCTTGATTGACGATGCCTGCAATAGAGAACAGGCCTTACAACGAGCCGCGACATGGCTGCTGCTCTGAGACCTCCGGTGGGGAATAAATATATCTCTACAAATATTACGGGAAGTATTTACCTAGCATGTGACAGACCCATCCTTCTGTATGCTTGTGAGGCCTGGGGATTTATTTCTCATATTCCACTTTCCAAATTACAAGTTTTCGAAAAAAGTCCCTAAGAGTGATGACTTAGACTGAAATCTTATAAAAAGATCGAACTGAACTTCGTATTCCGCTCATTAGATCTCAAATAAGCAAAATAATAAAGGTGACCAATTTTAGAATCCCCCTTAGCCACTCAACAGACCCTGGCATCCTACTTTTAAAACGCAAGGACCGAGAAGCCGAACACACGTTTCAAACACCGCGGCTCTTGGCTATTTTACGACCTGTCTTAATAGGAAACCACAAATTCTTTAGGCCTTTTCGAAATTTCACTAACGAACTTCAAAATTAAGATCTTCCCTCCCCTCAAACATTCCAACTTCAAAAAAATAAAAACAAACTAAGGGATGAGGGGGTTTCTTCTCTGGCGGGAGGCAAATTACCGCCTCTCATTCAGATCGATTTTTCCCCGCCAGTGCAGTGAAATGAGATTTTTACAACTCATCGGTACTTCTTGGAAACAGATGAGTAAACGGACTAGTATTCGTCCTGGGACTCACATTTATTTGTCCTCAAAAAATGTTACTAACGGTGCTCTCTGACATTTTTCGTATGGAATGGCCAAGAATAATTACAATGTCTATCCCGAGATACTATGACTCAGTGTCGAATCTGTTACGTTAATAAGAGTTCGATATTCACCAGGAAGATCAAGGGCAACGTAGAAGGACTGTAGATCTAAGAAATGATAGAAAAAAGTAAGAACATTTAATCCTGTGTCAAAAAGGGAAAGGATGGCATATTTGGATTTATTTTTCTTCAATACTGTCTTCCCACGTTTGATGTGATATCGGCATATTTGGTGGGGGTAAAGGTTAAGTGTCCTTTCTGCCACCATGCACATGTTCCCTCTAACATCTCACCAGAAGTCATTGGGATTCGTACTCGGAACATGCTAGAGCACTGCAACTATCTTACCACGCATGATGTTTTGGATTTGAAATAATGTTATAACTTAAAGGAAGACGAGCATGTATTCCAATATCAAATGCATTTTATTATAAAATATAGCACCATAGATTTATGTACATTGTATAAATGTTTCTATTGATAATATTAAGATAAGTTAATATTTACAGGTTGTGTATAGCATATCCTGAAACAAAGGTCCGTTGTCAAAGTATTCAGTAAGGTCCACCTTGACTCCTCTGAGAAGCAGCGTAGGGTCCTGTGGGCTCCTCATATCGGATACGAGGCTGGTAGCCATTCTCGTTAGCTTCGTACTCGACGATCTGAGTCCTACCGTCAGGAAGCAGCACTCGATACTCTCCCTGGGCGTTGTCGTCTTGGCGACTCTCCTGGTGGCCGAAGTCGCTACCAGAGGCAGCGTCCTGTACAGCGTATGTGTACTCGTAGTTGGCGGGCTCCTGGAACATGGATCAACTGATTATCAAATGTTTTCCAGATTTGAAAATATTTTAAGAACACCAAAGCTTTTAACGTACTGAAGATTTTAAACACAAACCTTTACAGGAACTATACAAAAAACATAATTATCTGCTTATACGCAATGAAACGTCAGCATATACCCCTAACTAAACCTTCCTCCAAACGACCAGTGAATTTGTATTAACGAAAGACTAAGGAATTTTATTTCATTAGAACATGATCACTTCTTTTCACGGTCTGTAGGTACTCTTAGGGCAAAACTGTGTAGTCTTCGAGATGACCCCAAACGACAGAAATGAAGACTGAACTGAAGAATTAAATGAAGAATTATCTTCACATTAGGAATCACGACGAGAAAGTCGAAATACAGAAACCTCAGGTATGATGTTCAGCTGAACTTTAGTAGTTGTAAGATGCGCCTCCTAGAATCACTAAAATTAAAACCCCGGTTAATGAAATTAGCTACTAAAGGGTATTTGACTTACTCGCGAGTGAAGGCGCGACAGTAACTAAAGACTTGAAAAAGTAGCTTACAGATGTCAATGTCAAACTGTATACTCTTAATAAATCTAACTCTATATTTAATATCGAGTACCGGTATCCGAAAACTGTAGTAAAGTTCTTCTTTGACAAATGCACAGTTCACGTAGAAACTTTTTGATTCTTCTCATTAATGCGTCCTCTTTGATTAATTGTAAATTCAGTCCGAAAGTGAATATGGTACAGTGTTGTATCAGTCAAATATTTAGATGAACAAAAAATCTCAGACTAAGCGAATTCGCCGTGCGGATAGGATTTGCAGCCGTGGGCCGGGATGTACCTTAATTAGGGCCACTCGCAGTTCTTGCCTACCCCATGCTCCCCTTAAGACCCACCTGTGCCGGTGCGATGAAAAGCAAATTATAAGAGAAGATTACCGTTGAAAATAGTTCCTCCTGGATACACTCAGTGTTACTTTACTGGTGGAGCTCACGAAAGTAGTTAATCTGGTGGGAGAGAGCAGTTCATATTGAATTCTTTTATTCAACGCCACTGACTGATATAGGAGATTGTAAGTACAAGAAAGTGATAAAGAATATCCTGGTAACCTGTTAAGATACTGAAAGTTTCTACACCTTAATTCTACGAACGTCTTTCCCAAGATAAAATAGTAGGTCAGCTTAAATAAGGTACAAGGTCTCTCTTACAAAGCTAGCCCTGCGGTGTAGGGGTAGCGTGCCTGCCTCTTACCCGGGTGCGCCAGGTTCGATTCCCGGCCAGATCAGGGATTTTTACCTGCATCTGAGGGCTGGTTCGAGGTGAACTCAGCCTACGTGATTACAACTGAAGAGCTATCTGACGGTGAGATGGCGGCCCCGGTCTAGAAAGCCAAGAATAACGCCGAGAGGATCCGTCGTGCTGACCACATTACACCTCGTAATCTGCAGGCCTTCGGTCCTTCGGGGCTGTTGCGCCAAGGGGTTTGGGTCTCTCTCTTATAAACCCGGACTGAGCGCACGGTGTTTATGCTTTGCGCTACGGCAGCTGCCTCAGCCCAACTTACGTCTTACCTTACAAAAGATTCTGGAAGTGTCATCCTTCATAATGATGAACTTGTCCGACTCGTTGGCTGAACGGTCAGCGTACTGGCCTTCGGTTCAGAGGGTCCCGGGTTCGATTCCCGGCCGGGTTGGGGATTTTAAACTTAATTGGTTAATTCCAATGGCACGGGGGCTGGGTTTATGTGTTGTCGTCATCATTTCATCCTCATCACGATGCGCAGGTCGCCTATGGGAGTCAAATAGAAAGACCTGCATCTGGCGAGCCGAACCCGTCCTGGGATATCCCGCCACTAAAAGCCATACGACATTTCATTTCATGATGAACTTCATAAACACCATAAGGATTTTTTGCACATCAATAGCGAGAGTTATGACTGTAGCTGGATCAGCAGGTTTTAAACAATGGGCCCGTGTAAACCTGTACAGTTAGATGTGTAACAGTTTTGTAGCTCTGTATGTAAAGAAACCGAAACGCCATACTTGTGCTAATTTTGTGAGTGATTTATTCGGCGACTGTTCAAGATTCGCACGAATGTCACGTAGCTTTTCCTCTGTTAAAATTGTTCGTGGGCGCTCATGTTTTTTTAATTGAGCACTGAGTAACTAGTCTCAGATTTATTTACAATTACATGAATCTGTGCTCGTTCACCAGGAAATTGCTGAACAAATGCATCACGTACCCGTCGAGCCAGCTCGTACTTAAAATATTTTTTGCACAGGAAAATACCGCATTTTAACTATAAGTGTCTCACCATGTCAACAGCTGAGATTTACACTGGCTATTGATGCTAGGTCAAACACGTGCACCCTCCTTGCAAGGTCAAGAAATATGCGCGCGTCTCCCGTACAGCTGCTTAGGTCTCGGAGAGTAAAAATGCCGCTGGACGGTCTGGGTTTATAAAGGAGACGCTGCATATCTTGAATACGGTATTTAAAGTGCACGTATTTCACTAATCCGACGGCCGTAGCTGTGTTGAAACACCGGATCCCGTGAGATCTCCGAAGTTAAGCAACATTGGACGTGGTCAGGAGTTGGATGTGTGGCCACGCGCTGTTGGGGGGGGGGTAAGGGAATGGAGGAGCGGAAAGGAACTGGCCACCCTACCGCACGCAAACTCTGGCTCAGGAACGCCTCTGCGGAGGTCGGACCTGCCTTCGGGCAGAATAATCCTTACCTTACCTATTTCACTAAGAACCACAAATAGATTTCAGTTACTTTTCTTCGACTGAAATGAAATAACCAAACTGTGGTTAATTGTGGTGATCTTATGTCATTAATTAATTCGATAAAGAAGCAGAATCATTAATATAAAATATTGACTTCCCGACAATTGAGCTATTCACAAGATTAATAACAGTAAAAGTACGACACTCAGACAAAACAAAGAGATTCACTGAGATGTAAGCGTGTTTGTTAACATCAGATATGTTCCAATATAAATTGTAACACGCAAAATAAAGCAAGCGTTATTTATACGGAATAATCCTGAAGTAATAGTGTGTACGAATGATCGTAGCTGATAAGTTTTCTATTTTTATATCTAACTTTTTTGAAATAAAAAATTATCTCTATTATATGGAAGTACGTTACCGATAGATCATCTTGAGCGAGACGGGCTCTGGCATTATCGTAGCTATACCCGTTTGGTGGTCCGTACACTGGGGAGGGGGCTCCGTAGGTTGAAGACGGGGCGCTGTATGAGGATGATGCAGCTGATGATCTGAGAGGAGCAGCTCCGTTGTTTCTGGAGAGACCAGCTTTCCTACCAGCCCCCAGCCTGGAGGAGATGGTTACTGCTGGACGTGAGGGGGCGGAGAAAGCTCCAGATGGAGCACCGTATGTGGAGGATGGCGTAGAGAAGGCATTGGAAGGAGCACCATAGGAAGTGGAGGGGGCAGAGTAAGAAGCAGATGGGACTCCATAGACCGGTGCTGGGGGTTCTGGTCTAGCGTACACGAGCGTCGCTAGAGCTATAAGAGCTGCAACAGTCTGAAATAAAAATAATCATTTTCAATTTTTGAATGTAGGTGTTGAAGCTTAGAATGCCAGTTTTTACTGGTCCTACAGTTATAAGCCAAACAATGAGATATAAATTGTAGGAAATAATACAAAATAACAGACAGGGAGGAAATAAAAGTTACGATGGATTGTAAATGAATGAGAAATAGTACAATATAGTAACCAGTGTTTTTGCCTGATCACAGAGGTTCAGAAAATGCACATTCCATTGTGTTATACTCATAATATGGAATAAAATAAAGATCATGGGTAATGTTCACTTTACCGAGCCAGAATTTGATAATACATTAACTATCCTATCTGAATATACTGTGTCATTCATTGAAAGTAAACTTCGTAGTCTCCCACGATTGGACTGATCTTTAAGTCGGTGCAACTATGTTGAATGAAGCCCCTTCCCGCATTCAGTACAGAATTAAAATTTCTGCATTTTCCATTAATCGAACCCAATGTCTTTGTATAAGAGGCAGGTACGCTAGCCGTATATCGTGAAGATTTTCCCCCAAATACTTTAAAGTGAAATAACGAACATTCGTAACACATTAAATGTCAAGTTAAAGTTCTACAAGCTTAGTTTGTCTTATAATGCTTGAATTCTTCTCGTTTTTTATAGTTTTGGGCTGAGTGTACTGCATTAGTTGTGATTCTCATAATAATTTACAGTTAAATTTCTGACATACAATCGAAATTAAATTATGATTTACTTCTGGGAAAATTTTTTATATAAAGGCCAAAGACAGGAATTTATGTAAGTGGCGGTACATCCTTCCCTTGGTGCACCATCATTGCATTGTCCTACACAGGAGGTTTGCTGTGGCCCCTTGGAATGCTGTGGCAGTCCAATTGAAGAGCCTACTGCCACAATGGCGCGAAAGGATAACGATTTCACGACAGAAAAGACCTAAAAGGGTCTGTACGTTTTTACCATCTGCAGTCGATGAAATTATTTTGAAATAATAATAATAATAATAATAATAATAATAATAATAATAATAATAATAATGCGGCCTCAGTTACCGTCTTCAGGCATTTTAATTTTGCAACATATAGGCTGTTGAGCGTCAATTTATACATTTCGTTTTATTCTGTTTGATAGCAGAATAAACCTGTGAGTAATTAATTGTGTCGGATAAACACCAAGTTTTATCACCAGACATATCTTATTTTAAATGTCGACTTCATACGACGTGGAGTGTCGAATGCGCCTTTTCCGCAGATCAAATATCCGACTAGTTCCGCTGGATTTGAACACGGATCTGGGGTTCCAGAGGCCGACACTCTACGGCCGATCCATAGATAGAGCTGTGATTCCCAGAAATATAATTTAATAAGTTAACACACCACGTGAGTTGGGTACGCGGGTCGAGTCACGTAGCTTTGCGTATGAATTTTGGAGATACTGGGTTTGAACCCTACTGTCGGCTTTCCTTAAGTTGGTTATCCGTGATTTCTCATTCCAACACTACGGGTATGCCTTCCCCATCCCATCGTTGCCATGTAAGATCCGTCTGCGTCGGTGCGACGTAAAATAAATAAATAAATAAATAAATAAATAAATAAATAAATAAATAAATAAATAAATAAATAAATAAATAAATAAATAAATAAATAAATACATTAAAATTTACTTCAGTTGCCGGAGTGTAACACATTAATGTGTATAGGGATCTAAATCGTGCAGTTTTAAATAACTAACGTTAATCCTGTTGAACAAGTACTGCAAAGGTTACAAATCTAATACGGAAATTTTTTTAAAATTCATCCTAATTACGCACGTTTATATTTACCAATAATTGAATAGATCAGCAACAATTTTGAAATTGAATGGCTCGCATTTGTGTCGCAAAAGTAGAGTAACAGCTTTGAAGCAAATAGCACTACTTAAGATTATGTTCCTTGTCAGTGAATGCGTACCTAAAATACACTTAAATTGAACGTGTTGCCTGTTTTTAAATGTGGCATACTTAGGAGTATAAATGAATTTCGCAAGTTAATTGTGTCAATAAGCGACTAATTCGCTAAATCATTATCTGTTTCATTCAGAATTGTGAGAGATTTGGTCTCTTGAGAAATGAATAGCTTCTTGTTGAATACATTTACCTTCATTGTCTCTTCTTGGTGATGAGTTGTGTGAAGTGATGACGGTCAGTGCTGGTCCATCATCTTATATAGTGCGCCACACCACCTTTCTCTGGCTGCCCCCACCCACCTGGCGACGCTCCTCCAAAGTGTAGCAAGTGGAAGGTCGGTCACTTTGACCAGCCGTGGGCGATGGCACTGACACTGGGAGACGAGCTTTCTCAAACTGAGGATTGCATATTACATCAGCATTACACTTTTTTCTAGCAATTCATCATGGGAATAGCGGATCTGCCGAGGTTATTCAAAGTAAAACACATTCAAGGGCATTTCCTTGCGAACGATGAGTGGAAATTTAAATGTTTCGATATCACTCTCAATATTAGAAGTGCACCTCTGATTTGTTAGCTACTACTTACTTCGTCACGTAATGTATCGCACTCCACACCGAGGAGGAATAATCGTTCTAGGCAACTTTTCACTCCAAGGCTCGTATTCATCAAGGCATGTAACACGTTTAAAGCTACGCAGACCGAGAAAACAGATACATTTGTATTCACCAACAACATTTTTTTTTGTATAACGGTTACTATTCGGAAAATTTACCGGAGAATGGTTGGCCGGTAAAACCGGAAGAAAATATACGAGGCCACAATTCCTTTTATACAAGCAAGAATACAAGCTAAAAATGATCGAAGTCATGGGCTTGCTAATTGGGAGTAGGGGCACGATGCCTAGAAAATTCGTTGAGTTTTGCAAAATTCCTTGAGTATTGATATTGGGCTTTCCACAAGTGTCCGACTCGTTGGCTGAACGGTCAGCGTACTGGCCTTCGGTTCAGAGGGTCCCAGGTTCGATTCCCGGCCGGGTCGGGGATTTTAACCTTAATTGGTTAATTCCAATGGCACGGGGGCTGGAGGTGTGTATTGTCTTCATCATCATTTCATCCTCATCACGACGCGCAGGTCGCCTACGGGAGTCAAATAGAAGGACCTGCACCTGGTGAGCCGAACCCGTCCTGGGATATCCCAGCACTAAAAGCCATACAACATTTCATTTCATCAATAAGTACTTTAAGAAACCACGTTCGGTGATTTTCTTTAACATTCATTGGAAAACCTCTAAATTGAGGAAGTGTTACTATTTCATAAATATGCCTTTCGAGATGGCATCTCGTGGACGACTGGAATGTTTAACTGAAAGAGAAAACCAGATTGACGGTGAATAGAACCAAGATCATGCAACAAATCATTCTAAGTTGGTAACAAGAATACGCTACATACTTTGAAATCGACGGTTACACCTATTTTGAAATACTTTTTATGTTTTCTAAAGTTTCGACATCGTCATATTATGCATGATCGAACAAAACGGGGAATTTTCAACACCCAGGTAGGCCTAAGATGAATTCTTGATTATGTCTTGTACGGTAACTTACATGGATGAATGAATTTTTAATGAGGAATTACGGAATAATGCTTTATGTTTTGAGTGAAGTATAGGATACAAATGTATAGACTATTTGTCTGTTTTTATTCTCGATGATGTTATTGCATTCCGCCACCAAATTCAGTAACTATTTATTCTCTTGGAAAGTCATATTAGTCTTCCTTTTTCGTTTCTGATCCAGAGCGAACCAAATTTATGATAAATTATTTGCAAACCCAGAATGAAATAAAAACTGACATTTTCGGAGTTTTGGAAATCTGAGATAACAGCAAAAGTAACTGACGTTGGTGAGTACGGACCAAAGTCATTATCTCGGATAACGCTCACTTCTGTATTCACCACAGAATTTATTTTCTCGGTTTACCTAAAACTAAGTTTGCATTTCAATCTGAATTTGAACCTTACATTTTTCATACTAACTCACGGAAGACAAACGACTACGTACTGACGCCATGATCCAAAAGTAAACAATGGACATGGCTGAAAAATAACGTAGCAGTTACTTTGACAGAGTGCGACAGGCCTCGGCAGCCGGCACAATTCCTTTCCTCGCCACAAAATGGGGGCTTCATTCATTCCACCCCTGACCCAGTCAATGACTGGAAAACAGGTTGTAGGGTTTCAATCTATATATATAAAATAAGAGTTTTGTCTGTACATTGCTCAGAATTTGAAAATAATGGTATTTCTGTATCGGTTATGTCCATAGTAACAAGAAAATGCACTTTTTACTTTTCCGTAATTTCTGTCTGTCTGTCTGTCTGTCTGTCTGTCTGTCTGTCTGTCTGTACACGCATCACGAGAAAACGGTTGAAGAGAATTTAATGAAAATCGGTATGTGAAGTTGGGGGATGAGCCTCTACAATCTAGGCTATAAATCATTTTACTCACGCTGAGTGAAATGGTAGTTTAGGGGAAGGCCTAAAATTGAATTCTCAACTATTTATGTTATTAGTGGTCTAATGAAAATCGGTATGTGCAGTCGGGGGATGACCCGCTACAATCTAGGCTATAAATAATTTTACTCACGCTGAGTGAAATGGTAGTTTAGGGGAAGGCCTAAAATTGAATTCTCACTTTTTATGTTATTAGTGGTCGTATTTTAAAGAAAATGGGTATGCGAAGTTGGGGAATAAATTTCTACAATCTAGGCTATCAATCATTGTATTCACGCTGAGAAAAATGGTAGTTTAGGAGAAGGCCTAAAATTTAATTCTCAAATATTGTTTTTATTAGTACTATCTTGATGAAAATCGGTATGCAAATTCAGGAAATAAGTCGCTATAGTCTAGGCTGTAAATTATTTTATTCACGCTGAGTAAAATGGTAGTTTAGTGGAAGGCCTAAAATGTAATTCTCAAATATTTATTATTAGAGGTGTAACCGATGAATGCTACATAACTAAGGTTATATAGTATTAAATTTCCTATTATTCATGTCTTATATACATTGTTACCGTACTGGCTATGATCACAAAGATATTCATAAATTTGGATTTTTGTTACTAAGTCCATTTCAGCGCAGAGTAACGAAAAAATGGGTAATTAGTATTTAATGAAAATAGGTATGTAAAGTCGGAGAATAAGAAACTGCAGTTTACGGTATAAAATATTTTACAAATCATAGAGTCGAAAGAAAACTAAATGTGTAGGCCTAGCTCATAACATTGATCAACAATAACATTACATTGACCATTGTTTGCCGTGATGTGCGTTGTGTCTTCTGTTGCCCCTCATCTCCGGTAGGTAGGATTACTGCTCCGTACAGAGTATTTTTTATTTGATTTACGTCGCACCGACATAGTTTTTATGGCGACGATGGGATAGGAAAGGGCTAGGAGTGCCTTAGGTCTTAATTAAGGTACAGGACCAGCATGTGACTGGTGTGAAAGTGGGAAACCACGGAATACCATCTTCAGCGCTGCCGACAATAGGGTTCGAATCCACTATCTCTCGGATGCAAGCTCACAGCTGCGCACCGCTAACCACACGGTCAACTCGCCCAGTCGTACAGAGTGTAACAGCCTTCCTGAATATTGATGGGAAGTAGCTCGGGAGTTAGATAACTTTCTTCTTTAGCATGCCATTCCCCTGGTTTATACATTTTCTGATGCTACTGGTACGTAACACACTGGATCATCATAGTATTCGGGCTATTCAATCCCTACTCTGAGGCACTGATTGGAATGAACAGTGTGCATGTTTAGCGGAATAATGACAGATGAGTGTTTATGGCAATCTGCGGCCTGGTCATCCCAGCTCTGAACTTTGGACTATTAGATTGGCACCGCAATCTAACCGCAGCACTGTTCGTTTAAAGTGATAAGACGTGCGACTTTCCATTTGATCGAGTATTTTATATGATAGCATTGCTTTTAATCGCTATATTCATACTTACGTTTTTGTAATGACCTATATTGATTTCAGTTAGGAAAACCACAAAGTCAGTCTTTCTGAGAATCCCGTAGCGAAGCACGGGTACATCAGCTAGTTTCAACATAAATGTAAATACTGGCCGAGAAAGGGAACACATATTACATAGAGCACATGATAATCTAAGGTTTTATGACGTGATTTTTCCATTCAATCAGTCATCACTTTTCATGGGACTCTGTGAAATAGTCGTTTATTGTAGTGATGCAGAAGTACTTGTCACATCTCCGGCACATTACTTTAGTTTATCATCTATTTATTGGGTTAAAACCTCACAAACTGAGCTCGATAGCAGCAGTCGCTTAAGTATTCCAGTATTCGGGAGATAGTCGGTTCGAACCCCACTGTCGGCAGCTCTGAAGATGGTTATCCATGGTTTCCCATTTTCACACCAGGCAAATGCTGGGGCTGTACGTCAATGAAGGCCACGGCCGCTTCCTTCCCACTCCTAGCCTTTTCCTGCCCCATCGTCTCCATAAGACCTATCTGTGTCGGTGCGACGTAAAGCAAATAGAAAAAAAAAAACTTACAATGGCTGCTAAAGCATCAGTGTACAGTATAAAAGTTGAGGTTATGGCAGAACAACAAATAACTTCACCATGTTCCAGTGCCCAATAAAATGGACATACATTTTAATCTGTATGTTCATAAACTTACTGCATTAAAATATCATAGTAATTACTAAAATACTAATATATATAGTTATTACTTTCATGTTATGCCAATACACATATTTTAGAACCATTAATTTATGTTTAATTCCATAGAGAATGTAGAACACTTACTGTAATGATGACACTCCATGGAGACGCGTTATTCCTAGTTTGTATTGTTTCACACCTCAAATTTTCTTGAACAGATAGCAGCTTCGTACAGTCCATTTGGCTGGTAACTGGGTCTCTGTGCCAATTAACGAATATTATGAATATTAGAAGGAATAAGACGATGCCCATTCAAATGGACAGGGTGTCTCAGGAGGATAGGAAAACCAGAACGGTTTTCCTCCATTTTCTCTTATATTATTGATTTTCTGTAAACTCCGTGGACTGTATGTGAAACGTCTCTTCATTATAAACAACTTCTGTTATGTTCGTAATTTACCGTACTCTTCTAATGACGGAGAAAATTACTATTTTCTGCGGGTATCACGTTATGCATTGAGTGACCGACAGAACGACAACGAACCTACGGGTTACCATGGCAACGTCTCTGACTGGTTGTCAGCAGGGAAGTAACGTATTGCCACTTTTGTCATCATTCTTGTAAATTCGTGGTTGTTCCTTGGGCAGAAAGCAAGAGAGGCGTCAATCGATCATTCTGCGGAATATTGGCGAAATGTCGCAGGAGGTTATAACCGTCGTCGAATAGCTTAAGTAATAACACCATTAGTAATCTCCTTATCTGTTTACCTAAGAATCCCTGAGCCTAAATTTATCCTCTCTTGCGGCTTTCTTACTGTATATCCATAACTCATACCAGCATAATTTATTGAGGGGCATTTGATTTTCCAATTCATTCACTTGGTATTTACATGTTTGTCCCTTTCGGCTGTCCTCAGTTATAAAGCTATTTTCTATTAATTTCAACTTTCTTAACTGTATTATTTTCTTCCTTTATTACTCCATATGTATGCAAGTGCTTATCCGAAACCTGGATACTCTTTTCTTTGAGGAAATATTCTAAGCTATGCAAATGTGTATTAAGAAAACCGAACACCTTGAAAGACTAGAGATAGAAAGTTCATATTCACAGGACATGCTCATTAGTATGTTCTTCAGAAACGATTAGCATTTCAGTCACCTACTGTAGGTTCAGCATGTGTCCTGTTGCCTAGTAGGCACCGGATCCTTCATGTGCACTGATAACTTGTTCGATGCGTAATGGCATGGTAGTGGTTGGCACTGGGTCACAGCGCCGCACCTGTCGTTTCACTATATCCCACACATTTTCGATTGGTGACAAGTCCGCTGATCGGGCGGGCCAGTCCAACAGTCTGACGTCCTGTGACAACAAGACGGAACGTGTTCGTGCAGCAAAATGTGGTCGCGTATTGTCCTGCTGAAATATGGGGTCTGGGGAGACATGCAGAAAGGGTATGGCTACGGGTCGCAGGATATCATTCACGTAGGTCAAAATGGTCACAGTGCCCTGGACACGCATCAACTGTGATATCAAGTGTGACTTGTGGTTGTACCATATAGCACCCCACAGCATAAGGCCCTGATTTGGCGCTGTATGTCTTGTGGGAATGCAGTCAATGTGATACCTCTCGCCCTGTCTGCGGCGAACCAAAATGCGGCCATCATTTTCAAACAAACAGGACCTGCATTCGTCCAAAAACACTATCTGCTGCCATTCCTGTCTCCAGTGAAATCGGTCCATACACCATTGCAGTCTAGCATATCTATGCACATTAGTCAAGGTAGGCGGAGAAGTGAACGACGCGCCGGTAACCCAGACCGTAAATAACGGCGACGGACTGTCACTCCTGATAGTGTACGATGTGTTACACTGTTCCACTGTTGCGCCAGAGGCGAGGAGGACGCCGATCTGTCCTGCAATGCCATTCGGATGAGGTGTCGTTCTTCTCGGACAGTGGTCCGGGTGGTGCGACCAAACACATCTCGTCGTGTTCTACAGCCTTCTGTGAACCATTCTGTACACACCCGTTGCACTGCCGACACACATCGTCCCACACGAGCAGCAATTTCCCGGATGGATGCATGACTTTCTCTCATGCTAATAATGCGCCCTCTTTCAAAGTCACTCATTTTACGGCACGGATTTCGCATACGTCTGCGAAGCACCTTACATGTCTGTTCAAGACACACTGATCCATTACCTTCGGTTTATAGCAACAATGAGAGCTGCAGGCACATTTTATCAGTCAGTGGTGGAGCGCCGAGATATCGATGTGGACCTTGAACCTGAGGGCCGACGTGGTTCAAACGCTAATCATTTCTTCAGAACATAGTAAAGCACATGTTCTGTGAATGTGAAATTCCTATCTCTAGTCTTTCAAGGTGTTCTGGTTTTTATGAACATGAGTGTATTTATATCGAACTTGTGTGTTCGATAGGCTGAAAAGTTTTAAGGTTACATTTACATAATCTTGGACATATTCCTCGCCCTTGTGACTTTCTCTTTCAGTTAATTATTCCAGTTGTTTGCAATCTGCTATCCTGAAAGGCTATTTATTATTACAGTTTTCCTATTTTTACCCGCCAAGCTTTCTCGGGTAAAATTTTAAACCGAGATGATCTTGATGCTGAAAACAACTGTAATTGTTATCTCGGTTTTCTTAACTTTGAACCACTATACTGGCTTTGGAGAACACGGGCCTACATGACATTGCTGTGGATAGCAGCCAGGATGACTCCTCGGGGCCAGCTTCCCATGTTCCGCAGTCAGCTATGATAATACATGGCAACAATTGTATGCTGTTATCAAGTGTTACAGAACAACAAGCTACCAGCCCGAAGGCAGGTTGAGACCTATTCCATGTCACCATAGGCGTAGGAGGGTAGTGATTGAAGTGTGAGGCAGTTTTCTGTTTCTGTATCAATTTTTATATTGTATATTTCTAAGGTGCAAATATCTCACAAGTTGTCACATTTTATTATCCATTGCCTTTTTTAACGTAGACTTCCGTCCTTCACAACGGGTACATGGACCGAGCTTGATATCTGCAGTCGCTTAAGTGCGGCCAGTAGGGCCTATCCAGTATTCGGGAGATAGTGGGTTCGAGCCTCACTGTCGGCAGCCCTGAATATAGTTTTACATGGTTTCCTATTTTCAGACCAAGTAAAAGCCGGGGCTGTACCTTAAATGACGCCACGGCCACTTCCTTCCCTCTTCTAGCCCTTTCCTGTCCGTTCGTCGCCATGTGGCGTGACCTGAAAAGTCGCGCTAAATTCAAATATAAATGGAAATTTATATACGGAAATGGATAAATAAATTACGTCTAGAAAGAAATTGTTATTGAGATAATAACTTCGAAGTTGCTAAAGCAATTCTGGATAAATGAATGAAGAATTATTTAACAGGTTATTATTTAAAGACTGAAATTAGACATATAATCAAGATGTGAACTGTACTGCTGTGAAAGGGCTTGATCTTTCATTTATGCATTACTTTTTTAGCTTTAGAATTCCTGCCTGAACGTTCACGGCTAGATTTTTCTTTTTCTCATTTAAAAGTATTGTATCATCAAATTAGGGCACTTGTCAATAAAAATATTGGCACATTTCTTGCACACATGATTCAATGAATTTACATTTAAGAGCTGGACAATTTTCCTTTTAAATTGAAGCCTACTAACAGAAAGAAAATCTATAAATTTAGCCTTTAGAACATTCAAAATTTCCCCATAAGCAATACTTGCCATAATGCCATTAGGGTAAAGCAAATTTGCATCATCATATTGTTTCAACAAAATACGTACATTTCTTAAATCACCCATATTTTCTTCAGTGCATGACAACACATTACGGCATTCCAAATGGAACACAACCAGGCACATTCATATGCATATGTATTTTCCTGAATTAAATCAAACCCGCAGATCACACCTACAACAACACATCGGTATTGAAGGTTAACTGCTGCACTATACAATAACATATACGTATTATATTTTAAGCCAGTTAAAATTTAGGTCGAGCAGGTCAGAAGATTATGGAGTACTATAAAAATCGCTTTGTCACTGGAAGAATATATACGCAAACACAATATTAATTACATTTTTCTTGTCACGAGGGAAACGGAAGAAAGACCCCGCATTCTTGTCTACTTCATAGTTACTGCAGCCAAACACCGCACATACCTTTCCCCTCATGTTGAGAGGAGATATCAAGGAAAGACACACGCTACTATTTAATTATGTCAACTCACTAAAGGCGCATAAATAACACCAAAAACTTCACACAGAATCAGTAGTTCTCAGGTCAATCCGCTAGAGAGAGCTCTAATAGCTGTCCCTCGATATCTCGCCGAGTGTCGCGTATTGTCTCTACTGTATTTGGTCGAAGTCAACTTAGTTATCTTGGCACGATTGCTCACCCTCAGTGAAGACACGTGTATTTGTGTGAATGCAATTAACTGTAACTGTAAATCATACGCCTCTATGGCTAAGAGGTTAGCATTCTCTGCTTTGGTCCACAGGGTCCCGAGTTCGCCTCCCGGCCTGTTCCTGAATTTTAAATTTCATTAGTTAATTCGTATGGATCGGGCCTGGGGTTTATGCCGTCTTTAGCATTAGAATTCATCATAAGTAGGGACCTATCCTTGCAGACTTGCAGGTCGCCTGTTTGGCGTCTATTCGACAGACCTGAACCTGGCGTCTTAGGAGGCCACACACCACTTAAAAAAAAACTGTGAATGATTACTATGACAATGACGAACACGAACCACGGACCCGTGACATACACAGAAGAGCCTCAATTTTCAAAAGACGATGGACTCCAGACAATGACATTACGGGCATCAAGCCTGCAGAGGTCCGCAGCGTTATAAAGGACCTAAATGAGAAGTATTCCCCAAATGATGGCAGGTCATGTAACAGGGAAATTAAATACTATCGTAGAGAGCAGTAATATTTTTGGCTGCAATTTTTTCGTTTGGAAGACTGGATAAATGACAGTCATTCCAAAACCAGGGAAGGATAGATTATTCCCACAAAATTACAGACCGACGACATATATTCAAATTATTCGAGAGGCCTCTTCTCACCCGCTTCAATGGATTCCTAGGTACCCCAAACATACTGCGACCGGAACGATTCGGCTTCCGGTCTAAACGTAGTGCTCATCTTGCGGCGCAATCTTTAATACAGTATGCCGCAAAATCGTTCAATGTACGCCGTAGGGTGCCAGCAGTATTTTTTGATATAGAGAAAGCTCTCGACACTGTCGGACACGATAATCTCATTGTTAAACATATTGAGACGTATAAAGTTCCAAATCACCGAGTCCCAATTCTTCAGTCATATTTGACGAACAGGAAATTTTATGTTTCCTATGAAGGGGAGAAATCCACCCCTGGGGCACTGAAAGCCGGTGTCCTGCAGGGATGAGTTTTGTTCCACACCCTCTACGGCCTATATGTGAACGATCCTCCAACCAATCAAGGAGTGGAGGTCCAGCAGTACGCATACGGCATTGCAATTTACATCTCTAAGAGAAGAAATGCCCGTGCTGTCTTCGCGCTGCAGCAATGGATCACGTCATTCTGGGAGCGGTGCGTCCGAAACAAGGGGAAAATAAATCCCACAAAACACAGGCAATTATTTTCTCCAACCGTCAGCCTAAATTTGGTTATCTTGCTATTAATAATGTCCCACTGTCTTGAACCAACAGAATTAACTACCATGGATAAATAAATGGACCAAGGGTTGTCCTGGAAGCACAATAGAGAACAGGCCTTACAACGAGCTGCGGCATAGCTGGCCGCTCTAAGACCTCTGGGGGGGGGGGGAATAAATATATCTCTACAAATATTAAGAGAAATATTTACCTAGCATGTGACAGACCCATCCTTCTGTACGGTAGTGAGGCCTGGGGATATATATATTCCTAAACTTCCACTTTCAAGATTACAAGTTTTCGAAACGAGACCCTAAGAGTGATAACTAAAGCTCTTAGACTGAAATCTTATAAAAAGATCGAGATGAACTTCGTATTCCGCTTATTAGATCTCATATAAACAAAATAATAAAGGTGACCAAATCTAGAATCCTCCTTATCCACTCAACCGATACCGTCATCCTACTTTTAAAACGGGTCGCAAGGACCGAGAAGCCGAACACACGTTTCAAACAACGCGGCTCTTGACTAATTTACGATCTATCTCAATAGGAAAACGCAAATTCTTTCGGCCTTTTCAAAGTTTCACTAACGAACTTCAAAATAAAACCTCTGAATGGGAACGTTTGTTAAGAAGGGAGATTCTCCCTCCCTTCAAACATACAGACCTCAAAAAATTTAAAACAAACTAAGCGATGAGGGGTTTTCTTCTCTGGCGGGAGGCAAATTACCGCCTCTCAGTCAGATCGATTTTCTCTGCCAGTGCAGGAAAACGAGATTTTTCCAACTCATCGGTACTTCTCGGAAACAGATGAGTAAAAGGACATAGTTTTCGTCCTGGGACTCGCATTTATTTGATCTTAAAAATATGTTAGTAACGGTGCTCTCTGTCATTTTTCGTATGGAATGGCCAAGAATAATTACAATTTCTGTCCCGAGATGCTGTGACTCAGTGTCCAATCTTTTATGTGAATAAGAGTTCGATGTTACAAGGTCAAGCATCATTAGGAAGATAAAGGGCAATGTAGAAGGACTGTATATCTAAGAAATGATAGAAAAAAAGTAAGAACATTTAATCCTGTGTCAAAAAGGGAAAGGATAGCATATTTGGATTTATATTTCTTCAATACTATCTTCCCACGTTTGATGTGATATCGGCATATATGGTGGGGGTAAAGGTTAAGTGTCCTTTCTGCCGCCATGCACATATTTCCTCTAACATCTCACCAGAAGTCATTGGGATTCGTACTCGGAACATGCTAGAGCACTGCACTATCTTACCACGCATGATGTTTCGGATCTGGAAATTTTTTTTAAAGGAAGACAAGCATATATTCCAATATTAAATGCATTTTATTATAAAATATAGCACCATAGATTTATGTACATTGTATCAATGTTTCTATTGATAATGTTCAGATAAGTTAATATGTACAGGTTGTGTATAGCATATCCTGAAGCAAAGGTCCGTTGTCTAAGTATTCAGTAAGGTCCACCTTGACTCCTCTGGGAGGCAGCATAAGGTACTCTGGGCTCCTCATATCGGATACGAGGCTGGTAGCCATTCTCGTTAGCCTCGTACTCGACGATCTGAGTCCTGCCGTCAGGAAGCAGCACTCGATACTCTCCCTGGGCGTTGTCGTCTTGGCGACTCTCCTGGTGGCCGAAGTCGCTACCAGAGGCAGCGTCCTGTACTGCGTATGTGTACTCGTAGTTGGCAGGCTCCTGGAAAATGGATCAACTGATTGTCAAATGTTTTCCGCATTCGAAAATATTTTAAGAACACCAAAGCTTTTAACGTACTGAAGATTTTAAAACAAACCTTTACTGGAACTATACAAAAAGCATCATTATCTGTTTATACACAATGAAACGTCAGCATATACCCCTAACTAAACCTTCCTCCAAACGACCAGTGAATTTGTATTAAAGAAAGACTAAGGAGTTTATTTCATTAGAACATGATCACTCATTTTCACGCTCTATAGGTACTCCTAAAGCAAAACTGTGTACTATTCGAGATGACCCCAAATGACAGAAATGAAGACTTAACTGAAGAATTAAATGAAGAATTAACTTCACATTGAGAATCATGAAGAGAAAGTCGAAATTCAGAAAACTCAGGTATAATGTTCAGCTGATCTCTAGTAGCTATAAGATGCGCCTCCTAGAATCACTGAAATTAAAGCATCGGTTAGTGAAAATAGCTACTAACGGGTAGTTGACTTTGCGCGAGTGAAGGCGCGACAGTATCTAAAGACTTGAAAAAGTAGGTTACAGATGTCACTGTTAAACTACATTACATACTTTCTTTAATAAATCTAACTGTATATTTAATATAGCGTACCGGTATCCGAAAACTGTAGTATAAGTCTTCTTTGACAAATGCACTGTTCACGTGGTAACTTATTCATTCTTCTCATTAATGCGTCCTCTTAGATTAATTGTAAATTCAGTCCGAAACTGAATATGGTACAGTGTTGGATCAGTCAAATGTTTAGATGGACAAAAATTTGCAGACTGAACGAGTTGGTCGTGCGGATAGGATTTGCATCTGTGGGATTGCATTCGAGAAATAGTGGGTTCGAACCCCTCTGCCGGTAGCCCTGGAGATGCATTTCCATGGTTTCCCATTTTCACACCATATAAGTGCCAGGAGGTACTTAAATTAGAGCCACGGTCGCTTTCTTCCCACTCGCAGTTCTTGCCTAGCCCATGGTCCCCTTAAAACCCACCTGTGGCGGTGCGATGTAAAGCAAATTATAAAAGAAGTTTGCCGTTGAAAATAGTTCCTCTTGGATATACTCAGTGTTACTTTACTGGTGGAGCTCACGAAAGTAGTTAATCTGCTGGGAGAGAGCAGTTCATATTGAATTCTTTTTATTCAATGCCACTGACGGACAGAGGCGATTTTAAGTACAGGAAAGTGATAAAGAACTTCCCGGTAACCTGTTAAGGTACTGGAAGTTTCTACGCCTTAATTCTACGAACGCCTGTCGCAAGATAAAGTAGTAGCTCAGCTCAAATAAGGTACAAGATCTCTCTTACAACGCCAGCCCTGCGGTGTAGTGGTAGCGTGCATGCCTCTTACCCGGGTGCGCCAGGTTCGATTCCCGGTCAGATCAGGGATTTTTACCTGCATCTGAGGGCTGGTTCGAGGTCCACTCAGCCTACGTGATTACAATTGAAGAGCTATCTGACGGTGAGATGGCGGCCACGGTCTAGAAAGCCAAGAATAACGGCCGAGAGGATCCGTCGTGCTGACCACATTACACCTCGTAATCTGCAGGTCTTTGGTCCTTCGGGGCTGTTGCGCCAAGGGGTTTGGGTCTCTCTCTTATAAACCCGGATCGAGCACACGGTGTTTATGCTTTGCGCTACGGCAGCTGCCTCAGCCCAACTTACGTCTTACCTTACAAAAGATTCTGGAAGTGTCATCCTTCATAATGATGAACTTGTCCGACTCGTTGGCTGAACGGTCAGCGTACTGGCCTTCGGTTCAGAGGGTCCCGGGTTCGATTCCCGGCCGGGTTGGGGATTTTAACCTTAATTGGTTAATTCCAATGGCACGGGGGCTGGGTTTATGTGTTGTCATCATTTCATCCTCATCACGACGCGCAGGTCGCCTATGGGCTTCAAATAGAAATACTTGCACCGGGCGAGCCGAACCCGTCCTGGGATATCCCGGCACTAAAAGCCATACGACATTTCATTTCATGATGAACTTCATAAACACCATAAAGAATTTTTTGCACATCAATAGCGAGAGTTATGACTGTAGCTGGATCAGCAGGTTTTAAACAATGGGCGCGTGTAAACCTGTACAGTTAGATGTGTAACAGTTTTGTAGCTCTGTATGTAAAGAAACCGAAACGCCATACTTGTGCTAATTTTGAGAGTGATATATTCGGTGACTCTTCAAGATTCGCACGAATGTCACGTAGCTTTTCCTCTGTTAAAATTGTTCGTGGGCGCGCATGCTTTTTAATTGAGCACTGAGTCACTAGTTTCAAATTTATTTACTATTACATGAATCTGTGCTCGTGAAGATGGCACTTCACCAGGAAAATGCTGAATAAATGCATCGCGTACCCGTCGAGCCAGCTCGTACTTAAAATATTTTTTGCACAGGAAAATACCGCATTTCAATGATAAGTGTCTCACCATGTCAACAGCTGTGATTCAGACTGGCTATTGATGCTAGGTCAAACACTGCACGCTCCTTGCAAGGTCAAGAAATACGCTCGCGCCTCCCGTACAGCTGCTTAGGTCTCTGAGAGAAAAAAAAAAGCCGCTGGACGGTCTGGGTTTATAAAGGAGACGCTGCATATCTTGAATACGGTATTTAAAGTGCACGTATTTCACTAAGCCGACGGCCGTAGCCGTGTTGAAACACCGGATCCCGTGAGATCTCCGAAGTTAAGCAACATTGGACGTGGTCAGGAGTTGGATGGGTGGCCACGCGCTGTTGGTGGGGGGTAAGGGAATGGAGGAGCGGAAAGGAACTGGCCACCCTACCGCACGCAAACTCTGGCTCAGGAACGCCTCTGCGGAGGTCGGACCTGCCTTCGGGCAGAATAACCCTTACCTTACCTATTTCACTAAGAACCACAAATAGATTTCAGTTACATTTCCCCGACTGAAATGTAATAACCAAACTGTGGTTAATTGTGGTGATCTTATGTCATTAATTAATTCGATAAAGAAGCAGAATCATTAATATAAAATATTGACTTCCCGACAATTGAGTTATTCACAAGATTAATAACAGTAAAAGTACGACACTCAGACAAAACAAAGAGATTCACTGAGATGCAAAGCTGTTTGTTAACATCAGACATGTTCCAATATAAATTGTAACACGCAGAATAAAGCAAGCGTTATTTCTACGGAATAATCCCGAAGTAATAGTGTGTACGAATGATCGTAGCTGATAAGTTTTCTATTTTTATATCTAACTTTTTTGAAATAAAAAATTATCTCTATTATATGGAAGTACGTTACCGATAGATCATCTTGAGCGAGACGGGCTCTGGCATTATCGTAGCTGTACCCGTTTGGTGGTCCGTACACTGGGGCGGGGGCTCCGTAGGTTGAAGACGGGGCGCTGTATGAGGATGATGCAACTGATGATCTGAGAGGAGCAGCTCCGTTGTTTCTGGAGAGACCAGCTTTCCTACCAGCCCCCAGCCTGGAGGAGATGGTTACTGCTGGACGTGAGGGGGCGGAGAAAGCTCCAGATGGAGCACCGTATGTGGAGGATGGCGTAGAGAAGGCATTGGAAGGAGCACCATAGGAAGTGGAGGGGGCAGAGTAGGAAGCAGATGGGACTCCATAGACCGGTGCTGGGGGTTCTGGTCTAGCGTACACGAGCGTCGCTAGAGCTATAAGAGCTGCAAAAGTCTGAAATAAAAATAATCATTTTACATTTTTGAATGTAGGTGTTGAAGCTTAGAATGCCACTTTTTACTGGTCCTACAGTTATAAGGCAAACAATGAGATATAAATTGTAGGAAATAATACAAAATAACAGACAGGGAGGAAATAAAAGTTACGATGGATTGTAAATGAATGAGAAATAGTACAATATAGTAACCAGTGTTTTTGCCTGATTACAGAGGTTCAGAAAATGCACATTCCAGTGTGTTATACTCATAATATTTAATAAAATAAAGGTCATGGGTAATGTTCACTTTACCGAGTCACAATTTGATAATACATTAACTATCCTATCTGAACATACTGTGTCATTCATTGAAAGTAAACTTCGTAGTCTCCCACGATTGGACTGATTTTTTAAGTCGGTGCAACTATGTTGAATGAAGCCCCTTACCGCATTCAGTACAGAATTAACATTTCTGAATTTTCCATTAATCGAACCCAATGTCTTTGTATAAA
Source organism: Anabrus simplex (assembly GCF_040414725.1). Classification (NCBI taxonomy): domain Eukaryota; kingdom Metazoa; phylum Arthropoda; class Insecta; order Orthoptera; family Tettigoniidae; genus Anabrus; species Anabrus simplex. The sequence goes on from NC_090271.1 coordinate 50,888,822, forward strand.
AGGCAGGTACGCTACCCGTACATCGTGAAGATTTTCCCCAAAATATTTTTAAGAGAATTCTTAAATAACGAACATTCGTAAGACATTAAATGTCAAGTTAAAGTTCTACAAGCTTAGTTTGTCTTATAATGCTTGAATTCTTCTCGTTTTTTATAGTTATGGGCTGAGTGTACTGCATTAGTTGTGATTCTCATAATAATTTACAGTGAAATTTCTGACATACAATCGATGAAATTAAATTATGATTTACTTCTGGGAAATTTTTTTATATAAAGGCCAAAGACAGGAATTTATGTAAGTGGCACCATTGCATTGTCCTACACAGGAGGTTTGCTGTGGCCGTCCAATTGAAGAGCCTACTGCCACAATGGCGCGAAACGATAACGATTTCACGACAGAAAAGACCTAAAAGAGTCTGTATGTTTTTACCATCTGCAGTCGATGAAATTATTATTCGTTATTTGCTTTACGTCGCACCGACACAGATAGGTCTTAGGCGACGATGGGAGAGGAATGGCCTAGGAATTGGAAGGAAACGGGCGTGGCCTTAATTAAGGCACAGCCCTGGCATTTGCCTGGTGTGGAAGTGGGAAACCACGGAAAACTATCTTCAGGGCTGCCGACAATGGGGCTCGAACCCACTATCTCCCGATTACTGGATACTGGCCGCACTTAACTATGAAATTATTTTTGAAATAATAATCATAATAATAATAATAATAATAATAATAATAATAATAATAATAATAATAATAATAATAATAATAATAATAACAATACGGCCTCAGTTACCGTCTTCAGGCATTTTAATTTTGCACCATATAGGCTGTTGAGCGTCAATTTATACGTTCCGTTTTGTTTTATTTGATAGCAGAGTAAGTCTGTGAGTATTTAGTTAACTGTGTCGGATAAACACCAAGTTTTATCACCAGACATAACTTATTTTAAATGTCGACTTCATACGACGTGGAGTGTCGAATGCGCCTTTTCCGCAGGTCAAAAATCCGACTAGTTCCGCTGGGTTTGAACACGGATCTGGGGTTCCAGAGGCCGACACTCTACGGCCGATCCATAGACAGAGCTGTGATTCCCAGAAATATAATTTAATAAGTTAACACACCACGTGAGTTGGGTACGCGGGTCGAGTCACGTAGCTTTGCGCGTGCATTCTGGAGATACTGGGTTTGAACCCTACTGTCGGCTTTCCTTAAGTAGGTTTCTCATTCCAACGCTATGGCTATACCTTCCCCGTCCCATCGTTGCCATATAAGACCCGTCTGCGTCGGTGCGACGTAAAATAAATAAATAAATAAATAAATAAATAAATAAATAAATAAATAAATAAATAAATAAATAAATAAATAAACACATTAAAATTTGCTTCAGTTGCCGGGGTGTAACACATTAATGTGTATAAGGATCTAACTCGTGCAGTTTTAAATAACTAACGTTAATCCTGTTGAACAAGTACTGAAAAGGTTACAAATCTAATATGGAACTTTTTTAAAGATTCATCCTAATTACGCACGTTTATATTTACCAAGATTTGAACAGATTAGCTAAAATTTTGAAATTGAATGGCTCGCATTTATGTTGAAAAAGTAGAGTAACAGCTTTGAAGCAAATAGCACTACTGAAGATTATGTTCCTTGTCAGTGAATGCGTACCTAAAATACACTTAAATTGTACATGACGCCTGTTTTTCAATATGGCATACTTGGGAGTATAAATGAATTTCGCAAGTTAATTGTGTCAATAAGTGATTAATTCGCTAAATCATTATCCGTTTCATTCAAAATTGTGAGAGATTTGCTCTCTTGATAAATTAATAACTCCTTGTTGAATACATTTACCTTCATTGTCTCCTCTTGGTGATGAGTTGTGTGAAGTGATGACGGTCATTGCTGGTCCATCATCTTATATAGTGCGCCACACCACCTTTCTCTGGCTGCCCCCACCCACCTGGCGACGCTCCTCCAAAGTGTAGCAAGTGGAAGGTCGGTCACTTTGACCAGCCGTGGGCGATGCCACTGACACTGGGAGACGAGCTTTCTCAAACTGAAGATTGCATATTACATCAGCATTACACTTTTTTCTAGCAATTCATCATGGGAATAGCGGATCTGCCGAGGTTATTCAAAGTAAAACACCTTCAAGGGCATTTCCTTGCGAACGACTGAGAGGAAATTTAAATGTTTGATATCACTCTCAATATTAGAAGTGCACTTCTGATTTCCTAGCTACTACTTACTTCGTCACGTAATGTATCCCACTCCACACCGAGGAGGAATAATCGTTGTAGGTAACTTTTCACTCCAGGGCCCGTATAAATTAAGGCATGTAAAACGCTTATCTTGGTTTAAAGCTACGTAAACCGAGAAAACAGATACATTTGTATTCACCAACAACATTTTTTGTTGTATAACGGTTACTATTCGGTTAAAAAATTTACCGGAGAATGGTTGGCCGGTAAAACCGGAAGAAAATCTACGAGGCCACAATTGCTTTTTACAAGGAAGAATAGAAGCTAAAAATGATCGAAGTCATGGGCTTGCTAATTGGGAGTAGGGGCATGATGCCTAGAAAGTTCGTTGAGTTTTGCAAAAATCCTTGAGTATTGATATTGGACTTTCCGCCTTGAAATGATCAATACGTATTTTAAGAAACCACGTTCGGTGATTTTCTTTAACATTCAATAGACTTCTATGCATTTTTCTCCGTTACGCATTATCAGTTGGTATTAAGTGTACTTTGTCTTTTGGGAAACCTCTAAATTGAGGAAGTGTTACTATTTAATAAATTTCCTTTCGAGATGGCATTTCGTAGATGACTGGAATGTTTAACTGAAAGAGAAAACCAGAGTGACAGTGAATAGAACCAAGATCATGCAATAAAACATTCTAAGTTGGTAACAAGAATACGCTACATACTTTGAAATCGACGATTACACCTATTTTGAAATACATTTTAGGTTGTCTAAATTTTCGACATCGTCAATATTATGCATGATCGAACAAAACGTGGAATTTTCAACACCTAGGTAGGCCTAAGATGAATTCTTGATTATGTCTTGTTCGGTACATGGATGAATGAATTTTTAATGAGGAATTACGGAATAATGCTTTATGTTTTGAGTAAAATATTGGATACAAATATATAGACTATAATTTGTCTGTTTTTATTCTCGATGATGTTATTGCATTCCGCCACCAAATTCAGTAACTATTTATACTCTTGGAAAGTCATATTAGGCTTCCTTTTTCGTTTCTGATCTAGAGCGAATCTAATTTGTGATAAATTATTTGCAAACCCAGATTGAAATAAAAACTGACATATTCGGAGTTTTGGAAGTCTGGGATAACAGCAAAAGTAACTGACGTTGGTGAGTACGGACCAAAGTCATTATCTCGGATAACGCTCACTTCTGTATTCACCACAGAATTTATTTTCTCGGTTTACCCAAAACTAAATTTGCATTTCAATCTCAATGATCAATGATCAAAAAGTAAACAATAGATATGGCTGAAAAATAACGTAGCAGTTGCTTTGACAGAGTGCGACAGGCCTCGGCAGCCGGCACAATTCCTTTCCTAGCCGCAAAATGGGGGCTTCATTCATTCCACCCCTGACCCGACAATGACTGGAAAACAGGTTGTAGGTTTTCAATTTCAATATAAATGTAAATACTGGCCAAGAGAGGGAACACATATTACATAGAGCACATGATAATCTGAGGTTTTATGACGTGATTTTTCCATTCAATCAGTCATCACTTTTCATGGAACTCTGAGAAATAGTCCTTTATTGTAGTGATGCAGAAGTACTTTTCACATCTCCGGCACATTACTTTAGTTTATCGTCTATTTATTGGGTTAAAAACTCACAAACCGAGCTCGATAGCTGCAGTCGCTTAAGTGCGGCCAGTATCCAGTATTCGGGAGATAGTAGGTTCGAACCCCACTGTCGGCAGCCCTGAAGATGGTTTTCCATGGTTTCTCATTTTCACACCAGGAAAATGCTGGGGCTGTACCTCAATTAAGGCCACGGCCGCTTCCTTCCCACTCCTAGCCTTTTCCTGCCCCATCGTCTCCATAAGACCTATCTGTGTCGGTGTGACGTAAAGCAAATAAAAAAAAAAAAACTCACAATGGCTACTAAAGCATCAGTGTACAGTATAAAAGTTGAGGTTATGGCAGAACAACAAATAACTGCACCATGTTCCAGTGTCCAATAAAATGGACATACATTTTCATCAACTTACTGCATTAAAATCTCATAGTAATTACTAAAATACAAATATATAGTTGTTACTTTCATGTTATGCCAATACACATACTTTAGAACCATTCATTTATTTTTAATTCCATAGAGAATGTAGAACACTTACTGTAATGATGACACTCCATGGAGACGCGTTATTCCTAGTTTGTATTGTTTCATACCTCAAATTTTCTTGAACAGATAGTAACTTCGTACAGTCCATTTGGCTGGTAACTGGGACTATGTGCCAATTAACGAATATTATGAATATTAGAAGGAATAAGACGATGCTCATTCAAATGGACAGGTGTCTCAGGAGGATAGGAAAACCAGAACGTTTTTCGTCTATTTTCTCTTATACTATTGATTTTCTGATAACTCCGTGGACTGTATGTGAAACGTCTCTTCATTATAAACAACTTCTGTTATGTTCATAATTTACCTTACTCTTCAAATGACGGAGAAAATTACTATTATCATGCTCTGCATTGAGTGATCGACAGACCCACAACGAACCTACAGGTTACCATGGCAACGTCTCTGACTGCTTGCCAGCAGGGAAGTAACGTATTGCCATTTTTGTCATCATTCCTATAAATTCGTGGTTGTTCCTTGGGTAGAAAGCAAGAGAGGCGTCAATCGATATATTGGCGGGATATTGGCGAAATATCGCAAGAGGTTATAACCGTCCTCGAATAGTTTAAGTAATAACACCATTAGTCATCTCCTTATCTGTTTACCTAAGAATCCCTGAGCCTAAATTTCTCCTCTCTTACGGCTTTCCTACAGTAGCCACAGAAAGTAATCGTACACAAACATTTTAATGTATACCTTGTATATTAAGCACCATGCAGTAATATAAACACATCCAGTGAGACGTATGCATGAAGAAAAGACACCTAGCTGTACATTTGCTATGAGATTTACAGCGCTCAACATAATAAACAAATAAACTCGTCTTTTAACACAACAAAAAGTATTCGTACACTACTAGATAATTCAAACACTTGCCGAAGTCTTTGTTCAAACACAGTCTTAATACTTTGTGTGCATGCCTTTAGCTTTAATGACCTGTTCCAGACGTCTTGGCATTGAGTTAACTAAACGTTTGGTGTATTCTGCAAATATGTTGGACCATGCATCTGACAGTATCTCTTTAAGGTGCTCTTTACTATTAGGATGGCGTTTTTGCACTTATTTGCCTAGATGATCCCACAGGTCTCTATGGGATTGAGATCTGGACTGTGCGGTGGAGTGAGAAGTCTTCTTGGGGCATTGTACAACAGCCACTCACGGGTTATCATGGCACAATGCTTAGGATCATTGTCCTGTTGGAAGTGGAAGACTCCTTCCAGATGAAGCTTGTGTGCACTGCTGCTTAAATTATGGCGCAACACATCTATGTACTTTCTGGCATCCATAATACCACCAATAAATGACAGGTTTCCCACTCCATTCGCAGCCATGCAGCCCCAAACCATCACACTCGCTCCTCCGTGTTTTACCGTAGAGATTACATGTTGAGGTTCAAGTTCCGTGTTTGGCTTCTGCCATACCTTGCTGCTCCTACCAGTTCCAAACTGTGTAAACTTCGCTTCATCAGAAAAAATAACGGTGTTCCAAAAGTCCATTGTCTTTTCAAAATACTCTTTCGCGAACTGTAGGCGCTTCTGCCTATTTCACTTATAAGTGGCTTCTTTCTTGGATATCTACTACGCAGGTTCGCACTGTGCAATACATTCCTTATAGTTTGCACACTCACCGTTTTGTTGGACCTTGAAGCGGTTCTTTTCGTGCCGAATGCACAATAATGCGTCACTCTCGTACTGTCAGCACTTTTGAACGACCAGATCTTGGTTTGTTTTCCGTTTGTCCACTGTGCTTGTATTTATTAACTACTAGCAAGATACCCGTGCTTCGCTACGGTATTATACTGAAATTTATAATTGAATGCTAATTGTTTTAGATATATAATCCGCCGAAATTCGCTATCTGACTCGTTTTCTGCGAGAATCCTCCAAAATGCCCGATCTGACTCGTTTTCTATTATTTTACAGCACGTTTCCTCCCATTTTTCAATATTCCTTTCCAGCAATCGATTTCGCACTTCCCGGGCTAGGCTCAGGTATTCCTCCTGGTCAGTTGGGTCCGTAAATCTTTGCCATCTTTTCCTTTAATCATTTTTAATATGGATAAAATCCTTCAGGAGATCCGGCGTGGTGTCATATTGGGTGATTTGGCGGCACTGAACCCGCGGCCGGACTGCATTCTTAGTCATTACCCGTCCAGGAGCCGTTGCCAGCGCGGTCCGCACATTTGACGACGGTCCGGAATATTATTATTATTATTATTATTATTATTATTATTATTATTATGTGTTGCTGGAATGGCTGATGACAGGGAAAACCGGAGTATCCGGAGAAAAACCTGTCCCGCCTCCGTTTTGTCCAGCATGAATGTCACATGGAGTGACTGGGATTTGAACCACGGAACCCAGCTTTGAGAGGCCGGCGCGGTGCCGCCTGAGCAACCGAGGATCCTTATAAGTACATTAATAACAGTAAAATCAATTGGTCTCACCTCCTTCTACACACCACCGCCGTTAAGTTTATTTACCGCCACCCCCCCCCCCCCCCGCAAAAAATTAAAAGAAGGCTTGTTTCTTTATGTTTAAGGGAGATTCCAAACACCAATGTTCACGTCTATTACCTTCAGTTTTGAGATATAAGTATCCCCATAAAAGTAATTTACTTTTTTAACTTCATTTCACACTACTCTCCCCCCCCCCCTTAAGTGAACTTTCCCGAAAAAAATACTTGTTTCTTTAATAGTAAAGGATCTTCTAAATACCAATTATCACGACTCTAACTTCTTCAGTTTTTGATTTATGTGTCCTCATGAAAGGAATTCAACTCCTTAACACTCCCGCCCTCCAAGATGGTTTCCTGCCCAAAACGCGTTTTTCTTTGTTTTTAAAGGAGATCCAAATACGAATTTTCACATCTGTAATAACTTTACTTTTTATTAGATGTATGTATTCTCATACAATTAAGCCAATTAATTTTTCAATTCTTCCCCTACCCCCCCCCCCCCCGCTTCATTGGATTTTAAGAGAATACGTGTATTTTTGCTTTTAAAACAGATTGAAAATATCAAATTTCACGTCTGTAAAATCTTCATTTTTGATATATCAGTAGCCTAATTAAAAGAATTCAACACCATTTTCAGTCACTTTTACCCCCCCCCCCCTCCACCCAGGTGATATTTCCGAAAAATAAAAATACACGTTTCTTTATGTTTAATAGAGATAAAAAATACCATTTTTCACTTCACAAATCACCCATGTTTCTTTACATTTACAGGAGATTCCAAACACCCACTTTTTACGTCTGTAACATTTTACGTTTCCAAGATATTCTGTAGATATAGTCTTTCAAAAATTCACCCCAATTTGTCACTCCTGTTTAACCGCCATTAATTGGATTTTCCGAAAACAAAATATACGTGTTTCTTTATTTTTAAAGGAGATTCTAAATACCAATTTTCACATCTATAACCTTTAAAAGTTTTGAGATATAGATACACTCATTTTAAAATATTACCCCCCTTTCACCCTCTCCCTTAATTGGATTTTCCAGAAACAAAAAAATACGTGTTTCTTTATTTTTAAAGGAGATCCCAAACACCGATTTTCAGGTCTGTAATATCATCAGTTTCTGTGATATAAGTAGCCTCCTTAAAGGCATTCAACCCTTTTTCCACCCCTTTTCATTCCTCCTATTGCGATTTTCCGAAAACAAAAAAATACGTGTTTCTTTATTTTTAATGAAGATTCTAAATACCAGTTTTTACGTCTGCAAACTTTAAAAGTTTGGAGATAGAGATTCACTCATTTTAAAAATTCACCCCCTTTTCACCCTCCCATTAATTGGATTTTCCAAAAACAAAAAAATACGTGTTTCTTCATTTTTAAAAGAGATCAAAAGTAGCAATTTTCAGGTCTGTAATATCTTCAGTTTCTGAGATATAAGTACCGGTATCCTGATTGAAGGCATTCAACCCATTTTTCCCGATTTTCACCCTTTTTCACCCCTCCTATTGGGGTTTTCAGAAAACAAAAAAATTCGTGTATCTTTATTTTAAAAGAAGATTTTAAATACCAATTTTTACATCTGTAAACTTTTAAAGTTTTGAGATATAGATACACTTTTTTAAAAATTTCACCCCCCTTTTCACCCCCTTAGCGACGGAATATCAAAAAATCCTCTCTTAGCGAGCACCTACATCTTATATGAATATATCCCCAAAATTTCATTTCTTTATGTCCAGTAGTTTTGGCTCGGCGATGATGAATCAGTCAGTCAGTCAGTCAGTCAGTCAGTCAGTCAGTCAGGACAAGTTATTTTATATATATAGACTAGCAAGGTACCCGTGCTTCGCTACGGTATTATACTGAAATTTATAATTGAATGCTAATTGTTTTAGATATATAATCCGCCGAAATTCGCGATCTGACTCGTTTTCTGCGAGAATCCGCCAAAATTCGCGATCTGACTCGTTTTCTAATACATTACGGTATGTTTCCTCACATTTTTCAATCTTTCTTTCCAGCAATCGATTTCGTACTTCCCGGGCTAGGTCCAGATATTCCACCCCGTCAGTTGGGTCCCTAAATCTTTGCCATCTTTTCCTATAAGCGTTTTTAATTTGGATCAAATCCTTCAGGAGATCCGGCGTGGTGTCGTCTTAGGTGCCTTGGCGGTACTGAACCCGCGGCCGGACTGCATTCTTAGTCATTACCCGTCCAGGACCATTTTCCAGGGGGGTCCGCACATTTGACAACGGTCCAGAACATTATTATTATTATTATTATTATTATTATTATTATTATTATTATTATTATTATTATTAAAAGATGTTCTGAACCCCACAGCAAGCTGCAAGATCGCTACTTGGCGGTAAATTACATCTGCTGCCAGTGTCATTGTTACAAAGTGACCAGCACCATCGTCGCGCGTAGGCAAGTGTGCGGGATTTCTGGCGATACCAATGACATACTTCCGTGCATTGTTGACCTTATTATAGAGGTGAACAATTTGACGGTCCATCTCATTCCTATCGTTTATTTCAAATGTGTTTAAATTTTTATTTACATGCCAGGAGGATCTACTATAATTTCGTGTGGCTATTTCTAGCCGAGTGCAGCCCTTGTAAGGCAGACCCTCCGATGAGGGTGGGCGGCATCTGCCATTTGTAGGACACTGCGTGTTATTGTGGTGGAGGATAGTGTTATGTGTGGTGTGTGAGTTGCAGGGATGTTGGGGACAGCACAAACACCCAGCCCCCGGGCCACTGGAATTAACCAATGAAAGTTACAATCCCCGACCCGGCCAGGAATCGAACCCGGGACCCTCTGAACCGAAGGCCAGTACGCTGACCATTCAGCCAACGAGTCGGACAGGAGGATCTACTGTAATCTAAGAACGTTCTCCGAAGGAAAAGATGGCTGTTGAAAACCAGCCCAGGAAAGATTAAAAATGATCGGTTTATGATCAGAATAAGTACATCGAAACTATATCGCCTGTTTCGACAGGGTCAGGAATGGAATGAATAAAGCCCCATCTAGCAGCGACAATAGGAATTGTGCCGGCTGCCGAAGCACACCTCTGGGGCAATGATCGTTGAATGACAAATGAAATGAAATATTGGACAGTGTTGCTGGAATGAATGATGAGAGAGAAAATTGAAGTATCCGGAGAAAAGCCTGTCCCGCCTCCGTTTTGTCCAGCACGAATGTCACATGGAGTGACCGGGATTTGAACCACGGAACCCAGCTGCGAGAGGCCGGCGCGCTGCCGCCTGAGCAACGGAGGCTCCTTAAGTACATTATGAACAGTAAAATCAATTGATCTCACCTCCTTTTACACCCCACCGCCGTTAAGTTTATTTACACCCCCCCCCCCAAAAAAAAATAGAAGACGTGTTTCTTTATGTTTAAAAGATATTCCAAACACCAATGTTCACATCTGTTACATTCAGTTTTGAGATATAAGTATCCCCATAAAAATAATTCACTTTATTTTCACTTCCTTTCACACTCCCCTCCCCCCCCCCCCGTAAGTGAATTTTCCGGCAAAATATACTTGTTTCCTTAATAGTAAAGGATCTTCTAAATAGTAATTATCACGACTCTAACTTCTTCAGTTTTTGATTTATGTGTCTTCATGAAAGGAATTCAACTCCTTTTCACTCCCGCCCCCCAAACGCGTTTTTCTTTGTTTAAGGAGATTCAAATACCAATTTTCGCGTCCGTAACAACTTTAGTTTCTATTAGATGTATGTATTCTCATACAATTAATTCAATTAATTTTTCAATTCTTTCACCCCCCACCCTCCCCTTCATTGGATTTTCCGAGAATACGTGTTTCTTTACTTTTAAAGCAGATTCCAAAGCAGATTTCACGTCTGTAATATCTTCATTTTTGAGATATCAGTAGCCTAATTAAAAGAATTCAACACCATTTTCAGTCACTTTTACCCCCACCCTTCCACCCAAGTGGTATTTCCGAAAGCTGAAAATACACGTTTCTTTATTTTTAATAGAGATAAAAATACCATTTTTCACTGCTGTAACATGTTAAGTTTTTGAGATATACTGTAGAAATTCGCTTTTTAAAATTTCACCCCTTTTTATTTCCCCTTACGTGGAGTTTCCGAAAACAAATCACCTATCTTTCTTTACATTTACAGGAGATTCCAAATACCCACTTTTTACGTCTATAACATTTTACGTTTCTCAGATATTCTGTACATATAGTCATTCAAAAAATTCACCCCAGTTTGTCACTCCTGTTTAACCCCCATTAATTGGATTTTCCAAAAACAAAAAAATACGTGTTTCCTTATTTTAAAAGGAGCTCCCATATACAAATTTTCACTTCCGTAATATTTTCAGTTTCTGAGATATATGTATCCACATTAAAGGCATTCATCCCATTATTCACCCATTTACACCCCTCCTATTGGGATTTAAAGAAAGCAAAAAATACGTGTTCTTGTATTTTTAAAGAAGATTCTAAATACCATTTTTTTTACATCTGTAAACTTTTAAAGTTTTAAGATGTAGTACCACTCATTTTAAAAATTCACCCCCCTTTTCACCCTTCATTATTTGGATTTTCCAAAATCAAAAAAATACCTGTTTCTTTATTTTTAAAGTAAATCCCAAATACCAATTTTCAGGTCTGTAATATCTTCAGGTTCTGAAATATAAGTAGCCTCATTAAAGGCATTCAACCGCTTTTTCACCCTTTTCCACTTTTCCGAAAACAAAAAAAATACGTGTTTCTTTATTTTTAAAGGAGATTCTAAATGCCAATTTTTACATCTTTAAACTTTAAAAGTTTTGAGATATAGATAGACTCATTTTAAAAATTCACCCCCTTTTCAAACCCCCATTAATTGGATTTTCCTAAAACAAAAAATATGTATTTCTTTATTTTTAAAGGAGATCCTAAACACCAATTTTCAGGTCTGTAATATCTTCAGTTTCTGAGATATAAGTATCCTCATGAAAGTCATTCAACCACGTTTTCACCCCTTTTCACCCCTCCTATTGGGATTTTCCGAAAACAAAAAAATACGTGTTTCTTTGTTTTTAATGAAGATTCTAAGTACCAATTTTTACATCTGTAAACTTTAAGAGTTTTGAGATATAGATGCACCCATTTTAAAAATTCACCCCCTTTTCACCCTCCCATTAATTGGATTTTCCCCAAACAAAAAAATGCGTGAGTAGTATAATTGGATGGTTCTGCGGCCACCTCCACCTCAGGCTCCCAGAGGCCACCTCCACCTCCACCTCAGCCAGAGGCCTCCCAGATGCCTCCTCCACCTCCACCTCAGCCAGAGGCCTCCCAGAGGTCTCCTCCACCTCCCGCGGGAAATTTGAATTTGTAAACAAAGCCACGTGCTTTTTGACAGCTGTCATCGACAACAACGCAACGCTAACCTCAGTACTGCCATCTTGACGGGCCTAAACCTCACTAGTGCCAACTTAACCTCACTAGCGTGAGGTAAACAAAGCCACGTGTTTTTTGACAGCCACGTGCTTTTTTGACAGCTGTCATCCGCCATCTTTAAACCACAAAGCACTGTGCCGCCCTCTATATCGCAGTAGCTGCAAAATTCGTCACCTGTCATCGGCAGTGCTGCCATCTTGACGGGTCTAAACCTTAGTGCTACCAACTTAACCTAACTAGCGCGAGGTAAACAAAGCCACGTGTTTTTTGACAGCTGCCATCCGCCATCTTTAATCCATAGAGCACAGTGCTGCCCTCTTTAGCTACTTACCTTTGAAATGTGGTGGCGGATAATTTGAAAAATGCTTTTTGACAGCAGCCATCTTGCATCGCAAACCTCAGTGCTGCCCTCTTTAGCTAGATACCTGTGGTAGCAGACAATTCCACGTGACAGCAGCCATCTTTAATCAAGAGAGCACCGTGCTGCCCCCTATGTGGTGGCGGCAAATTGAAAAATTCCACGTGCTCTTGTTTGGAAACAAACTCACGTGCTTTTTTGACAGCTACCATCCACCATCTTTAATCAACAGAGCACGGTGCTGTACTCTTTAGCTAGATACCTTTGAAATGTGGTGGCGGCAATTTGAAAAATTCTATGTGCTCTTGTTGGGAAACAAAGCCACGTGCTTTTTTGACAGCTGTCATCCGCCATCTTTAATCAATAGAGCACTGTGCTGCTATCATGCGGGCAATTTCGTTAGCTGTCATCCGCCATCTTTAATCCAGAGAGAACAGTGCTGCACTCTATGTGGTGGCGGTAAATTCCATGTGCTTTACAAACCTATGTGCTTTTCTGACAGCTGTCATCCGCCATCTTTGAGAACAGTGCTGCACTCTATGTGGTGACGGCAAATTCCACGTAGAAACAAAGCCATGTACTTTTTTGACAGCTGTCATCCGCTATCTTTAATCACCGTGCTGCTCGGTGGCGGCAAATTCCACGTGCTCTTGTTTGGAAACAAAGCCATGTGCTTTTTTGACAGCTGTCATCCGCCATCTTTAATCACCGTGCTGTCCCCTCTTTAGCTACTTACCTTTGACAGCTGTCATCCGCCATCTTTAATCACCGTGCTGCCCGGTGGCGGCAAATTCCACGTGCTCTTGTTTGGCACTGCATTGCAATCAAACACTGTTTAGAAAAAAAAAATCTCTTCTCAACATGAGCTAGACAATAACATACTTACGAATCTGCTCATCACCTTCTTTCTTCTTCTATGAGTAATAAACAAAAACGCTATCTTGCAAATAAGGAGCGGGAGGAAGGTGATACCTAACCTAAAATAAAAGAATATGCTAATTCTACATTATTTATTTACATCTTGTATGTACAAGTTTTATCTTGAATCATTTTACCCCAGTGATGTTTGCGTACTTCTCGATGCAATTCTTGAATGTACAAGTTTAAACTTGCCGTACTACACTCTCAGCGTACCTCTCCCGAATTGTGATGTAAGACAGCGTAACGTAAGTACACACACCTCTAGCATAATGTTTATGTAAAGTAGTACTTATCAATACTACTATGCCCCCAGGCTAGCGTGTTGGTAGAATTTGGGATGACAAACCGTTTACAATCATCGCTATTAAGGGCTACCTTACTAATTAAATGAGTGTACAACTGGTGCTTCTTGCTTCTAATGACAGACATTTGCTTATGCAAAACAGGTGGATTACTTTTAATGCAATTGTTATAGTTTTCAAAACTTAGCTGATTCTGAACGACATTCTTTTTAACCCCCTTCAATCTCTTTATTTGTAATTCATTTAAGAGTTTTATGCAATATGACTTGGATTTAGTACCTACAAATGAATCGATAATATTCCCAGCACATTCATCTTTCATTTTACCTAGAACCTTTTTGTTCACTAGCGGTAGATGATATTGATTATCTGCAGGATAGTTACTCGTATCAAACCTACCCAAGTCTGGCTTTATATCATTGTAATAGTCATCAGTTTTGATTTGATAAATAAACGAATCGGTATCTGTGTAGAGCAATTGCGCATTATGCGCGTACTTCTTCATCATATAATCGTAATGGAATTCATACATGAGTGTTTTAGCCAATTCAAGTACTGTAAAGCCGACGTAGGTAGGTTTGTCATACTTAACCTTGACACGATTCATCTGTATAATAACTAAATTCTCATGTATGATGGTGCAGCTGTGGAAATTTGGTTTACTTATTAAATAGTTAGCACCATACCTTTTCTTAATATTATCCCAGTTTGTAATCAATTTTACATCAACGCGTTTGTCAACATTCTCCATAGTCTTACCAAACACACTGTTATTCATGAGCTTGTAGAAATCTTTTTCAAACTCGTTAACCGCATTCGTTCTTAAATTATTGTTCAGATCGATATATGGCTTTAGCCACGGTGACTGATTAAATTCTAGTACGCGATGAATTTTGGATAACTTCAAACCATGCTGCAAACACTGTTTTAAATTTCGGTAATGAATGATATACTTAGATTTATCGCATAAATTAGCAATGAGCATTTTCGTCGTTGATGCAATGTACGGGGACTTCATATTTTCAGGGCAGAACGGTAGGTCATTATGAGAAGTGTGTAACTCTTTAGGATACTGTAAGTCAACTTCGAGGAAATAACCTTTATCAGCTTCATCGCCTAGGGCGTGTAGCTGTAAAGCATCAATTTCGCACTGCGTCAGCCAGCGGAAACCACTCACCGGTAGATGCTGGCTCATCGCCCACCCATACTGATTATTAGCATCGAGGTAAACGATATGCCGAGATTCCTGACTAGAATCGAAACTCGGCATGTACTTATTATTAGCCCTCGAATATCGTCCGCTGCACTGACTCAGACCGCCTCGAATGGATGCTTTTATAAAGTGCACCATATCGATATCAGTTAGCAGCTCTAAATTCACACGCGTGTATTTTAACATCGCGTCCCAACTTAACCCAGGTGCAGTAAAATACTGACATGGGTCAAGGCTGTAGGTGTTCATGCAAACACAGCGAAAATTTTCAAAAACATCAGCTAACAAAAGTACATCTGTCTTTAAATATAAATCGGAGTATTCACCTAGCGTTTGAATGTGGAACTGCTCCCAGATATGTTGTGCATGTAAATAGTCATCATCACTAATATCTGCTGAATTCAGCGAGCTGTAAAAGGATTGTTTCGATGGTAAGGCACGTTCTTCGAGGCGGTCTAAGCAGTCGAGATATTCGTAACAAAAAACACCCTTACGCCGAAGTAAATTAAACTGCGCTTCTTCAGGGAAAACGCGTCGAATTTCTGTAAATTGTTCAGGCTGTAAATGACTAGAAAGTTTATCGAGGCTACTCGCCATAAAGCGAAACGAGTCAAGGAATCTCAGTTTTATAGAATGCTCAGCATCTACTTTTACAGACTTTGCAAACGCAATGTACCGCTCTTTATTCTGAGGTATTATATCTACTTTTTCATCCGAAGCTCCAAATTGTGAAATGATGAAATGAGAGTCGTAACCAGATAAGTTATGAAAAAATACAGGGATAAATTTAGGAACTCTATACTTAAGATTACAGCTATAATGAGCGGCACATCTGTAGAAACCAGTTAAATGATCATGATCAAAAACTTTAGGGTCATTTTCGGAAAATTCCCCATGACAAATGCTACACTTTGTAGCACGTTCATGATCATTTAACTGAATTTCGGTGAGTGGCTTCATAGGAATATTACTATTCAGAATACGACCGAGACGAACTGCATCACTTTCAAGTCTTTCTAAAAATACTTTAGCAGCATCATGTCCTCGATACAGCTCTAACTTGTTAAGCGTACTATCGTAACTACACTTGATGTAATACGCGAAGCTATACGGGACATGCATGTGCGTAGTATTAGTGAAAGAGTTGTCAGGATTAGGTGAGCATGTGTTGCATGGCGTGAGGATGGCTTCAAAGTCTGCATAAATCACGAACGGTACCCACATCTGCTTGTGAAAATTTGTAAATTTTAAAACATTATTGCCTGTAGTAGGTATCTCTGTACGTACATGATTGCAGTCATTCTTGGAATGCTTCGTTAACTGATCTTCAGTTCTAAAATACTGCAAGCATCCATCACATAGCCACTTTTTGTTACACCTGTTTGACAACTGACTGCCAACAAGTCTACTCAGATTTTTAATCCAGCAAAAGTGGCTATTCTCACTGTTTTCAATATAGAGTAAATTAACGTGAGTACTCTTCTTATGACATGTATAATACAGAGGACCTACTACAGACTTTTTCTCTACACCATACACATTAATACTAATGTTATTTAGTTCCTCAAAGCGCTTAATATCCTTTATCTGCACAGGAAATTCTATACTATCGAAATTTAGCTGCGTTGAATAGTGTGGATAGGATGATGTTCTCTTAGCTACGTCTGATTTCGCAGGATTTAAAGCCGACATCACCGCCCATGCAAAACATGCTTCGTCATTGTTTTGGATGTTTACAACAGCTTTTCTTTGCTAAATTCCTGTCGGCAGCTCGATGTGCGAAGATCCACGCATAGGATTGTACTTATTGATGTTAACTTCTAGATACATTATCTCAACTAAAGCCCACCCTGATTCCTTTTCCTGAAATTCCTCGCTCTTAGTTGAAATAATGTTAGAGACATCCCTAAGTACATCACCAAAATTAGTCGACTCACTTATGACAAAATTCTTCGTATTAAATGATTTAATGTCCGTTATTTCGGATTCATCCGTGCTTTTAATGTACAAGGCGAAAAGTTCAAAATTAACTTTAAATAAACTATGATTGGACAAAGATTTAGCAAGAAGCTGTTGTACATCCGGTTGAACGTAATTTAAAAAGTTTGAAGTGCTCTGAAACATTTGACTGGTGCGAATTCGGTAACTAGCAATCCTACTTTTAAATGCTGTATTAATTTCCTCGATGTTTGCGTTACTACCACTTCTACACGCATTATTTTTATGCGCATTACTCCGTAAGTGTCCCTGAAAATGCGAAGATGGTACATCAGTGTTACAGTGCTCGCAGTGAATAGTTTGAAGTTCATTTTTCCTAGGTTTTTTACTACTAGTACTTTCTACAGCTACATCAGTAGCTGCACGCTTTTTCCCTACTACTACCTGAGGGCAAGTAGATATTTGATGTACCTCTGCTAAGTGAGCCTGGTATTGCTCTACATTAGCGAAGTACAGCCCGCAAACATCACATAAAGCAGATGTTATGCTAGGGTGTTTTGATTTCGTATGGCACATGAAGTTATCTCGCCTTGTAAACGATGCCTCACACTGCTCGCAGGTGAACGTAGACGCTTCTCCATGTTTGATTCGTAAATGCCGTGTAAGGGCATCTCTTCTTGTAAAAGTTATATCACACTGCGAGCAGGGAAACATCTGAAAAGAGAACAACCAATAGAGATTAGCCTAAAGTTGCGATGTTCAACCTATAGAGGTTGGACATGGCTGTGAGTTAGGCCTATAGCATGAGGATTGAAGAGAACGACTAAAGTTACGATGTTCGGAAGAAACCAAGTTTCAACCTGTTGAGGACAGACATAGCTACGTGTGCGTGTTTGAAATTATACCACGTCTATAGTATGAGGATTAAAGAGAACAACTATTTATGATTAGCTTAAAGTTACGATGTTCGGAAGAAACCAACTTTCAACCTGTTGAGGGCAGACATAGCTATGTGTGCGTGTTTGAAATTATACTACGTCTATAGTATGTAGATTAAAGAGAACAATTATTTATGATTAGCTTAAAGTTACAGAAGAAACCAAGTTTAAGCCTGTTGAGGACGGACATAGCTATGTGTGCGTGTTTGAAATTATACCACGTCTATAGTATGTAGATTAAAGAGAACAACTATTTATGATTAGCTTAAAGTTACAGAAGAAACCAAGTTTAAGCCTGTTGAGGACGGACATAGCTATGTGTGCGTGTTTGAAATTATACCACGTCTATAGTATGTAGATTAAAGAGAACAACTATTTATGATTAGCTTAAAGTTACAGAAGAAACCAAGTTTCAGCCCGTTGAGGGCAGACATAGCTATGTGTACGTGTTTGAAATCATACCACGTCTATAGTATGTTGATTAAAGAGAACAACTATTTATGATTAGCTTAAAGTTACGATGTTCGGAAGAAACCAAGTTTCAACCTGTTGAGGACAGACATAGCTACGTGTGCGTGTTTGAAATTATACCACGTCTATAGTATGAGGATTAAAGAGAACAACTATTTATGATTAGCTTAAAGTTACGATGTTCGGAAGAAACCAACTTTCAACCTGTTGAGGGCAGACATAGCTATGTGTGCGTGTTTGAAATTATACTACGTCTATAGTATGTAGATTAAAGAGAACAACTATTTATGATTAGCTTAAAGTTACAGAAGAAACCAAGTTTAAGCCTGTTGAGGACGGACATAGCTATGTGTGCGTGTTTGAAATTATACCACGTCTATAGTATGTAGATTAAAGAGAACAACTATTTATGATTAGCTTAAAGTTACAGAAGAAACCAAGTTTCAGCCCGTTGAGGGCAGACATAGCTATGTGTACGTGTTTGAAATTATACCACGTCTATAGTATGTTGATTAAAGAGAACAACTATTTATGATTAGCTTAAAGTTACGATGTTCGGAAGAAACCAACTTTCAACCTGTTGAGGGCAGACATAGCTATGTGTGCGTGTTTGAAATTATACTACGTCTATAGTATGTAGATTAAAGAGAACAACTATTTATGATTAGCTTAAAGTTACAGAAGAAACCAAGTTTAAGCCTGTTGAGGACGGACATAGCTATGTGTGCGTGTTTGAAATTATACCACGTCTATAGTATGTAGATTAAAGAGAACAACTCTTTATGATTAGCTTAAAGTTACAGAAGAAACCAAGTTTCAGCCTGTTGAGGACGGACATAGCTATGTGTGCGTGTTTGAAATTATACCACGTCTATAGTATGTAGATTAAAGAGAACAACTATTTATGATTAGCTTAAAGTTACAGAAGAAACCACGTTTCAGCCCGTTGAGGGCAGACATAGCTATGTGTACGTGTTTGAAATCATACCACGTCTATAGTATGTTGATTAAAGAGAACAACTATTTATGATTAGCTTAAAGTTACGATGTTCGGAAGAAACCAACTTTCAACCTGTTGAGGGAAGACATAGCTATGTGTGCGTGTTTGAAATTATACTACGTCTATAGTATGTAGATTAAAGAGAACAACTATTTATGATTAGCTTAAAGTTACAGAAGAAACCAAGTTTAAGCCTGTTGAGGACGGACATAGCTATGTACGCACCTCGTCTATAGTATGTAGGTTGAAGAGAACAATTATTTATGAATAGCTTAAAGTTACGGAAGAAACCAAGTTTAAGCCTGTTGAGGACGGACATAGCTATGTGTGCGTGTTTGAAATTATACTACGTCTATAGTATGTAGATTAAAGAGAACAACTATTTATGATTAGCTTAAAGTTACAGAAGAAACCAAGTTTAAGCCTGTTGAGGACGGACATAGCTATGTGTACGTGTTTGAAATTATACCACGTCTATAGTATGTAGATTAAAGAGAACAACTATTTATGATTAGCTTAAAGTTACAGAAGAAACCAACTTTCAGCCCGTTGAGGGTAGACATAGCTATGTGTACGTGTTTGAAATCATACCACGTCTATAGTATGTTGATTAAAGAGAACAACTATTTATGATTAGCTTAAAGTTACGATGTTCGGAAGAAACCAAGTTTAAGCCTGTTGAGGACGGACATAGCAATGTGTGCGTGTTTGAAATTATACCACGTCTATAGTATGTAGGTTGAAGAGAACAATTATTTATGAATAGCTTAAAGTTACGGAAGAAACCAAGTTTCAGCCTGTTGAGGGCAGACATAGCTATGTACGCACCTCGTCTATAGCGTGAGGATTAAAGAGAACAACTATTTATCAATAGACTAAAGTTACGATGTTTTAGAAGAAACCAAGTTTCAACGAATATAGGTCTGACATACCTTAAAATCTTCGCGCTGCAAACTGTTACTCGGATGAATAAAATGCGTGCGTTCAAGCCTGAAACTTGAATGATAATATTCTGGTCGAATCTAGAAAAGAACAAACATATATGAATGCAGTGTAGGGTGTATCAGCTAGCCTAGTTATCTTTACAACTCAAAGTTCGAAAACATACCTTAAAAAAATGAATGTGCTGCAGACTGTTACTCGGATGAATAAAATGCGTACTTTCAAGCCTGTAACTCGAACGGTACCTAAAAAAGAAAAGAACAAACATATATGAATGTAGTGTAGGGTGTATCAGCTAGCCTAGTTATCTTTACAACTCAAAGTTCGAAAACATACCTTAAAAATGCATGTGCTGCAGACTGTTACTCGGATGAATAAAATGCGTACTTTCAAGCCTGTAACTCGAACGGTACCTAAAAAGAAAAGAACAAACATATATGAATGTAGATGTCTATTACCTAGCGTAGAAGTTGCTTTGCAGACAGTAACTAACAGTTCTAGCTTACCTTAAGATAAAGGCTGAAGAATATTATTCACAGCAGACAGTACTTAGACGGGAGATGTGTACGTGATAAACGCATACAGAGAACTGTGAGCACTTCACGCAGACTGCAGTGAGTAAATATGCTGCTTGTTACCAAGCGGATGTGAAAATCGCTGACAACTGCAGTACAGTCGGAACGAAGTGTTTATGCAACAAGAGCACTCCTGTAGTCCCGCAGGCTGACGTATTTAAGCCGGAATCGAACCTCCTGTTGACGCCGAGGTGTCAGAATTTAAGAGTTCTGCAGTGGATCGAGCCTTGGAAAGTTAGCGCGCGATCCTCGACTTCTGGACTTAAACGGGAGGGTACTAAGCTACATCCGCGGTATTCCTTACCTGTAGGCACTTAAAGGTATTGGGCTAAAACTACATTTAGCTAGATCATGTAATGACGATCGCGCAGGCCCCTCGCCTAGCATTTACGGCTTCTAGTTCGAACCCGCTATCCCCGAAGTAGCGAGAATGATTGGAGAGTGTTGAGGGTGATTCATTAGTCGGATGGAGGCGTTAAGCTATGTGCAGGCTTCTTCTAGTCGGGGTACGCGATTCAAATCCTAGCAACTTATACCGTCGGGAAGGGCATCCGGCTAGATCATGCAATGACGATCACGCAGGTCCCTCGCCTAACATTTACGGCTTCCAGTTCGAACCCGCTATCTTCCGAAGTAGCGAGAATGATTGAAGAGTGTTTGAGGGTGATTCATTTGTTGGATGGAGGTGTTAAGCTGGCTTCTTCGGTAGGAGTAGGCTATGTCGGGATATCGATTTAAAATCCTAGTCAGGAAGGGCAACCGGCCGTATAAAGCTATGGTGTGAGGCGGGGTGTGCAAAAAAGCTAGCTATAAGTAAGGGTTGTTGATGGGGACGTTAAACCTTGTGCAGACTCCTTCGAAAATGATTTTTTGAGTACAAGAGTGTTGATGGTGATTCATTTGTCGGATGGAGGCAATAAGCCTTGTGCAGGCTTCTTCAGCGGGAGTAGGCTATGTGTCGGTACCGGGATATCTAGTTATAAAACCCGCTACAACAAATTTATCACGTATACTGCGATTTAAAATCCTAGTCAGGAAGGGCAGCCGGTCGTAAAACTATAGTGTGAGGCGGGGTGTGCAAGAAAGCTAGCATTAAGTAAGGGCTGTTGATGGGGGCGTTAAACCTTGTGCAGACTCCTTCGAAAATGATTTTTTGAGTACAAGACTTGACGGTGATTCATTTGTCGGATGGAGGCAATAAGCCTTGTGCAGGCTTCTTCAGCGGGAGTAGGCTATGTGTCGGTACCGGGATATCGAGTTATAAAACCCGCTACAACAAATTTATCACGTATACTGCGATTTAAAATCCTAGTCAGGAAGGGCAGCCGGTCGTAAAACTATGGTGTGAGGCGGGGTGTGCAAGAAAGCCAGCATTAAGTAAGGGCTGTTGATAGGAGGCGTTAAACCATGTGCAGGCTCCTTCACCAGGAGAAGCCTACATGCCGGTACCGTGCAGGTTCTTTCGATAGGAGTAGGCACTGTGTGTGTTTTAACCTCTCCGTACAATCATGATAGTTTACGTTAGGAACTTACATAGGCTAAATGCTACACATTCCGTGGCAGAGCCAGGAATCGAACTCGGACCTCCGAGGGTAGCAGCTAATCACACTAACTACTGCACTACAGAGGAGGACTATTTCAGAATATTTTACAACCTTAATTAGTACTGTGTTTTAAGAGCTTACATGCTACTCGGCTAAGAAGACGTTCGCGAGTTACAAGCCGCTGATCAGCATGCCGTGTCCTCGTTCAAGGTCGAGCCGGAAGATACGTGTACAATTTCAGCTAACACACGCATTCCACACAACTCGCTCAGAATGACTGTGCCGATACTTCGAGGACTGTAGAACAAATCTATAGCCTACAGTATGCATGCCTCTCACCCGGTAGTCTCGGGTTCGATTCTCTTGGGGATAAAAATGTGTTTAAATCGCATGAATGTGTTGAGTTGTCCTTCCTGATGCAAAACTAGCAGTATCTAACCTCATACACCATAGTTTTACGACCGGTTGCCCTTCCTGACAACTCGGATTAAGAATCTGTTTTACAACGTCTAACACGGGGAATCGGGGATTTACAGCTAGATGCACTTCTTAGATTTTAAATCACGAACTATTGTTTTACGGCCGGATGCCCTTCCTGACGCAAAACTAAGATTTTAAATCGCAAGAATTTGTTTTTAAGACTAGTCGCCCTCCCTGATGCAAAACTAGCAGTATCTAGCCTCATACACTATGGTTTTCGACCGGTTGCCCTTCCTGACGTCAAAGAACTCGGATTAAGAATCTGTCGAGAATCGAGGGATTTACAGCTTAAAGATGGCAGAAGACAGCTGTCAGAAAAGCATATAGGTTTGTAAAGCACATAGAATTTACCGCCACCACATAGAGTGTAGCACGGTGATTAAAGATGGTGGATGACAGTCAAAAAAGCACATGGCTTTGTTTCCAAGCAAGAGCACGTGGAATTTGCCGCCACCGGGCAGCACGGTGATTAAAGATGGCGGATGACAGCTGTCAAAAAAGCACATGGCTTTGTTTCCAAACAAGAGCACGTGGAATTTGCCGCCACTGGGCAGCACGGTGATTAAAGATGGCGGATGACGGCTGTCAAAGGTAAGTAGCTAAAGAGGGGACAGCACGGTGATTAAAGATGGCGGATGACAGCTGTCAAAAAAGCACATGGCTTTGTTTCCAAACAAGAGCACGTGGAATTTGCCGCCACCGGGCAGCACGGTGATTAAAGATAGCGGATGACAGCTGTCAAAAAAGCACATGGCTTTGTTTCTACGTGGAATTTGCCGTCACCACATAGAGTGCAGCACTGTTCTCAAAGATGGCGGACGACAGCTGTCAGAAAAGCACATAGGTTTGTAAAGCACATGGAATTTACCGCCACCACATAGAGTGCAGCACTGTTCTCTCTGGATTAAAGATGGCGGATGACAGCTAACGAAATTGCCCGCATGATAGCAGCACAGTGCTCTATTGATTAAAGATGGCGGATGACAGCTGTCAGAAAAGCACATAGGTTTGTAAAGCACATGGAATTTACCGCCACCACATAGAGTGCAGCACTGTTCTCTCTGGATTAAAGATGGCGGATGACAGCTAACGAAATTGCCCGCATGATAGCAGCACAGTGCTCTATTGATTAAAGATGGCGGATGACAGCTGTCAAAAAAGCACGTGGCTTTGTTTCCCAACAAGAGCACATAGAATTTTTCAAATTGCCGCCACCACATTTCAAAGGTATCTAGCTAAAGAGTACAGCACCGTGCTCTGTTGATTAAAGATGGTGGATGGTAGCTGTCAAAAAAGCACGTGAGTTTGTTTCCAAACAAGAGCACGTGGAATTTTTCAATTTGCCGCCACCACATAGAGGGCAGCACGGTGCTCTCTTGATTAAAGATGGCTGCTGTCACGTGGAATTGTCTGCTACCACAGGTATCTAGCTAAAGAGGGCAGCACTGAGGTTTGCGATGCAAGATGGCTGCTGTCAAAAAGCATTTTTCAAATTATCCGCCACCACATTTCAAAGGTAAGTAGCTAAAGAGGGCAGCACTGTGCTCTATGGATTAAAGATGGCGGATGACAGCTGTCAAAAAACACGTGGCTTTGTTTACCTCGCGCTAGTTAGGTTAAGTTGGTAGCACTAAGGTTTAGACCCGTCAAGATGGCAGCACTGCCGATGACAGGTGACGAATTTTGCAGCTACTGCGATATAGAGGGCGGCACAGTGCTTTGTGGTTTAAAGATGGCGGATGACAGCTGTCAAAAAAGCACGTGGCTGTCAAAAAACACGTGGCTTTGTTTACCTCACGCTAGTGAGGTTAAGTTGGCACTAGTGAGGTTTAGGCCCGTCAAGATGGCAGTACTGAGGTTAGCGTTGCGTTGTTGTCGATGACAGCTGTCAAAAAGCACGTGGCTTTGTTTACAAATTCAAATTTCCCGCGGGAGGTGGAGGAGACCTCTGGGAGGCCTCTGGCTGAGGTGGAGGTGGAGGAGGCATCTGGGAGGCCTCTGGCTGAGGTGGAGGTGGAGGTGGCCTCTGGGAGCCTGAGGTGGAGGTGGCCGCAGAACTATCCAATTATACTACTTACGTGTTTCTTTATTTTTAAAAGAGATCAAAAGTACCAATTTTCATGTCTGTAATATCTTCAGTTTCTGAGATATAAGTACCGGTATCCCGATTAAAGGCATTCAACCCCTTTTTCACCCTTTTGTGCCCCTCCTATTGGGATTGTCTCAAAACAAAAAATACGTGTTTCCTTATTTTTAAAGAAGATTCTAAATACCAATTTTCACATCTGTAAACTTTTAAAGTTTTGACATATATATACACTCTTTTTAAAATTTCACCCCCCTTTTCACCCCCTTAGCGACGGAATATCCAAAAATCCTCTCTTTGCGAGCACCTACATCTTAATATGAATATATCTCCAAAATTTCATTTCTTTATGTCCAATAGTTTTGGCTCGGCGATGATGAATCAGTCAGTCAGTCAGTCAGTCAGGACAAGTTATGTTATATATATAGATTGAACTCACCGTAGTATAGCTAATGTCCAGCTGTTTTCCAATTTAACGATAACTTTTACCTTGTTTATACAGTAACACTATATTCTCTCGTTGACTCACTGAAAGTTCTCTCTTCTTTCGCTCCATACTAAATAAAACGACAGCACAGCGATGACTGAAGATATAACAACCCCTCCTGCAAGCACAGCGGCTAAAGCTGTGCGACAGCTGATTTTACCAATCACAAAGACAGTACATCCGCACTGTACGAATGCTTTCTTGGCGGTACGATCTGCAGTTTGTATACAGTATCGTGCCGATCATGTTACGTTAAAAACGATCTGTATGTTCAGCGTGTATATCTGATGTCTGTCCTTATGCCGTTTATAAAACTAACTTCAGCTCGTATGCCGTAATGATGTTCCATCACATTCCATACATGTACGAATACTTTCTGTGGCCACTGTATATCCATAAGTCATACCAGCATTATTTATTGAGGGGCATTTGATTTTCCAATTCATTCACTTGGTATTTACATGTTTGTCCCATTCCGCTGTCCTCAGTTATAAACCTATTTTCTATTAATTTCAACTTTCCTAACTGTATTATTTTCTTCCTTAATTACTCCATATGTATGCAAGTGCTTATACCGAAACCTGGACACTCTTTTCTTTGAGGAAATATTCTAAGCTATGCAAATGCATATTAAGAAAACCGAACACCCTGAAAGACTAGAGATAGAAAGTTCATATTCACAGGACATGTTCATTAGTATGTTCTGAAAAAACGATTAGCATTTCAGTCACCTACTATAGGTTCAGCATGTATCCTGTTGCCTAGTACGCACCGGGTCATCCATAGGCACTGATAACTTGTTCGATGCGTGATGGCGTCGTAGTTGTTGGCATTGGGTCACAGCGCCGCACCTGTTGTTTCACCATATCCCACATATTTTTGATTGGTGACAAGTCCGCTGATCGGGCGGGCCAGGGCAACAGTCTGACGTCCTGTGACAACAGGACGGAACGTGTTCGTGCAGAAAAATGTGGTCGCGTATTGTCCTGCTGAAATATGGCGTCTGGGGTGACATGCAGAAAGGGTATGGCTGCGGGTCGCAGGATATCATTCACGCAGGTCAAAATGGTCACAGTACCCTGGACACGCATAAACTGGGATATCATCTGTGATTTGTGGTTGTACCATATAGCACCCCACACCACAAGGCCCTGAGTTGGCGC
The DNA here is from genome assembly GCF_040414725.1 of Anabrus simplex. Lineage (NCBI taxonomy): Eukaryota > Metazoa > Arthropoda > Insecta > Orthoptera > Tettigoniidae > Anabrus > Anabrus simplex. Next base: position 50,915,521 of record NC_090271.1, read on the forward strand.
TGTATGTCTTGTACGAATGCAGTCAATGTGATACCTCTCGCACTGTCTGCGGCGAACCAAAATGCGGCCATCATTTTCAAACAAACAGGACCTGCATTCGTCCAAAAACACTATCTGCAGCCATTCCTGTCTCCAGTGAAATCGATCCATACACCATTGAAGTCTAGCATATTTATGCACATTAGTCAAGGTAGGCGGAGAAGTGAACGACGCGCCGGTAACCCAGACCGTAAATAACGGCGATGGACTGTCACTCCTGGTAGTGTACGATGTGTTACACTGTTGCGCCAGAGGCGAGGAGGACGCCGATCTGTCCTGCAATGCCATTCGGATGAGGTGCCGTTGTTCTCGGACAGTGGTCTGGGTGGTGCGACCAGACCTATCTCGTCGTGTTCTACGGCTTTCTGTGAACCATTCTGTACACACCCGTTGCACTGCCGACACACATCGTCCCACATGAGCAGCAATTTCCCGGATGGATGCATGACTTTCTCTCATGCTAATAATGCGCCCTCTTTCAAAGTCACTCATTTGACGGTACGGTTCTTGCATACGTCTGCGAGGCACCTTACACGTCTGTTCAAGGCACACTGATCCATTGCCTTCGGTTTATAGCGACGATGAGAGCTGCAGGGACATTTTACCAGTCAGTGGTGGAGCGCCGAGATATCGATGTGGACCTTGAACCTGAGGGCCGACGTGGCTCAAACGCTAATCATTTCTTCAGAACATAGTAAAGCACATGTTCTGTGAATGTGAAATTCCTATCTCTAGTCTTTCAAGGTGTTCTGGTTTTTATGAACATGAGTGTATTTATATCGAACTTGTGTGTTCGATAGACTGAAAAGTTTTAAGGTTACATTTACATAATCTTGGACATATTCCTCGCCCTTGTGACTTTCTCTTTCAGTTAATTATTCCAGTTGTCTGCAATCTGCTATCCTGAAAGGATATTTATTATTACAGTTTTCCAATTTTTACCTGCCAAGCTTTCTCCGGTGAAATTTTAAACCGAGATAATTTTGGTGGTGAAAACAACTGTAATTGTTATCTCGGTTTCCTTAACTTTGAACCACGATACTCGCTTTGGAGAACACGGGTCTACATGACTATGCTGTGGATAGCAGCCAGGATGACTGCACGGGGCCAGCTTCCCATGTTCCGCAGTCAGCTATGATAATACATGGCAATAATTGTATGCTGTTATGAAGTGTTACAGAACAACAAGCTACCAGCCCGAAGGTAGGTTGAGACCTATTCTGTGTCATCATAGGCGTCGGAGGGTAGGGATTGAAGTGTGAGGCAGTTTTCTGTTTCTGTATCAATTTTTATATATGTATATTTCTAAGGTGCAAATACCTCACAAGTTGTCACAGTTTCTTATCCAATGCCTTTTTTAACGTAGACTTCCGTTCCTTCACAACGGGTACATTGAAATGGCGTATGGCTTTTAGTGCCGGGAGTGTCCGAGGACATGTTCGGCTCGCCAGATGCAGGTCTTTCGATTTGACACCCGTAGGTGACCTGCGCGTCGTGATGAGGATGAAATGATGATGAAGACGACACATACACCCAGGCCCAGTGCCAGCGAAATTAACCAATGATGGTTAAAATTCCCGACCCTGCCGGGAATCGAACCCGGGACCCCTGTGACCAAAGGCCAGCACGCTAACCATTTAGCCATGGAGCCGGACAACGGGTACATTGACCGAGTTTGATATCTGCAGTCACTCAAGTGCGGCCAGTAGGGCCTATCCAGTATTCGAGAGATAGTGGGTTCGAGCCTTACTGTCGGCAGCCCTGAATATGGTTTTACATGGTTTCCTATTTTCACACCAGGCAAATGCCAGGGCTGTACCTTAAATAACGCCACGGCCACTTCCTTCCCACTTATAGCCCTTTCCTGTCCGTTCGTCGCCGCCGTAAGACCTATCTGTGTCGGTGCGACGTAAAGCAACTTGCAAAAATAAAAGGGTGGGGAGGTACATGGGAAGAAAAATTTCAAGACGCTTTTAGTGTTTGGGTGGAACGCGTATATCGCCGAGAGCATTTCAGCAAATACAGTAGAGACAATACGCGACACTTCCGGATTTAGCCTTGTTAAAATGGGAGACAAGTCGCAAGTGGCGCTCCTAGTGGTTTGACCTGAAACTTCGTACTAAATTCAAATATCAATGGAAATGTTTATACGGAAATGGGTAAATAAATTACGTCTAGAAAGAAAGTGTTACTAAGATATTAACTTCAAAGTTGCCAAAGCAATTCTGGATCAATGAATGAAGAATTATTTAACAGGTTATTATTTACAGACTGAAATTAGACATAATCAAGATGTGAAATGGACTGCTGTGAAAGGGCTTGATTTTTCATTTATGCAATACATTTTTAGCTTTAGAATTCCTGCCTGAACGTTCACGGCTAGATTCTTCTTTTTTCTCATTTAAAAGCATTGTATCATCATATTGTCCCTGTTCTGCCCAAACGGCGAATGTTACAGTGCTCTTCCTATCCATTATTTCCCTTAAGACTGGTCACGCCTTCAGCAATATATTGATATGCGGTCCATCAGAACAATTTTAGTTGAGTTCATTTTCCTATGCGCGTGTGTAAAGGAAAATGAACCTTAAATACATCACACTCTAGGAGTGGGTAAATGTCATGGAAACATACATTCCTTCAGTATGGTACAGTAAGGTTAATTTTCCTTTACACACCCACATAGGAAAATGAACTCAACGGAAATTATTCTGATGGACCGAATACCGATATGGGGCTGGAAGGCGTGACCAGTCTTAAGGGAAATAATGGATAGGAAGAGCATTGTAACATTCGCTGTTTTGGGAGAACAGGGACGATATTAAAACACTTGTAAAAAAAAAAAAAAAAAAGAAATCGGCACATTCCTTACAAACACGATTTAGTGAATTTACGTTTAAGAGCTGGACAATTTTCCTTTTAACTTGATGCCTACTAACAGAAATAAAATCTATAAATTTAGCCCCCAAAACATTCAAACTTTCCCTATAAGCAATACTTGCCATAATGCAATTACATTAGGGTAAAGCAAATTTGCATCATCATATTGTTTCAACAAAATATGTACATTTCTTAAATCACCCATATTTTCTTCAGTGCTTGACAACGCATTACCGCATTCCAAATGGGGTAACTTGGAACACAAGCAGCCTCACTCATATATATATGTATTTTCCTGAATTAAATCAAACCCAATGATCACACCTACAACAACACATCGGTATTGAAAGTTAACTGCTGCACTATACAATAAAATATGCGTATTATATTTTAAGCCAGTTAAAATATGTGTCAAGCAGGTCAGAAGATTATAAAGTACTATAAAAATCTCTTTGTCACTGGAAGAATATATATGCAAACACAATATTACTTACATTTTCTTGTCACAAGTGAAACGGAAGAAAGACCGCGCATTCTTCTCTACTTCATAGTTACTGCAGCCAAACACAGCACATACCTTTCCCCTCATGATGAGAGGAAATATCAAGGAATGACACACCCTACTATTTAATTATGTCAACTCACTGAAAACGCATAAATAACACCAAAAACTTCACACACAAGTACAAGTGCTGTTATGACAGAATCAGTAGTTCTCAGGTCAATCCGCTAGAGAGAGCTCTAATAGCTGTCCCTCGATATCTCGCTGAGTGTCGCGTATTGTCTCTACTGTATTTGATTTAAGTTACGATTATGTTTAATGTCTCAATTGACAGATGAAAATGAAATATCGTATGGCTTTCAGTGCCGGGATATCCCAGGACGGGTTCGGCTCGCCAGGTGCAGGTCTTTCTATTTGACTCCCGTAGGCGACCTGCGCGTCATGATGAGGATGAAATGATGATGAAGACAACACATACACCCAGCCCCCGTGCCATTGGAATTAACCAATTAAGGTTAAAATTCCCGACCTGGCCGGGAATCGAACCCGGGACCCTCTGAACCAACGAGTTCAATTGACAGATAAAAGAGTAGAGGCTACCTGTTGTAAAAATATATGTTTTCATGAAATAGTGCTTCAAAGTAACGCAAAATTTGTGCTAAATATGTGACTTCACATGCATACTCTGTTATAAGATTTCGCTGTGTTGACTCGAGTCCTAAGCTGGTGGTTAGCTGTCGAAGTGAATACATCGTGATCAATTTCTGGAAACCTTGAGGCCGTTAAAACAGTGACAGCCTACCGCCATATTTTTTCTTTTTTGTTTAATTCAATTTGCCGCCTCATCAAGAGGTCGGCTGAGGACCAAACTTACATTTCAAACACGTATCAATCGCCAGCCAACGGTTGTAGCCGTGTCGAAACACCGGATCCCGTGAGATCTCCGAAGTTAAGCAACATTGGGCGTGGTCAGGAGTTGGATGGGTTGCCACGCGCTGTTGGTAGGGGGGGGGGGTAAGGGAATGGAGGAGCGGAAAGGAACTGGCCACCCTACCGCACGTAAACTCCGGCTCAGGAACACCTGTGAGGAGGTTCGGACCTGCCTTCGGGCAGCATAACCCTTACCTTACCATCAATCACAATACATAAATTTATTTTCTGAATCAGTATTAAACCTCTCTTCTTCCCTAATATCGAAAGTAACCTGAGTTTTAGCAGTAATTTCTGTAAATTAAGAAATCAGTTTCATGTAATATTGCAGATAATATTGCCTTCAGAGTAATAATTGGTAATAGAAGCCGCTTACAATAATTTCACAAAAAAGAAGAAACTAAGTCTTCTCCGTACAGGCCATAAAAATCCTTGGAGGTGTGTAAGGCAAAGACTTCCCCTAACGGTAACCTCGGCACTTGCGGGGTAGAGTGGTTAGCTCTACGCCCAGCCGCCTTTACTCCTACGAATTAACCTTGTACTCATCTTTGATGTAGTCTGAGTGAACCTCAGGGCCATAAGTCATGCAGCTCCGGAAGTAGAAATCTCATTTTTTAAATTTTTCGACTTCCTGCCGGAGAATCGAACTCACATTTTTCTCAGAACGCCTTTACCACCTCGGCTAGGCAGCCCATACAATATTTCTGGAATAAACAGAATTAATATACCTAGAACTAATAGTTTCCTAATCAGATACATGTACAATATCTCTACCGTTGTGAATTTGACTTCTGACGATACCATGAATTTATTGTTCTAATGTTCACGTTCTGTGTGGTCGAAGTAGAGTTCTGACTAATATCTGGAGAATTTTAGTCTTTCTCTGCGAGTGGATTTGGTATTCATACAACTTGTTACAATTTTTGAATAATTTTCGGATATGAAATCTAGTATACCTCATCCTAGAAGGTAGGCCGATAAAGTCGTCACGCTGACGACAGATATCTTAGTACCTGCAAGTCTGGTCACTGGGCTCAGGGTTGAACAAGTTATGGGTAAAGCTAATATACATGTTGAATTATTGTTTTTTCTTAATTAAAGTGGACCGACACTTCGAAAAATGAAGGTATCTGCCAAAGAAAGGAAATGACCACGAAGGAAGTGAAAATGTAAGACTCCATAAGAATCGTAAACCTAATCCTGCAAGGTCGGAAAAGGACAAGAGTTGACTAAGGGAGGTCGGATAGGATAGATGAAAATGAGGAGCCTGGCACAAGTAAATGAAAGCAATGCCAGGATTCAGCTAAGGGCCCCGTGGTTGCCAACGCACGCTCCCACGTTGAGAGCCTCTAGGACCACTTTTAGTCGCCTATTACGACAGGCAGATGTGTTATTCTACTGCCTCCACCCACAGTTGAATTGTATTGGGATACTGTTTTATGTGTTGTGTGTGAGGTGCAGGGATCTAGGGGACAGTAAAAAATACTTAGTCCCCGAGCCAGGGTGTCACTCATTTAAGATTAAAATCTCCGACCCGGCCGGGAATCGAACCCGTGGTTTTGTGAACCGAAGAGCTCTACGCTGACGTTTCAGCGAAGGAGCCGGACATCATCGACGTAAAGACGGGGACATGAGTTTTAAAAAGCTTTCTATTTTTATTTTGCTTTACGTCGCACTGGCACAGAGAGGTCTTATGGTGACGATGGGATAGGAAAGGGCTAGGAGTGGGAAGGAAGCGGCCGTCGCCTTAAATAATGTACAACCCCAGCATTTGCCTGTTGTGAAAATGGAAAACTACGGAAAACCATCATCAGGGCTGTCGACAGTAGGGTTCGAACCCACTATCTCCTGGATGCAAGCTTGCAGCTGTGCACCCTTAACCGCACGGTCAAGTTAAAGGGAAAGATAAAAGGAGGACATATTAAAACCAAAGAATTTTACACATTTCAAATTCAAAACCAAGATTTGTGCTGTAACACTGCTTCGTCATCGGTGCAACACGTTTTGAAGTCTTTATATCTCATCCCTAACTCAGCAGTAAACTTACACTTCTTTCCCCCTAGTATGCAATAGGGAACACTGTTCAATAGATGCGTAAGCACTGCTCAACTTGTTCACATAATAAAACTGACACGTTGAATAAATTGTTCAAAACATAATTAGTCTAATTTCATATTGAACCCATGACCTTTGTGCCCTAAGAACATTATGCATAAATTAACAATTAAACTAAATGTTGGATTCTTGATAGCATGGATTTGACACGTGACGAGGGGGTGATTACCTTCGGTCTCACGCTCTGGGGTACGTGACGTCAGCCACACGTGTCGACGGCGGAAGAATCTCAAGTCATTTTTGTGAACTATTTCAAAGCGCGTGTACATGGCGTGAACCAAGCCAAGTCAAAAAAATATAGTGCCTATCAAAGGGGGTCAATCATCTCACAAATCGAACCCGTAAAAATTTTAAATGTCCATGAACACTACCGCCAGAAATGTAGCAAGCATGTAGTCACTTTCAAAACTCTTGAAATTACAGTTTAGGTAAGTCAGAAAATTTATAGAAATTTTCTTGGCGGCAAAGGGAGATATCCGAAGAGAGGGGGTAATTGCTATAAATATGAAGGGACGCCATGACGAAGTCTCCTTCTCCGGCATTTGTGATACAAAGCGGACGAAAAATTGTTGAGCTGCTCTGCGAAATCAAACAACGAAAGTAGACTGAGTTCAACTGCAGATTTCAGCCATTGTGGCTAGGTCTTGTCTCCATGAGGAGATAATTTTCTTGAGTGAAATAATTGTATAGCTGCCACCCCCGGAGGCCCGGGTTCGATTCCCGGCTCTGCCACGAAATTTGAAAAGTGGTATGAGGGCTGGAACGGGGTCCACTCAGCCTCGGGAGGTCAACTGAGTAGAGGTGGGTTCGATTCCCACCTCAGCCATCCTGGAAGTGGTTTTCCGTGGTTTCCCACTTCTCCTCCAGGCGAATGCCGGGATGGTACCTAACATAAGGCCACGGCCGCTTCCTTTCCTCTTCCTTGCCTATCCCTTCCAATCTTCCCATCCCTCCACAAGGCCCCTGTTCAGCATAGCAGGTGAGGCCGCCTGGGCGAGGTACTGGTCATTCTCCCCAGTTGTATCCCCGACCAAGAGTCTGAAGCTCCAGGACACTGCCCTTGAGGCGGTAGAGGTGGGATCCCTCGCTGTGTCCGAGGGAAAAGGCGACCCTGGAGGGTAAACAGATGATGATGATGAAATAATTGTACCAGATAGGACGGTCAAAGTACTGAATAAATTCTAATGTGATTAAGTAATTCGTGTGCGGAAATAATTATAGTCCATCGTGTGCGCTCAGCAAACAAGTGAAGGGTATTTTCTTTTTTTTAACGCTTTATTCCAGGAAACCTGAAGAAACATAATGATCTGTACAGCCATGAATGTAAAAATGGCTAAATAAAATGCCAGGGTCGCAGGTGAGCCCTATGACGAACAATGGTGTGACTACATGAGGTAGGTGACTTTCCGTCTTACTACCTCTTATATCTTGTCTCATGATCTCTAAAAGTGTATTTGAATGGGGATATACGACGCAGTGGTCACCCCTACTAAGTTTTGTAAATGTGAGAATAGACTAAAAGAGTCATTTGTTTTATTTTCCACTTGGATACATTTTTGAAGTCTTGCGAGTGCCGTATAATGTTGTGAAAAGTTATTGAATAGGGTTCCGAAGTGATATCACGTCCAATGTAGATCGTCATCCGTGTGAGTGTACTGCCTATATTTTGTGATGCCAAATTAAGGTGTTCAGTCGACGTAAAATTTTTCTGTCTGCAATTTGACGTTAATAATTTAGAAATCCATGGTCACTCATTTTCAATCGAGTGGAAGCGCGCTGTCGGGTGAGAACCTAGGGTGATGAATTTGGTCACGGAGAGAAACGTTTTTCTAGGCCCATTTTAAACTGTGTCTGACTGACAATAAAAGATCTAGTAGAATGTTTCAGTCATTTTCTCGTAAAAATCAAGTTATTAAATACGATATCCTTTATGTGAAGTTATTCATGAGTAATGCATTGTGCGATATTAGACGTCGAGATTTCTAGTAAGGATTTCATTCCAGTTCTTTGTCGGTGATAATTGTGGAGCTGGGAAACAGAGGTTAGTTTTGTTGATATGAGATTTGTGAATCAGGTTGGACCTGTCATTGAAGCCGGGACATGGAAGCCCGAGGAATGTTTTATATGAGTTGAGATGAGATGTGCGAATCAGGTTAGAGTCCTGTCATTGAAGCCGGGACACGATAGCCCGAGGTATATTTTATAATGTTGGGAATGGAAGGAAATTCATAGAAATCCATAGCGGTATTAATTGGCGACGCGTATAATTAGTGTGGGCATCTTGAAGCTTAATCTGTGCATTTTGTTGGTCAAAATATCGTATTTGTTAATTTTGTCGGCAGAGTTTAAAAAGGGAGCATTTTGAGAAGTCAGTCAGGTAGAACGGACCGTGTGTTTCACATCACTGACAAGCGAACTTGGGGGTGAGAGGCCTCAGCTGATAGGGGGAAAACAGCGGGGATATAACGGGACACGCGTGGAATTGAGATTGTACTGTATTCTCGGCCGGGGAATACGTTAAAATGCTGGATTTAGTTGAAATTCATAGCCGGTAATGATATGAGCATTGTGAAATACTGTAAAATTTGTTTAATTGGGGACGTAATGAACATTTGAAATCACGAACTTTGAGTATAAGGAACAGAGTAACCAAATTCAGGGTTGTCCAAAATATAGAGCGATGGTCGTGATGATTGGTTTGTCTGTGAGGGGTGTGCAAAATTCATAAATGGTATGACGAGATATGACATCGTAATTATATGGCGAGTTGTTTGGTTTGTACGTAGATTCTTAGGATATCCAAGTGTTAATAACGGTTAGGGCTAGATTAGATTTTAAAAGTGTGAGATCAGGAGACAAGATATATAACTGGACATGAATTATGTAACAATTCTTTTCCAGCCAGATAAACATCACAAGATTGAATTTACATCACAGCTGCGTAGGAATTTGTGAAGAAACCAGAGTCCGCGGAGATAAAATTTGTTGTTCGTTAACATTTCGTCAAATCATTTAAATTTTATTAAATTATTAAATCCAGTGAAACCGCATTTTGAAATAACTTTAATCAAGCGAATAACTTGGAGATGCATTCTGGAAATTTTAGTTTGTTTTTCTGGGGGAATATTTAAATATAAAGTAACGATTAATGGGACATATCCGAAGGAAATGGATTTTACTGCCACAAAGTTTGTGAGCATTGCTATTGTTGTAATTATTGAACTTTGATTGATTGAGCAGTGAATGTGCTGGGGATAGCAAAGTGGAAACTTTGGTCATCAACCGATGTAACTTAATTGTGTTTAGCATTCAGCCTAGAAACTTGGATGGTCAGGGGGTCATCAACCTCAGTGACTTAGATTAGGGCCATATGCCACTGTAGCATCATTTTCCTGGCGGTCATCATCCACAATGACTTTAAAGTAACTTAGAAGTTTAGATGTCGGTCTATGACATAGACGCAGGTCACATCGATTCAATTAAGTGTCCATGCCGTAGAACCACTCTGTGGCACACACCAATCGGACTGCCTTAATTATACCCAGAGTCCAGAGTTCGTATTACGAGGGCTGGACCATAACGAATCACTATGATGGTACATGTGGTCTCACATGGAAGCCGAATTTAAGTATTTCCAGACTTTCCTTTCTTAAATAATTAATAATTGAGACAATGGTTTCTAGTAAGAATGCCCATCAGGCAGTTACATTAAAGTCTCACACCAGTGTTCTGACCTTTATGTTAAAATGATTGTGGTGTCCAGTGGACACAGTTGACTTCTATGATACCGTTGACATATCAGATTGCTTCAGAATTTTCCTGAATAAATAGGAATCTTTTAAATAGACCTTTCATTCCAGTAGATAGATTAGAATTACTGAACCCTACCTTTACCTCAGAAAGTGACGAAGAACCCGATATGACCCAAGAGACAGATCTCCTGAACTTTGCTGATAGGTAAGAAAGGTAGGTATCCCTCAATATGGACCAAAGGGTTCAATATGATATGATAATTTTGCCAGTACTCTAGGATTATATGTAACCAAGTCGAAAGATTAATCTCAAGAATATCTTAAGATATATTAGAGATCGAGCGGGTTGGCCGTGCGGTTAGGGGCACGCAGCTGTGGGCTTGCATCCGGGAGATAGTGGGCTCGAACTCCACTGTCGGCAGCCTTAAAGCTTGTTTTCCATGGTTTTCCATTTTAACGCCAGGCGTTGCTGGGTGTGTACCTTAATTAAGGCCACGATCACTTCCTTGCGTCTCCTAGGCCTTTCCTATCACATCGTCGCCATAAAACCTATCTGTAATGGTGCGACGTAGAGCAAAATTGGAAAAATGAAATTAAAATAAATTAAAAACAGAAATCTTCAGAAATAACTCTTCTATAACGATAGCACAAAAGTTCCATTGTTAGCACCAGCCAGAACAGCGTGTCTTCTTTTTAGATAGGCACCTCAATGGTTTTGAGGCGAGCCTGTCTTGCCGCCTTGCACCAGCTTCAAGGCAGGGGGTCAAGCGACCTACGACCGCCGTGGGCCCTCATGGGTAACCGTACTCGGTCTTCAAGTGAAGATATAGCTCCATGTGCAGCAATATTAACTGCCTCGTCAAATCATATTTTTTAATTTTCGTTTTTCTTCATATTCTCCTTTTGTTTCTTATTTTCTTCACCCATTTTGTCATTAGTCAAGTTAGAATCTTCTCCGTACCTTCCAGTAATCCTTGCTATTTTTGCACCCAGCTCCCTTTATAACCCCGTCAGAAACTTATGATTAGACTTCTTAGTTTCAGATTTTAAGTACTGGACTGTGGTCTTCTAATCTCACTGTTCAATTTATAATTCGATCCGTCAACTGAATAATTTAGTCTTATAACGTTAGCGATAGCAGTACCATAATTCAGGTGGCACTTCAGGATATTCTAGACATTGCTCCATGAAGAAAAACAATAGGAAGGATAATTATGAATCCCAAATAAAGGATTACGTTCCCATTTATTTTTCTTCAATACATGTTTGGCCGGTATCGGTGGATTTGGTCATGGTTTAAGAAAATATGTGGCTATGCAAACACGCGCTAGATATTTTGAAAATCTCACCCGGAGTAACAGGAATTCGAATAATGTTATAAGGAAAGACAGATATGTAATACAATATTTAACGTATTTTATTATAAATAGATCTCCATAGATTTATGTACATTGAATCAGTTTTATATTTTAAATACTATTTACAGATCGTGTATAAGGTATCCTAAAGGAATGATCCGTCGTCTAAGTTTCAGTACGGTCCTCCTTGACTCCTCTGAGAGGCAGCATAAGGTCCTGTGGGCTCCTCATACCGGATACGAGGCTGGTAGCCATTCTCGTTAGCCTCGTACTCGACGATCTGAGTCCTGCCGTCAGGAAGCAACACTCGGTACTCCCCCTGGGTGTTGTCGTCTTGACGACTTTCCTGGTGGCCGAAGTCGCTACCAGAGGCAGCGTCCTGTACAGCGTATGTGTACTCGTAGTTGGCGGGCTCCTGGAACATAGAACAAGGAATCAAAATTCGAAATATTTTAAGAATGAAAAGGTCTTCAAAGCACTAAAAATTCTAAATAAACCCTTTATTTGAACAAATCATTACAATATGAATAATAAAAATAATACAGTAGTATGGTCTCAGCTAGGCATATTACAAATAATTTGACGCCAGCTGCCTGCCTTCTCGTCAATGTCGGCGTTTCTTTTTTTGTCTTTTTTACTCTAGATATATTAATGCCTAAAAACGATCCCTCATAGGTGTCTATGGCTGAGTTCTGATGAATTACGCCTGGTAAACACCAAATGTGTCACCAGAGATCTTTTACATGCCGATATCATACAACATCGCGTGTCGAAGGGATTTCCTCCGCCCTTTAAACATCCGACTACTTCTGCCGGGTTTTGACCCACGATGTTGGGATCTCGATACCGACACCCTACTACTGATTCTCATTGTAAACCAACATTGTAAGTTCATACTTAGTGAAACTTCTGCAGATAACCAAACCTATAAACGAACTCGTAAGTGAACATCTACACGTTCAGAAATGTAGTAAGCCGAACTCGATAGCTGCAGTCGCTTAAGTGCGGCCAGTATCCAGTATTCGGGAGATAGTCAGTTCGAACCCCACTGTCGGCAGCCCTGAAGATGTTTTTCTGTGGTTTACCATTTTCACACCAGGCAAATCCTGGGGCTGTACCTTAATTAAGGCCATGGCCGCTTCCTTCTCATTCCTAGCCCTTTCCTGTCCCATCGTCGCTATAAGACCTATCTGTGTCGGTGCGACGTAAAGCAACTAGCAAAAACATGAAATATAGTAAGAATGAAGGAACACTTGATGGAATTACCTTCACATGATGACTGATGGCGAGGAAATTGAAACAGAGGTGACCATCACATGATATAATTAAATCAATCGTTGTTGTGGTATATGACTGTGCCATGAGGGTAGCTAAGTGTGCCCCGAAATTTCAAACCCTTAGTTATATTGATGGTAAAATTGCTATAGATTAAATAATTTACTCAATATTTCTTTCAAGAAACGAACAAAAGAAAGATATTCAAGAGCTGATGCTTGTTGTATAAAGGGGCCTAACATCGAGATTATTGGCCCATATTCAAGAGCATAAACATATTTATCTTGCAAGGGATTCGTTGACGTACGCCTTACAATAGAAGTCTGAGTTACTGATGAGAAACTTAAGCTTGTATATTCTTATACAAAAAGTCAATTTGAGGTGGAGGTGAAGACAAACACACGCATTTCCTGTTCAAGTCTGTCCCTTTTTTCACTCCTATACCATTTTTATAACAATTCCGTTTGAACTCCTCTTTTTTTAACTATTTGTTTCTGTCGCTGACTCATCTTCGGCTTTTCCTCTTGTTAATGAGAAACTTATTCATACCGAACTTAGATTTTAAAGGAAAGCAAAGTTATGCAATAATAAACACCATAGAAATGACGTTAAGATTGCAGGCCTACAAACAAATGACTACTGAAGTCAAATTGTATGCGCGCAAGACAAAATCTCTCTTTTTTTTTTTGCCAACTCGCACGTTTTTGAGGCGCAGGATCTTAATACTAGCGAAGGGGAAGATGTGCTGAACTTAGATTGAACTTGGCAACAGAAAAGAAGTTCACTTACGGGCGGAAATGGTTTAAGTATGTGAAGGAGTGACAGTAAATAAAGGTATCAACGAAATTGGTTGCGGACAGATATAAAAGTATCTGTAACTTACTTATGAAAGAGAGGCATTTCATTTTGAGGATACATACTCAATTGAATTAATGCTACAGTCTGTTCCTCTATGACATTTGGACCGTTCACGTTGCACATAATTGCTTAGGTCTTACATCCTTGTGATTAATTTGTCCTGTAAATTAAAAATCTATTGCGACTTAATTTGCGAACAGAATATACTACAGTGTTTTGTCAATGTAATACTCAGGATGGCAACATATTGTAGTGGAAGGAAGTTCTGCGATAGCTCAATGGCTGCGTTCAATGCCATCTTACTAATTTTGCTCAATCCAGATGTACTTCGCCAAGCTAGGAGACAGTAGTTCTAATGGAATTCATAAGTATGATAACCAGTGATGGGCATACAATAGACCTGTTGTCCATGCGATATACTGCTGAAGAATTTCTTTTATGGTTGTTAACATTTTTAAAGGATGTACGCAGACATGATTTGAACATCTATCCTAATATAAAGCAGTATGTCAGCCAAAATAAAATATATTTCGGATGCTTTAAGTGTCCGTATATCACAAAAACCTACATAAAAAAAAGGAACCACTTTTCCTTTTCCCTTTGCGAAAATAAAATGATCATAAATTTGTCTGCCGCTCATGGCCATCCATCAACGGCTGCTATGACAACGAGTCATAAGACATAGCCTGCACGGTTGCTAGATAACATTTTCTGACCATCCATCCACACCTTACATCACTAGCTGCACGGTTGCTATGGTGACACGTCACACAGTTTGTCGCGTTAGGTTACACAAATTTTCGAATGATCGCAGCCATAAGACATATTTTTGTCAAAATAAACTATATTAAACTGCGATCATGTGGATTTATTTGTCGATTCAAAACCACATTACTTCTCATTTAAATGAGTTGATAACAAGGTTAATGAATGAAGAAAACTATATGCGAACGAAAAGGGGTGGGGGTGGGGGGACAGCATTCAGACAAAGTTAAGTGTTGCCAGTAAGATGTAATGGTGTAAATTTATAGAAAGAGCTGGACTTGTTTCAAAATAAATTATAGGCCCAAGTGGCACTATGAAAATGTTCTTTAGATCAAGAAAGTTCAGAACTAAGAGTGTCCACCAACGATCACAGAAAAGTAGTTCTTTAAGGGGCTTCATGTTTGATTTTGATTTCCAATGCTTTAACAATATTATATCCATTTAGTATATTAAAGTACGTTACCGATAGATCATCTTGAGCCAGACGGGCTCTGGCATCGTCATAGTTGTATCCACTTGGTGGTCCGTACACTGGGGCGGGGGCTCCGTAGGTTGAAGACGGGGTGCTGTATGAGGACGATACAGCTGATGATCTGAGAGGAGCAGCTCCATTGTTCCTGGAGGGACCAGCTTTTCTACCAGCTCCCAGTCTGGAGGAGATGGTTACTGCTGGACGTGAGGGGGCGGAGAAGGCTCCAGATGGAGCACCGTAGGTGGAGGATGGAACAGAGAAAGCACCAGAGGGAGCGCCATAAGTAGAGGATGGTGTTGAGAAGGCACCGAAAGGGGCACCATAGGATGTGGAAGGGGCTGAATTGGCAGTAGGTGTAGGTCCATAGACTGGCGCTGGAGGTTCTGGTCTAGCGTAGACCAGCGTCACTAGAGCCAGAAAAGCTGCAACAGACTAAAATAAAGGGAACATTTTAATCGTACACCTAAAAGAAAAAAACAATGAGATATAATTTCATAGAGATTAGTAAATCGAACAACACAAAACGAAAATAAAAATTATATGGTTGATTGTAAATTATCTTAGTAATCGCAATAATTTGTAAGAAGTGATTTCGGCAAATCATTGAGGTTCAGGAACTTCATCTTTATTACAGTGCACTGCCCTATGGATAAATGCAGAGGGTCGTTGAGGAGTGAGACTTGAATGTGGGACATGAAGTGATTATGTTCAGTAATATTCAAAAAACAAGAAATATGGCAACAAGGACGTGAATTTTGTGGGGCACTGACGAACAGCACATTCTCAAATCCCCTGTGGTTAGCGTGACATCCTCAGCTATATTACATAGCTGTTCTGACCCGGTACGTTGCTTCTCATATCAAAAGCTCCTCGCTTGGTCTCAAGCGGCTGGGTGAACCTCGTTCCAGGATTGAAATATCTAGGCTGCGCCGGGATCGAATCCGGGACTTCGGGTGGGAGGTAGGTAAGCTATCCCTACGCTACGAGATTTCTAGGCTTTTCCAGAACCTATGAACTGGGAATAATACATAGTCATTTAGTAAATATTTTAATAATCTCTTAAATTTTGGAGTAGGCAACAGATGGGACTTCATACCACGGTGGTGGGAGTTTTGGTTTAGTGTAGATCAACACCACTAGAGCTAGAAGACCTGTTAAGTGAATCAACCGACAGGCATGCAGAGATCTTCTCTGTCTTAATTGAACATCCCACCAAGATTCATTGGAGTCAAATATTTCCGTTGTTAATGCTTCACTTTTGCTTAAGTTGTACGAGACATCTGATTTTTAATTAGATGTAATGAGGAATATAAATTAATTTCACAATTTAATTGTGTCAACAAGTGATTATTTAGCTAAGTAAAATGATATTGGTGATTTTTTTTCTCTTGTGCTGGAATAGCTCTGCGTAGAATCACACTTTTGTATATTTACCTTCATTGTCTCTTCTTGGTGATGATATTCGGCGAGTTGTGATGGTCAGTGCTGGTCCATCACCTTATATAGCGCGCCACACCACCTTTCTCCCACCTGGCGACACTCTTCTGAAGTGTAACAAGTGGAAGGTCGGTCACTTCGAGTAGACGGGGGCGGGGCTACAGACACTCGAAAACATGGTTTCGTCACTGAAGATCACATTTTTATAGTGATTCACCGTGAGAACAGTGGATCTGTAAGATAAACTCGCTTCATTGCAATTGCTTACGAGTAATTTAATTAAAGGTTGAAGACTGAGAAAGTTGACTGTGTGGCTTGGGTCATTTAGCTGTGAGCTTGGCTTTAGAAGAAGGTAGGTTCGAACCCCACCGTTGGCAGCCCTGAAGATGGTCATCCCTTGCTTCCCCTTTTTTACGCCTAGTTCTACCTTAATTTAGGCCACGGTCACTTCATTCTCAATCCTAGCCCACTCCTATCTCTCAGTCGCCATAAGACCTGCCTGCTTGGGTGTGACGTAGCCTAGAACAAGTAGAAAAAATACAGAGGGTTTCAAAGGGCTAGTGCGCTTTGAAAAAGGGTCTATTTTTCGATAAACACTCGATAATTCTTCCTTTTCGTTGATGTCCCGGTTTGTCACGAAATGTATCTCAGTTCATATTAACACAATTGTAATATGTGTTGTTTGTTTGTTACTGCTAGTCTTATCGATGCAACCATCATCCTCTGCTCTCATCTTCATGTTTTATCTCATGGTAGGTGGTATATATAAGATTTAGCATCAGTTCGTGAAGATTGGTCCTTAGTCTTCCTTCTTCTTCCTCGCCCTCTCCTGTCAGTAATATTGGTCACGAAAGTGTTACTTCTCAGAGTGTGCGCAAGGCCGTCCGTTTGCTCATCATGGTGAGTAGTTTTCCCTTTTCTTTGAATTCATTCAGGAAGATTTCATTTGTTCTCTTCTACGTCCAGCCAATCGTCAGCATTCGTCTCCTGATCGACATATCAAAATCTTCTAGCCGTTTCCTGTCTTGTTTAGTTAATATCCAGCCGTATAACAGCACGCTCCAAAGCTTATTCTGACTTGCATGATCAGGTATTTACTTACCTTCAGCCGGGCTGAGTGGCTCAGACGGTTAAGGCGCTGGCCTTCTAACCCCAACTTGGCAGGTTCGATCCTGGCTCAGTCCGGTGGTATTTGAAGGTGCTCAAATACGACAGCCTCGTGTCGGTAGATTTACTGGCACGTAAAAGAACTCCTGCGGGATTAAATTCCGGCACCTCGGCGTCTCCGAAGACCGTAATAGTAGTTAGTGGGACGTAAAGCAAATAACATTATTATTACTTGCCTGGAAATTTCTTCTACTTCTTTTTTTGCTAGGGGCTTTACGTCGCAGCGACACAGATAGGTCTTATGGCGACGATGGAATAGGAAAGGCCTAGGAGTTGGAAGGAAGCGGCCGTGGCCTTAATTAAGGTACAGCCACAGCATTTGCCTGGTGTCAAAATGGGAAACCACGGAAAACTATATTCAGGGCTGGCGATAGTGGGATTCGAACCTACTATCTCCCGGATGCAAGCTCACAGCCGCGCGCCTCTACGCCTACGGCCAACTCGCCCGGTATTTCTTCTATTAATGAACGCTTGTTGGGCCAGTACGATCCTTCTCTTGGTCTTCATGCTACATCTCTTGTCTTATGTAATAATACATCGAAGATAGAGGAATATTGTACCCTGTTCTATGTCTTATCCACAAGCTTGATATTAATATTAAATAGCTCAGGATGTTAGCTGACAACTAATACTTTTTTTTTTTCTGAACACTTTTCATATCTAAGTCAGCTAGTGCAGATGGTAGCACTACCAGCATTTTATGCAGTTTCTTTCCTGAGTCGGTGACTACTGCTATATCGCGTGCAGAATGAATGCAATGAACCTACTCACCATTGACCTTCACACCTTTCGTGTTGACCTTGAATTTCCTTATGACATGTTCACTAAATACAATGAACAGGCAAGGTGATAGTGAGTGGCCTTGGCTGACACGCTGCCTAATATGTGTTGTATAAATTTAATATTTACGTCAATCCCGAGAGAAGCAACTTACTGTGGGTAAAAGGCAAAGAAAGCTGTCCGCCTCCCATGAACTGAGTTCGGCAGTCATCGGAGACAGCACTAGGTACGGTGTATTGATATGTGAATAGGTTGAGTTCTCCGCCCGAAGATGGGCTGAATCCTCGACACTTCCACTATCAGGTATCACTGAATGGGCATACACATTATTGAGGAGTGAACTACCTTTCGGTTTATTTTCTCACTGAGTGGGAATGTGTTAACGAAAATCAGTGTACCAAACCGACTGCAGTGTATACTTCAACATCAGTTATCACTACGGCGAGAATTTATAGGCACTAAAAATGCCCAAAATAGGCAGGCAAATATCCAATTAAAAATCACGAAATAGACGCTAAATGGCAAAAATACGCACTAAAAACCAACTCTGAACTGCCATCCCTTTGGCACTTAAAATCACTCAGCATTCTAGCTAAAGGTTTCACGCCAAGGAAAAAGTGGCCACCAAAATCAGGAAAAGGTAATAATAATAATAATAATAATAATAATAATAATAATAATAATAATAATAATAATAATAATAATAATAATAATAATAATAATTGTTCCGGGGTATCTGTGGAACGCAGAGGTGAAAGAAGGTGCCGGAGTGAATGGGTCTAACTACAAAATCAAAGTTAATTTAAAACTGTAACACAGGTTATATTTTTTTCTCTTTTAAAACAAAACCAACAAGTAACAATGTCACAGGTACCGGTAGCAAAAACAAGTCTAGTAAAGACAAGATTGGTGGTATAAACAGAATTTGGGCTTCAAGTCCTCACTTAACAATTCATGAGCTACACACTTAGCTTTACAAAGATCACCATTTTATGCAAGGGCAGAATACCCCTCAATACATGGAGCACTTATTCCCAATTTTTAACATCAAGCCCCCCAGAGGCACTTTTACAACACTAGAAAAGAGCTGACACGCTCTCAGTTTTTCAAGCCTATTCAAGGCAATATCAGAACCTTACAATTACTTGTCATCAAGGCACAACTTACAAAAATGAACCAGGGGTATCTCGTATCCAACCTACAGGGCCTTCGTGTAAAAGAAATAACAGTTAAATAAATGGCCCGAACACAGAATGAAAGGAGGCGAATGCTTGCATTCCTCGATGAAACTTCTTAAAACCTAAAGGGCACCAGGCCGATGACACAGGGGCTATTCCCAAACTATGGAGGTGACTCGTATAAGAATAATTTAAGACATTACGGTAAGGAAGAAAACCAGTTACAAAACGTACTCACCTCAAACCAATATGAAGGGGAGCTCGAGAGGTAAATCACTCTCTATCCCCGAATTACAGTTACAGATTTTAGGAAATTTTCACATTAGCCGGCAGAACTTCATTTTAGAGAAGTAGGTTACATATTAAAGTTTCGGACCTATCCCTCGGGTTAAACTGCGGAGCTAGCAAGAAATAAAGATGTTCAACGGCCATTACCTTGCTGAAGACTTGCGTCCTGAAGAAAGAGGTACCTCCCGCCTCCTGCTTGACACGCACACAAAGTTAGATGTTGATCGAATGGCCAAGAGACGCGAAAATCCGCAGTTTATAAACCCTCGGGGAAAGTTCGAGACCTTTCATGAATGATTAAGACACACCCACGGCGTTTTATTGTTTAACATCAAAAGTTACACTCAAAATCGAAGAAGAAATACGTGATTGGTTGGAAATTAATTACAGAAATTCTTGATTGGCTAAATTCAAAACTGGTGAAAAGAAAAGATCAATATTGCCAACCCAAAAATGAATGCATATAATTTAGTAAAGAACAAACTTATGAATACAAAATTTCTTCAAATAAAGTTCCTTCACTTCGCACCAGGGTGCATGATCATAGTTTTTGTACATCTGTTGCAGAAAGTCCAAACTTCTTGATAAATGGTAAACAAAACACGTAGAATTTTATACAGTACTGGAAACTTCACAATCACAAAATTAAGGTGGTGACATCTTCTGAGTAAAAGTTTAAGTAGGTCCAGTTTCAAATTCAGTGTTTCTCCTGTAGAGGGGTTCTTTTGGCGCAACATTTAAATGTGCGGCGTAGAGGTGAACCTCCCGGTACAATAATAATAATAATAATAAATTCAAATACCTTCGAGAAATCATTCAACCTTCTGGATTAAATCGTGAAGCAAATGGTGAGAGAATGGCTGAATTACAGAAAACATATAGAACCACTTGGAACACATATAACTTAACAAAAAATCGTTATATCTTAAAACAAAATTGAGACATTATAATATACTAGTAAAATCCGATGCATTACACACATCGGAAACCTTACTCATTGGCGGTAGATCACTCATAAATGATATAGGTAAGCAGGAAAGAAAAATTTTGCGGAAAATTTTCGGCCCAGTCTGCACAGAGAGAGTATGGATGATAAGAAAATTTCATGAAATTTATTGCCATACTTGGAAAAATCTCAGACACTATCACGAAAAGGAGGTTGAAATTCTATGGTCACATTCTCAGAATGAACAATGATAGACTGGCCCAAATAATTCTAAATCTCGCCCTCACACTGAAAGTCAAGAACAACTGGGTAAATGAAATAGAATCCGATCTTCAGGAAATCAACATCAACCAGGAAACTATGAAGAGCCGACCTGCTTTAAGAACACTGATTACCAACCATTGTTTGGCGGAGCCGAAAGCTAGAACTCATAAAACCTTTACAGAAAAACATAAGAAGAATTTCTGTGAGAGGTGAAGAGATTTTGGGAGGAGAAGAAGGCAAAATCAACAGCTAAATAAGTTCAAGCGTGCTCCTCAATTTGGTATAACGATGTGAATAATAATATTAAAAAATTAATAATAATAATAATAATAATAAAAATAATAATAAAATATAAGAAACTGTTATCTCTTCCAGACAATAATTATTTCAATAGGACACTTCAAATTAATCTTATGAAATTCGGCACTGATTTCATCTCATATCACTCCGTTAAGGTTAGCAATGGTCGCCTCCGCCTCACGAACAATCCCTACAACCTTCACAAGAGGCAATTCTCTCTCTCCCTGCTGCATTTTTGAAGGTAGCTGTTCAAACTTGGATGAAATAAAATGTACTGAAAATCTTGGGGTTGGCCAGCGCAGGGTGCAGATTCAAGGCCAGCTCACTCCAAGCCGAATCAGACGACAGAAACAACGTTGTTGTCCTTTAATCACATTTAAGTGCCTGTCTTTGTTAGCTACCTGCAAATAATGCCTGATAAAGAAAGAAAACTAACAAAGTAGATGTAGGTGGAAAAACACGATTAAAAACGTAATATTTGCCGTATTAGGCACGTAACATGCAAATATCATCAAAATAGGCATTCATGCACGAAATAGGTATTTATTGGCACTATAAAATCCATGTATTTCCTTCACAAATCATGTGAAAGAGATTTTAGACTTGTGTGCCTACAATTTTGGATTGAGGATAAAATTAGGCATTTATGACGATATCCTCGCCTTAGTTATCACAGTGATTGACTACATAAGGTCTGGTGTTATTCGGATCACTGAACACTGTCTGAGTAAAAGATGAGGCTAAGAAAGATCGATGAAAGTAACAACCTTACTCTAACCCATACCAGAAGACATAGTGCACCGTAAACCCTTCACTCCACTAGGCTTAAGTGTAATTGCAATACTGTTATGACTTATGTCCAAGTGAGTTGGCCGTGCGGTTATGGTCGTGCAGCTGTGAGCTTGCATTTGGGAGGTCCCAGCAAGCATGCTGATGGTTTTCCGTGGTTTCCCATTTTCACACCAGGCAAATGCTGGTGCTGTAGCTTAATTAAGGCCATGGCCACTACATTGCCTATCCTTCCGTCGCCGAAAACCTTCGATGTGTTAGTGCGAAGTTAAGCAAGTAGCAAAAGAAATGTAGGCCTTAAGGTATTCATATACGTTTGGAATGACGTATTTGGACGGAATTTTCACTTTTTCATTTTTGTTTCCTAATTAAAGCTTAATTCTTCTACTTTAAGAACATATATAGTTCTTACATGTTTCGTGCATAAATATGCTCAGAAAATTGATTTAAAGGGAACAGTGCACCCGTGTCTCGGTCTGAGGTGGGCGTGGCATCGCTGCACGGAGAATTCCATGGTTTCTTTCGATGTTTAATTCAAGTTTGGCGCTCGTTGTTGCAGAATATCTCTCCATAGATGGCTCCACCTGTGTTCACTTTGTATGCAGCAGTAATACTCTTTGGTAATGGCAGCTTCCATGGTTTCCATAACTGCGCGTTTTGAGTAAAAATATTGTCACGTTGCCTGTTTACCTGTGTGCATTTGGATGTATATTCGTTGTTGAGATAATATCCAGAAACCCTATTGGATGTAAAATGCATTCAAATTATTATAAGCATTCCCCATCCTATTTAGGTTGGAAGGCTGATCATGCTACAGTCTGTGCCAAAAATTACAGTGGGTCTTAACCTAATATGGAACAGTAAAAGTTTTTCTCGCTCAAGTGAGAGTAGAGGTCTGGAGTATGTAGATTTCTATGGGGATGGGAATTCCAAAAGTAACAAGACAGTGTGTGATTCCAATCCATACAATGGTAAAAAAGTCAATAAATTGGAATGTGTGGGCCACTACCAAAAACGTTTAGGAACAGCTCTTAGAAAATGTGTACAACATAACAAAAAGATGGGTGGTAGAGGCAAATTAACTGGAGCACTGATAGACAAGTGTCACAATTATTTTGGAATTGCTTTGCGTTCCAACTACAGTTTCATAAAAGATATGGCAAATGCTATATGGGCAACATTGTATCATTTG
This sequence comes from Anabrus simplex, assembly GCF_040414725.1. Lineage (NCBI taxonomy): Eukaryota > Metazoa > Arthropoda > Insecta > Orthoptera > Tettigoniidae > Anabrus > Anabrus simplex. Next base: position 50,938,805 of record NC_090271.1, read on the forward strand.
ACTGCCCATAAAGACAGGCCTTCCCATTACAGGTGCCCTATAGGAACAGACAGTTGGTGTTCATACCAACGAGCCAAAGCTGGCAATCTACTTGACAATTATAAGCATAAAGCAGGAATACCACTAGAAGTCCTACATGCAATGAAGCCTGTATATGAAAGGATCTGTGATCCAAAAATGTTATCAAAATGTCATCATGGTTTGACTCAAAATACCAATGAGTTATTTAACAGTACGGTATAGAAGGGGTGTAGAAAAGATACATATGTGGGGTGGTCCACTCTCAAACTGGGTGTCATGGATGCAGTTTTACAATTTAATTGTGGAAACAAGGTTGAAATAGAGGTTTTAAGAAGAATGAAGATTGTGCCTGGTATGTAATCGGCATCAGGAGTGTCACAAGCTGATGAGGCACGTGTATGCAGAAGTCAGCTTCAGAGCACTGCTGAACAAAGACAGCGAAGGAGGTACCTCAGGGGAAGAAGAAAGCTGAAAGAGGACAAGAAACTTGAAGAGGAAAGTCGCACCTATGCAGCGGGAGAATTCTAATACTTTCAGGTAAAAAGAGAGAGGTCTAGTCATAATACAAAACTTTAAACTTAATTTACTCACAACTAAAAATAACGTTTTCTTTTCAGGTTCGAACAACAATAAGTCGAATTCCAATTAAGATATCTACCTCAAAAAGGTCTCAAATTGAAGATAATTAATTTAGGAATGTTCTGTACTAGAACTGAAAAAAATTATACCCCCGTTCAAAAACTGAGTACAAAGAAATGAAAAATTATTTTTGAAATTTTGGATTTTTGAAATAATGTGTTATAATTCTTTGTGTAATCGTGATAAAGTAATACATTTAGTAGGGGACTTATACGTGACCTATGATTAGTACTACTATGTGAGCAACACCATGAGTATACGTGGCCTATGATTAGTAGCACTATGTGAGCAACACCATGAGTATACGTGGCCTATGATTAGTACCACTATGTGAGCAACACCATGAGTATACGTGGCCTATGATTAGTACTACTATGTGAGCAACACCATGACTATACGTGGCCTATGATTAGTACCACTATGTGAGCAACACCATGAGTATACGTGGCCTATGATTAGTACCACTATGTGAGCAACACCATGAGTATACGTGGCCTATGATTAGTACTACTATGTGAGCAACACCATGAGTATACGTCGCCTTTGATTAGTACTACTATGTGAGCAACACCATGAGCATACGTGGCCTATGATTAGTACCACTATGTGAGCAACACCATGAGCATACGTGGCCTATGATTAGTACCACTATGTGAGCAACACCATGAGCATACGTGGCCTATGATTAGTACCACTATGTGAGCAACACCATGAGCATACGTGGGCTATGATTAGTACCACTATGTGAGCAACACCATGAGTATACGTCGCCTATTATTAGTACTACTATGTGAGCAACACCATGAGCATACGTGGCCTATGATTAGTACCACTATGTGAGCAATACCATGAGCATACGTAGTCTATGATTAGTACCACTATGTGAGCAATACCATGAGCATACGTGGCCTACGATGTAGTTCCGCTAAGTGAGGAACACCACAGAAATGCCGGCGCCCGCTATTATTCCCACTATGTACGGAAACACCATTGGTCTGCGTTGCTTATGAATAGTACCCTTATGTGCGAAACACCATTGGTTTGTGTTACCTGTGAGTGTTGTCATTGTGTGTGACATACCATGGGTCTACATTATCTGTGATTATTACCACTGTAGGAGGAACACCATGGTTCTGCTTTACTAGCAATTAGTACCGTTATGAGGGGGCCGGTGACCTGAATTTTGGATCCAATTAGATAATAAGCATCATGCCACTAATTAAGGACTGTGAAATTATCCCCTGATTCTTTTTGTTTCACGATCTTTTTTTATTTTATTTGCGTTCATTTTAGATTCTAGTCGGTGGATAAGTATTGAATTTTAATTATAGTGTTATTTCGTTGCATCTTGTGTCATTAGAGGCCGATGACCTAGCTGTTAGGCCCCTTTAAACAACAAACATCGTCATTACGTTGTCTTTTCTCAAATGATTTCAGAGTAAACGGAAATCTATCAAATATTTCCAAATAAACTTATTGACTTGTTGACACAATTCAAACAACATTTTCCCCCCTCAATTTACGCAAAAACAAATGCAAATCAATTGACATATTTACCACAAATCATAACACATGGCAGCACATTCGCAAAAGGCAAAGGCCGTCAATGGCCATACTTTTCGAAAATGCATTTTGATTGGCTAGGTCGTATTACTGTACTGTTATACTGATACGCTTCTTGAAGAAACAGGAGAGGAGGGGTAAGTATGAACCCCAGGTAAACGATTAAATACCCGATTCCTTTTTCATCGATACAACTTTCCCACGTTTGACAGGTGTCGGTGGTGCTGGCCAGCGCTTAAGAATGGTGTCCCTTTGCAACCACGCGCTGGTTATTTTGAACATTTGCACAGTGTAACAGGAATTCGAATAATGTTATAAGGAAAGACAGATATGTAATACAATATTTAACGTATTTTATTATAAATAGATCTCCATAGATTTATGTACATTGAATCAGTTTCATATTTTAAATACTATTTACAGATCGTGTGTAAGGTATCCTAAAGGAATGATCCGGCGTCTACGTTTCAGTAAGGTCCACCTTGACTCCTCTGAGAGGCAGCATAAGGCCCTGTGGGCTCCTCATACCAGATACGAGGCTGGTAGCCATTCTCGTTAGCCTCGTACTCGACGATCTGAGTCCTGCCGTCAGGAAGCAGCACACGGTACTCCCCCTGGGCGTTGTCGTCTTGGCGACTCTCCTGGTGGCCGAAATCGCTACCAGAGGCAGCGTCCTGAACAGCGTATGTGTACTCGTAGTTGGCGGGCTCCTGGAACATAGAACAGAGAAAAACTGAACATCAGTGTTTTCAAAATTCAAAATATTTTGAGAATACAAACGTCTTTAAAAAAGAAAAAAAAAATCTAAATCTAACCCTTAATTTGAACAAATCGTTACAATAAGAATGATAACACTAATATGATAGTATAACCCTAGCTACCGTGTGCGGGCAATTTAACTTCACACCATCTGGCTGCCTGCTCGTCAAATTAGGCGGCGTTCTTCTTTACTCTAATCCTACTAATGTCAGAGAAATCCCAATCTAACTTGGGCGGCGTATTGAGTTATAATGAATTGCGTCGTGTAACCAACAAACGTGTCACCAGAGATCTTTTACAGTATATGCCGACATCGCAAAACATCGAATGTCAAAGGAATGATTACAAATACGTCTCCTGGTCATGGCCACCCATCAATGGCTGCTAGTTTCAGATGACAACGAGTCATAAGACATAGGTTGCACGGTTGCTTGATAACATTGGCTGACCATCCATCCATACCTCACATCACTTGGCCATGCGGTTAGGGACGCGCAGCTGTGAGCTCGCATCCGGGAGATAGTGGGTTCGAACCCCGCTGTCGGCAGCCCTGAAGATGGTTTTGCGTGGCTTCCTATTTTCACACCAGGCAAATGCTGGGGCTGTACCTTAATTAAGGCCACGGCCGCTTCCTTCCCATTCCTATGCCTTTCCTGTCCCATTGTCGCCATAAGACCTATCTGTGTCGGAGCGACGTAAAGCAAATAGCTTCCCGGCAGGGTCAGAATTTTTAACCATAATTGGTTAATTCTCCTGGCACGGGATCTGGGTGCATGTATCGTCTTCATCATCATTTCATCCTCATCACGACGCGCAGCTCGCCTACGGGCGTCAAATAAGAAGACATGCTCCTGGCTAGCCGAAGTCCTCGGACACATCCCGGCACTAAAAGCCATACGCCATTTTTTAATTTATAACAAAGTTAGTAAAAATGTTATAAAAGTACAATGATATATAGCTACAAACGGAAAGTGTTGCCAGTGAGATGTAATTGTGTACATTTATCGTTTTCAGATAGAAAGGCTTAGTCTTGTTCCGAAAGAATTTATAAGTGCCCTATGAAATGTTCTTTAGATCATGAAATTTCAGAACTAAAAGTCTCCACCGATTATCGTAGAAAAATAGCTCCTTAATGGGCTTCATGTCTTAAATTTTAATTTCCAATTCTTTAGCAATGTAATGCTAATTTACTCTGTGCAGTAGTATATTAAAGTACATTACCGATAGATCATCCTGAGCCAGGCGAGCTCTGGCGTCGTCGTAGTTGTATCCACTTGGTGGTCCGTACACTGGGGCGGGGGCTCCGTAGGTTGAAGACGGGGCACGGTATGAGGATGATGCAGCTGATGATCTGAGAGGAGCAGCTCCATTGTTCCTTGAAAGACCAGCTTTCATTCCAGCCCCCAGCCTGGAGGAGACGGTCACTGCTGGACGTGAGGGGGCGGAGAAAGCACCAGATGGAGCTCCGTAGGTCGAGGATGGAACAGAGAAAGCATCGGAAGGAGCACCATAAGCAGAGGATGGGGCAGAGAAAGAACCGGAAGGGGCACCATAGGAAGTGGAGAGGCCTGAGTAGGCAGCTGATGGGGGTCCATAAACCGGTGCTGGGGGTTCTGGTCTAGCGTAGACCAGCGTCACCAGGGCTACAAGAACTGCAACAGACTAAAATAAAGAGGAACATTGTAATCGTAAACCTAAAAGAAAAAATAATAAGAATAAGAGAAAAAGAAAATAAAGGACAATGATTGACTTTAAATGGCTTGGAAATCTAAATAATTCTTAACAAGTGCTTTTGGCAGATCATAGAGGTTAAGGAACGTCATCTGTATTACTGTGCAATGCACTATGGAGAAATTCAGAGGGTGATTGAGGAGTGAAACTTGGATACGGCACATAGAATTGTTATGTTCAGAATAATCAACACAAGCCGCCTCTGTGGTGTAGTGGTTAGCGTGATTAGCTGCCACCCCCGGAGGTCCGGGTTCGATTCCCGGCTCTGCCACGAAATTTGAAAAGTGGTACGAGGGCTGGAACGGGGTCCACTCAGCCTCGGGAGGTCAACTGAGTAGAGGTGGGTTCGATTCCCACCTCAGCCATCCTCGAAGTGGTTTTCCGTGGTTTCCCACTTCACCTCCAGGCGAATGCCGGGATGGTACCTAACTTAAGGCCACGGCCGCTTCCTTCCCTCATCCTTGCCTATCCTTTCCAATCTTCCCATCCCCCTACAAGGCCCCTGTTCACCATAGCAGGTGAGGCCGCCTGGGCGAAGTACTGGTCATACTCCCCAGTTGTATCCCCCGACCAAGAGTCTGAAGCTCCAGGACACTGCCCTTGAGGCGGTAGAGGTGGGATCCCTCGCTGAGTCCGAGGGAAAAGCCGAACCTGGAGGGTAAACAGATGATGATGATGATGATAATCAACACAAATAAATATGGCAACAAGGACGTGAATTTTGTGGAGAATTGACGAAAAGCACATTCTGGAATGCCACATAGATAGCGACGCATTTGCAGCCATATTACATGGTTGTTATGACCGGGTACGTTGCCTCTCGTATCAAGCAGTTATGTTACAAAATTGTGAGCAGGTTTCACTAATGGGTAAAGTCCCCACAGTTTTAATTATTGCGTTGATGTGGTGAAAATTCCTTGTGAGGACCACTGTAAGTAGCTAGATGATAATATAAGGAAAAATCTCCATTGGAGTAACTGGATTCATTGGAGTCATTGGATTGTAAATAAAGGGTACAGATCACTGCAGTTGGTTATGGGGTTATTTAAGGTTTCTATTAAAGATGTGAAGGAGAGGGCATATGCGTTTCTGATAAGACCCCAAGTAGAGTATGGTTCCAGCTCACCAGGATTAGTTGATTCGAGAACTGGAAAAAATGACAAAGAAAAGTAGCTCGATTTGATCTGGATGCTTTCCAACAAAATTGTATCGGAACGAAACAGTTGCAAAGTTTGGGCTAGGAAAACATGAGAGAAAAGAGACGAGCTACTCGACTAAGTGGTATGTTCCGAACTGTCAGTGGAGAGATGGTGTGAAATTATATTAGTAGATGAGTACGTCTGAGTAGTGTTTTAGAAGTAGGAAAGTTCACAATTTGATGCTAAAGTTGGAATTCAAGAGGACAAATTCGAGCAAAAATTCGTCTATAATAAGGGGAGTTGCGGATTGAAATAATTTACCAAGGGAGATGTTCAATAAATTTCCATTGTAATTTCTTAAGAAAAGACTAGGTAAACAACATATGGGTTACTTCCACCTGAGTGATTGCCTTAAATGAAGATCAATGGTGATTGATTGATTGATTGATTGATTGATTGATCGACAGCGCCTCAGCTGTTCTCATCTCGTTCCAGCCCTCAAACAAGAAATTAAAAATATCAGGGCTGTGCAGGAATCGAATCCTGGACCCCTACATTACGAGACTTTCAGTTTTTTCCAGTACCACCGAACTGGGAATAATAATTGTTTATTTAGTAAATATTTGAAGAATCCCTTCAATTTTGGAATGGGCAGCAAATGGGTCTAAATAGACCGGTGCTGGGGGTGGGGGGAGGGGGTTGGTTTAAAGTGGTCAAGCGTCGCTAGACCTAGATGAGCTGTAAGCGAATGATCTGACAGTCATGCAGAGATCTTCTGTGTCTTAATTGAACAACCAGCCAAATTTCTTTGGTGTCAGAGCTGGCCCAACCCAAATAGTTCTCGTGTTAGTGCTTCACTTTTGCGTAAGTTGTACGAGACGGCTGAGTAGTAATGCTACATAATGAGAAGTTTAATGAATTGTGTGAACAAGTAATTATTTGGCTAAGTAAAATATTGTTGCTTTGAGAATTGTAAGATGTTTGCTCTCTTGTGCTGGATGAAAAGCTCGTTGTAGAGTCACTCGTTTGTATATTTACCTTCATTGTCTCTTCTTGGTGATGATATTCGGCGAGTGGTGATGGTCAGTGCTGGTCCATCACCTTATATAGTGAGCCACACCACCTTTCTCTGGCTGCCCCCACCCACCCGGCGACGCTCCTCTGAAGTGTAACAAGTGGAAGGTCGGTCACTTTTGAGTAGACGGGGGCGGGGCTACAGACACTCGAAGCCGAGGTTTCGTCAAACTGAAGATCACATATTTTTTCTGGTGATTCATCGTGGAAAACAGTGGATCTGTAAGATAAACTCGCTTCATTGCAATTGCTTGCGAGTAATTTAATTAAATGTTGAAGACTGAGAAAGTTGGCTATGTGGTTAGGGTCACTTAACTGTGAGCTTATCTTTGGAAGATGGTCGATTTGAACTCCCCACTGTTGGCAGCCTGAAGATGGTTTTCCCATTGTTTCCCTTTTTTCACACCAGATGACGGGCGTTCTAATCCCTTGGATTTTTGAAGGGCTAGTGTGCTTCGAAATAGGCTCCATTTTTGGATCGTCATCATCACCTACTAAGGGCAATGCCTTGTCGCTGTAACCGTATCTGACGATCTTCTGCTAGCTTCTTTATGTTGCTATATGAACCACATGCCAGTTCACCCACGGAGTTCCTGGTGTATGACATTCTTTGTCGTCCCCTGGGTCTCTTTCCAAGTACTTTACCTTCGATGATCGTTTGGAGAAGAGGGTCATGTCTCAGCACGTGTCCAAGGAACTTTTCTTTCCTCTTCTTTAGGGTATTTAATTTTTTCTTTTTTTTTTTTTGCTAGGGGCTTTACGTCGCACCGACACAGATAGGTCTTATGGCGACGATGGGATAGGAAAGGCCTAGGAGTTGGAAGGAAGCGGCCGTGGCCTTAATTAAGGTACAGCCCCAGCATTTTCCTGGTGTAAAAATGGGAAACCACGGAAAACCATCTTCAGGGCTGCCGATAGTGGGATTCGAACCTACTATCTCCCGGATGCAAGCTCACAACCGCGCGCCTCTAAGCGCACGGCCAACTCGCCCGGTAGGGTATTTAATGACCATCGATCCCTCTTTACGGTTTTCAAAACAAGGTAATTTGTTTTGTCCAGCTTTCGCATCCATACAGTAGCACATTTCAAACAGAGGTTTGAGAAATGATTTTTCTGATCTCCAAGTGGTGGTAGTGGTGATGATTGTTTTAAGAGGATGTTTTGGAAGACTCCCTAGGCCTCGAGTTCTCTAATACTGACGGGGTCGGAAAAGAACAACAGTTGGCCAAGGGAGGTCGGATAGGATAGATTAAAATGAGGAGCCTGGCACAAGTAAATGGAAGCAATGCTGGGACTCAGCTAAAGGCCCCGTGGTCGCCAACCCACGCTCCAAAGTTCAGAGCCCCTGAGGCCCCATTTAGTCGCCCCTTACGACCGGCATGGGATGAGTTGGTTGGTTCTTTAACAAAAAATGCTTTTCTAATTTTTTGATTTAGACTTTATAATTCCCTTTCTGATTGATGTCCCTGCTACTAGGCTTTTGTCACGAAATGTATCTCAGTTCATATTGAAACAATAGTAATATTTACGTCAATCGCTGAGAAGAGCAACTTACTGTGGGTAAGAGGGAAAGAAAACCATCAGCTTGACATAAGCAAAATTTCGGTCATCAGCGGAGACTGTACTCGGCAATTATTGCAGTGCTATAGTCTATTATTACGTGACTATAACCGTAGAGTACGTTGAGTTCTCGGCCTGAAGGTGGGTTGAATCCCCGACTTAACCATCATCAGCTATATATGCATATCCTTACCGACGTTAACCAAGCCAATTGCAATGTATACCTCAACTTGTAAGCTAAATTTGAGATCAGTTATCTCAGGGATTTTTATTGTTTGGATTACTGAAGATTTTCGAATTCAAAGATGAGACGAAGAAATATTGGTGAAAGTAACAAACTTACTCTACCCCATACCAGAATTGATAGTGCTCGGTATACTGTACATTGTATAGGCTGTGAAAATGTAGTAATGTTATGTAGCCTTTATGCTTTTTTTTTTTTTTTTTTTGGCTAGTTACTTTACGTCGCACCGACACAGATAGGTGGTCTTATGGCGACTATGGGACAGGAAAGGGCTAGGAGTGGGAAGGAAGTGGCCGTGGCCTTAATTGAGGTACAGCCCCAGCATTTGCCTGATATGAAAATGGGAAACCACGGAAAACCATCTTCAGGGCTGCCGACAGTGGGGTTCGAACCTACTATCTCCCGAATACTGGATACTGGCCGCACTTAAGCGACTGCAGCTATCGAGCTCGGTAGCCTTTAAGCTAACTTCATGAGACAAAGAATTTACTGATAATTCTACTCCTGTAACTGGAGGTTAGCAATACGCTACGAACGTGATATGAAACTACATCAATAGGCCTACTGAAACTTCAAAATATTAATTATACACAATACTGACACATAGTTATCTAAGATATGAAATGAAGAAATGAAACGGTGTATGACATTTAGTGCCGGGAGTGCCCGTGGACATGTTCGGTTGGCCAGGTGAAGGTCTTTTAATTTGACGCCCGTAGGCGACCTGCGCGTCGTGATGAGGATGAAATGATGATGGAGACGACACATACTACCCAGCCCCCGTGCCAGTAAAGCTAACCAATAATTAAGACTGAGAGGACAGATAGGAAAAGTCCTCTCAGTTTTAATTATTGCGTTGATGGGGTGAAAGTTCCCTTTGGGGATCATTGTAAATACCTAGGTATAAATATAAGGAAAGATCTTCATTGGGGTAATCACATAAATATGTTTGTAAATAAAGGGTACAGATCTCGGCACATGGTTATGAGAGTATTTAGGGGTTGTAGTAAGGATGTAAAGGAGAGAGCATATTTGCCTCTGGTGAGACCTCGACCTGAGTATGGTTCCAGTGTATGGGACCCTTACCAGGATTACTTGATTCAGGAACTGGAAAAATCCAAAGAAAAGCAGCTCGATTTGTTCTGGGCGATTTCCGACAAAAGAGTATCGTTACAAGTTGCAAAGTTTGGGCTGGGAAGACTTGGTAGAAAGGAGACGAGCTGCTCGACTAAGTGGTATGTTCCGAGCTGTCAGTGGAGAGATGGAGGACATCAGTAGACGAATAAGTTTGGATGGTGTCTTTAAAAGTAGGAAAGATCACAATATGAAGATAAAGTTGGAATTCAAGAAGACAAATTCGGGCAAATATTCGTTTATAGGAAGGGGAGTTAGGGATTGGAATAACTTACCAAGGGAGGTGTTCAATAAATTTCCAATTTCTTTGCAATCATTTAAGAAAAGGCTAGGAAAACAACAGATAGGTTTCTGCCACCTGGGCGACTGCCCTAAATGCAGATCAGTAGTGAATGATTGATGGTGGTTAAAATTCACGATCCTGCCGGGAATCGAACCGGGGACCCCCGTGACCAAAGACCCGCACGCTAACCATTTAGCCATGGAGCCGTACTATGTACTGTATAAAACAACACAAACCAAAATATAGTACTAATAAAGATCAAAGGATTCCAGTATGTGAAACACTTTATTTTATACCTCTAAATTATTTAAGAGAGACATTTATTCTTTGAGCACAGAAAGGATCACTCGTTTAATTAAGGTGATATAAAGTTTAAAATATCTAAGATATGTAATATAAAATTTGGGTGCCTATCCCTTAATGGGATCATCATCATCATCATCATCTGTTTATCCTCCAGGTTCGGTTTTTCCCTCGGACTTAGCGAGGGATCCCACCTCTACCGCCTCAAGGACAGTGTCCTGGAGCTTCAGACTCTTGGTCGGGGGATACAACTGGGGAGTATGACCAGTACCTCGCCCAGGCGGCCTCACCTGCTATGCTGAACAGGGGCCTTGTGGAGGGATGGGAAGATTGGAAGGGATAGGCAAGGAAGAGGGAAGGAAGCGGCCGTGGCCTTAAGTTAGGTACCATCCCGGCATTCGCCTGGAGGAGAAGTGGGAAACCACGGAAAACCACTTCCAGGATGGCTGAGGTGGGAATCGAACCCACCTCTACTCAGTTGACCTCCCGAGGCTGAGTGGACCCCGTTCCAGCCCTCGTACCACTTTGCAAATTTCGTGGCGGAGCCGGGAATCGAACCCGGACCTCCGGGGGTGGCAGCTAATCACGCTAACCACTACACCACAGAGGCGGCCCCTTAATGGGATGCCAGATGATATTTTGTACAGTAATAGTGAAAGATCGGTTCATAAATGTGATATTCTCACAGTTTTGTTTGGTTATCGTTAACTTCTCGTCTGATGGTTGACGTGGAAAAATTGCTGGAGGTTTCGTCTCTTATTGTCTATACACATCTGGCATTATTTACACATATTTTGAGGAACGCAAAAGAAAATATGAGAGATTGTATCATTTAGAGTATAACAACCCTTGAGATATGAGATAAGCAACAGCAATCCTTCTTTATACCCTTACCGAGCTCGATAGCTGCAGTCGCTTAATTGCGGCCAGTACCCAGTATTCGGGAGATAGTAGGTTCGAACCCCACTATCGGCAGCCCTGAAAATGGTTTTCCGTGGTTTCCCATTTTCACACCAGGCAAATGCTGGGGCTGTACCTTAATTAAGGCCACGGCCGATTCCTTCCCACTTCTAGCCCTATCCTGTCCCATCGTCGCCATAAGACCTATCTGAGTCGGTGCGACGTAAAGCAACTAGCAAAAAAAAAAAAAAAAAAAAAAAACTTTATACCCTTGTAGTTCTTTGATATTCAAATTTACTTTCACTTGAAGTATGAATAAACACCATCCGCTATGAATATTAGATTGTGATACTTGCTGTCTACTTAGAAGACCTTCAATTCTTTCTGAACAGCATCAACGAAGTAACGAAGGACGTTGCCTTGAAATAAACATTCAGGGAACTAAATTCCTGGTGATCAGTAAACAGAAAAACTACTACTACTATTACTAAATGTTTTCATTCCTCTCCTGAAGGGGGTCGCGCGCCACTTAGACGGTGACATCGTCTCTCAGGCCAGGAGATCTGTATCTGAGACGGAGATGTGCAGTGAAGGTGAGGGGGTTGGTAGCCGTGGTCTATACTAGGAACTGTCGTGGCACTCACCTTATTGCAGGAGAATATAAAACCATTATCAGGACAGCCGACGATGGAAACCAGCCCCTCACTGTCTCCCCAACATAGAGGCGTAGAGGAACGATAGAGACATGGCTACCCGTCCCCTACTTGGTTGATGGGTCCGAGTGCAGAGCTATCGAACCACGGACCAGCCGTGACCAATTGTGGGTTGAGACCCACTCTGCGTCCGCCAGCATTAAACAGATAATTTGCCAATGCTGTTATAGCATTGGTCAGAAAGACTCCTGAGAGGGTGTAGCAATTCAAGTACCTAGGAGTAGGTACAAGACTGGAGTCCGGATGTGAAAAAGAAAACCACAATTGTCATCGGAAGTTGTTTTATGTTGCTCAGGCACTGCCTTACTGTGTCGAATAATGGACACCACTACTCGCAGGTGCTGCCTTACTTTGTCGAATGATGAACACCATTAATGACAGGGGCTGCCTTACGGTGTCGAATAATGGACACCATTAATCGCAGGCGCTGCCTTACTTTGTCGAATGAAGGACCCTAATCACAGGTGCTGCCACATGGTGTCGAATGATGGACACAACTAATCGCAGGTGCCGCCTTACGGTGTCGAATAATGGACACCATTAATGTCAGGTTCTGCCTTACGGTGTCGAATGATGGACACCATTAATGACAGGGGCTGCCTTACGGTGTCGAATGATGGACACCACTAATTGCAGGTGCTGCGTTACGGTGTCGAATGGTGGACACTTATGGTGTCGAATGATGGGCACTAATCGCAGTTGTTGCCTTACGGTGTCGAATGTTGGACACTAAAGTTTTCGGCAATGACAGATGCAGACCTTCGAATTGTGGATATATCGCAGTATGTTGAAGATCGCATGAAGGGCCACGTCACCAGTGAGAATTACTCCGCCGAGCCAGGAAATTATGCGAAGTCTTAACCCTCGTAAAACACTGAAAATCGAAAAGTAGGCTATGATATCGTCTGTGACCTTCGGTCTTTGTAGATCTCATTGTATCTCTTCCAGCCAACAGGTGGTGTGTTTTGATGTGGAGATGTACTTTAAAAAAAAAAAATTGGTTGGTCTCTCGTTCACTCGTTGAAGGTGGCCATAAAATTGTAGTCTTCGTCTTTTAATTATCTTTAATTTTATCTCTATTGTGGTAGAGGTCTTCAGTTTTTTTCTTCATCCAAATATCTTTATTCCTTTGGGGTCCCAAATTTGTCCTAAGCATTTTTCTGTCTTTCTTTTCCAGTTCCTCTTCTTCACCTCTTTTGTTCAATGTTAACAATTCTGATCTAGTTTAATTACAGTGGTGTAATGGAACGATATCCATCGTTTGGTGAGTGAGTTTGTGATAGTACATATATCACACCCCCGAATTATATGTAGAAGGTAGAGATATTGTCAGTATTCGATTTGTATTATTATTATTATTATTTTATTTGTATATTTTGCCATTTATATTGGTAAGCTGGAAGATATCCACATATGTAGGTATGAGTAATTTGTTTTGCACGAGTGGGAAAACATTGCTTTAGTAACTCTGGTAATTTGAATGAGTCATCTGGCTACCCCAGTGTCTGTTGTGATGTACTTGTGTCAGGAAATTCCATTACTCGTGTATATATCCCAGCCTGATGAGATAAGCTTGTTGTTGTACCAGGGAAGTTTGGTGATTCATGAAAACTCCCCAGAGTTTGTTATTGTCTTGGGAGGAAGAAGTAGTTCAGGGCTTGGGCTTGAGAAGAGGACCACCCATGATTGGCTGGCAAGCACCAATCCAGACGTATCATCTGAGTGGAGGGGGATGTTGATGTCTATAAAGGTTGATGATACGGCGGCAACGAGGAGACTGTATGAGACATTGTAAGAGACATTGTAAGGGTGATTGTAGAGGCGATTGTAAAGGAACGAGAAGGAAGATAACTACAACTGACGCACTGTACGGGAAGGAAGTGGTGCTGATACACGGTACTGGATCGACATGGCTGCAATGGACTGGACTTCAAACGTTCGTGGAGCGTAGTCGTGTTATGTTTGTGGAAAGTGGCTGATCGTGGAGAGTGCTTGCGCATTAAGTATTGTAGCACTTGTGGCGGCCTAGCATTATATGTTGGTGAAAGCTATCTCAGACTTTCCATAAATTTATATGTTGAGGATCGACAGACGTGTGTATATATCTTTACAACAAGTGTTAAAATATGTGAACACAGTAATACAAGGTACAGTATCTGTGTGATGTGATAACTGCCGATTATGAGAATCGGTAAATCGAATTGATATAGAGAAAGTGAAGGGTATTTATCTTCATACATGTACATTGTTCATCGGACTATCTACAAATGGTAACTTAGTTCTCACTTTCGTTTTCCCACGGTTTTCATTATTGTTGTTGTTGTAAATATGGAGTCTTCCAGCAATATTTTATGTGTGTATTATATGTATAATGTTGTATGTTGATGAGGTGCTCATGCACGGAATTTGTTCAGAATATAGTTAGCTATTTTAGAATCAGTGTTATTGATAAACCTAGGTGCAGTTCCTACCTAATTAGTCGTTTTCAGGAGGTTAGGTAAGGCCTGCAGCAGATGTACCAGTACGCAGCATTATGTACACGCCCTGGGATATAAAGTTTATCATGCTCTTATCTAAATTCGAGGGATCCATTCTGGTGAACTCTGGCGCCCATACTACGGACATTTCGGTTAATTATGCTTATTAATTTTATTAAGTTTTTGAGTAATTTTATTTATATATTTTTATTCATGATTTTATTTATATATCAGTAGTCATCAACTTGTTACAATTGGCTTCCCAACGTGTGGCTGAATGGTTGGTACATCTGTTAGGCTTATAAGCGTAGGTGCACTTGTCAGGTGTGGTTGGAATTCTGCAAACTATGTCAGTGAAGTGTTTTATACGTTTCATGTGTATTTTGGAGTATGAAGAAATGTTGTAGCGAGTCCAGTATTATAAAATTGAGAAGTAGAGAGGTTTTTAAAGTTGCTGGTACTAAGAATCAGGAGAAGAGAAGGCAAAATAATTCCACCACATTGAGTTTATCTAATTTAAGTAAGAGTAGCAAAATGGCTGATAGTGGGAAGGATCTATTGGCAACGATGGGTGAGGAACAGAGTAACCCGTCTCAAACTCAGAATGTAGGGGATCAAGGGGAGGCTTCAATGCTCAGTATGCTTAAATCACTACTTGATAGTCAGAGTAAAGAGTTGAAGAGCGAATTGAATTCGATTAACAGTAAAATCGATAATCAGAGTGTTGAATTAAATTCAGTGAGTGTTGAATTGTCCAGTAAGATTGATAGCCAAAGTAAGGAGTTAAATTCAGTGAGTGTTGAATTGTCCAGTAAGATTGATAGTCAGAGTAAAGAGTTGAAGAGTGAATTGAGTTTTTTAAGCAATGAAATATACAGTATTAATAGTGAATTAAATTCAGTTAGTACGGAATTGTCCAGTAAGATTGAGAATCAAAGTAAGGAGTTAAATTCAGTGAGTGTTGAATTGTCTAGTAAAATTGATAGTTTAAGTAGTGCTGTGAATGGTAGAATAGATGAATTGAACCAGAAGTTTGACCATCAAAGCAGGGAAATTCAGGAAGTCAACAATAAGGTAGAAGCTCAACGCTTGGAATTGACTGAGAAAATCGAATGCCGATTTAATGTTGTTAGGAAGGAATTTGTTGAAAACAGCAAGGAATGCGACAAGAGAATAAAAATAGTGGAAGATAAAGTCGAAGAAATAGATAGAATTAAAACCAGCCAGAATGTTTTAGTGAAGCGAATAGATGAAAAGACTGAGAAATTGGAGAAAGACCTCAAGTCAGTAGAAGGAAATGCCAGAATGGTAGTTGAAGAAGGAATTAAAGCATGCCATGTAAAGTTAAGGCAGGAGATCAGTCAAATCCAAGTAGGTAGCAGCATATGTAATAGGTACGTATCTTGTACGAAGGACTCAGAATTACCCAAGTTTAATGGTCGGCAGTTTAATCCGATGGAATTCTTGAAAACGGTGGAGAAACGGTTTTCCAAGAATCTTGACGATGGTTTGATCGAGTGGAGTATGGTTGATGAGATGTTGGATATTGCATTTGTTGGAGAAGCGAGATCCTGGTTTCAAGTTTATAGACAGGGTATTTCGAGTTTAGAGGAATTTAGGGAGAAATTTAGTTCTAAATTTTGGAGTGAAGCTATTCAGGGAAGGGAAAGAGATCGCGTGCTATTTGGCAAATATAGACCTCAGGAAGGTGTATCTATGACGGAGTATTTCTTAGCGCATGTTCTGATCAGCCAGAATATTGAAGGTCTAGCATCGGAAAGAGATACAGTCCGCCAGATGTTGAGGCATTTTCCTGAGAAGGTCGGATTAGCTGCATGTATGCAGAATATTGTTACGATTAAGGAATTAGAGCAGCTGTTAGAGAGGTTTGATGCTTTGGAAGGGCAGGGGAGGACTAGGCAAAGTGAAGGTAGAAATTACGGGGATAATGGGAGACAAGGTAATCAGGTAGCGGGAGATAGGAATAATCAGAATTTCAGTCATTCTAGGCAAGGGAATCAGGGTGGTAATTCCGGAAGGGAAAACAGACAGTCTAATCAGGGAGTTAATCACCAGGAATATTATGGCAGAAGACCTAATCAAGGGGAATCAGAAAGTAGGGGGCGTACGGATCAAAGACCTCCAGATCAAGTGCAGAGACATGATAATAGTGAACAGTCCACGTCAAGTAATTTAAACCGGAATCGGACTTCTTAGTTGGGTCAGATAGGCAGTCCGATACCGAAATTCCTATTCACGCGATGAAACAGGTAAGTAACGAGGTAGACGTGAAAGAGGAATTATTGTATGACCATGTGTTTTGTGATTTTGTGTATAGGGGGCGTGATGAAAGTAAGAATGATGTGTCGGATGTCTTACTTTGTGCTAGTGGTGATGGTAATAGCGGTGTTGCGATCGATAATCTTGTGGAAGTTTCTGAGATTGAAAGTGAAGTTTTTTGTGAAGTTGATGAAGGTTGTTTTGTGAGTGAAGAGTGTTCACGGAGTATACATCATGAGGATGTTTTTGTTGATTTAAGTGTACGTGAGGAGAGTAAAGTTAGGTCCATTATGTGTGAAAATGGTGACTTTGAGATTAATGAAACTTCTGATAAGAGAGTCGAAAGTAGCAGTGTTGTTGGCATGAAAGTGGTGCAAGTAGGAGCTGATATGGAAGGTGGTGAAGATGGATTAATTGTTGGGTCATTAAGTAGTAATGACAGCAATTTCAAAGTGTATTATGGTAAGAATTCCAGTAATAGAGTGAGCGTGTGTGAGAATGGAAGTGTGCGTGAGATGAAAGAAAGTCTTTTCAAGCGAGTGCGTAATGTTTCATTTAATACTGAGAGTTGTGTGAATGATTTGAATGACGTGCTGTATGATAGCGATGTGGAATGTGTGAAAAAGTATGTGATCTGTTTGCTTGCATTAATTATGGTTTTGTGGAAGAGTAAACGTAGTGAGATTCCCGCGCATTTCAGAAAGAGGGATTTCCTTTTTATGAATGTTCCGAATGAAAGTTTGTATGATTCTTGTGTGACCGAATGGGATGAATCTTTGTGTGTGAGATAGAGTGGATTTTAGAAGTAGTTAGTTTTATTGCGGTACGCATTCCTCGCTTATCGATGCTGATGTTAAGTTTATGTATAGTTTTTTCATTTATATTAGGGTCCGTATACTGTGGACAATAGTATAGGCAAGTGTGCTTATAGGCTCCTAACCACTGACAACAAGGTCCTTGGGACATTTAATATCTATAGCCTTCGCAGATATAAAAGATAGGATCTGCACCTTGGATGTATATATTATCAATTTTGAGTTTAGTGTACTGTAGTAAGAAGGGATTGTGTTCAATGCTATATGAAACAATCAGAGTTGTGTGTATATAGACATATTATTATTATTATTATTGTTTGGACAAATTGTATTTCGTGTGTGCGAATACAATGCAGTAGACGCAATGTATATATCATTATTACAGTAAATTATGTGTTCAGTTATGCCATTATAAGGTTATGTATGAAGTTCTGTTTTATGGTGAATCATAATATGTGATATCATCGATTCACCAAGGGGGCGTTATGTGATAGTACATATATCACACCCCCGAATTATATGTAGAAGGTAGAGATATTGTCAGTATTCGATTTGTATTATTATTATTATTATTTTATTTGTATATTTTGCCATTTATATTGGTAAGCTGGAAGATATCCACATATGTAGGTATGAGTAATTTGTTTTGCACGAGTGGGAAAACATTGCTTTAGTAACTCTGGTAATTTGAATGAGTCATCTGGCTACCCCAGTGTCTGTTGTGATGTACTTGTGTCAGGAAATTCCATTACTCGTGTATATATCCCAGCCTGATGAGATAAGCTTGTTGTTGTACCAGGGAAGTTTGGTGATTCATGAAAACTCCCCAGAGTTTGTTATTGTCTTGGGAGGAAGAAGTAGTTCAGGGCTTGGGCTTGAGAAGAGGACCACCCATGATTGGCTGGCAAGCACCAATCCAGACGTATCATCTGAGTGGAGGGGGATGTTGATGTCTATAAAGGTTGATGATACGGCGGCAACGAGGAGACTGTATGAGACATTGTAAGAGACATTGTAAGGGTGATTGTAGAGGCGATTGTAAAGGAACGAGAAGGAAGATAACTACAACTGACGCACTGTACGGGAAGGAAGTGGTGCTGATACACGGTACTGGATCGACATGGCTGCAATGGACTGGACTTCAAACGTTCGTGGAGCGTAGTCGTGTTATGTTTGTGGAAAGTGGCTGATCGTGGAGAGTGCTTGCGCATTAAGTATTGTAGCACTTGTGGCGGCCTAGCATTATATGTTGGTGAAAGCTATCTCAGACTTTCCATAAATTTATATGTTGAGGATCGACAGACGTGTGTATATATCTTTACAACAAGTGTTAAAATATGTGAACACAGTAATACAAGGTACAGTATCTGTGTGATGTGATAACTGCCGATTATGAGAATCGGTAAATCGAATTGATATAGAGAAAGTGAAGGGTATTTATCTTCATACATGTACATTGTTCATCGGACTATCTACAAATGGTAACTTAGTTCTCACTTTCGTTTTCCCACGGTTTTCATTATTGTTGTTGTTGTAAATATGGAGTCTTCCAGCAATATTTTATGTGTGTATTATATGTATAATGTTGTATGTTGATGAGGTGCTCATGCACGGAATTTGTTCAGAATATAGTTAGCTATTTTAGAATCAGTGCTATTGATAAACCTAGGTGCAGTTCCTACCTAATTAGTCGTTTTCAGGAGGTTAGGTAAGGCCTGCAGCAGATGTACCAGTACGCAGCATTATGTACACGCCCTGGGATATAAAGTTTATCATGCTCTTATCTAAATTCGAGGGATCCATTCTGGTGAACTCTGGCGCCCATACTACGGACATTTCGGTTAATTATGCTTATTAATTTTATTAAGTTTTTGAGTAATTTTATTTATATATTTTTATTCATGATTTTATTTATATATCAGTAGTCATCAACTTGTCACAAGTTTATAAGCCATGTCCTTCTTCTTCAATCTCTCTTTGAAGGTTGTGTTATAGAGTCCGTTTTGACTGGATCCATTCTCCCAGATATTTTTTAAATTGATCAACTATTTGAATATTTCCTTGTAGTGTTATTAGGTACTTTTAGTTTTTTCATATGAAATTCAATGACCAGTTTTAATGACCACGTTATTTCAGCTGCCTTCTCTGGGCTTTGATCTTTGTCCAGTGTTCCTTCATTCGCTGCCAGTGTTGCTTTTATCTTTCCTCCCACCACGTCTTTGCCGTCTTTAACTTTGGCCTTTCTTGAAAACCCTGGTGGCCTTTTATTTTCCTCCTGAGTGGATTGCGTTCTTGTGATCTGTTTTTTTTTTTTGCTAATTGCTTTACGTCGCACCGACACAGAGAGCCTAGGTCTTATGGCGACGATGGGACAGGAAAGGCCTAGGAATTGGAATGAAGTGGCCGTGGCCTTAATTAAGATACAGCCCCAGCAGTTGCCTGGTGTGAAAATGGGAAACCACGGAAAACCATCCTCAGGGCTGCCGACAGTGGGATTCGAACCCACTATCTTTTTTTTTTTTTTTTTTTTTTTTTTTGCTAGTTGCTTTACGTCGCACTGACACAGATAGGTCTTACGGCGACGATGGGACGGGAAAGGGCTAGGAGTGGGAAGGAAGCGGCCGTGGCCTTAATTAAGGTACAGCCCCAGCATTCGCCTGGTGTGAAAATGGGAAACCACGGAAAACCATTTTCAGAGCTGCCGACAGTGGGGTTCGAACCTACTATCTCCCGAATACTGGATACTGGCCGCACTTAAGCGACTGCAGCTATCGAGCTCGGTGCACCCACTATCTCCCGAATACTGGATACTGGCCGCACTTAAGCGACTGCAGCTATCGAGCTCGGTTTGTGATCTTCATACGTGATCCCCATCTCCTGTAAGTCCCATTCAACCTCCATGAACCAAGTTGGCTGGGTCTTCTTATCTTTAAAATAGGTAAAGATCTGGTTCGACAATCATGTTGGTTTCATTCTTAGCAAGTGGCCATAAAATGCAATTCTCCTTCTCCGCATGACATCAGAGATCTTCTGGATATGAGTATACAGCTCACGGTTATGCCGACGAGTATATTCATCTTTGTCCTTAATTGGGCCAAGAATTTTCTTTAAGATCTTTCTTTTTTAAGTTTCTATTATTATTATTATTATTATTATTATTATTATTATTATTATTATTATTATTATTATTATTATTATTATTTATCCCTGTGATGTGTAGCTGGCCCCGCGGTGTAGGGGTAGCGTGCCTGCCTCTTACCCGGAGGCCCTGGGTTCGAATTCCCGGCCAAGTCAGGGATTCTTACCTGCATCTGAGGGCTGGTTCGAGGTTCACTCAACCTACAATTGAGGAGCTATCTGACGGTAAGATGGCAGCCCCGGTCTAGAAAGCCAAAAATAACGGCCGAAAGCATCCGTCGTGCTGACCACACGACACCTCGTAATCTGCAGGCCTTCGGGCTGAGCGGTAGTCGCTTGGTAGGCATGGCTCTTCGGGGCTGTTGCGCCATGTTTATTTTTTTTTTTTATGTGTAGGTAGCGTGCTTCTTATTCCAAGGCCCTGGGTTCATTTTCTGCCCATATCAAGGATTTTAATTCTGAACTGAGGAGTAGAACGGGGTTCACTTGATACAAGCTCTTAGTTACAGGAAGAAAGCGCACAGTGAGGAGATGACGCTACTGACCTAGTATATATATATATAAACGCACATTGGTTGCTATGGTTACAGTGGTGCCGGGAAATTGATGACGCTAATTTCAGATAGAACGCAGCCCGAAAACATATCCATGACTCATGGCTGTGAAGTGAAGAGAGTTTCTCTATTTTATTAATGCATCGTTTAATGATCACTATGATGCTCACAAAATTGAACTATTTACAGTGAAACTTGGCTAAATGAACCATGTCTCTAATATACTTTGTATTTCGCAATAGCACCCATAATTTACAGACGAAGCACTTACGAATTTCTGAAAATTACAGTCAATAATTGTAAACTACTGTTGTGCAGTTATCGTGAAATATTTTATTTTATTATTTTATGTATCGGACAGATGGGTGACTTCCATGTTCAGTTATTGTTTCTTACACCTTCGCAAAGAAATTTACAATTCTTACCCTGTTTTACATACTGGAACAAATATATTGTGTTCGAAATCTATACTCAAATCAAAATTATAGTATATACCTTATTATCAACTTGAACGGTGTTTAAAAATGAGTATTATAATTCTTCAATTTTCTTTAAGTTTTTTCGTTCATAATCTTCAATATAAGGCAGATCACTAGGAAAGTTTCTATTAATCGACCAACTATTCGCTATTTGCAAAGGATCATTTAAAAATCCCATTTCTCTTTGCAAAAATCAAATGATCATTAATATTTCTCTCGGTCATGGCCATCCGTCCATACCTTACATCACAGCCTGCACGGTTGCTAGGTAACATTGTCTGACCATCCATCCATACCTTACATCACTACCTGCACGGTTGCTAGGTAACATTATCTGACCATCCATCCATACCTTACATCACAGTCTGCATGGTTGCTAGGTAACATTGTCTGAATATCCATCCATACCTTACATCACTGCCTGCACGGTTGCTAGGTAACATTGTCTGACTATCCATCCATACCTTACATCACAGTCTGCATGGTTGCTAGGTAACATTGTCTGACCATCCATCCATACCTTACATCACTGCCTGCATGTTTGCTAGGTAACATTGTCTGACTATCGATCCATATCTTACATCACAGCCTGCACGGTTGCTAGGTAACATTGTCTGACCATCCGTCCATACCTTACATCATTGCCTGCAGGGTTGCTAGGTAACATTGTCTGACCATCCATCCATCCATACCTTACATCACTGCCTGCACGGTTGATAGGTAGCATTGTCTGACCATCCATCCATACCTTACATCACTACCTGCACGGTTGCTAGGTAACATTGTCTGACCATCCATCCATACCTTACATCACTAGCTGCACTGTTGCTAGGTAACATTGTCTGACCATCCATCCATACCTTACATCATTGCCTGCACGGTTGCTAGGTAACATTGTCTGACCATCCATCCATACCTTATATCACAGTCTGCATGGTTACTAGGTAACATTGTCTGACCATCCGTCCATACCTTACATTACTATCTGCACTGTTGCTAGGTAACATTCTCTGACCATCCATCCATACCTTACATCACAGCCTGCACGGTTGGTAAGTAACATTCTCTGACCAGCCATCCATACCTTACATCACAGTCTGCATGCTTTCTAGGTAACATTGTCTGACCATCCATCCATACCTTACATCACAGTCTGCACGGTTGCTAGGTGACATTGTCTAACCATCCATCCATACCTTACATCACTAGCTGCACTCTTGCTAGGTAGCATTGTCTGACCTTCCATCCATACCTTACATCACTACCTGCACTGTTGCTAGGTAACATTGTCTGACCATCCATCCATACCTTACATCACTGCCTGCACGGTTGCTATGATTACACTTCTGTCAGATACTTTGTCTCGTCACGTTACTTAAATTTTTGGATGACCCCCATCCATAAGACATGTTTATGTCAAAAGTAAGGTAATCACTGTTTCGAAAAGTCAAATTCATTATCTGTGGTCATCGAGAACTTGCTATGACTGGGTTTCTGCATCGTATGTTGTTTAAGTAACTTAAAATAACGCTAGAATTTCCGAATCTTTCGATTTCTTATTCGATCTCTTGTAGGGCTTTTGATGAATATTGGAAGGCACGTAACAAAAGCGATCTAGAAGAAATTCAAAGAAAGAGAAAACTGATGTGCACGATAAAAAAGAAAAAGAGCTAAATTCACTGGCCACATCTTGCGACACAATAGATTTCTTACCAATCTGCTGGAAGGAAAAATGACGGCGAAAATGGCCGAAGACGACCGAGAATTACTTCAAGACTTGGAACAGAGTCTCTATTATGGTTCTTATTATGAAATGAAAGGAGGAGCTGAGGACAGGAAAGAATGGTTGCATAGACATGGCATTGCCTTTGCTTTATACAGCTCAATGAATTTGAATGTTTTTCGTTCCCTCTATTTCTGCAGTTTGGGATGTTCTGGTAAGAACAGCAAGTAATTTTACAGTGAACATAGTACAAATTTATTAGAGACTTTCTAATTTTGACTAATTAATCATCTTGTAATGAACTGGATTCATACAATGTGTAAGCTACTTAACCTTATTCGATTATCTTACTCTTACTAAGAACTCCCATTACACATTTCTGATTTACGTTCACATTATATTTTAAGGACTTTTCTCCAAATTTAAACGTATTCTTTTTATATAGAAGTATAATTTTTGCAAATATCCTTTCAAGTACTATTTTGCCAAAGGAGTCACTGTTTGAATTTGAAAAAATCGGAGCACATAACTGGAAGAATCGATTCAATTAAGCTCCATTGCTTTCTGATTCTTATGGGTTGCTAAAAATACCTCAAATATTATGCACATTTTATGAAGTGTAAATTAATAGCTCTCAACTTCCGACCTGCTAGAGAAAGTGAAACTGAAGAAGTTAGCCGCTACGGTCTGTCGTGCTCCACATGAGGACATGATAGTGTGAGTACTTGATAACTGTAATTACAAACATCATCAGGTGTGAAATTGTAGAAATTCAATTCCCCTTAATTTAATTATAATATGAGTTAAGTGAAGGTCAAACATAATCGCTTTTTTCCGAGCTGATAACCCATTTAATTCCCCCCACGACGTGTCCTTGAACGTAAGTCCATGTTTCAGGCTGTACTAGCAGGTAATAATTTGCTTCGATCACGCGATGTTGATCTGCACCCGAAAGGCTCTGTCCTCAGTCATAGTGCCGTTCATTCCTTTGTGCGGTGTTTGAAACATCATCCAGCTCTAAAAAAATGTATTTTTTCATAGTGCAATCTTTAATCGTTTCCCATAGTAGCCTAACCTAAAACTTGGAATTATTGATAACATTGAATTCACAAATAATACTAAATTTTACTTTGTGAAAATCATCATCATCATCATCATCTGTTTACCCTCCAGGGTCGGCTTTTCCCTCGGACACAGCGAGGGATCCCACCTCTACCGCCTCAAGGGAAGTGTCCTGGAGCTTCAGACTCTTGGTCGGGGATACAACTGGGGAGAATGACCAGTACCTCGCCCAGGCGGCCTCACCTGCTATGCTGAACAGGGGCCTTATGGAGGGATGGGAAGATTGGAAGGGATAGGCAAGGAAGATGGAAGGAAGCGGCCGTGGCCTTATGTTAGGTACCATCCCGGCATTCGCCTGGAGGAGAAGTGGGAAACCACGGAAAACCACTTCCAGGATGGCTGAGGTGGGAATCGAACCCACCTCTACTCAGTTGACCTCCCGAGGCTGAGTGGACCCCGTTCCAGCCCTAAGACCACTTTTCAAATTTCGTGGCAGAGCCGGGAATCGAACCCGGGCCTCCGGGGGTGGCAGCTAATCACGCTAACCATTACACCACAGAGGCGGACTTGTGAAAATCAAATGATCATAAATAAAGTGTGTGACGCGTGTGTGACGCGATGTTACCTGACAACCATGCAGGCTGTGATGTGAAATATTGATGGATGGCCATGATATAGAGATCCATAGTCTGAGCAGTTCTCTTTATACAGATCCATGACATATGCTGCTCTCAAGTTATTGTCGCTAGGTAGGTGGACGGCAAAAACTTATACTTCATAAAAATTAATATCAAGTAATTTATAAAAATATTACTACGCAGTAATAGAAATAATTGTATGTCACACTAACGTAAATATAATTTATTCATTCGTAAAAATTAACCTAGGTCCACCTGTGTGGTGTAGTGGTTAGTTTGATTAGCTGCCACGCCTGGAGGCCTGGTTCGATCCCCGACTCTGCCACGAAATTTGAAAAGTGGTACACGGGTTGAAACGGCATCCGCTCAGCCTCGGGAATTCAACGCCAGCCATCCTCGAAGTGGTTTTCCGTGGTTTCTCACTTCACCTCCAGGCAAATGCTGGGATGATACCTACCTTAAGGCCACGGTCGTATTCTTACCTCTTCCTTGTCTATCCCTTCTAATCTTCCCATCCCCTACAAGGCCGCTTTACAGCATAGCAGGTGAGGCTGCCTGAGCGAGGCACTGGTCCTGCTCCCCAGTTGTATCCCACCGACGCAAAGTCTCATGCTCCAGGACACTGCCCTTGAGGCGGCGGAGGTGGGTTTCTTCGCTGAGATCGGGAGAAAAACCAACCCTGGATGGTAAAAGGATTAAGAAAGAAAGAAAGAAGGAAAGAAAGAAGGAAAGGAAATTAGTTCAAATATTCACTCCAAGAGCCCGCCATGTCGTACGATATGGGTATGTAAAATATTCTTGGAGCCACACTTGGTGTTTACCCGAAAAAATAAGAGCTCTCTAACAGTACTCCGTTCCTCTATCGTGTGGTAGAAGAACATGGAATATCATCGAAATTGACTCTCAGGCAACCAAAATGGCGTCACATCAAATTGCCTGCACACGGCAATTATTATTATTATTATTATTATTATTATTATTATTATTATTATTATTATTATTATTATTATTATTATTATTATTATTATCTACATATTAAATGAGTTTAAAAACAGCTTTAGCAAATCCGTCCGTCCGTTCTGCTGGACCGATTTGATTCATTTTTGTTTTAATCTCTCCGGAACTACCTACCAGTGAATCGTGAGACATTGATAGGTCCCTAAGTTCAGCCAAATTTGAGTAATGCTAAAATAAAATAATTAAATTATCATTCCAATAATTGCAGGCGAAGGCTTACCCTAACCTGCAAAACATTCAATACTTAGCACGTTGCTAAGGGACTAACACTTTCATTAATATTCTGATATACGTGGTATATCCTTAGTAAGTCATTATATGCAGCCATGTTTGATTATTAGCTGTCAAGCCAGAGAGTATACACTTCCTCTAATCACGGAAGAATACTATTCCTTGCTAAATACTATTTGATTATGTAACGTTTCCCAGCTTCCAAACCTATTCAACAGATGGCAGAGCATTCCTAATAACTTACATCCTGCTAAGAGAAAATAAGTTTACGTACAAACAGACCCTATCATGGCATACGCCTTACACATTATCTGGGAAAACCTGTCGAAGGATAACCTAGCTACACTAGAAAGAGTGAAGGCCATGTATCTTAAAAATTTTCTCTCCGTGGCATAAAACGCTCCATCGAGACTAACGTATGAGCTCACAAGACAACCATTTTATATAAAAAAACTGCGATCAAAAATACCATTGCCTTTTACGACACAATATCAGGCTTTACATCAAGAACAGCAGTTTAGAAAACAGGATATATGGATAGATTTTTACCTAACAGACGGCATGATGACGTCAGAATGACATTCTATAACGCGCTTCTTAATGAATGGTTATAAAACCAATAATGATAATAATAATAATAATAATAATAATAATAATAATAATAATAATAATTATTATTATTATTATTATTATTATTATTATTATTATTATTATTATCATTATTTTATTTGTGTCTTACAGCTGTACGAACGCAGTTTCAGAATAAAAAATCCATGTTCTCCCCGCGATTTGAATTCCGGACTTCTGGATAAGGAGCTAACCCAACACAGCGGGGCAAATAACATTTCTTCTTCTTCTCCGTCTTCCGTCTTCTTCAGGCCCTTTTCCCAAATATCTGTTATCTATACTTTCTATATATTTAAGACAATTTTGTGGTTGGATATGGTTTCTGACATCAACACCATGTGGAGGGATGTATTACCGATTGCGTGTTTCTGTGATGTGTTGTAGGTAAATGAAAATGATATTAAGACAAACAGGAACTAAATAGATGCGATTAGAATCCCCCAACTTAGCTGGGAATCAAACAAAGGCCCTCTGATTCGAAGGCCACTACGCAGACCATTCAAGTAAAGAGCCGGACTGCGGTAAAATACAGGATGACCAAAAATTCCGTTAACTGTTAAGGAGGCAATACTTCACTTAATATTGGAGGTAGAGAAGTAATAATTGACACACATGACTGGCATGACATGGGGTTTTATTGACACCAAAATGAAGTACAAACTTCAAAGAAGCAGGTTGTAGCATTTTTGGAGGAACGTTCCGAATCTAGTTTTACTTATGTTGAGGTTTACAGTATTTACGTATTGTCACTGCCTTCGTGGTGCACAGGCCGTACTGTAGCTCTGATGACGTCACGCTTTGGGTGGGACTTGAAGGCGATACGAATCCACTTCGCTTGAATAACACACTCGTTTAAATGGCTTAAGAAACTGTTAACACCTTATAAAACCAAAAACAATTCATTAATGTTTGTTAATTCTGACATACGTAACGTAATGTAACGTTCTATTTCTCGCGTTCGTGAGTACATGCTAACACTTTGAGACATATTCTTGCGATTTCTATCCATTTTCTGGTCAACTGGAACATTAACATCATACACACTGATAGAAAACATGCAACCAATTACCAATACAATATACTACAAATGTAAAATATTTCTGTACCACCAATTCAGTACCTAAAAGAGCGATTACGGGTAAACTAACCTCCAACAATAACAAAACATTAACTGTTACTGTCATGAAATTCAGTTGTTGTTAAAAAATTAGATTTTTAAACAACCAATAATGCTTATACAATTATTTTCATATACAATTTTCGTGGAATACCGCTGTTCCATTGCCTATGATAAAAAGTTCGTCTCCGCTTCATAATCACGCCTGATGTACATGCTCCATACATAAAAATAAAAATCTGCATTGCTGCTACGAACACATTAACCCTTACGAATACTAATGGCGTGCTGCCTATAGAAAGGACCTTATCTCTCATCTCTATCTGTATCACACACAAAATGGAATACACTGAAAAAGGAAAGATATTCACTCCTATATCTATCCTAATAATCACTTATTCCCATATAACTAAAAATAATGAAGAGAAGGCTCAAACATGCAGTCAGCCCTGAACAACATTTACGTTACATGAAATAAAACTCAAATCAGTACAAATATGGCTAACATTTAACAGTAAACACTGTAGGCCTATTTACAAATGATATTTACTAGCGTGAAAACTACTACCCCAGGCATGCCTAAAATTTGGACATATGGAACTTAGCTTGTGTCGATCTCAGCATTCGTGGCGCTCACACAGCCGCAAACGTCACCACGGCTTAGGCCATCATCATGACAAACTCATCGATGCTAGTAGTCACTCTGTCGACCCACGGTGATGTCATCATTGTCCTGGGTATATTGAACTCCAGAAATAGAGGTGGTGTTAGATATCTTCTCTTCACCGCCAGTAGTACACGTCTACAACGATTCTGACCTTAATGTTTGGCCGTCAATTGGCTACAGACTGTGTACGAATATTAGTTCGATTCGTGCACCATTAAATTAAGGACTCAACGCCCGGGCACAATCAGTTCTTGTCGTGGTAATATAGTAAGACGCAAACGTACTTTACGCGACCAAGAAACGCGAACCGATACAGTTTACAGAAATTCACTGAAGTTAATGAAGTCCATAATTTATACCGTTCATACCTTCTTTTGTATAGTTAGATAACGTATGCGTCAACCCGCTCCTTAGCATTATTTTAATGATCATCACTGATAGTGGTAACTACCTTAACTCAAATAAACTGATATCACTCCCGAATCCGAATAGTTCAATCAGGACAAGCATTGTGCATTTAAAATCACATTCGCAAATGATAATACTCGCATTTATCAACTGGCTATGTTCAAATATCACCAGAATAAAGCGTCTTTAGCAAAATACAGCGTCGGTTAGCGAACAAGTATCACTGACGAACAGAACAGGAATGACTAAGCTCTCCCCTCTCCTCGTTCTTTTAAAGACTCGCTGACAACCATTTGAAACTGGGGAGACCCGATGAATGAATAGGATTTCTGTTCAACCGCTACTTGAGTTTGAACAGCGAGCCGTTGAAAGTGCAAAATCTTTCTATTAATTTCAAGTAATCAATATTTTCACATACAGGCATTGGTAAAATCACGTCTGACACTCTGGACCTATCAAAACTGTGGTATAACGGGTCGATGACGGATTATGCTCGTAATATCTTACTAGTTCCAGTCCTGCAGTCCACAAAGTTGGTTATACTGATATCGTGGTTCTGTGACTCCCAGTCACCCCATAGTCCTCCTACCAGCTTGTGATTGGCTAAATTCGAACTCGCGGAACAAAGAGCGATGCAGCGGCTCTTCCCAGCGACGTCGTTCAAATTTGAAATAATCGTTGATACGAGCTAGGTACCGGCTGGTCTCTTACATTAGCACGGCCCAGTATCCAACCGTCTTCCAACGGCCTCCCACACAATGCCATGTTAGGAAATAACCCCTTAGTGTTATGCATTATCAAAATTATATACCGGAAGCATATGACGATATGGTTCAGTATGGGGAGAAATAGCCGTCGGATGTTGTCTTTTAGCATTTCTAATGAGGTCGGACGATCGCGGTGGACTTGCGTCTTCAAGTAACCCTACAGTATTGTCCCTCGAGGATAGGTATTCTTGATAAATCATGTGTTAGAAACATGGACTGAGGTCAGGGGACTGGGGAGGCAAGCATAACAGGCCGCGATTGCAGGTGCATCTGACGTCCTCTCTCACGACAGCTCGTTTTATACCGTATACGGCTCTCATGCGGTATCGCTGACGTGTTGCTGTCCAGCGCCATATGTAGGCCTTCACGTGGACTCGTTGTTGGTTTCAATAAAACACCATGTCATGTCAAACACGTGTGGCTATTTGTTCCTGTCGTGTTGCTGTCCAGCGCCATCTGTTGGTCATTTTGTGTACGCTATTTTGATGTCAACAAAACCCTATGTCATGCAAATCAATTATTACCTCTCTACCTACAATATTCCGGGAAGTATTGCCTCGTAAAATGTTAACGGACTTTGGGTCATCCTGTATTATTCTCCAATCAGAGCCGTTAGATCACTGTACTCTGAAGGAGTCTTGTCCTGTCAGCCCTCGTGGTACAAGACGCTTAGGGCGACCAACCGCCCAGCATTTTAAGGTAAATTGTAAATGTACCGTTTTCTAACTGAAGGAATTTTCGTGTTATTATCATCGGTACGAATTTTCACAATACGCGATTGCCCTGCCATCTACCTTCAACCGAACCGTTGCCAACAGTATGGTCTTTGAAAGTGCAAAGAAGCAGGTTGCAGCATCTTTGGAGGAGCGTTCCGGACCTACCGAATGACAGAGAAATTTTCACTTGTGCAAGAAATGCCGATAAATGCACTTTCAAACAAGTTGAATGATGCAATAGTTGTAGTTATGTTGAGGGTTACAGTATTTCTGTGGTTAATAGCTCTTACTAGAGGTTGAAATTTAGAGCAAGTGTTGATGCTTGTTTGCTTCTTGTTTCAGTAAGCATAAAGTATTTCATGTAACTGATAAAACTAGGAAGTGCCACGAATATGAACTTTTCCGCTATTTTTCTATTTTAAAAATTTGTGATAACATTAAGGCTACATAAATGTTCAGTATTTATTATTTCAAAATTTGTTTATTGTATATGTTTTTATTTAGATAAAGCCTCTTCAACTCACAGACTAGAAAATAAATTTTACAATAACGATGAGTGAAATGCATTTTCTCCTCCTCTGTGGTGTAGTGGTCAGTGTGATTAGCTGCCAGCCGCGGAGGTCCGGGTTCGAATCGCGACTTTGCCACGAAATTTCAAAAGTGGTATGAGAACTGGAACGGGGTCCACTCACCATCGGGAGGTGAACCGAATAGAAAAGGGTTCGATACCCACCTCATTTAAGCTCGAAGTGATTTCCGCGGTTTCCCACGTTTCCTCCAGGCAAATGCCGGGATGGTACCTAACTTAAGGCCACAGACGCTTCATTCCTTCTTCGTTGTCTATCCGTTCCAGTTTTTCCATTCCCCACCCACATGGCCTCTGTTCAGCTTAGCAGGCGAGGCCGCCTGGGCGAAGTACTGGTCCTCCTCTCAAGTTGTATCCCCGAGCCCAAGTCTCACGCTCTAGGACACTGCCCTTGAGGTGGTAGAAGTGGGATCCCTCGCTGAGTCGGAGGGAAAACCCGACACTAGAAGATAAACGAATTAAGAAAGAAAAAGAAAGAAAAAAAGAGAAAAACTGGCAGCACAATAATTTTATTAACGTTAAAAATTTATCGTTTTAGAATTAGAACTAAAATTGCAGCTGTCCCCTAAAATTGAGGAATATCCTCCTTTTCTGACTGTCTTGTCCTTCATTCCATCCTTCAACAGCTGGTCACTCTAATGACGCCCTACTGACTGGCGAGCTGGATGTATCCACACTACCTACCCATATCCTTGAGCATTGACGAATTAAGTTTGCGTTACGGAATACAATAGGCCGTAAGAAAGCTGGTGTCATCATACGTGGTACTTTGCTGCTCCAGATGGTTTATGATGAAACCTGCGGAAGCTGACAGTACAATGGGATAATTTAAGTTGATGTGGGGTGTAAATATAATAATACAGTATACACGGAGACAATAGGCCTGCAGCAGGTCAGTTTTTCATTTCTTTTAAACAAGAATCACGAGAGGACGAACGAACAGGATTTCAATATTTAAATCATATAAGTCATCATAGGTCCGGCCCCGTGGTACAGGAGTAGCGTGCCCGTCTCCTACCCGGAGGCACCTGGCTCGATTCCCGACCAGGTTGGGGATTTTAATGTTGAAAACATATCTTAGCAGGCAACGTAGGGGTCCCCATACTAAGGAAAATGCAAAACTAAGCAATTTCCTCAATTGTGACGGAAGTTGGAGGGTTAAAGGGGCCTTAAATGTTTCAAATTGTGAGTCGTGGATAGCTCTATCAAACTAAAAAGAAGCCCGGCTGAGTGGCTTAGACGGTTGTGGCGCTGGCCTTATGACCCCAACTTGGCAGATTCTATCCTGGCTCAGTCCGGTGGTATTTGAAGGTGCTCAAATACGTCAGCCTCGTATCGGTAGATTTACTGGCACGTAAAAGAACTCTTGCGGGACAAAATTCCGGCATCTTGGCGTCTCCAAAAACCGTAAAAGTAGTTAGTGGGACGTAAAGCAAATAGCATTATTATTACAAACTAAAA
The DNA here is from genome assembly GCF_040414725.1 of Anabrus simplex. NCBI lineage: Eukaryota > Metazoa > Arthropoda > Insecta > Orthoptera > Tettigoniidae > Anabrus > Anabrus simplex. Next base: position 50,971,631 of record NC_090271.1, read on the forward strand.
AATAAAATTTCTAAGATCTCTTTCGGCCTAAATGCAGTTCCGGCAAAACAGCCTAAATTCACTTGTTTCTTTACTTGTTTTCTTTCTGTTTCAAATCCTAGACAAATTAACTTATTTACATAATTCTTTCCGTAATGTGTTCCTTGCTTCAATACTTTGATTTTTTGAAAATCTCCACACCGAATGCAGTTATAAGTGCTTACGTGAAACAATGCATTGACTCACAATAGCGCTCGTAGTGGTGCTTAAGTGAAACAATGCATTGACTCACAATAGCGCTCGTAGTGGTGCTTAAGTGAAACTATGCATTGACTCACATTAGCGCTCGTAGTGGTGCTTAAGTGAAACAATGCATGACTCACATTACCGCTCGTAGCGGTAGGAAAAGTCAAACTCCTAATCTAATCGACCGTATAACGGCGATTAAGAAAAGGTTGTAATTTTTAGAAATAAATGGAGAATATATACTCATACTTTATTATAGTTAATTTACCTAAAATTCGTAACTCATATCCCTAGGATGATTTCAACATTGATTTTCTTGCCTGAGGGGTTACAAATGTGGATTTTTACGTGGATCTGAGAGCTGGTTGAAGATCCACTCAGTTGACGTGATTATTACAATTGAAGGCCATAACACTCCTCGATTGTTGTCCTTTTCAACGAATTAAGGTTATGAAAAGTACCTTTTACGCTCCACGGGGGTTATTCTATGCCTTTTCTAGTTTATGGGGCTTTTTCGGGCCTCCTAGCTTAGAGAGAAATTTCGCTGGTAGTCCGCAGCAACCCTAGGGGTAAAAACATAATAAATTAAATGTTCTGACCATAAAAATCAAATCAGCGCCTTTATACGACTGATTTGTTTTGATTTTAGAACAAAAGGAACCCGTCATACGTACGGCTAACCGAGTCACAAAAGTCGTGTTGACCGGTGTTATCGGAGACGGTCGAACACTCCAGGCATTGCACGTAGTCGATAGCAACCTTCTTACAGCCTTTACACTGCAGTGTCCATAACGGCATACCCGATTCCATACTTCATCCTAAATGAGGCGTTCAGAATACAAATGGTGTAAGTCCAAAAATTATTGTTGTTTTTTTTTTTTTTTGAACAGAGGCGTATTTACTCTTTAGTCTTTTCGGAGGACTAGTGAAAGAAGTCCGTAATTGAGTTGTTTCCCTCCAGGTGGCAGCACTTTACATGACCACTGAAGCAGGTGTGTATTATTTCAGAATACAAGTGAAGCAAGTCCACACTCCATGTTGTGTTTTTGATGTTTTGATGCTATAACACCAGTTAATCATTACTATGGACAGAGAAGAGTGTTCAGAAGAAAATGGAGATAAATTTTATAACTGATGTTATTAATAATATGGAATCACTTCATGTCAAAGAGAGTCGTTATACTAGAAACGAAAATCCTGAATAAAACCATTCAGATTTGTCTACATGCAAAAGGGACAATATTTACGTGTTGGGATGTAAGGAAGAATAGAAAACACCAGTGAAGATAAATTATATTACAGTGATTTTGTGACCAAATTTAATCTGCATTAACATAAAGATTTCAGTAGAACAGAATGAAGCTAAACTGATGCCCCTGAAGCAGGAAAGAGAAGTGCTCTTAATAAGAGCTGCTCAGGCTAGGAAGAATTTAAAATTAGATGCATGTATTTTTTCAGATTAATATTATGCTTGCTCAAAAAGACGTAGATGCTGAAGACAATGATGGATTGTTCTATGTGTGAATGTGTAAAGAAAAGTGATCTGTACAAGAAATGCGAATGGAAACATTGAAATGATGTAGTTTTGTCAATTACAAACTTCAAATGAAAATGTTTTATTGTGTTCTGAGTACTTAGTAATAATTTTCAGTGGACAACTGAAGCAAGTCCATAATTTCTATTTAAAAATTATAATAATTTCAAATACGTATTTTGTGTACTGACATTCACATGGAACGAGTGAAGTACTATTCTCTCGTTGCAAATAGACCAACTTTAGAATTGTAAAATATATGCTGAGTTTTTATTTCCATATATATTTAATTCACAATGTCACAAAAACAGTTTATCTGGACTTACACCACTTGTATTCTGAACTCCTCAAATACGAACTATTACCCCATTTCTGATAATAACTGCAATTACTGCGTTGATGGGGTGAAAGTTCCTTTTGGGGATCATTGTAAGTATCTAGGTGTTAATATAAGGAAAGATCTTCATTGGGGTAATCACATAAATGGGATTGTAAATAAAGGGTACAGATCTCTGCACATGGTTATGAGGGTGTTTAGGGGTTGTAGTAAGGATGTAAAGGAGAGTGCATATAAGTCTCTGGTAAGACCCCAACTAGAGTATGGTTCCAGTGTATGGGACCCTCACCAGGATTACCTGATTCAAGAACTGGAAATAATCCAAAGAAAAGCAGCTCGATTTGTTCTGGGTGATTTCCGACAAAAGAGTAGTGCTACAAAAATGTTGCAATGTTTGGGTTGGGAAGAATTGAGAGAAAGAAGAAGAGCTGCTCGACTAAGTGGTATGTTCCGAGCTGTCAGCGGAGAGATGGCGTGGAATGACATTAGTAGACGAATAAGTTTGAGTGGCGTTTATAAAAGTAGGAAAGATCACAATATGAAGATAAAGTTGGAATTCAAGAGGACAAACTGGGGCAAATATTCATTTATAGGAAGGGGAGTTAGGGATTGGAATAACTTACCAAGGGAGATGTTCAATGAATTTCCAGTTTCTTTGAAATCATTTAGGAAAAGGCTAGGAATGCAACAGATAGGGAATCTGCCACCTGGGCGACTGCCCTAAATGCAGATCAGTATTGATTGATTGTATTGTATTGATTGTATTGTATTGATTGTATAATAGGATAACTTCGTAACTGATCGGCTATAGGGCAAATGTTTATAGGGACTTGCGTTGTTTTGGTAAGTGATATCCACTTCCACCCCCGATTATGTACCATATGATTGGGATCACACTGTATACGGACAGAAAATTCAATCATCTCCTAAATGTAGGGTGCCTTTCTCCTGGTACAGTCATCCTCACCTGTGGCATAGATTTGATACTTCACTTTATCTGTTATGTCGACCTTGAAGACAATCATTCCTAGTAATGTTTCTTGTTCGTACTCTCTAATTCTTACATAATTCCTTTTATAATTCGCAGAGACTTCTTGCTAAAGTTACCCAGACTGATGATGTAATACAAACTGGACTGGAACGTCAGTGATTTAGAGCTAACATTGAGTGAGATCCCACGATCTGTTCGGCAACGTTAGTCCACCATTTAGAACAAGGTTCATAAAAAGTAGATGGGCTACATTAAAGTTAAGTATCCACAACGCAATTTGATGAGCCAAGGTTTGGCAGATTATTAGATTACGTTAACAGATTGGCTTCTTTAAGCTTCATCAAACCGGTAAACTTTTATTATTACGTATAGCTTCTAAACTTATTAACATCAGGCATGCGATTAAGTAAAAGTCTACAGAAGACGGTAGCAAGTTTCAGATGTTTTCATGTCGCAAAATATATTTTTCTTCCATAGCTGTTGTGTGGACATCAAGAAGCTTCCGTGAGAATCGGAAACTCTGAATCTCGTGCTACTAGGATCAGTTAGAGACTACGTAAAGCATCCGTATTATCATCGCTGCTGTTTAATCTGTACTCTGAGCTGCTCGTCGAGAAGCGGAAGACGGAATAATAATAATAATAATAATAATAATAATAATAATAATAATAATAATAATAATAATAATGTTCTATGCTTAACATCTCACTAACTACCTTCAAGGTTTTCGGAGACGCCGGGGTACCGGAATTTAGTCCCGCAGGAGTTCATTTACGTACCAATAAATCTACCAACACGAAGTTGACGTATTTGAGCACCTTCAAATACCACCGGATTGAGCCAGGATCGAACCTGCCAAGTTGAGGTCAGAAAGCCAGCGCCTCAACCGTCTGAGCCACTCAGCCCAGCAAGATGGAGTAAAAGTGATGACGATCGACAATCTGAGGTTCGCAGGTGATACTTGTCATCTTGCCTGGCAGTACTGAAGGTTTTCAGCGTCCGGTAGACAGAACCGTGGGAGAAGGACTCAAAATTAACATCGACAGGACGAAGGTGATGGCCATTAACAAAATTCGTAACACGCACATACTTATGAATGTTTATGGGGACCAAGTTGAAAAAGTGCGGAGTTTTAAGTACCTTGGCAGCTGGATTACTGAGGACTTAGAGCCGGATTTAGAGATCCGTGTACGAATAGAAATGGCTCGTGCTAGCTTTCTGTAATTGAGGAATCTATTGCGTGGCAGAAGCCTCAGCTTGGAGACGCGTCACAACTTCATCAGATGCTGTGTATATTCAGTGCTTCTGTAGGGCGCTGAAACAAGGACTATGAAATATAACACCATTAGGAAAATAAATGCCTTCGAGATGTGGATTTTTGAAGGATGTTACAGATCTCGTGGACTGAGCGCGTCTGCAAAGCTGTCATACTCAGTTGTATGAGGAGGGAACGATTGTTGGTGTGTACAATTAAGAATAGAGGAATTATGAGGAAAAAAAAAAATACAACCTACAAAATTCATCCTGTAGGGTAAAATTGATGGACCGAGGTTGCAGACGAAGGAAACACACCTTGCTGAGGAACTAACGGGATTGGACAGGACTATATTCAAGCAGACTGATGAGGACGGCCTAACATCGTGCGGACTTCGCTGTGATTGTGGCCAACCTTCAATAATGGAGAAGGCACTACAGAAAGAAGGTAGTGAATAATAGAACTTGCCTGTTCGGGTCGAACATGGAAAGACTCGTGGTTTGTTGGAGCAATAGCCCTAGTTCATTTAGAATGCTGATATATTTTAAGTGAAGTGAGAAACCAGTTTATTATAACTTGTTCTTCTACAAAGTCGTCCTGTAACAGTATTTCTGTCTGTATACAGTGTTCTTTATATCAATATTTTCAACAAAATGAAGGTCCACGACCTGTCCTGGTCTTTCATGTTCGATGACCTTGGCTGCAAACTTGTAAACTATGCATAAGAAATCTTCTTATTCTTATCCTTCTAATTCTTCTTCTTCGCCTTTACCCACACCTTTGTGGTCGCACATGTGGATTTGATCCAGTTTTACGGCTGGGTGCACTTGCTGATGCTAACCCTATATGGAGAAATGTCAACACTATTCCGTATTTCTGTGGCGGGTGTTAGCGTAGTGTGCTGTCTGAGTATGAAGAGGAAAGTGTTGGGACAAACAGAAACATCCAGTTCCCGAGCCAGAAGAATTACTCGCACGTAATTGAAACATCTGACCCGGCTGGGAATCAAACCGGGACCCTCTGAACCGAAGGCCTTAACGCTAACCATTCAGCCAATGATTCTTGACACAGTAGAATGACTGGAAACAGGCTGTGGATTTTCATTTCCAAAAGAGCCTTTCGTAAAATTGCAATGAGCATATGTCTGTTGATACATCTTGGTTAGCCGGTCCGGGTCACGTTTATTTGTATTAATAAATGCAAGTCCGTACAGAGAGAGAGAGAAAGAGGAGGGAATAAAGGTTTAAAATGAAAATAGACGTGAATTAATGAAGCTCTTCCAGGCATCTTAGAAACTTGAAACTTGGTACCGGAGAAGCTGATGTCCTCAGGATCTATAGAAAAATCGAACATTCTCAAACTACCCCGAGGAGTACAAGCTACGGGGTTCTAAATTTCTGGCTCAGCATATGAACATAGTCGGATATATTTATCCGAAGTGATAACATATAGGATTCGTGGGCACAAAAGTTTCCTGAAAGTCCTCATATTTATCACCCCCCCCCCCCACGAAAACCAATATGGCGGCACAATCCGCCAGACGAGATAAAAAATTGAAATTTGGCTAAATTATAGCTTTCAGCCTGTAACTGATGCAAAAATTTCAAGGTGTTTAAATTTTTCATGTTTTACTCCCGAAAAATATTGAAATATGGAGGCAATTTTAATGACGTGCATACCTTCGTTTCGAAGTAGACCCTACTTGGTGGCTAAACGGTAAGTCGTATCACAAAACAGATGGCACAATCTCGTTTCAATTTCGAGTGATCGTCAACTTTGGTCCTGTGTGTTTTTGTCGTATCTCTATCCCTCATACGTCAGATTTGCCTGTATTTCTCGATTGTACGTACATTTTGTACTTTTTCACGTACATTTCATAGTTTGACACACTTATAGCAAGAATCATGAAATTCGGCACGAACATTGGACCGCTCTGTGACAATATGTGTGCCAAATGCTATGTTTCTAGCTGTCAAATAAGTATCCGAAAAGTAATGCAGTTTGTGAAAACTTTACCGCAATTACGCACTATTCAACGTTTCTAACTCAATATAACCTATAAATAGACGAGATACGAGAAAATGTCATATTATTAACCGCGTAGATCGTTAAAAGCGGCGTCTTATCGTGCAATCCGTTTGTCGATATGACGTACCGTTAAACAGTACTTAATCTGTAAATGAAGTTCCGCAGTATTGTAAGCATGCAAATAGATATCGATGTATATATATATTCAATGAAGTTGATTTGTAGCGATCTAGAAAGGGGGTGTCTGCATTATAAAACAAATCCTTTACAAATCGATCGTGACCGTCAGTAGGAGGGGCGTTTGCAATTGCAATCAATTCTCCGCACATCGACTTTCACTGCTAGTAGGAATGGGGACCTTCTCCAACTCCTGTCTATCGGGCATTAGTAAGGAGGGCCTACCGTTGTAATGAATACTTCCCCTCTCGATTCGACTCGCAGAAGGCAAGGTAGGATATAATTGTGTTAAAAACCCTCCTACCCAATTGTGTCTGGCAGTAGGCAAGTGTGCCCGCCGTTATAAATAAATTTACCCATCTAAACTGTGATTGGCAATGGGCAAAGGGGCCTGCTATTATAATCGAAACTCACCAACTCGAGTGTGACTGGCATTAGCCAAAGGGGACTTTTATTAAAATGATAACAGCACAACTCAATTCTTACTGGCAGTAGGAAATGTGCATGCCATTATAATGAAAACTCCTCAACTGGAATGTATCTGGAAGTAGGAAATGGGGCGTGCCATTGTAACGAAATCTCCCCAATTCGATTGTGACCGGCAGTAGGAAAGGGGACGTGCCATTATAACGAAAACTTCCCAACTCCTTTGTGAATGGCAGTAGACAAGTAACCTGCCGTTACAATCACAACATACCAACTCGCACATTACATTGGAAATAACGTATGGAAACCTCCCCATGCTGTTTTCCGGATAACGCTAAGAAACATGCTATTTAAAGAATCTTATTCACTGCGTGTACAATGTAGAAAACCGTAGCGAAGCACGGGTACATTTGCTAGTCAAGAGATATTAGCCAGAACATCTGCCAGGATTGTAACGATCGTTGAAATTCTTTGTTGTCATTGTGACAAATACACACATCAATTTATGGCAACAAATCTATGAATTAAGTTAACCCTGTTGTGTTTTATAGCCGGAATATGTTAAAATACCAAATTATATACACACTTGTTCATGAACTTTAAAACAGTACGGAACGATGTCACTTATATTCTTCTTCATGTCCGGGAAGGAAGCAAATAGCCTCGAAATATTGTATTTCCTGATGTTTAATAAAAAAAATAGTGTTGTTAAGAAGTAATTATTCCACCTCTGTATTGAACTACAATACTGGTTGTGAAATTTCGCCGCTATGGAATCAAGAATTGAAATGACTACTAGGCGCCTCATTAGTGAATTACGAGCACAGAGCTCACATACTGTCGGGGCTACTCTAAGACCTCGTAACTCCAGGGAACATCGAAATAAAAGTCTTGATAGTAGACTACTGAATGAAAAATATATATCCCCATGTGTATATGGAATCTCATGATGACATAAATATCAATTTTAGTGTTAATGTCAAATGAACAAGAGAGCTTCTGTGGCTCAGGAGGAAGCGCGCCGGCCTCTGATCACTGGGTTCCATGGTTCAAATTCCGGCCACTCCATGTGAGATTTTTGCTGGACAAAGCAGAGGCGGGACAGGATTTTCTCCAGGCACTCCGGTTTTCCCTGCCGTCTTTCATTCTAGCAAACTTATCCAATGTTATTTTATTTCATCTGTCAGTCATTAATCATTGCCCGAGAAGAGTGCGACAGGTTTCGTGACCAGGTCGAGCGACTGAAAACAGGCTGAGAATTTTGATTTTCAAAATAACATTTCGTAGAATTGTAATGAGCATATTTCTGTTGATATATCGTAGTTAGCCGGTTCGGGTCCCGTTTATATACAAAAATAATAATAAAAAGTGTTCCGCCATCGGAATGTTGGCCGACAGGGTTGGCGAAGTGGTGGTATACAATATCTAATCACTAGCTTGCGAGCCAAAAGCCTGGATTACATTCCAAAACCTCTCCTCGATATTCTCATTAACGGTAACTTGTCCGTCGAATGGCCACGTTAAGTTTTGAGCAGATATCTTTGTGCAATTCAATGGTAGCAAGCTATGCGCTAGCACTGGCTTTGACCTTCTCATTTCATTTCATCTCATTAACTCCTCTGATGAGAAGCTGGAAATCTGAAAATTGAAAATGATGGCACAATGTTGGAATTTAGAATTCAGTAATTAAATCGATATATAATTTATTGAAATGCTTGTTGTAGAATCGTGCTATCTACATTTACCGCTTTATATAAAAGTATAATGAAAAATTATTCCGCATTGAACAAGCTCGTATTGAAACCTATTTCCAAAGCCAACAAAAATAGATCATTCTTTACCTTGATAGTACTACCATGATAATATTATGACTGCTAAGAGCTTAGTTTCTGTATCAAGTTACTTCCACCGCACTTCCTAGCATTTAATACTTTCTTCGTAAATAGCGAAAAATCCACAGCCTGTTTCCAGTCATTCGTGCATCCAGCGGCGAGGATAGGAATTGTGCCGGCTGCCGGAGCCAGTTGCACTCCTTTGAGGCAATGATTGATGACTGACAGAAGGAATGAAAAGATATTGGAGAATGTTGCTGCAATGAAAGATGACAGGATAAACCGGAGTACCCGGAGAAAAACCTGCCTTGCCTGTGCTTGTACCAGTAAACATCTCACATGGAGTGTCCGGGATTTGAACCACGAAACCCAGCGGTGAGAGGCCGGTGTGCTGCCGCCTCAGCCACGGAGGCTCTATCGCAACATAAAGAGACTTCCAGAATTTATCAAGAGAGATGCTGGGCTTATAGCTGTGCAGTTCGTATACCGATTATTTAGTGAGTAACTTCGGAAGTAATTATAATAAAAAATGCATGGATATAAAACAGATCAGATATATATGTATTAATTATCTAAACAGGGAACAAAATTCTCAGTACAGAAATAATTTTAATTTTGCATTTAAAGTCTTTCCGCATCAGTCTCCAAATACGTGGACGGTAGGTTTCTTCAGAACAAGACTGTTACATCCAGGTGATTATGTGGTTTGTGATCTAAAGTATTATTGAATACGTTTCAACGCGCTATTCTGATTAAACAGTATCTTTAAGAGGTGCACGTAAGTGCGAAGAAAGGAAAATGATAATACGAAACCAATAAAATTGTAGCGATAGACAGCTGTTGAGTGTTTTAAATTCATAATATTCTTATACGTGATTGGCCATCATAGCCATGATTCCAGGATTCTAGGTAGTGATAGGTTACATTGAAAACTAATGTGGTTATTGGAACGTGTAGTCTACCCCGCTGTTCATAATGTAGTGTGAGTAACATAAATACCAGGGGTTCTGCTAGACCAGCCCCTAATATTTATGCAAAACTCATAGTATCATCGTTTTGCAGGGTTGCGTATTGTTGCTACTCGCTTTAGTAAGTTCGCATTCTAACCTACTGTCATGACGAATAGAATAACTAGTGAGATCAGTCACCAAGTTCAAGCGCGCTTCCGCACAGCGGGGCTAGTGGAGCCAATCACCAGCTTACACGGTCAGCCATTTAAGTGGAGGTTGCACTGATACGCAAATAACCAAATACAACACTTAATTGTTTAGACTTATGAATAATACCGTCGGAGAGTTTTAAATAATATTCTCAGTCCCCACGAAGAAATGCCTTGTGACTTTAATAAGAGAACACACGAGATAAAATGGAACATTACGAAAAGGGAAAGCAACATTGTGCTTAATATATTTAAAAAAAACCTTTTTAGACAGAGGACATAAAACATTAAACGTTTCGTATTCTTAATCTGCCCCTGAGAAGAGCCGGCCCCGTGGTGTAGGGGTAGTGTGCCTGCCTCTCGCTCAGAGGCCCCGGGTTCGATTCACGGCCAGGTCAGGGATTTTTCTCTCAACCTGAGGGCTGGTTCGAGGTCCACTCAGCCTACGTGATTAGAACTGAGGAGCTATCTGACCGTGAGATGGCGGCCCCTGTCTCGAAAGCCCAGAATAACGGCCGAGAGAATGCGTCGTGCTGACCAGACGGCCCCTCGTAATCTGAAGGCCTTCGGGCTGAGCAGCGGTCGCTGGGCAGGCAAAAGCCCTTTCAAGGGCCTTAAGTGCCGTGGGGTTTGGTTTGGTTTCTTGACTGAGAAGAGAGGCATTAAGCTCGCATTAAATTACGACTTGTTTCTTTAGTCGCTTTTTGAGAGATTGCTATTGGCTTTTGGGCATCGGTAAGAGAACTAGACTGGCCGTGGATTTGGCTGATCTTGAACCTCACCGTTCACTGTTTCCATCCCTGCTTCACTCAATTCTTGTTCCTTATCCTTCTGATACTGCCTTCATTCCTTTTCCTACTGGGTGCCTTTCGCGATTTTACCACAGTGGATAGATATTTCGGTAACTGTGGGAAAAAAATATATGAGACACCGCTCCTGGTCTTAATTTCCACCTCACACGAGGAAGTTCAACGTTTTTACCGTTCACAACGAAACAATCCACCTTTATAAGTTAATTAAATCTGCCGAAAAATGCAGGTTACATATTCTACTTTTGACTGACAATTGCTTATCTTACCGCGGAAAAATGCGGGTCACATATTACGCTTTTAGCTGACAATTGCTTATCTTTCCGCAGAATAACTCTCGTCCACTTCGCAAACAGATTCTTTTCTTTTTGCGGTATAAACGTTCGTCTACCATCACGCTTCCTTCCGTAACCCGATTTACAACCAGGAGCGAAACAGTACGACATTTTCTCGAAGTAATAGAAAACTAGTTGATTGCACAAACAAAACAATGTATAGATATTAATACAGACTTTCCAAAAGTATCAAAACAAACAAATTCCCCCGATTGGCGTTAAAATTGTTACCATAATTTCACGCATGCACGAGAATTTGGTGCACGTGTTGCAGCTGGTTCGTTGTGGCTGCAGCGCCACACTACGGCGGGACCACCAACGACAAAGTTGAGAGAGCAGAGTGATCACACTAGGCTACTGTACTGCTGTCTAAAAGTCCGGTTTCTAGTAATGCACAGTATGTTAATTTGACTATTAAATTAGTAAAATTAAAATGTTCTGTAAACAATTAAGCGAATTAAGAGAACTTCAATAGTAACAATAACTCACTCATTTCCTGAGTGATAAAAATTCGTATACAGCACTTCCTCTTTATAACTAAGCATCATTGGCACAGTAGTTTAGCTGTTGGCTTTCAATTCGGGGACAAGGTTTGAATCCAGATCAACCCGGATTTGGAGTTCTATCTCAAAAACTCACGATGTTTCAGAAAGGTCAACTAGCATTTAACCCACCAGAAGTCAACTCCAAAATAAGTCGAGCGATGCTATAAATAATTGCGACAAGGTGAAGAAAATTGCACTTCCCTCTTAAGAATTCCTGAATGAAATGGTGTTTGGCTTTTAGGGCCGGGAGTGTCCGAGGACAAGTTCGGCTCGCCAGCTGTAGGTCTTTTGATTTGACGCCCGTAGGCGACCAGCGCGTCTTGATGAGGATTAAATGATGACGAAGACGACACATACAACCAGCCCCCGTGCCAGCGAAATTAACCAATTATGGTTCAAATTTCCGACCCTGCCGAGAATCGAACCCGAGACCCCTGTGACCACTCTAACCATTTAGCCATGGAGCGGGACAAGAATACCTGAATTAAAATACATAAATCATGCGTTTTATTTGAACCTCGACGGTCCCATGAACCGATAAAGTAAATTACACTCATGTCATCATCCTGGGGTGGTGAAGCTCTTTTCACGCACATGGAGGTGAGATCCAAGTACTATTTTAATTGCGTACCAGTCTTCCTGACTATTCTTAAATTTCTGGCAGTACCGAGAATCGAATCGGGGCTTCCGAGAATGACAGACAATAGCGCTAACCACTACGTTACCGAAGCGGATGAAGGTACGGTAAAATTAGAGCATTTAACAATTCAACTCCAGTCCTAGTGCTAGAGTTCTATGAGCCGGGCTGAGTGGCTCAGACGGTTGAGGCTTTGGCCTCCTGAAACCAACTTGGCAGGTTCAATCCTCTCTCACTCCGCTAGTATTTGAAGGTGCTCAAATACGTCACTCCTCTGTCGGTGGGACGCAAAGCAAATGAAATTGAAGAGTTCTATGAGATGCAAGTATATAAATATGGAAGAGAGTTTTCCAGGGGCTTTTAAAATGGTCACATAAAATCTCTGACTTGTATTTCAGTGATTAAAATTGTGGTGGTGATAAGTGCCTTAAGTGTTAATATAATTTGATAAAAAAACCTCCCACCATTAATCTTATCCTTAGGTACAAATCCTGGATCATACTGAAGCTATCACAAAAAGAGTGGTCATTAACGTGACTGGAATGTGACTTCAGGGCAGTAAAGAGAGACTAGCATATTTCTTGTCTCAGAAAACGTTTATTTTAATACATTGAAAATTAAAATGTTATATCACAGTTAAGTTCCTATGAAAATATGTTTCAAGATATAAATATTACCTAATGTTGAGGTATATACACAAATGTATGTACAATGCGTTCATCGTCGTTCACAAAAGACTGTAATTCATTTTCCTAAAGTTTAATAAGGTCCACCTTGACTCCTCTGGGAGGCAGCATAAGGTCCTGAAGGTTCCTCATATCGGATACGAGGCTGGTAGCCATTCTCGTTAGCCTCGTACTCGACGATCTGAGTCCTACCGTCAGGAAGCAGCACTCGGTACTCCCCCTGGGCGTTGTCGTCTTGACGACTCTCCTGGTGGCCGAAGTCGCTACCAGAGGCAGCGTCCTGTACAGCGTATGTGTACTCGTAGTTGGCGGGCTCCTAGGATAAGACGAAACATAACAATATTTTAGATCAAGCTGTTCTAAGAGCAGTATTCTCACGTTGAAGGATGTCAGGAATTCTTTTCTGTTGCTCCTTTATTAATGAACCCAGTAAAAATTATTACCGATTGTTACTGTTATTCATTTAGACCATGATTGGAAAGGATTAGCATTATAATATGAACAATTTAAAATCAAATTGACAAGGAATGGAAAGTTTTATATAAGATGTTGAAGGTCAGCGGTTATTTTTCATTCTTAAACTCTTTTTTAAAATTTTATAACACAACCTTTAAGTTTAAGAATGTCCCTCATAATTTATGAAGGACATAAAGTGTGTTTGTTCATAAAAATAAATATTCACGAGCATAATGTCATAAATATAAGGAAGCCTTAACTATTAAAAATCATATTGCGACTAATGACTGTATGTTATGAAGCCAACTGAAACTCGTTTATGGCTATGACAATAGTACCTACTGAGGTATGGGAACTATCAGTGAGCTCATATCGAAACCTACGTTGAAATTTTGTCATAAACATCTGCGTCTCATAGGAAGCTCAGTTCCAAAAATTAGCTGCGAGCTTTGACAGGAAGGTTCCGAAGTGGATCCTTGAATATGTCGTAGGAAAGTTTCAGATACTCGAGCAAGTGGTGGTGGTGTGGGGCACGCTTTTATCCACATCACGCGTGCCAGTAATCAGGGCTGCCTAAATAAATTCTATGCAGTTACACTAACATGTTTCTCGGGATTTTAATTTTTAATTCAGAACCTTCCAGTTAAAACTCACCGTTAATTTTTGGTAAGTGAGTTTCCTATAGAATGTTGATTTTAACAAAACTTCAATATAGGTTGCGATACGAACTCGTTGATAGTTCAGAGCACGCCCAGTGTTCCTAGTTGATATGATTCATAGGGCCGGTTGTGCTTTTATAGGACATTCTGATGCAGTGGTAAAAGCAATAGAAAACTTCTCATTCCTCTTTATGCCTTGTTCATCTCACTTTTTCACTTACATCGGTTTTTAATTTTTTTTCTCTAACTGCATAACCCTTGGTGGCGCTATTTTGAGAATCCGAGCAGTCACCGTCGTAACAAACATTTATTATTGAATATAATGGAAATACAATTACCGAAAGGTCATCCTGTGCCAGGCGAGCTCTGGCATCATCATATGCACTGGGTGGACCGTACACCGGGGCGGGAGCACCATAGGCAGATGAAGGGGCGCTGTAAGATGAGGCCTGAGATGGAGCACCGTAACTGGTTGACGGCGCTCTGTACGCTGCCGATGTTCTCAGAGAAGGTGCTCCATAGTTCCTGGATGGACCAGCCCTCTTACCAGCTCCCAGTCTGGAGGAGAGAGAGACAGCTGGGCGCGAAGGGGCAGAGAAAGCTCCTGATGGTGCTCCGTATTTGGAGGATGGAGCAGAATGTGCTCCAGACGGAGCACCATAGACTGGCGCCGGGGGCTCTGGTCTGGCGTATGAGAGTGTCACCAGGGCGAGTACTGCTACGGCGATCTGGAAAGAAAGATGGAAACATTTTGAAAATATAGTACTGCAACATAAGGGCAGGGTTTATAAGTAGACACTTCTCGAATACGTAACGATCGCCCTATCATTTAACTACATTATCATATGTATACTGTATACTCTCAGAATTACTTCATGCCTAGGAGAGCCCACCATGTCCGAACTATTCTATTTAGGTTATAATATATATGCTACAGAAGAACTGCCATCGCCTTTTAAAAATATCGTAGTTATCCCCATACCTAGGAAAGCAGGTGCTGGTAAATCTGATACCTACCGTATTATCAGCTTAGAATCTCACGTTCGTAAACTAATAACGCATATTTAGAGAAGAACGGAGAGACAAGCTGAAGTCGAAATGTGTGGAAATCTGTTTTGCTCCCAAAAAACGTAGGAATACGTAAATAAATATTGACTCTACGTCTCACCTTAAAGGATTGATTGATTGATTGATTGATTGATTGATTGATTGATTGATTGATTGATTGATTGATTGATTGATTGATTGATTGATTGATTGATTGATTGATTGATTGATTGATCGATTGATTGATTGATTGATTGATTGATTGATTGATTGATTGATTGATTGATTGATTGATTGATTGATTGATTGATTGATTGATTGATTGATTGATTGATTGATTGATTGATTGATTGATTGATTGATTGATTGATTGATTGATTGATTGATTGATTGATTGATTGATTGACAAACTCACGGACATTTAACTGGAAGTTCTAGTGATAATGTTGTTCCGAACATGCTAGTTGAGATTCTGTAGGTGATCAGGAAGTAGAAGCGAGAATGAAGGGTTAACTGCAAACTCTATAAAATCAGTCTGCAGTGGTAAGAATCCAAAATTACGAAAACGAAGGAACTGTTCAGTGAGTGGAGTTGGTGAGAGGCGTGAATATAACGGACTAGAGAAGATGTAGGTTGCGTTAGTTACTCAGAAATGAACGTGTTAGCTCAACATAGGAGGGCATGGACAACTGCATCAAACAAGTCTACGGATTGATTACCCCAAAACAAGAACATCAACATATGTATACTTACTTCGTGTATGTTAATGACTGGATTTTGAGAAATATAGTTTTTAAGCGAATTAAATAAGATATATACAACCCTCCGTTAGCATTGTATGTCATATTCATTTTTCTTAGGTCTGTCTTCCAATCGATATAAATTAAGCACCCACTGTCGGCAGCCCTGAAAATGGTTTTCTGTGGTTTCCCATTTTCACACCAGGCAAAGGCCGGGGCTGTACCTTAATTAAGGCCACGGCCGCTTCCTTCCCACTCCTAGCCCTTTCCTGTCCCATCGTCGCCGTAAGACCTATCTGTGTCGGTGCGACGTAAAACAACTAGCAAAAAAAAAAAAAAAATTAAACATTACACATATTCACTTTCCATATAATCCTCACTGTATTTCATTGACAATTTTTTGGAAAGAAGACCAAACTATTGACGAAAGACAAAAATAGAAAATGAAGTCAATTTTGTAATTATAGCAGTATATCTTATAAAATAAGAAACGACCATAAGAACCTTATATTTAATTTATCATGTTACTATTTACTGAGTGTGTCGAATTTAATCAACTTGGTAGAAAATTGGTACTAGAGATTTAAAATAAGAAATAAATTAGTTTGATAATGCTAGATAGCCTGTGATAGATTTTTGGCCTTATCGAGAAAATTCGCTATTTCGTAATCTTTTTAAAAGCATTATAGCCCATTTGATAGAAATAATGATGTGCAGTTAAATAATTTTCCACAGTTCTTGATATCATGGTGTCAATCTGTACTTTGAAACATGTTCTGTGGAATGCTGACATTTATGGCGTGTTAAAACTGTGGTCGAAACGACCCTGTAATTTGAGATGAATGTAGATCAAAAATTAATTAGTGTTCTCGTCTTGAGTAGTGTAGATCTTCCCGAAAGATTTTCAGATAGGGATTACTAGAGAGGCAACACCAGCCGCGTTAGGTGTGCGTGCTGTGAGTCAGTATCTGCCAGACAAGACTGGCGCAAAGTGCTTTCTTCAGGCACGGTGCTCACCACAATAGCATGTGCATTGCGGGCCAGTATCTCCGAAACAAGGTTGACGCGTAACGGACTTATAGTCACGAGGATAGAAGGTGTGCTGCGGGTCAGTATCTCCTCGATGTAATATTGTCACGTAGCGATTTACTGCGCACAGGCGCGAAGCTGTGCTGCGGGTCAGTATCTTGCAGACAAGATTGTTAGAGTGGATTTTACAGGCGCAGTTACGATAAATCCGTTTATATGGTGAGTGTAACCTTCGAACAACTGTGGTATTGTACAAACTTCACTGATGAATGTGTCTGGGATCGCGATTGATGGTGATGGAGATGGTTCTTTTAAGAGGCAGTACTATTCAGCAACCATCCTGTTTAACACTAATAAGAAGGGAAAATGAAGAGGTGCGTAACTTCGAAGAATGAAGTTATCTATAAACGAAAGCGAAAGGTTACGAAGGGCGTGGACAAGAGAGACTCTCTAGGTCCCGCAAACCTCGCACCGGTCGGGTCGGAAAAGAACACAAGTTGAACAAGGAGCCTGGCACAAGTAAGTGGAAGCAATGCCCTACTCCGTTAGGGGCCCAAGATTGCATGCTGTTACGTCTTCATCTTATTTTCTCTTCTCTTTTTTCATCCTGACCTCTATCTTAATTGTCCAGGCAGGTACTGACGTGGATTAAACCGCTTTCTTTCAATGACGGATAAAACACTTATATATACTCACATTTTAATGCTGTAATGTGACATACTTCTGTTGCAGTTTTGCAGATCAGTATTACGTTCACTGATAGCGCTAATGTATTTACGGGCAGCATTGTTATTCGAAGGCCATATCTTCGAGGCACACATTGTCTAAGAAATTTGGCGCGTATTTCATACAATGCCATTTTTCATACAGTATCAAATAATAATAATAATAATAATAATAATAATAATAATAATAATAATAATAATAATAATAATAATAATAATAATAATAATAATAATAATAAGAGAAAAAGGCAAAGGGGGCATGGTTCAGTGAGGTACAGAAAGATCTGCAGGAGATTGGGATCTCATTTGAGGATATCCAAGAGCGTGTCCCACTTAAGAAAAAACTCCAAGAACATCAGAGTTTCCTACCAAAGCCGAAGATGAAAACTGGAAAAGCATGGACGGAAGAACGAAAGGAGCAACACCGTATACGAATGAAGGAGTACTGGACCAACATTAAAGCTCAAGGGAAACAGTTGAAATGACGTGGTCCTTAGTTGGCCGAAACGAAACAACAACAACAACAACAACAACAACAACAATAATAATAATAATAATAATAATAATAATAATAATAATAATAATAATAATAATAATAATATGTCTTTGCTGGCAGGACCTAGTGTTTACAGTGCACTATGTCTTCTGGTATGGGCTAGAACAATTTTGTTACTTTCATTGATCTGTCTCTGTCTTATCATTGGCATTGACAGTTATGAAAGTGACTGAGGTATGAGCGATGCTAGTAATGCCATTCCTTCTGCAGCCAGTCACTGCTATGAATGGTGTGAAAATGTTGCTCACAGGGTCAGTTGATGCATGCATTTCAGTGGGCTTGGCAGACTGATATGTAATAGCAACTTCTGGCTCGGTGAGGAAAGCAACGGGAAACTATCTCGCTCCTCATTTCCCTAGTACGCCTCTTCAGTAATGCCAAGACCATCTATGAAAGCTGATGGTGGAGTTGTTGAGGATCCAACCAGCCTTAGGGCTGAAGACAACATGCATACAATAATAATAATAATAATAATAATAATAATAATAATAATGTCGAGCGAGTGGCTGTGAGGCTTTTGGTCATGTAGCTATCACCTTGCATTCGGAAGACAGTGGGTTTGAACCCCACTGTCGGCAGCCCGGAAGATGATTTTTGGTTGTTTCCCCATTTTCACACCAGGCAAATGCTGGGGTCGTACCTGAATTAAGACCACGGTCGCTTCTTTCCCATTCCTAGGACTTCTCTATCCAATCCTCGCCATAAGAGCTATCTGTGTCGGTGCGAAGTAAAGATAGTTGTAAAAAAAAACAATTAAAAAACGTAGTAGTCTATGAAATGTCTTATCATCGCGAGGTAGGAACCTAAAATATAAATACAACATTATTGTTTTCAGCGTTCATAGTCTTAAATATAAAGAAATAAACATATTCAGTATTTATTTTCTCAAATAAAATAAATGTATTTCAATGACTTAAGCCTAGTGTTACGACCCGATGCCCTTGCAGACGCCAACTTTATGTGGGGAATTGTATTCACAATTGCGTGTTCCTGTGATGGTTGGTATTGTAATTTGGTGTACGTAGAGGGAGATGTGTATTAAGATTGGAAAAAACGTCAAGCCCAAAGCTAAGTGAATTAAACCGTCCGGGAATTAAATAAGGGTATTATGAACCGAAAGTGACTACGCTGAACATTCAGCCAAAGAGCCAGCCAGGCATATTGTTATGGATTGTGCTATTATACAAGAAGTAGATCGTGAGCTTGTGTGTGTTTATGTGAAAGTTTAAGATGGAACTTCTATTCATACCTTCATGATGTCTGCTGAGTGCTGTTATTCTGCAAGGTGTTGAGAATGCTGATTACCAAAGCATATCCACTAGTTTATATACCTACCAGAACACACATCACCTTTCCCTGTCTGCCCCCCCACCCACCAAAGGAAGCTCTTCTAAAGTGTAACATGTGGAAGGTCGGTCACTTTGACCAGCCTTGGGCGGGGCGACAGACACTCGGGGACGATGTTTCAACAAACTTAAGATTACGTGTTACATCACCACTGTACTTCTCTCATCAGATGAGTTGCAGATCCTGACAAGTCACGGTGATCTACACTAAAAAGGAACTAAAGAGGAAATAATATGAAATTCACAAAATAATGTCAATTCTCACTTTTAAAAATCCTAGATAGGATTCGAATATTGCTGCCTTTTTTGAAAGCGAGTGAGAATATCACACGGTTATAATTTCCTAGGTAATATCCCTAGAAAAATAAAATATGACAGTCTCGATCTGTTTATTTTGGTTTATTATGATACTGGCAGTGCACCCCTGTGGTGTAGTGATTAACGTGATTAGCTGCCACCCCCAGAGGTCCGAGTTCGATTCCAGGCTCTGCCCCGAAATTTGAAAAGTGGTACGAGGGCTGGAACGGGGTCCACTCAGCCTCGGGAGGTCGACTGACTAGAGGGGGTTCAATTCCCACCTCAACCATCCTGGAAGTGGTTTTCTGTGGTTTCCCACTTCTCCTCCAGGTAAATGCCGGGATGGTACCTAACTTAAGGCCACGGCCGCTTCCTTCCCTCTTCCTTGTCTATTCCTTCCAAAACTTCCCATCCTCCCCCACAAGGCCCCTGTTCAGCATAGCAGGTGAGGCTGCCTGGACAAGGTGCTAGTCCTACTTCACAGTTGTATCCCCCACACAAAGTCTGAATCTCCAGGACACTGCCCTGGAGGCGGTCGAGGTGTGATCCTTCACTGAGTCCGAGGGAAAAACCAACCCTGGAGGGTAAAACGGATTAAGAAAGGAAGAGAGAATTATACTAGCATATACCTACAGCTTTTTCCACATTTATTACTTTAACTGTTAGATGCTTTAAACCATTTGTTTAAAATCGAAATAAAACGCATTCATTAATACACATATTTTTTACGTAATTTGCATGAATTAACATTTATTTTTAATGATATTGTTACTTCCATGCCTTTGCCGGCGAGATGTACTGTTTATAGTGCACTATGTCTTCTGGTAAGGGCTATATCAAATATGTTACTTTCATTGACCTGTCTCAGTCTCATCCTTGGTTTTGACAATATGAAAGTGACTGAGGTATGAGTGATGCTAGTAATACCATTCCTTATGCAGCCAGTCCCTGTTATGAATGGTGTGAAACTATCGCTCATAGGGTCGGTTGGTTCATGCATTTCAGTGGGCTTGGCAGGCTGATATGTAATAGCAAATGTTGGCTCGGTGAAGAAAGCAACGGGAAACTACCTCACTCCTCATTTCCCTAGTACGCCTCTTCAGTGATGGCTAGGCTATTTATGAGAGCTGTTGGCGGAGCTTCAGAGGATCAAACCAGCCTTCGGGCTGAATACCCAACATACAACATTGTTACTTCCAGTGCTAGAGATAGCGGGTTTACGGATGATACAAATAATATTAAAATAATAATAATAAATACAATATTATAATTTTAAAAACTATGTTTTTCCTTATAGAAAATCCGGATAAACCATATTAATTGTCCATCCTTTTGGAGATAAGATGTATAGTGTGTTTACCTTTCCAACTCTTGAACAACCCACGTACAGATGATCATGGGAGAAGCACGGTTTCAGAAGGTCGAGTCCTACAATTATAAGCGATTGTTCTTGCGTCTTCTTGATGCACTCAATAGAACGAAGAACTGCAGACGTCTAAATTGAAACGGTATATCAGAAGGGGATGATCTGAATCCGAACTTCACACGCGGCATGTACACTTATGATGGTAGCTTAAATAATATTCGCCATCTGTTTCTTGACTGAGAGTCGTGTTCCGTTGCAGAGGGAGGGAAGATTCATATTCCTGAGAAGGGTAATCGGTACCATAGTCTTCTGCTCCCAGATGTTCGAGGGTACAGTAGGTGACTGAAAGTTTTTCAGAACCTCTATCGTGTTGTTGGCAGCCTCATCTGTATTACGTGTCGTGTCGTTTGACACAGCATGCGTGATCGGTGAAATGTTGTGCTCACGTATGTTAAAACTTTCAGATCTCTGCGCGTCGTAGATTTCGCTGGGCATCACATTCATACACACAGACAAACACTTCCGGATATCACGGACTGAATATGCCTCCTCGTGTGGGGCCGAAAATGGCTTCCTATGCCATGGAGTTAAAATGGCTCCTTGACATGTATTATCTATTTTACGTACGTTGCCCAGCGATAGTGAATATATACATTTAATCCTAGTGATAGCACGTTGGATTATCATATCCCAACACACGTTTATTCTCACGCTTCTCGTTCATAACTCACCAATGAACGTGAAAATTAAAATTCCGGCTTCGAAGTGCATTCGGACCCCTTTCCATCTACCTATTTGTTTAAATTTCGGATCTCTGTCTCACGTAGATTTGGCTGAGCATCGCACACGCACACGCACATATACTTCCTTTTATTGTTATAGATAAGGACAAAAGTCCTCTATATCCTAGAAAAAAAAGGCGCTGGCCTTCTGACCCCAACTTGGCAGGTTCGATCCTGGCTCAGTCCGGTGGTATTTGAAGGTGCTCAAATACGTCAGCTTCGTATCGGTGATTTACTGTCATGTAAAAGAACTCCTGCGGGACAAAAAATCCGGGATATCAGCGTCTCCGTAAACCGTAAAAGTAGTTAGTGGGATGTAAAGTCAATGACATTATTATTATTATTATTATTATTATTATTATTATTATTATTATTATGCGTGAATGGTCCCTTTCGGAACGCATGAAGCTTTATTTATGATTTCGTTTGCGAGGATCCAGGATGCTTTCATCAGTTGACTAAAGATCCTCTTCCTTTCTTTCGTCCATTTGGTACCTGTTCTTTTTCATACTTCCTTCTCTGGAGTAACTTCTCACTTGTCAATTTTCTTTCTATATATACTGAACTTCGATTCAAAATTTCTTCAGATTAAATTGTGCGTTCTGCATGTCCGCTTTTGTTTTTTTGTATCCAAGGAATGTTCTTCAGTTTATCAACACTTTCAAGAACTTGGTGAGTTAGTCTGGTTTCTGGAAGCCTCTTAACGTGTCCATAAAATTTTAGCCTTTTTTTCCTGAGGTCTGCCGCAATATTAGATAATTTTTCTGTGGATTTCCGGGTTTAGAGGCGTTACCCTTATTCCGTGTGTCTTGGTCCTAAAATTTTCCTCTTGATTTTTCGCTCTTCTTTTAGGATATTTTCCACCTCGCCCTTTCTATGAAGCGTTAGAGTTTCCCTGAATATAAAGCCTCAGGTTTGATTACAGTATTGTAATGTTTAATCGTAACGTGGAGAGACATACATTTTTTGTTTTAGATTTCTATTTTTCTCCCATATGCTCTTCTGAGTTTTTGGACACGGTTGTTTTGGGCTATTTGCTCTTGTCCGGTTGGTTCGAGGATTTCGCCCAGGTATTTGAAGTGTGGAACTCTATTGATTTGTCCGTATTTTGTATTGAGACTATGGATGTCTAGTTTTGCACAGGAAAATTCAGTTTTCTGGAAGGAGATATGAAGTATGACCTTTCTGGCACATTCTTGGAGAATTTCAACTTGCTTTATTGCTGTGACTTCATCGCTAGACAAAAGGGCCAGGTCATCCGCGAAGGCTAAGCATGGAATTTCAAGCTTGTTTTTTTGTGTCCCAATGTTTACTTGGTTCCAGCTATTTCGTGCTTTCAGTTCTTTTTCCCATTCCCTCATCACTTTATCTAGGACGAGACTGAAGAGGAGGGGTGACAGAACATCTTGCCGGACACCAGTTTTTATCAGGAATTCGTCTGAGATTTCTCCCATGAATTTCACTCTTGACTTCGTATCAGTGAGGGTCCGTTTGGTCGGGTTTAGCGTTTTGGAGTCTAGTCCCTGTACTTTCAGGATGCCGAACAGAGATTGACGATCAATTGAATCATAAGCCTGTACGAAGGTACAGATGATTGGAAGGTTTCTGAGGGCCCTGAATTTTAGAGCCGTTTTGAGGTTGAAGACCTGTTCAGTACACGATCTGTGAGGGCGGAACTCAGATTGATATTCACCAATCCTATGTTCAAGTTGTTCTTGTATTCTTTTCAACAGGCATACAGAGAAAATTGTGTAGCCGACTTCAAGGAGGGAGATTCCTCTATAGTTGTTGACACCAGTTTTGTTTCCTTTTTTGTGAAGTGGGTGAATCAAGGCACATTTCCAGTCTTGTGGGAGTTTTTCATTTCTCCAGATTTTCTGTATGATTTCTGTAAGTTCCTTGAGTGAATTTGGACCAAGATTCTTAAGAAATTCTGCAACAATCCCATCTCTTCCTAAGGTTCTGTTGTTCTTTATTCGTTTAATGTGGCCCTGAATTTCTCCCTGGTTTAGCGGAGGTGATTATGGCCGAGTGAAACTGGATACTTCTTCAAGAAATCTTTCGGTGGGTTCGGGGCAGTTAAAAAATTCTGAGAAGTACCGTGCAAGTTCTTGGCAGTTTTCCTTATTAGTAAGCGCCAATTTTCCGTCTTTTTTCCTGAAACATGAGTTCTGTGGAATGTATCCTCGGATTTTTTCCGTGAATGTTCTATAGAAATCCCTTGTGTTTTAGTTTCTAAAGTTTTCTTCAATTGGGTCCAGTTGTTCTTTCAGGTGCTTTCTTTTTTCTTGCCTGATGGTTTTGGATACTTATTTTCCAGTCTCATAAAATTCTCATTGAGTTTTCTGGGATTTTCTACTGTTGTATTTCTGAAATGCAGAGTTTCTTATCTCTAGGGCTTGGTTGCGTGTTGAGTTCCACCAGGGGTGTATTGTATTCCTTTTTAAGGGTACCATTTCTCGTGCCTTCTGTATTATTTTGGTGTGGAATTCTTCCCATGTTTTCGCTGGTTGATTTTCCCATGCTTCTTTTAGATCCGTAACAGGAATCCTTTTTATGGCAAATTTTGGTTGTTGGACTTTCTTGGAGTGGTATTTTCTTGGAGTAAAGTTTACTTTAACTCTTGTGAGATAGTAATCAGAGTCGATGTTTGCTCCTCTTCTCACTTGTACATCGTGTGCCTCTTTCTGTAGAGGATATCAGATAGCTATATGATCAATCTGAAATTCGCCAATGGATTCAATGGGGGACCTCCAGGTTTTTTGTTTCTTGGAATGCTTCCTGAGGGATGTGGACATAATTTTAAGGTTGCACTGATGACATAGTACAATGAGTCTTGAACCGTTTTTGTTGGTAAATTTGTGCGCCGGGTAGAGTCCGACAGTTTTCCTGTGTTCCTTTTCTCGGCCGATTTGTGCATTGAAATCGCCTAAGAGGATTTTGACGTCATCCTTTGGAATTCTCGACATTAACTTTTCAAGTTTGTTTCAAAATGTGTCCACGTTTTGGGGATTCTTCTTGCTGTCTATATTTGTAGGGGCGTGTGCATTTGTTAAGGAATATTTTTTATTGACACACTGAATCATCATGGTCATTAGGCGATTGTTGATGGAATTAATTCTTGGATGGAGTTCAATATACTTTTATGTACTACGAAGCTCATACCAAATAAAGAGGTCCTATTTAGAATCTTTCGGTCTGTTTTACTTTTGATTATACGGTAATTTCCATAATACAAAGTGGCATCATCAGTAAATCGAGTTTGGGTAAGGATAAGAATTTTTTGCCGATCAAGTTCTGTGATTAAATTTAGTAATTTTTCTGGTTGAATCAAAGTGTTGATACTGAATGTACCAATGTATGTGGGGGTTTTGTGGGATAGTTTACCAGTTGTCCAGGCTGCCCAGAATCCGAAAGCCTGGTTGCCGTCTCATTGGGACGGGTGATAGGGTACCATCTGGAGTAATGTTGTTACTACGCTCACGAATCATGTTTGGCTTGTAATAGGAGATCCAACAGTGCTGGGTGCTTAGAACCAGGGATTGCTAGTTCGTGGAGATTGGTATTGCCGCCGCACCCACAAGGTGTCACACGCGGACCAGGAAGCCGGTGGATACCACTCAGACGCACCTGGATTTTAAAAAGGCTTTTTATTACTATCCCAAAAAGCAAGTATGCCTCTTCTGCCATTTTCGCCGTACCAATGTCCTTCATCTCCGCCTTCACTGCCGTCGAGGTCTTCACTCGTAAACGTGAGCTGGGACCCTTACCAGATGATACACACGGGGTCAGTGGACCTTGGGACTCACATAGGCAGGGGCGCCACTGCCTGGGCAGGGCTGCCTCCGAAGAGGGTCACTGCCTGCTACCTAATTATTATTATTATTATTATTATTATTATTATTATTATTATTATTATTATTATTATTATTATTATTATTATTATTATTATTATTATTATATTCCCTAGATACTACAAAATGGGGTAAATAAAATAAAAAATGTGATTTTTATAACAACGTAGGGAACTCTGCAGTTTGTTACTGAGACTTAACGAAGGGTCTAGGGGCACCGGGGGAAACTGTGTTCTGTTCACGACCAGGCCAGGTGAACTTCCCTGTATCTGAGTGCTAGTTAGAGAGCCTCCGTGGATCAGCGCGCTTGCCTCTCGCCACTGGGTTCCATGGTTCAAGTCCCGGTCATTCCATGTGAGATTTTTACCGAACAAAGCAGAGTTGGGACATATTTCTTTTCGGTTACTCCAGGCTTCCCTGTCATCTTTCATTCCAGCAACACTCTCCAATATCATTTCATTTCATATGTCAGTCATTAATCATTGCCCCGGAGGAGTGGGACAGGCTTCCGCAGCTGGCATAATCCCTATCCTCGCCGCTAGATAAGGGCTTCATTCACTCCATTCCTGGTCGGTCGAATGAATGGAAACAGGGTAAGGATTTTCTTTCTGAATGCTAGTTAGAGGTCCACTCAGCCTACATGGAAAAACTGAGGAGCAACCTGACGGTAAGTAGCAGTCCTGGTTTAGAAAGTCAACAATAATGCTGAAGAAAATTCGTCACACTGATCACGAATCACCTTATAATCTCAACTTCGAGGAACAGTGGTGCGTTTGTAGCCCAAGGCCTATCAGAATTGTAGCGCCATCGGGTTTGGTTAGGTTAATCGATGGGATGAAGTAGCTGAGTGAGCAAACAGGTTGCTGGAAGTGATGACGACATTTTTTGGGAATGTGCAACTGGGAATCATTCACTCTTATCACTGATCGTAGGGGAAAATGGGAGAACTTGATGTATCCTCAAAGACGCACACACACGGTGCTGCAAGTTGTGTACACTAATTGTATTTACAAACTGTATACATATATCACACACATTAATAAATGACCATTTTGAACAACTGCCTATCACGAAGAATAAGAAGAGACTGAAACAGATGCATGTCAACTACCAACCCAACAAAACCAATTCACATAT
Source organism: Anabrus simplex (assembly GCF_040414725.1). Taxonomy (NCBI): domain Eukaryota; kingdom Metazoa; phylum Arthropoda; class Insecta; order Orthoptera; family Tettigoniidae; genus Anabrus; species Anabrus simplex. Next base: position 50,998,601 of record NC_090271.1, read on the forward strand.
TTGGCTTCAAACACTCGCTAACACGACTTCCACACAAGACTCATCAAAACAACTTCACTCTCACTCACAAGACTGCCTCCTTATATACGTTGCCTGGCCAGGCTTCTAGAAGGATATGACATAACATGTTCTTCTCGTAAATTCGAGATCTCCAAGGAGCAGTGACCAGGTGAATGCAACACAGAATGGTGGTCACGATAAAACAGCGCGTGTTCATTGTCGAGTGTTATGCGAAGCACGATTCGTGGAAAACCTGTGCGGAACTCTTTGTGCAAGTGTTCAAGACTGCAAGTGTTTTGGCGAAACTTCAAGAAACGGCTTTAATTTAGTGGTAAAATGGCGTGAAATGAGCTCTGTGGCGAATACAATCCGTAACTATCCGAAAAGATTTCGAAAACCAGAAATATTGCTCGAGTGAAGGGAAGGCTGGAACGAAGTACGACAAAATCTCAACACCATTTATCTGTACAAGTGGGAATTAAGACATAATTGAGTCGAGCTATTATCAATCAGGACCTGCATCTGTTCCCTTACAAATTTGTTGTTGTGCGTAGACTACTTTAAAGCGTCCAGACGAACCTTCATGTGTTGAGTTCTGTCGATTGTCTCTGATTAAAAGTGGATTCAGGGCTTTTGGATCCTCAATTTTTCATTTTTATCAGTTGAGGTCATTTTTAGTATCTTCTGTGATGTTCTTTAACAAGGGCCAATCCCGCGTTACTCCTGTTGAAAATATTTTCCCGGTCAGTTTTAATTTTGCCTACTCGATATTTGAGAGTCCTTCCTCACTTTGTCGTCCTCTTTACTTCTTCCAGAAAATTTTCCCTTCATATTTTGTTGTAAGAAATTTGTTGGGCTGCAGGCAATTTCCGAAGATTTGTACTCTTCTTTTCCAAATTATAGGTACTAAATATTGTTGTTATGGATGACATTTTCTCAATATTTACACACTAGTGAGTTTGCCGGTTCGGGTATCTATATACTACCTGTATAAAATATTTCTGCCTGCCTTTCAGAGAGATATTAAGAAATAAAAGCCGGGCTGAGTGGTTCAAACGGTTGAGGCGCTGGCCTTCTGACCCCAACTTGGCAGGTTCGATCATGGCTCAGTCCGGTGGTATTTGAACATACTAAAATACGTCAGCCTTGTGTCGGTAGATTTATGTACTGGCACTATAAGAGAACTCCTGTGGGACTAAATTCCGGCACCTCGGCGTCTCCGCAAATCGTAAAAGTAGTTAGGGGACGTAAAGCAAATAACATTGTCATGATATTAAGAAACTGAGCACGTTTAAAAGGAAAACTCACGGGAAAGAGGACGATTCGAAATTCGTCGATGACTTGGTGTTTATGGTAGATTGTTGAAAACACGTTTGCCTAATTCACTTGATAGTTGAAAAGAAATGCAGTGATTATGATTTAAAATTAACATTTAAATGCATTAGGGGTGAAATCTGAGAGGATTGAATGTCACGTAGGGAAACTAACAAAGGCTGGACGAATTCAAGAACTTGTGAAGTCGTATTTTTGCAGTATGGTAGTAAAGTGGGGAAGAATTCAGGGGAGACTATCTTTACATCATTTCATGTTCAGGCTGAGTTTGTTGTATGTTAGTGGAAGCTAAACGGACTTTGAGATATATAATTCATGAGCCGGAGGTAACATACATGATATTATCGGGAATGATTACTCGTGCTATGTCGTGAGAACGGTGTTACTATCATGCTTGTAATCTACATAAGGGTGAAAAAATTAGGCATAAAGCTATCATTACCGTCCATTAATGTAAACGTCTGTTTATTCGCGTAATTTGGTTGTGTCATCAAGGGTGGTAATTTAAACAAGCAGCAACGAAAATTGATTATCAGACAAGGCAAAGGAAATGCTTGTTTCAGGGCCTTAAAATATAATCTTCTTCTTCTTCTTCTTCTTCCTGACCATTTCCCATTTACGAGGGAATGGTACTTTGTATTGATTTAACAAACGAGTTCATTGGTTAGGTTTGCATAGCTGAGCGCTTCATTTGGCAGATAGTGGGTTTCTATACGGCATCCCTGAAGATAATTTTCCATGGTTACCCATTTTCAGACTATACAAACTCTTCATATTTTTTGTAAGAAATATGTTGTGCTGCAGGCAATGTCCGAAGATTTGTATCTTTCTTTTCCAAATTATACATATCGAATACTTTTGCTCTGGCTGAAATGTTCTCATGAATTTCACATCCTCCCCTGCGAATCATGTGACCTTGCCGCGGTGGGGCGGCTTGCGTGTCCCAATGAAGCACATAACCGAACCGCAGGTGCAACCATATCGGATGGGTATCTGTTGAGAAACCAGACTAACGAATGGTTCATCGAAAGTGGGGTAGCAGACTTTCGGTAGTTGCAAGGGCGGCAGTCTAGATGGTTGACTGATACGGCCTTGTAATAATACTCAACATGGCTTAGCTGTGTTGATACTGCTACACGGCTGAAAGCAACGGGAAACTACACCCGTAACTAACTCCCGAGGACATGCAGGTTTCTCTGTATGAATGATGTACTGATAATGGCTTCCTCCCGGGTAAAATATTCCGGAGGTAAACTAGACCCCCATTCGGATCTTCGGGTGGGGACTACACGAGAGCGGGCGATCATCAGGAAATGGATACTGGCATTCTCCGAGTCGGAGCGTGAATCGTTGTGGTAGGTTAGAGAATCTGAAAAGGGAGATGGATAGGCTAAAGTTAGATGTAGTTGGTATAAGTGAAGTACGTTGGCAGGAAGAACAGGATTTGTGGTCAGGCGACTCCCGAATTATCAACACAGAATCAACCAGGGGAAATGCAGGAGTTGGTTTAATAATAAATAATAAAATAGGGCAGCGGATAAGCTACTACGACCAGCATAGTGAAAGAATTATTGTTGTCAAGATAGACACCAAACCAATGCCCACCACAATAGTGCAGGTCTGTATGACTACTAGTTCAGCGTATGATGAGGAGATCGAAAGAATATGTGAAGAGATAGAAGATTGAATACAATATGTAAAAGGTGACGAGATTCTAATTGTGGTGGGAGACGTGAATGCAGTGGTAGGCGAATTCGGATTGGGACAAAGGAACGAAAGAGGAAGTCGGCCGGTTGAATTCTGCACTGATCATAATTTAGTCTTTGTCAATACTTGGTTCAAACACCACAAACGACGGCTTTATACGTGGACGAGACCTGGAGACACTGGAAGACTTCATTATGATTAGGCAGAGATTCAAAAAACAGGTGTTGGATTGCAAAACTTTCCCAGTAGTAGACGTGGACTCTGGCCACAACTTGTTGGTCATGAAATGCCATCTGAAGTTGAAGAAATTGAAGAAAGGAAAGAATGCAAAAAGATGGGATATAGACAAGTTGAAAGAAAAGAGTGTGAGGGATTGGTTCGAGGAACATGTTGCACAAGGGATAAATGAAAAGGCCGAAGGAAACACAATAGACGAAGAGTGAACAGTCATGAAATATGAAGTCAGTAGGGCTGCTGAAGAAATGTTAGGAAGGAAGAAAAGATCAAATAACTTGTAAGAATCAGTGGATAACTCAGAAGATACTAGACCCGATTGATGAGCGACGAAAATACAAGAATGCTAGAAATGAAGAGGGCAGAAAAGAATAAAGGCGATTAAATAATCAAGTGGATAGAAAGTGCAAGGTAGCTAAGGAAGAATGGCTGAAGAAGAAGTGCAAGGATGTCGAAGGCTGTATGGTCCTGGGAAAGGTAGATACTGCATACAGGAAAATCAAGGAAACCTTTGGAGAAAGGAAATCTAGGTGTATGAATATTAAGAGCTCAGATGGAAAGCCACTTCTAGGGAAAGAAGACAAAGCAAGAAGTTGGTAGGAGCATATTCAACAGTTGTATCAAGTAAAGATGTAGATAATTTGGTTCTGCAACGTGAAGAGTCTGTTGATGCTAATGATATGGGAGACCCAATTTTGAGGTTAGAGTGTGACAGAGCTCTGAGTGACCTAAATAGGAACAAGGCTCCTGGAATTGATGACATTCCCTCCGAATTACTGACTGCCTTAGGAGAAACCAGCATGGCAAGGTTATTCCATTTAGTGTGTAAGATGTATGAGACAGGAGAATTCCCATCCGATTTTCGTCAGAATGTTGTGATACCTATTCCCAAGAAAGCCGGTGCTGACAGGTGTGAAAACTACCACACCATTAGGTTAGTATCTCATGCCTGCAAAATTTTAACACGTATTATTTACAGAAGAATGGAAAACAAGTTGAAGCTGAGTTGGGAGAAGATCAACTTGGCTTCAGAAGAAATATAGGAACACGTGAAGCAATCCTGACTTTACGTCTGATCTTAGAAGATCGAATCAAGAAGGACAAGCCCACGTACATGGTATCGTAGATCTAGAAAAGGCATTCGATAATGTTGATTGGACCAAGCTATTTATGATTCTGAAGGTGATTGGTATCAGATACCGAGAACGAAGAATTATCTACAATCTGTATAAAAATCAGACTGCAGTCCAGAAAGGAGTGAGGCAAGGCTGCAGTTTGTCATCCCTCCTTTTCAATGTTTACATAGAACAGGCAGTAAAGGAAATCAAAGAGTAATTTGGAAAGGGAATCACAATCCAAGGAGAGGAAATCAAAACCTTGAGATTTGCCGATGATATTGTTATTTTATCTGAGACTGCAGAGGATCTCGAGAAGCTGTTGAATGGTATGGGCGGAGTCTTGGGTAAGGAGTATAAGATGAAAATAAATAAGTCCAAAACAAAAGTAATGGAGTGCAGTCGAACGAAGGCAGGTGATGCAAGAAATATTAGATTAGGAAATGAAGTCTTAAAGGAAGTAGATGAATATTGTTACTTGGGTAGTGTCCCCTTCAAAAGTGGTAATATTTTATTAGAAAGAAAATGATTTATTTCATCAGTGTGTTGGGACATTATTTTAATCGGCAAGAGGGTGAGATTCCGTATTTCGTGCCAGTACGAGCTAGTCACTTCGCGAACCGGTTTTCCCGACCTACAGATAGCACGAGGGAGCAGACTGGAATTCCTGTTATGTGGCCTTCAGACACATGTGTGCGTACCACGTGACACGGCGAGCAGGCAGATCTCAATCGATCAATAAATGGAAAGTCAAGTGACGTAAAACTGGAGCAGCCAATAAAAGTGACAACTTTCACTGGAATTCAACAAATCCACCAATTAGATGTAATTAAGAGACACACCTATGTCTTACGACAGGAAATTAATGGTAATTCCAGAGGAAAATTTGGTAGAGGGTTTTATACTTCTGAACGCTAAATTTGAGCATTACTCTGACTGCAGCAACCGAAGAGACTGGACGTCGTTTGCTTCATCGGAAGACTTTACATTGGAGAAGGCATCGAGGACTATATAAACAGCAATTCAGACACTCGAAAAATTTCACTACGATTAATTTAGGGTTGTTCTAAGATAAGTGTCTTCAGCCAGATTATAAAGCATCGAGAGTGAATCCTGGGCTATTTCTAAGACTTTTTGTTAGTTTCAGCTTTCTACAAGAACTTGGAAGAAGAAAGGTCCTGAGTTCGAGTTTACGGCAAGATGGTTATCCAGCTCCACGAAGAATACTGCAAGTTCCTGTACATCGGCAACGCCTCCATGAGTCACTAAACATGTAAGGCATCGGACATGGGCGAGACTTCGTTCGATGGAAGGTGATGTGACCACGTGCTAGGTCATCAGCCGCAATCCAGTTCACACCAGTCACATGAGTATTCTTTAAGAATTCAATTGCTTTCTATCTTTGTAAATATCTGTAAACGTAGCCTTACTTATTCCTTTGGATTTCTATTAGTTTTGCAGTAGTTTGATTTTTCATTCTTCTTTCTTTGGTGAGAGGTAGTTAGAACCCTTGGAATGAGTGTGTGTTTGCTCTATTAGTTAGAAATGAATGTGAGTCATCGAGAGAGACCTTAACTGTCCTAAGAATTTAGAAGACAGGTGAGACAAAAATTAAATGAACCCCGCGTTAATTTTGATTAGTTTTGAAATAATTTGAAAGTTATTTAAAACAAATTAGGACAGTGTTCTAGTGTTTTTCTTCGTGTAGAATTTCATTCTATGATTGTACGACATGTTTATGGGTTCGAATTTATTTAGAGTCATCCGAATAACTTCACACGACAACTTTGCGAATGAGATTATGCACGGTCAGGAATATAATAATAATAATAATGAGTAAAAATAATTAAAGCTAATTACGGGCTAAAATGATTTAATAAGGTCATGAGTTTAATGTTAGTTATTTTTGGAAAGTATTATCGTGTGCTCACTTTATGTAAAGTAAGCCTGGAACATGGCAAATTCTCCGGACGGAGTATCGACGAATTATAGGTATATTTCTGCGCTATGAATTTGAGTATGACTTGCAGATGGGCATTATATTTTGAGTAATAATTTATGCACCCATTAGAGTCAATTTTGGGAAGAGATGTGTCACTGGACATGATTTCTTCGAGCTTCAGTGCGGAATAATTGAGAGCCACGACATTATGATGAATAAAAATAAATGCCGCAACTCATGTACCGTTAGCGCGTATTCTATTATTTTGACCTGTATTACAATTATTCTATTCGCTAAATTAGGATGATTTCTGTTTAAAATACTCCTTGAACATCGTTGTATAGTTAATTTCTTTGTATAAGTGATAACCTTAATTCTATCACATTCTGAATTGATACCTGGGATGTGTGTGATAGTGTCATCTGGAGAATGATTTCCCTAATTCGCAGTAAAATCCTAAAATTAATAATAATGGGTTAGTGTTCGTGTAAATAATGTTATAATAACGCCGTGTACCCCTGTGTGAATGTGTGATGTGAGATTTGATCCTATTCTGTGTTTTTTGGAATATTTCATGTACGATTTTGTGAAGGTAATTTTCATTATGTGCGTCAAAGTTTTGACCGACTTGTATTATTTCGCGTGTCCGTAATTGGATCAATTTTGAATCTTTAGAAGATTTTATCGTAATTTAAGGTTGATTAGGGCCTAATTTACTAACTCAAAGTGAATAAGAGAAGGCAACGTCCGTGGACGGATGTCACGAGATTTAATTGTTAGATGTTGTACAGTCACTTTCTGCATAAAATTGAGCAAACGTTAGGATGATACAAGTTTAAGTAAAATTTATTACAAGAAGTTTATTCAGTTAATAATTATAAAAATGAGGTAATTGTTGAAAGGAAAGTCTAGGGAAGACTTGCTAATCATAAATTAATGAATTAAATAATTTTCAATAATTTAAATAAGGAGGAGAAAATAGTCATTTTCTTGGAAAATAATTGAAACCCAGGAGGGAAGATTTTAATTTTAATAATTGGATTATCATCATAAGAGAAGGATATTAGATATTATTTTGTTTTCCCATCAATTTTTCAGTAAGTTAATGGTTTCTATATTTATTATTGCAGAAAAGAACAATCATTGAAAATTTATTTGAGCGAGATCCCTCACGAATGAAAGCACGAGGAGAAGATGTTTTTCAAGAATCCAACCCAGATTTTGTTAATTTAATTGTTTTCTTTAAAAGAGTGTCAGTTTAATAAATGTGTAAACCTAATTTAGTCTCCTTTCATTTGTCGCTAGTCCTTCATCTATCCCTGCCTTTAAAATTTTCTGCGCAGCCGATAGCGAACGGTCCACCACTGAGACCCTCGCTCTCCGGCGAGCTGAGCCCGGCATAAAGGGGGCAGTAGTAAAACAACTAACGATAGCAGAAGTAAGGAGGACATAAAATGCAGACTAGCACAAGCAAGGAAGAGCTTTCTCAAGAAAAGAAATTTGCTCACTTCAAACATTGATATAGGAATTAGAAAGATGTTTTTTAAAGACTTTCGTGTGGAGCGTGGCATTGTATAGAAGTGAAACATGGACGATAACTAGCTCAAAAAGAAAGAGAATAGAAGCTTTTGAAATGTGGTGTTGCAGAAGAATGCCGAAGGTGAGGATAGATCGAATCACGAATGAACAGATACTGAATAGAGTTGGTGAGAGGAGATCGATTTGGCTAAAGTTGACGAGAAGAAGAGATAGAATGATAGGATACATCTTAAGACACCCAGGACTTGTTCAGTTGGTTTTTGAAGGAAGTGCATTTGGTAAGAACGGTAGGGGTAGACCAAGGTATGAATATGACAAGCAGATTAGAGCAGATGTAGGGTGCATTAGTTACGTAGAAATGAAAAGTTAGCACAAGGATAGGGTGGCATGGAGTGCTGCACGAAACCAGTCTATGGACTGATGACTCAAACAACAACAGTTTCACATTGCTGGGTTTGTCGGTTCAGGTTTACTAAGAACAATTTTGGCAAATCCGTCCGTTCTGGTGGACCGATTTGATTCATTTTTATTGTTCTCTCTCCGGAATACATGCCAGTGAGTCCTGAGACATTGATAGCTCCATAAGTTCAGCCAACCTCGAGTAATTAGTAAATCAAATAATTAAATGATCACACCAATAATTGCAGGCGACGGCTTACCCTAACCCGCAATACATTCTGTACTTAGCAGGTTGCTAAGCGACCAACACTTTCATTAGTATACTGATATATGTGATTTTCATCCTTAGTGTTGTCATTGCACCCAGCGATGTTTGATTACTACCTGTCAAGCCAGAGAGTATAATACTTCCTCTGATCACGGAAGAATACTATTGCCTGCTAGATACTCTTCAACAGATTCAACAGATGGCAGAGCATTTCTAATCATTTACATGCTGCTAAGAGAAAAATGTCTGGGTACAAACAGACCCCATTATGACCGAGCTTCATTACAAAGAATCAAGTCTATGTATATTTAAAAAGTTCTCTGCCTGGCAAAAACCGCTCCTTCGTGACTAACCTATGAGTTCACAAGACATCCGCTCTATATAAAAGATCTGCGTTTAAAAATACCACTGCCTTCTACGACAGAATACCAATCTTTACATTAAGAACTGCAGGATAAAAAAAGGGAATACATGGGTAGATTTTTACCAAACAGACGGTATGATGGCGTCATAATCGATGAATTCTGACTGCGAACTGCGGCATACCATAACGCGCTTCTTATTAAATGTTCATAAAACCATTGAAAAGGGCAGGAAAAAAAATATGACTACGACAGGAATATCAAGACGAGTTATCTGACCTATTTATAACGATTGCTGCGGAGTAGCGCGGGTCCTCTTGTAACTCAATTAAGACCACTGCCGCTACCTTTCGAATCCTAGCTCTTTCCCACCCTTGCGTTACCCAAATACTCTGATGTGCGTCCGACGTTAAACTACTATAAATAAATAAATAAATAAATAAATAAATAAATAAATAAATAAATAAATAAATAAATAAATAAATAAATAAATAAATAAATAAATAAATAAATAAATAAATAAATAAATAAATAAATAAATAAATAAATAAATAAATAAATAAATAAATAAATAAATAAATAAATAAATAAATAAATAAATAAATAAATAAATAAATAAATAAATAAATAAATAAATAAATAGGGTCCTGGGAATCAACCTGGGTGGATCATTACGACTCTGGCAAACGGGAGTGAAATGCGTTGTTGCCAATCATCTGCAACATGAAATTATTGGATTCAGCAAGAGAGTCCAACTAGCCTCTTTCACTCAAACTCCAGCACATAACCTGCAAGAGGTGCCCCTGATGAGCCGAGCAACCCAGTGGAAGGTTGGGTACCAATCCCAGCGGGAAGCTGGGTTGGCCAACAGATCAGTGCTGGGGGCTTCAAGGCTTACAACCTTGACAGTTAACAAATTGTTACCTGCGGGTAACCACCCTAAACTCTCAGCATGGAGAAAACGACCAACGGAAAAACTACCCCAGGTGGTATAAAATCCACCCCTAGTTTTGATGGGGCAAGCAAGCCTTTGGATTCTGGAGAGCTTGCACCCATTTTAAGTTCTTGGCGACCATCAACATCAACTCCCTCCTAGAGACGGGAAAACTAAAACATACACTAGATGTTTTAATTGAACATGAATATTGTTACTTGGGTAGTAAAACAACTAACGATAGCAGAAGTAAGGAGGACATAAAATGCAGACTAGCACAACACCCAGATTGGCAAAGAGAGAAAATTCAAGAACATAGTCGGAGATTACCCAGCCCACAAGAGAACCAACACTAGAGATTTCTACCAAACTTTTAAATCTCAAATAACACCCTACTCAGCCCCTACACTTCACCTTCGGGGAGCTGACGGAAAGCTGAAAATGAACAATGGAGAGTGCACCACAGTCCTAGCAGAGTATTTCAACAACCTTCTAAATTCAAGGGAACCCAAGGAGAAACTGCATTTCGAACCTCAGAATGTTACTAAGTCGGACTCTCTCCCACCAACAAAGGGGGAGATCCAGAAAGTCATTTCAGAATTGAAATGTAACAAAGCAGCGGGCGAGGATGGAATCATAGCAGAACTCTGGAAATACGCTGATGAGGAGTCAATCCAAAGTATCCATGAAATCATATCAAACATCTGGGTGACAGAAGCGTTACCTAGCGACTGGACCTCAGCAATCATCCACCCGTTACACAGAAAGGGCGACAAATCAGATCTCAACAATTACAGAGGGATTTCCCTTGTATCAGTGACGTACAAGATACTCTCCAAAATATTCCTCAAAAGAGTAGAGGCTCAACTAGACTTCTGCATCGAAGAGTACCACGCTGGGTTTCGCAAGTCAAGGTCATGTGCCGAACAAATCCTGAACCTCAAAACCATCATCACTTACAAAAACCTAAGCGCTTTACCCTACGTGGCAACATTTGTTGACTTTCATAAGGCCTACGATTCAGTAGATAGAGAGTCACTCTTCCAGGCACTTGGACTGGGACTAGATAAGAAAACCTTGAATCTAGTGAAAGCAACTCTTACCAACACTACAGCCAGAATCAAATTCAGAGGGGATCTGTCCCAGAGCCTTGAGGTCAAAACAGGTGTTAAACAAGGGGATGGCCTATCTACAATCGTCTTTAACTGCCTACTCAAAAGTTATTCGTGAGTGGACGAAAATGCTGAAGGATGACTCTGGATTGAGAATAGGCTACAAGAAAGACAAGTTAACAGTCAACTGTTTAGCCTTCGCAGACGACCTTACACTCCTGGCATCCAGTGTGGAGGAAGCTGTCCATCAACTATCCTCTCTCGACCACATAGTAGCTAAACTAGGGTTGAAGATCGCCATCAACAAAACACGGTTTAGATGCACCTAAATCAATCCCACTGGGGGACAAAGCAGTACAAAGAACTAACTCCTTCAAATACCTAGGAGAATGGATAACCTCAAACATGAATGAAGATCAGGCCATGAACTGCAGATGCATCAAGTTGGAAAGCGCCTACCACCTATGTAAGAGTAAGTACAAATCCAAATCCCTCTCCCTTAACCTCAAAATCAGGCATTATACTACTGTAGTGAGACCGTCAGTACTATACGTCTCAGAATGCCTAAACATGGTAAGAAAAGGACAACTTAGAAAACTGGAGCTGAAGGAAAGGAAGATTCTGAGAAAAATCATGGGCCGTATTAAAGAAGAAGGCAAGTTCAGAATCAGGCACAACAACGAATTGTACCAACAATTGGAGAGCATTACAACATCTATGAGGAAGAGAAGATTGAACTTCTATGGTCATGTCATGAGAATGGACAATCAGAGGCTCACTTCCAGAATCTTCCTTACCATCTCTAGAGGGAAAGCGACTAATGCCAAATAGGCAAGACTTGTCAGAAAAGACCTTCAAGAATTGGACATTGCTTCCAGTAAAATCTTTGACAGGAATAGGTACAGAACGTTGATCAGAACATCAAACTCTCTCCAGTCACTAACAGAAAAAACAGTACGTCCGGGAGGAGGTGTGAAATGGACTCAAGAGCGAAAAGACATTCACAAATACTTCTATACTAATAAATAAAGATAGTGAGTTTATGTCTATTTAACGGGTAATCTCAAGAACTACTGGAACGATTTTGAATTTTTTTCACCATTTGAAAGATAACCTTCGTTTCGGGTAACATAGGCTATGTATCATCGCGGAATATCAAAGGATTGTCATGAGAACCGTGATTTGGGCCCTTTGGCATATTATAATATGCTAATGAAGGCGAAGTATCGAATTTGTCGTACAAGGATGAGACAAAGCTCGTTTTAAACTTTACGACGCGAAGGACAACACACGGTTCCTTATGGAACACCGAAAACAACGTTTTAAGGCACTAAAACCAATCAATTTCGAGATATTTACACCACACTAGGAATCGGATAAAGAAATGACCGGCCGTTGCCCTGACAACGTCAGTTGAAGAGTTCTAGAATACAGGCCTGGTGTTCGAAGTAGGCACGTGCGTGAGTGTAGGCAAGTCCAAGGGGATATTCTGTTTAGACATTATAAACTCGAAGGCAGCGTTAATCTGTGAGATAATTATTGTTTGCAGATCCACATTTCCATATTGTTATTAACATAATGATTTTCAACAGCACCAAAGTGTTACTTTCGCTATTTTCAAGGTCGAGGAACAACCTCAACATAACCTGGTCTTAGCCTAGGCCATGGCCCTCTTCATATAATATCAAGTAGCATGCTATATCAAACAATTAAAGAAACTTCAGTAGAATGTATAAATTACTTCTGAAAACGTACTGCATATTTTTGCATATATGCGAACATTATTGTGTGTTGGCCCAGTTCATAGGCTTTATAGAAGAATCCGGCAGTTGTCTAACTTACAGCAATACGATCAGAACCGGGTGAGTTGGCCGTGCGGTTAGGAGCGCGCAGCTGTGAGCTTGCATCCGGGAGACAGTGGGTTCGAATCCCACTGTCGGCAGCCCTGAAGATGATTTTCCGTGGTTTTCCATTTTCACACCAGGCAAATGCTGGGGCTGTACCTTTATTAAGGCCACGGCCGCTTCCTTCCCATTCCTAGGCCTTTTCTATCCCATTATCGCCATAAGACATATCTGTGTCGGTGCGACGTAAAGCAAAATAGCAAAAATACGATCAGACGTGCTTCTGCTCGCAAATGTTTAATATACAGCAATACGATCAGACGTGCTTCTGCGTACAGATGTTTAATTTACAGCAATACGATCAGACGTGCTTCTGCGTACAGATGTTTAATATATAGAAATTCAATCAGACGTGCTTCTGTGTACAGATGTTTAATATATAGCAATTAAATCAGACGTGCTTCTGCGTACAGATGTTTAACCCTTTACTGCATACTGTTGCCCTCAGGCAACATACAACTTTTCACCTGTATAAATGGACAAATATTGTAGACAGAGGTAGTTTTACGGCACACCTTCAACTGTACAATCAATTAAACACATATCCCAGTGATGCCTTGTTTTTTTTTTTTTTTTTTTTTTGTACATAACATAAGACAAAACAGCCCTACAACCAAAGGTACTCCTTCCACCCCGTCAACATCCACGCGAACCTACCACCGTTTATTTTACGTGGGCCCTCCCCATCACATTACCACAGGCTTCAGGAGTACGTCTGATTGAATTGCTATATATTAAACATCTGTACGCAGAAGCACGTCTGATCGTATTGCTGTAAATTAAATATCTGTACGCAGAAGCACGTCTGATCGTATTGCTGTAATTATATTAAACATCTGTACGCAGAAGCACGTCTGATCGTATTGCTGTATATTAAACATCTGCGAGCAGAAGCACGTCTGATCGTATTTTTGCTATTTTGCTTTACGTCGCATCAACACAGATAGGTCTTATGACGACGATGGGACAGGAAAGGGCTAGGAGTGGGAAGGAAGCGGCCGTGGCCTTAATTAAGGTACAACCCCAGCATTTGCCTGGTGTGATGAAAATGGGAAACCACGGAAAACCATCTTCAGGGCTGCCGATAGTGGATTCGGACCTGCTCTCTCAATGAAAGTCAAGAATAACTGGCTTAGTGAAATAGGAAAAAGACCTTCAGGAAATTGGCATCGCACAGCAAATTGCTCAAGAGCGACTCCAGTTCAAAAAAAAGTCAACAATCATAATTTTGCTGAGAAAATGAATACCAGGACCAATAAATAATGGGCTGAAGAACGAAGAAAAATAATCAGTGCCCAGATCAAGAAATTTCGGGAGAAGAAAAAAAAAATCAGCATAAGCTAAATAAGCTCTATCGCACTCCACAGATGGCCACAACGCTGTAATAATAACAATAATAATAGTTCTTGTGGTAATTATTGTTGCTATAAGAAGAAATACAACCGGGCAAGCATCATCTCTTAACACTAATCTAAAGGGAAAAGGAAGATGTTTGACACTCGGAAGAATGAAGGTATTGTTAATGAAAAGGGTAAAGGATGTGAAAATTAAGGCTTCGCAAATCTAGTACCGTCGGGGTGGGAAAAGAACAAGTGGATCAAGAGAGGTCAGACAGAAAAGTTTGAAGTAATAATAATAAGGCCTGGTACAGGTCTTTCGACTCCGCCTCTGTGGTGTAGTGGTTAACGTGATTAGCTGCCGCCCCCGGAGGTCCGGGTTCGATTCCCGGCTCTGCCACGAAATTTGAAAAGTGGTACGAGAGCTTGAACGGGATCCACTCAGCCTCGGGAGGTCAACTGAGTAGAGGTGGGTTCGATTCCCACCTCAGCCATCCTGGAAGTGGTTTTTCCGTGGTTTCCAACTTCTCCTCCAGGCAAATGCCGGGATGGTACCTAACTTAAGGCCACGGCCGCTTCCTTCCATCTTCCTTGCCTGTCCCATCCAATCTTTTCATCCCTCCACAAGGCCCCTGTTCAGCATAGCAGGTGAGGCCGCCTGGGCGAGGTACTGGTCATTCTCCCCAGCTGTATCCCCCGACCCAATGTCTGAATCTCCAGGACTCTGCCCTTGAGGCGGTAGAGGTCGGATCCCTCGCTGAGTTCGAGGGTAAAACCGACCCTGGAGGGTAAGCAGATTAAGAAGAAGACAGGTCTTTCGAGTTGACTATGTATAGGTGACCTGAGTGTCTGTGAGAATTATTTCTAATGCTGAAGACAAGACACACACCCAGCCCCTGAGCGATCAGAATTAACCAACTAAGATTAAAATCGCCGACCCCGCTGGGAATCGAACCCGGGACTCGCTGGACCAAGGGCCAGCAGGTTAACCATTTAGCCATGCAGCCAGAGAAGTTCGAAGTGAGAAGCCTGACACAAGTAAGTAGAAGCAATGCCAGACTCAGCTAGGGGAGTCATGGTCGCCAACCCATACTCCCAAGTAGAAATGTGACTAGAGGCAGAGAAGTAGTTGCGCATGAACACTTCTCTTTCTTTTTTTACATCCTGCTTTAAGTCGCACCGACACAGATATGTCTTATGGTGACGATTGAATAGGAAAAGGCTAGGAGTGGGAAGGAAGCAGCCGTAGCCTTAATTAAGGTACAGCCCTACCATTTGAATGGTGTGAAAATTGAAAACCATGGAAAACCATCGTCTGGTTATCTCCCTATCTCCCTTGTACAAGCTGATAGCTACGTGACCCAAACCGCACAGTAAAGTGCGCGCTCATGTCATGTAAAGTCGAGTAAAGGACGTCCTTTGTTTGTTTTTGTTTGTTTGTTATCGTATATTCCCTTTTGCATAATGACGCAGAATGCACTGCTCCCTTCAGTCGCCCTATGATCATATGTATTTTTACTTGCTAGTTCGCCACAAGCCACTTGAGTCATGTTGCTCTCTGTAGAGAAATTCCTGCCCTAATTATTACCTTGAAAGAACTGATTTATGAATGAGTCACCGGAATGCTGAGGATCCACTTTTTCCACGCTTCTTCTCGGAGTGATCGTTGACTAATCACGCTGAACAGGTCGTGGGATCTCGTTCAATCAACACCAGTCCGTCCACTTTCGGGAGCAGTAATCTGGGTCCTCTTACGCCAGTCAGTGTCTGTGCTATTTCACTTTAAACTGTTATTATGCTAGCAAGAATATAACCTGCCTGCAGAAGCTATGAGTCTCTTCCTCGACTGCCAAGAGAAGACAGAAATCACAATCGCTCCTGAACGTCCACTCCTAGTAATGTGTTGTACGGAACAAATTAACTTAAAAAATGAAACCTTTAGCAGAAAAGTTGTACAATTATGATGTCGGAGCTGAAATCGTATACTCCACCGAGTAACATCATCATCATCATCTGTTTACCCTCCAGGTTCGGTTTTTCCCTCGGACTTAGCAAGGGATCCCACCTCTACCGCCTCAAGGGCAGAGTCCTGGAGCTTCAGACTCTTGGTCGGGGGATACAACTGGGGAGTATGACCAGTACATCGCCCAGGCAGCCTCACCTGCTATGCTGAACAGGGGCCTTGTGGAGGGATGGGAAGATTGGAAGGGTTAGGCAAGGAAGAGGGAAGAAAGCGGCCGTGGCCTTAAGTTAGGTACCATCCCGGCATTCGCCTGGAGGAGAAGTGGGAAACCACGGAAAACCACTCCGAGGATGGCTGAGGTGGGAATCGAACCCACCTCTACTCAGTTGACCTCCCGAGGCTGAGTGGATCCCGTTCCAGCCCTCGTACCACTTTTCAAATTTCGTGGCAGAGCCGGGAATCGAACCCGGGCCTCCGGGGGTGGCAGCTAATCACGCTAACCACTACACCACAGAGGCGGACTCCGAGTAACATACTACGCATTTTTTTCTATTTGCTTAACGTCGCGCCAACACAGGTATTTCTTATGGCGACGATAGGATAGGAAAGGCCTAGGAATGGGAAGGAAGCGGCCGTGGCCTTAATTAAGGTACAGCCACAGCAGTTGCCTGGTGTGAAAATGGGAAACCACGGAAAACCATCTTCAGGGCTGCCGATAGTGGAGTTCGAACCCACTATATCCCGATTACTGGATACTGGCCGCACTTAAGCGACTGCAGCTATCGAGGTCGGTAAGGGGAGCAAATTAAACGAGAAAGAATTATCTATGTATTGTATTAAAGGAGTTTATACCGGGCGAGTTGGTCGTGCGCGTAGATGCGCGCGGCTGTGAGCTTGCATCCGGGAGATAGTAGGTTCGAATCCCACTATCGGCAGCCCTGAAAATGGTTTTCCGTGGTTTCCCATTTTCACACCAGGCAAATGCTGGGGCTGTACCTTAATTAAGGCGACGGCCACTTCTTTCCAACTCCTAGGCCTTTTCTATCCCATCGTCGCCATAAGACCTATCTGTGTCGGTGCGACGTAAAGCCCATAGCAAAAAAAAAAAAAAAGGAGTTTACTAAAAACAGCTTTGGCAAATCCGTCTGTCCGTTATGCTAGACCGATTGTCCGGCTCCATGGCTAAATGGTTAGCGTGCTGGCCTTTTGCCACAGGGGTCTCGGGTTCGATTCCCGGTAGGGTCGGGAGTTTTAACCATCATTTGTTAATTTCGCTGGCACGAGGGTTGGGTGTATGTGTCGTCTTCATCATCATATCATCTTCATCATCATATCATCTTCATCACGACGCGCAGGTCGCCTACGGGAGTCAAATCAAAAGACCTGCACCAGGCGAGCCGAACATGTCCTCGGACACTCCCGGCATTAAAAGCCATACGCCATTTCATTTTTTACTGGACCAATGTGCTTCATTTCTGCTTTATTTTCTCCGGAATTACCTGCCGGTGAATCACGAGACACTGATAGGTCTCTAAGTACAGACAACTTTGAGTAATCATAAAATCAGATCATTAAATGAATAATCCAATAATTGCAGGCGACGGCTTACCCTAACCTGCAATACATTCTGTACTTAGCAGGTTGTTAGGCGACCAAACTTTCATTAATATTCTGATATATGTGATTTTCATCCTTAGTTATATCATTGCATGCAGCCATGTTTGACTACTCCTGTCAAGCCAGAGAGTGTACACTTCCTCTGATCACGGAAGAATACTATTCCCTGCTAGATACTCTTTGATTCTCTAAACTTTCCAGCTTACAAATATATTCAACAGATGGCAGAACATTCTTAATAACTTACATGCCACTAAAATAAAGAGGTCTACGTACAAACAGACCCCATCATGACGTACGCCTTAGACATTATCTGGGAACACCTATCGAAGGATAACCTAGCTATACTAGAAAGAGTGGAAGCCATGTGTATTAAAAAAAGTTCTCTGCCTGGCAGGAAACGATCCTTCGAGACTAATCTACGAGCTCACAACACAACCTTTCTATACAGAAGAACTGCGATTTAAATCACCATTGCCTTCTACGACACAATACCAAGCTTTACATCAAGAACTGCAGGATAAAAGGGAATTATATGGATTGATTTTTACCAAACAGGCGGCATGATGACCTCAGAATGGATGAATTCTGACTACGAACTGCGCCATACTACAACGCACTTGATATTAAATGTCCATAAGACCATCGAAAAGGGCAGTTTAAACCATATGACTACGACAGGGATATTAAAACGAGTTATCTGACCTATTTATAACGAATGTTGCGGAGCAGTACGGGTCTTCTAATTATTATTATTATTATTATTATTATTATTATTATTATTATTTTACTATTATTATTATTATGATTATTATCCGACTTCGTCGCTGAATGGTCAGCGTTGAAGCCTTCCCTCATGAGGGTTTCCGGCCGGTTCGGTGATTTTAATCTCGTCTGATTAATTCTTCTGGTTCGAGGACTGGCTGTTTGTGTGTTTGTCTCTCTGACCGTAGTACACATCCTTACGACCGATCTTCGCCCGAGTCTAAAACTTCCCGGAACCATCACTTTCATTCTACGAGATGGCGAGCAGTTAGCATACCTTGTCATCTGTTGTATGAGGGATAGCGGCCTGTTCTATCATGTTTAAGAGTGAATTTTCTATTTGTATTTAACTTATTGTTAACTACGTTTTTATTCTATTGGTCTGTTTTATCGCGTCTTTGTGTATTTTTAATGTGTTTTTCTTCACATTTAATTGTAACGAAATATTACGGTTTCATTTCAGAGGCAATGACTTATTCCATTTTAACCCATTTTAAAGACATTATACAGGGTGTTAGGTGAATACGTGATGATATTTCTTGTAGCAATAGAGAACGATGTGACGAACCACTATATATCAAACTTTTAGTAATCCGCGGAAGTTATTTCCGACAGCAAAGTGATACGATGTTTTTAGAATAGGTAGTATGCCTCGTTCTGCGAATGAATAGCTTTCCGTTGATAACAGGCAAGTCACGCGCCATCCGTGCCAAACTGGTTTCTGTTTATGTTTCAGAGCAAATATACTATTGTAACAGCTGAACGCTACCTTTGCAATGCCACGAGATGTTACGTAATATACTTGCCAAACTGGTTTCATGTTTACGAGCAACTGAACTACGATAACAGCTGAAGGCTGGTACCGGTGTTCACCATGTTACGTTACATTCTCGCCAGACTGGTTTTGTTGTTAGTATTTAGTTTCCGTCAGACAACCCTAGTTATCGGTTTCGGACCCTGGAGCTGTATCGAATTGTCAGCGTTAATACTGGTTCATTTGCTGTTACGTCATTTAGGGGATTGGTATATCTGTGGTCGTCAGCCCCGTGGTCTAGTGAGTATGGAAATGACCTGAAAACCTATGTCTTTACGCCAACGAAAGCAAACATGGGATTGAATTGAATTAGGCCAGCACAGCCAACGTTTTACTTCAAACGAATAATGGACATGTTATACACATAAATAAATTAAACGTACCTACATTTCGTGCCTCCTGCCGGGCTGTGTGGCTCAGAAGGTTGAGGTGCTGGCCTTTTGACTCCAACCTCGCAGGTTCGAACTTGGCCCAGTCCGGTAGTTTTTGAATGTGCTCAAATACATACGTTACACTCGTGCCGGTAGATTTAGTTGCACGTAAATAGAATCCCTGCGGGACTAAATTCCGGCACCTCATCATCTCCGAAAACCGTAAACGTAACGCAAATACCATTATTATTATTATTATTATTATTATTATTATTATTATTATTATTATTATTATTATTATTATTATTGACTACTCGCCAATAATGTCTGCCTAGAAAATACTTCTCATCGTTTATAACTATGGACCTCGACAGTTGTATAATGTCCTAATTATGATGATTTTCAAAATTGGCTTTAAGTCGCACCGACACAGATAGGTCTTATGGCTACGATGGGAGAGAAAATGGGTAGAAGTAGAAGGAAGCGTTCGTGACCTAAATGAGTTTCAGCTCCAGCATTTTCCTGATGTGAAAATGGGAAACCACGGAGAACCATCTTCAGGACTGTCGACAGTGGAGTTCGAACCCAGTATCTCCCCAATGAAAGTTCACAATTTCGCGCCGCTAACCGCACGACCAACGTATTCCAAGCTCTAATGCCGGGCTGAGTACCTCGGACGATAGAGCGCTGGTATTCTGATCCCATCTTGGCAGGTTCGATGGAGGCTCAATTCGGGGGTATTTGAAGGTGCTGAAATACGCCAGTTTCGTGTCTGTAGATTTACTTGCATTAAAAAAGTTCTGCGGTAC
This sequence comes from Anabrus simplex, assembly GCF_040414725.1. NCBI lineage: Eukaryota > Metazoa > Arthropoda > Insecta > Orthoptera > Tettigoniidae > Anabrus > Anabrus simplex. Next base: position 51,019,125 of record NC_090271.1, read on the forward strand.
AACATTCCAGCACCTCGGCGTCTCCAAAACCCGCCAAAGTAGTTATTGGGACGTAAAAAATTACATTATTATTTCGTGCTTGCAAACGAAAAGCATATGTGTAATGGTAAAATAAAGCAAAATAAAAGTGGCCAGTCTGAGTTGCTCAGACGTTTAAAGCACTGGTTTCTTGTTTCCAACTTAGCAGGCTCGATCTTGGGTCCGTCCGGTGGCATTCGAAGGTGCTCGTCAGCCTCGTGTCGGTAGATTTACTGGCACGTAAAAATAACTCCTGCGGGACTGAATTACAGCGCCTCCAGAAACAGTATGAGTAGTTAGTGGGACGTAAAGCAAATAACATTACCGGTATTATTATTATTATTATTATTATTATTATTATTATTATTATTATTATTATTATTATTATTATTCAGTCTTATTATTATTGCTACTACTCATATTGAACTTCTTCTTATTACTCTTTTTCTCGTTTGATTATTATTATTATTATTCACCTGTTCATACTTTCGTCTTATTCCTCCTTTTACTCTCCTTTTAATTCGTATACTTGTTATTCATATTTGATGTTTTGTTATTAATATTATTGTTATTTTTATATTACTATTAATTTTATTATTTAGTTTATTTCGTTTATTTATAACATCCCTTTAGCTTCATGTGACACAATACTTTTTCCGTCTTTAATTCACCTTTTGTGTCGTGTGCCGGTGTACTTATATGTTTCTGTCCTGTGCTTCAAGACAGTGCTGCAAGATCTGTGTTTGTTTCCTCAGCCCGGGTATGTTTTGTTTCTCATGTGACAGAGTTACATCTTACGTTCTGTTACATGTTTAAGTTTGGCCTTGTGATACATCGCCTTTAATCTGCTCTGTAGCCTTTAAAAGTGTAGCATGGTCAATGAAATCAGTGCTTGTTTTGTTCACATATCTGGACTAAGAACTCGTCTCACTCGGCACAGCAAGTTCAAGGCCAACCACTTCTATCTGTTTGTTTGTTTATTTATTTACCCAGGTATGTATGTCTACATTGTACTATGTCAACATCGTACCATGAAAATTTACTCAATAAACGGGGTGTTTGGGGGGTCTCTGTCCTGGGTGGTGTGTTCTGCGGGCCTCCTCTGGGGTCCGTGTTGTTGCTGCGGTTATCTCTCTGCGCGTTCAGGTATTTACTAACATGTTCAATTCAATTTATTGTATGTACAAGACATATGTCCAACTTGAATTATTTCATCCTCACAACTCTACTTCCTTACTCCATGGCCCAAGAGCTCTACGAGTGTGGGAATGAAATAACTAATTTGATTGAATTTTTTTCATATTTCAGTAGTGATGAATATAAAACAAGCATTTTTTGAATTTTTATACGTGTTAATGATGATGATTGCTGTTTTAAGGTCATCGGCCCTTAAAAACGCAAAGTGTCCTCTGTTTTAACTCGTAGTGAATAAGAAACAAAATATAAATTTCTCGAACACACGTAAAGAACCAACAAACCGAGCTCGATAGCTGCAGTCACTTACGTGCGGCCAGTATCCAGTATTCGGGAGATAGTAGGTTCGAAACCCACTGTCGGCAGCCCTGAAAATGGTTTTCCGTGGTTTCCCATTTTCATACCAGGCAAATGGTGGGGCTGTACCTTAATTAAGGCCACGGTCGCTTCCTTCCCACTCCTATCCCTTTCCTGTCCCACCGTCGCCATAAGACGTATCTGTGTCGGTGCGACGTAAAGCAAGTAGCAAAAAACCAAACCAAAACCACATGCAGTGTAGGATTGAGCAACTGCCGAAATGCGTTCAAGGTCAATGTCTAGCGTTTTAACAAGCACGGCTTCCGCACTCGCGCACTGAAACTCTCGATTTATAATTTTTGTTACTGGTACATCAGTTTCCCTGCTCGGATTTATGAAAATATCGACCTATCGAGACTCAAAATACTATAACGATACTGTACTGTACTCCCAAGCCATTACGTTGCAGAAATGGCGTAACATCTGACATACCAAAGTAAAACTCGTCGCAATTGTTCAAAGTGATCACCCTGGGCTTCCCTGCAGGCTTCACTTCTCCGAATCCAGTTGCGACGCATTCGAGCCAAGACACCAGGTTTGTGTCCGACTCGTTGGCTGAACGGTCAGCGTACTGGCCTTCCGTTCAGAGGGTCCCGGGTTCGATTTCCGGCCGGGTCGGGGATTTTAACCTTAACTGGTTAATCCAATGGCACGGGGGCATCATTTCATCCTCATCACGACGCGCAGGTCACCTACGAGAGTCAAATGGAAAGACCTGCACCTGGCGAGCCGAACTCGTCCTGGGATATCCCGGCACTAAAAGCCATACGACATTTCATTTCATTTCATTTCATTTCATCAGGGTTGTTCAGAATATCCTCTGCTGCTTAAACAATACGTTCACGGAAGTCGTCCGAAGTGGTTACTTCAGTTCGATATACTTTGTGTTTCATGTTTCCCCAGACATTAAAGTCCATTGGAATAAGGTCTGGAGATCTGGCTGGCCAATTGATAGTTCCACATCGTCCTGTCCACCGTTGAGGAAATGTCTGCACCATCGTGTAAAATTCACGTGGTTCTGCGTAGTCGAAGCGACACGTCCTCTGAAAGCTCAAGTAACGTACTGTATCTACAGGAGCAAGGCAACACTAATAAAAATATTATTATTCCACGTAACCGACTTCCTACTACACCCATCCAGGTATTAATTCATAGCCGGTGCTGGAAATTGCCTTCTCCTACTGAATGGGGATGTTCCACAGCCCATGAGTGGGATATAGTGGGTTCGAACTCCTCTGTCGGCAGCCCTAAAGACGGTTTTCCGTGGTTTGCTATGTTCACACCTGGCAAATGCTGGTGCTGTTCCTTAATTAAGGCCACGGTTGCTTCTTCACGATCCTAGCCCTTTCCTGTCCCGTCGTCGCCGTAAGATCTATCTGTGTCGTGGCGACGTACATCAACTCGTAAGAAAATGGTAATCAGCTGTCAAAGACACTGCACCCGTTGAATATGGTCAGGATGCACTCGTTCTTCATGCAGTGTCCTACGTATGGTCCAAGTTGGTACACCAACGGCACGTGTTATACTACGCGTACGGCGCCCGGGATCATCGTTTACTATTGTTAGGATGCCCGGCTCCATGGCAAAACGGTTAGCGTGCTGTCCTTTGGTTACAGGGGTCCCGGGTTCGATTCCCGGCAGGGTCGGTATTTGAACCATCACGTTATTTTCCCTGGCATGGGGCTGGGTGTATGTGTTGTCTTCATCCTCATTTGATTATCATCAAGATGCGCAGGTCACCTACGGGAGTCAAACCAAAAGACATGCACCTAGCGAGCCGAACCCGTCCTGGGATCTCCCGGCACTAATATCCATACGCCATTTCATTTCCATTGTCAGGATGTCTTCTTCCGCGTCTAGAATTACACGTGGCCGTTTAGGCCATCGCTTCTGAAAGCGTGATGTAACACAACCTGCATCGCGAATACGCTGCAGTACAGCAAGTATCGTTGCTGGATTCGGCACCCGTCTGTTGGGAAGCCTTTTCCGATAGATTCATGGAGGGCGACCCGTGTTCTGTTCTGCCACACGATACACTAGCAGCATATCATGGTATTCGTGGTATTCATACACTGGCATTATTCAAATACTACGACGTTGCGCAACACATCTGCGCAGCGGTTCATCATATATTCGCGGGCGTTTGACTGTCGCGACCGATCGGACCTTGAAAAAAAACAGCCCTCGTACTACTACGTAGTAACTCGCGTACTAGTACGGACGATAATTCGCCTCTCTGACAGCTGTTATTCAGGTCAAGGTCAGACAGACAGCTCATACCTCTAGTCCGGTGGTATCATGTAGGGGCGGGAACCCGTCCCACCACATCCCCGTCGCTAGGGACAGCACACGACCGAACCGGTACGTGACAGGTCTAGTGAATTTGTCAAACTGCTTACGTGAAATATTCTCCCACAGTGTGATTTCAATACCATGGATTCTTGGGAGACCAACTCGCCGTATGCAGAAACACCCCGTGTTGACGTGTACGTAAATAAAGTTTCTTACGTCAACGAAAGAATGCGTGGGATAGGATTTCCAAGTGAGTAGTATCAGAATTGAATTGTCAAAGCACATCGAACGTTTTGCTTCATATCAATAAGGGACATGTTATAAAAATAAATAAATTAAACGTACCTCCTTTTCGTGCTTCCAAACGAAAAGAACTTGTTTAATGGTAAATTAATCCATTCTGCTTTTGCAGTGCCGATTAAACGTATCAAAATAAACGTTGCCAGGCTGAGTGGCTCAGACGGTTCAAGCTCTGGTTTCATGAACTTAGCAGGCTCGATCCTGGCTCAGTCCGCTGGTATTTGAAGGTGCTCAGATACGTCCGCTTCTGATCGGTAGAATTACAGGCACGTTAAAGAATACCCGTGGGCAAAATTCCAAAACCGCGCGTCTCCATTGGCACGTAAACATTTACTATTATTATTATTATTATTATTATTATTATTATTATTATTGAGCGAGTTGGCCGTGTGATTAGGAGCGCGCGGCTGTCAGCTTGCATTCGTCGTAAAGCCACCTACCAATATTATAATAAAAACTGTGGTAGTCCATTATTACTAACTATTACGAAAATAAAAGTTAAACGCCCCACTCAAACTTCGTAGCTGGTAATCTGTCAGAAAACACTAAAGAAAATAATGAACTTTTAACAAGTCCGAATTATTATTAATCTTATAATTGCGGACATGTCTCCGGAATTACCGAAACATGTACTTACAAATTGTTTTACGTCGCACCGACACAAGTAGGTCTTACGGCGACGATGGGAGAGAAAAGGGATACAAGTGGGAAGGAAGCGTTTGAGGCCTTAATAAAGGTACAGTCCCAGTATTTCCCTGATGTGAAAATGGGAAATTACGGAAAACCATCTTCCCGGCTGCCGACAGCGGAGTGCGAATCCACTATCACCAAAATGCAAGCTCACAGCTGCGCGCCCCTAACCACACGACCAACTTATTCTAACCTCTAATGCCGGACTGAGTAGCTCGGACGATAGAGCGCTGGTCTTCTGAACCCACCTTGGCAGGTTCGATGGCGGTTCAGTTCGGTGGTATTTGAAGGTGCTCAAATAAGCCAGTCTCGTGTCTGTAGATTTACTTGCATTTAAAAACACTGCGGTAAAAAATTCTGGCATTTCAGCGTCTCCGAAAACCGTGAAAATTAGTTAGTGGAACGTAAAGACATTATTATTATTATTATTATTATTATTATTATTATTATTATGAGTAGTAGTAGTAGTACTATTATTATGATTACGGAAGTTCTAATTAAGCGGGTCCATTACAGTCATCACTTTACCTATCGGCACTTACTGTCCAGTAATAAGCCTTCTGTCCGCCTCTGTGGTATAGTGGTTAGTGTGATTAGCTGCCACCCCCCCCCCCGAAGGCCCGGGTTCGATTTCGAGCTCTGACACGAAATTTGAAAAGTGGTACGAAAGTTGAAACGTGGCCCATTATGCCTCGGGAGGTCAAATGAGTAGAGGTGGTTCGATTCGCACCTCAGCCATCCTGAAAGTGGTTTCCCGTAGTTTTCCACTTCTCCAGGCAAATGCCGCGATGGTACCTAGCTTAAGGCCACGGCCGCTTCCTTCCTTCTTCCTTTTCTATCCCTTCCCATCCCCCTGCAAGGCCCCTGTTCATCCTAGCAGGTGGGGCCCGCTTGGGCGAGGTACTGGTCATTCTCCCCAGTTGTATCCCCGACCCAATGTGTCACGCTCCAGGACACTGCCCTTGGGGCGTGGTATCCCTTGCTGAGTCCCAGCGAAAACCAACCCTGGAGGGTAAAAATATTAGGAAAAGGAAGAATAAGCCTTATATTACAAATGCCCGGCGGCAATTCCACAGTACCGGTAGCTCTTTTTCCTTCGAGCAATGTTCACGATGGATGAAACTACGGTTTTTGAAATTTGTCTCATTAATAACAATTTCACTGAATACTTACAGCCTTTTCTTTCAGTGTCCACCGTCCTTTCATTGACCTGAAACGTTTATGAATAAGCATAGACAACTCGCATTGTCTATTGTCAGAAGTTCATCGTAGAGTGTCGCAATGACAGCAGAGAAATGTTGCGCCCATTTTTCATTACTTATTAACTATTTCTTTTAATTTTGTCAGCTTGGATCACTGAGTAATGCCAATGACGTCTTATAAATCACACACAACTACACAACACTTGATTCGCATGCATGTGCTGGTACGGATCTTCAACGTCACTGTAAGAATTCTGTGTACTTTTCACACAGACTACCCTAGACCAGTTTTCGAGTACAGCAAGTGGCCAGGCACGTGAGTCAACCTCTCCTACTTGCCAAGCCTTTAGGGGAAGTGCACAACAACATGTGTTGGCCTGCGATAAGAAACAGGTTCAACAAGCCCTATACTCTGCTACTGTACTTCCACTACACGTAGACAGAATGACGTAACCGGCGTATCCTGCTACGGCCGTTCAAAACACATTAGGTCCTGAAATATTTGGCTCAGTTATTGGCAAACTAATAGGACAAGGTAAAAAGTACTTAGCATATATTGTGAGATGTATTTTTCTTTGCCGACTAGTTTAATATCTGCACGTATACCCCTAACACCCCCTGTATACGGAAATAAGGCACTACGAATTACATCCATTGATTATTTTAACTTCATAATCATTTTCTTCATCACCATCTTTTAAAACCTACATTTTAATTCTTTCTTAATCTGTTTACCCTCCAGGGTCGATTTCTCCCTCAAACACAATGAGGGATTCCGCCTCCACAGTCTCCAAGGCAGTGTCCTGGAGCGTGAAACATTGGATAAAACTGGGGAGGAGGACCAGTAACTCGCCCGGGCGGCCTCACCTGCTATGCTCAACAGGGGCCTTGTGGAGAGATGAGAAGATTGGAAGGGATAGACAAGGAAGAGGGAAGAGAGCGGTCGTGGCCTTAACTTAGGTATCATCCTGGCATTTTCCTGGAGGAGAAGTGAGAAACCACGGAAAACCACTTGGTGGAGGATGGCTGAGGTGGGAATCGAATACCCTTCCACTCAGTTTACCGCCCGACGCTGAGTGGACACCGTTCCAGCACTCGTAGACCTACTACTTTCCACATTTCGTGGCAGAGTCGAGAATCGAACCCGGTCCTCCGGGGGTGACACCTAATCACATTAACCACTACACCACAGAGGCCGACAATAATAATAATAATAATAATAATAATAATAATAATAATAATAATACGTCAAATTAAAATTGTATGGTGGTCAGAGTTTAGTGTCTATATGTGGCGGAAACCATGACGAAAGTAACGGACCCAGTCACTGAAAAAAAAAAGGAAAGGAGATTCCGTAGGAAAATCTTATGTTCAAAGAAGTCGCTAGATTCACAACCCATGTTCCGGCTGAAAAAGCTGAGAACATAACAACTGCACATTAAGATGATGAATCCAAAGAGGCTGGTACACAGGATACTTAGTCTACAAGAAAAGTGGAAGGCACATCCTTTATGGCTTAAGGACGTTCACAAGGACTGGGAACAAGTGGGGATCCAGAAGGGAGATATACCAGAAAATACAACTTTTAGGAAGAAAACAGCATTCACATTCAACAGACACTATGCATGAACCGAATCACTGAATGGCTACATGAGTGAATAAACACTTTTCTTCCACTCACGGATAACCACCAACTGAGGAGAGAGCATTCCTAATTGAATCAGTCGATGGATTTATGAATGAATGTATGAATGGATAAATTAATTGCACTCGGTCTATAGCTACGAACCACCAGAAGCTACGGAGAAACTATCCCATTCAGAGTGAATGAATGGCACTCATGCATGCATGAAAAGCAAAAGAAACGGATAACCGGTAACTGCGGAGAAAGCCCTCATTATTGAATAAATGAATGACTGACTGACTGAATGAATGAATGAATGAATGAGTGAATGGATGAATGAGTGGATGAATGTTCTCATCCTACAGCTACGGAACACCTGCAGCTGAGGAAGAAACATTCCGTCTATGGGACCCTGACCTATTACATGCAGTTTAACAATTAATTACATTATGGAGTACTAGAAACAACTACAATACAACGATACTAATACTCAGTATCCTAATTACCACTATTGACAGATTCTTAACTAACAGATTCATAACTCAAACATCTATCCGTAATCTGCTCTACCCGCATTACAGGATTTGTAACTTTCTTCTATATAAATTTCTAATTATAATTAATAACTTACTGAGATTACTATGCTTATACCATTCTTTGCTTATATCCTAATAATTCTGTAGCTATTCTCATCCTCTTTGCTATTCAAAATTTTCCTTCTAACCGCTAGCGTTTCTTTACATGATTTCAGCATGTGAAATTCTTCTCTATATTCACTATAGAGAAGGCACCTTACTGTATCCTTCCCCCTAATCCATCCCTTATTCTTAAAAATACCAATCATCCACCATATCAAACCTCTGGTTTCTTTTCTATTTACATTCACAATATTTATGCTCATACCCTGCCTTATCCAATAGAACTCTGAGAGGGTCGCCCTGCTTCTATATTCGGATACCAACCACTGTCTTTGAATATCCCTAAGTCGTATAATAATTAGTTTACTACCGAGCTCGATAGCTGCAGTCGCTTAATTGCGGCCAGTATCCAGTAATCGGGAGATTGTGGGTTCGAGCCCCACTGTCGGCAGCCCTGAAGATGGTTTTCCGTGGTTTCCCATTTTCACACCAGGCAAATGCCGGGGCTGTACCTTACTTAAGGCCACGGCCGCTTCCTTCCAATTCCTAGGCCTTTCCTATCCCATCGTCGCCGTAAGACATATCTGTGTCGGTGCGTCGTAAAGCAAATAGAAAAAAAATAGTTTACTCGTCGATACCTCCAAACTCTCGAGGTTCTTCCCCCAATAATTTCCGAATCCCACCTGTCTAGTATACTTTAACTTTAGTTAACCAGTACTCTCCTTGAATATTTAGGAATAAAATGGCGGGGATGACGGTTGCACCGGAGAAACTCATCAAGTCACACAACATCTCGGTTGAAGAGCGACAAAGCAGAAGCAAAAGACTTCGTCCCGTCTCTCCACCATTCCTCATCCAACACTCTGTTCCAGAGATACAAAGTTAATTGGAGTAACAAATCGAACGAAGTGCAATTACCTTTCTAGTAACATTATACTATTGTTCGATTATCAGTTACTTATCATCAAATCAAATGTAACAAATCTCTCCAACGGCGTTATTTGAGACTGTGTTTCCTGGTGGGAATCATATTACGTAGAAGAAGCATCTCATTTCTAACATTCATCAACAGCTTTTAGAAAGGAACTGAGTGCTATGGCCCAAGCTTTAAAGATGGAGCAGTAATAGCTCTCAGAATTACCTCAGAAATAATCTTGCTGAAACAGTGAGTCTGTTAAGATACCGTTCTCTGCTATATTATTGTGAGTAATCCAATATAACATCTTGATTCATTCTATTTTTTTTGCAAGCTATTTTACGTCGCACCCAAACAGATAGGTCTTATTGTGACGATGGGACAGGAAAGGCCTAGGTATGGAAAGGAGGCGGCCCTGGCCTTAATTAAGATACAGCCCCAACATTTTCCTGGTGTGAAAATGCGAAACCACGGAAAGCCATCTTCAGGGCTGCCAACAGTGGGGTTCGTTCCCACTATTTCCCGAATACTGGATATTGGCCGCACTTAAGCGATGACAGCTATCGAGCTCGGTGATTAGTTACTATAACCCAGTAAATGCGATAAAGTTTATGTAACTGGTTTAAACCTTACAGCCTCTCTCGTGTAGTGGTTAGTGTGATTAGCCGCCACCCCAGGAGGCCCGGGTTCGATTGCCGGCTCTGTCACGAAATTTGAAAAGTGGTACGAGGGTTGGAACGGGGTCCACTGAGCCTCGGGAGGTCAACTGAGTAAAGACGCGTTCGATTCCCACCTCAGCCATCCTGGAAGTGGTTTTCCGTGGTTTCCCAATTCTCCTCCAGGCGAATGCCGGGATGGTACCTAACTTATGGCCACGGCCGCTTCCAACCGTCTTCCATGTCTATCCCTTCCAATCTTCCCATCCCCCACCAAGGCCCCTGTTCAGCATAGCAGGTAAGGCCACCTGAGTGAGGTACTGGTTATCCTCCCCAGTTGTATCCCCGACCCAATGTCTCACGTTCCTTCCCCCTGTGCGTGGGGGCGGTAGAATAACACCCACGGTATCCCCTGCCTGTCGTAAGAGGCGACTAAAAGGGGCCTCAGAGGCTCTGAACTTTGGAGCGTGGGTTGGCGACCACGGACCCCTCATCTGAGTCCTGACATTGCTTTCACTTACTTGTGCCAGGCTCCTCACTTTCATCTATTCTATCCGATCTCCCTTGGTCAACACTTGTTCTTTTCAGACCCCGACGGTATTACATATGAAGGCCTAGAGAGTCTTTCATTTTCATGCGCTTCGTGGCCCTTGTCTTCCTTTGGCCGATACCTTCATTTTTCGAAGTGTCGGACCCCTTCCATTATAGAGGATGGTTGCCCAGTTGTACTTCCGCTTAAAACAATAATCACCACCACCACCTCTCACGCTCCAGCACACTGTCCTTGAGGCGGTAACCAGATTAAGAACAAGAAGGAATAAATTTCATCAAGACTTTTTACACCTTCTTGCCTGTATCTTGAGAACCTCTTTTTGACCCTTTTCTGACCATACCTTCTACCTTAAAGTCATTGCCCTAGTAATGACTAAAATAAATGACTAATTTTCCCCCTGTTAGCGGTCATTCGGGACTGGAAGAGGAAGAAGCTTATTCTATTTCATTCATTCAATTGTCCGGCTCCTTGGCTGAATGGTTAGCTTAGTCGGCTTCCTTTCAGAGGACAGTGGGTTCGATTTTCGGCCGGGTCGCTGACAGTAGCGGCGCTAAGGAACTATTAAAAATGGGCTTTCGTTTCCTGATAAGGGATGTTACAAGTTTACTTCGTAGTACAAGGTTTTATATTACTACAATGGTCTACAACGACGACGTAATAATAAAATAATAATTAATAATAATAATAATAATAATAATAATAATAATAATAATTGTTACCGTGTTTCTGTGGTAGTTATGCATGAAAGAAGGTGCTGGGTGGTGAATAGGTCTCAAGCTACTAAAGTGAAATTAATTTTAAAATTTAACAAGGTTATATTTTCTTTTCAAAATTAGGTAACAACAAATAGAACAGGAACTTAGTAGCCGAAACACGATTGAAAAATACATTTACATAGGTACCCCATTTGGGGCTTCAAAAGTCAGAAACATAATTCTTGAGCAATGAGCCCAACCTTACAATGAACACCATACAACAAAGGGGCCGAAAACCCCCAAACATGCCAGAAACATTTGCTTCCAATTACACCCAAAAAGCCTCCTTGAGGCAGAAACACAATTTTCAAGAAAGGGCAACTTCCCCCTAAAATACAAGCCTATCATAGGCCACTCCGAACTCCACCTTTAAGCTGTCCTCCAAGGACATATACACAGGGGTAAAATACCCAACCTACTGAGGTCTGTTAAATGACAAGAAGGTTAATGCATGACCTCTAAAATACAATTTGAGAGGAGGCGAACTTGCACTCCCAATACACTTTGCTTAAGACCTACTTGGCCCTAGGCCGTTAATACAAGGGCTAATCCCATACTAGAGAGGTGACTTAAGAAGAGAACAATTTGTTTTACGTTAACGAAGAATAGGTTGAGAAAACTAAGTTCACCTCACAACAATATGAGTGGGAGCTCGAGAGGGTTAGCACTCTCTATCCCAGTATGAAGCTTTAAAAGAGAATATATGAAAAGAGTAGTTACATTTTAGGAAAAGGTTACATGGTTGAACGCTTAGAACCCGCCCCGAAAGTTAAACTGCTGAGCTAGCAAAGAAAGAAGTTATAAATCGGCCATTACCTTGTTGTTGACCGCTGCCGAAGAAAGAGGCGCTTCCCGCCCCCTGCTATGTACTTTACACACAGAAAGATGGATCAGAAGTGGCGCAGAGACCCAAAAATCAGCAGTTTATATCCTCTCGCGGAAGGTTCTAGGCGTTAGGGGAATGAAAACACCCGCCCACAATAATTTTATTGGCTAGGGTACAGAAACATATCCAAGTTGGGGGAAAATACATCGGATTGGTCGGAAATTACTAAAAGAAATTCGGGATTGGATAAACCTAAAACAAGGGGAAAAAGAGGGGTATACAGCCAACTTAAACAATAACAGAAGGAAATTTAACAAGAAACAAACATTTGAAATAAAAATTTCTCCAACAAAATAGTTCTTTGACTCCGCACTAGGGTGCACTATTGTTGATCTTCAGTAGTGTCCTCTAGGAGAGAAAGTTTACACTTCTTACTTCAAGCGAAACAAAAACACATCAAAAACGACACAGTTCAAAAACTCAAAATTTTCCACGTGGTGACATCTTCTGAGAAGGTAAAGAATTAACAGCGTAGATAAAGTTCAGACTTCCTCCAGCAGAGGAGTTTCACCTGGCGCAATTTTTAAATTAGCGGCGTGGAGGTGTACCGCCCGGTACAGACCTCCCCCCCCAAAAGTTCCTCCAGGGGTGACACATGAAATCTGTTTGAAACAAGGTCCAAGTTATGCTGTGGATATGAAGATTGATTGCAGAAGCATATATACATTTATTGAACATAACAGGCGACTTCGCCCCTATACATGTTCACGTGCAATAATAATAATAATAATAATAATAATAATAATAATAATAATAATAATAATAATAATAATAATAATAATAATAATAATAATAATAATAATAATAATAGCAATAATCATAATAATAATAATAACGATAAAATGAATAATAATAAATAATAATAATAATAAAATGGATAATAATAATAATAATAATAATAATAATAATAATAAGCATAATAATAATAAGAATAATTAGCAGTCATTAGCTGAAGCAGTGTTCATCCAGTGTCCTTATTATGCTCTGTACTTGCGTCACATTCTTGTTACTGACCTACACCTGATCAATAATCAAACAACAACACTCAGCATTTCAGCACTTGCATTCCAGCTAACTTTAAAACAAACAGACCATGCAATCCTGTCCTCTTACCCAACTCCACCTAACTAAGTACTCAGTCCCTATATTCCCTAATCCATTAGAATTTTAACATACTATCCCCTTCCCTTATACAGATAACTATTCCACCCCCCTATTCCCCTGCCCACCCTCTAACTCACTCTCCTTCATTTTACTCTCGCAGGCCTTTTTTGTCGCACAAAAATACCTGTTCAATTCACCCCCTTTTTCCCATTGTTTAATAATCCATCTCAGTATTGCGTTCTCATCCCCTCTCCCCAATATTTCCCGATGCTCGGCACTCAATAATCCATGTCTTAACCCCCTCGTTACCTCACAGTCTCTTAGCAAGTGAAACTCATCATTCACATCTCCACAAAGTACACACCTTGTCTTATCCCTCCCCTGTAACCAGCCTGTATTCCTTGGCAAACCTAATAGCCACCACATCATCCCATATCGTTTTGACCTATCGACGTATCTAATATTCAACCCTGCTATCTCCTCTATTTTCGTCAAAACAGTCAGCGAATTTCTTAGTCTGCTTTCCCCCAATAATTTCTGCCTATGGATATCTCTAATTCTCCTTTCCAGTATATTCATCCCTCTCACTTCTGTCTTTGACCAAACCTCCCCCCACAGGTGTCCTAATCCTATCCTCTCCAAATATCCCTTTATTTTTTCTAACCATCCACCCTTATACATGCTCTTAAATTGCTGTACATATGCTGCCTGTAATACTCTCCCACCTTCCTGTCTTTTTAAATTCATCCAGTATCTAACTATTCTTTTCACACCCTCTGATTCCAAATCCTCCCCACACATTAATTCCGCCCCTACATTTGCTGAACACCTCGGTAAGCCCATCACTAACTTAGCAAAACTACTAACAATCCTTCTTAGTTCCTCTCTTTTCTCATCCAGCCCCCAAACTTCTGCACCGTATAATACCCTCCCAACGATTACCGACCTGAACACGAGTCTCAGTGTTTTATAACTGATCCCCGGGTACTTGAGTAGCAAATTTCTGACTGAGGCTAAGGCTGCCAATCCTCTATATTTCACTCTTTTGATCTGGTCACTCCAAGTTCCTTTATCATTAAAAATAACTCCTAGATATTCCAACTTCCTTACCTGTTCCAATCTTTCTCCCTGAATTACCCAATTCCCTTCTATCTTTCCTCTTTTGTCCACCTGTACTACCAATATTTTAGACTTATTTCCATTAATTTTCAATCCCCATTTCCTCGCAAATAGCATCACTGACTCTAAGGCCCTATTCATCGCCCCTGAAGTTACCGTCATCAATAACAAATCATCCGCAAATATCAGTCCTGGTACTTCCAAACCATTAATTACTGGTACAGCCCAATTTTCTGCCCCAAACCCCTCTAAAATATCGTTGATAAATAAAATAAACAGTATTGGCGATAAGTTGCATCCTTGTTTTAAACCCACCTTGGACTCTAATGGTCCACTCATTCTCCCTTCTCCCAATTTTACACAAAACCTGACGTCCCTATATATTCCTTCCACTGCCCTCAACATCTTCTCCGAAATCCCTAACCTACCTAATTTCTCTAGTAGGGCCTCTCTATTCACCTTGTCAAAAGCTTTCTCAAAATCTATTGCTGCTACATAAACCGTACTTCTAGCCATATTCTTATACTTTTCTAAAATAGTCTTTACTATCATTATATTATCCACTGTTCTTTTCTTTTTCCTAAATCCCCCTTGGTAATCTGTCAAAATTTCATTTTCTTCCGCCCACCCGCTTATTCTGTTCGCTAGCACCCCAGTATATATTTTACTCAAAGAATCCAACAGAGATATACCTCTATAACTGTTCACATTGTTCCTACTACCCTTCCCCTTGTATATAGGGCATATAATTCCTGTTTCCCATTCCTTAGGGTAATTTCCTCCCTCAAATATCCTATTGAATAGTTTAACCATGCCCTCTATCATTATCTCATTTTTACTAATTTCCTTCCAAAACTTGTTATTTATACCATTACACCCCCCGGCCGACTTCGCTCTGGTTCTGCTTATCACTCTCCGGATTTCCTCTCTTGTGATTTCTTTATCCAGGTCATAAATTGCCACTCCCCTATTCCTCCAAATTACTTCTTCTCCCGAACCACTCCATCTATCACCCCCCTTTTTTCCTAGTAATTCATCAAAGTGCCTGACCCATTGCACTTCCTCAATACTCGTTCTCTCTATATTCCTTCCACCCTTAATAATTCTATTAATCTTATCCCAAACTCTCTCAAAATTGTTTGTCTTGCAGTCATTATTTATGGCTTCCATTTGTTCCTCTAACCACGTCTTTTTTGTCTCAGAGATTTTCTTTTTATACTCCTTCCTCAATCTACAGAAAAACTCCCTTTCTTGGCTCCCACCTTTCCTTCTATATTCTCCTAACGCGTCCATCACCTTCCTCCGCAATCCTTCACACTCCCTATTGAACCATTCTTCTCCCTCTTTCTTATTTCCTTTTCTAGCTTTCACCTTCTGCGCTATCATCTTTATTGGATGTAGCAACAATTCCAAGGCTTTATCAGTATTATTCTCTTCTAACGCCCCTTCCCACCCATATTTCAGAAGATGTAGCTCCTCCTTTACTACCCTATTCCAATCCCGGCCCACCTTCTCTGTCCATGTATACTTATTATAACCACTCCCTCGTTTATCCTTTGTCTCATCTTCCTTCACTGTACACTTCTCTTCCTCCCTTTTCAGCATAACCCTCACCGGGAAATGGTGTGATTCAATCCAATCTCCTATTTCCATACTTACAACTTCCTCAATCATCCCTTCCGAACTTAAAACCATATCTATCACACTACCCCCCTTCTCCGTAACATATGTCAATTTCCCCGTCCTGTCACCCTCTATCCACCCATTCAGAATATACAAATTTCCCACAGCACACATCTCTAGGAGCTTCTCTCCATAACTATTTGTAATTTTGTCCTCACTCCTTCTACTTTCCAACAAACACATTCCATCCTCCCTACTATAAACTGGGCTCTGTTCTCCTATTCTCGCGTTCCAATCCCCAAATAACAACATATCCTCCTCACCTGGATACATTCCCCTTATCCTACCAATATCCACCAATAACTCTTCAGAAATATATATATTTGCATATGCTGAATTACTAGGGTGGCAGTAAACAAAAGCTAGATTTATTTTCTTCCTCCTTCCCTCACTCCCTCCCAAATTCAATCTCAGCCATATGGTTTCCATCATATCGGTCTCTATATCCTCTACTCTTTCACTAATTTCTTCCCTAATTAGAACTATCATCCCTCCTGGTGCTCGTCCCTTATTCCTCTCTTTTCTTCTATATTTATATTTTATCTCAAACCCCTTCCATGAAATCTCCCTCCCTGTTTCCAACCACGTCTCCAAGAGTGCCACAACATCAAAACTTTCAATTACTTCCCGAACTTTCTTGTTTCCTAATTTGTTCCTTAGTCCCTCAATATTCACACATCCTATCTTCCAATATAGTTATAACTTTCCCTCCCTCCCTTCTAGGTCTCCCCCTCTATTCTTACTTCTAGTATTTATCGACCTCTCTTCCTCTGTATCCTCCATCCCTTTACGTACTTTTCCCCATATGTCTTTTAAGCTCTTACTTCTGACTTTACTCATAATTTTTTTACCTTCTTGTCGATCTGTCTCCTCTTGACCTTTCTTGTTCACTACACCACTGCACCCTGTTCTCACCCCTTCTTGCTGCTCACCCCCACTCACCCCCTCACTATTTTGGACTTCTGAATCCACCTTCGTTTGTCCTTTCTTGCTCACTGCACCTCTACACTCTACTCTCCCAGTTTCTTGCTGCTCACTCTCACCGTCCACTTCACTATCTTGATCTTCTGTCTCCCGGCTGCACTGCCCATTCTCTTCCGAGATGCTCTGCTCTCCTGCCACGTCCCTCCTCCTCTTCTTTTCTTCTTTCTTCTTCCCATCTTGCCTTGTCCTCTCACCACACTCAACCCTCTCGTTTTCGTCCATTTCCTTTAGCTTCGTCACTGAATGTACTCTAACCCATCGCCCGTTTGTCACCTCCAACCTCAGACCTCTTATTCGGGCCTTTAGCCCCTGGTTCCTCGCTCTCCATAGGTGCCTATTCAAGATCTTCATATTTTCACTTCCTTCTCTTCCCATGTCTCCTTTCACCCCTATTTTCAGCCCTTGTAAATTCTTGCTGTTACCTAACACAGTTTCTGCCATTAAGGTTGAGAACAATTTAACCCTAATTGGCCTCCGACCTTTGATTTTACCAACTCTCTCTACATCATCTATGTCTATCTCACTAAAGTTTATCTTCATTGCATCACGTATAACTTCCACCACCTTATATATCAGCTCAATCTTGCTCTCTCTCGCCCCTTCCTCAACTCCATATATAAATATGGCTTTTTTCAATCTCTCCTGCCTGTACCCCTCCGCTTCTTTCTTCATCTTCATCACCTCCTCTTTCAGATGTTTCACTTCCCCTCTCAATAACTCGATTTCTTTCTCGTTATTGACCACTCTCCTGCTCGATTCCTCTGTCTTCGTTTCAAGCCATTTCTTCATGTTCCCTATCTCCTTTCTCTGCTCCTCCATCATGTCCTTTATTTCCTGCACCTTATCCCATTGACACTTTTCCTGCATAACTTCACTTACAACCACCCTGAGTGCGGCCAAATCCTCCGTACTATATTTTCCACTGGTATTTGGGCCTGGGTTTACTTCCACCCCCCCAATAACCAGTAGCACTGCTATCACTGTCACCACCAGCACCGCTTCACTCATTTTCAATCCGTCCGTACTTATCACCAATCCACTCCTGGTCTCCTTCTTCTGCCTTGCCTGCCATTTCCCAATAGCGGCCCGGTACTGTTCAATGCCGACCATGTTTACAGCACGCACTTCACTACGCAACCTCTCTCCTCGACCGCTCGAGCTAGACTGTGATTGCAGAAGCATTTATAAGATTTCTTAATTTGGTTTGATTCAGTTTCAAAATTTTGTTGTTGCAGATGAAGTAAAGTCTTTATATTTGTAGAAGTTGAATTTCTGAAGATAACTTTTTATACTAGAAAGTGAAGGAAAAAACAAATTTTCAAAGTCCACCAAATATTGCAGTTGAATTCCCAAGTGTAGTCATTACTTATAGTAACTGTTCATGTAGTAGATGATAGTAACTGTAGTAGATAGTAACTGTTCATGTAGTAGATGGTGATGAAGTGGGATGGCCAGACCGGCCGTTGCGGCTTGCGTCCAAAGGAGGCCGCTCGGACCCCTCAAGTACCCTGAGATACCGCTCGCCCGCACTATGAGGGGAGCAGAGGTGTTGAAGCACGCCGCGCCCGCGGTGAACATATACAGGCTGCGGGCAAGTAGCAGGTCGTGCGCCGCACATCAGCCTTGGCCGGGAGGAGAGCTCCGGCTCGCCGTGCACACGTCGTCCTCGCTGGGGCCGAGGGGGCCCGTCCTCTGCTCCAGTTGCTGCACGGCGCCGCGCGGCTGCGGGGGCACTGAAACATTAAAGCTTGGCGGCAGAATTGTGTTGGACCATCATCTTTTTTTTAAGGGCACAGGCTTGGTGAGGAGGTTGAGGGGTCAGCGGCGTGCAGATATCCATGGCATTTACTCAAATCAAGCCACAGTGTGTATTGAAGCAGGAGACGGGAGCGTGGTAATGGCCGAGGCAAGGACAGAATGGCAGTTTAACGGATCGGGGAAGGTTTTACAAGAGGCTTACATATAAGACAAAATATTATAGAAGGGGCAGAAAGCCTTAAAAGTTGAACTCAAAAAAAAATATAACCTTCATATTCCTTTCAAATTATATGAAGCAAGTTGACACAAAATTTACACTGGTTTCACCTGTGACAGGTGAACCCTAAATATCCTCTCGGTGGCTGGATTGCTTACTAACAACGTAACTGGCGTAAGAAAATCGAGAATGATGCATGGCCCATGAAATCTGGGGGCAAGCTTGCCCGCGGGAACAAAATTCTTGACCACTACCTGGTCGCCTACATTCAAAGTGGTGGGTCTCCGTCCACGATCATACCTTTCCCTGACCTTTTCGTGAGACACTTTAAGATTGGCTTTAGCCTTCTTCCAAAGATCTTTAATATTATCCGGATCTATTGTCTCGGGTAGAATGTCACTCAGAGACCAGAGGTTAGAGAGCGGCGAGTTGGGAACAAACTTGAACATCAAAGAAGCTGGAGTGAATTTATGTGATTCATGAACCGCTGAATTCAAAGCAAAAGCTAACCAATGCAGGGACGTGTCCCACCTGGAATGAGCATCATGATGATAGGCAATCAGTGCGGACCTGAGATTACGATTAACCCGTTCAGCCAGAGATGGTTGAGGGTAATAAGCAGAAGTAGTTACATGAGAGATGGATAAGTCAAAACAGAATTTACGAAATAAATTAGATGTAAAAGCCTTAGCATTATCAGATACAATATATTGGCACGGACCAAAAGAAGCAAAAATAGAATTTAGGCAAGTAATGGTGGACTGAGCGGTAGCCAGCTTAGTCGGAAATAACCAGGAAAATCTGGTAAAACCATCTACACATACAAAGATGAATTTGTTGGCATTTCCTTTCGACTGGGGGAAGGGTCCTACATAATCAATATACAGGCGTTCCATGGGGCGCGATGCTTGATGCGAAGACAAGAGGCCTACCTTGGTGGACATGGTTGGTTTACTAATCAAACAGGATTTACAAGCCTTTACTAGTTCACGGATTTCACCGTCCATACCTTTCCAGATGAACATTTCACGAATCTTTTCACGAGTTTTAAAGATACCAAGATGCCCTCCTAATGGGGTCTCATGATAATACTTGAAGATCATAGGTACAAGAACCGCTGGAACAACAACCTTCATCATCTTATCATGCCTCGAAGGGCAACATAGAACACCATTCCTCAGAACATAAGGGACGACATGTTCCCCAGAAGAAAGGGTTTCCATTATCGGAGCCAGCGTCGGATCTTCACGTTGGTATTTCTCAATATCCCTAAAAAGCATGGGAGCATCTGTTAAGATGGCATTAACACCAGATAGTATGGACTCGGGAGGTGATGAACTGTCGACCGGTTCCTGGGTCTCGACGTCGTTAGAAAACATACGGCTGAGTCCATCAGCAACAACATTTTCGGTACCTCTGATATGCCTGACATCAAATTGGAAGGCAGAAATACGGATGGCCCAACGGGCTATACGACCAGTACGACGCGGCCTACCTAAGACCCAGCTTAGGGCTTGATTATCTGTCTCCAGGTCGAATTTGACATGTTCCAGATAGAGACGGAACTTCTCTAAGGCGAATAAGACTGCCAAACCTTCGAGCTCATAGATGGAATACTTGGCTTCTTGAGCCGACAATGTCCTAGACGCATAGGCGATGGGGCGCCTCCCTAGTTCAGGCTCTTGAAGAAGGACTGCAGCTACCGCTGACGACGACGCGTCGGTTTGGACGATGAATTTCTTCGAGAAATCAGGCATAGCAAGTACAGGGGCATTACAAAGTGCTAATTTAAGGTCTTCAAAAGCGGCTTGTTGAGAAGGTCCCCACTCGAATTTGATGCCTTTCCTACGAAGAAGGTTTAAGGGCGCCGCTCTATTAGCGAAGTTAGGAATAAACTTCCTGAAGAAATTCACCATACCAATGAACCTGGCGATACCTTTAATGTCCTTGGGAGGTTTGAAATCACGGATGGCCTGGGTTCTAGAATGATCGACTGCTACACCATCAGGTGACACAATATGCCCTAGGAAGGACATAGAGGGCTTAGCGAAGGCAACCTTGGACAACTTAACAGTTAACCCAGCCTTACGAAGGCGATCGAGAACTTCTCGCAGATGATCTAGGTGTTCTTCAAAAGTCTCTGAAAATACGACGACATCATCGAAGTAGTGATATAAGTACTCAAATTTGATGTCGGAGAAGACCCTATCTAGTAGCCTAGTGAGTACAGCTGCTCCGGTGGGGAGCCCGAAAGGCACGCGGTTGTATTCATATAAATTCCAGTCCGTGGCAAACGCTGTAAGGTGTTTAGACTCTTCGGCAAGGGGAATTTGATTGTAGGCCTGATTTAAGTCCAAGATAGTAAAGAACTTGGCCTTACGAAACCATGAAAAACAAGAATGAAGGTCAGGAAGGGGCACAGATTGCAACACCACCTTCCGATTGAGAGCCCTATAATCAATGACAGGCCTTAAGCCTCCTTGGGGTTTCGGAACTAGAAAAATAGGCGAAGAATACGCCGACTTAGAGGGCCTAATAATACCATCCTTCAACATCTGATCGATAATTTCTTTCAGAGCCTTCATTTTAGGTGGAGATAGCCTATACGGTGGAAAACGAACAGGAATCGAATCCGTGACCTCAATTTTGTATTCGATCAGGTCAGTAACACCAAGAGTATCAGAGAACACCTCGGGAAACGACTGACACAATTTGCGAATACTATCAGCTTGCTCCTCAGGTAGATGTCTAAGGTCTAACAACATCTCATCCTGGGTAGGCGAAATAGAAGAACATGATGCAGATTTACACTTTAATAGAGGAATGCTACAATTAGAGGCAAATTTGAAAGTGCAAGACCTACTCTGAAGATCGAGCACAAGACCAGTGTGAGAAATAAAGTCCGCTCCCAATATAATGGGGCAAGACAAGAGCTTGGCCACAAACAATTTAACTCTCCAAGTGAATTTAAAAATACGAATTTTGACCAATAAGGAACCTAGAATTTCTAATGGGGATGAATTAGCCGAAACATATTGCACAGGAGATGAGACATAGTCAGGTAGTTTACAAACAGATTTCAATTTAGAATACCATTCAGCCGAAGTAATCGAACAAACACTGCCTGAGTCTAAGAGAGCTGTAATAGGCTCGTTATTTAACTCAATCTTAAGAAAAGGAACCGGTGCGGGGGAATCCGCCGCAATCCTAAGACACTCTTTGGGACCTTCAAAAGATAAATTTGAAAATTGCTCGTTCTCTAAATTTACAACCTGTTTACCAGGGGCTGAGTCTCGGGAAGATGGATTAGTTGACTCAGCCGAAGCCACTAGTCACTTTTTATTATTGGCATAGGTAGAATTTGCACCAGAAGTTGAGCAGGAGGGGGTGCTATTCGAGTTTGGGCAATTCTTGGCGATATGTGAGAAAGCCCCACATTTAAAACAGCCTTGTGCTGAACCAGCTCCATTATTTGCCCTACTAGTTTTGACCAATGGACATTTATTGCGAAGATGGTCAGGCGACCCGCAAGCATAACATTTACGGGGTGTGGCTGGTCGGCGAGGTGGAGGCCGAGTGTTACTAAAGGAAGGCGGGGGTTCTTTCGCTACACGCAAAGAATCGGCGTATCTAACTCCTTCCGCTGAGACGGCCAACGCTTCAAGTTCAGAGAAAGTTTGCGGGCACACCGCGAAACACAAGTATGACCTATAAGATGGTGAAATGCCTTCCACAATAGCCTATACAATCTGATCTTCAGGAAAATGAAGGGCAAACACCCTAGTATAAAACTTAATATCTTGGATGAAGTCTGCCAAGTTTTCATCCAAGCGCTGTACACGGTAATAGTACTTCTGAATAAGGGAGGACCTGGCCCTAGCCGGGATGAAGTTAGCTAGCAAATGGGCATGGAAATCCTCAATAGATGATTGCTCGGCAATGGCTCTTACGATTTTATCAGAGAGAATACCAATAGCATACGGATAGATAATTTGCAAAATTTGACATGGAGAAAGAGAAAACACAAGGGCATGATCCTGAAATTCAACCAGAAATCTTAAAAATGAAATTATTTCACTGGTGGTATTAACCGAAAACTTAGAGATACCTCTGAGCAACATTGCCAATGGATGAGGCAAGCTGCTAAACCCGGGTGACATAGTAGGTAAAGGTTTCAATGGCAAGGAAGTTAATTCAGAACGGATGTTACTCAACGATGCACGGCGTTCAGGCTCGTTGTCCAATGGGGCAGAGATAGTTTGGGCAGCAATGGCTTTCCTATTTACTTCTCCCTTAGGAGGTGCTTCCTCGCTACCTACATTCACTATGGTGGGTTGATCAGATTTGGGAGGAACTTCCCCAGTTAACAATTGAGTGACCTTGCTAGATAATTCAGACATATTTTCAAGCAGCGTACTAGCTTCCTTCTTCTGAACGTCATTCAACTTTAGAGACAACAGATCGTTAACTCTATTTCAAAAGTGATATAGCCTAGCTTGCACACGCTTAATTTGATTGGGAGAAGGATCATTTTCATCAAAAAAACTAACTACAGAAGCTAGCCCAGTAATATTCTCCGTGATCGTGGAAAGAGAGTCGTCAATTTCTTTCTCTCCCAAATTGGGGATGGAAATGGGCAAATCTAGGGACTCTCTAAGCTTGTTAGTGTCTACTGCAACCGTGCCTCCAGATTGCACATTTCTGATAGTTAATTCGTAGATCAACTCCTCTTTGCGCAAATAATTAAGATGGAGAACATCGCGAGGGCCTGGCATGATGACAGAACAATTTTGAAAAAGTCAAAAAATTCCAGCAACTGAGAAAATGGTCAGAGTTCGGATCAAAACAATGTGTAGCCGTCAAAAGGGGCTAAATTGAGACCCATTCAACCACGCTCTGCTACCACTTGTTACCGTGTTTTTGTGGTAGTTATGCATGAAAGAAGGTGCTGGGTGGTGAATAGGTCTCAAGCTACTAAAGTGAAATTAATTTTAAAATTTAACAAGGTTATATTTTCTTTTCAAAATTAGGTAACAACAAATAGAACAGGTACTTAGTAGCCGAAACACGATTGAAAAATACATTTACATAGGTACCCCATTTGGGGCTTCAAAAGTCAGAAACATAATTCTTGAGCAATGAGCCCAACCTTACAATGAACACCATACAACAAAGGGGCCGAAAACCCCCAAACATGCCAGAAACATTTGCTTCCAATTACACCCAAAAAGCCTCCTTGAGGCAGAAACACAATTTTCAAGAAAGGGCAACTTCCCCCTAAAATACAAGCCTATCATAGGCCACTCCGAACTCCACCTTTAAGCTGTCCTCCAAGGACATATACACAGGGGTAAAATACCCAACCTACTGAGGTCTGTTAAATGACAAGAAGGTTAATGCATGACCTCTAAAATACAATTTGAGAGGAGGCGAACTTGCACTCCCAATACACTTTGCTTAAGACCTACTTGGCCCTAGGCCGTTAATACAAGGGCTAATCCCATACTAAAGAGGTGACTTAAGAAGAGAACAATTTGTTTTACGTTAACGAAGAATAGGTTGAGAAAACTAAGTTCACCTCACAACAATATGAGTGGGAGCTCGAGAGGGTTAGCACTCTCTATCCCAGTATGAAGCTTTAAAAGAGAATATATGAAAAGAGTAGTTACATTTTAGGAAAAGGTTACATGGTTGAACGCTTAGAACCCGCCCCGAAAGTTAAACTGCTGAGCTAGCAAAGAAAGAAGTTATAAATCGGCCATTACCTTGTTGTTGACCGCTGCCGAAGAAAGAGGCGCTTCCCGCCCCCTGCTATGTACTTTACACACAGAAAGATGGATCAGAAGTGGCGCAGAGACCCAAAAATCAGCAGTTTATATCCTCTCGCGGAAGGTTCTAGGCGTTAGGGGAATGAAAACACCCGCCCACAATAATTTTATTGGCTAGGGTACAGAAACATATCCAAGTTGGGGGAAAATACATCGGATTGGTCGGAAATTACTAAAAGAAATTCGGGATTGGATAAACCTAAAACAAGGGGAAAAAGAGGGGTATACAGCCAACTTAAACAATAACAGAAGGAAATTTAACAAGAAACAAACATTTGAAATAAAAATTTCTCCAACAAAATAGTTCTTTGACTCCGCACTAGGGTGCACTATTGTTGATCTTCAGTAGTGTCCTCTAGGAGAGAAAGTTTACACTTCTTACTTCAAGCGAAACAAAAACACATCAAAAACGACACAGTTCAAAAACTCAAAATTTTCCACGTGGTGACATCTTCTGAGAAGGTAAAGAATTAACAGCGTAGATAAAGTTCAGACTTCCTCCAGCAGAGGAGTTTCACCTGGCGCAATTTTTAAATTAGCGGCGTGGAGGTGTACCGCCCGGTACAACAATAATAATAATAATAATAATAATAATAATAATAATAATAATAATAATAATAATAATAATAATAATAATAATAATAATAATAATAATAATAATAATATATTACATATTATATTATATTATATTACATATTATTATTATTATTATTATTATTATTATTATTATTATTATTATTATTATTATTATTATTATTAGTTACACAATTTAGTTTTCAAATCCGAAGGAATTAAAATAGGTAATGCAATTATAGCCCATGGTACGAATAGAACACGCACAAGAAATGCATATTTCAATGACAGTAACCAAAACACGCTGACCGTCACAGTATTAACAAAATAATCTCGTTCCTAGGACCAAATAATTTACAACTCAACCGTCCATCGTGGGTCTACTAAGCTACACTGACTGCTGAGGGCCGGTTTCATCAAGGCGGGTTAAACCTTAACCCCGAGTTACACAGTTTTAACTCTGAGTTTGACTGTTCATTCCGTTTCATCAAGGAGGGTTATTTTTAACTCTAGGTTAAGACCGGAGTTAAGTTAACCCCGCCTTTCACCTGGGTTAAACTGTTTATTCGAGGTTAAAAGCAATATGGCCACAGTAAATCATGCATTTGATGCAGAGCTGCTTTATTTAGATTTGTTAAACGGTGTTCCTAACAGAAATAGGCCTATAATAAGAAGGAAAGACTTTGAAAATCTATCTGAGGAACAATTTCTGAAGAGATAGACTTCAAAAACCGTCGTCAGTAAATTCGTCGATGAAGTTCGCGAGAGGTTAGAATACAGTACACAGCTGATCGAAACAAACTTGGGCTTGCGAACTGAACTACAAACTACATTGACCGTAATATAGCAACAGCGGTATTACACAATATTGCTGTGGAGACCCGAAATTAACTTCCTCCACAGGACTTGACTCTGCATAAGTATCTCACAGGAAGGAGAAGGAACACGAATGTTGGAATTGAGAATGACATCATTCTTCACATTGATAACGACAGCACTTCAGTGGCATATAGGAATGCAACTGCACACCACCACTTCAATAGTACAACACTTATGAACATTATACTGTGTATTACGTAGTGGTTATACAGAAATGCATTACTTCCGTGTGTGTTATTGCTGTGAAGGTGTGCCAACTTTCAAAACAACTCTTGGCACAGAGAAGCTAAAATTTTTATAGAACTGTTTTAGTTGTTTCGTAGATCGCACTGTAATGTGGGAAATATTATTAAATTCTCCTGTTATTCTTTCCCATGTATCCTCCTTTTCTTTTAATTGTATACCGTCAATTTTCTTGCATTCTATAATACTTCGGTACTCGGTGGCTAATTCAATAAGTAATGATTTTTCTAAAGCAGAAAAATTCGAACCACTATTTCTCTTCTGCACTTCATTTTTCGTTCAAGATCACGAAAGAATAATATCTACCACGGACCTGAGGAAGAAAACGAAATACAGCGCAAGAAATAAACAAAAGAACCACGCAAGAAGTGTGTTCATGATCTCTGATTTTTAGTCACTGCCTCCTTGATTATTAGGACAGCTGTTTCCTGCGAGGGTTAACGCGGTGTTAGTTAACCCTCTGCCGAAATAGCTTGGTGAAACGCGTGACTTGTAAGAATGAGTTAAAATATTAACCCTAAGTTAACAAACCCAGGGTTAGAGAATATTTAACCCACGTTGATAAAACCGGGCGTGAGAGTTATAAACAGGCTCGAAACTTCAGTATTTAGAGTTTAGATAAGGAGGATATCTTTGTTATCCCATCTTCGCTGACTACTGGGTTCTCAGAACTGGCTAATTACTACACAAACCTTGTTGATTGTTGTGAGTGACAGCAAGGGATGGTTATTATTGGAACAGGTTGTGAAACCCACATTTTCAGAAATAACTACTGTGCTGCTACTGGCGAAACAAAGTGCACTATGACGGTCTAAGTTTGGAATAACCCTCTATAGTACAAATAATACTGTGTTGTGTGCTGTAGCTTTATTAATATGTAAAATGTCAGACTCGTTGGTTGAATGGTCAGCGTACTGGCGGGTCCCGGGTCGGGGATTTTAACCTTAATTGGTTAATTCCAATGGCCCAAGGCCTGGGTGTTTGTACTGTTCTCAACATCACACATAACACCCTCATCGGAAAGTCGGCCTTACAAGAGCTGCACTCGGCTAGAAATAGCCACACGAAATTTTAAAAAAATTAAAATATGTAAAATCACTCTTCAGCTACTGAAGTAAGAAACAGTCATGGGCCCCTCACAAGCCATGGGACCCCCGCCCCCGTCCTTATCACTTATCAGTGATTTTAACCTTAAACGGTTAATACCCGTGGCTCTTGGACTGGGTGTTTGTACTGTTCCCAACATCCTTGCAACTCACACCAACACTATCGTCCACTACAATAAGACGCAGTTCCCATACACGGCCGATGCCACCCACCCTCATCGGGGGGTCTACCTTACCTTACAACGGCTGCACCAGGCTATCAGTAGCCACACAGAAATAAAAAAAATATTCTTTCATTAATTAATTCATTCATAGTTTCACATGACTGTCGATGTCGGGTTCAAGTTTTAGGTACGATCCGAACCACATGAGTTTTCATTTCGAAACTGTGCGACTCATTGGCTGAATGGTCAGCGTACTGGCTTTCATTTCAGAGGGTCCCGAGTTTGATTCCCGGCCTGGTCGGGGATTTTAACCTTCATTGGTTAATTCAATTGGTTCGGGGGCTGGGTGTTTGTGTTGTCCCCAGCACATCTGCCACTCACACACCACACTATCCTTCACCACAATAACACGTAGTTACCTACACATGGCGGATGCCGCCCACCCTCTTCGGAGGGTCTGCCTTATAAGGGCTGCACTCGGCTAGGAATAGCCACACGAAATTATAATTACTATTTCGAAACTCCTACGTGAACTGGCCGTTTTCAAACGAAGGCCACCGTGGTGAGGAGCCAGCGATAAAGTTTCTAATCTACCGAGTATAACTCATCATGGCTGTGAGAAGGAAAGTGGCCACTCTGGTAACAACTCGGTCTTCCCTCTATTTCACGGTATAGTAATAACTCCACTCGCAAATTGCCGAGGAATGCTGATGGCTCCAAGCGTGAGGTTACTTCTCAACATGACCATCCTTCTTCAAGGGAATTATGACGAGATGTATAAAACAAAGTACCCTTACGAGGTTTACTTTCCATGACAGCCTGAAGAAGAATAGCACTGCTCCAGATGGGACGGCCTTCCTCACCTGGTCAAGGCTGCTAAGTGGAACTCGAGGCGGAATATTGACTAATACATTGCTGTGATGGGCAGTGGCTTCTTCTAGAGATAGTTGTCAGGGCTACTTTTTTTTTCTCTGCTCCATTTGGTGCACGTAAAATAAATGGAAGTCCATTTACACGCAAGACATTATAATGGACGTCTACTGAACTGGTACGTGAGAATAGCTGCCCGATGCCGCGGCCATGACCAGATGTTTAACATGACGTAATATTCCAAAAGGAATATTTCTAATATGAGATACGACCAAAATAAGATTTGTTCTTCTGCTACCGTGGAGCTGTTACCTTTATCCCTGAGTAAACTTGCTCTTCTCGATCTTGTGTGTTTTCGATTGACTGAATTAAAATAAAATCTATTGGATATAATGTAATCCTATAGATCACTTAAATAGTATCGGGGTTACGTGAACGCTACTGATCCACGAAATATCACTGTAATATTTGTCACATATGAAAGGTAATCATTGATTTACTCAAATAAAGTCTAAAATCCCAGGTAGATTAAGAAATAATGGAAATATTTAATTTTACAGAATACATACTTTACTGCCTTACAGCTATATACAATTTTTTTCTGCGTCGCAGGGCTTCCGTGTTTTGTATGTGTGTAACACAACACTTTCGTGTGTCATGTCTTTGCTCACGGTAATGCTTTGGTGTCGTGTCACTTCAACTGTCAATTGTCTAATAGTGCTGTTCCTTTAATAAAGTAATATATCTATTGGTCCAGGGATCATGCTATTTTCCGGTTGCTTCGGCACGAGATTTAGGTCTTGTAATTTCCTTATTACATGGTGATTTTCGTCGTCAAAAAAAGCGATAACATCCTTAATGTTGTTCACCTCCATTTTGCTTTTTGAACTGTCCGCGCTAGACAAATGCACAAAGATAATAAGAATTCACAGACATGGCACTCCCATTCATCGGTGCCAGCCCTAGACCTCAAGAAACAAACAAAAGACGGCGCGAGCAGCGGAATGCAACATGATGGACTCCTGTTTACAGCTCATAAGTACGTATTCATATTTCTTGCTAGTAACGACGGTATTTCTTAATCTACCTGGGATTCGAGACTTTATTTGAGTAAATCAATGATTACCTTTCACATGTGACAAATATTACAGTGATATTTCGTGGATCAGTAGCGTTCATATAACCTAGTATCGGTTAATTTTTAAAGGTGCATGTTACGGCTCTTCGAACCATCGTCATCACTAGATAGGTAGGTAAGGGTTATTCTGCCCGAAGGCAGGTCCGAACCTCCGCAGAGGTGTTCCTGAGCCGGAGTTTACGTGCGGTAGGGTGGCCAGTTCCTTTCCGCTCCTCCATTCCCTTACCCCCCACCAACAGCGCGTGGCAACCCATCCAACTCCTGACCACGCCCAATGTTGCTTAACTTCGGAGATCTCACGGGATCCGGTGTTTCGACACGGCTACGGCCGTTGGCTCATCATTAGAAAGGACATACAAATGAGTGTACATTATTAATCTATAAAGCCCATTTTCACACTAGACAAATGCTGGGGCTGTACCTTAACTAAGGCAACGCCCGCTTCTTTCTAAATCCTAGCCCTTTCCTATCCCATCGTCGTCATAAGACCTATCTGTGTCAGTGCGACGTAAAGCAGACTGTAGAAAGAAAAAAATCTATAAAGTCTGTTTAAGATAATTTAACATAAAATATGTATTAAAATCTAATGCAGTGTAATAATAATTTCGTGTGGCTATTTCTAGCTGAGCGCAGCCCTTATAATGAGGGTGGGCGCAATCTGCCATGTGTAGGTAACTGCGTGTTATTGTGGTGTTATATGTGTTGTATGTGAGTTGCAGGGACGTTGGGGACAACACAAACACCCAGCCCCCGGGCCATTGGAATTAACCAATGAAGGTTAAAATCCCCGACCCGGCCAGGAATCGAACCCGGGACCCTCTGAACGGAAGACCAGCCAACGAGTCGGACATCTAATGCAGTAAAATCTCGTGAATATAACTTCTCTCCAGCCATTAAAATCTTTGTTTAGTAAGTAGTACAATTGATATATGTTTCAATTGATCATCTAACCTTTCATTTTACCCTAAGTTACACTCGCGCTGGACAATGTTTTCATGAGAACGAAGCTGTAATTCCCTCACCTTTCCCCACATTTATTTCTTGTTTCTGTCCTTGTTTTTGTACTTCCTGGATTCTTAACTAACTTTGTTCATCCAGCTACTTCGGCCGGGATCGAATCAATTTCGAAGAAATTACTTCTTCCTTTCTTAATACGTTTAGCCCCCAGGGTTAGTTTTTCCCTCGGACTCAGCGAGGGATCCCATCTCTACCGCCTCAAGGGCAGTGTTCTGGAGCTTCAGATTTGGGTCACGGGATACAACTGGAGAGGATGACCAGTACCTCGTCCGGCGGCCTCACCTGCTATGCTGAACTGGGACTTGTTGGGGGAATGGAAAGAGTGGAAGGGATGGAAAGGGGGAGAGAAGGAAGCGGCCGTGGCCTTAAGGTAGGCACCATTCCGGCATTTGCCTGCAGGAGAATTGGTAAACCACGGAAAACCACTTCGAGGATGGCTGAGGAAGGAATTGAACCTCCTCTACTCAGTTGACCTCCCGAGGCTGAGTAACCATCGTACCACTTTTCAAATTTCGTGGCTGAGACGGGAATCGAACCCGGGCCTTCGGAGGTAGCAGCTAATCAACACAGACACGGACAGAAATTACTTACTGTACTCTATTTCAGCTCTGCTGAGGTGGATTGCTATTGTGGTCATAGGCGTAACTCGTGGGTAGTAAGGCCCCTCAATATCTTGAAGGAAACAATATTTTGGGCCGATGACCTCGATGTTAGGCCCTTTAAACAACAAGCGAAACAATATTTTCGTCATATTACAGATTCAGAAATACATCTTTTACAGGTAAGTTTATCATTACTCTGTTTAATTTACCTCATTGAAACAAAGTGGTCGTTACAAAACTGTGCCGGGCTGAGTGGCTCAGACGGTTAAGGCGTTGGCCTTCTAACCCCAACTTGGCAGGTTCGATCCTGGCTCAGTCCGGTGGTATTTGAAGGTGCTCAAATACGACAGCCCCGTGTCGGTAGATTTACTGGCACGTAAAAGAACTCCTGCGGGACTAAATTCCGGCACCTCGGCGTCTCCGAAGACCTTAAAAAGTAGTTAGTGGGACGTAAAACAAATAACATTATTATTATTATTACAAAACTGTGTAGGATGCATTAATAATGTTGACAGAAATAATTAAACTTATATTATTGTTACATTTTACTATCCCCCTTAAATTATAATTGATATGTCGCTAATATGTTCCGAAGAAATGCTGACGTGTGGGCGCCGAATGCGATTGCTGTGGCTTTACACGACTGTCCATAATTTAATTTCAATGTTGAGAACATTCAAGCTCATTAGGCCTCTTCAATAGCGATGTTACCAGCGTTTCGCCCCAGTATAGCAGTGGGCTCATCAGTTAGATTGCTACACCTTTCCAAGACGCTGGCGGCTAGTGCGCCGCTGACACACCACTGCAACTCCTATGTAGGACAGGCCATGAAGGCCCTTGGAGGAGTGGAAGGTAAAGGCTTCCACCATTGTTAACCGCTGCACATGATGGGGTAGAGTGGTTAGCACTACGCCCGGCCGCCTTTGCCCCCAGGAATTAACCTGGTACTAATTTTTGGTGTAGGCTGAGTGAACCTCAGGGTCATACGCACCTCCGGAAGTGGAAATCTCGTTTCATAAATTTTACGACTTCCTGACGGGGATTCGAACCCACGTCCTTCCTATGTACGACAGTGCAGTGACATATTTGATAACTTTGAAGCCACTCTGTCTATTCTACAAGAAATATTTCACGGATTGACTCTCCAGCGGTAGACAAGCAAATGCTCTGTTAAAAGGCATGGAGAATTTCAACTTTCTATTTAATTTAATTTTACTTAGAATAGTTCTAACGCAAAGTGACTCATTATCAAAGACCCTACATCCAGTAGTGCGACCTACGAAGCTGTAGAATCAGTAAAGAGGCCATCTGAAATTTTTACGGTCTTTTAGAAGTGAAAAATTATATTTACTCAATATTGTTCAATCACTGCACTGAGGAAGCAGAGAAATGTGGATTTAGAACAAAAGAGTCGACAAGAAAAGGCAACAATCCAGCGAAAATTGGTGGAGGGAGTAAAGTTCCATTTGAGACAGTGGAACTACTACAGCGCAAACCTACAGTGCTGTTTCCTGTTATTGGCATACTTCAGCATGGGATAGAGACCAGGCTTCAAGTTGGATGTTCTCAGCCATTTGTCAAGTTCTAACTGGAAGTGAATTAGATACGGCCAGTGTAAAACACGTTCGTAACGTTTACACTTTAGACAAGGAACTTGTGTCTGAGCTGCAGTGTTTTTGTTTGTTTGTTAGTTGTATTTTTTTTACAAAATGGGAGAATCAAAACAGAAATATATCCAAGAAAGATCCGCTAATTTTGTGGAGAAGTGCTTTTTTCTTTAAAAACTGTGCTGAATATAATAGTTGAACTTTTCCGTTTTTTTAGAGTTCCAGTACGTGTGAAAGGTATTTTTCATACTTGTGGGTTTAAAGACATATGGCAGGAACACGATTGCCTAGGAGACGTTACCCTCAGTATTACTGATGTTGCTATTCTAAAAGTATTAAGGACTTTAATTCAAATCGGAAGAGAAGACTCATTTTGTGTAAGAATAACGATGTGATCTGATCACTTACAATGAAAGAATTATTGTTTCTGTCATTTCTCTTTTATTTTAACTTCCTTTATAAGTGTTAGGTTCTTCAGTCTGTCTCTGTAGTGTAGTGGTCAGCATGACTAGCTGCCACCCCCCGCGCGGGTTCGATTCCTGGCTCTGCCATGAAATTTTTAAAGATACGAGGGCTGGAGCGATGTCCACTCAACCTCGGGAGGTTAACTGAGTATAGGGGGGCTCGATTCCCACCTCAGTCAACCTCGACGTGGTTTTCCGTGGTTTCCCCACTTCTCCTTGAGGCAAATGCCGGGATGGTACTGTACCATTACGCTATCCCTAAGATGGAAATTTAACGAGATCGAAGTAAAATGCAAGTGCCGGCAGCAAAGTTGAAAACAGTAAAGAAATTAAAACTTCACTGAAATCCAGACAGACGCGGTAGCAGCATGCATAGAATCGCGATGACCGTGTAAAAGACCATGAAATGGGACCTGAATTGATGAGACAATAAAACAATAAAAATGAATGACTTCCAAATTGGCAATTCCAAGAGATAGACGTATATAAGCCAAGAGCCGAAAATATCCTAATAAAACTTCGCAAGGAGAGAAGACTCAGCCAGAAGATTATTAATAATAATATTTTCGTAAAATATCAAAGGATAAAGAAAAATGAGAAGAGACCACCCTTCATCAAAAACTACTAAACAAGACCTGGAGAAGACCAGAGCGCTGTATATAAAGTCAGGCAACTCAAGAAAAGAAGAGAAAGATTTAAATTTCACCTTTATATTTGCTATAACCCCGAAGACATATTCAATCCGCATAAACCTCATTATAAATTAAAAATACTTGGAAGGTTAATTATCTGAAAGTTAGAAAACAAAGCAAGTCGTAGAGGCTAATATTAAATCAATTAAGGCTCAATGAACACCATCAGAATATATTTTCATATACTAATTATATATTATTATTATTATTATTACTATTATTTCATGAACGAGCTTGACGTCATCGAAGAGTTCTAAGAAGATGAAGAGAATAGATTGATCAAGATTACTTAATCCAACCCCAGATGATCGACCGAGACCAAGGATCACGACCCGTGGAGTCAACTGCCAGCCGCGAGGTCCGCATGATATAGCTGGACAGGCCAGACCATCCCAAAAGCGGAGGAATCAAGATAAGTTTCTTGTTCATTTAAAATTTACATATGATTTGGTAGAAAATAATTTAATATCTTATCTGCAAGTGGAATATAAGCTGTGAGCCAGACGTGATTTTCGTGAAATTAACCTCTTTGATGTGGAAAGCTCTCACGAACAACGTATGTGCTATTCAACCTATAGGCCTATTATAGTAGGAAGTGACCTAGGCAAGGTAAGTAGACCTAGGTATATATGAATCTCAGTCTTCCGATGCATTTGATGCCGTATAACAGCTTGATACCAGAGGATTTATAGATCATAAATCATACTTATGAATAATGTAAATGCCATTCTATGTGTATTGGAGAGGTTATACGTCGTATATTAAGAAGATCGATTATTATCAGGCAGCACGGAGTATATGCAAATATGAAAGAAGAGATAGATCCTACGTTATGTATAAAGGAGAATAAAAGCAATGTCGTCGATGGAAGTTAATATTGTGAAGAGTTACCTATAGTAAGAAAATATGCAATGTGAAGTGTTTGATTATGAAGTAAGAGAGTAGAATATAAAAAGAAATGGAATATTTACGTAATTGTTACGATTATATCAGTCACAGAGTATAATGTGTTTGTCCTCAAGAAGACGTATACTAGTATAATTCCGGCGTATCTATCGAAAATAAGACCCATGAAATGATATATAGTCATATAATAAATAACCCCTATGCTATAAACAAACATTATGACATTAGGTTATGATAGGGTTAATCGACCAAGACAGAGCTACGGTTTTCTTAACAAGTTAGGTCTTGAATTAACTTACATAAAAGAATCAATGACGTGGCACATGTGAAAATAATTTAATTCATGTGAGAGTATATATATAATCAGATAACGGAAGCTTTCCCGATGTTCACTGGCTAATGTAATTTCTTAATCCCCATTTGAGTAAAATGTAGGCTAAGTATGATACTTTGAACTTGCTGATATGTTTCATGAATTAAGTATTTGAACTGTAGATATGATAATGATTTCTTAATCAATGTCAGGTTAATGATAGCTAATATTGGCTATATAATACAAGAAAGTTATTGAGAAGTCCGAAGATTATGCAGATATTACCACCCACGATAAAAATCAGATTAAATAAAAAATGTAACAAACGTTAGGTTAATCGAAGAAAGTAATTTATTCATGAGATTGAAATTGAGATGTTGAATAACATAATTTTTGTAAGCCGTGAGATGACATACTCCAGTCTTAAGTTAATTATATAGGCCTAGGTCAGGTATACTAGAATGAGCTTAGAGTAAGTTACACTTTCAAGAGTAAAATATCAAATTACAGGTTTCCTTTTTATAAAAAGATGTAAAGACAGGAATTAACCCATTTCAATTCATGACAAGAAGAGAGTGAACAACAAGAGAGGATCGTACCGCATGAGTATAAGAAATCAGCTGTTTAGCAGCAGTTAATGATGTGAAGTCTATGTGTAAATCTTTCTCTTCCCATTTTTTCCTTTCAATTTTTCATTGTGTTTAACAAATAATTATAGTTCAAAGAATGAGAACTTATTTACCAAGGTGGTAATAGAATACTCCGTGGTGTAGGGGTAGCGTGCCTGCCTTTCACCCGGAGGCCCCGGGTTCGATTCCCGGCCAGGTCAGCGATTTTTACCTGGACCTGAGTATTGGTTCGAGGTCCACTCAGCCTACGTGATTAGAATTGAAGAGTTATCTGACGGTGAGATAGCGGCCCGATCTAGAAAGCCAAGTATAACGGCCGAGTGGATTCTTCGTGATAAACTTTATTGCGCACAATGTGCATGCACTCTGCGTAAGTGTTAGTCCTTAATAAATTCACTAATCGAACAGGACCTCGAGGAACACTTCTGTATATATCTTTCACATACTTGGTCACATAGTCTACACACACAGTTTATGTTCGGTTCGTGAAATCATCATCATCATCTGTTTACCCTCCAGGTTCGGCTTTTCCCTCGGACTCAGCGAGGGATCCCACCTCTACCGCATCAAGGGCAGTGTCCTGGAGCTTCAGGCTCTGAGTCGGGGGATACAACTGGGGAGAATGACCAGTAACTCGCCCAGGCGGCCTCACCTGCTATGCTGAACAGGGGCCTTGTGGAGGGATGGGAAGATTGGAAGGGATAGACAAGGAAGAGGGAAGGAAGCGGCCGTGGCCTCAAGTTAGGTACCATCCCGGCATTCGCCTGGAGGAGAAGTGGGAAACCACGGAAAACCACTTCCAGGATGGCTGAGGTGGGAATCGAACCCACCTCTACTCAGTTGACCTCCCGAGGCTGAGTGGACCCCGTTCCAGCCCTCGTACCATATTTCAAATTTTCGTGGCAGAGCCGGGAATCGAACCCGGACCTCCGGGGGTGGCAGCTAATCACGCTAACCACTACACCACAGAGGCGGACAATAATAGTATTTACTTTACGTCCCATTAACTACTTTATGGTTTAGGGAGACGCTGAGGTATCGGAAGTTTGTCCCACAGAAGTTCCTTTACGTGCCAGTAAATCTAATACCACCAGTCTGAGCCAGGATCGAACCTGCCAAGTTGGGTTCAGAAGGCCAGCGCCTCAACCGTCTGAGCCACTCATCCCGGTTCGTGAAATACTTTGTTTTTACACATCTTGAGGTGGAATCCGTGCTGACGACACGACACCTCATAATCTGCAGGCCTTCAGGCTGAGCAGCAGTCGCTTGGTAGGCCAAGGCCCCTCAAGGGCTGTAGTGCCATGGGGTTAGGTTGTGGTTTGAGATATATTAGAGATAAGTCATCGCATTTTTTAGTTGGAATGTCATCCTCTTAATGTGTCGGATGGAGACGTCCATCAGGGAACTGAAAATAGTTAACCTCGGATCGACGCATCGGAAGTCTTCCGTATGCCAGGTAAAACATTAATAAAATTTGAGATACACTGAGAAGC
The DNA here is from genome assembly GCF_040414725.1 of Anabrus simplex. Lineage (NCBI taxonomy): Eukaryota > Metazoa > Arthropoda > Insecta > Orthoptera > Tettigoniidae > Anabrus > Anabrus simplex. The sequence goes on from NC_090271.1 coordinate 51,056,595, forward strand.
TGGCTGGAAATCCTTTACGTTAACCGACCTGGACGCAGGAACGGCTTGGTGCCTAACTTAAGGTCTAATTGAGGACATTGCTTAGTAATAATAGTATTTACTTCACGTCCCATTAACTACTTTTATGGTTTAGGGAGACGCTGAGGTACCGGAAGTTTGTCCACAGAAGTTCCTTTACGTGCCAGTAAATCTAATACCACCGGTCTGAGCCAGGATCGAACCTGCCAAGTTGGGTTCAGAAGGCCAGCGCCTCAACCGTCTGAGCCACTCAGCCCTGGAGAGGAAATTGCTTAATTATACGTTCTTCATAGCATGGGGACCCCTGCTTCGTCTGCTAAGAACTGTTTTCACCATTAACCAAGTAACGAATACATTTTTGAATTAGGTCCATTTTACTTTACAGAGAATTGATTACTAAATTAAAGTGAGTAACATAGAGTATTACAGGTAAGATAGAGCATACTGGAAATAATTTTGTGGCTCCAAATCTCTAAAAAAGGAGGACACATGGACTCCCGTGTAATTTTCCCCCCACCTCCCTCCTCTCACACGCAAACCTGCAATCAAAATATTAAAATTACGCGCATTATCGTGGTAATGGTTACTTCTTCAGGCCTAGGTCTCGGGGCATTAGCTGACACATTTTCGTTGGCCAGACAGACAGATAGAGCTCTTAACAAGCACTCTAGAGTATTTTTGGTTAGAAAGAAGTGCTTGACACTGTGTAAAAACAAAGCATTCATTAAGAAAATATGTGTGAATCGTGAGAAAGTAAATTAGGGGACTCCGACAGACCTCTTGACCTTACCAACAATGTCGTCCCGCTACTACATTCCCTTTCACTAATCCTCTTACTACTAATTCCATAATCTTCTGTACCACTTAGTGATTCAATTACGGTAATTGATACCTCTTGCCGAGTAAATAGTGGCACTTGCACTTCTTCAGGCTACATAGTGATTTCCTCATTCTCTTTGAGGCATTTGGTAAATAGTGGTGACAATCTCCTCCACATTCCGTTCTTTCTTCCTTTCTTAGTCTGTTTACCCTCCACGGTTGGTTTTTCACTCGGTCTCAGCGAGGGATCCCACCTCTACTGCCTCAAGGGCTGTGTCCTGGAGCGTGAGACTTTGGGTCAAGGGGATACAACTGGGGAGGAGGACCAGTACATCGCCCAGGCGGCCTCACCTGCTATGATAAAGAGGGGGCTTGTGGGGTGGGTTGGGAAGATTGGAAGGAATAGACAAGGAAGAGCGAAGGAAGGGGCCGTGGCCTTATTATGTATCATCCTGGCATTTGCCTGGAGGAGAAGTGGGGAACCACGGAAAACCACTTCGAGGATGGCTGAGGTGGGAATCGAACTCCCCCTCCCCCCCCCCCCCCCGAAGCTGAGTGGACACCGTTCAAGCCCTCGTATCTTTTCCAATTTCCTGGCAGAGGCGGGGTTGGCAGCAAATTACACTAACTACTGCACCACAGAGGCTCTCCCACATTCCTGCACAGGTCAGTTCGCATCTCACCACCGACCACTGTTGTCGTAACGGAGTACATCTCAGTCCGGCAGTACTTAAAGGTGCTCAACTAAGTCAGCCTCGTGTCAGTAGATTTACCAGTATGCAAACGAACGCTACAAGGACAAAATTGCGGCCTGTCAGCGTCTCTGAAAAACGCAACATTAGCTAGCGAGATGTAAAACTATTATTATTATTATTATTATTATTATTATTATTATTATTATTATTATTTGCTCGTAATGCCATTTCAAAGAGCACGTTTGTACTTGTTCCTTGGGCTGATTGTTTTCGCCTTTTTATCCTCCCATCATCTCTTCATGAATGCACTGCACTGCATCTTGCGTACAGTGGACCACTTCCTACCAGTTTCCTTTTTTAAATTTCTCCACGAATTTGTGCTTGGCTATAATTGTACTGAAGGATCCAAGATCTTCTATTATGTCGTCCGTGATATTTATTTCTTGGAGCTCCACCTTAGTTTCTTCTAGCCAGTTTATTTTAACCTTCTTTGAGTCGATTACTTTAAATGACCATTTGGCGAGTCTGTCGCTATCCATTCTATAGATACGGCCATAGACTTTCAGGCGTCTCTTGCGTACGGCATCAGTGAACCTGTCAGTTAATGAGTAGAGCTCATCTATTCTCATAACCCACATTTCATTTTCTCTCGTTGGACTATAATTTTCCCGAAAATTTCCTCTCTTGCTTTTCAATTGATATAATAACGAGATTCCAAATACCAATTTTCGTGTCTGTAACATTTTCAGTTGTTGAGATATAAGTCTCCTCATAATAGGTGTTCAACACCTTTTCCCCCTTTTTCATCCCCCCAGTGGAATTTTCCGAAAACAAAAAATCCGTGTTTCTTAATTTTTAAAGGAGATTCCAAATACCAATTTTTACGTCTGTAAACTTTTAAGTTTTTGAGATATTGATATACTCATTTTAAAATTCAACCCCCTTTTCACCCCCCTTTGCGACGGTTTATCCAAAAATCCTCACTTAGTGAGCACCTACATTGTAATATGAATGTATCCCCAAAATTTCATTTCTTTGTGTCCAGTAATTTTGACTCGGCAATGATGAATCAGTCAGTCAGTCAGTCAGTCAGTCAGTCAGTCAGTCAGTCAGTCAGTCAGTCAGTCAGTCAGTCAGTCAGTCAGTCAGTAAGGACATGTTATTTTATACATATTGATAATGATAATAATAACAATAATACCACACTGGGATGAAATACTGGTTACTTTACGATTGAGAACCCTGAATACTTCCATTTTAATAAAGTTATTCTATATTTAGTAATAATATACTTTAGAATTTGCTATGCGCCTTCCTTATAATATCAATTACTAGTTGTAATACATGTTCCCTCTGGGGTTGGGCTGGTAGAATAACACACATGGTATTCCCTGCCTGTCGTAACAGTTGACTAAAAGGAGCCGAGAGGCTTTTAACTTGGTAGAGTGGGTTGGTTACCACGGGACCCTTAGCTGAGGCCTGGTATTGCTTCCACTTACTTGTGCCAGGGTCCTTACTTTCATGTATCCCTTTCTCCCTTGCTCAACTGTTCTATACCGACCCCGATGTTTGGTGGCCTAGGGATTTTTAATTTTCACGCCTTTTGTGGTCCTTGTCTTTCTTTGACCGATACCTTCACTTTTTTGAAGTGTCGGATCCCTTCCACTTTTTCCCCTTTGATTAGTGTTAAGAGAATGTGGTTGACCTGGCGAGTTGGCCGTGCGGTTAGGGGTGCGCGGCTGTGAGCTTGCGTCCGGGAGATAGTGGGTTCGAACCCCACTGTTGCCAGCCCTGAAGATGGTTTCAAGTGGTTTCCCATTTTCACACCAGGCAAATGCTGGGGCTGTACCTTAATCAAAGCCACGGCCGCTTCCATCCAACACCTGGGCCTTTCCTATTCCATCGTCACCATAAGACCTGTCTGTGTCGGTGCGACGTAAAGCTAATGGCAATGAAAGGGAAAATGGATGCCTTGTTGTACCACCACCACCATTTGGCTTAGTGAGAAAAGCAATGGCAAAACTATCTCACTCCATCCGCCATCGGTTTTGTGCTGTTTCCTTAAAACCGCGTAACATTTAGTCGTGCTGTTTGACGAACCAATAGCCTCCTGACCGCCAGTAATCGGGATCGAATCCACCAACTTCGGTTCAGAAGACCAGCGATCTTCCACCTGAGCTACTGAAGGTGAGAGTAGAGAATTCAAGTTTCCGGGATCAAATCCTTGTGCAGCCTCTCGCCATTAATAGCGCTTAATTGCAGGAGACTGACTCATTGTGCAAGATGGAAGGACAATGCTCTTAAGTATCAAGCTTTAAAACAGCGGTGTATATATTAGCAGGGAATTCACATATATTTTCATGGCTTATTACGCTCGTTCTTGAGCGAACGGATATCGCAGGACTCGCCTTGTTCGAAAGGCCTTCAAGACACTGTTCCTCCGTTGTGGAGCATCCTCGCCCAGTTGGAGAAGTGGGTCTGTCCTTGGGCCCACAGCCCAACCCGTATGAGGCAACGTCAATCAGTGTGCCATCTGCCCCTTCACCATACAGACCTAATGTGGCCTGCGTGCTCTCTTTTTACTATTGTGGATCAACAGTTGTACCTTCAAGTGTAACCAATTAGTCCACTCGGTTATTAGTTCAATCCTTGCACAGTCACTTGGCATGAACCTATTTCCTTAAATGATTGATATAACCGTTATAACAATGAAATGATGTCTGTCCGTCTGTCTTCCGAAATTACATCACGACTACGTCTAAAAGACAAACCGACTTCATCTGCGTGATGATGCTACAGTACGCAGGAACTGTACTTTGAAGGCCTTTGGTACAAGGAGACTCCAGCGAATTTCCCTTCCCTCAAGAACGAATATAATAAATTTATTCTTGAGCCTTGTGGTGGTTATTTCTATCCGGCACACTAGCAGACTAAACAGTAACTTAGAAAGCAAAATACTGTGTGGTCGACATACTTTGTCCTTGTGGCAGCCTCCGCATGGGGGAAGTTGTATTAATACAATTTTTAAAAATATGAATTCCCTACTAATTACTAGTCTTTTTCTTTCTATCTTTCTTTCTTTCTTAATCTGTTTACCCTCCAGGGTTGGTTTTACCCCTCGGACTCGGCGGGGGATCACACCTCTACCTCCTCAAGGCAGTGTCCTGTAGCGTGTGACTTTGGGTCGGATGATACAACTGGGAAGGAGGACCAGTACCTCGCCCAGTTGGCCTCATCTGCTGTGCTGAGTAGGGGCCCTGTCGGTGGATGAGAAGATTGGAAGGGATAGAAAAGGAAGAGGGAAAGCAGCGGCCGTGGCTTTAAGTAAGGTACCATCGCGGCATTTGCCTGGAGGAGAAATGAGAAACCACGGAAAACCACTTAGAGAATGACTGAGGTGGGAATCAAACCCCACTCTATTCAGTTGACCTCCCAAGGCTGTGTGGACCCCGTTCCAGGCCTCGTACCACTTTTTCAAATTTCGTGGCAGAGCCGGGAATCGAACCCGTGCCTGCGGCTAATCACACTAATCACAACACCACAGAGGCGGACACCTGCCTTTTTAAGAGGACTTAATTTGAGGTCATTGGCGCACCTCTCGAGAAATGTATTTATCTTATGGCTTTTATTGCCGGGAGTGTCCGAGGACATGTTCGGCTCGCCAGGTGCAGGTCTTTTGAGTTGACGCCCATAGATGACCTGCACGTCTGGAAGTGGGATGATTATGAGATAGGGAGAGGATGAAATTCAGTGTCGGCACGTAGCCTACTCCTGTCGAATGACAGCAAGGTGTCTGCACAAGGCTTAACTTCCCCATCCGACGGACGAAACAGCATCAACAGCGTCATACCCCTCACTTCATATGAACACTATGGAGAAGTTTTGGAATTTAATCCAGGCTTTTGGCACGCAATCTAGTTATTAGAAATTGTATGATATCACTTCCCCTATCCTGATGGTGAATGTTTTTCGACCAACGGGACCCGAACCGACTTACCACGATGTCAGAATATATAGACTTCAGCGCCTCAACGACCGTAGCCACCGGGAGGGCTTTCGAGAAATGTTAACATAGACACTGAAATACAATATAGCCTCAGCTACTGTGGCATTGGGTCGTTTTCTCAAACGCGTCGTCACAAGCATGATTTTTTCTTCCTGTATCGCTTTTCCCACACCTATGGGGTCACGGGTGCGAGCAGTGTCACGCATATGTGGATTTGGCCCTGTTTTCCGGCCAGATGTCCTTCCTGATGGCAACGCTATGTGGAGAGATGTAACCACTCTTGCGTGTTTCTGTGGTGGTTGGTGTGTTGTGTAAATATGAAGAGGAGACTGCTGGATCAAACACCCATTTACCGAGCCAAGAGAATTAATCACTCGAAATTAAAATCCCCGACCCGGCCGAGAATCGAACCCGGACCCTGTGAACTGACGTCCTCAAAGCTGACCATTCAGCTAAGGAGGCGTGTCCAGACAAGCTATTTTTTAAATACCATAGGTCTAGTGACATTACATTTACTCATTGATCCGAGACTTCGAATTCTTACAGAAGACACCTACAATGTCTGGGGAAAATAACACAAGGTCTGTCATAGAAGAATACTAAGACGGAAACGGCAGGACCCAGTATCTTGAATGAGGTCAAAACTACGAGCATTAAGCAATCAATCCTCGTATTAACATGCATACTTTTAAAAACTCCCTTACCGAGCTCGATAGCTGCAGTCGCTTAAGTGCGGCCAGTATTCGGGAGATAATAGGTTCGAACCCCACTGTCGACAGCCCTGAAAATGGTTTTCTGTGGTTTCCCATTTTCACATCAGGCAAATGCTGGGGCTGTACCTTAATTAAGGCCACGGCCGCTTTCTTCCCACTTCTAGCCCTTTCCTGTCCCATCGTCACCGTAAGACCTATCCGTGTCGGTGCGACGTAAAACAATTAGCAAAAAAAGAAAAACTCCATTCAAGCTACTATCATCAGTCCACTCCATCTCTCCACTGACAGCTCAGAACATACCACCCGGCCTGCTGATAATCGCACGGTCCGGCGTACACAAAACCTCCTTTCAATATTACTCTCCATAAATTCGGTACCGCTCTGTATGGTTACAGTTGTTGTAGTTTCTGTTTACCATGACCGAGTGCTTCAAAACAAGCCCAAGTTTGTTGCTGTACGTTTATCCTGGGCTGAGAAAAAGTTGCTTTAGAAAAATGATAACTTTTTTCGGGACAGTTGAAATAAATTAACTTGAGTATTACAGTGGTTATAACATATAAAAAATTCATTACCATCAGACAAGTAGTTTTCCTTGTATGTATTCCTAAGTAAGTGCTTCCTAGAGAAGAAGCCAAAAACCCGGGCAATATTTATTACAACCATGAAAAAAAAATATTTAATGAACATCGAAGACAATGTGTATTATATACGCTAATGTAGAATTAAACAAGGAAAATATTGATATGACTCCCATTGCAATAGGCCTATTGGTTCGTTTGTAATTAAAGCCTAACTCGAGTGTCCATAATAAAAACCCAACAGTAGTTGAACAGCTCGTTTCCTTTCTCCCAAGTTTTCCCAGTTCAATGTATGCAACATTGAGTTGGAGAGAAATGATGGCGAGTGAAGAGGTGTTTGGAAGAGCAGGAGAGAGAAGATGTTTTATTATACAAATAAAAAATAGACGGCGAGATCATTTAATAGGCCATATACTTTGTAACTTTCTTGATGATGATAATAATAATTAAAATCAGAAATAATAAAATTATATAAATAAAATTACTCAAAAACTTAATAAAATTAATAAGCATAATTAACCGAAATGTCCGTAGTATGGGCGCCAGAGTTCACCAGAATGGATCCCTCGAATTTAGATAAGAGCATGATAAACTTTATATCCCAGGGCGTGTACATAATGCTGCGTACTGGTACATCTGCTGCAGGCCTTAGCTAACCTCCTGAAAACGACTAATTAGGTAGGAACTGCACCTAGGTTTATCAATAACACTGATTCTAAAATAGCTAACTATATTCTGAACAAATTCCGAGCATGAGCACCTCATCAACATACAACATTATACATATAATACACACATAAAATATTGCTGGAAGACTCCATATTTACAACAACAACAATAATAATGAAACTCGTGGGAAAACGAAAGCGAGAACTAAGTTACCATTTGTAAATAGTCCGATGAACAATGTACATGTATGAAGATAAATACCCTTCACTGTCTCTATCAATTCGACTTACCGATTCTCATAATCGGCAGTTATCACATCACACAGATACTGTACCTTGTACTACTGTGTTCACATATTTTAACACTTGTTGTAAAGATATATACACACGTCTGTCGATCCTCAACATAAATTTATGGAAAGTCTGAGATAGCTTTCACCAACATATAATGCTAGGCCGCCACAAGTGCTACAATACTTCATGCGCAAGCACTCTCCACAATCAGCCACTTTCCACAAACGTAACAAGACTACACTCCACGAACGTTTGAAGTCCAGTCCATTGCAGCCGTGTCACTCCAGTACCGTGTATCAGCACCACTTCCTTCCCGTACAGTGCATCAGTTGTAGTTGTAGTTGTAGTTGTAGTTATCTTCCTTCTCGTTCCTTTTCAATCACCTCTACAATCACCCTTACAATGTTCCTTACAATCTCCCCTTACAATGTCTTTCACAATGTTCCATACAATGTCCTGGTTGCCGCCGTATCATCAACCTTTATAGACATCAACATCCCCCTCCTCTCAGATGATACGTCTGGATTGGTGCTTGCCAGCCAATCATGAGTGATCTCCCTAGTCAAGACCAAGCCCTGAACTACATTTTCCTCCCAAGACAATAACAAACTCTCGGGAGTTTTACATGAATCATCAAATTTCCCTGGTACAACAACAAGCTCATCTCATCAGGCTGGGATATATACATGACACATGAATTTCCCGACACACTGGGGCAGCCATATGACTCATTCAAATTACCAGAGTTATTAAAGCAATGTTTTCCCACTCGTGCAAAACAAATTACTCATACTTACATATGTGGATATCTTCCAGCTTACCAAAATAAATGGCAAAATATACAAATGAAATACTGATAATAATAATAATAATAATAATAATAATAATAATAATAATAATAATAATAATAATAAATCGAATACTGACAATAATATCTCTAACTTCTACATATAATTCGGGGGTGTAATATATGTACTATCACATAACGCCCCCTTGGTGAATCGATGATATCATATATTATGATTCACCATAAAACAGAACTTCATACATAACCTTATAATGACATAACTGAACACATAATTTACTGTAATAATGATATATACATTGCGTCTACTGCATTGTATTCGCACACACGAAATACAATTTGTCCAAACAATAATAATAATATGGCTATATACACAAAACTCTGATTGTTTCATATAGCATTGAACACAATCCCTTCTTGCTACTGTACACATACATTAAAGTTGATAATATATACATCCAAGGTGCAGATCCTATCTCTTATATCTGCGAAGGCTATAGATATTAAATGTCCCAAGAACCTTATTTTCAGCGGTTAGGAGCCTATAAGCACACTTGCCTATTCTACTGTCCACAGTATACGGACCCTGATATAAATGAAAAACTATACATAAACTTAACATTGGCATCGATAAGCGAGGAATGCGTACCGTAATAAAATCCGAACACGTCTCTAATACAATCTTACACACAAACATTCATCCCATCCAGTCACACAAGAATTATACAAGCTTTAATTCGGAACATGCATAACAAAGAAATCCTTATTTCTGAAATGCGCGGGAATCTCACTACGTTTACTCTTCCACAAAACCATAATTAATTCAAGCAAACAGATCACATACTTTTTCATACATTCCACATCGATATCACTCAGCACGTCGTTCACATCATCCACACATCTCTCAGAATTAAATAAAACATAACACACTCGCTTGGATAGACTTTCCTTCATCTCACGCACACTTCCATTCTCAAACACGCTCACACTATTATTGAAATTCTTACCATAATACACTTTGAAATTGCTGTCATTACTACTTAATGACCCAACAATTAATCCATCTTCACCACCTTCCATATCAGCTCCTACTTGCACCACTTTCATGCTAACAACACCGCTACTCTCGACTCTCTTATCAGAAGTTTCATTAATCTCAAAGTCACCATTTTCACACATAATGGACCTAACTTTACTCTCCTCACATACACTTAAATCAACAAAAACATCCTCATGATGTATACTCCGTAAACACTCTTCACTTACTAAACAACCTTCATCAACTTCACAAAAAACTTCACTTTCAATTTCAGAAACTTCTACAAGATTATCGATCGCAGCACCGCTATTACCATCACCACTAGCACAAAGTAAGACATCCGACACATCTTTCTTACTTTCATCACGCCCCCTATACACAAAATCTCCCTGATCACAAAACACATGGTCATACAATAATTCCTCTTTCACGTCTACCTCGTAACTTACCTGTTTCATCGCGTGAATAGGAATTTCGGTATCGGACTGCCTATCTGACCCAACTAAGAAGTCCGATTCCGGTTTAAATTACTTGACGTGGACTGTTCACTATTATCATGTCTCTGCACTTGATCTGGAGGTCTTTGATCCGTACGCCCCCTACTTTCTGATTCCCCTTGATTAGGTCTTCTGCCAAAATATTCCTGGTGATTACCTCCCTGATTAGACTGTCTGTTTCCCCTTCCGGAATTACCACCCTGATTCCCTTGCCTAGAATGACTGAAATTCTGATTATTCCTATCTCCCCCTAGCTGATTACCTTGTCTCCCATTATCCCCGCAATTTCTACCTTCACTTTGCCTAGTCCTCCCCTGCCCTTCCAAAGCATCAAACCTCTCTAACAGCTGCTCTAATTCCTTGATCGTAACAATATTCTGCATACATGCAGCTAATCCGACCTTCTCAGGAAAATGCCTCAACATCTGGCGGACTGTATCTCTCTCCGATGCTAGACCTTCAATATTCTGGCTGATCAGAACATGCGCTAAGAAATATTCAGTCATAGACACACCTTCCTGAGGTCTATATTTGCCAAATAGCACGCGATCTCTTTCCCTTCCCTGAATAGCTTCACTCCAAAATTTAGAACTAAATTTCTCCCTAAATTCCTCCAAACTCGAAATACCCTGTCTATAAACTTGGAACCAGGATCTCGCTTCTCCAACAAATGCAATATCCAACATCTCATCAACCATACTCCACTCGATCAAACCATCGTCAAGATTCTTGGAAAACCGCTTCTCCACCGTTTTCAAGAATTCCATCGGATTAAACTGCCGACCATTAAACTTGGGTAATTCAGAGTCCTTCGTACAAGATACGTACCTATTACATATGCTGCTACCTACTTGGATTTGACTGATCTCCTGCCTTAACTTTACATGACATGCTTTAATTCTTTCTTCAACTACCATTCTGGCATTTCCTTCTACTGACTTGAGGTCTTTCTCCAATTTCTCAGTCTTTTCATCTATTCGCTTCACTAAAACATTCTGGCTGGTTTTAATTCTATCTATTTCTTCGACTTTATCTTCCACTATTTTTATTCTCTTGTCGCATTCCTTGCTGTTTTCAACAAATTCCTTCCTAACTACATTAAATCGGCATTCGATTTTCTCGGTCAGTTCCAAGCATTGAGCTTCTACCTTATTATTGACTTCCTGAATTTCCCTGTTTTGATGGTCAAACTTCTGGTTCAATTCATCTATTCTACCATTCACAGCACTGCTTAAACTATCAATTTTACTAGACAAATCAACACTCACTGAATTTAATTCCTTACTCTGATTCTCAATCTTACTAGACAGTTCCGTACTAACTGAATTTAATTCACTATTAATACTGTATATTTCATTGCTTAAAAAACTTAATTCACTCTTCAACTCTTTACTCTGACTATCAATCTTATTGGACAATTCAACATTATTATTGTCGATTTTACTGGACAGTTCAACATTATTATTATCGATTTTACTGGACAATGCATCACTTTTACTGTTAACAACATTTAATTCAACACTCACTGCATTTAATTCCTTACTTTGACTATCAATTTTACTAGACAATTCAACCTTCAACTCTTCATTCTTACTGTTTAATTCAACACTCTGATTATCGATTTTACTAGACAATTCATTAAATAGCGATTTAATCATACTAAAAGTTAAAGCCTCCCCTTGAACCGTTTCCTTAACAACCCCTACGTGCTGAGTTTGAGACGGGTTACTCGGTTCCTCACCCATCGTTGCCAATAGATCCTTCCCACTATCAGCCATTTTGCTACTCTTACTTAAATTAGATAAACTCAATGTGGTGGAATTCTTTTGCCTTCTCTTCTCCTGATTCTTAGTACCAGCAACTTTATAAACCTCTCTACTTCTCAATTTTATAATACTGGACTCGCTACAACATTTCTTCATACTCCAAAATACACATGAAACATATAAAACACTTCACTGACATAGTTTGCAGAATTCCAACCACACCTGACAAGTGCACCTACGCTTATAAGCCTAACAGATGTACCAATCATTCAGCCCCACGTTGGGCGCCAATTGTAACTTTCTTGATGATGATAATAATAATTAAAATCAGAAATAATAAAATTATATAAATAAAATTACTCAAAAACTTAATAAAATTAATAAGCATAATTAACCGAAATGTCCGTAGTATGGGCGCCGGAGTTCACCAGAATGGATCCCTCGAATTTAGATAAGAGCATGATAAACTTTATATCCCAGGGCGTGTACATAATGCTGCGTACTGGTACATCTGCTGCAGGCCTTAGCTAACCTCCTGAAAACGACTAATTAGGTAGGAACTGCACCTAGGTTTATCAATAACACTGATTCTAAAATAGCTAACTATATTCTGAACAAATTCCGTGCATGAGCACCTCATCAACATACAACATTATACATATAATACACACATAAAATATTGCTGGAAGACTCCATATTTACAACAACAACAATAATAATGAAACTCGTGGGAAAACGAAAGCGAGAACTAAGTTACCATTTGTAAATAGTCCGATGAACAATGTACATGTATGAAGATAAATACCCTTCACTGTCTCTATCAATTCGACTTACCGATTCTCATAATCGGCAGTTATCACATCACACAGATACTGTACCTTGTACTACTGTGTTCACATATTTTAACACTTGTTGTAAAGATATATACACACGTCTGTCGATCCTCAACATAAATTTATGGAAAGTCTGAGATAGCTTTCACCAACATATAATGCTAGGCCGCCACAAGTGCTACAATACTTCATGCGCAAGCACTCTCCACAATCAGCCACTTTCCACAAACGTAACAAGACTACACTCCACGAACGTTTGAAGTCCAGTCCATTGCAGCCGTGTCACTCCAGTACCGTGTATCAGCACCACTTCCTTCCCGTACAGTGCATCAGTTGTAGTTGTAGTTGTAGTTGTAGTTATCTTCCTTCTCGTTCCTTTTCAATCACCTCTACAATCACCCTTACAATGTTCCTTACAATCTCCCCTTACAATGTCTTTCACAATGTTCCATACAATGTCCTGGTTGCCGCCGTATCATCAACCTTTATAGACATCAACATCCCCCTCCTCTCAGATGATACGTCTGGATTGGTGCTTGCCAGCCAATCATGAGTGATCTCTCTAGTCAAGACCAAGCCCTGAACTACTTTTTCCTCCCAAGACAATAACAAACTCTCGGGAGTTTTACATGAATCATCAAATTTCCCTGGTACAACAACAAGCTCATCTCATCAGGCTGGGATATTGTCCCCTTCTCCGGGGTCGCTCAGTCGGCAAAACGAGAGTCCCAAAAGGGTGGACCGTTCGCAGGGCCGATTTTGCTATTAAGGGACAATTTCACAGAGTTTATATTTTCAGGACCCTTGGTGACTGGATAGGTGACACAATATAAATGAAAATCAGGGCAAATAACAACAACGTTTATTAAAACATAACGGAAACTCAGTCTGGACAAATGCATGAAAAGGAAAAAAAAAATTTTAAATACAATGTGACTTTGCAACAAAAGAAATATCTCAATCTTTAATGGCTTGTGAATAAATGAACACGACTATAAGTCCTCGCATGCTTCTGGAGTTAGATTCCATTGCTTCTTCAATGAAACTCCACCCAGTATTTTACTCTGCAACATCGAATGAACCACAAAATTAGCAAAGCTGTCATTTCCCGTTATAACTCATGTTTAGTCATTTACAGGTAAAATAATTTTATACATTTTGAAGAAAAATTACTATTAGCTCAGCATTTACTTGTTCGAGGAAATCTCTTGAAAATTCATTCACTCTACCTGTGAAAATCCTCTAACTCATCTTGTCATCATAAAATTCCTTTACAATTTCATTTTAGTGTTGGGAAAATATTTTTACAATTTCTTTGGCATAACTCCCTCTCTCTCGTAGACTACGCTTGACTGTATTCTTTCCTTACTCTATTTAACTTTTCTAAATTACCTAGCATTTCATGGATGGATAGAGCATCATGAGATCCTACACGGAATCAATAACAACAACAACAATGCTTCACAGTCACCAAAAAAAAATATACAAGATAAGTTTCCTTGGAATGATATAAGTAAATGACATCAAACAACCCAATTCTATCAACTGGTTAAGTAAATTTTTATCACACAATGAATCTGTAATATTTATTATTATTATTATTATCCAGTCATTTATCTCGTCTTCCTCTTGAGTTTTATTGAAGATCCTTACAATCATCTGACCAGAATAAAAACTCGCTCATGACTGTAGTTATGATGATACAGAAAGCCAAATTTCTCTCTCGAAGAATAACTATCACCATCATCAGTGATAAGAGCTCACGAGCCTCGAAAACATCTAATAACGATTAAGTCATGTATTATTCATTTCAGTTGTTGAGCCAGAAATGGACCTATTATTAGTCACTAAATTCGTATATCCTCATAAATCATTATCGCCATAATCATTCATTACAATCACTGTGACTCATAATACCTTTTAGGCCCGACATGCACCCTAGTAGTCCCATGTCGTCCATTAATGGCGAATTCCATTATCACAATGACCATACAAGTTTAATCTCAACAACTTTACATTATCCGACCTTTACTATTATTAGCATTATTATTATTATTATCCTATAATGGCTCCTAGATCGTTCTCTCGAAGAATATTTCTTACATTCGTCGTTCACTTTCCCTTCTACCATCAATCACTACACATGACTAACAGGGTTTTAAAACTACGATTTAATTATAGTGTACTCCTACATCTAATCATATCTTCATTTACTATTTTTATGAGTTTAATTTATTCTTATTATTACTATTATTATTATCATGATTGTTAGTAGGCCTTACTCCCTTAAAGTCACTTTCGAAGATCATAATCACTCACTCTTGTCGACTCAAGAACAACTGGGATTATTCATCATCACGTCCAAAATAAAACTATCATTATTCCAAGGAAATGCAAAGATAGAACAATATTGAAATCACAAATCAACGAAGTAAGGAACGCTCTCCCATCACCATTAAATACAAATTACTAAGGAAACTACTTTACTCTACGCAAGAATACAATCTAGTCATCTACTAAAAGAGAAGAAATTTTACAAGGGTACTCATATTTCCGGTGAGAATCCTTGGCGTCGGGATGCTGCTCCAGGCGACGACATCTCTTGCCTCATCTATGGTGGTTTACGGATGTACAAAGTCATCGCGTTGGCGTGCACTCTGGAATTTAGTTCCACATGACTGTAGCTCTATTCAGCGTCTTCCTTTTATTCCAGCAAAGTCCCAGAAAATCTCTCGATTTCCCTCTTGATCGCCGCATCTCGACAACTTGGTTTCCTCGGAGATAGCTGAAACTAAAATATTCTATTAGCACAAGGATCCACACTAGCTATAACTCACTAAGTTATTTTCAACACTTAACTTGGCGCAACGATGTACTTCAGGTCCATTATTACTATAAGCTTCGTCTTCTGTACACATTCATTAAGTTACGATGCGCCTTAGGCTGACAAATAATAGGGCTGAATATTATGATGATTAAATAAAGGTTAGATTTCCTCTCGTCTATCCACTTGAGATCGTGACTTCCTTTCATAATGTCCAATGGAACATTCCTAAAGCTTCTATGGCAAGAATCGGCTTTAATGAGCACGCTGACTGTCTGTGGTTTAACATTTTCCACCCGGGAGAATGCATGACTGTAATAAGCTCGCTGGATACTGCGTTGAGCTAACAATGAATTACACTGGCCTTCAAATAATGTAATGATCGTGCCCTACAAGGATTACACTAGTATTCACGTCGTCTAAAAATATTCTTCTTTCCCGTAGAGAATACACGGTTCGACTTCTCGTAAGAAAACCACTGTCCGACGTGCTCTTGGAAAACTGTTCTGGCCGTCGTCTCGTGAAATTTTTTTTTTCCCTGAACTGTTCTGTCGTTCATACACAAGAACTTCCTTCGACTTCTCCAGAACAATCCTAATATTTCCAGCACTTTCCTCAATTTCTATTGGCTGGTAATCGACCTGCGCCATAGCTCGTCCTTGACCGCTACGAGTGGATTTTATGAGAACATTTCTCCTCCCCTCTGTCGTCTGCTGGTGTCGTGACGTAACTGCGCTCTGGTCACCCTCGATCAGCTGTTGACCTAGTTTCGGCCGGCTCGCTCTCGCACAACTATGTCACAGCTGGTACACGCGCACTCGTAAGCAATGCTCCGTAATAAATATTCCCAGCTTTCCCAAATTAACTGAGGTACCATTTAGACGGGTACATAATCCCCCTTGGTTGATTTAGGATTTAATTAGTAGATTAAATCATAACAACTCAATTCACTTTCTAAATGTACACGGAAAATGTGCACCATAACAGCTCCTTTTCAAGATTAATTTCTAGGATTTCTCCGGGACTGGTGATAGACACGTAAATTCCCAGCATTATAAATAGCTCTAAAGTGTCCATCAAAACTTTCTACCTGGTATGCGTTGTTCCCCAAGTCTTTAATTACTCTGTAAGGTCCAACATATAAAGGTGCGAACTTCGCGTAGAATTTTTCAACAGGACTTGAAATAGCGGGTTTACGGAGTAATACGTACTCTCCAACATTTAAGGGACGATGAAATCTTTTCTTACGTACTCTCCTCCATCTTCTGTTGGCATGATCTACAAGGTTTTCTCTCGCTTGGAGAATTACTTCCGCATGAGTAGGACGTCTTTGATCCAGATGGGGAATTACGTTGTCCCAAGTTCGGACGGGATATTGATTGAAGTGAATGACTGAGGGAATTAATTTCGTCGCCTCATGCACTGTGTTATTTACCACGTCCATCATTATTGGTAACACTGCGATCCACCTATCGTGTCTGTTTTTACAATAAATTCTGCAAAATTTTGAAATCTCTTGCATCACCCGCTCAGCGGGATTACTGGCTGGATTTCGGATCGAACTCATGGTGTGCTTGACCCCCATTTCAGATAAGCCTCGTCGGAACTCTTCAGCCGTGAATTGCGATCCGTGGTCAGTCAGCAAGACTTTGGGTTTCCCCATCATAGGAATTATGCTTTTCTTTAATCTCCATAGGATCGATTTTGTGTTCGCCTTCTGAATTGGAAAAAGGGTTAGAAATTTCGAAAACACATCTATGGTTACAATTACGAATTTATGTTTAAATCTACTGGCTGGAATCGGGCCAAATATGTCCATTGCGAATAAGCTTAGTGGTCTCTCTGGAATAATAGGAATAGGTTTTTGCTTAGCAAAGTGTGAGCTGGCTTTCGTTCTCTGACACGTATCACAGGTGCGTATAATTTCACGTACATTCTGGCGGAGTTTATCCCAAGTGAAGGTTTCTTGGATAGTTGCTACAGTTTTATCGAGTCCTGCATGACCCGTAATTCTGTGCACATGCCATACTAAGTCTTCTCGAATTTTCATGGGCACCACGGCCTTTAAATTGACCCTCATGGGGTCCACGAATTGACATAACATGCCCCCTTGGTTAAGATATCGTTTAGCTTTTCGCTTCAGCATTTTGTACCCGGGATCACCCGGTTCGATCTTTCCAGACAAATAATCAATCAAAGGTCTTAAAGTAGCATCTCTTTTCTGCATCTGTGGAAAATATCGTAATTTTCGTAGGAGCTCCCAGTCATCCGGAATTAGCTCGATCCAATAAACCTCGACATCTTCTTCCGGATTACGGCTCAAATAGTCTGCTAACACATTCTGTTTTCCCGGGCAATGCTCGACTTGGATATCAAACTGCTGGACAAAGAGTGTCCATCTCATTACCCTTTCGCTACTCATTGTGGTGCGCGTCATAAACGTCAAGGCATGGTGATCTGTTCGGATCAGTATGGGGAACCCATAAATTATTTTTTTCCATTGCGTCAAAGCGTAAACAATTGCTAACATTTCTAATTCCGTTATAGTGTATCCTTTCTCATTAGGTCGTAATTTCCTGCTTGCAAACGAAATAAAGTCTTTCACGTTCGGTTTCTCTGGATTTTCTTGAAATAGGACTGCTCCCACTCCAACCTTTGAGGCGTCCGTCTGAATAATGAACGGTCGTTCGAAGTTGGGGTAGCTAAGCTTAACATTGTTCCTTAGCATTTCCTTGGTCTGGATGAAAGCTTGTTCTTCAACTTCCGACCATTTCCACTTCTGGTTCTTTTTCAATAATTCCTGTAATGGCGAGATCGTTCTCGTATAACCCGGACAAAAATTTGCGTAAAACTGACACATGCCTAGGAATTGACGTACGTGTTTTATCCTTCGTGGACGTGGAAAATCACAAATAGCGGTCACCTTGACCATTCGCCAATATTTCGGGTATTTCTTCATTCAAAAATTGACGTTTTTTTTTCACCCCTTGACTCATTCCGGGCTGGCAGACGGTCTCCTCCTCTCCTTTCCGTCTTTTTTTTTTCTTCCTGAAATGCGAGGGATTCTGCGCCTGTTACGTCGGGATCTGTATTTTGATTCAAAATAGCTCTTCTCCATATTTCACCTCCGTCTGTTTTCTCCTTGAGTTCCCGGACATGTTCTTTGTTTTCATCAACTGTCCCCCTTGGTTGATAAAACCGATAACAATTTCTTCTTTTCTCGGCGGCATATTTTATTCCTCGGGAAGTTCGGCCAAAATATCGATCTCTTCCTCTTGATCCCATCGAATACGGTCGAAATCCATGGAAGCCCCTCTGTAATCTCTGCTCATCCCTTGTTTCACTCCGTTCGGACCTTTCTTTAGTTTGTACCTCTTTATTTTTCTGTGGAACCACCGTCCTTTCTTTCTCAACATAAGTCGAATTGATTTCCTGACTCAAGGCTCGAGTATTACGGGTATGATCCCTAGACGTCATATCTAGCTGTCTTAATACTCTTTCCAGCTCTATAGCTGTTCGGATGTTCGATGCTATTAATATTCTTTGTACGTCCGGCGGTAGCTGTCGAATGATGACTCGGCATAATTCTTCCTCTGGAAGTGGGTCGTCCAATTCTCGAATTTTCCGGATCTGATTTGCGGCAAACTCGGAAAATTTCGTAGGCAGCGTCGAAGCATA
The DNA here is from genome assembly GCF_040414725.1 of Anabrus simplex. NCBI lineage: Eukaryota > Metazoa > Arthropoda > Insecta > Orthoptera > Tettigoniidae > Anabrus > Anabrus simplex. The sequence goes on from NC_090271.1 coordinate 51,075,828, forward strand.
TCGACGAGCATACCATTCCGTCCTTAAATTGTGCTGAATATCTGTGTTCCAAAATTTATCGAAAAATGCGACTTTAAATCCTTCGAAATCATCGAAACTGTACCGGAATGCCATAAACCACGTGTGAGCTGACGAATCTAGGTATTTTTCCGTCACTCGTAATTGTCGTTCAGGAGGAATGTCATTATCTTTAAAATATTCTTGTAGGTCCTTAATAAAAGTTTTAGGTGTAGGTCCGTTTTGATTGTTGAACTTTCGGGGTTGATTGTCCTGTAGACGTATAATATTCACAATCTGCGGCCTGTTCCCTTTATCGTCCATTTGATTTAAAGATGCGGTATTATTCTTAGCTCGACCGGAAGTTTTTATCTCCTGTGCTGCATTAGGAGTCGAACAAATGAATCCTGCTTTAAACTGTTGCTCCATTTGTGATTGCCTTTCAATTACGGACGCAGTCACAACTCGTGTGCTGTCACTATGCAATCGCAACGTTTGTAATTCCGTTGTCATATTTGATATTTCGTCTGACATCCCCTTTATTTTATCCTCCATTTGTCCTACTAACCCACGGGACGCAAGAAGTTTGTGTTCCACCTTGGATACAACTTCTCCGATAGCTTTCTTATTGTCATTTACAGCTGTTTTCAGATCTTCTACTTCACCAGTAATGACTTCTTTGCTCATCTGAATTTCCTGTCTGACCCCCTTGTCGACCTGAATTATACTATCACATACTTCCTTAAATCGTTTAGTCCACCTCAATTGCACATCGGTCGTATTTTCCTTATGCGATTGTATTTGGTTGCTAAGCTCAGAAATTTTCCTTTCCACCTCAGTCTTCTGTGTGATCATATTATCCATAATTGATTTCTTGAGCGTGCCTAGCCTCTCAGTAAACTCCTGCGCTACGCTAGCTATCGAGTTGGTAACCGTTCGTTCAATCTCTTGTTTCAACTTCGCCTGACTATCTTTAAAATCACGCGACATCACTTTAATTTCTTGGGTTAACCTAGTCTGGTTGTCTTTGAACTCACGTGACATCTGTGCTTGACTCTCCTTAAACTCAGTTGTAATAGAATCAACACTAGCCTTAGTTTCCGCTCTCATTTCGGATTGATTACGTTCAAGTCTTTCAATACTAGCCTTATTCTCAGCTCCCAATTTCTCAGCGCTGGCCCTCATCTCCGCTATCATCCGAGCTAAAGTATCCAAATCCATTACAATTCATAAGCATTGTGCTCGCCAACAACGATGAACCTGTACATCTTTGCCCCATTTGCCTAAATTTCACCGGAAATTGCCAAAGAATTTGTAAAATACAAAGTATGAACTCAACAAGCATGCTCTCCGTACTGTAACAAATAGACCTATACCGAAGCAATGTCCAGTTGTATTATGTCATTACCAACCTTGGTATCTCTATCCATTTAATTGTCACCATTTAACTGAATGAAAATTACCATCTCCTTGCTTTTGCGCCACCATAGTGTTCGCCGAAACAACAAGATCGTAAATATAACAACAACAACAAAAATATGCTCTGGAAATAATCCACCAAAACGATCAATGCCTAAGCAATGAGGGTTTTGGTTGGCCCTGAAAGTTGGGCGCCAATGAAATATGTCCCCTTCTCCGGGGTCGCTCAGTCGGCAAAACGAGAGTCCCAAAAGGGTGGACCGTTCGCAGGGCCGATTTTGCTATTAAGGGACAATTTCACAGAGTTTATATTTTCAGGACCCTTGGTGACTGGATAGGTGACACAATATAAATGAAAATCAGGGCAAATAACAACAACGTTTATTAAAACATAACGGAAACTCAGTCTGGACAAATGCATGAAAAGGAAAAAAAAAAATTGACTTTGCAACAAAAGAAATATCTCAATCTTTAATGGCTTGTGAATAAATGAACACGACTATAAGTCCTCGCATGCTTCTGGAGTTAGATTCCATTGCTTCTTCAATGAAACTCCACCCAGTATTTTACTCTGCAACATCGAATGAACCACAAAATTAGCAAAGCTGTCATTTCCCGTTATAACTCATGTTTAGTCATTTACAGGTAAAATAATTTTATACATTTTGAAGAAAAATTACTATTAGCTCAGCATTTACTTGTTCGAGGAAATCTCTTGAAAATTCATTCACTCTACCTGTGAAAATCCTCTAACTCATCTTGTCATCATAAAATTCCTTTACAATTTCATTTTAGTGTTGGGAAAATATTTTTACAATTTCTTTGGCATAACTCCCTCTCTCTCGTAGACTACGCTTGACTGTATTCTTTCCTTACTCTATTTAACTTTTCTAAATTACCTAGCATTTCATGGATGGATAGAGCATCATGAGATCCTACACGGAATCAATAACAACAACAACAATGCTTCACAGTCACCAAAAAAAAATATACAAGATAAGTTTCCTTGGAATGATATAAGTAAATGACATCAAACAACCCAATTCTATCAACTGGTTAAGTAAATTTTTATCACACAATGAATCTGTAATATTTATTATTATTATTATTATCCAGTCATTTATCTCGTCTTCCTCTTGAGTTTTATTGAAGATCCTTACAATCATCTGACCAGAATAAAAACTCGCTCATGACTGTAGTTATGATGATACAGAAAGCCAAATTTCTCTCTCGAAGAATAACTATCACCATCATCAGTGATAAGAGCTCACGAGCCTCGAAAACATCTAATAACGATTAAGTCATGTATTATTCATTTCAGTTGTTGAGCCAGAAATGGACCTATTATTAGTCACTAAATTCGTATATCCTCATAAATCATTATCGCCATAATCATTCATTACAATCACTGTGACTCATAATACCTTTTAGGCCCGACATGCACCCTAGTAGTCCCATGTCGTCCATTAATGGCGAATTCCATTATCACAATGACCATACAAGTTTAATCTCAACAACTTTACATTATCCGACCTTTACTATTATTAGCATTATTATTATTATTATCCTATAATGGCTCCTAGATCGTTCTCTCGAAGAATATTTCTTACATTCGTCGTTCACTTTCCCTTCTACCATCAATCACTACACATGACTAACAGGGTTTTAAAACTACGATTTAATTATAGTGTACTCCTACATCTAATCATATCTTCATTTACTATTTTTATGAGTTTAATTTATTCTTATTATTACTATTATTATTATCATGATTGTTAGTAGGCCTTACTGCCTTAAAGTCACTTTCGAAGATCATAATCACTCACTCTTGTCGACTCAAGAACAACTGGGATTATTCATCATCACGTCCAAAATAAAACTATCATTATTCCAAGGAAATGCAAAGATAGAACAATATTGAAATCACAAATCAACGAAGTAAGGAACGCTCTCCCATCACCATTAAATACAAATTACTAAGGAAACTACTTTACTCTACGCAAGAATACAATCTAGTCATCTACTAAAAGAGAAGAAATTTTACAAGGGTACTCATATTTCCGGTGAGAATCCTTGGCGTCGGGATGCTGCTCCAGGCGACGACATCTCTTGCCTCATCTATGGTGGTTTACGGATGTACAAAGTCATCGCGTTGGCGTGCACTCTGGAATTTAGTTCCACATGACTGTAGCTCTATTCAGCGTCTTCCTTTTATTCCAGCAAAGTCCCAGAAAATCTCTCGATTTCCCTCTTGATCGCCGCATCTCGACAACTTGGTTTCCTCGGAGATAGCTGAAACTAAAATATTCTATTAGCACAAGGATCCACACTAGCTATAACTCACTAAGTTATTTTCAACACTTAACTTGGCGCAACGATGTACTTCAGGTCCATTATTACTATAAGCTTCGTCTTCTGTACACATTCATTAAGTTACGATGCGCCTTAGGCTGACAAATAATAGGGCTGAATATTATGATGATTAAATAAAGGTTAGATTTCCTCTCGTCTATCCACTTGAGATCGTGACTTCCTTTCATAATGTCCAATGGAACATTCCTAAAGCTTCTATGGCAAGAATCGGCTTTAATGAGCACGCTGACTGTCTGTGGTTTAACATTTTCCACCCGGGAGAATGCATGACTGTAATAAGCTCGCTGGATACTGCGTTGAGCTAACAATGAATTACACTGGCCTTCAAATAATGTAATGATCGTGCCCTACAAGGATTACACTAGTATTCACGTCGTCTAAAAATATTCTTCTTTCCCGTAGAGAATACACGGTTCGACTTCTCGTAAGAAAACCACTGTCCGACGTGCTCTTGGAAAACTGTTCTGGCCGTCGTCTCGTGAAATTTTTTTTTTTCCCTGAACTGTTCTGTCGTTCATACACAAGAACTTCCTTCGACTTCTCCAGAACAATCCTAATATTTCCAGCACTTTCCTCAATTTCTATTGGCTGGTAATCGACCTGCGCCATAGCTCGTCCTTGACCGCTACGAGTGGATTTTATGAGAACATTTCTCCTCCCCTCTGTCGTCTGCTGGTGTCGTGACGTAACTGCGGTCTGGTCACCCTCGATCAGCTGTTGACCTAGTTTCGGCCGGCTCGCTCTCGCACAACTATGTCACAGCTGGTACACGCGCACTCGTAAGCAATGCTCCGTAATAAATATTCCCAGCTTTCCCAAATTAACTGAGGTACCATTTAGACGGGTACAACAACAAGCTCATCTCATCAGGCTGGGATATATACATGACACATGAATTTCCCGACACACTGGGGCAGCCATATGACTCATTCAAATTACCAGAGTTATTAAAGCAATGTTTTCCCACTCGTGCAAAACAAATTACTCATACCTACATATGTGGATATCTTCCAGCTTACCAAAATAAATGGCAAAATATACAAATGAAATACTGATAATAATAATAATAATAATAATAATAATAATAATAATAATAATAATAATAATAATAATAAAAAATTGAATACTGACAATAATATCTCTAACTTCTACATATAATTCGGGGGTGTGATATATGTACTATCACAACTTGGACATAATGGGTTCTTGAAGAAAATGATGCTTCCATAGAGAAAAAAGTTATAGAGGACGACGAAGATCAGAGTACATGACGCAGATATTAGATGACATGAGATGTGATTCCTGCTATGAACTGGTAAGGAAAGCAGATATTGTAAATGTGAAGAATGGGGAGTTGCTGCCAACCAGCCTCACAGCTAATGACTAGAGAGAGAGAGAGAGAGAGAAACTCTTTTTATCGGAAATCACCCAGAACAAATCGCGATGCTTTTCTTTGGACATTTTCCAGCTCAAAAATCGCGTTATCCTGGTGAGGATCCCACACACTGGAACCATACTCTATTTGTTGTCTTGCCAGGGACATATGATGCCTTCTCCTTTACAACCTTAATACAACCCCTAAACAACCTCATAACCATATGGATAGAAATATAAACTTTATTTACAAACCCGTTTACGTCATTACCCGAACCAAGAATTTTTCTTTTATTAAGACCTACGTGCAGTGATCTGCGCATGATCTCGGGCAAAACCGACGCCAATCCTTGGTCAAGTATCACCGCGATCATTTCCTCCGTTCAGCTTTGATCATGGTCTATGCACCGAAATTCTGAGCTGAGGGGTTCCGGGACGTGTTATCACACAGCAAAGTGAACCACTGATTTATTTTTACAGACAGGAGGGTCAACTGCGAACTTGACGGCAATTAACTTCTGATATTATCACCGAGTGAGTTGGCCGCAAGGTTTGGGTCACGTAGTTCTGACCTTGTACTCGAGAGATGGTGGGGTCGAATCCCAACGTTGGCAACCTGAAGAGAGTTTTCCTTGGTTTTTGATTTTCACACCGGGAAAAATTGAAATGGCGTATGGATTTAAGTGCCGGGAGTGTCCGAGGACATGTTCGGCTCGCCAGATGCAGGTCTTTTGATTTGACTCCCGTAGGCGACCTGGGCGTCGTGATGAGGACGAAATTATGATGACATCACATAGTCTACACCCAGACCCCGTGCCAGAGAAATTAACCAATGATGGTTAAAATTCCCGACCCTGTCGGGAATCGAACTCGGGACCCCTGTACCAAAGGCCAGCACGCTAACCATTTAGCCATGGAGACGGACTTCACACAGGGAAAATGCTGGGACTCTACCTTAATTAAAGCCATGCCGGCTACTTTCCCAACCCTAGCCCTTTCCCATCTTCGATGTGTAACGAAAAATCCACATCCTGTTCCCAAACATTCGACCGGGTCAAGGGTGGAATGAATGAAACCCACATCTACCGGCGAGGATAGGAATTGTGCCGGCTGCCGAAGCCTGTAGCACTTATTTGGGGGCAATGGTTAATGACTGAGAGATGAAATGAAATTATGTTGGAGAGTGTTGCTGGAATGAAACATAACAGGGAAAACCGAAGTACCCAGAGAAAAACCTGTCCCACTTCCACTTTCTCCAGCACAGATCTCACATGGAGTGACCGGGATTTGAACCCTTGAAACCCAGCGGTGAGAGGCCGGCGCGCTGCCGCCTGAGCCACGGGGGCTCTTAGGAAAATAACTTTAGATCAGGAATAGTGTACTCAGTCAAAAGTGCGACATATAGCTGAGCATGGGACACAGTGTAAACATGTCATAGATTTGTTAAACAGCTTCAAATTTTTATTGGAGACTCCGACATGCTGTGGATATGTTGAAATACATTGCATTGAATCTGGTAATTTTACAACTTGCTTACAATTTCGTTCCACTGGAAGGGAATAGTTAATTCATGAAGATTCAGGTTGATCGATAAATTAACTAGTAACATGCTCTAGATTCATGTTTCCTCGGAATGAGTGAATGTAAGGTATAATACAAAGTTCATTGCCACCTGTTTTGTGACTCATGACCTAATGGCTCCTGCGTGCGTTGAGTGTAATTACGGGCAACATTTATCGATATTTCCGTCTGGTGAACTGTTCGGACTAGTTAGACAAGTGAAGTGTTGATTATAATTACTTGGAGCGTACGTTACATGTTCTAAGTTAAGGACGTCTGTCTCACGGTGGCAATGACCTCGTGGAGCAAATGTATAACTTACTATCAGGGCCACGCACCACATATGATGAAGGAATTGTTAGAGGTCATCTGAATTTTGAGGACAGGATGAAAAATTTTAAAATAATAATAATATTAATAAAATAATAATAATAATAATGATAATAATAATAATAATAATAATAATAGTAATAATAATAATAATCAAACGCTATGGCGCAACAGCGACGAAGGGCCATAGTCTACTAAGCGACCGCTGCTCACCCCGAAGGCCTGCAGTTTATGAGGTGTCGTGTGGTCAGCACGAGGAAACTTTTCGTTCGTTATTTTTGGCTTCCAAGACCGGGACCTCCATCTCACTGCCAGATAGCTCCTCAATTGTTATGACGTAGCTGAGTGGGCATCGAACCAGTCCTCAGGTCCAGGTAAAAAACCCTGATCTGGTCGAGAATCGAAGCCGGGGCCTTCGGGTAACAGGCAAGCACACTACCCCTACACCAGAGGGCGGGAAATAATAATAATAATAATAATAATAATAATAATAATAATAATAATAATAATAATAATAACCACCTCTGTGGTGTAGTGGTTAGTGTGATTAGCTGCCTCGCCGGGAGGTCCGGGTTCGATTCCCGGCTCTGCCACGAAATTTGAAAAGTGGTACGAGGGTTCGAACGGGGTCCTCTCAGCCTAGGGAGGTCAATTGAGTAAAGGGGGGTTCGATTCCCTCCTCAGCCATCCTGGAAGTGGTTTTCCGTGATTTCCCACTTCTCCCCCAGGCAAATACAGGGATGGTACCTACCTAACTTAAGGCCATGGACGCTTCCTTCCCTCTTCCCTGTCTATCCCTTCCAGTATTCTCATCCCCTCACAAGGCTCCTGTTCGGCATAGCAGGTGAGGCCACCTGGGCGAGGTACTGGTCCACCTCCCCAGGTGTATCTCCCGACTGAAAGTCTCAAGCTCCAGGACACTGCCCTTGAGGCGGTAGAGGTGGGATCCCTCGCTGAGTCAGAGGGAAAAGCCAACCCTGGAGGGTAAACGGACTACGATACGAATAATAATAATACTAATAATAATAATAATAATAATAATAATAATAATAATAATAATAATAATGTTATTTACTTAACATCCCACTAACTACTTTCAGAGTTTTCGGAGACGCCGAGGTGCCGGATGTCTTTTACGTGCCAGTAAATCTATCGACACGAGGCTGACATACTTGAGCACCTTCAAATACCACCGGACTGAACCAGAATCTAACCTGCCAGGTTGGGGTAAGAAGGTCAGCGCCTCAACCGCCTGAGCCATTCACACTGGCGGATTTTTTAAAATTTGAACATAAATAAATAAATAAATAAATAAATAAATAAATAAATAAATAAATAAATAAATAAATAGCGCATTCATTTAAATGACACTTCTAATACTGAGAAAGAATAAAAATGAAGCACGTCTATAGACAGCGGTGTACTCGAAGTCAGGGCATGACAAATCCTGGAAATTCTGACTTTTAAAATGAGTGGGTTACTGTTACAATAAACTTCCTTCAACTTGTCATAAATCAGGCATACAGAGGATAGTTTCTGATAACAAAGAAGTAATCCATATTTTAATTCTTTTCTTTATTTCTTAATCTGCTTACCCTCCAGGGTTGGTTTTTCCCTCGGACTCAGCGAGGGATCCCACCTCAAAGGCAGTGTCCTGTAGCGTGAGACATTGGGTCGGGCGATACAACTGGGGAGAATGACCAGTACCTCGCCCAGGCGGCCTCACCTGCTATGCTGAACAGGGGCCTTGTGGGGGATGGGAAAATTGGATGGGACAGGCAATGAAGAGGGAAGGAAGCGGCCGTGGCCTTAAGTTAAGTACCATCCCGGCATTTTCCTGGAGGAGAAGTGGGAAACCACGGAAAACCACTTCCAGGATGGCTGAGGTGGGAATCGAACCCACCTCTACTCAATTGACCTCCCGAGGCTGAGTGGACCCCGTTCCAGCCCTCATACCACTTTTCAAATTTCGTGGCAGAGCCGGGAATCGAACCCGGACCTCCAGGGGTGGCAGGTAATCACGCTAACCACTACACCACAGGGACGGCACATATTTTCATTCACTAGTTTAAAAATATTAATTCGCTACACAGTAGTTTTCTATTGGACCTACTTTTAGCTATTAAAAAAAAATCCAGGTGTCCCTTTTGAATTGCGATTACAATTTTCACTTGAATAAACTCTTGAACTGTCGTGTGTTTCGGTACGGTGTTTTTGCAGCCATGTCTTCATATACTTCTCAGGCTTAAATCGCTTAACTGGTGTGGCATTTGAATGTATGAACATAGCGGTGGAGACCTAAGCAACGGACAATGGTAACTAATAATGTTATCCATGAAGCTCAACCTTCGCTGTTCATAGCTACGAGCGTAGGGAAAACTCGCCGATAGAACAGCGGAAAGAAAAAAAAAAAAAAAAAAGCAGCAGAGGTATACGCAAGAAACCAGAATGCATACTCTAATGAGTGGAATTAATCAGAGGGCACACGGCGTATTTTCGCGTGTACCCTCTACTACAGCCCTGTCTATATATGCTGCGGGACTCTCTACAGGTCATTCATTTCCATCTCTACCTGCGAACATGATTAACACTCAAACCCAAAAGGTGAAGATAATAACAGCATTAATTATAAATGTACACTTTTTGATGTTGGTAAATTACATTGAAATTCTAACGTGATTGTGTTCCAGATCCGAATGGTTACACTCACTGGAAAACGGATGATTTATTTCTTTGATAAATATCTATCTCTCTCCCTCTGACGGATATATTCCGTGTTATGAAAAGAGCAAATACTCATGTCTGCCTCTGTGGTGTACTGGTTAGCATGATATGCTGACACCCCCACCCCCGGAGGACCGGGTTCGATTCCTGGCTCTGCCACGAAATTTGAAATGTGGTATGAGGGCTGGAAGGGGGTCCACTCAGCCTCGGGAGGTCAACTGAGTAGAGCTGAGTTCGATTCCCACCTCAGCCATCCTCGAAGTTTTCTTCCGTGGTTTCCCACTTCTCTTCCAGGCAAATACCGGGATGGTACTTAAGGCCACGGACGTTTCCTTTCCTGTTCCCTGTCTATCCCTTCCAATCCTCCCATCCCCGCACAACGCCCCTGTTCAGCATACTAGGTGATGCCGCCTGGGCGAGGTACTGGTCCTCCTCCCCAGTTTTATCCCCGACCCAAAGTCTCACGCTGCTGGACACTGCTCTTGTAGCAGTAGAGGTGGGATCCCTCGCTGAGTATGAGGGAGAAACCAACCCTGGAGGGTAAACAGATTAAGAAAGAAAGAAAGAAAGAAAGCTAATACTCCTTCAAGATGCAGGGACAAAGCGAATACATGAGAACAAATCAACCGGACTTTTCAGCTCTTTTCTACTTCATTCCACTGTGTTGATTTGAATTACATATTTATCAAGCTGATGAAGTTACTACTAAAAGGATCACCTATGAGGCCACAGCTCCTTTCTGCGAGATGATTAAATGAAATTAAACTACTTATGTAATCATTTATGACTTACCAATGGAAGACATATTTCTAATTTATTTACTTAAATTTAGAGCGTGAATGCTTTTCATCTTAAACTCGAAGATTCAACTAACACCACCTGCCTTCTTTGAAGAACATTTCATTTACACTGAGAAGAGAGGTGGCTATTCACGAGTACAGTGGGTAGAACAACTGGTTGATGGAGTGCGGCGTGTCTCAGGATCACATTAATCAGTCAGCCATAATTCAACAACCTTCCCACTTTACATACCCTGAAACTATAAATCTGACTGTTTGTTACGACCGCATATGAACTATAGTCTCACGGGTGAACGAAATAAGGCAAACTTGATGACAAATAACTTAATTCTACGTCTGCAAATCATTTAGACCTGTCGGGAATATTTATATCAAATAACTATCGGGATGAGAATTTGGATAATTAAATGTTAGAAAGTAATTTAGTCTGCCTTGTTTGGTGTAGTGGTTAGTGTGAATAGCTGCCATCCCCAAAGAATCGGGTGGTTTCCCATTTTCACACTAGGCAAATGCTGGGGCTGTACCTTAATTAAGGCCACGGCCGCTTCCTTTCCATTCCTCGTCATTTCCTGTCGCATCGTCGCCATAAGACCTATCTGTGTCGGTGCGACGTAAAGCAACTAGCAAAGAATCGGGTTCGATTCCCAGCTCTGCTACGAAATTTGAAAAATGGTACGAGGTTTGGAACGAGGTCCACTCAGCCTCGGGAGGTCAACTGAGTAAGAAGGTGTTCGATTCCCTCCTCAGCCACCTTCGAAGTAGTTTTCCATGGTTTCCCACTTCTCTTCCATGCAAATGCCGGGTGGTACCTAACTTAAGGCCACGACCGCTTCCTTCCCTCTTCCTTGTCTATCCTTTCCAACCTTCCAATCCCGCCACAAGACCGCTGTTCAGCATAGCAGGTGAGACCGCCTGGGCGAGGTACTGGTCCTCATCCCCAGTTGTATTCCCCGACGCAAAATCTCACGCTCCTGGACACTGCCGTTGAGGTGGTAGAGGTGGGATCCCTCGCTGAGTCCGGGAGGAAAAGCTACCCTGGGGGTAAACGGATTATGACAGAAATAAATACATACATCATCATTATAGACTGTTATGCCTTTCAGCGTTCAGTCTTCAAGCCTCTGTGAATTTACTAAACGTCGCCACAATCCTCTATTTGCAACTAGTGCTGTGGCCTCATTTAGTTCTCTACCTCTTATCTTTAAATCGTTAAAAACTGAGTCTAACCATCGTCGTCTTGGTCTCCCTATACTTCTCTTACCCTCCACATCAGAGTCCATTATACTCTTAGGTAACTTATCCTCGCCCATTCGTCTCACATGACCCCACCACCGAAGCCGGTTTATGCGTACAGCTTCATCCATTGAGTTTATTCCTAAATTAGCCTTTATCTCCTCATTCCGACTACCCTCCTGCCATTGTACCCACCTGTTTGTACCAGCAATCATTCTCGCTACTTTTATGTCTGTTACTTCTAACTTATGAATAAGATATCCTGAGTCCACCCAGCTTTCGCTCCCGTAAAGCAAAGTTTGTCTGAAAACAGACCGATGTAAAGATAGTTTCTTCTGGGAGCTGACTTCCTTCTTACAGAATACTGCTGATTGCAACTGCGAGCTCACTGCATTAGCTTTACTACACATTGATTCAATCTCCCTTACTATATTACCATCCTGGGAGAACACACAACCTAAATACTTGAAATTATCGACCTGTTCTACCTTTGTATCACCAATCTGACATTCAATTCTGTTGAATTTCTTACCTACTGACATCAGTGTAGTCTTTGAGAGGCTAATTTTCACACCATACTCATTGCACCTATTTTCAAGTTCCAAGATATTAGACTGCAGGCTTTCGGCACAATCTGCCATTAAGACCAAGTCGTCAGCACAGGCCAGACTGCTTACTACATTTCCACCTAACTGAATCCCTCCCTGCCATTTTATACCTTTCAGCAGATGATCCATGTAAACTACGAAAAGCAGAGGTGAAAGATTACAGCCTTGTCTAACCCCTGTAAGTACCCTGAACCAAGAACCCATCAATTCTCACTGAAGCCCAATTGTCAACATTAATGCCTTTGATTGATTTTAATAATCTACCTTTAATTCCATAGTCCCCCAGAAATAAAGAAAGAAAAAAGAAAATAATTTAAATCGTTCTGCAGATGAATTTTGTTAAAATGAAACCTCATTTTCTCACCGAAAGGCCTTACTTCATTGTACTGTAGCCCAGACATTGTACCATACGGCAAATGCCGGACACAGTCTGGATTGTTTAATCAAGCTCATACATAGCCTTGTCGCCATACTGAACATGCTTATCACCTCATTTCTCCGGAAAATCACTTGCAATTGATTTCCAAAGTGAATGAAATTCACACAACACCTAAAATTTTAATGGATACAAACTATCAGACGTGCAATAGGCCAAAGATTTGTGGCTACAGCAATACTACTAGACGTAAGCGGTGTCTTTGATAAAATAAGCCCTGGTTTACTGCTGCTCAAACTCCGTAGTCTCAACTTTAATCTGATATCTCTTAAAATTGTTAGCTTCTACCTCAGTGACCGCCGGCAACGATTATATCAGGTGGTGGTGGTGCCTAGTTGTACTTAAAAGGAAGTACAACTAGGCAACCATCCTCTATATAACACTAATCAGAGAAGAAAAAAGAAAAAGGGGTCCGACACTTCGAAAAATGAAGGTAGTAGGAACAATGTACTCAGGATGGCTAATAGTTGTCCCGCAGGGGTCGGTTTAGGCCCAGTTTTATTTCTTATTGTAAACGACATTGGAGATACATTGAAATATAGCTAGTACCTCATCTACGCAGATGATCTTAAGATTTATTATCACTCACATCCATAAGATATACATGTAACCATTGACAGTGTAAATTTTGACTTACGACAATTCACTGACTATACCAAAAACAACAGCTTCTAGATAAATCCTAAAAAAACTCAGACTATAATATGTGGTACCAAAAGAAACCTTCAGTTGTTAAAAAGTAGGCATGTACCCCCAATTATGTTAAATAATACTGTCGTGACCTATTGTACGTCAGTGAGAAAGTTCTTCTTCTTTTTCTGCTCCATCTGGTTACCCTCCAGGGTCGGGTTTTTGTCTCGGACTGAGCGAGGGATCTCACCTCTACCACCTCAAGGGCAGTGTCCTGGAGCTGCAGACTCTGGGTCGGGGGATACAACTGGGGACGATGTCCAGTACCTCGCCCAGGCGGCCTCACCTGCTACGATGAACAGGGGCCTTATGGGCGGATGGGAAGATTGGAAGGGATAGGCAAGGAAGAGGGAAAGAAGCGGCCGTGGCCGTAAGTTAGGTACCATCCCGGCATTTGCCTGGTGGAGAAGTGGGAAACTATGGAAAACCACTTCCAGGATGGCTGAGGTGGGAATCGAACACACTCTACTCAGTTGACCTCCAGGGGCTGAGTGGATCCCTTTCCAGCCCTCGTACCACTTTTCAAATTTCGTAGCAGAGCCGGGAATCGAACCCGGGCCTCCGGGGATGGCAGCTAATCACACTAACCACTACACCACAGAGGCGGACCAGTGAGAAACTTAGGTATTAAAATGACTGAGACGCTAAATTGGACCGAACAAGTGGCACATGCCTTAAAGATCAGAAATCCACTTTTCCTCTCAAACACTACTCTGCTTTATTTCCAAGTCATATTAAAAAATAACGTGCGCGTAGAGGCGCGCGGCTGTGAGCTTGCATCCGGGAGATAGTAGGTTCGAATCCCACTATCGGCAGCCCTGAAGATGGTTTTCCGTGGTTTCCCATTTTCACACCAGGCAAATGCTGGGACTGTACCTTAATTAAGGCCACGGCCGCTTCCTTCCAACTCCTAGGCCTTTCCTATCCCATCGTCGCCATAAGACCTATCTGTGTCGGTGCGACGTAAAGCCCCTAGCAAAAAAAAAAAATAACGGGTACAATCCTTAATGTGTTCTAGTCTACTGCGACATTGTATTTACTGACATTTCTAATGACAGTAATTAGATGCTAGAACGTAGTTTAAATATTTGTATTAGATTTATATTTAAGCTGCGGTATCATTCTCACATTGTCCGACTCGTTGGCTGAACGGTCAGCGTACTGGCCTTCGGTACAGAGGGTCCCGGGTTCGATTCCAGGCCGGGTCGGTGGATTTTAACCTTAATTGGTTAATTCCAATGGCACGGGGTCTGGGTGTACAGTATGTGTTCATTTTCATTTCATCCTCATCACGACGCGCAGGTCGCCTACGGGTGTCAAATAGAAAGACCTGCACCTGGAGAGCCGAACTCATCCTGGAATATCCTGGCACTAAAAGCCATACGACATTTCATATCATTCTCACATTTCTCCTTAGGGAGTTGTCACAGCTTCGTGTTTATAAGCGTCGCAGTTTCCACGTGTTATCCCTTCTGCATGGAATTCTAAACTCAGGTGTACCAAATTACATTTCATCACACTTAACAGTAGCATCCGTGGCTCAGGCGGCAGAGCGCCGGCCTCCCACCACTGGGTTCCGTGGTTCAAATCCCGCTCACTCCATGTGAGATTTGTGCTGGACGAAGCATAGACGGGACAGGTTTTTCTCCGGGTACTCCGGTTTTCCCTGTCACATTTTATTCCAGCAACACTATCCAATATCATTTCATTTCATCTGACATTCATCAATCATTGCCCCAGACTAGTGCGACAGGCTTCGGCAGCCGGCACAATTCCTATCCCCGCCGCTAGATGGGGGCTTCATTCATTCCATTCCTGACCCAGTCGAATGACTGGAAACAGGCTGTGGATTTTCATTTTTTTTAATCACACTTTAATTACCTCTCTTCGTATCATAACCACGATACACGATCTGGCCCCTCTTTATCTATATCTCTCAGTCACCCCAGGGTCCGACTCGTTCGCTGAATGGTCAGCGTACTGGCCGTCGGTTCAGAGGATCCCGGGTTCGGTTCCCGGACGAGGTCGGGGATTTTAACCTTCATTGGTTAATTCCAATGGCCAGGGGACTGGGTGTTTGTGCTGTCCCCAACATCCCTGCAACTCACACACCACACGTAACACTATCCTCCACCAATAACATGCAGTTACCTACTCATGGCAGATGCCGCCCACCCTCATCGGAGGGTCTGCCTTACTCGGTTATAAATAGCCACACGAAATTATTATTAGTCACCCCAACTGCTCCTTCGTAGTCACAACCACTAGACTGTGGACCACCCTCCCTGACAAATAATAATGCTACTTGCTTTACGTCCCACTAACTACTTTTACGGTTTTCGGAGACGTCGAGGTGCCGGAATTTTGTCTCGCAGGAGTTCTTTTACGTGCCAGTAAATCTACCGACACGTGGCTGCCATATTTGAGCACCTTCAAATATCACCGGACTGAGCCAGGATCGAGCCTGCCAAGTTGGGGTCAGAAGGCCAGCGCCTCATCCGTCTGAGCCACTCAGCTCGTAGGAGATTTAAGGTGGGTTGCCGAAAATCACTTACTGAATGCTTCTAGCTGACTTGTATGACGAGTGAAGTGTGCACGAATGCGAGAATGAGCATATTTTCATCGAAAATTAGAAATGTATTTGCTAGTTAGCTTTTTCCGTATGTCCTTCTTTTTTTTACTATTTCGGTAGGGCAATCTATGGACCACGGTGCTTGTGTTTTAGATGTTTTTTGATGTCATCGTCGTTGTTTGCCACAATTGGTGTTCTTAGCGGTTGGTTTGGCAGCTGTTTCCTTGTTGGTACCTCGAGCTTTTCTGATAGCCCAGTAGTCCTTCATTTTCCAGCTAAATTCAATCTTACGTTCCTCAGACCATTTCCTGGTCTCGTCTTTTGGTCTGGGTAACTTCTGTGAGAGATGTTACAAAGGATTTAGTTTTAAGAGTTGTATGATAGTTAATCCGATCAGCTATGTCATTTTGATTTATATGGAGTTCCGAAGGTTTCTTTTATTATTACTATTGCTAGTTTTATGGTATTAATTATTCATTTATATTGTCATGTTTTACATTCTATAATCATGTCTATTATTACTATCTACATGTTTTCTATTAGTACTACTATATATTTTTCTTCTTAAATTATTTATTGTAATTTGTTTAATTACATTTCTGCTAAATAATTATTTAAATGTTGTGTTTAAGTGCAGGAAAGAGCCTTGAGCCCAGACTTTGCCACGAATAAAGACGAATTACTTACTTAATTATTCTACGTCCCACCAAAAAAATTTACGGTTTTCGGGGACGCTGAGGTGCCGGAATTTTCTCCCGCAGGAGTTCTTTTACGTGCCAGTACATCTACCGCCATGAGGCTGAGGTATTTGAGCGCCCTCACATACCACTGGAGTGAGCCAGGATCGAACCTGCCAAAATGGACTCAGAAGGCTCTACCGTCTGAGCTGCTCAGCGCGACTGTCCCGGCATTTGCCTGGAAGTGAAAATGAGAAACCATGGACCACAATTCTCAAGACAGCCAACTGTTGGGTTCAAATCCACTCGTCTCCCGAATGCAGAACTTTGCTCCATAGCCGGAGCACGTTAACAGGCGCGGCCAATGCGGTCGGTGTCAAGGGACTTGTATATGCTCATAAAAAAGCGCGCACACACACACACACACACACACACACACACACACACACACACACACACACACACACACACACACACACACACTTGTAGCCATTCAGACAAGCAACTCAATGTTGGAAACATCCTAGGGATATGAGCTACGAATTTTAGGTAAATATAATAAAGTATGAGAATATATTCTTTATTTATTCCTACAAATTACAAGCTTTCCCTAATAATCGTTATCCGGTCGATTAGATTAGCAGTTTTTCTTTTTTACCACTACGAGCGCTAATGTGAGTCAACGTATTGTTTCACCTAAGGACCACTACGAGCGCTAATGTGAGTCAACGTATTGTTTCACCTAAGCACCACTACGAGCGCTAATGTGAGTCAATGTATGGTTTCACCTAAGCACCACTACGAGCGCTAATGTGAGTCAATGTGTGGTTTCACCTCAGCACCACTACGAGCGCTAATGAGAGTCAACGTATTGTTTCACCTAAGCACCACTACGAGCGCTAATGTGAGTCAATGTATGGTTTCACCTAAGCACCACTACGAGCGCTAATGTGAGTCAACGTATTGTTTCACCTAAGCACCACTACGAGCGCTAATGTGAGTCAATGTATGGTTTCACCTAAGCACCACTACGAGCGCTAATGTGAGTCAATGTATGGTTTCACCTAAGCACCACTACGAGCGCTAATGTGAGTCAATGTGTGGTTTCACCTCAGCACCACTACGAGCGCTAATGAGAGTCAACGTATTGTTTCACCTAAGCACCACTACGAGCGCTAATGTGAGTCAATGTACGGTTTCACCTAAGCACCACTACGAGCGCTAATGTGAGTCAACGTATTGTTTCACCTAAGCACCACTACGAGCGCTAATGTGAGTCAACGTATTGTTTCACCTAAGCACCACTACGAGCGCTAATGTGAGTCAATGTATGGTTTCACCTAAGCACCACTACGAGCGCTAATGTGAGTCAATGTATGGTTTCACCTAAGCACCACTACGAGCGCTAATGTGAGTCAACGTATTGTTTCACCTAAGCACCACTACGAGCGCTAATGTGAGTCAATGTATGGTTTCACCTAAGCACCACTACGAGCGCTAATGTGAGTCAACGTATTGTTTCACCTAAGCACCACTACGAGCGCTAATGTGAGTCAATGTATGGTTTCACCTAAGCACCACTACGAGCGCTAATGTGAGTCAATGTATGGTTTCACCTAAGCACCACTACGAGCGCTAATGTGAGTCAACGTATTGTTTCACCTAAGCACCACTACGAGCGCTAATGTGAGTCAATGTATGGTTTCACCTAAGCACCACTACGAGCGCTAATGTGAGTCAACGTATTGTTTCACCTAAGCACCACTACGAGCGCTAATGTGAGTCAATGTATGATTTCACCTAAGCACCACTACGAGCGCTAATGTGAGTCAACGTATTGTTTCACCTAAGCACCACTACGAGCGCTAATGTGAGTCAACGTATGGTTTCAACTAAGCACCACTACGAGCGCTAATGTGAGTCAATGTATGGTTTCACCTAAGTACCACGTCCGACTCGTTGGCTGAATGGTCAGCGTACTGGCGTTCGGTTCAAAAGGTCCTGGGTTCGATTCCCGGCTGGGTCGGGGATTTTAACCTTCATTGATTAATTCCAATAGCCCGGGGGCTGGTTGTTTGTGCTGTTCCCAACATCCCTGCAACTCACACACCACACATAACACTATCCTTCACCACCACAATAACACGCAGTTACCTACACATGGCAGATGCCGCCCACCCTCTTCGGAGGGTCTGCCTTATAAGGGCTGCATTCGGGTAGAAATAGCCAAACAAAATTATTATTACCTAAGCACCACTACGAGCGCTAATGTGAGTCAATGCAGAGTTTTACTTACGCCCTTATAACTATATTCGACGTGGACATTTTTCAAAAATCAAAAAACGCCTGAGGGTATTAAACTAAGGAACACATTACAGAAAGAATTATGTAAATAAGTTAATTTGGCTAGGATTTTAATAAAAAAAGAAAATGAATAAAGAAACAAGCGATTTTAGGCTGCTTTACCGGAACTGCATTTAGGCCGGAAGTATTTACTGAGGGATTTTTTTTTTTTTTTTTTTTTTTTCGATAGAGCTCTTCAAGACTCGCAATTTGAAACTCTTCTGGGCTCTTTAGCCCTTCAACTTTCGGCACAATTGAGGAAATTACTTTATTTTACGTTTCTCATAGTATGGGGTCCGGCTTCATGGCTAAAGGATTAGCGTGCTGGCCTGTGGTGACAGGGGTCCTGGGTTCGATTCCCGGCAGAGTCGGGAATTTTAATCATCATTGGTTAATTTCTCTGGCACGGCGGCTGAGTGTATGTGTTGTCTTCATCATCATTTCATCCTCATCACGTCCCGCAGGTCGCCTACGGGAGTCAAATCAAAAGACCTGCACCTGGCGAGCCGAACCCGTCCTGGGATCTCCCGGCACAAAAAGCCATACGCCATTTCATTTCATAGTATGGGGAGCCCTGCTTTCTCTGCTAAGAAATGTTTTTTGGCCGCCTCTGTGGTGTAGTGGTTAGTGTGATGAGCTGCCACCCCCCGGAGGCCCGAGTTCGATTCCCGACTCTGCCACGAAATTTAAAAAGTGGTACGAGGGCTGGAACGGGGTCCACTTAACCTCGGGAGGTCAACTGAGTAGAGGTGGATTCGATTCTCATCTCAGCCATCCTCGAAATGATTTTCCGTGTTTTATCACTTCTCCTCCACGCAAATTTCGGGATGATACCTAACTTCACGTTCCCGCTTCCTTGCCTATCCCTTCCAAACTTCCCATCCACCCACAAGGCCCCTGTTAATTGTAGGAGGCGAGGCCGCCCAGGCAAAGTACTGGTCATCTTCCCCAGTATACCCGGCACAGTGTCTCACGCTCCAGCACACTGCCCTTGAGGCGGTAGAGGTGGGATCCCTCGCTGAGTCTGAGGGAAAAACCAATCCTGGAGGGTAAACAGATTAAGAAAGAAAGAAGAAAGTGCGGGGAACTACGACGTTTTCTATCTTCAAACATTTACAACCGAGCTCGATAGCTGCAGTCGCTTAAGTGCGGCCAGTATCCAGTATTCGGGAGATAGTAGGTCCGAACCCCACTGTCGGCAGCCCTGAAAATGGTTTTCCGTGGTTTCCCATTTTCACACCAGGCAAATGCTGGGGCTGTACCTTAATTAAGGCCACGGCCTCTTCCTTCCCACTCCTAGCCCTTTCCTGTCCTGTCGTCGCCATAAGACCTATCTGTGTCGGTGCGACGTAAAGCAAAAAGAAAAAAGAAAAAAAAAGACACTTACAATTATTAATCGGAAACGAATCTGCGATATCGGGTATCAGAAGAAATTACTTGCTCAATGGTACTTTAATGTGTGAGTGAAGCACTACGTAAACCTGGACTAATTAGCAGTAATTCGCAATAGCAGCTGTAAATACGTTTCACAGCTCACCTTACATAAAAATGACTGAAGAGTTTTGTAAGGCTGGTACGCAATGGAGAAGGTGCAAGATTCCTGAGAGTAAGATCTTCTTGGAATCACAGCAGAAAGCTCTTACTTCCATATGCAGACCACGACAACCGCCAGGGGCGAGGAAGACGCAAAGAACAGGTTCCTTCGTGAACTCTTCTGTCTGCTGCAATGATCGTTACTTAACTCGGCGGACCAGTGTGCTGCGTAAGATCGCACGGAACACTTTTCACTGCTAACTCTCATTTTCTACGCGGATTTACACTCATAAGCGGTACCTTCCTGGTTTGTTTCTCTGCAAAGATGGATACAACTAGTACTCAGCATGGTCGTGGCTCGTCCCCCTGTACCTATCTTCTGCATGCCATAAGAGGTGACTAAAAGGGAGACCCCAGAGGGTCTTAGCTTGCGAGCGTGAGGAGGCATCTACGAGGCTCCTGACGGAGCCTGGCATTATTTCCACTTACTTGCGCCAATCTCCTCAGTTTCAATTTTTAGAATTTGCTTTACGTCGTACCGACACAGACAGGTCTTATGGCGACGATTGGATAGGAATGGTCTAAGATTGGGAAGGAAGCGGTCGTGGCCTTAATTAAGATACAGCCTTTGCCTCATGTAAAAGTGGGAAAACCATATTCATGTCTGCCGACAGTGGAGTTCGAACCCACAATCTCCCGACTGCAAGCTCACAGCTACGTGACCCTAACCGCACGGCCAACTCGCACGGTCTCCTCAGTTTCATCCATCCTATCCGACCTCCCTTAATCAACTCTTGTTCTTTTCTGATTCCGACGGTATTAGGTTTACGAGACCTAAGGAGTCTTTTATTTTCAAGCCCTTCGTGACCCTTATCTTTCTTTGGCCGACACCTTTATTTCTGCGAAGTGTCTCATCCTTTCCATTTTCCCCATGATTACTGTTAAGACAGGAGGATTGCCCAATTGCCCTTCCTCTTATAACAATATTCACCACCAGCACACACCAGTCGTGGCTCGTATAGCCGATAACGTCCTGGCATATTCAGAACTGTTTAATTTTGAAGATATCTCCCTCTTACCGTTACTTCAATTCTAAGCATTGTGATCCCTGAGAACGCTATTGGTCAGTTGCAGTGGCGTGCACTGAACCCCATCTACCCCAGCGCTGCTGGGGTAAAGAAATTTGTATTAACATTTTATTATTATTCCTTAGAACGCTTGTAAAATGTTTCAAAAATTGCGAACATCTAAGCCAAGCCAAGTACAGCTGTCACGATAATCCGCTCGCACTACCACAGTTTAGATTCTCCAGAGAGCTGGGTTTCTTTGCCGGCGCAAAAGAGAGGTACCCCTGCGAAATTTAAGGTCGCTTGTGTGACGCATGCACTTCAAGCTTCCTTGTCCTGGGAACGGGGCGGAGCTGTAGGTCCTCCCCCGACAGCAATTTACGGTGACAGGCCAGGTAGCTGAGGCAAGGTAACGTTAGTTTTAATACTTGACACTCGAAGTGTTCAGCGTCACACACTAAAGACTGCAAAATTCAACATTTTAATAATATAGCCACTTGCATATCGTCTTCCTAATAAAAATAAAGCCAGTATATAAAATCAATTGTAATATGGAATATATTTTAGTCTTGGGTTTCGGCGTGTATACAGTTTTATCGAGCAATTCATTGATAGCACGTGTAGAGTATGTGTTCTGATAGCCACAGAAAAATATTTGGGTTGTCCAGCATGAACACAGAGTTAAGCGCGAATGGTTGTCTGTGATGGTGGTGTATAATGAATTTTTGTAGTGTTCCTCTTGGATTATAGGTGAAGGTTTCGCGAGTTCCGCGGCCTTCTTCATTAATATAACGTGTGTTGTACGTCGTGACAAATATTTTCCCTCGCTCGTCGTTGATGCACGTACATTCAGTTGCAGAGAAAATATAAAACCTTCAACGACGGTAAAATACCAGTTACATTTTGCTGATTAGTTTAGATTAGGCTTTTTAAGTAAAAACATATACTTAGTCCCAATGTTTTTTTCTGATAACCATGGCTGTACTATCACGGAGCATCACCGGGTGAAACTGTAAGTACATTGTTTTAAATCTGCTATAGATCAAGTTATGATGGTGTCGTCACTGCCGTGAATATCTATTTGGAAATATGTGCGAGCGTGTGGTTGAAAACATTCTCGAAAAATCTTTCTCAGGGAGACCTTATAGTCCTCTCCGTGTAAGGACGTACCCTAAGGGTACAACCTTACCCTTTCTCCCCTGTAATATTAAGGTATTGATTTATAGTTACTTTTCTTGCTGTTGGGTATTTTGCAGGTCTTTTTCAGTGTCGCTAACCACACAGTTTAGGGACCCTACTTGCCGATACGATGTCTTACATTTACCGTTAATCTGGCACGTTGGCAACATTCAATCACTGTTCTAGCGTGAATTGCGTGTTGACACCGCATCGCCGTTAAAGTCACTAGTGATACATTTGCGAGAATATTTAAAGCATATTTTCTTTTTCTTTGGGATTGTAAATCTATTTGGCTAATACCAGGTAAGTAGAATTGTGGCATGTTCGGATAATGCATTCAATAACATAGTTTGTGTGAAATGATGAAAGTGCTCAAATACGCCAGTCTCATGTCTAGATCTACCGGTGCATGAAATAACTCTTGCGGGACGAAATTTTGGCAGTAGAACTTATTATTATTTTCAAATCCGCAGTGAACTTGAAAGCTGACCTGATTTCCGTTCACGGAGCTTGGCACATTAGTATTTCTATATGTTTCCTGCAGGCTGAAAATATGCCCAATAATCTCTCTCCTTACTGGTTACCGGTATTGAAGAGAGAAGAAAATGTTCGCGCAAAAGAAAGGGAAGTCATTGGATGTCTGGAACTTTCGAAAATCACACTGCAAAGACTTATTAAATAAATTGCATCTTTTAACATGCCCCTCTTTTCAAGAATATGGTTATAGTACGCCTACTGTATATCAAAATAAAGACAGATATATGTAACATTAATTTGAGTGAGAAAGTATGTTTATTTCCTTAATTCCTCATTGAGCGTGGAAATCGACTTAATTATGAATATCTTGATTTATTTCATCTTAACTTTTATCATTTACTAGGGTAGAGAAACATTCATTATCGGTGTTTACATTGAGGTTAGTTTGTTATGGTTATGTCTGGTGATTTTAATATGTAACCAGGGAGGTTGGCAGCAATGATCAGCCATTACAAAAAAAGAAAAAAGAAGAGCATCGGGCGGCGATATTTACTTTCTGGGGTATTGCCTTACGTGGCGATTACTATACAAACCATTATTCTCGTCATTATTCCGTATTGAAAAATAGCTGATCACAAAGTTTATACAAGGAGTGATTTTAATACCACCTATTCAATACAAATTTATTCCACATAGTGTGGTTAAATACACATGGAAATTATCAGAAATTTGAAGTACATGTTTCGCCCACTATTTATTGGGCATCATCAGCTTCAATCTTAAAACACATATGGTCTAAGGAGTCATAATAACTTACGTAAAAAATATTGATGAATATTTACAAGTGTTAATACTGTGGATGCAAAATGTTTACAGTAAAAAAAATTGGTATTTAAATAGAACTTATACTAAAATCACTATGCAAATTTATGTGTTCATCTAAAAATAATAGTCCTATAACAAGTGGGCGAAACATGTACTTCAAATTTCTGATAATTTCCATGTGTATTTAACCACACTATGTGGAATAAATTTGTATTGAATAGGTGGTATTAAAATCACTCCTTGTATAAACTTTGTGATCAGGTAGACCTTTCCACGAAAAACGCAGCGTTATAAAATGGTAGTGTTGACTTTAGAGAGTGTAGTGGGGCTACGATTGTTTTTTTTTGCTAGGGGCTTTACGTCGCACCGACACAGATAGGTCTTATGACGACGATGGGATAGGAAAGGCCTAGGAGTTGGAAGGAAGCGGCCGTGGCCTTAATTAAGGTACAGCCCCAGAATTTGCCTGGTGTGAAAATGGGAAACCACGGAAAACCATCTTCAGGGCTGCCGATAGTGGGATTCGAACCTACTATCTCCCGGATGCAAGCTCACAGCCGCGCGCCTCTACGCGCATGGCCCACTCGCCCGGTGTTCATATTTCAAAAACTTTTTTTCAGCTGGGGTAATGAATATGTTCACCGCACGCCACTGGTCAGTTATCTCCTCTTGCGGTCCTCGGCCAGACCTGCTGCACTAAAGAGGTTCAGCCCAGTTTTACTCTTGATAATATTCGATCATCGAGTGGAAACACGTCCACGATCTCTCTTGCCAGGAACATTTCCAAGAATGATCAGTTTTTCTATGCTGTCATTCTCACGTCACGCAGTGCGCCCCAAACAACTGTAAAACTCTTCGTTTACATCTGATGATAATCTGATTGCGAAGTTGACCTGGTTAGTGGGAAATGCTGTTCAAGATATGCGCAACATTCTTTGCCTGCACCACATTTCAAAAGAATAGATTTTTTTCAGGTCTGCAGTACGAAGCGCCCACGTCTCGGCTCCATATAAGAAAACTGAAAATAACAATTTTGATACTAGTCTCATTTTCAGTGGGAACGAGATAGAACGATTCTTCCATAAGAGGGCCACATTTGTCATTAACGTTTCGGCCATAGCTGTTCTTCTCTTGATCTCAGGAGCAGAGCTACCAGAACTGGAAATGACTGAAGGTGTCTGTGCTGGCTAATTTCTCAGGAGCAGAGGTACCTGAACTGGAAATGACTGGAGATGTCTGTGCTGGCTAATTTCTCAGGAGCAGAGCTACCTGTCAGGAAATGACTGGATATGTCTGTGCTGGCTAATTTCTCAGGAACAGAGCTACCTGAACTGGAAATGACTGGAGATGTCTTTGCTGGCTAATTTCTCAGGAGCAGAGCTGCCTGAACTGGAAAAGACTGAAGGTGTCTGTGCTGGCTAATTTCTCAGGAGCAGAGCTACCTGAACTGGAAATGACTGGAGATGTCTGTGCTGGCTAATTTCTCAGGAGCAGAGCTACCTGAACTGGAAATGACTGAAGGTGTCTGTGCTGGCTAATTTCTCAGGAGCAGAGTTACCTGAACTGGAAATGACTGGAGATGTCTGTGTTGGCGAATTTCTCAGGAGCAGAGCTGCCTGTACTGGAAATGACTGGAGATGTCTGTGCTGGCTAATTTCTCAGGAGCAGAGCTACCTGAACTGGAAATGACTGGAAATGTCTGTGCTGGCTAATTTCTCAGGAGCAGAGCTACTTGAACTGGAAATGACTGGAGATGTCTGTGCTGGCGAATTTCTCAGGAGCAGAGCTACCTGTACTGGAAATGACTGGAGATGTCTGTGCTGGCTAATTTCTCAGGAGCAGAGTTACCTGAACTGGAAATGACTGGAGATGTCTGTGCTGGCTAATTTCTCAGGAGCAGAGCTGCCTGAACTGGAAAAGCCTACAGGTGTCTGTGCTGGCTAATTTCTCAGGAGCAGAGATACCTGAACTGGAAATGACTGGAGATGTTTGTGCTGGCTAATTTCTCGGCTCTATCAACAATCATTATTATTTATGGTAACTTGTTGTCCATCGAGCGAGATGGCCTTGCGGTTTGACTCACGCAGCTGCGAGTTTGCATTCGGGAGACAGTAGGTTCGAATCCCACCGTCGGCAGCCCTGAAAATAGTTTTCCGTGGTTTCCCATTTTCACACTAGGTAAATTCTAAGGTTGTGCTTTAATTAAGGCCATCGGGCGAGTTGGCCGTGCGGTTAGGGGCGCGCAGTTGTGAGCTCGCATCTGGAAGATAGTGGGTTCGAACCAGACTCTTGGCAGACTCGTTGCGACGTAAAGCAAATAGCAAAAAAAAAAAAAAAAAAAAAAAATCAGGCCACGACCGTTACCTTCCCAATCTTAGCCCTTTCTAATTCTTCTTTCTTTCATAATCTGTTTACTCTCCAGGGTTGCATTTCCCTAGGACGTAGCGAGGGATCCCACCTCTACCGCCTCAAGGGCAGTGTCCTGGAGGTTGGGGATACAACTGGAGAGGATAACCATTACCTCGCCCAGGTGGCCTCACCTGGTATGCTGAACAGGGGTCTTGTGGGGGGGATGGGAAGATTGGAAGGGATCGACAAGGAAGAGGGAAGGAAGCGGCCGTGGCTTTAAGTTAGGTACCTTCCCGGCATTTGCCTGGAGGAGAAGTGGGAAACCATGGAAAACCACTTCGAGGATGGCTGAGGTGGGAATCGAACCCACCTTTACTCAGTTGACCTCCCGAGGCTGATTGGACCCCGTTCTAGCCCTCGTAGGTCTACCACTTTTCAAATTTCGCAGCAGAGTCGGGAATCGAACCCGGGCCTCCGGGGGTGGCAGCTAATCACACTAACCACTACACCACAGAGGCGGGCTTGTAATTCCTCCGTCGCAGAAAACCTTCGATGTGTTAGTGCGACGTTAAACAAGTAGCACAAAAAATTAAAGAATAAAAACATCGCAGTCCCCTCTGAGCACTGACATTCTGGATATTTAAGAAGGAAAAACCTCAACAAAATCGCGGCGAAAACAGGATTTTTTACTTGATTTATTTTGCACCGACACAAATACGTCTTATGGCGACGATGGGACAGGAAACTGCTAGGAGCGAGAATGAAGCGACCGTGGCCTTTATTAAGGCACAGTCCCAGTATTTGCCGGATGTGAAAATGGGAAACCACGGAAAACCATATTCAAGGCTGCTGAGAGTGGGATTCGAACCCACTCTCTCCCGAATGTAAGCTGACAGCTACTTGCCCCAAACCATGCGGCCAATTGTTGGGATAAACAGGATATTAACCCTCCTACAGCACATTTATGTTACAATTGCACACTGAGGTCTAATGGACCCCGTTCAGAAGGAAAAAAGAAGTTTGACAGGACACTCACTGGCTGATCAGTATTCTGGGACCTTGAAGAACCTTGGCGAGCGTCCTACAAGAGTGCCTAGGAACTTCAAAAGGGAGAAAAATATTCAGCTCTTAGAACCCCACGGTCGAGGCCAGCTGATACATAGTTCCATCCATCACATTCATTCCTTGTTACTGCGAGTGTCCTCCTACTATTGTTACCTCCTATGTAAACAGGAAGTCATTGGCTCTCCTTGCATCTCTATTAGTTCCAGCTTATAAATCAAAGCAAAGAAAAAACTCATCTCCGTACAGGCCTCGAAGGCCCTTGGAGTGGTGCAAGGTAAAAGATTCCACTATTCGTAACCTCGGCACGTGATGGATTAGAGAGGTTGGCTCTACGCCGGGCCGCCTTTAAACCCAGGAATTAACCTCGTACTCATTTTTGGTGTAGGCTGGATAAACCTCAGCGGCATATGCACCTCCGGAAGTAGAAATCTCGTTTCTTAAATTTTACGACTGCCTGACGGGATACGAACCCACGTCCTTCCGGACGAACCGAGGACGCCTCTACCGCTTCGGCTAGACATCCCCTAAAGATATAGCTGCGCCAAGACTCGAACTCACGTCGCCGAGGTTCGTAGACAATTACGTTGACCCCTCGGCCACCCCTCCGCCAACTTTAGAATAATTTTATCTGAGAGCTCGCTGGATTAGTTTCACTGCACGTCCGTTCCATTTCACAGCTTTTTTTTCTTCCTTTCTGTTTTTTTTTTCAGTTATCTGCTGTGGATTAAGCCTGATTTTATGACCGGAAGCCCTTTCTGACACTAGCCTATATCTAGGGACGTGTTCGCCTTTGTGTGTCGTTGGGAGGTTTAAAGTGTGATAAGATGTCTGTAAATGAAGCCCACAAACTAGAAGAATTAACCAAACTTGGATAAAATTCTCGGCCCGTCCTGGAATCGAATCAGTGGCCCCATGTAGTGAAGGACGGTATGCTCACCATTCAGTTAAGGAACTGGAGGAATACACGAACACAATTTGTAAGTATTCAAATCATGACATGACATGCATGACATTAAATGCTCTTAACATCACGTTAGCCTTGGAAATGCTATTTTTTTAAAAATATCGTATTCACTGCATATGTTATAAAGTTCCCAGATATTAGATTGCTAGCTTTCAACGTGGTTCGCCGTTAAGACGAATTCGTCGGCATATTCCAAACTACTTACTAACATTTCTATCCAACTGAATCCCTCTCTTTCATATACGTAGGTGAATCAAATACAAACAGGAATTACCTTTTGCAATTTTATTGAATCCGCCAACAAATCCAAAACAAGCACCTCAGTTTTCTACATAGTCTCCCGAATTTGACTCACATTTTTTGCCATCGAACTGGTAACTTATTGATGCCGTCCCTGAAAAAAGAAGAACCTATGTGCAGCCTGTTACGCACCTACTCTTCTAAAGTTGCAATGCCATGAAATCGATTTCCTCCCAGTTCTTCTCTCAGTGGTCCAAACAAATAGTAGTTGCAAGCTGACAAATCGGGGCTGTAAGGAGGATGTTTCAGAGGTGTCCAATGCTTATTTTTTGCCTGTTACAACAGCAGTGTGTGGACTTGCGTTGTCGTGCAGAAGAATCACATCTCGGATCGGTTGTAATATGTAGCCTTTGTCTCGACCGAGAAACGACAGTAATGAATTGCATTCACTGTTCTTCATTCACGCAAGAAATCCACCAGCAACATGCCCGCATATTCCCAAAAAACAGTTGCAAGCATCTTACAGTAAATGATTCGTATGAAGTTTCTACTTATCCTTTCCTTCCTTCTCCCCAATCATCTTAAACCGAGCTCGATAGCTGCAGTCGCTTAAGTGCGGACAGTATCCAGTATTCGGGAGATAGTAGGTTCGAATCCCACTGTCGGCAGCCCTGAAAATGGTTTTACAGTGGTTTCCCATTTTCACACCAGGCAAATTCTGGGACTGTACCTTAATTAAGGCCACGGCCGCTTCCTTCCCACTCCTAGCCCTTTCCTGTCCCATCGTCGCCGTATGACCTATCTGTGTCGGTGCGACGTAAAAAAAAAACAACTAACAATCATCTTGGGTCAGCACCAACGTGGATGCAACCAAGTTTTACGGCCGAATGCCCTTCCTGATCCTATCTTTAGTGGTGGGGTGTATTCGCTAATTCTTGTTTCCGTGGTGAATGGTATTGTGACACGACACTTCGTAATTTTCATGATACCGAGCGAGCTGGCCGTGTGGGTAGAGGCGCGCAGCTGTGAGCCTGCATTCAGGAGATAGTGAGTTCGAACACCACTGTCCAAAGCCCTGAAGATGGCTTTCCGTGGTTTCCCATTTTCACACCGGGCAAATGCTCCGACTGTACCTTAATTAAGGCCACGGCCGCTTCCTTCCCATTCCTAGCACTTTCCTATCCCATCGTCGCCATAAGCCTATCTGGGTCGGGGCGACATAAAGCGAATTGTAATAAATAAATAAATAAATAAATACAGACATCGCCGCTTTGTGCGCCAAAGTCATTCGGGGGCTGTTGCCCCATGGGGGTTTGGTTTGGAATTAGTCCAATAAGTGTCGGAGTTTTATTCGTAGTAATATACTGGGTACAAAACAGCACTCGAATTACACCGCCACCAGCGACAGCAATGAGGCTAACTGACTCTATCAAATGATATAACGATAATGTTTCCCAAGAACGCGTGACTACTTCATGAGGACTGGACTGTTTCAGTTGGAGAATCACAAACACTGCCCATTGTCCGTGGAGTCATGACAATAGCTGTGTATTTAAAGAACAAGAGCTTTCTACACAACACAGCCAACATTGCGGCTGTCGAGAAGAGTGCCTCAACAAAGGGGAACGTAAATAACGTCCGAATGAATGACGGACTACTCCAGACCGTACACTACAGTAGTATGTGACGCAGCTGGTGTCTTGTGGCTAACGGTGCGGGACCAAATTTAGCATTTCAAAGTGCCAAACTAGTTCACGTACTTGTTTTAAATTATACCTAGCTAATGTACCTGTGCTTCGATATGGAATTCTCAGAATGTCTGTCTTTGTGGTTTACCCAACTGAAGTCAACATAGGTCAGTACAATGACGTCAGTAGGATGTAGGGATTAAAAGCAATGTTATATAAAATACTCGATCAAATGAAAACCCGCACATTCTTTCACTTTCAACGGTTCCGATCTAACAGTCCAAAGTTCCAGTGCTGGAATGACCAGGCCGCAGACAGCTGTGAACACTCCTCTGCCTTTTGTTCCGTTAAATGTTCACACTGCCCATTTCAATCAGTGGAATACTATGATAAACCAGTATGTTACGAACCAGCAGTATCAGGAAATTTATGAACCAGAGAAATGGCATGCTAAAGAAGAGAGACATCTAACTCACCAGCTACTTCCCGCCAATATTCAGGCAGGCTGTTACACTCGGTACGCAGCAGTAACTCCATCTATCGGAGATGAGTGGCAATAGAAGACAAAAAGCACCTCACAACAAACAATGGTCACTGTAATGCTACTGTTGTTCAATTGTATGAGCTTTCTATATTGTAGGCCTTCACATGTAGTTTTCTTTCGGCCTGTGATGTTAGGGCGTCCTATAAAATTATTTATAGCGTAGACTGTAGTTCTTTATTCCCCGACGGGTACTGATTTTCATGAAATTATGTTTACCCATCTTCTCGTGACTCGGCGCTGATAAGGACTTAGCAACAGAGATCCAAATTCATTAATATATCTGTTGCCATAGACGGTACGGTAAAAATGTGTAAGATATAAATGATCGGAAATTTAATACTATATAACTTTAGTTATCTAGTATTTATCGATAAGACCACTAATAATATAAATATTTGAGAATTAAATTTTAAACCTTCCCCTAAACTACCATTTCACTAAGAATGAACAAAATTATTTATGGCATTGATTGTAGCGACTTATTCCCCGACTTTACATACCGATTTTCATTAAATTCTCTTCAGCCATTTTCTCGTGATACGCGTACAGACAGACAGACAGACAGACAGACAGACAGACAGACAGACAGACAGACAGACAGACAGACAGACAGACAGACAGACAGACAGACAGACAGACAGACAGACAGACAGACAGACAGACATTATGGAAAATTAAAAAGTGCATTTCCTTGTTACTGCGGACACGAACGATACATAAATGTCATAATTTTTAAATTCTGAGCAATGTACAGACAAAACTCTTATTTTATATATAGATGATAGAACAGCCTCTTCCTTGTTAGTGTCATTATTAAGTTACCTGTAGATCAGTTTGTCTACTGAAATTAATTTTACAGGTAAGGGTACTTGCGGATGCTATTATCTTGTACTATCTGCGTCTCACGAGAAGTCGCGGCAGCTTGTAGGTACGGCACAAATAACAGATACTACACTCTTAACTACAAACATCAGTCATTACAGACAGTGCGAGCTCTCTGACTCAATGCACGTTCATTATTAAGCTGTTCATTACGCAGTACTTACAGTAAATGTGTAACTAAGGCACTACTACTTTGAAACTTAACGACAGAACCTCATTTCGCGAGTCTCAGCGCGGATGGAACAGGTGTTTATTTGTCGAGCCTTGAGACTTGAGTTAGGCGTATGCGCGCCAGTCATGCTTACCCCTCGCACCTCTTACCCCGTATCAACACGACTTCTCGTCAGACCACCATAGTGGAGAGTAATAAATAAGTTATAGCGCTGTGAGCGACCACAAAAAGGACCTAGACAGTGTTGTGAGATGGACAGCAGTATGATGAAAAACGGGACGAAAAGTCAGGTTATAAGTTTCACAGAGAGGAAAAGTCTTCTCAGTTTTAATTACTGTGTTGCTGGGGTGACAGTACCTCATGGAGAACACCTGAAGTAAAAAAAAAAAAAAAAGTGAAGTCACCTCGTACAGGCCATGAAGGCCCTTGGAGGGGTGGAAGGTAAAGGCTTTCACTATCCGTAACGTTGGCACTTGATTGGGTAGAGTGGTTAGCTCTACGCCCGGCCGCTTTTGCCCCCAGGAATTAACCTGGTACTGATTTCTTTATGTAGGCTAAGTGAACCCTATGGCCATGCGCATCTCCGGAAGTGGAAATATCGTTTTTTTAATTTTTTGACTTCCTGACGGGGAATCGAAACCAAATCCTTGCTGGTCAATCGAGCACGCCTTAGCCTCGACCAGGCAGCTCCTAGAACACTGTAAGTACGTAAGTGTTATTAAGAAATGATCTTCACTGGGGTAATCGCGTTAATAAGGTTGTAAATAAACATTGCAGATCTCTTCACATGATTATGCGGATCTTTATGGGTCGCAGTCCGCTTCCGTGGTGTACTGACTAACGTGATTAGCTGCCACCCCCAGAGGCCCGGGTTCGATTCCCGGCTCTGCCACGAAATTAGAAATGTTGTACGAGGGCTGGAACGTGGTTCATTCAGCCTCGGGAGGTCAACTGAGTAGAGGGGGGTCCGATTCCCACCTCAGCTATCCTTGAACAGGTTTTACGTGGTTTTCCACTTCTCCTCCAGGCAAATGACGGCATGGTATGTAACTTAAGGCCACGGCCACTTCCTTCTCTTTTCCTTGTGTCTCCCTTCCGATCTTCCCATCCCCAAGCAAGGCCACTGTTCAGCATCGGAGGTGACGCTGCATGGGAGAGGTTCTGGTCCTCCTTCCCAGTTGTGTCCCCGACCCAACGTCTACATTTGAGATGGTAGATGTGGGATATCTCGCTGACTCCGAGGGAAAATCCAACCGTGGAGGTTAAACGGATTAAGAAAGAAAGAAAAAAGGTAAGGAGGTAAAGGAGGGGAACGAGTAAATCTCTGGTAAGACACCTATTAGAGCATGGTTCCAGTGTATGGTACCCACATCAAGATTATTTAATACCAGAACTGGAATAGTTCCAAAGCAAAGCATCTCGATTTGTTCTAGGTTACTTCAGACAGAAGAGAAATATTTCAAAAATGATTTAAACTTTAGGCTGGATGGACTTGGGAGTAAGGGGGCGAGCTGCTCGACTAAGGGGAACGTTTCGAGTTGTCAGTGGAGATATGGCGTGGAATGACATCAGTAAACGAATAAGCACGAAAAGTAGAAATGCCCATTTATTTGGAATTCAAGAGGAAAAATAGGCAAATATTTATTTATATGACGAGGAGTACTGAAAGCCGGCCCCGTGGTGTAGGGGTAGCGTGCCTGCCTCTTACCCGGAGGCCCCGGGTTCGATTCCCGGCCAGGTCAGGGATTTTTACCTGGACCTGAGGGCTGGTTCGAGGTCCACTCAGCCTACGTGATTAGAATTGAGGAGCTATCTGACGGTGAGATGGCGGCCCCGGTCTAGAAAGCCAAGAATAACGGCCGAGAGGATTCGTCGTGCTGACCACACGACACCTCGTAATCTGCAGGCCTTCGGGCTGAGCAGCGGTCGCTTGGTAGGCCAAGGCCCTTCAAGGGCTGTAGTGCCATGGGGTTTGGTTTGGTTTGGTTTGGAGTACTGAAATGCAATATTTTATCAAGGAAAATATTCGATAGATGTCCGAGTTCTTTCAAAATATTTAAGAAAAGGCTTCATAAATAACGGATAGGGAATCTGCCACCTGAGCTACAGCCTTGGTCGGGTACTGAGTGGGTCTTGGCCCACAAGTGGGCACCGGTGGTCCGACAGCTGTGCACTCCGACCGACCAGAAGATGGGTATTCGGGAGACGGAGAGAGGCTGATCTCCACCGACAGTGTCCTCAGAATGGTTTTCCGTGGTTTTCCATTCTCCTGTACTAAGGCGAATGCCGGGACAGTTCCAAGTATAGGCCACGGCCGCCAACTCTCTCACCTTCTCCGTGCATCTCCTTCACCGCGCCAAATCTCCTGGCCTGAGAGACGGCGAGGCCCGCCTCCCCCTTCAGGGGAGGAATGAAAACAATGTAGTAGTAGTAGTATAGTAGTATCTACAGCACTAAATGCAGATCGTTGATGACTGATTGATCAAACGAAGAATCTCCTGAGCAAAGAAATCTTGCAGAAATAATGGGAATTCTCTGAACAGCAGGCATACGGATGTGAATCACAGACAGGTGCGTCACACCATTGTACGAAATTACGGTAGCCTATATCGCAATTCCACAATTAGGACATGTTCATAGGTACTGTGGCTAATTGGAAATGGAAATGAGACTTAGGAACCGAATTTGGCATTTCTTCCTCTGACTTGTGTCAGACTACACTGCCTCTGGGGATCAGTGTTAGAGTGTTGGTCTCTGCATCCTAAGATGGCGGGTTCCAACCCGGCAGAAGTAGTCGGATTTTTCAAGGGCGGAAAAAATTTCGTGGGACACTCCATGTCGTATGCCTTTGCTGGTGGGACCTAGTGTTTACAGTGCACTATGTCTTCTGGTATACGCTAGAGCAATTTTGTTACTTTCATTGATCTGTCTTAGCTTTATCCTTGGCTTTGACAAAATGAAAGTGACTGAGGTATGAGTGATGCTAGAAATGCCATTCCTTCTTCAGCCAGTCCCTGCTATGAATAGTGTGAAAATATTGCTCATAGGGTCAGTTGGTGCATGCATTTCTGTGGGCTTGGCAGACTGATATGTAATAGCAACTTCTGGCTCGGTGAGGAAAGCAACGGGAAAGTACCTCACTCCTCATTTCCCTAGTACGCCTCTTCAGTGATGCCTAGGCCATCTATGACAGCTGATGGCGGAACTGTTGAGGATCCAACCAGCCTTCGGGCTGAGGACTAAACATACAACACTCCATGTCGTACGATGTCGGTATGTAAAAGATCCATGGTGACACATTTGGTGTTTACCCGATAAAATTCATTAAACCTGAGCCATAGACGCCCAAGCGGGATTCTGTTTAGTGTGCCATCTAGTAGGCCTAGAGTAAAACGGAACGTCGAAACTGACGAGCAGACAATCAAATGGAGTCAAATTAAAATGCATCCACACGGTAGCTGAGGCCATACGATAATAATAATAATAATAATAATAATAATAATAATAATAATAATAATAATAATAATAATAATAATAATAATAATAATAATAATAATAATAATAATAATAATAATAATAATAATAATAATAATAAATCACTCCTCATTTCCCTAGTACGCCTCTTCAGTGATGCCTAGGCCATCTATGACAGCTGATGGCGGAACTGTTGAGGATCCAACCAGCCTTCGGGCTGAGGACTAAACGTACAACACTCCATGTCGTTTATGTCTGTTTAGTGTGCCATCTAGTAGGCCTAGAGTAAAACGGAACGTCTAATCTGACGAGCAGACAATCAAATGGCGTCAAATTAAAATGCATCCACACGGTAGCTGAGGCCATACGATTATAATAATAATAATAATAATAATAATAATAATAAATCACTCCTCATTTCCCTAGTACGCCTCTTGGGCGTCTATGGCTCAGGTTTAATGAATGTTATCGGGTAAACACCAAATGTGTCACCATGGATCTTTTACATGCCGACATCGTACGACATGGACATAATTTATTATTAATAATTATAATAATTATTAATATAGTTATTATTATTATTATTATTATTATTATTATTATTATTATTATTATTATTATTATTTCTCAATCCCTTTACACTCCAGGGTTGGTTTTTCCCTCGGACTCAGCAAGCGATCCCACCTCTACCGCCTCAAGGGCAGTGGCCTGGAACGTGAGAATTTGGGTCGGGGATACAACTGGGAAGGAGTACCAGTGCCTCACCAGGAGGCCTCATCTGCTGTGCTGAACAGGGGCCTTGTGGAGGGATGGGAAGATTGGAAGGGATAGACAAAGAAGAGGGAAATAAGCGGCCGTGGCCTATACTTGGCACTATCCCGGCATTTGCCTGGAGGAGAAATGGGAAACCACGGAAAACAACTTCTAGGATGGCTGAGGAGGTAATCGAATTCCCTCTCTACTCAGTTGACCTTTCAAGGGTGAGTGGACCCAGTTCCAGCCCTGGTACCACTTTTCAAACTTTGTGGCATAGCTGATAATCGAACCCGGGCCTCCGGAGGTGGCTGCTAATCACAGTAACCACTACACCATAGAGGCGGAGATTATTATTATTATTATTATTATTATTATTATTATTATTATTATTATTATTATTATTATTATTATTATTATTATTACACGCAGGTCACCTACGGGAGTCAAATCATTTATTTATTTATTTATTTATTTATTTTGTGTTAGGCTCTACATTCTGTTTTGCTAATTATTTAACTGCGACGGATGGATGGGAAAGTGCTAGGATTGGAAAGGTAGAGGCCGTGGTCTTAATTAAGTATAGATCCAGCATTTGACTGGTGTGAAAACGGGAAATCACGGAAAACTTTCCTCATAATTACCGACAGTGGGATTCGAAACCACTATCTGTCGAGTGCATGCTCACAGGTAACCGCATGGCCAACTCGCTCGGTCATTTTCGTTAGTCTACCACTGTATTATAGTCTCTCACCATAATTTAGATTTTCATCTCTTTTTACAAGACGAATCAAATCTTTCTTATCATATAACATCGGTATTCATAAATCAATTATTACCCATATCTAACGCGTTAATGTCCTGAATTTTGTTCTCTTAGTCTGTGAAAAGAGCGTGTAACAGCGAGAAGTAATTGTATTGATGTACATTTAACAATGAAATATGAATCGTAATTCCTCTCTTTATGTGTAGTTAACATGCTTATTTCCTCGGGTATTCAGGCGAGAACTCGCAGCTAACAAGCGGGAGAAGCAAGAACTTTCAAATAAACTCATATTCGTTTTATATAAAATGAGCGTTCCATCAAGAAGGAAAGAAAAGAAATGTGGATAATGGGTACTAATTTATCTGTTTTTTTTTTCTTTCTTAATGTGATTATCCTCCAGGGTTGGTTTTCACCTCGGACTCAGCGAGGTATCCCACCTCTACCGCCTCAAGGGCAGTGTCCCGGAGAGTAAGACTTTGCGTCGGGGATACAACTGGGGAGGATGACCAGTACCTCGCCCAGGGGCCTCACTTGCTATGCTGAACAGGGGCCTTGTGGGGGGGATGGGAAGATTGGAAGGGATAGACAAGGAAGAGGGTAGGAATTGGCCTTGGCCTTAATTCGGCGGTGTGGCTAGCGATCAGGGAGCTAGTCTCTTGATTGCCGGTGCTTGGTTCTTGTAGGTGTGCTCTGTACGAGTGCTGGATGAGAAGTGGGAAACCACGGATAACCACTTCGAGGATGGCTGAGGTGGGAATCGAAGCCACCTCTACTCAGTTGACCTCCCGAAGCTGAGTGGACCCTGTTGCAGCCCTCGTACCAAGTTTCAAATTTCGTGACAGAGCCGGGAGTCGAACCCGAGCCTCCGGGTCGAGGCAGCTAATCACGCTAACCACTACACCTCAGAGGCGAACCTGAAATTTTCTGTCCTTAGTAATAATAGGATAGTACAATACTCGGATTTTAGAGGTTCAGTTCAATGTCAGAAGGAGTTGTCCCATACACGTTGAGAGGAAATTTCATTTTATTTGTATTTAGAGAGATTGTGCCATTGCATGTTTACTGAAAAAATATATAGCATCGAACCTCCTAGACGGCAACGCTCTCTCTCAGACCTCGGAGATTGGAAGCGGTGGTTTGAGGTTTGAAGACGATGAGGCCATGGGCTATAAAATATTTATCCTGGCATTAGTGCAGGAGAACGGAAAACCACGGAAGCTCATTCTCAGCACAGCTGACTGTGGGGACCAAACCCTTCACATTCCGCATGAGTACTACTCGGGATTTACGGCTAGACACTAAAAAGCAAATACCGCCACCCTATTCTCCTTTTTTAATGACTCATCACTCCTGCGAACTTGAATACTTACATATTGAATTCACGATACATAACCACCAAAAAATCTAACCTCAATATAAGTATCAATAATAGAGATTGCCTGCTGTCATTTCTTGATGGTTACAATACTTTTGCGTCCATCTCTTGGCACAGGCCAGAGCAAAGTGTAGCTTCCACTAAAGTCCCAGTTTCATCCATGGCTGTGACAATATGGAAGCTGCTGGGGTATGGGTGGCGCTGATTAATGACATTCAGAGCACAGCCAGTGTGTCTGAGTGTCATGAAAGGTGTTGCTCATAGGGTTAGTTGTGCTACAATAGCACTGTCTGGTCCAGTGAGGAAAGCAATGGCAAACTACCTCACTCCTCATCTTGCCTAGTACGCCTCATTTTGGTACTGCCATTGGTTTTTGTGGTTTCCCTATAACTGCATAGCCTTTGGTGATGCTATTTGAGGATCCAACCAGCCTCTGGGCTGATGACTTAACAGACAGACAGACAGACAGACAGACAATAGAGATTACCTCACCTAAGTAAATGATCAATCACGATATTCATAAAACTCAGTTTTCAGGCTCAGTGAAGAATTAAGTAGGCCTACCGTATGTAAGTATAAGTTTTTGACGGTTTTTGTGGGAAAAAACAATAACGTTTAAGGTAAATTCATTTTTATTTTTACATTCAAAATATTGACACTTCGCACATCTTTCAGATATGCTAAGTTATAGAGAGCTGTATGAAACCAGTCTATGGACTGATGACACAAACAAGAACAAGTTATGAATACCATGCCGGAAAAACTGCTTGTCTTTTGCGGCAAACCAATCGTCGAGCTATTTTCCATGTTCCTCGAAATTGCTGAAGTGCTGCTCTGCGAGCGCGTGCCCCTTTGATGCTAAGAGGTGATATTCAGGTGGCGCCAGGTCGGGAGAGTACGGCGGGTGAGGAAGGATGTCCCATACAAGCGATTTCAAGGTGTCTTACACTGGTTTTGTTGTGTGAGACGGCGCATTGTTGTGTAACAAAATCACTTTGGCAAGTTTTCTAGCCCATTCTGGTCATCTTTCGATCAATGCGTGATTTAAATTAATAATTTGTTGGCGATAGCGTTGTGCATTAACGGTTTCGCCGGGCTTCAAGAGTTCGTAATACACAATACCACTCTGCTCCCACCAGGCACAAAGCATGGTCTTCTTGCGGAAGCGAATTGTAGAAATTATGTCTCACATGTTCGAATCAATGGAGCGTGTTCACAATATCTTTCTAAAAGTGAACGGTGACTTTCCTTTTGATTAAATAAGAAAAGCAATGCGTGTCACAAATGTTCTTTTTCAGACACAAACGTCGACATGATCACTGGATGATACAACACAGATGCTAGTGTTTAGCGGACTCAACTTGTGTGTGTTGTAACTATTTGTTAATACTAATAAATAAAATCATTAAATATGATAAATGAAAATATAAATGAAAATATAAATAAATTAAATTAATAAACATAATTAATAACAATAATTAATCGAAATGTCCGTAGTATACGCGCCAGAGTTCACCAGAATGGATCCCTCGAATTTAGATAGAGCAGGTTAATTCTTTATATCCCAGGGCGTGTACATAATGCTGCATACTGGTACATCTACTTCAGGCTTTACCTAACCTTCTGAAAACGACTAAATAGGTAGGAATTGCACCTAGTTTCATCAATAGCTCCACTGATTCTAAAGTATCTAACTATATTCTCAATAAAAATCCGTGCACGAGCACCTCATCAACATACCAAAATACACTTATAATACACAAACAAAAGATTGCTGGAAGACTCCATATTTACTACAACAACAATGAAAACAGTGCGACAACGAAAGCGAGAACTAAGCCACCATTTGTAGTTAGTTCGTTGAACAATGTACATATATGTATATAAGAACCCTTCACTGTCTCTGTATCAACACGACTTGCCGATTCTCATAATCAACACTTATAAAATCACACAGATACTGTACCTCCTAATACTGTGTTCACAGACTTGTTATAAAGATATATACATTTGAGCAACACACGCTTGTCGTTCCTGAGCATAAATTATGGAAAGTCTGAGATATAGCACCTCCCAGCTTTCAGCAACATGTAATACCAGGCCACCACAAAATGATACAATACTAAGTTGTATGTCAGTCACTTCTCACAAACATAAAAATACTACGTTCCACAAACAAGACTACGTTCTACAAACGTTTGAAGTCCAGTCCAGTATAGTGCAGCAGTGTCACTTCAGTACCGTATATCCAGTTTCACTCCCGTGTGTTTTCGCACTCCTTCATCCCCGTACAGTGTGTGTCGTTTCTCGCCGTATGATCAATCTTTATAGACATCAGCATTCCCCTTCCTCTCTCATGATACGCCAAGATTGATCCTGGCCAGCCAATCATGAGTGTATCCTATAGTCAAGACCACGCCGTGGACTTCTTCTTGCTCCCAAGACAAAAACAAACTCTGGGGTGTTTCACATGAGTCATAGAACTTTCCGAGTACAACATCAGCAAGCTCATGTGATTCTGCGCTATTCATTTGATTCATATAACTTCCCGACGACAACAACAAGTACATCTCATCAAACACTGGGGTAGACACATGACTCATCCAAATTTTCCAAGTCCAATATAGCAATGTTTTCCCAGTCGTTGTATAAAACAAATTACTCATACCTACATATGGAGACCTTCCAGCTTACAAATAAGAATAAATATGCAAATGAAATATATATATTTTTTGCAAGTTGCTTTACGTAGCACCGACACAGATAGGTCTTATGGCGACGACGGGAGAGAGTGGGCCTAGGAGTTGGACGGAAGCGGCCGTGGCCTTAATTAAGGTACAGCCCCGGCATTTGCCTGGTGTGAAAATGGGAAACCACGGAAAACTATCTTCAGGGCCGCCGACAGTGGGGTTCGAACCCACTATCTCCCGAATACTGGATACTGGCCGCACTTAAGCGACTGCAGCTATCGAGCTCGGTGGAATAGAAATAATAATAATAATAATAATAATAATAATAATAATAATAATAATAATAATAATAATAATAAATCGTATACTGACAATGATATCTCTCACCTCTACATATAGTGCGAGGGTGTGATATATGTACTATCGCAGTGTTGTTAGGTCAATGTCAGACGAACAAACTGACGTATGTGTCAAATTAATACGCTGCGTACGGTTCGCTGGCGCCATATCTTAGTGAAACCGGAAAAGACTTACGCATACACCTGGTAAATAAACACAATGTCTCACCCTCACTCAGTTTAATGTTATACACTTCTGCCATTATTTTGAAATACGCATTACTACAGTGAATCTTTCTCATCGGTTGGCCGGCAGCTGCGCCCAGCATATCTGCCTCCCGTTGACTCATCACTTCCCGTTACATAGCGCAGTGACAGCACGGGAATGCCCGCACTTCACAGTTCAGGTCCGTGCTTAGAACGTGTATTAAGTGTTGATCTATCGCTCCAACCGTTCTCCAGATGTGAACTGTTACTTCGGGGTATAATTTTCATAATTTATACATATTTATATACGATAATTATGTTAAAACAGAGTCTTGCAGGGAAGTCGTTAGGCGATTTGTAACACAATTCCCAGATGTACGCCCTCCACATAGAGAGAACGTGCGGAAACTCGTAAACAAATTGAGAGGAACTGGTTCTTTACTCGATAAGAAGCGAAGTGTTAGAAAACGTGTAGTTAAGGAGGAAAAAGTAAATGAAATCGCAGAAAGATTAAAAGATACGCCTACAAAATCCCTAAGATGTCTTGGACAAGAAGCCGGGGTTTCGAAGAGCACACGATACGGGTTGCGAAAATATTAAAATTGAAACCATAAAAGGGAGTTTAAAAAAATAAAGTGTATGCAAGAAACCGTCACACGTTCGACGAATTGAAAGAACATATCCCGAGAGAAATTGCCTCAAGTACGGAAAACCCCACGGCCACTTGCTTGGTCTCTCGAGTTATCAAATAGTCGTATATTATACTTTTCACTACGGAATTGATTAGGATGTTTTTAAATTAGAAGCCCCTTTCGTAGTTTTCAAACCGACCCCGTGGTGCAGGGGTAGCGTGCCTGCCTCTTACCCGGAGGACCCGGTTTTGATTCCTGGCCATGTCAGGGATTTTTACCTAGACCTGAGGGCTGGTTCGAGGTCCACTCAGCCTACGTAATTAGAATTGAGGAGCTATCTGACGGTGAGATGGCGGGCCCGGTCTAGAAATCCAAGAATAACGCCCGAGGGGATTCGTCGTCCTGAACACACTACACCTCGTAATCTGCAGGTCTTTGAGCTGAGCAGCGGTCGCTTGGTAGGCCAAGGCCCTTCAAGGCTGTAGTGCCATGGGGTTTGGTTTTGGTTCGTAGTTTTTACTTAATTCTACTTGTAAGTGAAATATGTGTTTAGCTACCTCCAGATCAAATCCTAGACATGTGATTTTTATTTGAAATTTTGAAGAAATGAATGTCCCTCTCTGTGGAGTAGTGGTTAGTGTGATTAGCTGCCATCCCCGGAGGCTCGGGTTCGATTCCCGGCTCTGCCACGAAATTTGGAAAGTGGTACGAGGGCTGGAACGGGGTCTACTCAGCTTCGGGAGGTCAACTGAGTAGACGTGGGTTCGATTCCCACCCCAGCCATCCTGGAAGTGGTTTCCCGTGGTTTCCCACTTCTCCTCCAGGAAAATGCCGGGATGGTACCTAACTTAAGGCCACGGCCGCTTCCTTCCCCCTTCCTTGTGTATCCCTTCCAATCTTCCCATCCCTGCACAAGGCCCCTGTTCACCATAGCAGGTGAGGCCGCCTGGGCGAGGCACTGGTCATTCTCCCCAGATGTATCCCCCGACTCAGAGTCTGAAGCTCCGGGACACTGCCCTTGAGGTGATAGAGGTGGGGTCCCTTGCTGAGTACGAGGGAAAAACCAATCCTGGTGGGTAAATAGATAAAGAAGAATAAGAAGAAGAGAAAGAAGAAGAAAGGTAGTTGGCAATGGGCGGTGAGGTGGGAGAAAAAATACTATTTGTTTTCACTGTTACAAGTCATGGCGTGGAGAAACAAGTTCCTTTCTTGAATTTTATTTTTCGTCACCACATTGCGAGTTGGCCGTGCAGTTACGGGCGCGCAGCTTTTTGCTTGCATTCGGGAGTTAGTGGGTTCGAACCCCACTGTCGGCAGCACTGAAGATGGTTTTCCGTGGTTTCCCATTTTCACACCAGGCATATCCTGAGGCTGCACCTTCATTAAGGTCACGGCCACTTTCTCCCCACTCCTAGCCCTTTCCTATCCCAGCGTCATCGTAAAACCGAACTGTATCAGTACGACGTAAAGTACATTGTAAACAATTCTTACTCTCCAAATGTAATAGTTACGCGTTATATTTAGGCCTATAACCGTTCGCTAATAATGTTATTGTGTTTACGTCCCACTGGCTAATTTTTTGCGGTTTTCGGAGACGCTGAGGTGCCGGAGTTCTTTTACGTGCCGGTAAATCTATCGACACGAGGCTGACGTATTTGAGCACCTTCTTGTACCACCGGACTGAGCCAGGATCGAACTTGCCAAGTTGGGGTCAACCGTCTGACCAACTCAGCCCGGCTATATCCGTTTCAAATTGTAACCGTTACAAAATAACTGCTACGTTATTTCTCAGTCAGCCATAACCAACAGTCGTGTCGTGGTTTACAATAATTAGGAACAAAGTAGTAACCACCTGTTGATATAGTAGATGTTGATACTATCTGTAACGGAACGAGCGCGTGCTGACAAAGCAAATAACTAACATGATGTTTATCTGACCACCAGGCGTTGCCTTGTAATTTTGTACACGCAGCCGT
Source organism: Anabrus simplex (assembly GCF_040414725.1). Lineage (NCBI taxonomy): Eukaryota > Metazoa > Arthropoda > Insecta > Orthoptera > Tettigoniidae > Anabrus > Anabrus simplex. The sequence goes on from NC_090271.1 coordinate 51,120,160, forward strand.
AGATTTACCGACTCCTTGTTGTGTATAACATTGATTAGGGTGTGAAATGCAAATAATGCCGTTAGTTGAACAAGCATAAAAACTGCTCTTACTTCGTAAATTATCATGAAAAATGTTTACAGCATAACACATCGTTAGTAATACCTGAACTGTAATTTGAATTGTGTAGACATGATGGCTAGTAATTTACTAAATTGAACTGTTACACAGGCACAATTCCGTTTACCTTAAGCAATCGCTAAGGCTACGCTATGCAACGTAATTGCAGTCTTACCAAAGCAAAACAGTGTAATTACAACAATGATCCCAGTTATAACCCAAGTCGATTAACCGCTAAATGATATGCCTCGGTGTTGTGTCATTATGCTTTGTAATGTGAGTCAATGGCACGTCAATGCAGGAATACGTGCAGGAGTCCGGGGTAAGAAACAGACAGAGCCAAATTATAGGCTAAACGTATACAGGAGAGACAAAATATGACCGGCGTTGCAAAGACTGCCCTTCAACTGAACGTAGAGGTTCGCCGAGCTCGAGAACGACCTCAAACAGGCTGGACTGGGTGAGATGCCATGCGGCTCACCAAACTCAGTCCCCGGGACGCTATGCATTGGTTTAATTGGAGGAAACATTGCAAGAAGGCAGACTTCACATAAATACGAAAATTAAATTCCTTCCTCCCATTCTTCAGCCAATTCCTGATCGGTTCAATATTCTTCCCCTTACCCCCATGATGTATGTCCACTGGGACAGATAATTTCATGTTTTCTCCCTTTAAAAGGTTTAACTTAAAAAATGAGTACAATTTTATTGTTCCACCTTCTCAATACTTAAAATCATTTAACGTTTGTTAAAACATTACAAATATAATTACAGGTACAAGTTTCGGTCCGTTTATTGGACCATCATCAGCCTAGCCTAGCCAAAGACATAATCTAAAAATGAAATAATGTGGATGAAAAGGGAGGATGGGATGGTAATGGAATGACATATAAAAGTAAAAACCTTATACATATGTTACAATAAATGTGGCCAGAACAAATTAAAATTAACAGAAGTATAAAAGCATTGTGATGTCATTTAAAGTCACTTGATGACAAAGTCTTAGATTAACGGTTGAACTTGTGTTGCACACTTAAAATCGAGTGAAATCTTATGTGAATTCTTGTGTTTCTGGAAGGTTCTAGAAGCAAGTTCCACAGTGGCGCAGAGGGAGTAATCCAAAGTGACCAGTATAGATTTGACGAATTGAGAAAGCTGGACTCGTTTTTATGTAGCGTAAATAATTGCTGTTTTTAAGGTAGTCTCAATTCAGTCGGAACCCATGAACCTTGCGCTATTTGTAGAACAAGCTGCAGGAATAAGTGTCTGTCTGTTGCACTTATTTCTGCAGCTTGTGTCTGTCTGTTGCACTTATTCCTGCAGCTTGTGTCTGTCTGTTGCACTTATTCCTGCAGCTTGTTCTACAAATAGCGCAAGGTTCATGGGTTCCGACTGAATTGAGACTACCTTAAAAACAGCAATTATTTACGCTACATAAAAACGAGTTCAGCTTTCTTAATTCGTCAATTCTATACTGGTCATTTTGGATTACTCTCTCTGCGCCACTGTGGAACTTGCTTCTAGAACCTTCCAGAAACACAAGAATTCACATAAGATTTCACTCGATTTTAAGTGTGCAACACAAGTTCAACCGTTAATCTAAGACTTTGTCATCAAGTGACTTTAAATGACATCACAATGCTTTTATACTTCTGTTAATTTTAATTTGTTCCGGCCACATTTATTGTAACATAGGTATAAGGTTTCTACTTTTATATGCCATTCCATTACCATTCCATCCCCCCTTTTCATTCACATTATTTCATTTTTAGATTATGTCTTTGGCTAGGCTAGGCTGATGATGGTCCAATAAACGGACCGAAACTAGTACCTGTAATTATATTTGTAATGTTTTAACAAACGTTAAATGATTTTAAGTATTGAAAAGGTGGAACAATAAAATTGTGCTCATTTTTTAAGTTAAGTCTTAACTCAATACGGAGCCCTACCATGAAGTTTATTACTTTAAAAGGTTTCCTTTTTCCTATGACGGAAGCCTGAAGTGAGTACACAGCAGAGCTCTATGCTATCCTTGAAGCTCTACGGTACGCGCTGTCCAATGAACGCCGGCACGTTCTGCTGTGTACCGATCCCTTGAGCTCGTTACACTCTATCGATGCATGTTTCCCGGAACACTCTCTGGTACAGCGGATCCAGGACCTTCTGGCCCGGTGTTGGAGGCTAGCACCAGAATGACATTTCTGTGATTCCCAAGCCACATGGTTGTAGTAGGAAACGAGTTAGCTGATAAGGCTGTCAAGGAGGCGGTCACCGGGCGAGTTGGCCGAGCTGTGTGATTGCATCCGGGAGATAGTGGGTTCGAACCCCTCTGTCGGCAGCCCTAAAGATGGTTTTCCGAGATTTCAAATTTTCACACCAGGCAAATGCTGAGGCTGTACCCTAATTAAGGCCACGGCCGCTTCCTTCCCACTCCTAGCTCTTTCCTATTCTGTCGTCGCCAGAAAACCTATCTGTGTCGGTGCGACGTAAAAAAAATCTAAATATAAAAAGGAGATGGTCACATGACCCGCGTTATTACAAGGTTCCAGTCAGCAACATTCATTACCAGCTGAGACATTTGGTTATGTCCGCAGGCCACCCCTCTTTCAAATATGCTGAGAGCGATTAAAAGAAACTACGAAGGTATGGAAGACTTCCCTTTGGGTTTCTCGGAGGGAAGCATTGGTATTATGTCGTCTTCGGGTCGGCCACGGTATAGCAACGCACATCTACTTACTGACGGGAGAAACCCCCGCCCCAACCCCCCACTCCCCCCTACCGCCAACCCTCGTGTGTACTTGCGGCAGTCGTTTTACAGTGGTACACATCCTTAGGGCCTTATTACACAGGCCATGGCTGCCCGACCTGTCTTGAGCAGAGCGACTGGTGGAGCAGCCGGACAGTTCTGTGTTGCTCAGTGTCTGTTTGACCAGTGATGAGGACACGAGTGTTCGTGAGTTCAATTATTAAGTTAGTTTATTAATTGACTAGAAGCTAGAAAAATGTAAATATTTCCAATAAATAAAGTATAGATTATCTTTTTTTTTTTGCTAGGGGCTTTACGTCGCACCGACACAGATAGGTCTTATGGCGACGATGGGATAGGAAAGGCCTAGGAGTTGGAAGGAAGCGGCCGTGGCCTTAATTAAGGTACAGCCCCAGCATTTGCCTGGTGTGAAAATGGGAAACCACGGAAAACCATCTTCAGGGCTGCCGATAGTGGGATTCGAACCTACTATCTCCCGGATGCAAGCTCACAGGTATAGATTATCAGTCAGATCGTAGTTCTTTTATGTTTGCCTATAATTGCAACTATTAAATCCCACTAATTTGTTACGGTATCTCACAATTATAGTAGGCCTAAGCAATGCTTCTTGATATCCTTATTTTTTCACACCAGGCAAATGCTGGGGCTGTACCTTAATTAAGGCCACGGCCGCTTCCTTCCCACTCCAAGCTCTTTCCTATCCTATCGTCGCCATAAAACCTATCTGTGTCGGTGCGACGTAAAAAATTCTAAATATAAAAAGGAGGTGGTCACATAGCCCGCGTTGCCTTACAAGGTTCCAGTCAGCGACATTATTTCTATTTCTATTATTTCTTAAATAACGTGTAATACATAATGAAATAAGTAAAAAAATTGCAACTTATTTGCAACTGATAGTTACGGAGGTTGTTCTTCTCAACTAAAGGCCGTTCTTCGAAGTCTGGTATGAATATACACATAATTTCGTTCAAACCATTTAATTTTACATGCTTATTGCTACACTGTTCCGAATAGGAGGGCGTCTTTCTATTTCACAGATGAAAACGTCAGTGTTCACTTTTGAGTCTATGAACGTTTGACACTCTTTCAAAAGTTGTTCCTATTTCTTCTTTTCTCCTTTCTCTGCACTTCCAGTAGCACTTATTTTATCCATAGCGCACTTCCACTTGCCGTCAAGAAAACAGTGCACAGTAGCACGTGGCTATACGTAACTAAACTGTGACTGCCTTGTGTAATAAGCCCCATATACTTCAACACTCGGCCACCACGAGTGGTGGCCAGATTGGTTGCCGGGTAGGGAATCCTCGAGGTCAACAAAGTGTGGTCGCGCGACTGGCTGCCCTCGTGTAATAACATCCATTACAGTCCATGCCCGATGAGTGGCTGCGCGACCTGGCTGCCCTGTATAATAAGGCCCTTAGGGAGTGAGTGGACCTGGCCGATCTGCGCCGTAGTCTAAAACTCCCGAGTACCATCTCCTTCATCTTACGAAATGACGAGAAGTCATCGTCTTCCGTCTTATGAGGAATAGTGGCCTGTTTTATCCTATATAAAAGTGAGATTTTATCTGCTTTTAATTTAATTTTATTCATCATCATCATCATCATCATCATCATCTGTTTACCCTCCAGGTTCGGTTTTTCCCTCGGACTTAGCGAGGGATCCCACCTCTACCGCCTCAAGGGCAGTGTCCTGGACCTTCAGACTCTTGGTCGGGGGATACAACTGGGGAGTATGACCAGTACCTCGCCCAGGCGGCCTCACCTGCTATGCTGAACAGGGGCCTTGTGGAGGGATGGGAAGATTGGAAGGGATAGGCAAGTAAGAGGGAAGGAAGCGGCCGTGGCCTTAAGTTAGGTACCATCCCGGCATTCGCCTGGAGGAGAAGTGGAAAACCACTTCCAGGATGGCTGAGGTAGGAATCGAACCCACCTCTACTCAGTTGACCTCCCGAGGCTGAGTGGACCCCGTTCCAGCCCTCGTACCACTTTTCAAATTTCGTGGCAGAGCCGGGAATCGAACCCGGGCCTCCGGGGGTGGCAGCTAATCACGCTAACCACTACACCACAGAGGCGGACCTTAATTTTATTATTAACTCTTTTTATTCTGTTAATTCTGTTTTATTTTGTATTGTGTATTTTTTAAGTGGAATGATAATTGAACTTGAAGGCAATACCTTATTCTACCTTGATCTATTTTCTATATCATTTTAGAAGAAAATAAGGCAGTGCGAATTAGATCCACTGATTATTTTACATTCATGATTATTTTCCATCATCGTTTCTTTTAAATTCTACTCAGTGGAGAGATTAAAATTTTTATTATCATTTCGTTTCGTTCCCCCTCATACCATTTGAGGTCGATGACCTAGATGTTAGGCTCTTTAAACAACAAACATCATGACCATTATTATCATCATCATAATATTTTCCCCCTTTAAACAATAATCACAGATATGGTCTTCAATAGGATACTCAAACTTGATCCCTGTTGATGGCATCGTACAGAAATTGACTTGACCTCATTCCTCTTACTTCGTACGAAACATAGGACTTCCGAGAATGACCTCCTTCTATCTCTATCAGTCGTCATGATCTTCACTTCTGCCCAAGATTTTCCAACTTTCCAAGCTTAGTCCTCAATGGTACGTCTCCAGGTTTCCCCCCTCAACAACTACGTATCTATTCAGGATTCCAGTCTAGGATCTGATTTTCAGAAGCTATATCCAATCCATTTCCGCTCTCAATTCGTACTTTTGTACAGGTTTGATCCGTTATTTTCCACCACTCTTCCTTTGATATAACTTCAGGACTGATAGAAATTTTTTTGCTATTGGCTTTACGTCGCACCGACACAGATAGGTTTTATGGCGACGATGAGATAGGAAAGGCCTAGGAGTGGGAAGGAAGCGGCCGTGGCCTTAAGTAAGGTACAGCCCCAGCATTTGCCTTGTGTGAGAATTGGGAACCACGGAAAACTATGTTCAGGGCTGCCGATAGTGGGATTCGAACCCACTATCTCCCGGATGCAAGCTCACAGCCTCGCGCCCCTGACTGCACGGCCAAATTTCTCGGTGATAGAAAAATATCTTGAAACAAAACATGTAGAAAATTTTCAGAATAAAACTGCTCAACACAGTCTTAATAATGTTATTGGCTTTACGTCCCACTAACTACTTTTTTACGGTTTTCGGAGACGCCGAGGTGCCGGAATTTACTCCCACAGGAGTTCTTTTTCGTGCCAGTAAATCTACCGACACGAGGCTGACGTATTTGAGCACCTTCAAATACCACCGGACTGAGCCAGGATCGAACCTGCCAAGTTGGGGTCAGAAGGCCAGCGCCTCTACCTTCTGTGCCACTCAGCCCGGTAAACAACATAGTCTTAATAAATATTAATTTGATATGAGAGTGTACAGAGTAGGGCTCCGGGTTCGATTCCAGGCTGAGTTACTTCCATTGGCTCGGGGTCTGGAGGGGTCTGTGTTGTTCCCAGCTTCCCTGCAACTCACACACCACACACAACACTACAATAACACGCGGTTCCCATACACGGCAGATGCCGCCCACACGAAATTAAATTATTAAGCTGATAAAATTTTCAAAATTGACAATCTATACGTAATGTATATAAAAGAACATTGACTGCCGCGGAAAGAGGACTTTTCTTTCTTAATCCGTTTAACTTCCAGGGTTGGCTTTTCCCTAGGACTCAGCGAGGGATTCCACGTCTACTGCCTCATGGGAAGTGTTCTGGAGCGTGAGAATTTGGGTCGGGGATACAACTGGGGAGGAAGATCAGTACTTTGTCCAGGCGACCTCACCCGTTTTATTGAACAGGGGCCTTGTGGGGAGATCTGAAGATTGGAAAGAATGAACAAGGAAGAGAGAAGTAAGCGACCGTGGCCTTAAGTTAGGTACCATCCCGGCATTTACCTGGAGGAGAACTGGGAATGCACGGAAAACCACTTCGAGGATGGCTGAGGTGGGAATCAAACCCCACCCCACCGGTAATCAGTTGACCTTCCGAGGCTGGGTGGACTCCGTTCCAATCGTCGTACCACATTTTTAAATTTCGTGGCAGAGCCGAGAATCGAACCCGAACCTCCGGGTTTGGCAGGTAATCACACTAACCACTATACCAAGGAAGTGGACTGGAAGGTGAAATTAATTGGATTAATCTCATTAATTCCGAATCGACCGCCGGTAGAAACATCTGGAAGAGTGATTTACTTGGCAACTACCTGATGATACAACAGAAAACTCTCTCGCTGATGCCAGACATTAAACAAAATGAGATTTGGAATTTGAAAATTGTTCTTAGAATAATACACTTGATTCGATCCAGAAGAGCCTCTACGGCTCAGGTGGCAGCGTGACTGCCTCTCACCGCTGCGTTCCATCGTTCAAATCCCGGTTACTCGGTGTGAGATTTTTGCTGGACAAAGCGGAGACAGGACAGTTTTTTCTCCGGGTACTCCGCTGTTCTCTGTCATCTTTCATTCCAGTAACACTCTCCAATATCATTTAATTTCATCTGTCAGTTATTAATCATTGCCCCAGAGTGTGACAGGCTTCGGCAGCCGGCACAATTCCTTTCCTCGCCGCTAGAACGAACTTCATGAATTCCATTTTTGACCCGATCGAATGACAGGAAACAGGGGGTGAATTTTCATTTCATTCGATCCAGAACATCTTTAGACATACGACTGTCGATTTTGAGCTCATCATCATTATTACCGAGCGTCGAGACCTCATAACTCTAACATTTCTGTGTTGCAGCCTTCACGAGATCTTCTTCGTCTGACCTAACCATCTACTTGCTTGTCTTCCTCGAGGTCTACTGCCTTCCAATTTGCCTTTAAAAAATGGCATTTTCCAAGTTCTCTTCTGAAAATGTGGCCAAGGAACTGGAAATAACACTCACTCACACGGGAAGATAGACGTTCCTTGATGCTCAGTTCGTTCGGAATGGAAACAATGGTTCTGTCTTCCGTCCAGGGTACACGCAGCATTCTCAGCCAACACCACATCTCAAAGGCATCAATTCGATTTTTGTCTCTAGAATTCAAGGTCCAGGTCTCGTAGCCGTACAAGAAGATTTAGAACACTAGTGATTCCACCAAGCGTATATTCGTAGCTTTTATATTGCCCGGTTCTGCCAGATCTTAGTGAGTTTAACCATTGCAGCACGACCTAGGGCAATACGTATTTTGATCTATATTTCACAGCTTTGGTGTCACTGATGACCGACCAGAGGTATACAAATTCCTTGACACCCTCCAGGTCCTTTAGACATCCTATAAGTTGGAATTGACCTTGCCGAACAACTCCAATCAGTTTAGACTTTTTCATGTTTATCTCTAGACCGCAGTGAAGGCTAATATTCTTCACCCTTCTAAACAGGTCAGCAAGTTCCACTTCCCGCGATAAGGGAAGTGTCATCTGCAAAGCGCAGGTTGATCTTCTTTTTTTTTTTTTTGCCGCCATTCCAGCTACCAAGAGCTCTCTTGAAGAAACACTCTGCAGAGATGTTGTAGAGTTGAGGTGATAATATACAACATTTTTGAGCTAATAATAATAATAATAATAATAATAATAATAATAATAATAATAATAATAATAACCCCATGGCACTACAGCCCTTGGAGGGCTTTGGCCTATCAAGCGACCGCTGCTCAGCCCGAAGGCCTGCAGAGGTGTCGTGTGTCGTGTGGTCAGCATGACGAATCCTCTCGGCCGATATTCTTGGCTTTCGAGATCGGGGCCGCTATCTCACCGTGAGATAGCTCCTCAATTCTAATCACGTAGGCTGAGTGGACCTCGAATCAGCCCTCAGGTGCAGGTAAAAATCCCTGACCTGGCCGAGAATCGAACCCGGGACCTCCAGGTATTAGGCAGGCACACTACCCCTACACCACGGGGCCGGCCCAATAATAATAATAATAATAATAATAATAATAATAATAATAATAATAATAATAATAATGGCGCGTGGCCTCCAGAGAGGCCTGGTGCGGGTATTTCGAGTTGACACTCTACAGGAGACCTGTGCGTCGGTGAGATGAGGACCTACCTAAGATGAATTCTACTGATGAAGACGTCACAAACACCCAGCCTCTGAGCCATAGGAATTAACTAATGACAATTAAAATCCCCGATCCAGCCGGCAATCAAACCCGGGACCCTTTCAACCAAAGGCCAGATTGATAACCATTTGGACATGGAGCCGGACGATTTTGAGCTGAAGAAATAGAAAGTTACACAATGACGGTGTAACCATGGTCACTCCGAGAATGATAGCTTCGTACGTGGCGCTCGTTCAACATACGGTACTGTAATTGTACCGAACATATAACCTCGCAGAACGCAACGCTTATGACAAAAGGATATTCTTGCTCGAACTTTCATTCAGTCCATCAATTACATATTAAGTGAGGCACATGCAACGCAGAGAAGGAAATTGAAGGTCTTTGTACGAAACACACCTGTTCGCCACATTATTATTGCAACATGAATTAGGAAGTTGATTACCTAATGGTAACTCATAATAATTCAGAACGAATTGCTGAACACGATTTACATTTGTTAATTGGTACAGATTAAAGTATAATGTACAATACCTCCCTTCCTTTTTCAGATCATGTTGTTCTGTCGTATAAAATACTGGCTCAAAAGAATTATTCTTGATAAAACGTAGCTTGTGATAAAGTAGGCATTTATCTAATGTACTTTTCTTTCTTTACTGTAGGGAAACCTATTTTTGTCAATTTTCAATTTTCTTCTTTCTTTCTTTCTTTCTTAATTTGTTTGCCCTCCAGGGTTGGTTTTTCCCTCGGACTCAGCGAGATATCCCACGTCTACCGCCTCAAGTGCAGTGTAGCGTGAGACTTTGGGTCTGGAGATACAACAGGGAAGGACGACCAGTACCTCCCACTGGCGTCCTCACCTCCTATGCTGAACAGGGTCCTTGTGGAAGGGGGGAAGGAGGATCGGAAAAGATAGACAAGGAAGAGGGAAGAAAGTGGCCGTGGCCTTACATTAGGTACCATCCCGGCATTTGCCTGGAGGAGAAGTGGGAAACAACGGAGAAACACTTCGTGGATTGCTGAGGTGGGAATCGAACCCCACCCCCCTCTACTCATTGGACCTCCCGAGGCTGAGAGTACCCCGTTCCAGCCGTCGTATCACTTAAATTTCGTGGCAGAGCCGGGAATCGAACCGGTTCCTCCAGGGGTGTCAGCTAATCACACAAACCACTACACTACAGAGGCGGACATCGTTAATTAATCATTAATTAATTCGACTTTACTCCTATAGATCCTAACTGCAGAAAGAGAACGCCATGGCGCTCCCCATCCGGCACAGTGAAGTTTAACAATGAATGTATTACTGAGAAAACACATTTCTTTTACGATCTTATTTACGTCGCGCCTACACAGTTAGGTGGGATAGAAAAGGTCTAGGAATGGGAAGGAAGGGACCGTGGCCTGGTGTGAAAATGGGAAACCAAGGAATATCATCTACTGTGCTCCCGACAGTGGAGTTCGAGCCCACTATCTTCCAAATGCAAGCTGATAGCTACGTAAGCCAAACCGCTTATTACTGGGAAAATAGATGCTTTTGTCGGCACATCGGCAATCACTGACAGGAAGTTCTCCTTTAAATGAAATAACCTCCAGATGTCAACTATCAACGTTGGTAGAACTGTTATCGTGAACGTTGGTGGATATCACATGATGTTCTTCGTAGATGTATGGCGACACTAACGAGTAATGGCTCGTCCACACCGAAGTTGATAATCAATGTTAACAAAACAAAGTTAAGAAACAATGTTAATGAAATCATTTCTCACCATGATTAATAAACATTTGTTAACAAACTTCTTCAACATTATTCCCACACCAAAAAATCTGCGTGTGAGGTTACGATGCATAGGGCCAGGAAGAAGAAAATAAGCGGACAGGGTGGCAAAGAAAAATATTGGAAAGGCGTTTAGATTTAAGTTTGGAGAGGACACTTATATCAGAACTTTTAATTCATGAAGCAGCAGACTTTAAACATTTTCTTAAGAATGCCCCCACATAATTTTCAGTTCTTGTTGACAGTAATTGAACCTGAAATTGCAAGAAATAGTACAGATTATCGGAAAGCTGTCTTCACTAATGACATTGTTTTAATGTTTAATGAAATATAGATAAAAAGAATGAGATATTTTTACCCGTGTAGATCTTCCCAAGTATAGATCTTATGTCTGAATGTTTTGCGGTCTTCGATAGGCCTACCTCGTATATGTACGTGTGATGTTGGCGTTATTGAGACTTGTTCGATCCAAACCGTTGTCGTCTTCAATGTTTGCGAGTATATCAATATTTTCTTTGTTAGTCGGTTGTCATCTAGCCTCATAACGTGTCCATAAAATTTCAGTCGTCGTTTACGGGAATCTGTTTCAATGTTTGAGTATTTTTCTGTGGTCTTGTGCTATTTTAGACGATATGTTTCATCTGTAAGTTTTGGACCAAGGATTTTTCGGATCATTTTCCTTTCAGGTTCCTTGATATTTTCAAGATCCCCTTTATAATTGACATTTTTTAAATTATTATTTTTTAATATTTGTAGCATTTTTGTCAAATAATGAAAGAGTGGTTAGTGTAGGTATGGGTCCAGAGCTCTAACTTCGCTACCGATAAAGACGATATCTATCTATCTATCTATCTATCTATCTATCTATCTATCTATCTATCTATCTATCTATCTATCTATCTATCTATCTATCTATCTATCTATCTATCTATCTATCCATCCAGAATCTAGCTATCTTACTCACTACTAGGAAATAATAACCGTCAATCAATCAATCTGTTTCAATGTGTTGGGGGGGGGGGGCTCAGATGGTTGAGACGCTGGCCTTCTGACGCCATTTTGGCAGGTTCGATCCTGGCTCAGCCTTGTGGTATATGAAGGTGCTCAAATATGTCAGCTTCGTGTCGGTAGATTTACTGGCACTTAAATTAACTCCTGCGGAACAAAATTCCATCACCTCGGCGTCTCCGAAGAACAGTAAACGTAGTTAGTGGAACTTAAAGTATCATTGTCATCGTAGGTAGATTCCAATACTTCGTTTATATTAGTCACCTCTTCTATCTAGACATTATCCTGGGTTCGCAGGAGTTTATAGCGGAGTACTCCGTGTCGTAGGCTTTCAGCGTGTAAAGTAACACATTCGGGATAAAATTCCAACAGCCTGGCAATTCTTAAAATCAATAGCATTGAATGTCGTTATTCAAATAACATTATCCATTAAGAAAGGGAATCCCTTGAGCTGTTTGCAGTCTTTCAGGACTTCAAATGTACCTCACTGTTATAGTTCTTGATAACTGGAATGATTGCAAGGAAAGTAATAGTATGGTTAGAATTAAGTGAACAACAGCGAAAAGACTCAAACCTTGAGGAACAGTCGGCTGATGGTGCGTCCACACCAAGATGTTTTAGTTAAGTTTGTTAATAAACACTGTTAGCCAACAATGATTGTGAACATTTTGGCTGTTAATAAACAAAACAGCGTATTCGTAAACTTCTCGTGCATCTTGATAAACAAAATACCGTATCTTTAACTTTTGTGATTTAAACTTTTCTTTAACGTTTTGTGTTTTCGTTAACATTTCGGTTCGCACATATGCAAGGACCCAATTTGAGCAGGTACATTCGTATCGCGGAATAGGATGCTTTGTTATTTTTTCTAAAAACTGACTGTCAAATCTCAAACGAATGTTCTAATATATAGTACTTTTAATTCTGTATGATATTCTTTTAGCTATGTCTAATGTAGTTTCATTTCCAGCTTCGCTCCTCGCTGAATAACCTGATATTCCATAATCATGCGTCTATCATCAAAATAATACTAAATATTCTAACTAGACTGAATGAAGATTTTCTTGATTTCGTACCTTACAAATTCATTGAGATTATTGTATAAAGCTTCAAACACCTCAGTCACAAAAACTGAAATTGCTTGCTTTGATACTCTAGACAAATACATAAGTGAAATGTACTAGACACCAGTTGTTAGGAATCTTAAAGTTATACCTAGCCTGTCATTAGTGAAGACAGCTTTCCGATAATCTGTACTATTTCTTGCAATTTCAGGTTCAATTACTGTCAACAAGAACTGAAAATTATGTGGGGGCATTCTTAAGAAAATGTTTAAAGTCTGCTGCTTCATGAATTAAAAGTTCTGATATAAGTGTCCTCTCCAAACTTAAATCTAAACGCCTTTCCAATATTTTTCTTTGCCACACTTTCCGCTTATTTTCTTCTTCCTGGCCCTATGCATCGTAACCTCACACGCAGATTTTTTGGTGTGGGAATAATGTTGAAGAAGTTTGTTAACAAATGTTTATTAATCATGGTGAGAAATGATTTCATTAACATTGTTTCTTAACTTCGTTTTGTTAACATTGATTATCAACTTTGGAATAATTTACCAAGGGTGACGTTTAATAAATTTCCAATTTCTTTGAAATCATTTAGGAAAAGGCTAGAAAAACAACAGATAGGGAATCTGCCACCTAGGCGACTGCCCTAAAATCAGATCAGTATTGATTGATTGATTGATTGATTGATTGATTGATTGATTGATTGATTGATTGAAAATGCAGGGAGGTAATTCCATAACCTGGAAGCAGATGTTGCGAAAGAGTGTCCATAGATGGCAGTGCAGTGCAAAGGTATAGTATGAGAGGAATCGGATCGTTTACTGCAGTGATGATCTGATGAGAGGGATTTAAAACAATGAAGAAAGGTAACTTGGTTTATTTGAATTGAGTATTCTATGAAGAAGAGTTAATGAGTGCAGTTTCTGACGATCTTACTCTTGAAGCCCCGACAGTTTCCTACAATAAGGTTTTACGTAACTTATATAACACAGATTAAAAATGCGGTTGATCTATTTTATTATTGACTTATGTTTGATTTCTTGTGTCGCTCAATACAGTGTCGTCGTAGTGATGAAGGATAGGTAAGATTAGGAAACATTGTAGAATGATTTGTATAGAATTATACGAAAACAGAATCTCAAGTAGAATTTCTCTCCGGTGAGGATATTTGGATCCGCGCCCTCGTAGAAGAAATGGCCGAGAGAACATACCATTGTTACCCATTTAACACCATGAACTTACCGATCCAAAGGTTCCTCCATTTGCTATTATGGAGATGGCTTTGAATGTGGAGTATTATTATTATTATTGTGCTTTTAAGGCCGCATTGCACCACTGTAGTCAATGTTTGTCCGCTCTTCTATGAAGTTTTATAGTTTTTTCCTTTCTGTTCTTCCAGTATTTCTTCATTCTATCTGATCTTCGTTGTAGTTATTCTTCTGAAAATACCCTTTTAGTTGTTTCTCTTTTATCAATTTTTGGTAGGAGTCTAATTTTACTATTCTTCAATTTATTTACTTTGTTTGATTTATTCTTTAAATCCTTCAGTTATGTCTAATTCTTTCATGTTTTCTTTTACTTCTTTTATCCAGACAGGTTGTTGTTTTTGTTTCTAAAACTTCTCCAAAATTCTGCGTATTAACCTGTCTTGAGGCGTTCTCAACAAATGACCAAAGAATGATATTCTCCTCTTTCTTATGAAATCCGTTATAGGTTCTATTTCCTGATATACTGCTGCGTTTGGGATGATACGCCATTCTCCTTCTTTTTGGTACTTCTTATTAATGCATGTTCTTGCTATTCTTCTTTCTATTTTTTTAAATTTTGTCTATGTTATTCTTTTGCCTTAGCTTAAATAATGTTTCATTTCCATAAGTTATTTCAGGTTGGACTACAGTATTACTACGTTTCACTTTTGTATGTATTGACAAACATTTCTCGTTGTATGTATTTCTGGTTACTTTGGGCTCTGGATAATTTATTCGTTCTCTCTGTCCTAGAATTTTTTTCATTTAAATTGTATGTTATACTTTCTCCAAGTTATTTAAATTGTTTTACAATTTCTATTTCATTCCAACGTATCAGAACATTGCTTATTAAAAGGGGATCTATGGCCATTATTTTAGTTTTTCAAATGAAATTGTTAATCCTATTCTTTCAGCAATAGTTTGAAGGGGGTCTTATACAATATATCAAAATATTTCTTATACCTCACAAATTATGAGGATAGATATAGCCTAAGTAAAGTTGAGGAGTGGTTATACGTGAAAACTACAGCTCACCGTGGCAAAAATTCACGTCAGTGTCATGAGGAGCTAAAAAAAAAAAAAGCGTTGATTGATACAGGCCAAGGCCTTCGAATGTAGATGTGAACCAATCTGTTGAACTGTCTCACAAGTGGACATCCTGGGTCATTATCGAATAGTGGTTAACGGGAGAGAGGTATTGGACTGTGGAACCATTATGCACATGTATAGATGGCTATTTCTGTGTCGACAATATTCCGAATTTTACAACAGGACTTGCAAGTACTTATATTTCGTTTGCCTTTAGCTCATGTATCCGGACCCAGTCTGGTGCTAGCATTAAGAAACGCATCCCAGCCACATATAGTGGATTTATGTTGTTGCTGCCATATCTGAAGACATAACACAGTCTCCACGACTTACAGAACGATCCTTGTACGTCTATACATCGAGAAAGTAGATCAATTTAATGACGTCTTTCGTCAGTTCAACCGTGGCCTTTCAATGGAAGATATTTGAAGGCCGTTATTTAAAGGATACGTGTGATAACCCTGCATTTTGTACTCCCCCAAGAACATTTTAATAAATCTTACTGGGGCTTATCTCAGATTCAACACAACAATTTATGAGCCATAACCTTAGACATTAACTGTCATATACGAAGGTATATTTAGGTTAAGAGAGCAAGTCATAACTCTCTGTTGAATGCATTCTGCCTTCTTATGGACATGGCGAGATGTTGCTTTCCTTAGAGGGCTTGCTTGGGGGCGCACTATAAACAATTTTCAAGTATTACGCCTCATTCCTTAGCCTGAGGGCTTCAAGTAGCGCGTTCACAGGCCTTCTAAGTAGAGCACCCGAAGAAATGTGCACAAATCAGCGTGAGAAAGTTTTCATCACGTGCCTTGTTTAAGCATGGTTCAATAATGTTTGCTCACATTCAGACATTTCATCATCCGCTTATGTAACTTGAGGGTGAAGAGATGTATGACGAGGAGCCGTAGCACTACTATTTGATCCCCTGCCTCGGATACCGCTGAGTTTAGCGTTACTTACACTTAGCTTAACGTATGGCTGATATCCGTAGTGAGGCAGATACTTTAGTAACACCGTCAGATCCTAACGGATCCTAATTAGCTTATAAATTAAACTAAATAAACAAATAGCTAATGCCCCTTTCTAGCAGTGCATGAGAATAGCTGAACAGAGAGGTTTGCAGCATAAAGTACCAACTGGGAAATTGAATTCTAAAACAAGCTAACTCAAAAGAAATTCGAAATTGAGTTTGCACAACTTCGGGTTAGATACCTGACATACTTTACCACAAAAACAGTCTAACTTCTGCTCAATACTTAGTAACATATAACCATGAAACGTCATCTCAATTCTAAACCATACCATGTCCAAGGAGTTAACATGGTTTGGAATTCAGATCATCGACTGCAGTTAGCTATAGGTAGAAACATAGAAAGATTAAATAGGTACTTCAAGGTATCTTGTACCAAGGAAAAGGAGAAACTCAGTATTTGGAAGTAAAAATAATTAAGTACACCAGTCAACCATGTCTGGAATAACTTTCACCTCCCTTATGATTGAGAAATCGAACCATAAAAGTATATTTTTTCCAAACAGGGGCATATATGATGATCCTCTGTCCATTAAATGAGCAAAACTTGATTATACTAAAACTCATGAAATGCATTCCAGAAGGTAACACAGTTCTACGAATCTCTAAAACCATCTAATGATGGTGTGGTAATGAATCAGAGTATGGAAGTGACTATGAGTAGAAAATCATAATGTCTCAGTACATAAGGAACATGCTCTGAGAACACCTCAAGACAAGTTAATACGCTGAATTTTGGAGAATCTTTGGAAAAAAACCAACCTTTCTGGGTAAAATAAATACAAAAATTAGACATAACACTGAAGGATTTTAAGAATAAATCAAACAAAGCAAATAAATTGAAGAATAGTAAAATTAGATTCCTACCAAAAATTGAGAAAAGAGAAACAACTAAAATGCTATTTTCAGAAGAAGAACGAAAACGAAGATTAGATTGAATGAAGAAATACTGGAAGAACAGAAAGGAAAAAAAACCCATAATACTTCAAAGAAGACCGGACAGGAATTGACTATAGTGGTAATAAAAAATTAGCAGAAAAAAAATACGACTTATATCTCAATCCTTCTTTCCCAACATGTTTTTATATTATCTGTAACATAACTTACTTGCATTTGTAAGCGTCTTCTACTAAAACATGCTGATTCCATTGACCAGGAAAAGAACATGGTGGTGGTGATTATTGTTTTGAGAGGAACTACAACTAGTCAACCATCCTCTATATAACACTAATCAGAGGGAAAACATGGAAGGAATCCGACACTTCGAAAAATGAAGATATCGACCAAAGGAAGACAATGGCCACGAAGGGCGTGAAAATGAAAGACTCCCTAGCCCTCGTATACCTAATAGCGTCGGGGTCGGAAAAGAACATGTGTTGACTACGGGAGGTCGGATAGGATAGATGAAAGTGAGGAGCCTGGCACAAGTAAGTGGAAGTCATGCCAGGACTCATCTAAGGGCCCCGTGGTCACCAATCCACGCTCCGAAGTTCAGAGCCCCTAGGGCCCCTTTTAGTCGCCTCTTACGTCAAGCACGGGATACCGTGGGTGTTATTCTACCGCCCCCACCAACAGGGAAAAAGAAAAGAAGAGCGTTTATGAATGTATGAACCATGCATTCCATATCTGAGTGAGAGATATAAAATTCTCCCAGAAAACTGGCACTTGATTGGTCTGTTATTTGGAAGTGGAAGCAGTGTACCTAAGCATACGTGGGAGATCCATAATTTCACTATACCCCAGTCGCACCATCCACTCGTACTTTCCTAGCTATTTTAAATGATTTCCTTAAATTTCATTGGCAAAAGTTTTCCTTCATCCTTATTCTGTTAATGTTCTCTTCAATGTGATTCCTTAATTTTAAGTATGAGAAGAATTACAAAAGAGTACTCTACTGAAAAAAGAGGGAGTTAAAAAGAAGGGACCTCCGCAAATGTGAGTTCATGTACTACGTCTGGTAACCTTATTATTAGAGCCCGGATGTTTATAACCTAAAAATGTATTAAAATATGACAATAAATATGACTTTAAATTTTTTGTGAGATTTTCAAAATCTTCAAAATCTTGCCAATGTTTAAATTAACATTATATTGAAAGTGTACTTTTGAAATGTAGAACATTCCGTAATAATAAATAAGTAATATTATTAATTTTATTGTTATATTGTTAATTTATTTAATTACACATTCCTCTGCGCACAATGAAATAAATGTCACATTTTGATCAGCGATCAGAAAGAATTACAATAGCAAATTATATATGTATTAAAGTTTTCAAATAGGAACGATCTTCTATTTTCACGCAACATTGACTTGTGAAGTGATGCCAGGACTCATCTAAGGGCCCCGTGGTCACCAATCCACGCTCCGAAGTTCAGACCTCTCAACATCGCAGGATGTTATTGGGCCATATTCGAAATACGTTGAATCATTAAAGTTCAATTGAGGCTCTCCTTTCTGTCTCATCTGTCTCTTTCTATAAAGCTTACCCTCCTGATTCAAATAAATATGTATTTATAAGAATGATAATGTAAGAAATTACAGACAACATTTAGGAGATATGAAAAGTCCGTACTGAGACGACTGAAAGCAGGTATGCGAAAACGGAATAAAAATATGACTAACACACGAAAATTCACGGGAAAATATGACCATAATAAGAACAATTACCGGAAAATGACAATAACTGTTAAACGAGCCAAAATATCTTTATATAACCTATGAAAATTTCATAATTTCAGGCACCGTAGATAAAATTGTGCTTAACTTGTATTTTTTATGGAAATAATATAATGAATTAAAATATGTCATGTCATAAGCATCCTGGCGCTACTTATTATGAATACTGGTATTGTCAGTAAAAGTACAAACAGAGTTAATATGTTTGCACAAAAATTGAAAGTGAATGTTGAATTGTAGTTGGGTTAGGTGCATTCTTTAAAATGAAACATGTGATGGGTAAGGCACGACTTTATCTACCTCTCTGCTCGTTTACTGAACTACATTTCAAAAGGTACAACCTCAAGGAACCTGAATTCCAAATAGAATTAAGAATGATTTTATAGAGTAGCTGTTACAAAAAGTCTTTAGAAATAGAAAGAAACCTGCAAAGACTGACAAACTTTTTTTTTGCTATTTGTTTTACGTCGCACCGACACAGGTCTGATGGCGACGATGGGACAGGGAAGGGCTAGGAGTGGGAAGGAAGCGGCCGTGGCCGTAATTAAGGTACATCCCTAGCATTTGCCTGGTGTGAAAATGGGAAACCACAGAAAACCATTTTCAGGGCTGCCGACAGTACGGTATAATAATTTCGTGTGGCTATTTTTAGCCGAGTGCAGCCCTTGTAAGGCAGACCCTCCGATGAGGGTGCGCGGCATCTGCCATTTGTAGGTAACTGCGTGTTATTGTGGTGGAGAATAGTGTTATCTGTGGTGTGTGAGTTGCAGGGATGTTGGGGACAGCACGAACACCCAGCCCCCGGGCCATTGGAATTAACCAATTAAGGTTAAAATCCCCGACCCTGCCGGGAATCGAACCCGGGACCCTCTGAACCGAAGGCCAGTACGCTGACCATTCAGCCAACGATTCGGACGACAGTACGGTTCGAACGTACTACTACACTGGCCGCACTTAAGCGACTGCAGCTATCGAGCTCGGTACTGACAAACTTAGAACATGTTGGTTTGTCCAACCCTTGTGCCATTCCTCTACGAGGTAGGGTGCGAGGTGAGATGAAACTGTCGTGGCACTTTTTATGACCGGATGCCCTTCCTGACGTCAACCTCGTCACAGTAGTTAATGAGATGAAATGAATGTCATGATATATGCTAGTAGGAAGGGAAAGGGTGAAACCCGGTGCCGGAACGTAGCCTACTCCTGTGGAAGAGCACCAAGGTGTCTGCTCAAGGCTTAATGTCCAAATCCGACGGACGAATCACCATCAACAGCGTCATATGCCCTCACTCCATATGAGCACTGCGGAGAGGTTTGGAATTTAATCCAGGCGTTTGCCGCGCAATCGAGTGATTATAAAGTGTATACCACCAACTCCCCAACTCTGCCGGCCCACATTCTGATGGCGATTAACCATGGTGTCAGATCGTTTAGACTGCAACGCCTTAACGATCACGGCCACAAGACGGGCTGACAAACTTAGAACATCACGGTTTAATATTCTGAAAAAAAATTTATAAATAAATATGCTATACAGTAGAGTAGAACCTCATTAATCCGGTTCTAGGTTATCCGAATTAAGTCCGGATTAAACAAAATAATTTGTGAAATGAGCCAAAGTACATATTTAAACACTATGTTCAGTAGAAAGAGAGTGTACAGAACAGTATTTTAAATTCAAGAAATACAAAGGTTATTTACTATACAAGATATAATGCAATACAGTGCTAGGCCCTACCAAATACAGAATAACTAGCGCAATACAGAATTAGAACATGGCAATCAAGGCACACTTTCATTGACCACACTTGACGCGCTTATTGGTTTGAAGAAACTGATGACCTTTTCTTGTCTTCCTTTGATATAAATATCTTTGATAATTAACTCACACAGATGCAAAAATGTTCGTAATATGCAGATATATTTACATCGTTCAAAGTATTTAATGACAATATTTAGATGATCTTTACTTTCACTTAAGTTTTGACTTAAGGTTAATAATATCACCTGCTTCATCCTGGTCATATTCATCCGTTTCAGAGCTTTCTGTAGCGATCACACTATCAACAATCTGCGCCTCTTCTAAAATGTGATAACCTGGATCATCTTCATCTGCTTCTAGCCACAACTCAGTGTTTTCGAGTTTTGCTTAATTTTCACCAACTTTTTGAGGAGGTTGTGAAAATCCTTTGTTTCTAATCCAGCCATATCTGGTTCAACCTCTTCATCTATTAAAAGTTTATTCCATGAGTTAACTTGAGTTGGTGATTTTATATCATTGACAGCAGACACGAAATTCTTCTTTCTCTCTTTCTTTCTAAATCTGTCTACCCTCCAGGGTTGGTTTTTCCCTCGGATTCAGCGAGGGATCCCACCTATGCCACCTCAAGGGCAGTGTCCAGGAGCGTGAGATATTTGGTCGGGGGATACAACTGGGGGGATAACCAGTACCTCGACCAGGTGGCCTCACCTGCTATGTTGAACACGGACCTTGCAGGGGATGGGAAGATTGGAAGGGATAGACAAGGAAGAGGGAACGAAGCGGCCGTGGCCTCAAGTTTGGTACCATCCTAGCATTTGCCTGAAGGGGAAGTGGGGAAATCACGGAAAACCACTTCCAGGATGGCTGAGGTGGGAATCGAACCCACCTCTACTCAGTTGACCTCCCGAGGCTGAGTGGACCCCGTTCCAGTCCTCGTACCACTTTTCAAATTTCGTGGCAGAGCCGGGAACCGAACCCGGGCCTCCAGGGGTGGCAGCTAATCACACTAACCACTACACCACAGAGGCGGACTAATCAGAGTTGATGATTTTATATCATTGACAGCAAACGCGAAATTGAAAATTATTGATTTGAAATTGTAATTGCATTTATGTATTACTGTATTATTAAACGGCTGTCCGGATTAAGCGAAGTCCGGTCTAATGGATTCCGGATTAACGAGGTTCCACGGGAATTCCATATGAATCGCAATGTAGGCTTTCTTAAATTCAGTTAGTTTTGTAAGATGGAGGGTTCCAGGCTGTGTACGGGCATAGTAGGTGTCATGCAATTCTTAAATATGTACGAGTGTGGACCCTCGTTTCTCTTGTTCACCTTGGTTTTTTTTTGCGACGAAGATCTCCAAATATTCTAATTTTCTTTAAATGTTTCGATGATTAATGTCTTTCCCGTCTTAGTCACAAGCGTAGTATGGCTTATCCACTGTTATTATTGGATGCTCTAGCTTCTTATCCTCTGACTAAACCAAAGATGTTTTAAGAATAGCAAGTCTTGTATTGCCTAATGGGAACTCCTTCTACCCCTGCTAATGTTTAAGCTATTAAAACACAATTTCGTAAATTTACCTTATTCTTGTTATCGTTGTTGTTTATGTTTTGTTTTTGTTGCCTTGAGAAGAAAATAGAAACAAAAGAAGAAGGAAAACGAAAGATCATTTTGGGAATACATCCAAATTTTAAAGTTTTGTGTGGTATTTATTCAGTTGCCTAGGCCCAGCCGCTTCTTTCCCTCTACTTTCCTTCTTGGTATAATAATAATAATAATAATAATAATAATAATAATAATAATAATAATAATAATAATAATAATTATGTAGTGTAATAATATATTGTGATGTAGTGGTTAGTGAGAGTAGCTGCCACTCGCGAAGGACTGGGGTTCGATTCCCGGCTCTGCCACGAAATTTGAAAAGTGGTACGAGGACTAAAACGGTGTCCACTCGGCCTCGGGAGGTCAACTGAATATAGAGGATTCGATTCCTGCCTCAATTACCATCTAATTTTTTTTCCATGGTTTCCCAATTCTTCTGCAGGCAAATGCCGGGATTGTGGCTAATTTATGGCCACGGCCGCTTCCTTCCTTCTTCCTTGCTCATCCCTTCTAATCTTCTCATCCCCCACAAGGACCCTGTTCAGCATAGCAGGTGAAGAAGCTACCTGGGAGAATTGCTGTTCTTCCTCCCCAGAACACTGCCATTGAGGCCAAACCTGGAATAAATAAAAATAAAAAAAACAATATATGCCTTGCAATCAACCTCTCAGGCAAACCAAAATTAATGTTTAAATGTCAAGGAATCAGTATCATGCATATAAGAGTTAAAACTATAAACATGAGTTCAGTAATAATAATAATAATAATAATAATAATAATAATAATAATAATAATAATAATAATAATAATAATAATAATAATAATAATAATAATTGCTCCGGGGGTACACCTTCCCAAGCCAGCTAAACTGCATGCCTTGTCTAAGGCCATCTGTGTAAACAAACTTGAACGGGTGTGTTACAGGATACGTTGGTCTTCTACCGTTAGATGTCTCTATCACCGGTTTAATTGCTCGCTCTAGCGGGATGTACTCTAAGTACTTCACAAAGGAGTGTTTATTTTTGCAATTGGCAAACCTTAGGTTTTGAGGATTGTTTTGTTTATGTATCGAAGTTGTCAACACTTCAGCTGATTCCTTCTTCAATCGTAAGTTGTTTTTTTTTTTTGCTAGGGGCTTTACGTCGCACCGACACAGATAGGTCTTATGGCGACGATGGGATAGGAAAGGCCTAGGAGTTGGAAGGAAGCGGCCGTGGCCTTAATTAAGGTACAGCCCCAGCATTTGCTTGGTGTGAAAATGGGAAACCACGGAAAACCATCTTCAGGGCTGCCGATAGTGGGATTCGAACCTACTATCTCCCGGATGCAAGCTCACAGCCGCGCGCCTCTACGCGCACGGCCAACTCGCCCGGTTCAATCGTAATCAACCTATCAGAAACTTGTAAGTATTTTCTCTAGCCAATTAAAATTGGGGGTGTGTACAGGGACCCAGTAGATCAGTAAAGAGATCTCGAAGCTTCCCCTAAAAATAATATAAAAGCAGGGCGCTTTAGGGCCGTATCGTCTGAATTGCACCAGTGTGAGGAGGATGAATTGACGCGAACCAGGAGGCAGGGGCGCTGCCTACGTGAGGAAGGTCCAGCGACTCAAGGTAATGGCAGAATTTTCATAGACATGTGATAGCTTCTGCGGATAGTTTGAGGGGAAGGTTTCAACCTGTTTTATTTAATGTAAATTTCTAAATTTGGTGGTTGAAATGTAGAATTTTTGGCAAGTCTGAGGACTTTGTTCTATTCACTACTGAGAGATATACTGTATAATATAAGAGAACAAGGACTGATTACCCTCTATTGGTTCGCATTCAACTTGACACGGGGTGACTAAAGTGTCTAAACCTCTAAATTTCTTAATACTTATTTGGAAGGAACGTTTCTCCTTTAGTCACCCCGGTGTAGTATAGGACTGGCCTGTCTTTGGGCCGTACGCCCATTAGGATTTTAAATATTTTTAGAAGGACTGCCGGTGTTTCGCCTCCTTGCATTTTGTTTATGGCCGGTTACAACCAACCTTTTTCTTTTGTTATTAAGGTCGTTTAGTATGGGCAAGCATGCCTCTGTTTATTCTGTAAATGTCTCTGGTGTTAGTTCCCTTTGGGAACAGTGAATTAATTATATAACTGTTGAGCAATAGAAAACCCGTGGTGTAGGGGTAGCGTTCCTGCCTCTTACCCGGAAGCTCCGGGTTCGATTCCCGGCCAGGACAGGGATTTTTTATCTGGACCTGAGGGCTGGTTCGAAGTCCACTCAGCCTACGTGATTAGATTTGAGGAGCTATCTGATTGTGAGGTAGCGGCCCCAGTCTAGAAAGCCAGGAATAACGACCGAGAGTATTCGTCGTGCTGACCACACGACACCTCGCAATATGCAGGCCTTCGGGCTGAGCAGCGGTCGCTTGGAAGGCCAAGGCCCTTCAAGGGCTGTAGTGCCATGGGGTTTGGGGTTTGAGCAATAGGTAAGCCCACATCAGGGCAACTGTATGTAAATAATAGAATGGAGGACAATCTATAGGTTGTGAGGTGGAACTTAAATGGGCCATATTAAATTGATTGCTCTGCGAGGCTGGACTATATTTGGAGCGCAGACTCTCCTGTAGTGTAAATGATAGGAGCAAATCGTGCTGTTGTAAATTTTGTACCTGTCAAGAGCAATTCAGGTATTCTCTGTGTAAATTAACATTTGCAATTCTCTCAAGTTTTGTACCTAATACTCGGACTTCTAAGTCCACTATATTGTTAGAAATGACGAGCTCATTATACGGTTGTTATTAATTCAGAATTTGTATTTCTCCAATTTTAAACTCAGGAAAAGGGAGAGAGGTACAATTTCAAAATCTGTTGTGTTAATTTCTGCTCTAGTTAATCCCTTGTCCACCTATTAAACCGAGGCACTTCTTATCCCCTGTGATCCAGGGAAACCCAATAATAAATATTACAGACGACATCATGGAAAATCGTGGAGCTTTTAGAACCAAAGTAGCTAATCATAAATTTAGGGAGAAACCAAAAAAGACAACTGGTAGGAAGTGGTCGACAGAACGCAAGATGCAACACAGTGCATTCATGAAGAGATTTTGGGAGGATAAGAAGGCACAAACCATCAAACCAACTAACAAGTTCAAACGCGCTCTATGAATGGGCATAACGAAGGAATAATAATAATAATAATAATAATAATAATAATAATAATAATAATAATAATAATAATAATAATAATTAGTGTGTTAAGCCTGTTAATGAAATGGAACTGGGAGATGAGGATGTTATGTCTATTTAGAACATCTTTCAGCAGTTTCATAACAGCGGGATGAGTAACAGTACTTGACAAGAATCCATTTCTTTGTTCTCTGGGAGACAATTTGCGAGATTTGAGTTGCTTAAGCTGACCAAATAACTTAAGAAACCCGGAATAGAGACTAGGACCTCCCAGTGGATCAAGTGCTGCACGCAGTTTACTTAACGGGACTTGGTGCACACGACTTCAGTGCCGTAACCACATACACAATAGTGTGTTAATCGGCTACAAATATTAGACTAGGCTTTCGAAATGTCGTGAGCTGCAGCAGACGAATGCACCAACGGACCATATAGGCTGTGTTTTATCTCCTACTTCTTTATGATCTTTCTAAATTTTTCATGTGGCCGGTACAGATTTACGGCCGGTTGCCCTTCCTGACGTCAACCCTATGTGAAAGGACGTATCCAATATTGCGTGTTTCTGTGTTGGTTGGCAGTGTGGTGCACTGGTGATTATCAGGGGCAGTCAATTGAAAACAGAACACATATTTCGCGCGAAAGGTGGCAACACTGTTGTTACGTATCGATACTGCTATCGTTATGGTAGGAGAACTGCGTAGTGGCAACTCACAGGGGCACGAGTTATGTATCCCGACACTTGAAGTCAAATCCAGGACCTCCACAGACTACAACATGGGATTTTTAATATATATTATAAGCCACTAGTTAAAACTTACTTGGCCACCTCAGAAGGAAGTAAAATTATATTGCTTCATATTATCTCACTTAGTCCGCCTCAGTAGCGTGACGGTTAGTGCTATTAGCTGCCGTCTCCGGTATAAATTTAAGAATAGCAGGAGGGATTGTATCTGTAATAACAACGTTTTTATTCTAATCCACCTGTTCAACACATTATAATGTTGTCACATTTAAAATATCTTCATTAATTGACAAGTTATTTGTGGGATATGTTTCGCTCCCTTACAGAGCATCATCAGCTAGGTCTGAATCTCGAAGAACGGTTATGTTCGTAAACAATGACTCCAGAACTATTGAACTTTTTTTACAAACTTAAATCTACTCTATTAGAATATCATAAAATATATAAACTTTGATCATATCTTAATAACATGGGCTTAGTAGAAGATATACATTAAATTGTGGTAGAATGAGTTATTCTAAAATACTTAAAACAAGTAGCATGTTTAACATCTTTGAAATAGGTGAAATTCAATCTTAAGAAATTAATTTCAAAGTTTCTTTGTAATGAGATTTGGTAAAAAAGTTTTATATCCTTTAAGGATAAGAGTTTATAATGATTCAAAGATCTCGTCGATTTGATAATTGAACTTGTGACAGGATCAACCAAATCTGAATCTCGAAGAATGGTTACGTTTGCAAACAATGACTCAAAAATTATTAAACTATTATTTCATAAACTCAAACTTAATTTACTAGAGTATCATAAAATTCAGAATCTTTGGTGACATGTCTTAATAACTTGGGTTTAGCAGGAGAGACACATTAAAATTGTGGTAGAATGAGTTGTTCTAAAATATGTAAAACAAGTAGCCTGTCTAATAAATTAGAAAGACTTGAAATTCAATTTTAAGAACTAAAATTTGAAAATTTCTTTGCAATGAGGTCTGGTTAAAGTTTTATATCTCTTAAGGATAAGAGTCTATAAAGATTCAAAAATATCGTCGATTTGATAATTGTACTTGTAACAGGATAATATTGATCTTCAAGAAATTTAAACACTTGTTGTCATTTGACCACGGCGAGTGCTGTTGAATAAATAGCTCTTGTTGACGTCGGTGACCATACGTTGAAATTACAGATTAAAAAAGGTATGATTGAAAGGGATGTAAATCGACGATCGTGGTTAAAAGTTGTTAAGTAGTTTATCTTGTTGTAATTCCCTCCAACGGCCGTTTGACAGTTTGGTGTTAACTAAGGTTGTATGGCGACTGTTTGCTGTTCCGCGTAGACACAAGGAGTAACATTATCACGGGCACACTCTGTATATTTCTGCCTGTATTTGGATAGTCTATAAGGTTCTTCGGTGTTTTTCTGATGTAAATAATTCAGCTCCCTTCTTGAAATTTGCCATTACTTGTCAGATTTGGGTGAAATCACGCTAAAATAATACACACGAGCAAATATATTACATGTACTGTACATATGCCGTAAGTCAATAAGAATATACAAAGGCGAAGTCTGAAAACCGCACCAAAGTCGTGAGAAGACAAGGTTAGGTTGATAACGAAATTTCCTTCTACTGAACTATAATAATAATAATAATAATAATAATAATAATAATAATAATAATAATAATAATAATAATAATAATAATAATAATAATAATAATCGAGCGTGACCTCCGAAGAGGCCTGGTGCGGATCTTTCGACCCGACTCTGTGTAGGCGACCTGCGAGTCTATGAGAATGGAGCTCTACATGTGATGAATTCTAATGATGAAGACGGCACACACACCCAGCCCCCGAGCCATCGGAATTAACCAATGAAGGTTAAAATACCCGACCCAGCCGGGAATAGAACCCGGGAACCTGTGGACAAAATGCCAGGACGCTAAGCATTTAGCCATGGATCCGGACTCAATTGAACTGATCTTTATAGAGGACGTAACGTTGCCTTCCTTTTCGGAGGAGTTCTTGCAGATTTTTTTTTTATTACGGTACACATCCTAATTGAATTGTATACTTATGAATTATGCCTTGCTGGCGAGATGTAGTGGTTGCAGTGCACTATGTCTTCTGGTATGGACTAGAATAAATTCGTTACTTTCATTGACCTGTCTCAGTCTCATCCTTGGCTTTGACAATATGAAAGTGACCGAGGTATGAGCGAAGCTAGTAATGCCATCCCTTATGCAACCAGTCCCTGTTATGAATGGTATGAAAATATCGCTCATAGTTTTGGTTGGTGCATGCATTTCAGTGGGCTTGGCAGACTGATACGTAATAGCAACTTTTGGCTCGGTGAGGAAAGCAACGGGAAACTACCTCACTCCTCATTTCCCTAGTACATCTCTTCAGTGACACCTAAGGTATTTATGACAGCTTTTGGTGGAGCTGTGGAGGATCAAACAAGCCTTCGGGTTGAATACCCAACATACATACATGTGAACTGGACGAAATAAAACCGTATTATTACTGTAAAATGCTGTTACGTTATTAGCATGCCACAATTCTGCAGTACTTAGCTGGTATTACCCAGACATATTTATAATCCTACAGAAAAAAGAAAATATGCTTTACGTATACCCGCAAATGTAACACTAGTGATTTTCATAATAAGTCAGTCGCAATACGTACATGTCGCAAGTCACGGAAGAAACCAAAACAAAACATGACTACATACTGCCAACCTGCAAGATTATCAATAACTGTAAGACGTCGTATCGGTAAGTAGAGTCCCTAAACTGCGTTGTTAGTGACACTGAATCTAACCCAACAGTTGGAAAATAACTGTAAATAAATAACTGTGTCGTGCGGGTCTTTCTCTCGTAGCTGGCCCATTAGGTGGCATGCATGTCTGTGAAAATGAGGGCCCTACCTAGGATGATTTCTAATGCTGAATACGCCACACACACACACACACACACAGCCCCGAGCCATTGGAATTAACCAATTAAGGTTAAAATCCCCAACCCGGCCGGGAACCGAACCCGGGACCGTCTGAAGCGAAGGCCAGTACGCTGACAATTCGGCCAACGAGTTGGACACCACCTTCAGTGTTAACAGATGAGAAAGAGTAAGATTGTACACTTACATGGTAGTGTATAAGTTCACATATCAGAGAGTATAGTGCCTCTGTGGCCCAGGCGGCAGCGCGCCGGCCTTTCGCCGCTGGGTTGCGTGGTTCAAATCCCCGTCACTCCATGTGAGATTTGTGCTGGGAAAAGCGGAGGCGGGGCAGGTTTTTCTCTGAGCACTCCGGTTTTCCCTGTCATATTTCATTCCAGCAGCACTCTTCAATATCATTTCATTTCATCTGTCAGTCATTAATCATTGCCCCAGAGGGGCGTGACAGGCTGCGGCAGACGGCGCAATTTCCATCCTCGCCGCTAGGTGGGACTTCATTCATCCCATTCCTGACCCGGTCATATGACTCGAAAACAGGCTGAGGATTTTCATTTCCATTTTCAGGGAGTATAATATGATGAAATGTGAGAATCCTAACGCAACGTGTATATGAACCGAATGCAAGTATTCAAACCTCGTCGAGCATCTTAATACTGTCTTGAGACATGCCCGCATGTACAGTGTCACAGTAGTCTAGACGGGTTATGATTAGGTTTGTATTCAGTCAATTACCTCTGGTCAAGGTGAAAAGTTCCAGGTCAGTGGGACCAGACAATAGTCCGGAGCACTTGCCTGAGTGCCTTATGATGAGGTTCTTTACAGTTTGCCATTTGATGAAGCCAGAGAGCGACACAATTAGGTGCCAATGCGTCGCATTTGTAACTTCATTATGCAGCTGGGGGGGGGGGGGGGGGGAGTAAAGTCTGGGATCATCTCGTAACACAGACGTCAGATCTGTAATCTTCTCTCTAAAAGCTAGAGACGCTAATGAAAGGCGGCGAGTTACAAAACAAAAATAGAATTACGAAACAAAAGGATGGGCCTGGCAGGAGATTAATCTAGGCCCTGAGGCGAGCCGGCACGCGAGAGCGGAAGCCTACCTACAAGGCGCCTGGACCACCCCGTCCCGCGCAGCCAAGCATGCAGTTTCGAGGTACCTAATTAATTCATTGCGTGTGAGTTATGAATGTCGAAAGAACCTTTCAAGCCGAGGTAATTTCACGGTTCATGTACAAGTACATCATACGTAGCTCCACGAGTGTTGTGTGAGACTCGGAGAAGAGTGTTGAAATTATTGTGCGTTTTAGATGAGCAAATGATGGATGCTATAATTCCCTGAAGACAAGATTATTGTAATTAAAGATTATTGATGTTCATTTCAACTGCGTAGAATTCTTGTGTAAATATAACTTCTTTATATTCAATTACAGACGCTCCTGTCACGCAGTCATCGCCACGCAATGTACGTATAACCTCTGAACACGCCAAATGAATCCAAATCAGATTTGAGGTACTAAATTTCTCTACATGAAATATAAGAGAACCAAAACCTTCAAGAACACTTCCTTGTCTCTTTAATGAATGTACTGTAATGATACGGCTCTCCAATTTACTCTATCCGGTAGGAATAATAATAATATTTATAAAATAATTATTATTATTAGTAGGACTTCAAATTTCGGTTGACAGGGAAGTGCTGTTCCACATACTGATAGAATTCGGAACAAACGCTAAATCAAAGGAAATTGTTAAGCATATATTAACAGACACCCATTCGAAAGTAAAATTCGTGGGCGAACTCTCAAAGGAGTTTGAAATCAAAACAAGGCTCAGATAAGGTGATGGACTATCTCCGGTTCTCTTCAACTGTGTTTTGAAGAGGATCATTCGCGAATGGCAAAACGAACTGTACAAGAAAGGACTGCTCAACCAAGTATATATTGGGGGATTGAAAAATGGCATCAAGATCAACTGCCTTGCATTCGCAGATGACCTCGCGATCCCGTCTAGAAACACTAACACAGCTACAGAGCAGATAAATATACTAAAGCAGAAAGCAGATAAAGCAGGACTCCAAATTTCCTTTGAAGGAACCAAATATATGACCAATATCAAAACAGCTATCGTCACTTGAAGACAGAGTATAGTAAGATGGAAAGGGTTGACAGCTTCAAGTACTGATTAAGGCAATGAAAAAAATACTCAGATTTTATGGATATTTGTCTATAATGGACGAGAAGAGGCTGACAAAACAGATTTTTAAAACACTTGACAGTAGACCTAATGTTTCCGACAAATGATTCAGCGAGGAAAGAACGGATCTTGAGCAGTCTGGATTAAATCGGAAAGACATCCTAAACCGAACTAATTATAGATCAGTGATCGACAGCTTCAGAGGCTTCCGTGACTAACAGAAAATTAATACGGGATGGACAGAGGAAAGACTGCCAGAGAAAGAACGCAGACTTTGGTAATGTGTGATTGTTGCTTAACGTGGTCTAAAATGGCCGTAAACGAATATAATAATAATAATAATAATAATAATAATAATAATAATAATAATAATAATAATACATTTAATTTATTTATTCGTGTCAGTAGCACAACATATATTATAGATGAATGTTACAAAATTAAATACATGAAATTATAATATTTACATAGAATTTTTTCACGTTAACAGTACTAATACTGGCCTGTGTTAAATCAAGTTCTGTGCATTTAACAGGGCATATAGGGCAATTAATAGGGTCTCTTGTCGTTTGTTCCACGCCGCATTCACATAGGGTCTGATCCCCCTTCAGGAGGCTCCAATTCTTCATACTGTTCTTGGACTTTCCAACGCCTGCTCTTAGTGTGTTCACTGCCTTCCATGTAGTCCAGGTTTCTTCATGACCAGGGGGAAGCTTTTCCTCTAACTTTAAGCATTCTGGATGAAAAGGGATCTTCTGATTCTAAAGTAGACGTATGGTCTTTTTTGCATCTGCACTAGTGGGGGATGAGGAGTGCATAAAACTGTTCCTGGACTTCAACCGAGTTGATCGTGTCCATGTAGGGGGTGGGCTAAGCTGGTAGAAGCCTTTAACCTCTCCACAGTTGCAGCTACCTCGCGTCTGATCTCAGGAGGAGCTATTCCTGCAAGGGAGAAGAGTTTGTCTGTTGGTGTTGGTTTCAGACATCATGTAATATATGTGTATGTTTCATTCAGGGAGACATCGACCATTTTGGCATGTGTACATTTTTACTAAACGGGACCATCATGCTCCCCTGCTGAGTAACAAAGTGCTAAGTCTGTTATCCTTAGGATGGGCACCCCACTTTGAACCTGTCACTTTACGGAGCTGTGAGTTCCGAGAGGAGACCTTTGCCTTGATGTTTTAACAGTGCTACCTGTAAGGTACAGAACGATCCAAAGTAACACACAAGTAATTCGGTGTGTAATAATGTTCTAGAACTTTGTCCTTCCACTTCACTTGCTGCTTCCTTGAGGCTTGTTTGTTCTTCAGATGGAAAGCACACACTTGAGTTTTTGATAGGTTTGGTTTGAGATTATTGGTCTCATAGTAGTGAGACAAAATATCCAGTGCTGAAGTGAGATTGTTTTCCACTCTTTCAAAGCATTCACTCTGAGTAGCCAAAGCCAGATCATCAGCGTATAGGAAGCTTTTAGTATAAAGTGGGTATGGTTGGTCCTTGGTTTATATATTGAAAAGTAAGGGAGCTAGCACACTTCCTTGAGGAAGACCATTCTTTTGCGTTCTCCATCGACTTCGCTGACCCTGAAAGTCAACAAAGAATCGTAGATTCTGTAAAAAGGCAGCAACAATTCTGGTAAGCTTGAAATCCTTTGTAAGGCTATACAGGTTTTGTAGCATGATTTGATATTGTACGGTATCACACAGGCACAAGAAAGGTCTACAAACGCTACTCCTGATATTTTTTAGGGTTAAAAACCATCTTCTGCATACTGTGTTAGGTTTACTACTTGTGCAGTGCAGTTCATGATTGTCCTAGAATCCGATTGTTCTGGGAATAAGAAAGGCTCCACAGATGGTGCAAGACGGTTAAGAAGCATCCTTTGAATGATCTATTAGAGGTGACACAAAAGGGGGATCGGTCGAAAGTTCTTTGGGTTCGTTAGGGTACTTGCCGGGTTTAAGGATAGCAACTAATCTGGCCTTCGCCCAGGTTTTTGTAATGTGACAAAGCTCCAAGCAGTTATTGAAGTTCTTTGGTAGTATTTTCAAAATGTTTAATTTGCTCTAAAAGAATGTCGTCTAGACCACGTGTTTTTCTGTTCTAGGACATCTTGATGGCGTTTGCCAGCTCTCCAAAAAAAAAAGTTTGGAATTTCTCAGGTCTCATCTTCAATGTTTCTTAGAAATTTTGTCTAGCTCTGCATTTGACTTTGCCATTCAACAAGAGCTGATGGGCGATTACATTTGGGGATACATTATAATGAACAGATGCCTTAGTGGGGCCATTGTTCAAACGTTTTAGTAGACTCCAGGCTTTGATGCTGTTCTGCGATATATCCAATTCTTCCATCAAATTAATCTAACGTCCCCATTTCAATTTACCAACAGTATATTACAGTTTATGGCCAGCCTGTATTGTTTCTTCGCTAAAAGGATCCGGCTCAAAAAGCGAAATGTAGTTTTCTAGATCTTGTACTGCACAGGGATTTAAACCTTGTATGTAGTGTGTTCTGCAACCAAGTGGGTTTGACTTGACTTGCGCAAACATTTCTTGACAGCATCAGTGAACTTATCATATGATTCTCGACTTGGATCAATGTTCAAGAACGTTTGATATATACTCTTGGTAAAGTTATCTTAGTCAGCTTTCTGAAAATTGTATCTTCTTCAAACAGGTATTATTTGAAGTCGAACCGCTAAGAACACCTGACACTTAATTGGTCTGTGCTGAGTATGAGGAATAGGTTCATAGACTTCCTTTACACACTGATGGGATATGGTATCAGTAACAAATATGAGATCAGGATTATATCCGCGTCTCCATCTGCCACAACTGAAGGAGTGTGGAAGCTTGCTGTCATGAATTAAAGACAAGTGATTCGTTTCAGTCCAATTTGTAACAGCTAGCCCATTTCGTGTTCATTTCTATATCCCCAAATGGAGCTATGGCTATTGAAGTCATCCGTAACAAAATGGATCTTACTTCCTTGAAGATTTATAAACTGACTTTATCATACAGCTTGATAATTCTCTTGATATATATTTTCTTCAAAAACGGAGGTTGATAGTATATTGAGTCCAGGGTTTACAAAAATGGCACTGCTGTTTCCATGAGGTGTCTCAATACTTTTGGTCTGTTTTGTGTACTGCTTCTGTGAGTTTCCTGAACACAAAAATGTCACATGTGTGAGAGTGGCACATATGCTGTAATATGGCGTCTTTATTCGATGTCATGCCCTCTATGTTTACTGACAGGATTGTTAGCTTTGGTCCTGAAAAGGACTCTCTGATATATTTGTTAACCATACTGAGGTTGCAATAGTGCTACTGGAGTGAGAGAATCAGCTGTCTAGGAAAAGTCCTAGTCCGTTGTCAAGGAGACACCTGGATGTATGGCAATATCACATGTAAATACGCCCTTCTGGGAGGTTTCTCTCGTGTCCCCCGTAATAATAATAATAATAATAATAATAATAATAATAATAATAATAATAATAATAATAATAATAATAATAATAATAATAATTAAAATTCCGCGGTGGACACCTCTGGGAAGTCATGTTAGTGGATTTCCAGAAGGCAAATGATTCAGTAAATATACAGACAGTGTGTCTTTCATCTTATGGGAACTAAGCCTAGATGAGAAGACCTCCAGAATAAGCCAGGCTACTCTGAGGGACACCACCTCCAAAGTTAAGTGCGGAGGTGAGCTCTCCGCAAGTTTCCCCGTGAAACGGGAAAGAGACACGCTAACGCCTTTTTTGCATCCTATTCACGGGTGTGAAAGAGAAGATTATCAGGGAATGGCTATCCACTAGCTTCAGGTAGTAAACTATAGGTTGTATACAGGAAAGAATACCTCAATCCACCCTCCCTAGCCTTTGCTGACTACCTTACATTGTTACAAAACACCATAGAGGAGGCTACTCACAACTACAGAGCCTTTATAACACCACAGCTAAGACCGGTCTGAACGACAGTATACGAAAAACTGTGTTGATGACTAACATTAAGGGAGCCCCATATACAAGCTCACTGGAAGGCACCACAGTTAGTAAAATCTCTGCAGTCAAGTTCTTAGTAGAATGGATCTCAGCCAATGAGAGTGAAATTTTGGCACCTGGTGTGCCAAGTTGGCGAGGGTCTATCATTCCTGCAAGAGTATTTGCACATCCAAATATATTTCCAAGAATATTTAGCTTAAACATTACAACTCACTAAGAGGACCCTCTGGCCACCACGACTCTGAATGTGTCTTGGTGATCAGGAAGGGTCCACTCAGGAAAATAGAGATCAAGGAACGGAAGATCATAAGGAGGATATTTGGACCCATAAGAGAAGCGAATCTGGAACAGCAATGAGTTTTATGGTCATCAGGAAGACATAATCACAACCAAGTGTCTGATCAGCGTGAGTCACTGCAGGCTCAGCTACAAGATCTCCAGCGCAAAAGGTAGAGGGAAAGCCTCCAAGAACAAATGGATTGCCGCAGTGAATCAGAACTTGAACAATTAGAAAACCCACCAAACAACACACAGGACAGATCACTATACAGAGTGTCTTCCCAGTGTCCGTCGCCAGCAAGAGGAAGAACACAGGGACCACCAAACCGCAGTGTACAGAGGAGAGGAAGGTCGTACACAGAAAATGAAAGCTTTCTGGGCCAAGAAGAAACAAGTCCTAAGCAGGCGCAAATGAAAAGAAAAGTCCTGAAACCACCCAGAGAAAAGTACCAGGACTGAGGTTTATAAACCTTGGAGATACCGAGGAACTATATTTTAAGCAAGACATAACAATGGGCGTCATTATCAAAGGACGTGTGCTTGAAAAGAGCTGTACTTCCTCAGGAGGACACGAGTTTACTTATCAGTCTAGTTCCAAGTGTGCTCACTCCGTTGACACGACTTGTTTATGTCCTTAAAGATGCCAATTACCGTGCGAGTTTGCCGCACAGTTAGAGTGGCGCAGCTGTGAGCTTGCATCCGGGAGATAATGGCTTCGGACACCACTATCGGTAGCCCTGAAGATATTTTCCCTGGTTTTCCATTTTCACACCAGGAAAATACTGGGGCTGCTCCTTAATTAAGGCCACGCCGCTACCTTCCCACTCCTAGCCCTTTCTTATCCCGTCGTCGCCATAAGACCTCTGTGTGTCCGCGTGATGCAAAGCAACATTGTAGTAAATAACATTCTAAACGATTCAACATTAGGTGAAGCCAAGATCTTAGTGAATTTTTAAGAATCTTGGCAGTTTTATGTCTTTCTGTACAAGACCGAAATAATGTCCCGATCATTTCAGTTGTAACTATCTTGGAATTGAAAGTTTTGTTTGAACAAATATTGACATAGTGTAGTCGTGAGTGAATGTCTGTCTGTCGGTGTCAATCACACGGGTGTAGTGACAAGCAAGTTTGTGAATCCTGTAACGAGCCTTGTCCAAACATTCTAAAACATGTAACCCATTCTTGTGGTGAATAAATTATCATCGACTTTTGGAAAGAATTTCTTTATGTGTATTTATAAAACACAGAGTGAAAAGAAAGGAAAGGAATGAGGAAAGGTCCATGATATTTGAGGACTAGGCCTATCGTTGCAAACCCAATTTTGTCCGCCGAAGTGTTCAGCGCGAATTGTGTTAAGTCCACGGATACGTTGTCACATTGAATACAGCGGAAGTTGTTGTGTTAGGTGCCATCTCTGGCAATAACACTCCGCAGCCTTACTTGCACTTTAGTCACAAGATGGAGCACGATATTAGTGTAGGGGAGCTTTCTAAAGGGAGCCGAGAGGGACAAAACGAAGGAAAGAACGCACGACAGCTAAAATCCGAGGCAAGGTACGTATGAAATGCAGAAACCATGACAATTTGTTTAACGATACACTCATATGATACTAAAGTGCATTCTTTGACAAATTATTTCAATCTAGATAATATAACGCAATGTTCACGCTGTTCGTTCTAGTGTTGGTATTTCTTTTTATTTTATAAAATTGTGATAAAGACCCTACATGATAACATTTGAGCCACTGCTTGGAGCCATAAACGAAATGTACAGTTTGTCAAAGGAAGGAGTGTATCCTCAACCTACTGTTAACAATGACAGTGAGATTTTTCACTTTAAAAACCTTTTAAACTTGAATTAACTTATACACTGTTGTTCAATAAATGTGTGAAAACAGTTAAACATTCTAAAAAATTTGTACAATAATACTATCTCACGTGAACCACACAGCAAGAAAATATCATAACTAAAATGTGATATTTTGGTACCAATTTTCATTGCTGTAGTTATTTTTAAATAATTTGGGGTAGATCTTTCCTGGAGAGCGTGTCGCGGTTTTGTGAGACACGACTGCGCTGTATTACACTCAGTACAATAAGCTGCTGCTAGATGCAATCAAGTGGTGATTCCTCAAACTGTATGGAAAAAGAAAAGAAAGAACTATTTCGACAGCCCTGAGCATGTCCGTGCAAACTGACATTCGGCTAGATAGATAATATTTTTTCACGAGGAGACCGCGGGGTCCATTAAATGCCGGGGACCGCCTGAATTGCAGGCCCTAACGTTACGCCCCTGAGTGTGTTGCCAGGTCTATAAATTAAAAATCGGTAGATTGTACGTACAAATTATCATATAAATTAAAGATCTCAATAATCATTTGAAGTTTGACGCAAGTGCGATAACAGGTATAGCTTGAAAACCATATTTTCTCATCCATAGGTAACTAATGCAGATATCGAGCTCGAATTATTATTATTATTATTATTATTATTATTATTATTATTATTATTATTATTATTATTTTACGATTATTTTAATTTTTATTATTATTATTATTTATCGATACGGCCACCTTTGGGCCACGTTTACACAATCTACCTTCTGTCACGCAGACTGATACCTTTCTCTTTACATTCTCGCCAAAGATTCTTGAGTCTTTGACTTCTTCTTGCTCGTTCTTCTACCGAGATGTTCCGTGGCTTCGCATGTTGCTCTTCAGGCGCATCCATCATTCCCGCAACCTTCTTCCTAAATGATGTCGTTTCTCTTATATCCTCCTCCTTGAAACCTATTTCTACCAAGTCATCGTGCACCTGTGTAAGCCATTCCGGCTGTTTTATCCACTTTTCCTGCAGAAGAAGTATCCTGTTGTCCAATCTCTCAGGGTTCATTCCCTTGATATGCCCATGAAACGTCAGTCTCCTTTTTCTCATCACAGTCGTGATTCTTTCTACTGTCTTGTAGAGCTCCAAATTCGATCTTAACTGAAATGTGTTTGGTTCATTCGTTGACTTTCTAGGGCCTAAGATTTTTCGTAAGAATCTTCTTTCTTTGTTTTCAAGGACTGGGTCAGCCATCCTCGTCAAGGCGTCTGCTCCATAAAGGCACTCTGTTCTAAACACGGTGCAGTAGTGTTTTAACTTAGCCTGAATTGAGAGGGACTTGGACTTACAGGTGTTATGACATAGTCTGAATGCCAACTCCATCCTTCTCACCCTCTCGTTTAATCCCTCCTTTTCATCTCCATTTCGGGTGAGTATTTCTCCCAGGTATTTCAATTTTTGCACACGCTAGATATCTCCATACAGTGTAACAAGTCTGTCCGTGTCGCCTTTCTTTATAGAATCCATGAATGCTCTTTTTTCGAAGGAGATTCTTAACTCTGTTTTGACTGCAACAATTTGTAGATCTTCAACTTGTTTCTTGGCTATTTGACGGTTGTCTCTAATAAGAACGACGTCGTCCGCGAAGGCAAGGCAGTCCAACATCATCGCATTTTTGCCACAACCTTTCTTTACCCCATTCCTCATTCCATTTTCAGTCATTCTCAACCTCCATTCCCTAATAACGTTTTTCTAAAATGCAATTAAAGAGTAGTGGAGAAAGGCTGTCTCCTTTCCTCAGACCCGTTTTTATCTCAAACGGATTTGAGAGTTCGCGCATAAATTTGACTTGAGATAAGGTGTTTGTAAGAGAGTGTCGAATTATGGCCAGAGATTTCTCATCCACTCCAAACTCCTGCAGAACGTTCATGAGCACTCCACGATCTATGGAATCATATGGCTTTTTGAAATCAACGAAAGTTATGATTGTCCTCTTCTTATTTCCCAGTGATCTTATTTTTATAAGTGTAGAATATAAATCTGCTCAGCATATGAACGCCCTTTCCTGAACCCGGCCTGGTATTCACCAATTTGTTTATCTAGATGTGTTTCAAGCCTCCGCTGCAGTGCTTTAGATAAGATTTTGTACGCTATAGGAAGAAGGGCTATACCTCTGTAGTTCTTGACGCTAGTTTGGTCCCTTTTGTGTAAGGGATGAATGAGTGTTTTCTTCCAGTCACTTGATATTTCTTCTTTTTCCCAAATAAAAGCGAATAATTCCTCTAGTTTTACCACTATATTTTCACCTGCAATTTGAATAACTCTGCAGTAATTGAATCTTTCCGAAGAGTTGTGTTATTTTTTAGAGTCTTAATGATGTCCCTAATTTCTTCCGTATTTGGTGGTAATGAATCCTTCAACTTGATTTGAGGCTCTCCAAACAGAAATCCATCTTCATGACGTTCACAGTTCAGAAGATTATGGAATTAGTTGGCCAGATACTCGCAATTCTTCTTGTCACCAATAATGAGTTTCCCTTGTTCATTTTTAAAACATAGATTACCATCGGAGAATTTTTTGATTTTGTTTTTAAACCTTCTATAGAAATCTCTTGTGTTGTTTCTCTTGAAATCTTCTTCTATATTGTCCAGCTGTTCTTTCTCGTACTTCCTTTTCGTATTCTGAAGAATTTTTGCTGTGTGTTTCCGTTGTTCCTTGAAGTTTTCGAAATTCCTGTGATTAGTACACCATTTACCCCACGCTTTAGACCTTTCCCGTAAGGCTACTTCACAATCGTCATTCCACCATAGATGTTTCTTCTTTTTGGCTATCATTATAGTCATTTCAGCTGATTCTTGAATCCTCCTTGTCATTTCGTCCCAATTCGAAGATTCCAAGACCTCAAGCTCTCGTTGATAGTTCTCGACAATCTCATGGTTTATCTTGTGCTCATCAGTTCGATATTTCTTGACTTTGGGTGAAGGTCTCTTGAAGGAATTGGGAATGAACCTTATCTTGACTCTAACAAGGTAGTGGTCAGAATCTATGTTTGCACCTTTTTGCACTTTAACGTTCAAAATCTCTGCCGGGTTCGATGTGGCTACAGGGTCTATTTGGAACTCCCTAACATGGGATTTGGTGAACGCCATGTTCTTGAATTGAGTGGACATTAACTTGAGTTTGAATGCCTCACACGCTTCAATAAGCCTTTCCCCATTTATATTGGTTCTTATATGCCCAGGATAACTGCCAGCTAGTTCCCTGTATTTTCTTTCCTTGTCAACTTGAGCATTAAAATCACCCATTGATATTTTAATCATATGTTCCGGAGTTTCCAACAGCTCTTTTTCCAGGAGAGACCAGAATTCTTAGACTTTATCTGGATTTTTCTTGTTGTTCTCATTAATAAACGCATGTCCATTGAAGATTGCATATGATTTGTTTCCACTCTTCAAGGTTAAGATGGAAAGCCTAGGGGAAGGTGATCGAAAATCAATGACTGCATCTATAACTGAACTGTGAACAAAAAATGCTGTTCCTAGAATTGAATGTGGTTTTCTTTTATTGCCAATTTTATATTCCCTGGTTGCTGGTTGTCCCTTTATCATCTTGTACTTCCCATCACAGATACCTCATTTGAGGAAATCTTGTTTCCTGTAGAGCGAGTAGTTTGATTTGATATCTCTCCAGTTCTCTAATAAGTTCCATCTGTTTACCGACTCTTAGGAGTGTATTGACATTCATTGTACCAAAAAAGTGTTTCTTCTTGGTCCTGATCTTGCGGGGTGAGGGATCCTCCGACTGATCGCAACATGATGGTGCAGGGCCTCCAGAATCCAATGCCCTGTTTAGACCAGACTCAAAGTGGCCCCGGGTTTTACCGGCTGGTCTCACAAAAATTAGAACCGGATTGGTAAGACCTGGAGCATGCTTAAACAGCCGACCCTGACCTGGATACAGACGCTGACCACAACACTGCCCGCTGCGGGATCAGACATGTGTGGATTTACATTTCTAAGATAGCTTTTTTTCTTCACCGTTGGGACACAAACTCCTCATCCGCTGCTGAAGCTGTTGTCTATCTTCGCGAATGCTTTTTATTACTAACCCAAAAGAGCAAAATTATTATTATTTTACAATTATTATTGTATGTATAGCTGTGAAGCGTTACATCCATTTGGTATTATTATTATTATTATTATTATTATTATTATTATTATTATTATTATTATTATGTGCATATGGACCCAATGGATCACGCAAAGCTCTAACGATTCTGTTTTCTGAGTTGCCAAACAGCTCTCATCCTTTCTCCGTGGATCCTTTTTCGTTCTTCTGTCCACTTTGCTCCAGTCTTCTTTTTCACTTCGTTCTCTGGTTGCACTTTCCATCCATTAATTTTTTTCCTATAAAGGTTTCTGTCCGCGGTGTCATTTGGGTTTATCTGGGCTTTTTCCAGATCCTTCTTCACTTCCAGTACCCATGGAATATTTTTTAGATGTTCTATGTAGGTGAGAATCTTGTATGTCAGTCTACTTGCCGGCAATCTGTGGACGTGCCCATAGAATTTCTGGCGTCTTTTACGGATGTCTGCTGCAATGTTGGAATGCTCTTCTGTCTCTTTGCGTGACCTCAGTCTATATCCATCTTCTGTTTTTTGGGGGCCGAGAATTTTCCTCAGGATTCTCCTTTCTTCTTTTAAAATATTTTCTAGGTCACCTTTCCCGTTTAGTGTAAGGGTCTCACTGGCATATAAGACTTCGGGCTTTATTACTGTATTATAGTGTCTGATCTTTGCATGGCGGGACAAGCACTTTTTATTGTACATGTTGTGAACCCTACCGTAGGCTTTCCGAAATTTTTGTAGGCGAATTTTCTGGGCAACCTTCTCGCCTCCCGTTGGTTCAAGTATTTCTCCCAAGTACTTGAAGTGTGGTACTCGGTTGATTTGCCCATGTGTCGTGTTCAAAGTTTGGATGTCAAGTTTTGAGCAGAAGAACTTGGTCTTTTCAAAGGAAATTTGTAGGCCAACCTTTCCAGCACATTCGCTAAGGGTTTCAATTTGTTTAACGGCTGTGAATACATCATCTGTAAGTATGGCCAGGTCATCTGCAAAAGCGAGGCATGATATCTCAATACCGTCTTTGGGTCGTCCTAGTCGTATGGGGCGCCAGTATCCCATGTCTTTCAATACCTTTTCCCACTCGCGGATGACTTTGTCTAGGACGAGGTTGAAAAGAAGTGGAGATAAGCCGTCACCTTGTCGGACGCCAGTTTTAATCGGGAATGGTTCAGAGATCTCCCCCATGAATTTAACTTTGGAGATAGTGTCAGTGAGTGTTGCCTTGATGAGGTTGAGCGTCTTGGAATCAAGCCCCAGTTCCTCAAGAATAACGAAGAGAGACTGTCGATCAACCGAGTCGTACGCTTTCCTGAAGTCAACAAAAATGCAGATGACCGGTTTGTTCCTCAATGCTTTGTATTTAAGTGTTGCCTTCAAGTTGAATATTTGTTCTGTACACGAGCGACCAGGGCGGAAGCCTGCTTGATATTCGCCAATACTTTGTTCAAGTTGTCCTTGCGTTCTCTTCAAAAGGCAAGCTGAAAGAATTTTGTAAGTCACTTGGAGAAGAGAAATGCCCCTGTAATTGTTTACGTCGGTCTTATCTCCCTTTTTGTGTAATGGGTGGATGAGGGCGCACTTCCAGTCCTGGGGTAATTCTTCCGATTGCCAGATATCTGTGATGATTTGAGTGAGCTCCTT
Source organism: Anabrus simplex (assembly GCF_040414725.1). NCBI lineage: Eukaryota > Metazoa > Arthropoda > Insecta > Orthoptera > Tettigoniidae > Anabrus > Anabrus simplex. The sequence continues at coordinate 51,163,309 of NC_090271.1, forward strand.
GAGGGAGTTAGGTCCAAGATTTTTCAGAAGTTCCGCAATGATGCCATCTTCTCCGGAGGTCCTATTGTTTTTAAGTTTCAGGATGTGGCCACGGATTTCTTCCTCTGTCGGTGGTGGAGATTCTGGGAAAGTGTGACTTGGGGGTTCTTGAGGGAATCTTGTGAGGGGCTCTGGACAGTTGAGGAGATCAGCGAAGTAAAGTGCTAATTCCTGACAATTATCCTGATTACTGAATGCAAGTTTTCCATCTGTTCTTTTGAAAGCCAGGTTTTGAGGAGCATACCCACGGACTTGTCCTCCAAATTCCCTGTAGAAATCTCGTACATTGTAGTTACGAAAGTTGTCTTCAATCGAGTCCAGTTGTTGTTTCAAGTGTTTTCTCTTGACCTGCCTGATGATTTTGGTTACTCGTTTTCTAGTTTCATTGAAATATGTTTGGTTTTCTGGTGATTTCTTGCTGTTGTATTTCTGGAATGCTTCTTTTCGTTCCTTCAAGGCACGTTCACATTCAGAATTCCACCAAGGGTGTTTAGTATTCTTTTTCAGGGGAATTTGCTCTCGAGCTTTCTGGATGATTTTGTTGCGGAATTTCTCCCAGGTGCCTGCATGTTCCCTTTCCCACACTTCTTGCAGATTAGTATTTCCAATCTGTGTCGTATCAAACTTCGGTATTTGTGACCTCTTATGATGAATTTTCTTCGGGGTGAATCTTACTTTTATTCTCACTAGGTAGTGATCGGAATCGACGTTTGCTCCTCGGCGTACCTGTACATCGTGTACCTCTCTCTGCATGGGATGAGAGATGGCAATGTGATCGATTTGAAATTCACCGATCCCTGGAACGGGAGACCTCCAGGTCTTCTGTTTCCGTGGAGATTTTCTCAGAGAAGTTGACATGATTTTAAGATTGTTTTGTTGACACAGTTCAACGAGTCTCAACCCGTTTTTGTTAGTGAATTTGTGAGCAGGGAATTTGCCAACAGTTTTCTGATGTTCTTTTTCTTTACCAATTTGTGCGTTAAAGTCGCCCAGCAAAATTTTTGTATCCTCTTTTGGAATCTTCGCCATGATTTTCTCAAGTTTAGCCCAGAATGCATCAGTTTTTTGCGGTTCTTTTTTATTGTCCTCGTTAGTGGTTGCATGTACATTCACTATTGTATATTTCTTGTTAGCACATTGGATTCGCATTGTCATGAGCCGGTTACTTATGGGAGTAACTTCTTTTATTGAGTCTACAATACTTTTATGTACCATGAAGGCCATTCCTAGTAAGGAAGTTCCCTTACCAACTCTCCGCTCCGTTTTACTCTTGAAGATACGGTAGTTTCCATAATCAGCTGTGTCCTCATCAGAGAATCTCGTTTCCTGCAGGGCAAGTATCTGAATTTTCTGTTGATCTAGTTCTGTTGCAAGATTGTGCAATTTACCAGGTTGGATTAAGGTATTTACATTGAACATGCCAATGTATGTGAAGGTTTTGGATGTTAGTTTGCCAGAGAACTCCGACTTTCTCTGCGTTCGTGATTGCCTGGGTTCCCTAGAATCCGAACACCCAGTAGCCGTCTCATGACGGGTGGATTGGTTACCACCTGGGGTAATGCTGATTTTACTCTCACGACTCATCATAGCTTGTAATCTAAGATTGATCCAGTGTTTCCACTGGGAAATTAGGACCAGGGATTGCTAGTTCCTGGAACGTAACTATACAGCCGTACCTACTAGGTAAACAGACGCTGACCACTTCACCGCTCGATCCGAGTCAGACGCGAGGTGGATTTTATTTTTGGTTCTTCCGCCCTCTCAGCCATTGAGACTTATGTCCTCTTCTGCCATCGAAGCCGTTGACCACAGTTCTAGTTTCCTCAGTTGATCCGCGAGTGCTTATTTGACTACGTCGTATTCACACTTGTCCTGTATATCTACAGGAAACTTCCCTATTAGCCATTGGGACGCGCCGTGTCGGGGTTGAGAGCCCCATCCCAGTGTCTCACGTAGGGTTATGCTTAGCTCGTACTTAGTTCGGAACTAAACCCCCACGTGAGCTGACCAGGTAATAATGCATTATGCTGTCCATTACATATGCGTCACATTGCCAGGCTTAAAAATGGCTGACAATATAGTGGCCGGCAGTGTGGCCTTGGCAACGCTGATAGTAAAAGGAATATTGCATATCTTATTCGTGGTTTCTATTTAATTGATGACAAAGGAAACAAAATGAGTGCAGTTATATCAAAAATGTTCACTAGATATATGAAGTGACCTCTCGATCGTGTTATCTATGGAATAATTGTCGTATTTACCAATATGGCGGACATTTACGGCATGAAATTCATTTTAAATATTAACCAAAAACCCTGTTATATAACAACAAAATCACAAGATAACACTAACTCATTTGTAACACCACAAGTAGAACCACTATTTTTCCTCGGAAGCCATAAAAGAAGTACAGTTCTTCTGTATAAGCCGACAAATGACGCAGCACCATTACACATGATCTTACCCACTGGGCACGGGGTATTATTATTATTATTATTACTACATCATGTGTACATGTGATATGATCGCGTCGTTTTTGAGGATTTGTCATGAAACAGGCGCTGTATATAAACATTTATATCAGTTCAGTTATTGTAAATATCTGTACATTAATATTATAATTTATTTTTCTTTCACGCGCGTACCCTACGGCTACGCGATATATCAGAATTCTGCCCTTCGGCACTTATGGACACGATTAACTGCTCGAAAGAGCCTGGTCTTGAGAGTACGAATTACTGGTCGAGAGAGAGCCCCGGGCCATCTTGGCTTAGGGTTATATCTGCTCTCCTTGAAGCAAAGGTCGATCCCTTCCCACTACCTTAGGGGTTGGGTGTTATCGGCGTTACCTAGCTGCTCACCTTGTAGGTAGCGCCCTCAACTACTATTCTCAGCTAATTGTCACAGTAGGTGCTGCCCTCTGAGCGCTACTGTCTCTGTCCTACTTTGCACTCTTACTTCCTTGTCTTTCTTAAAGTGCAACTCTACTGGCTTTGGCTCTTGTGTCGACGAGCCGCCCGGCTCACACACCAACTATTAGACTCTGTTTGTCGATACACAAAACAAGTAAACTTCCGCTGTTGTCAACATGTTCTCGTAGGCGCATTTCACAAGCTCTCTGCCTGACTAAGGCTCTCTACTATTTGTAACTTAATGAAATGTTCCTTCTTCTTTCTAATTATTAAATCTGACTATAATTACCATACAATTACTCTGATACTACAACGTGTCCTGTATTATTGATTATTACTCTAATATTAGTTTATTTTTCTTGGCACCTTGAGATCGATTCTCGGCTGCGAATCCCGGCTGCCGTTCATCTGACAGTCCGCCGGTTCGAGCCCCTGGGGAGGTCGGTACACGACAAACATATTATGCACTATTAATGAGTATTATTCATTTTCCTTAAATTTGGATTGGAATTAATTTCAGGATACCTTTTTCGGGTTTTCTGGTGTGCTGCAAAAAGCAATCGGGAGATCTGATATTTCGGGAGACCTGGCAACACTGAAACCCTATGCGTTTTATCCACGCGACGCGAATGCCTAAACCTGCGGCTACTGAATTAGACGGGTGACGAAAACTGCGTTGTTGTCACAAATGGGAACGGCAAAGCGACAGATGGTCGAGAGTCGCTTAGCTCTGAGCGCGGATTGGCAACGTTGACCGTGCAGTGCTGTCCGGTCCGCTTAAGGTACACGTATTCTTTAAAGTAGTTCTCTTTTCTATATTACGCAGTCCAGTATGTAGTATGGTTTATATTGTAAACCATAAATAAATAAATAAATAAATAAATAAATAAATAAATAAATAAATAAATAAATAAATAAATAAATAAATAAATATAGTTTAATAAAACTGATACAACTTAATACGTATAGTTCCGTTTCTATGAATTTCGACTTGATCGTTAGTCATTGGTGCCAAATTGTTACGAGTATAAACAGCTGATTCACGACACACAACACGGACGGAAATATTTAGGATAAGGCTATAAGATGAAAAATAGATCAATGCTCGAACAGATAAAACGCGACAAAATGAAATGAAATTTCTACTCACCATCTAGAAGAACTCGCTTTGCTAGTAGATTCCATTTCTTTTAAGCACGGAAAAAAATCCTACAAAGGGTGGCGAACTACTTTACGCCCACGCCTCCTGACTATTTCATCTACCATGTAAACTGGGCATTAGGGCTTGTTTTGTTTCAAAAGATGCATGAGCTCCCCTCACCCCTCTCCATATCATCGCGAACTGAAATATTATGCTCCTTCAACCACTCAATCAAATCGTTGTTTCTAGTCGTCATTACTGGTGCTTTGTCAATAATGATCGAGTGAACTGACAAAGACTGCGAAAAGGACTGAGCACAATACAACGCACAGCTGATAGCACGTGGTTATAGTAGACAACAGATCGACAACACTGGTAACCGGAACTCGAGTCTAACACGCTCTATCGGAGCGATCGACTGCCTATGATTGGCTGTTTATTAATTCACTCATTCTCCGCCAAAAGACAGCGCATAAATGTCAAGTCGAAACTCATAAGAACTGAACTATAGGCCTAATGCTCACACGTACGCGACCAAAACGACCTCAGCTAGCGACATTTATATGGCCATTTTCTGGGTCATTTTCCAAGAAAGTTTTTTTTTTTTTGCTATTTGCTTTACGTCGCACCGACACAGATATGCCTTATGGCGACGATGCGATACGAAAGGCCTAGGAAGTGGAAGGAAGCGTCCGTGGCCTTAATTAAGGTACAACCCCGGCATTTGCCTGGCGTGAAAATGGGAAACCACGGAAAACCATCTTCAGGGCTGCCGACAGTGGGGCTCGAACCCTCTATCACCCGATTACTGGATACTGGCCGCACTTAAGCGACTGCAGCTATCGAGCTCGGTCAAGAAAGTTTAAAGACCCGTGGAATCATATTTTAGATGAAAAGATTGAAGTTCGACGATTTTCCACATTTTTTCCCGGAGACATTTTATTTGCTGAAGAAACAAAAACCTGGTCGCTTACTGAATATTTCTATACATGATTTTACGGATTTAAATTTGCTTGTTCACATTTTTATTCTTAATAATTATTTTAATTGGTTTATGAGGAAAATAGTTATACTGCTGAAATCGGCACTCTTTCCTGAAGCTTGTAGCATAATTTGTTTTGTATCATTGTTGGTGGTGACATCAGGAGCTTGGGAGGGAACAAACTGCCTCGCGCTCGAAATGATGTGTTCAGTTAGACATTTATTCACCAGTTGCTACAGTACCTTGTCAACAGCGTAATTTCTCTGATCTGCCTAAGTTGGTGACCACCACCTTAGATCTTAGGCCCCTTTAAGCCTCTTGCACTCAGCGCCGATCTATCGAGAGCCATTGGCGAGAACGCTCATGGCTCTGTCCTATTTAGGGATTTTGGTCAATTGTGCGTCTATTAAAATAGTAACAGTTGATCTTGACGGTAGCTTAAAGCGTTGAATTTGCGTTTTAATCTTCACCCCTACAAAGTATTTTTATTTTCGACAAATGAAATCTGTTGACCTAAATGTTTATGTTGTGGTTATTCGAAGTTGTTATTACGTGGATCTATTTTGGTTGGCTAATGAATACATCAATTTGTTCTTGCTGTCAGTCTAGTTTAGAGTTCATTTCGTTTCTTTGGTATATCGTGTGTTCACTGTACTTCGTGAACTATAATTTTTCACCTTCTCATTACTCCATTGTTGCACGTGCTTGCGTCATCTTTTCCTCATAATAGGCGAATGAGTCCGATATCCTTGAATTTTCAGAAGATTTAGACAGTAATAGAGACTTTTCTTTTCCGAAATTGATTCCCGTTATGTGGGAAGTGACTATTTTACCCCTGAAGATTTTCGCACAGTCACAGCTGTTCACCCTGCATCGGACCGCGAGGACCTGACATCGATGACAGTTATGTGTACAGTGAATAACTTCGTGCCATGCTTCATGAGTGAATTGCAGCACACACATCATATTGATATCAAATTATTCAGAATTAAATGTTCTTTCCTTCAGCTCTAAGAGTAAAGAAGAACGACGCAATAATGTCTGATATTTCTGTCCTTGAAAACCATTTATTTATAAAAAAATATTTTCAAAGTTTAATATTATTTTCAAGGTTTACCAATAATAATACGCCCAAGGTATATTTATTTCTGAAATGCTCATGGTGTCCTGTATTAGTGTTATTTAGTTCATTTTAATATGTGTTAAGCTGTTTACGTGTTGATTTTTTGTAATTTGATTGCAAAATCACAAAAATTAGTTTGAGCTGCTTCCAGCAATCCCCTGCATATAGGCTGAGTGCAAAAGGGTTAAGCAACAAGCATCGTTAAGCTGATAGAACGCACGGTTTGCAAAAGCGGTCCGCTTAGTCCTGAGTTCCACCGAGGTGATGCGTATTACGAGGCTGGTAATCATTTATGGAGCGGAGTGAGGTCCGCTGTAAGACAGGAGTTCAACGTGGAGCGTGAAGGCATAAATCAATGTAGAGTATGTGTAGCCAAACTTGCCGCGGGCAACAGAAGGTGATGTAACAAGTGCTCTCACAATAAACAGCACGGATGTGCTCTGTTTGCTACTCGCTAACCCTTCCGCATGCCCACGAGAGGAGGCTACGGAGTGAAAGGGTGTGAGCAGTGGCCTTCGAGTCCCGGACATCTCTTCACTGATAGCTGATCTCTTTACATGGCCTAGAATGGAGAGGACCTTCAGCAGAATATTTTTAAATGAAGAAATTAAATCATTGCAGGGAAAAAAAAAAGTGGCGGCCGGAGGGAACTGTTATGGTTCTAAGTGAAAGATGACAGCTGTTCATGATATATAGGATATAATTTCAAATGACCCTCACCACAGGAAGAGCCATTAAAGAGAGAGAAAAATGACTCAGTGTATCCATTAGTAAACTCGTGTCTTCGTCCTGAGCTTTTCTCGGGCACACTCCCAATGGAGATGAGCTGCATGTACCATTCCAAATACATACCAGCCTCCTGTCAATCTTAAATCTCTGAATTCGGGAGATAGTGGCTTCGAACCACACTGTCAGAAGCTCTGAAGATGGTTCTCCTATTTACAAACCAGTAAAATGCTGGGGCTGTACTTTAATTAAGGCCACGGCTGTTTCCTCCCACTCCTAGACATTTGCTATACAATCGTCGCCGTAAGACCTATCTGTGTCGGTGCGACGTAAGGCGACTTGTAAAAAAAAAAAAAAAGAGTCCACCTATGTGGTGTAGTGGTTACTGTGATTCGCTGCCACCCCCGGAGCCCAGGGTTCGATTTCCGGCTCTGCCACGAAATTTGAAAAGTGGTACTCAGCCTCGTGAGGTCAACTGATTAGAGAGGGATTCGATTCCCATGTCAGCCATCCTCGAAGTGGTTTTCAGTGGTTTCCCATTTCTCCTCCAGGTAATGCCGGGATGGTACCTAACTTCCTTCCCACTTCCTTGTCTATTCATTCCGATCTTCCCATCCCGCAACAAGGTCCCTCTTCAGCATAGCAGGTGAGGCCGCCTGGGCGAGGTACTGGTCCTCCTTCCCAAGTGTATCCCCGACCTCAAGTCTTATGCTCCATTACACTGCCCTTGTGGCTGTAGAGGTGGGATTCCTCGCTGAGTCCGAGGGAAAAAATCAACCCTGGAGTGTAAACGGATTAAGAAAGAAAGGAGAAAAATAAAGTAAATCTCTGACAGTACTGGGAATCGATCCGGTCCCCCAATGACAGTAACTAATAGCACCAACCGTTACGCTTCGGAGGCGGACAAAGTGATTAATTAATTTAATATGATTGCCTTAGGAGACGATGAACATTAATACAAGTACAAAACTTGTACATTACTTTCACCTAGAGAAAATCATATTTATTCGGTTCTGTATGAGTTGCGCCGAGTAAAATTTGCGCCGTGGAGATTCCCCGCCGGGAGTAGAAGTGGTTTTACAGCTGTCTTAAGCATTTGCTACCTGCGCTGCACTGCAGGGGGTTATTTCCAAGTTCAAGGTACGTCTGTGAATATCAGTAGTACTGAGATTTTGAAATTAATATATAAAAAATATTATTCACTCTATCTTTTTTGTTTTTGCTAGTTGTGATACGTCGCACCGACACAGATAGATCTTACGGCGACGGTGGAACAAGAAAGGTAATTTTCAGGGCTGCCGACACTGGGGTTCGAACCTACTATCTCCCGAAAACTGGATACTGGCCGCACTTAAGCGACTGCAGCTATCGAGCTCGGAATTCACTCTATCAATGTTGGTTTCTTGCACATTTAGAAAACCTGCATCGTATTTATATCAGTGGGTGAAATGTGTATAACTACGTAGTTTGACTTAATTTACAAACCAAGTGTGGGAACATGGAATCAGTTTTTCAGTTTTATGAAGAATATCCACAGCCTGTTTGTAGCTAACTGAAAGGGTCAGGAATAGAATGAATGAAGAATGAAATACTGCCGAATGCGAGATCTGACGTGCTTTTGCGGACAAAGATTAATGGATGGCATATGAAATGTAACGAATTTGTTGAATAAAGAATGATCAGTGAAAACAGAAAAAAACTGTCTCACCCTACCTTTCCCCGACATACACCCCTTATGAAGTGATAGGGCTCAAGAATGAACCATAGCTACTGCCAAAGAAAGGAAATTGTGTGCCCTGGCGAAGCCTGTCGCATTCCCCTGGGTATAAAAGATTAATAAATGACAAATGAAATTGTTTCAAACAGTGATGCTGATATAAATATGAAGAAATCAGAAATAATATTTTGAACGCCAGCTTTGCCCAGCATAAACTCTATCTAAGGTGATCGTAGATTTAACCCCCGGAGCAGTGATGGGAAGCCTATGTTCCATCAGCGTCATGAAGAAGCTTTTTTAATCTTAACAATAACTGAAATTTACAGTTTTCCGTCACAAATGTTAATTCTATCAGCGTTCTTTCATTCCCTGTGGAATTCCCAAACAACACCTCTAGTTCCTAGAATGATTAATGACCACGGCGCAAGTTTTACTGATTTTAACACGGCGCAACTCATACGACACCATTTATTCTGTAAGTAGGGCGTATGTGTAATGCGGCATATGCTAACAAATTATCAGTGAAATGAATAAATATAAGAGATAAAATTTAATGCCTGTTTTAAAACTGTTAAGGATTCGCTTAAAATAAGCATAGATTAAATCTTGCTTCCTACACTGTACTGCGAGAGATCTGTTAGTAACATAATCATATCCCATGGTATCGGTTGACGAATGCAAATCCTCGATGTTGGGGTCACCTTGGATAAAGTGAGTTGGAAATGTCCTCGCTCCATTCTCCTTCCAAGGTCGTACCAACGCAGCCAGAGCGCCCAACACCCACCAACCCCCGAACCCTCGTCCAACTCCATAGTGATACCAAGAAATATATAATATATATATATAATATATAATTTAGAACACCGAGAAGGACTGCAGCACTTTTATACGAACAATATGCTGAGCTATGTATCTGCCCGTCCAATTCCAGAATGGAAACCACATAATGAGCGAGTTGGCCGTGCGGTTAGAGGCGCGAAGCTGTGAGCTTGCATTCGGGAGATGGTGGGTTCGAATGCCATTGTCGACAGCCCTGAAGGTGGTTTTATGTGGTTACCCATTTTCACAGCAGGCAAATCCCGGTATTATACCTTAATTCAGCTGCTTCCTTCCCACTACTAGTCCTTTCCTATCCCATCGTCGCAATAACACCTATCTGTGTCGATGCGGCGTGAAGCAACTTGCAATCGAAACCACGATAGTTTCGATCCATAATAATAATAATAATAATAATAATAATAATAATAATAATAATAATAATAATAATAATAATAATAATAATAATAATAATAATAATAATAATAATATTCGTATGGCCTCACCTACCGTGCGCAGACATTTCGATTTCATGCCATCTGGCTGTCTGTTCGTCAATTTCAACGTTCCGTTTTACTCTAGGCCCACTAGATGGCAGACCGAGTAAACCGAAACTCTCTTGGGTGTTTATGGCTGAGATTTAATGAATTGTGTTCGGGAAAACATCAAATGCCGACATCGTACGACATAGTGTGTCGAATGGACCTTTTTCCGCCCTTCAAAAATCTGACTACCTCTGCTAGGTTTGAACCCGCTATCTTGGGACCAGTACCTCGCCCAGGCGGCCTCACCTGTTATGCTGAACAGGGGCCTTGTGGAGGGATGGGAAAATTGGATGGGACAGGCAAGGAAGAGGAAAGGAAGCGGCTGTGGCTTTAAGTTAGGTACCATCCCGCATTTGCCTGGAGAAGTTTTTTTTTTTTTTTTTTTGCTAGGGGCTTTACGTCGCACCGACACAGATAGTTCTTATGGCGACGATGGGATAGGAAAGGCCTAGGAGTTGGAAGGAAGCGGCCGTGGCCTTAATTAAGGTACAGCCCCAGCATTTGCCTGGTGTGAAAATGGGAAACCACGGAAAACCATTTTCAGGGCTGCCGATAGTGGGATTCGAACCTACTATCTCCCGGATGCAAGCTCACAGCCACGCGCCTCTACACGCACGGCCAACTCGCCCGGTGCCTGGAGAAGTGGGAAACCACGGAAAACCACTTCGAGGATGGCTGAGCTTTGAATCGAACCCACCTCTACTCAGTTGACTTCCCGAGGCTGAGTGGACCCCATTCCAGCCCTCGTACCACTTTTCAAATTTCGTGACAGAGCCGGGAATCGAACCCGGACCTCCGGGGGTGGCAGCTAATCACGCTAACCACTACACCACAGAGGCGGACTATACTAAATTTTGGTGACTATAATACACAACGTGCGCCTCTGTGATGTAGTGGTTACTGTGATTAGCTGCCACCCCCGGAGCCCCGGATTCGATTCCCGGCTCTGCCACGATATTTGCAAAGTGGTACGAGGGTGGGAACAGGGTTCACTCAGCCTCGGGAGGTCAACTGAGTAGAAGTGGGTTCGATTCCCACCTCAGCCATCCTGGAAGTGGTTTTCCGCGGTTTCCCACTTCCCCTCCAGGCAAATGCCGGGATGGTACCTAACTTAAGGCCACAGCCGCTTCCTTCCCTTTTCTTTCTCTATCCCTTCCAATCTCCCCATCCCCCACCAAGGCCCCTGTTCAGCTCAGCAGGTGAGGCCGCTTGGGTGAGGTACTGCTCGTTCTTCCCAGTTGTATCCCCCGACTGAATGTCTCACGCTCCAGGACACTGCCCTTGAGGTGGTAGAGGTGGGATCCCTCGCTGAGTTCGAGGGAGAAACCAACCCTGGAGGGTAAACAAATTAAGAAAGAATGAATGAAAGAAAGGACGGACACAAAAGCAAAGGAGAGTTTAACAATTTCATCTGGGGTCGGATACACATGATAATGTTTGTGGGTATCTGTACCCTACACTTCGGAATATTTGATGCAGTAGCAGCATTCACTGAAGAAAATGTTAACAAGATCTAAAGTTTTGTAAAAGCTAGTACTGGGTATTGAGTGTCGAACTGTTAACGCCATGCTACGATGCGACAAGGAATGACTCTGAAATGCTGACCGAAATTTCCAGAGTTTAACCAAGTAAGCCAGGAAATGATAGAGCTGCAAAAAGAAAACTACTGGACCAGTTTGAAGTGGGGAAGGATGACCAGGGTTGTTGGAACAGGCTTATTTTGACTTTGGAGAGCTGCATCAAACCAGTCTATGGGGTGATGACCCAAACAACAGCATCATGCTGTTAACCACCACAGAAATACCCAATGGTGAATACATCTCTCATTGTAGAGTTGGATTCACGAAGGGTACCCGGCCGTAAAGTTGTGCCAAATAAATAAATAAATAAATAAATAAATAAATAAACAAATAAATGGCTCGTCCAAGAACTTGGCGAAAATGCGAGGAAGAAGGACACGCTTGAAGGTATGCTTCACTAATGTAATGACTTTGGGTGCTCAACATGTCCACTATTAGTATCCAGATACTTATGATTTTGGTGAAGCACTACCCGAGCAACGGTCACTGATGTATTCACACGCCATCTCAATTTCTACCCATGATTTAAGTAGTGTTGCTGACTTTCGACGGTGCACCACATCCCTCAAGATTCACCATACAGGTAGAAATCGAGGGGTGTGAAGTCAGGAAAAAGAAAGGTCTAATTAACCTTCCTTCCGTCTCCCCTTCCAACCCCTGAAAATTGACTGCTTTGTCCACATGAATGTGCGGAGGTTCGGAGCCCAATAAATACAGTTATGGTCGTTGAGCACCGTTCATTTTAAACCGAACTTCATCAGACAATCACGTGATGGAGACACTCCATTTTACTTCCTTCAGAATTTGCCGTACATGTTCTCTACTTAGAAATATCATTTCAAGGTGGTGTTGGAGCGGTTTCAAAAAAAAATCCTGTTTGTTTATTATTTGTTGTAACATTACAAAATTATATAGACAGACAGAAAAACTCTCAAGTTATTTATGAGCCTACAAGTGCTCGATATGTGCTCCATGAGTGACTCTACACACATCAGCTCTATAGTCAAGTTCGTCCCACACCCGACGTAGCATGTCGCTGTTAATTTCACCAAAGGCGTTGATGATGCGGGCCCGCAGTTCTGTTAGATCAGCCTGTAATGGTGGCGTAAAAATTGCGTCTTTCACATAACCCCATACGAAGAATTCGCAAAGGGTAAGGTCAGGAGAGCGTGGAGGCCATGGCTTGAGGGCGTGCTTCATTCCCGATACGACCGATCCATCTTTCTGGAAGTTTGCTGTTCATAAAGTCACGAAGATCAATATGTAAGTGAGGTGGAGCACCATCCTGTTGGTAGATGAAGTTCATGCTATCGGTCCCCAACTGTGGCATGAGCCAATTCTCCACCATAACCAGCTAGATGTGCCCTATAATGGATTTTTCAGCGAAGAAGAAGGGACTGTAAACTTTAAATTTCGAGGTGGCACAGAAAACATTGAGCTTGGGAGAGTCACGAAGGTGCTGCACACTGGTACGGGAATTTTCAGTCCCTCAAATTCGTACATTGTGCCTGTTAATTTTACCACTCAGAAAAAATGCTGCATCATCACTGAAGACAAGGTTGTCACAAAATTCATCATCTTCCATACGCTCCTGAAAACTTGAACAAAACTCAAAACAGTTCACTCTGTCAGCCGGCGACAATGCTTGGAGTAGATGCAAACGGTAAGGGCGTATCTGCAATATTTTCCTTACGACTTTCCAAACGGTCGAACGAGGCATGTTCATTTCCCTGCTCGCTCAGCGAGTTGACTTTTGCGGGCTACGTTCAAAACTGCGTCGCACACGCTTAACCGTTTTTTCAGGCACACTAGACCGGCCTGTTGATTTACCCTTGCACAGACATCCCGTGGTTTTGAACTGTTGATACCATCGGCGAATGGAGTTGGCACAGGTGGATCTTTCCGATACTTTGTTCTAAAGTTTCGTCGCACGGTTTTCACAGATGGGCTGGAATGAAATTCCAGAACAACATACGCTTTTCCACTGTCAGTCGCCATCTTTGCAACTGGTGGAGTAGAGGACGCATCATGTCTGCCGGATGTTGCAACGGTTGCGCTCTCGCGGGTGTTGGGGGAAGCATAATGTATGGAGGGCTATTCAAACAAAACAAAACAAAACAAAGCAAAACTTTGAGGGATACTTGCCTTACAACTTCAAACTCCATCACCATATTTCTAATAATATGGCTAGAAATAATTGACAAAACCGCTCAAATCATTTGTGCGCACCTTGTATTGTCTGAACGTCAAGACGTTCCTGCGTCACTTTTTTTTCTCTCCTGGACACTCACAAGATGGCATAGCGACTATAGCCTTCTTTAGAAACAACACAGTACTACATTTTGCTACCATAATTAAGTCCAGTTTTTCAAAAATGTGCATAAAACGTAAATGCCACCGAAATGCTTATAAATCTTTTTTCCCCCCTCTGTATACTGTCACGAATATTTTTTGCAGAGCTTCTTGTCGTTAACAGCTCTTCTACATATACTAGGGGTCCATCGCGGACTGTTTAGGCAGTGTAAACCAAGAAAGTAGGTCGGTGGTTGCAGAGTGGTCTTCGATCTAAAAGTGGCCACGCCTGGTCCGTGGTCCGACAGCTCTGCACTCCGACCGACCAACTGAACAGAGGACGGCTCTACATCTCTGAATTCGAGAGGCGGAGAGGGGCTGGTCCAAACCGCCGGCTATTCCGAGAATTGTTCCTAAAGTAGACCATGGCCGCCAAACCCCCTCACTTTCTCTACAAATCTCCTGGCCTGAGAGACGTCGTCAACGTCTAAGACGCCCGCCTTCCGCTTCATGGGAGAAATGAAAAAATGTAGTAGTAGCAGTAGTAAGAAAGTGGTTGAAATGCAGACCGAAAACTCATATCAGTTACTGCGTAAAATAAGGCAGGGTACCCAAATTCCGTCCTCACACATAATTTCGTACCCCTAGAGATTTCCATTTTGCACAGTTGGTACCTAATGTTTAGCCGCGCGCATATGCGTAGCGTTATACCGTTGTCTTGTTGCGAGGGTTGGTTGTGAGCGCCACGTTTAGTTTCCGTGTACGAGGAGGATTCATTTTTCATGTTGAGTTGAGTTAGTGCAGCCTGTTGTTCCTAGAGTGAGCGCTGATATGTGTATGAAATACTGGACTGCATTTCAGCCGTGTGCTGTCGTTCCTGGCAAGTAACCGCTACAGTGAGGTGATTGGCGTGAGTTACTGTAGCGGCCATTATAATAAATCAGGGAATATTCGTAATTTCGTCCCCTTCATTTTATTTGTTATTTATGAAGTTTATTATTGTTTTCAGATGGGAAAACGCAAGTACTGGAATAAGGAGGCTATGAAAAAGGCTATTAAGGCAGTGAGGGACAAGATAATGGGTTACAAACGTCCAAGTAAAACGTTTAACATCCTACGAGCAATGCTGAAAAAATACCAAGAAAATATTTTTCATAAATGGCCTTCAAGTAATTAATTATAGGGAAGGTGTTTGGTAAGGCTAGAAAGGAATATATATTAAAATTAATCGTACTTTTCTTAAATGTGATGGGGGACGAAATTGTGAACACATTTTTGGTAGTTTAGTTTCTGCATTGTTTATGTTTAGGTTAAACATTGACTACCTTACGTTACAATAGTTTTATTGTAACTTGCCCGTAAGTGGCGAATCAATTCAGTAAGTAATATATATACTAATTTCTAGCCTTGTCCATAATAATCCTGGATTTCTACATGTCCAAATCTGCTAAGGAAATGAAATATGGGCCCCCTAACTTATTAGGTTACGTGGCTTGAATTGACAAGCTTTTAAATATTTTTTGATTACATGGACGTAATGCTCAGCAATTGTAAGGGAGGTGAAGCAGAAATCTGAGTCATGTGGCTCCGGAACACTGGAGTATTTCCATGCATAGATCTTCAAGACAACTTTCTTATTTGTAAGTTCAAAGCGTAACACAATACATTGTGAACTCTAATGTGTGTTTACTGTAGACATCATGGGGCAAGGAACAGGTCAAGCGTGTTCGCCTCTGGTGTATCTCTTGCTTCTGAGGAGCTCTGCTCTGGTCAGGGCAGGATGTTGTAAGGATGACTCACTAAACAGTGTAGATCTTGTAATACTTCAAGTACGTACGAGTAACTTGGAAACACAGCGATCTGCACATGTATACGATACATGTGATTCATGCGGGAATGCATAGATCAGATTTCTGTAATAATAATTATTATATTTGTTAATGATACTCAGTTGTTCTGTGATTATGGTGCTCAATGAGAGGAAGGTTTGAGATCGACTAAAGTGGAAATATACCATCTGCTAGCCAGCCCAATTTGCTCCAAATGAAGCTGAATACCGGACCCCGTCAAAAGAAGTGCAACAAAGACTTGCCGTCATGGAAACCAAGATGCTTCCCGTGGATTCCCATTTTCACACCAACACAGACAGGTCTTATGGCGACGATAGGATACGAAAGAGCTAGGAATGGGAGGGAAGCGACCGTGGTCTTAATTAAGGTACAACCTCGGCATTTGCCTGGCGTTAAAATGGGAATGTGCCTTCAATTTCTGTTAGAAGTATGTTTCACATTATCATGACCAGCTTGCAGTCAGACGGCCTGTGTCATAGCGATTGTAAAGCCGTTGGCAGATTATAATGCAATTAATTAGTAACATTTACGCTCTAGGAGAAGCAATAGTCATGGCGGTCTCTTTGTGATGTGTAACAAAACTACTATTGAAACTTGATGGGCGATCAGAACTTGTAAAGTGTTGTGCCGTGTTTAATACATTTTATGTAGAAACTTTGATGTGTCCTCTTTTGAATATATCACATGGCATAATGCTAGGTGGCGTGCAGCTGTGAGCTTGCTTGAACCCCACTGTCGGCAGCTCTGAAGATGGTTTTCCATGGTTTAGAATTTTCTCACCAAGCAAATGCTGGGACTGTACCTTAATTTAGGCCACGGCCGCTTCCTTCCCATTTCTTGGCCTTTCCTAACCCATCGTCGCCATAAGACCTCTCTGTGTCGGTGAGACGTTAAAAAAAGACTCCGAGATGGCGGAATTTTTTAGCAGATTAGTCCTTCTTTGTTTATTAAGTCCTTTCCATTTCTTTGTGGGGCCAGGATTTCCAATCTTTATTCTTTTCCACCACTCCTCTCTATTGAGGGCTTCCTTTCTCTCTCAGAACTTCAGCTATTTTATCTACCCAAGTTTGCTTTGATGCTTGTTTTTCTTCCTGGCACCTCCAGACCCGTGTTTTCTTTGCCGTATTTTTTAAAATCTTCGTTCCGTTCGGTCAAATCACCTCAGACTTTCCCTTTCCGCATCACAAAATATTCTAAGACCCATTACTGAATGCAATTAACCTTGATTCACAGTTTAAACCTTTCAAATGCCGTGGCAGAAATCTATTTCCAAAATATATCGAACAAGGTGCATTTACAATATTCAAACAATGCACTTGTATAACTTACTGACAAACATAACCTCACGCAACGAATGAAATAAAAAAGCATGATTCAAACATGGAGATAAATCTATGCTGGCTCTCCTGTGCACATGCTGTATTTGTTGGACTACTCCACTGTATGCATTTTACTTGCATTGAAAGCACCCGATGCCCTTAAAACATAGTGGCTTATCGAACTTCCCTGTGACCAGGGGAGAAAGTCTCTGGCTTTCGTCTGCATTACAACATTCTTCGATTCTCCGCCACGGCACCTCTCTCGAAATTCAGAAATGCCGGCCCTAGCCGCGTCACAAAGTATTCTAAATCATTAATGCATGCAATCGCTTTGATTCGCAGTTTCAACCTTTCAAGTGCCATGGAGAAAACTATTTCCGAAATATATCCAGCAAAATGCATTGACACTAGTCCTATTCAAATATTATGTACTTGGATAAATCACTGGCAAACATAACCTCACGCAACAAAAAAGAAAATCCACACGATTCAAAGACGAAGACAAATATTGCTGGCTCCCCCGTGCAAATGCTTTTTTAATTACTTTACTGTTTGCATTTTTTTAGATGCCACGTACTTGCACAGAAAGTGCCTGACACCCTTAAAACATCGTGGTTTATCGAACTTTTCTATGACAAGGAGAGGAAATCTCTCGCTTCCGTGAACACAACAAGATTTAATACAGTACAATGACCCCCACCCTTGTACGATTACAAGGCTGGCGCTTCTCTCGTTTAAAACCTCAAATCCGTTTGGGCTCGGCATTAAAAACCGATGCAGTTTCATCGACAATGACAATATTGTCAATTGTCGGCATCGCCAGTGTTCGCGGATTCTGCTTCTCCTCACACTGTCTGCTACGGCGTTCCTTAAATCGCTGAAAACAAAAGACTTACGATTTCACTTGAAGCACACTGTAGACGCACCGAAGTGAGTGAAAGTGCGGTTAGCTACCCCTGTACGTTTCGTAAGACGCGTTCTATCACGACACGGATACGTTTTGAATTTAAATTACTCTGTAAAACAGTCCTTTTTTTTTTTTACTTAAAGTCAGTTTTGGATTAAAAGTTGGAATTTCGGTATTGGGATCGACATTGTTCTTCGAATTACGAATTATCCGTATTTCGCATTAAACAATTTTAATAACTTGCAAAACCGTACATCATGTTTCCGGGAACGCGAGCTTCTTCGAATTAGGCGTGATTTTGAAATAACCGGTTTCTATTTATCGCGGTTCTACTCATTAGATTTACTATTTTACCGACCAACCTTTCTCCGGTAAAATTTTAAACCGAGATAATACTCATTATCCTAGGTAATGTTGTTGGTGAATACAAATTTACCTGTTATCTCGGTTTTTTAAGCTTTAAACCAAGTTAAAATCTTTTACTCACGATAGTGAAGAGATTTATGGATCATTCGATGTATGTACCTGTATGTTTTGGAGAAGAGAAGCGTTATTGGAGTGGACTGGGGTCCCGTGGCCAACACATCACTTCACACAGGTTGAGGGTCTCAGAGTGATGATAGGCAGTTAGTAGGTATCAACATTTCGCAATTGTGTTTGTGAACATAAATCGTTTTGGTTAATGTTCCGTGACCAGTTTGGAAGTAATTGCTAGTAACTGTAGTTCCTTTAAACAAAAGGCAGCTTCAGAGCGGTATAAGCAGTTCAAAAGCAATAACTTGACAAACTCAGTCTACAGTATATGATCGGACCGGAATCTCTTATGTCTTACGTCTACATATCAGGAATTTTCTGGAAGTTACGCGATGACTCCTTCACCGCCGCCATCACCTGCGCGATCACGTTCAGCCAGGTCGCCACCAAAGGACATGGAAACTACTCAAACAAAACAACCTCGTCGTTTATCGGAGTCTGGTTCGGGAAGTCCTGATGGAGAAAGGAAAAGAATTTGTCCGACGCAATTCCTGACACAACGTTCTTCAGGCTCTATCGAAACCTCACCGGGATCTAATGCTCTTCTGGAATCTTCTGGAACGGACCTTGGGATTCATTTGCTGGGCCCTGACCATCGATCGCCCACCAACTGCCCAACCTGTTGGACCAACCTGCACCGTACATGCCTGCACATGTACGTAGTTATGCTCAGGCGGCGCAAAACCCAGCAATACCACTTAATATTGTTACTCCATCGCTCCAGCCTACTGTTCAACCGCCTTTCTATCTGATAAAGCTTACAAATCTGGACATCACCAAGGCCGACGTCAGGTGCATCTATAAACTAACTGCAAAATTCACGCCAAATCTTGAGGATTATAAACTGGAAATCCAACGGACGAGGGATGGTTATAATCTTAAAACCTGCCAACCATTTTACCATCACTTCACGAGTAACATCGGAGCTCATCAACTGGGGCCACATGCACGGGCCACTAATGTCACCACACAGCGTCCAGCACAACGTCCTGTACCGTGCCCCCGCCCAGCACCAATTCTATCTGTGGTTGCTTATGGAGTCGACCGAGACTACACCGACGATGAGGTGGCTGCCCAACTCCAACTCGAGGGCCACCACATCTACCGAGTTATTCGGAATGCTCAAGGACACACTTCCTTGGTTCGCATTCTATCACGCGACGTCTTGACGCTCCACGCCCTGCTCCGCGACGGCGCCATGATCTAAGCCCGGCGCCATCGAGTGGAACCCTCCAGAACATCACCACCTCAGAAGATCCGCTGCGGGACGTGCCAGAGGTTCGACCACGCCCCAGGGACACCGTGTGTTCATCCGGAGGTATGTGCCATCTGTTCACATGAGGAACATCCTACTCATGCTTGTCCCAATAAGTCGAATCCAAAGTGTGTTAATTGTAATCAAAATCATCCTGCTTTCAGTTATAAGTGTGGTTCCAAACGTGCTCCTGAACCTTGTAACTGTTCGCTCTCCTCATCAAGACACTTGGGGAGATGAAAGTTATTACCTTGGGACACATGAATATCAAATAAACTATGTGTGGCTTGCCCGTCAATTGCCATGCAAATAGAAACAATTAACATTCCATGGTTTCCCATTTCTCTATGTGATGTTTGGGCGCCAGGGTTACAGTTTTAAACAAAACTACAAACCAAAATTTATATTTACTAGCATAGAGACTTATACTTAAATCACAGGAGTAGGATTTTAAATAATTAACCATTAAGTATCGCTTAAGAAAGAAAATTAACGCAATATAAAATACAAATGAATTTATTATACAAAAAAATTAGATGAATCTGAAAAGTTCCTTAAAGCGTGGAGGGATTTAGAATTTACTTTCTGAATTTACTAATTGATTGCTTTATCTAATTGAAGCTCACCAATTGCAGCTTTCGTTGAAATCATCGGGTTTCCGTGGTTACTCGTTCTCTTCTTCTCGATGTAGAATTTGCTCCATGGGCATCCTTCCTTCCTTCTCTGATCTGGTACGGGCTATCTGGACTAGCACTCCCTAATTGCCTAGTCTTTAAATTAGACATTGGCCCTATACTTGTAAAAGCTGATCAGCGTTGATCGTATGAGGAGAGATATGATTTTTTCCATATTAGTAGAAATCTCAATCCAACTGAGCTATACTGTTTATACGGTACAGACTTGTACCAAATTCCATGGACTTGAACTAAACATAGTTCTTCGTCCAGAAGATTTACTGAATATAACACAAGCCGTAAGCTTGTTTCGTCTCACGCAGATCCGATAACATTACCGCAGCTGAGTACTGTGTCGAAGCGATGACACATTGTACAAAAATAACTATGTCGCGGAGCGACCACACACTGTTTCAAAAATCAATAACGTCGTTCACAGTAGATGTTCTAATAGTAGATAGGTTCACAGCAGAAGTAGTAGTTAGGTTCACAGCAGAAGTTGTAGTTAGGTTGTTAGGTGCCGTTCTCGTGGTGAGAATCTCTATATATCCGGGCTCACCCCCACTCTTGGTAACAGTTCAATCTCAAAACTCATATACAACGAAGTATCTGATTCGTAGATCGAATTATCAACTTCCCTTCTCTTCTTTCTTGACAAGTCCAGTAGGCGTGGTGATGATGTAGCTGACCAGCTTGCAAGCCTCGCGCGCGGGTCGCTGTTTACTAGCCTTGGCTCATGAGTTAAACCCATGAGTCATGTAATTTTCCACGCTCAAGAATAACCTTTTCCGTATACACTAATATGAGATGAAATGACAACAACTATATTTCAACATATTAACCAAATCCAATACATAATAAATTCCTATCTTTCATAATATAATAATAAATAATAAATAATGTTATAATATATACAATATGATTGCAACAACCTAATTTACAAATGCTTGACGTAGAATAAATATGTTATTACGAATAATTGCCGATGGCGGATAAACTTGATATCAAATGATATCGCGTAAAATGATATTATATTAAATTAGTAGGGCAGGAGAAGCCTGGACGGTTACAACCTGATCACCCTGAAACCGTTGTCCCCGTTCAATCTCAAGACCTCACTATCCCTGTCTCTTCCTCCTTCCTCCCCTCCCCGAGTTCTGAGAACATCATTCGTTTTATTGAGATGGTGTTACAGAGCGTCCCCCCCTTCCATCGCCCACACATCCTAAATCAGATCCAGCTAGCGGCTCGTTTGGTTTTGAACACCCATGTCGACGTGGCGTACTCGGGGAATAAGATGCATTTCGCATTTTTTCCCCTAAGTACTGTTCACTTTATGCGTTAGCGTATTGAAGCTTTACTTTGTTAACATAAGATCTCTTAAGTCCAATCGGCCGGTCGCTGCTGGACACCACCCTTTCCTTGTATGCCCTGGATATTTTTGTTCTTAATGAGACATTTCTGACGCCGGCCCAAATTCCTCAATTTCCCCTATTTACTTTCTATCGCGCTGATCGTCCGACTCAAGGCCGTGGTGGCGTGGCTATCGGCGTCAGACGGGATTTTACTGTTATTCAGCATTACTTTCACTTCCCTACTAATTTCTCTGAATATCTAATACTAGAAGTAATTACTCCTCAGAAAACTATTACGTTAGCTACTATCTACATACCGTCTAAACCTTTCATTCCCTCTGATTTTATTAAATACATAGACGCTAAATTCTCTGAATATATTATAGTTGCAGATCTTAATGTTACTTCCTATACCCCCACTCAAATCTCCGAGTTCACTAATTTATGTACGTCTCCCCGGGGCATGCGCTTCTATTTTCCTTTCCACACCCTCCCAGCCAATAATTCAACCCCTGATGCCATCCTTCTTTCTCCCTCCCTTGCCACATCCATCACAATCCAGCAGCTCGTTTCTAAAAGTAGCGATCACGCCCTTCTCACCTTTCCTGGTATCCTTCCCCGTCAGACCTTACCCCCTCCTCGTCCTCCCCCTATTCGTCGTTTCACTCACACTTATTGCAATGCTAATGCTTATCGCACTACTCTCACTAACTTACTCTGATGCTGTACCGCCTACTAATATTCCCACTCTATTCGCCCTAATTTATAAAATAGAGCGAGCTATCCTTACCGCTGATTCTCTTCATATTCCTCGTCACTCCTACCACCCATCCAAACCTCCTATACCCACCAAAGCTCTCCGTTTATTGCAGCTAGCTCATGACTGCCTTACTGCATATAGTCGAACCAAGAAGTCAACAACACCGCCGAACTTTACGCCACGCGCGCTCATATATTAAAGGTATTAAATGTAAATTGTGGAGTGACAAGTGTACTGAGCTAGCTGATTATCACGACCCTAGATGTTTTGGACGACTTTTCGACAACTAACCAAAACTACCAACCCTCTTCTTCGCTACCCTATTACACATCCCCCCAATCATCCACAAACTGACCAAGACAAGGCTAATCTTTTCGCTGACTATTATCGAACTGTTTTCCCCCTCCCACGCCCCTAATTTTCATCATCCTCACCAACCCACCATCATTGCTTACTCTGATCCTAACCTCCCTGAACTTCAAACTTCATTCCTTCATTTTCCTCATGTTGATTATACTCATCCATTAAATGCTCCCATTACACCCAATGACATCCGGCTTTTCCTGAAACATGGAATAAACGCCTCCCCTGGCTCAGATACCATCTCATATTGTCATATTCAAGAAGCCCCTCCTATTCTTTTTGATCCTCTTAGCATTATTTACACCTACATTCTCTATACAGGCGCGTACCCCGATCATTGGGGTAACGCCAACCTTCTCTTATTCCTAAAACTCCATAAACCCCCATCTGACATTAGGTCTTATCGCCCATCTCCTTACTCCCTGTCCTCAGCAAGATCCTAGAAGGGATTCTGAGTGGGAGACTTTCCTTTTATCTCGACTCTCTAGGTCTTATTCCATCCTCTCAAGCCGGTTTTCGTTCCCATCATTCCACTCAAGATCACCTCTTTCACATCTCCTCTTCTCTTAATGCCTATCTTCGCCCCCGTAAAACTGGCGCCTTAATTTGCCTCGGTGTGAATAAGGCTTTTGAGTCTGGCATGCTGGGTTGCTTTTTTAGTTACGCCATCTTCCCATTCCTATCACTATCATTCGCTTTATTTCCAACTATCTTCAACATCGATCAGCACAGATCCTCATCCGTGGTACCTGTTCCTGTTCCTTTCGTATGACTGCGGGCGTAGCCCGAGCTTCCCCCCTTTCTCCACTTTTATATATTTTATATACTTATGATATCCCACATCCCGACCCCCCTTTAAGACTATCAATATGCCGATGATCTGGCTATTCTTGCACTTACACCTACTACTGTTACTCTTACCCGTTATTTACGGACTACCTCTCACTCCTTGAATCCTGGTTCGACGCCTCGCATATTGCTGTTAATCCCACTAAGACCCAATTTACTGTGTTCCGGAAAAAATCCCGCCTCTCTAGACCCCGCAACCGAGTTCTTTTGACGTTGTATAATATCCCACTAACAGAAACTAATACCCTAATCTACCTTGGTATTCAATTCCAGAACAACCTTCATTGGAAACATCATTTAACACAAGTCTACAAACGTGCCCTTCAACGCTTCCAAGTCCTACGTATTCTTACTGGTAAAACGTGGGGCTTCCGTCCTTCCCAAATCCTCACAGTTTATAAATCTTTTATCCGACCTGTCGTAACATACAGTTCATTGACCTGGCTTACAGCTGATAGACAACAATACGTGACCTTGCTTTAAATTGACAGACATGCTATGCGTATTGCATACCATCTCCCCTTTGACTCCCCTTCTGCTGACTTCCAACCTCTTTATTCTTTCCCCACCATCCTTACTCATGTCCATGATCTTCGTCTCAAATACTTACAATCTGCCCTAGCCATCAATCATTCTGCGATTAAAGAAGCCCTCAACCTTTCTCCTCTTCCCACCGCTATTCTTAATAATGACCGCTCTCCTGCTATCTCTTACATTTTCCCCACCCCTATCACGTAACTGTCCCCTCTGTCCCACTGCCTTATTATTCTAATTTTTTCTTTTACTCGATATTATGATGCTCCTCGCGGCAGTGGTATCGTCCTCCAATATCTGTGCCTTAGTGCTTTACGACGCCACCAGTGTCATCTCTATCGGTGTTCATTTTCCATCATTCTGTGTTTTTCGTGTCCTCATTGTTTCACCAGTGTTCGTTCATTTCTTTCTGCTTCCACCATAGTGTTTTTCGCATCGTACGTCAAGATAAACTGAAGACATTATTCTCTCTCAGTACGATGTGTTGTGCGTTTATACTTTGTGTGCCAACCGAAATCAATGAAAAATAGACTGACATGGAAGAAATCACATAATATTTCCTTGTTATATACTTGTGTATGTTTTACATTTTCTCTGTCTCACTCTGTATTTGACTTTGTTTTGTTTTAAGTATGTACGAGACATACTTCTAAGTATAGGTTTCAAAATTCTGCTTTCATGTACTCACTCACCGGCCAAAGAGCCACACGTTTAGCTGGTGGCCCGCCTGTCCATTACCGGGCATGAATGAAATAACTATTTGAATAAAGAATACGAATAAACACGATTTTACGTAAGATTTTAACATTCAAAGACCAAACATTACCGCCTACTGGCCATGGGTACGTATTGCAAGGCGCAAGTATACTTGCACGAACGTAGGTCGGTAATGTCTTTGACGTTGAACTCCTGAAGCCTGTGGTAATGTGATGGGAGGGCCCCCCGTAAAATAAACGGTGGTTGGCACGCGTGAATGTTGATGGGGTGGGAGGGGTACCTTTGGTTGTAGGGCTGGTTTGTCTTATGTTATGAAAAAAAACAAGAAAAAAAAACAAGGCATCACTGGTATATGTGTTTAATTGACTGTACAGTTGAAGGTGTGCCGTAAAACTATCTCTGACCACAATCCGTATCCATTTATACAGGTTAAAAGTTATATGTTGCCTGACGGCAACAGTATGCAGTAAAGGATTAAATTTTACGTCGCACCGATACATATGGGTCATTTCGTGACAATACGATCGAAAATGGCTGGGAGTGGGAAGGAAGCTACTGGGATCATAATTAAGGTACAGCTCCAGTATTTGCCTGGCATGAAAATGGGAAACCACAGGAAACCACAGGAAACCACCTTCTCGGTACCGACATATGTTTAGTAAATTTCCAAATGCTTTGCAATTATTTAAGGAAAGACTAGGTAAACAACAAATAGGGAATCTGCCACCTGGGCGACTGCTCTAAATGCAGATCAGTGGCAATTGATTGATTGATTGATTGATTGATTGATCGATCGATTGATTGATTGATTGATTGATCGATTGATTGATTGATTGATTGATTGATTGATTGATTGATTGATTGATTGATTGATTGATTGATTGATTGATTGATTGATTGATTGATTTATCGATAGACAGTGGAGTTCCAACCCACTACCTCCCGTAAACATGCTGATTTCTACTTTACCCAAATCGCGAAGTAACTTGCTTAGTTTCTACAGCAGTCATTAAAAACATAAAGAGTGTGAACGACACATGGATATTTACAAGCATATCCTTTGAAGTAGAGGATATGAAGTTCCTTTCACCAGAAGAAATGAAATGAAATGAAATGGCGAATGACTTTTCAGTGCCGGGAGTGTCCGAGGAAAAGTTCGGCTTGCCAGGTGTAGGTCTTTTGAATTGACACCCCGTAGGAGACCTGGGCGTCATGATGGGGATGAAATGATGATGAAGACGACACATACACCTAGTCCCGCGTTCTCAAGTTGGAAGGCCCTGGCCTCCCTTTTAGTCGCCTCTTACGACAGGCAGGTGAGTTGTGATTATTGCAGAGGGAGTGCAACTAGGCAACCATCCTCTATAACAGCCAGGTGACACCGTGGATAATATTCCACCGCCTCCACTCACGGGGGCAAGATTAAAGAGGAAAGTACGTTCAATTAAGAAAATGCAATATTAAAGGCCCGCTTCCGTGGTGTAGTGATTAGTATGATCAGGTGTCACCCCCAGGGGTTCGGGTTCGATTCCCGGCTCTGCAACGAATTTAAAAAAACAGGTATGAGGGCTGGAACGGGGTCTACTCAGTCTTGGGAGGTCAGTTGAGTAGAGGGGTTTCGATTCCCATCCCAGCGATCCTCGAAGTGGTTTTCCGCGGTTTCCCACTTCTTCACCACGCAAATGGCCGTGAAGGTACCTAACTTAAGGCTACAGCCACTTCCTTCCCTCTTCCTTGTCTATCTGTTCCAATCTTCCCATTCCCCGCAAGGACTCTGTTCTACTCCTTTAGGGCGGGGGCAGTAGAATAACACTCACGTTATCCCTTGCCTGTCGAAATGGGCCACTAAAAGGGGACCAAGGGCTTCTCGACTTGGCAGCATGGGTTGGTGACTATGTGACCTCAGCCAAATCCTGGCATTCCTTGCACTCACTTGTGCCAGGCTCCTCACTTTCATCGATCTTATCCGACCTCCTTTGGTCAACTCTTTTTCCTTTTCCGACTTCGACGATATTAAAGGATTCGAGGCCTATGGAATCTTTCATTTTCTCCGTGGCCCTTGTCTTTCTTTCGCTTACTCCCACCCCATGGCACTACAGCCCTTGAAGGGCCTTGGCCTACCAAGCGACCGCTGCTCAGCCTGAAGGCCTGCAGGTTACGAGATGTCATGTGGTTAGCACGACAAATCCTCTCGGCCGTTATTCTTGGCTTTCTATACCCTCTATTTCACCGATACCTTCATTTTTCGAAGTGTCAGATCCCTTCCATTTTTTCTCTCTAATTATTGTTTCATAGAGGACGATTGCCTAGTTGTACTCCTTCTTAAAACAATAATTACCACCACCACCACGCCCCTGTTCACCATAGCAAGTGATGTCAACTGGGCGAGGTACTGGTCATCCTTCCCAGTTGTTTTCCCCAGACCCAAAGTGCCACACTCCAGGACACTGCCTTTGAGGTGGTAAAGGTGGGATCCCTCGCTGAGTCCGAGGAAAAAAAACCGTGGAGAGAAAACAGATTAAGAAAGAAATAAAGAAAGAAAGAAACAAAGAAAGAAAAGAGCATTAAAATACATTGAGAAGTTCAAATTTTTTATCTATGAAGCTGTCCTTTTAAGGGAGTAACCATAAAATAATTTATGCACTTATGTATTCATTGGCATGCATCTCAACTGCCTATCAACTCTCAGATGCAATGTTAATTGCATCAATCTTTGAGATCAATTTTATATTAAAGAATTTGCTCTAGATATGTCCAATTATACAATTACTTGTTCTGTCTTGATGATGTTCGTGAGACCTTGTGTTGCTGCAACGCGCGTTCTAAACTGGGCCATACTTACGCTAGATGCACCTCAGCTCTCTTTGGCGAGATGATGGGATGTGGGAAGCGCTCGTTTGAGGGGCGGAGATGGCAGAGTGTCGTAATAACCACAACCTTGCAATGCACTGCGCGGTGAGTGATCTGGTTCTCTGGGTACTATATAAACTGACAGCTCATTGCAGACATCATCCACAATCTTCCTCAGCACTCAACAAGCAACAAGCAGCTCTTCTGACATGGCTAAGGTAAGGAGAACTTCAGGGCACTAGGGTTGATCACATTAAAGCAGTTTCCAGTGAAGGTATAAAACATATTAGCATAGTAGATTAGAATATAATTCTAAACATTAGCTTTAATATTTGTATTGAGTGCGGTTGAAGTTTCAGAACTACGAAAGTAAGGAGATTTGGCAGAATACGCCTAGAGGCTGTCTAGTTCAATCAGTAATACAAGTTCAGTTCGCTTGGAAGCAAGTGGATTAGATTCCCTGTCAGGAAGTTGAAGAACTTAGAAACTGAATTTCCACTGCTGGAAAGGTTCATTCAGCCTAACTTAGAAATGAGTTACCATGCTAACTCCTGAGGGCATAGAACTTATCACTCTATCCCACTTATTGCAGAAATTACGGACAGACGTAGGTTTTTCCCTTCCACTCTACCACGAGTCTTTCGATGTCTGTACGGAGATGCATTTGATTTGATTTTAGTAGATGATACTTACAGCTTTCAAGTTCTGAAATTATATTTCGGGGATTCGTCGTTCGTATGTCTAGAGGAAAGTTAAGGTTTTAGGCTTTCAATTGCCCTTTCGCAGTTCATGTTTTCATTTCTATGACTTTAACTTCTAACCTGTTCGTCACCATGACTGAGTGATGCACTCAACCGCAGACACTGCCCACCCTGTACACAGCATCTGTCTTGTGAGGGCTGCATACAGTGTATGATGGCCACAGGAATAATATTAATTTACTAACAAATGCGAGCATGGTGTGACGGACTCGCGTTCCTACCTGAGTCAGTTTTTTCTCAAATTTACCAATGTTAGGCTCCTCTATTTCATAATTCCAATTCGACCATCTTTGGTCGACATTTGTTCCCTTCTGAACCCAAAAGTGTTAGATTTGCGACCCATAGAGTCCTCTATTGACAAACATCTCATTGTACTTCCTTCTCTCAGCCGAGAGATCCTTTCTGAGTTCGGAACATTTCGTCTTTCATCTCCCATTAATGTTAATATCATGGTCATAGCCACAGAACTTTTCCCTTTGTGGGGTTGGTGACCACGAGGCCCTTAGCTGAGTCCTGGCACTGCTTACACTTACTTGTGCCAAGATCCTCACTTTCATCTACCCTATCCGACCTCCCTTGTTCAACAATTTTTCTTTTCCGACCCCGACGATATTATGTTTGCAAATCCTAGAGAGTGTTACATGTTCACACCCTACGCGGTCCTTGCCTATCTTTGGCCGATACCTTCCAATTTTTCTCTCTGATTAGTGTTATATAGAGGATGGTTGCCTAGTTGTACTTCCTCTTAAAACAATAATCACCACCACCTTTCACTTTACTTTGAATACGAACAAACGGAAAGTGATTTTTCATTCAAGAACTCCCACGTGCATTGGCTGGTATTCCAACCACTACCGCCCTGGTGAGCCCCTATAATGTTAATCCCCACCACTTTGTTCCCTGAGTGCTATATAAACTGACCGCCCATCTCAGATATCATCAATAGCCTTCTGTACCACTATCAAAGCAACAGCCTGCTCTCCTGCCATGGCTAAGGTAAGGAAGCAAGCCAATTCAGATGTAGTGTTCATTATAATCTATACAGAATGTTGCATTTTTCAACTCATTTCCCTTCTTTTTAAATTGTCAGTACCTATTCACGTATTTCTCCTCGTCTGCTTTTGGTAATAATGTGACATCTGTCGGGTGTTAATAGAAGTCAAAGCCTGGCTGAACAGCACACCAGATGGGGTCAACTAATTTCTTCCAGCTGCGCGGTAAAATATACCGTATTATTATTTTGCGTTATAGAACAAATGCAGGAGCTTCTGCGGCTCAGACGGCAGCGCGCCGGCCTCTCACCGCTGGGTTTCGTGGTTCAAATCCCGGTCACTCCATGTGAGATTTGTGCTGGACAAAGCGGAGGCGGGATAGGTTTTTCTCCGGGTACTCCGGTTTTCCCTGTCATCTTTCATTCCAGCAACACTCTCTAATATCATTTAATTCCATCTGTCAGTCATTAATTAATCACGTCGGTAGATGCGGAGTGGGTTTCGTCCCTCAAGTGGCCACGGCTGGCTCTGTACTTTGACCAGCCAACCGAGCAGAGGAGAGGTGGTCATGGCTCTACCGTGGCTCTATGCCTCTGCATTCAGGAGACGGGACAGGGCTGGACCTCACGGCTCGCCCCAACCGTCGGCTGTCCTGAGAATGGTTTTCCGTGGTTTTCCGTGGTTTTCCATTCTCCTGCACTAAGGCGAATGCCGGGACAGTTCGTAGTATAGGCCACGACCGCCCACCCCCGTCACCTTCTCCGCACATCTCTTTCACCGTAACAAATCTCCCGGCCTGAGAGACGGCGTAACCGTCTAAGAGGGCCGCCTCCCCCTTCAGAGGAGGAGTGAAAACGTTTAGTAGTAGTAGTCGTCATTAATCATTGCCCCAGGGGAGTGCGAGAGGCTTCAGCTGATTCACACCGCTGACATTACATAACACCGTTGTACATGCGTGTTTTGCCTGATTCGAGTGCCGAAAGGAAGTACAGTACGAGTATATTAAACTTTAGGCCAGAAAGAAATTGAGCTAGGATTTTCTCACTAGGAATTGGATTCAGAATATCAACGTGGTCCTTGAAATGAGGTAGGTCTATGACTGCCTTGCATTATTAAGTTATGTGCTGGACAGTGTTATGGATTCCACCACCGTTAATATACTTGTTTACCCTACCGGTATCACTACCTCTCCGTTCGCATATCTCATCATATTTTCTCATGATACTGAGTTCCCATCAATCTCAAAACTTGAATACGGAACTCAAACCAGAAACTTAACTGTCAACTAACTTAAAACTCAATTTCTAACCAAAGAACGAAAAGATGGCAATAAGAAAGGTGATTAGGCCTAATTTGTACGAACGTGTATTTATGGAGTCTGTACAAAACTGTAATGTTTACATAACGATGATTATAATGAAACATTTACATTTAGTGCAAACAAGGTAAGTCACCTCCATACAGGCCACGAGGGACCATGGAGGAGTTGAGTACTGCCAGTAACCGCGGCCATTTGGCCTTTTGGCACTCATTTTTGATGAAGCCTGAGTAAAATCCAGGGTCATACGCTTCTCCAGAAATGCAATTTCTCAACTTTTTGACGGGATATCGAATCGACGTCCTTGCGGGTGAACCGAGCTCATGTTATCACATCGTCTAGGCAGTCACTATTAACTTTAGAAAATTTCATCTCAGAACAAACAGTGTCAGTTAGGTAGCAATATTATTTCGTCCAGTGCATACCAAATGCTGACATGGCTTGCAATAAAACCGACTCTCCAATAGTTAGCTAACATATTCCTGGCACCTCAGGCACGTGTGCCAACCTTTTCGTGGAAGCCGTTTGGTTTGTTGAGGGTCACTTACATTGTATTCACAGCAGATACAACACACCATTGATTAAAAAATCAGTTCTACGCGAACTCAGCGTCTTCATTATTTTAGTACATTAACTGCTAAGCTGATGATCCTTGCACTGCGAATATTCCAGCTCTCGCGCACCAAGAATGTTCTTCTCTGCGACAATTGAGCGTTTTAGTAGGAGACGTAAAAACTTCAGTAGTTCTCATATGGCCGCGCACTAAATTAGCATGAAAAAAATACTGCAAGTACAGCATTAATAAAATGAACTGTTGACACATCAATTTCGACTTTTCCTCACCTGTATAAACAGCCATGCGTGATATACCATATATCTTGGATTCATGAGGTCAAATGGACTGTATCGCGATTGACCTGTCTAAGGCATTTGATGGGGTAGATCATGGGAGACTACTGGCAAAAATGAGTGCAATCGGACTTGACAAAAGAGTGACTGAATGAGTGGCTATATTTCTAGAAAATAGATCTCAGAGAATTAGAGTAGGTGAAGCTTTATCTGACGCTGTAATAACTAACAGGGAAATTTCTCAAGGCAGCATTATTGGACCTTTATGTTTCCTTATGTACATAAATGATATGAATAAAGAAGTGGAATCAGAGATAAGGCTTTCCGCAGGTAATGTTATTCTGTATAGAGTAATAAATAAGTTACAAGATTGTGAGCAACTGCAAAATGACCTGTATAATATTGTAAAATGGACACCAGGCAATGGTATGATGATAAACGGGGTTAAAAGTCAGGTTGTGAGTTTCACAAATAGGAAAAGTCCTTTTAGTTTTAATTACTGCGTTGATGGAGTGAAAGTTCCTTACGGGGATCACTGTAAGTATATAGGTGTTAATATAAAGAAATATCTTCATTGGGGTAATCACATAAATGGGATTGTAAATAAAGGGTACAGATCTCTGCACATGGTTATGTGGGTGTTTAGGAGTTTTAGTAAAGACTAGCAAATGTACCCGTGCTTCGCTACGGTATTCTGCATTGTATACGAATATTGAAGTAAATACTGTACATGCAGTAAATAAGATTGTTTTAAAATAGCATGTCTCTTAGCGTTATCCGAGAAACAATATGCAGAGGTCCCCATACGTTGTTTCCAGTGTAAAGTGCTTGTTACGGATTTGTGATGATAACGACAGGCTCACTTCCCTACTGCGATTCACAATCGAGTTGGGAAGTTTACATTATAATTGCAGGCCCCATTGCCTACTGCGCGGTCACAATCTATTTGGGGAGTTTCCGTTACAATTGCAGGCCCCCTTTCCTACCTCCAGACATATTACAAATTGAAGAGTTTTTATTATAATGGCAGGAAACTTCCCTACAACCAGTCAAAATTGAGTTGTGCAGTTATCATTATAATGATAGGCCCCTTTTCCAACTGCCAGCCAGCTTCCTGCCAGTCACACCAAGTTGATGAGTTTCCATCAAAATAGCAGGCCAGTATGCCTAATGCCAGTCACATTTTAGATGGGTACATCTGTTTATAACTGCGGGAACGCTTGCCTACAGCCAAAGACTGTATGCTGCATGCTCCCTTGCCTTCTGAAAGTCAAATCGAGAAGTGAATTATTCATTACAATGGTAGGCCTGCCTCATTAATGCCAGTTACACAGGAATTGGAGAAGGACTCCATTCCTACTGCCAGTCATAGTCGGTGTGCGGAGTACTGATTACAATAGCAGACACACCCTTTCTCGATCGCTACAAAATCGACATCAGTGAATATATATAGTTCGACATACGAAAGTATGTGCTTGTTTACAATATTGCAGACCTTCATTTACAGATTAACTGCTTCTAAACGGTACATCATATCGAGAAAAGATTGTACCATAAGACGCCGGATTTAGCGGCCTAAATTGCTGGTCATATGATATCTCATCTATTCATGGGTCAGATTGAGTTAGAAACTTGGGTAAAATTTGTGTAAGATTATCTCACATTGCATTGCTTTTCGGATAATTAAGTGACAGCTACATACATAGCATTTGGCTCACATATGGCTACTGGGTGGACCAATTTTCGTGTAGAGTATGATGATTCTATCTTTCCTCTAAGTGATGGAAGGTATGAATTATGTATGTGAAAAGTACTACTTTACTTAAGATCGAGAAATAGAGAAAAGTCAAACGTAAAATGGATATAAATACGACAAAAAGTCGTACGACCAAGGTTGTAGATCACTCCAAATTGAACGGGGATTGTGCCATCCGTTATGTGATGATACTTCCCGAAGGTCTGCACCATCATTAAAATTGCCTCCATATTTCGATATTCTTCGGGATAGAAAGGGAAAAATTTAAAGCTCTTGGAAGTTTTCCGCCCGTTACAGGCTAAGTCGTAAAATTTTGCCAAATTTCAGTTTTCTTTCTCGACTGGCAGATTATGCCGCAATCTGGGTTTTCAGTGAGAAGTGTAAAAAGTAGAACTTTCAAGATACTAAACCAAAAAATATGCAGATGATCATTATTACCCCTTAAGCGTGTAGCTGTACGAAAATTTCGACAAAATAGTCTATGTACAGGCACACAGTAGTTACGATTTTATTTACATAGATAAATAAGGAACCTGCTCCACGTACAACACCTTTTGGGCTATATCCGCTGGACTTAACCGGAAAAACGGACCGTTTATGATATCTCCCTTATTAATCCTCCTGTCGAAAAAATGCACATGAAAAAAAGTTTTAGAGATGGAATTCCATCATGTTTGGTCGATTTCCAGTCAGGTTGGTCTTGTACTGTATATATTCTGGAAGAGTAAAATCACCATTTCGGTTCCCTATAAACCGCCAGTCCATTCCGGGAACATGAAATGTTATTGACGATTAACACCTACCGTTGGACAGGTGGATGTTAATATAAAGTTTGACTCAAATATCTTCAGTAGTTTTCAAGTTGTAAAACATACGCTTTACACGCACCCGCTCTTGAGTTAAGTCCGGTGGGACTTGTACCGGAAAACGGTCCGTTAATGATATCTCCCTTATTAATCCTCGTATTGAAATGATGCACATGAGGAAAAAGGCCTAGAAATGAATTTCCATTACGGCAGCTAAATTTACATTAAGTTTGGTTGCAAAATGACGGTTTCGGTTTCGTATAATCCCCCAGTCAATTCAGGGATTCAGAAACAATACTTGCCCTAAAACCTACCAAAGGACAGATGGATTCTAAATATCAAGTTTGGTGGAAATATATCCAGTAGTTTCCAAGTTTTAGACAAACAGACAAACAAACAAACAGACAGACACCAAAACAGAATATATGCAGATGGTCATTATTACACCTGAAACGGATAACTGTACGGAAATTTCGCCAAAATTGTCAATGTACAGACATACTCTAGAAGTGTAGACCTTTATTTCGATAGTTACTGCTTTGCAACTGTACGACGTATCTACAAACGGACTTCACCATCAGACGCCCCTTTCAGTGCTCTACATGGTTGGTCCTATGACATCTTCTCGTATCTCCTTTATTTATGGGTTAGATTGAGTTAGAGTCATTGAATGGGGTGAAATGTTGTACAGTTTTTGAATGCTACTTTATATTTTTGATTCTCATGTGACAGCTAGAATCATAAAATTTGGCTATAACATTGCCAATGGTCATGTCAATGTGCGTGCCGAATGTCATGATTCTACCTTTCCTATAAGTGTGCCAAATGATAACATATACGTGTAAAAGTACAAAATCAACTTGTGTTTAATGTATTAGGGATAGAAATACGACGAAAAGTCACAGGACAAAAGTTGTAGATCTCTCCAAAATGAAACGCAATTTGCTTTGTGACTTTTGATACGACTTACTGATTAGCCACCAATTACCCCGAAACGAAGGTCTGCACCGCCGTTAAAATTGCATCCATATTTCGGAATTTTCCTGGGCCAGAAGTTATACATTTGCATAGCTTAGAATATTTCCTCAAAGGAAAGAGTGTACAGCATTCGGGATTAGCACTCGCATACATACGTGGTAATTAAGGAAGAAAGTAATACAGTTTAGTAAGTTGAAATTAATAGAAAATAGATTATAACAGAGGACATCCGGATGACGACAAATATATAAATACCAAGTGAATGTATTGGAAAATCAAATGCTCCTCAATAAATTATGCCGGAATGAGTTATGGATATAAGAAAGCGGTAATCGGAGAGAAATTTAGGCGCAGGGATTCTTAGGTAATCAGATAAGAAGATGAATATTTGTGTTATTACTTATGCTATTCGAGGACGGTTATAACCTCCAATGATATTCCGCCAATATCCCGCAGAATGGCCGATTGACGACTCTCTTGCTTTCTACCCAAGGAACAACCACGAATTTAAAGGAATGATGAGGAAAATTACAATACGTTACTTCCCTGCTGGCAAGCAGTCAGAGACGTTGCCATGGTAACCCATATATTCGTTATCGCTCTGTCGGTCCCTCAAAGCCGAGCATGGTATCGGCAGAAAATAGTAAATTTCTCCGTCATTTGAAGAGTAAGGTAAATTATGAACACAACGAAAGTTGTTTGTGATGAAGAGACCTTTCACATACGGTCCACAGAGTTTGCAGAAAATCAATAGTATAAGAGAAAATGGAGGAAGACCGTTGTGGTTTTCCTATAGACCCCCGTCTTTTCAAAGATTTTAAAATGATATGCATATCGAAACCTTCCCCGGGGTGAGTATACTCTAAATATGAAGTTTGGTTGAGATCTATCCAGCCCTTTCGACGTGATGGTGGAACAAACAAACATTTTTATTCTTTTTATTTTGCTAGTTGCTTTACGTCGCACCGACACAGATAGGTCTTATGGCGACGATGGGACAGGGAAGGGATAGGAGTTGGAAGGAATCGGCCGTGGCCTTAATTAAGGTACAGCCCCAGCATTTGCCTGGTGTGAAAATGGGAAACCACGGAAAACCATTTTCAGAGCTGCCGACAGTGGGGTTCGAACCTACTATCTCCCGAATACTGGATATTGGCCGCACTTAAGCCAAACAAACAAACAAACAAACAAACAAACAAACAAACAAACAAACAAACAAACAAACAAACAAACAAACAGACAAACAGAAACGAACAACTTTATTTATAAGATTATTTTTATACCACTCCCCTCGCCCCCTGCCAAAAGGGTGCTAGGGGTGTCTTACCCTCACGCGGTTTGTCTCCTGATACTAAGTGTACCACGTTTGGTGAAATTGCTCCAGTGGTTTAGGAGGAGATGTGTCATATACACACCCACACCCACACACCCACGCACACACATACATCAATTTTTATATATAGTAAGAAGAAGAAGAAGATAATATTTTTATATGTAGTTTTTCGATTAATTTTATCTCACCCCCTTCGCTCCCCACTTGGATTTGCAAAAAATCCGGAGTAATACTATTCATCTCAGAGACCCTGAAATCTTTGGATTCGAAACTGTTTTTAATTATTTCTATATCTCACCCCACCCCCCCACCCTTTGCTCCCAACCTAAAAGGGGGCTGGATTTTAAAAAAAATTCTAGAGTATCACTTTTCAACTCAGCGACCCCGAAAACTATGAATTCGACACTATTCTCGATTATTATTGTAACTACCACCCCCCTGACCCTCTCCCTTAAGGGCGCTAGGGATGGCTTACCCCCCACAGTGATCGTCTCCCGATAGTAAGTGATTCGTGTACCAAGTTTGGTTGAAATTGCTCCAGTGGTTTAGTTGGAGATGTGTCATTTACACACACACTTCCATTTCTATATATAGTAAGATTTTTACACTCGTTCTTCACCCCCTTTCCATCCCCGCCCAAAGGAGTCCTATGAGTGCCTTACACAACAGTATATTTTTTTCCCAGATATTAAGTCTTATTTGTACCTATTTTGGTTGACAGCTATGCCCAAACGTACATGCATAATCTCACTGCTCTAGAATCCTGGAGCTGACGTTGCCATGGTTACGGCAGTTCATTTCTTTATCCGATTCCTAGAGCAGGGGTAGTGTGGTGCCAATATCTCCGTAACGGTTGGTTTTAGGGCCTTAAAACATGGTTTTCGGGCCCGT
This sequence comes from Anabrus simplex, assembly GCF_040414725.1. Classification (NCBI taxonomy): domain Eukaryota; kingdom Metazoa; phylum Arthropoda; class Insecta; order Orthoptera; family Tettigoniidae; genus Anabrus; species Anabrus simplex. The sequence goes on from NC_090271.1 coordinate 51,200,833, forward strand.
AGGGCTTACCGAGTTTTGTTCTTTGCGTCAAGAGGATTAAATTGAGCTTTGTCTCGTCCTTATACGACAAATTCGATATTTTGCCTATAATAGTATAAGAGAAAATGGAGGAAAACCGTTTTTCCTATAAAACCCCCGTCTTTTCAAAGATTTTAAAATGATATGCATATCGAAACCTTCCCCGGGGTCAGTATACTCTAAATATGAAGTTTGGTTGAGATCTATCCAGCCGTTTCGACGTGATGGTGGAACAGACAAACAGACAGACAAACAGACAAACAGAAACAATTTTATTTATATAGATAGATAGATGTAAAGGAGAGGGCTTATAAGTCTCTGGTAAGCCCCCAACTAGAGTATGGTTCCAGTGTATGGGACCCTCACCAGGATTATTTGATTCAAGAACTGGAAAAATCCAAAGAAAAGCAGCTCGATTTGTTCTGGATGATTTATGAAAAAAGAGTAGCGTTACAAAATGTTGAAAAGTTTGGGTTGGGAAGACTTGGGAAAAAGAAGACGACTTGCTCGTCTAAGTGGTATCTTCCGAGTTGTCAGTGGAGAGATGGCGTGGAATGACATTAGTAAATGAATAATTTTGAGTGGTGTCTTTAAAATTAGTAAAAATCACAATATGAAGATAAAGTTGGAATTCAAGATAACAAATTGGTGCAAATATTCGTTTATAGCAAGGGGAGTTAGGGATAGGAACAACTTACCAAGAGAGATGTTGAAGAAATATCCAGTTTCTTTGAAATCATTCAAGAAAAGCTAGGAAAATAACAGATAGAGAATCTGACACCTGGGCGACTGTCCTAAATGCAGGTCATTATTGATTGATTGACTGAATGTGGTACCTGTATACGTAATGGAAATTAGGGGAATGCAAGTTACATGGCTCACCGTCCGATAACGGTAACTATTCAGAATCTAGTTGAGTGAAGTGTTCCGCCTGAATTTTCCCCAAATCACTGGAATAGGGCATGACTCTAGTGTCACAGAATCTCCCCTAATCACAAACGATGGCAGTTCAAACAAAACGATAATAGTGATCCTCACAAATGCTCGCAGGTATTAACAATGCAGGACTAATGATGATTATGACGTTACTAGTTTCACAAATAAATTTTACTTCAAAATGTTAGTACATTAAATATTTAGCCCGCCTGGTGGCCATGATCGTTAAGGTGCTGAAGTCTAACGGTCTGACACCGAGGTTAGCCGGTTCGAGTCCCGTTGTTCGAAAAAAAATTCACCTTCAGAATGTTGGCCGGCAGGGTAGGGAAGTGGTGGTATACAATTTCTAATCACTAGATCGCATGCCAAAAGCCTGGATTAAATTACAAACCTCTCCGCAGTGCTCATATGGAGTGAGGGCATATGACGCTGTTGATGGTGATTCGTCCGTCGGATGGGGACGTTAAGCCTTGAGTAGACCCCTTGGTGCTAATCGACAGGAGTAGGCTATGTGCCGGCACCGGGTTTCACCCTCTCCCTACTATCATATATCACGTCATTCATCTCATTAACTCCTCTGATGAGGTTGATGTCAGGAAGGGCATCCGGTCATAAAAACCCGCCACGACAGATTCATCTCAACTCATACCCGACCCCGTAGGGAAACGGTACAAGGGTTGGACAAACAAAGTACATTAAATATTTACTTTTAAAGAATATAACCTGAAAATAATGTAATTTCCATTTTTGATCCTTCCTCTAGAATCATAAATCATTCACTAAACTCATTAAGGAAACTTGCAGGCTTACAAAAATTTCCTCTTCTCCATTGACTAATTCTATCACGTATTTCTATTACTTGATATTGAATTACAAGATTAGCCATTGTATGTGTTCTCATAAGACTTTCACTTCCTTGACAATAAAAGGCACACCGTACTTTGGATGGAGATCAGTACCAGCTTCTCATATGCCACATCACGAAGGAATAGCATATTCTCATTTGAATGGCAGCGCTAGTGCTCTTCCATTGCCACCAAAAACCAGTCCGATTTATTTGAACGACTCTATACCTGCGCAATGGGGGAATCATATTCATCAGTCGAGAGTAAGTTGCTTATAGTGAGACTTCTTGTAAATGGATAACATTCGAATTTTCCATCGTTTCGTTGTGTTATAATCTGTAAATTGTGCCACTAAGATTATGTGACGCCCTCACAGATGTAGAACTTAGTGGGATAATATGAAATTATTTATGTTTGATATAAACTGAAACAGTGCCTCCGTAGCTCAGGCAGCAGCTTGGCGGCCTCTCACCGCTAGGTTCCGTGGTTCAAATCCCGGTCACTCCATGTACGATTTGTGCTGGATAAAGCGGAAATTCTACCGATTGTTTTCATTTCCCATGTCAGTCACTAATCACTGCCCCAGAGGAGTGCGAAAGGCTACGGCAGCCGGCACAATTTCTATCCTCGGCGCTCCATCCTTGATCTGGTCGATTGACTGGAAACAGGCTGTGGATATTCATACATAAAAACAGTTTGTATACGATTACAATTTTTTCTCTTGCAGATGATACTTGTTCTTGCCGCCGTGGCGCTGGTCGGGGTGCTGGCCGAACCGCCAGTGGGAAACCGGTACTTGCCTCCTTCTAACGGTGGTTTCTCTGGTGCACTTTCCTCAAAATACGGAGCTCCAGGCAGGTCGAGCAGGCTTGGCGGAAGCCGATCTGGATCTCTCCCCTCCCGTAGCAGTCTTGGTAGCCGTGGTGGTCTGTCCACTCGTTACGGTGCTCCTGGATTCGGTGGTGCAAATGGTGCACTCAGCGCTCCATCAACTCAGTACGGTGCTCCTGGATTCGGTGGTAATGGTGGATTTGGTGGTGCTCTGAGCTCTCCCTCGACTCAGTATGGTGCTCCTGGATTCGGTGGTAATGGTGGATTTGGTGGTGCTCTGAGCTCTCCCTCAACTCAGTATGGTGCTCCAGGATTCAGCGGTAATGGCGGTTTCGGTGGTGCCAGCGGAGCATTGAGATCACCTTCAACTCAGTATGGTGCTCCAGGATTCGGTGGTAATGGCGGTAACGGTGGATTCAGCGGTGCTCTGAGCTCTCCGTCGACCCAGTATGGTGCTCCCGGTCTCGGTGGTAATGGTGGATTCGGTGGTGCTCTGAGCTCTCCTTCGACCCAGTATGGTGTTCCCGGTCTCGGTGGTAATGGTGGATTCGGCGGTGCCCTTAGCGCTCCTTCCTCTCAGTACGGCGCTCCTGGCCGCGGCGGCAATGGCGGTTTCGGTGGTGCCAGCGGTGCTTTCAGAGCTCCCTCAACCCAGTACGGTGCCCCCAACGGCGGTGGATTCGGTGGTTCCTCTTACGCTTCAGCTGCTGCTGGTCGTCTCCGAACTGCTGGCCCTGCTCCCGTATACGGTGCCCCCTACGCTGATGCTTACCGTGGAACAACTGAGGACCCTCTTGCTGTAAGTGTAACATTTCCTTATGTCCATTAATATAAAATTACACTGGAGACTTAACTCAATATCTTCAACATTTTCAAACACGATTTTGTGAAGTTCGAATATAATTCGAAGAGGGCCTTAGAAGTAGAAAGGTCATCTGCTGTAGTCAACTTAACAAATGTTAGGTTAGTTAAGTGGTCAAACTGCATGTCCTCGGTTTCTTTAAGACTCGAGAAAATACTCTCAAGGAAGCTGTATGGTTCACTTCTCTGTAAGTTTAATGTTTTGGGTCTTCAAAATTTCCATTTCGCAGCAATTATCTACACATAAGACATAATTGAGCTTATCATCTCTCCTTTACTGAGTTAACTATTGCGCAGGTGTAAAACTTCTAAGTTCAAGACCACTTTGAGTTCTTTCAAATTCAACTCTGCCACTCCATTCAGTACTCATATTAATACCATTCGAAACTTCATTCCTGATATAAATCAGACTAATGACAGCATCAATAAAAATATTTACGATTGTTTGACGTTTGTGATCCTTTATGAATTATCTGAGATTTTCTGTCTCATTTTTATTATAAAATTTATACTCGAAAGACCTACAGTATGTACATTTGCACAAGAAATGGTCATACTGTAAAAGTACGTAGATTAATACAGTAATAACGATCTGTATTCAATTTATATATATTCAAGTTCTCTTTGCTCTTCCACACTTAATCTCCACTAAAACATCAAGTTACTAGTAAACATCGTTTTCTTAGGATTTTCTAATGGGCGAATTATCACAAGAAACTAACCATGCGATGTCTAATCCGATAGTTGGTTGATGTTTTAGTAGCCGACATCAGAACTTGGACTGTAAAGAAAGTGTTTGGAAAGTAGAACCTTTAAGCCAGTAGTGACTTATTACATTACAAGATTAACCAATAACAGATCATTATAAAGTGCTGAAAAAGCTGTACTGTGTATTGTCACATTTCCACAATTCGATAACATTCACTCGTACAGTCAAACACATAATGTAAGTTTGCGGAAGATTCGTACTCATTCAAAGTTTCGCATGATGCTATTTTGCTGATTATTAATATTAAAATTGTTATGCATCATAAATTAACTTCCCTAACGACATATTGGTATTCTTTCTTTAATAGGAGCCCGCGAACTACGAATTCTCCTACGAAGTCCAGGATCAGGACTCTGGGAACGACTTCGGCCATCAGGAAAGTCGTCAGGACGAAGATGCCGTTGGTGAGTACCGCGTCACTCTCCCTGACGGCCGTACCCAGGTCGTCGAATACGAGGCCAACGAGGCTGGATACAACCCCAACATCCGCTACGAGGAGACTGCTGAAGGTGCTGCCGCCGCCCAGAGGTCAGCTGAGATCAGGAGCGCAGCCCAGGGTGGATACAGTTACGGCCGAGGACAAGGAGGTCCCTACTAGATCACTGCCCTAGCACAACCTTAACACTGACCGCGAACGTCCGTCATGAATAATGCTTTACGGGGTATTGAGCTCAGTACCCTTAATGATCACGTCCTTATTTTAAGTCGTCGAGAGGGATATATCTGCTATGTATCAGGAACCACTATGTACATATTCCAAGTCCTGATAACTTTGCAGGGATTTCTCCCTCACTGGTATACGAGGGTTAAATCTGTAATTGCATGGTGTTTAATTTGTGTAATTGTGTAGTATAAATGTGATAGACTTTTTGTAAAAGTTTTTTATTTATTTTGTACAAACTGAATTGATGTAATAAACGATTACGTATTTATAAATATTGGTATCTTATATTACCTAACATTTCCCTAGCATCCTCATGTTTCATTGAGATAAATTAGTAGCTGTGACCATCGTTGATGGGTTCAGTTTCTAAAGAGTGGGCAAAATAAAACAGGCCTGGAAAATATTTACAATAGGACTGAGCCGGTTTGACCCTTAACGAACATCGCAGAAGATGCTGGAAATGGCCTGATCTGAAGAAATGAAAGCTGAGAATCGAAACGTCCCGATTCCACTTCACTCAGAAACCACTGGTGGAAACCAACACATGAAAGTTCGACTGGTCGCTTTAACGTATGTACAAGGGTACATTTGAGTAATATGAGTTCAAACGTGCTATTCCTAATACTATCGAATACCATGAGTAATCCAGATCAAAAAGATGAAATTCTTCAAAAGTAGTAGCCGACCGGAACATGGGTATCTACCATGTGCCTTGTATTATACGCTTCCTGAAGTTCTTTTTCAACTTTCTTACGGTGGAAATAGAGACTTTTGTACAGACACTCCTCATCTGTAAGGATACAGACGCCGGACCTTTTTGGAAAATGTTTCGACACGACAATCTCTTAATTCCTACTTGCACAGATAAACGGCGTTGGGAATTCGTAGAACTTCATTCCAGGGTTTCTTTCACTCGAGCAATGTTTTCCGGTTTTCCAAAACTCTTCAGTTTTTATTCGCTACAGTGACCGTTTCACGAAATTTTGGCACTAATTTTTGCATTGTAGATGGTGCTGAATGTTCTGCTAAAACACTTCCAATCTTAAACTTTGCGCAAACAGTTCCGCGCAGGTTTTCCTCGAACAGTGCTTCGCATAACACTCGACAATGAACAGGCACTGTTTTATCGTGAGCACCATTTTGTGTTACGTCACTGCCTTCGTGATGTACAGGCCGCACTGTAGCGCCGATGACGTCACGCAAAGAGGCGAACTGTTTCCTCCGCCTGACCCGTGTAATGCAAGGACATGATACGTCTGTACCCTGCAATTATGAAATATTCACAAATGTTGTATTAATATTACAGGTGAGATCACTAACAATTGTAATTTCAATGAATATTGAATTTTCACGAACGCATTGTAATCGAAACAGACTTTCAACGTATTAGGTCGTGTTACGTACCCGTAAGTCAGGTCTATGTAATTTTAGGAGAAGTAGGTTTCAAGTGCAGTCTACACGGTCAAAGCCTAAGTTTTTACTCGTCATTGTACCCAACAAATAAATATTATGCCTTAATACAAATATGGAGACAACAAAAGTACAAAATATAATAATAAACTTTGTTTTACGTCTAGATGGCCATAAATACAGTGGCTTTCTTGACACCTCTGGCACTATCCTTCGAAGACTTTCTTGAGAACCTTTGTCCTATACGAACATTTGTATCCTTTTTCGTTTAGGAATAGCTCATGTTTTCCCAACTATTAATGCACTTACCAGCAAGATCTGTTAGTTACTTCCCACATTCACAGAAATTGCCGAGGAATTGTTTTTACTCGCATTCATTTTGGGGAGAAAAGGCAGGGCGTTCTCAACATTACTAACTCAAGAAATAACCATGTGTAGGTTCAGTTGGTTACTGTCCACTTCTGAGCTTGTTGCGTATCAAAGCCCTGCTGTAAACCTGTGTAACAAGAAAGTCAACAGCAGAACTCATCATAAGCTCTGGAAAATGAGTGAAACATACTCCTCTATTCTTCGTATCAGGTACTTTTTTTGGTTGGGATTTTCGTGTTTCATAAAGGTAACCTGCCCTCATACGAAGAAAATGAAAATAGTAATGTATATTTACTTGTATAGTTGTATATTCGCCATGGTACGCAGAATTTCTTAACATTGTGGTAACTGTGAACTTTCACACACTGTATTTAAATTTGCAGCACATTATATTTCCACTAAAATTGTTGTACGATAACAATTAAATGAATAAATTCCACGTGAAGTCTTACATCCCGTGAATTTATATTACCCATCACGTGAAGATACCATACCTGACCTAAACTATGAGGTCTCACTATCTTAATAACAGCTGTTTACGTAAATCCCGATGTGATAACTTTAACAGAAAAACATTCATTATAGTTAAATATACATTTCCGTCTCTCAACAGTCACAATATTATCCAAAGAATGCTCCAAATTCTTATGGATTTCATTCACAAGTACAATTTGTAACATTGGCTTAGCTCGCCTGAATTGATCAGCTGATGGGCTTGGCGCGCTTTCTACAGTACGGCCTGTACATTACGAAGGCAGTGGTTACTAAACACGTCTGCTCCTCTCACTCACTCACACGTAATGATACAGTGACGTACTCGGAAGATGCGCACGGCCAGGCACGTTACAGCAACCGATTGGTGCATCGGAATCACGGGTTCCAGCATTTCCTGTGATGAGCAGTTCTCCTGTTCATTAACTAGGGTCAGTTACACGTCAGTCTCATAAATATTTAGCGGGCAAGTTTTATTTTGTTCACCCGATACAATTACAGCAGTATTGTTATGTAGCGAAGTTAGAGAACACTTCAACTACCCGGGGACTAGGTGTTTGTGTTGTCCCAGTACTCTCCTATTCACACACACTCACACCAAACAAGTAATTACACCACCAACCAACACGTATACACGTAGTAGTGAAATATATTTCTCCACATACTGTAGGGTTGCGATCAAGAAGGGCAACCGAACGTACAACAGCGTCAAGTCTGCATGTGCTGATCAGTTCGCAACCGTGATCCTACATGGTGTAAGAAAAGTGGTAGAAGAAGGGAAAGAAAAGAAGGCTCTGACGTATCATTGACACCATCGTCCTCATCATAACCATCTCCAGTTTCCCGGGTGTGGTGTAGAATTCTTTCCATTTCTGCACACGTACATTCTATCTGGTCAACATTACACTATTCTATTGCTCCTCCTTGCATACTTTTAATTATCGTCCTTGACCTGTGTCAAGGTCGCTTGCTTGACTCCCTTTACATCCAATCTCTTCAAGCGACTAAACCCTTTCGGTCTTCATGTTGGTAGAGTTTTAAAAAGTGGTTCCATTTGGACGTCTTTTCGGTTCATTTCAATTCTGATCTTCTCTCGTCTAGTTTTATGAAGCATTAACCTCAACAAATCCATTTCTGCAGCTTGGAGTCTGGTATTCTTCTTTCTGTTCATGATGCAAATTTCCATTCCATTTGTTGTTATTGGTACGAAGTAGGCCTGACACAGAGTCTTCTTAGATATCAAAGGCACTTGACTGTTCTAAAGGAATTTCATGACTTAGAGGTGAAGATCAGCTCCATTCGGAACTCTGTTGAGCTTAACGAGATAGTTGACCATGCGGTTAGTGTATTCGGGAGATAATGGGTCAAGTCCCAATGTTGGCAGCCCAGGTTTCCCATTTTCACATCAGGCAAATGCTGGGGCTATACATTAATTAGACTAAGGCCACGGCCGCTTCATTCCCAATCCTATCCCTTTTCTATCTCATCGTCGCTATAAGACCTATATGCGTCGGTACGGTGTCAAATCAATTGAAAAATATAATCAGCTGAGCTTCGACCGTCTTGAGTTAAAATGCAGCCCATGTATTAGAAATGATCGACTTCTTGTGATTTATTTCCATCCAGCATAATGTTCGTCTGTCCTCCTTGCCTGCTCACTTTCCTTGCTACTGGACTGATTTTGAGACCAAACATTTTACATTTGTAGTTACAGGTGTTTAGTTTCCAAAAATGCTTTAGAAGATTTCGGCTAGGTAACTGAAGAAATCAGTGTAATGTTATTGCCGACTAGTTTTGAAGGCTGCACAATTCGTGCTTTAACACATCACTGCATGATTTCCTGGAAAACAGTTAGAGATATAAAGCAAATGCGTGCGTGTTTAGAATATACCTACATATCAATGGCCACGTTTGGAAAGGTTTATTATTCTATAGGATTGTATCTGAACTGAATCTGAGCTATACCCATCCAACTTTTCAGCTCGTTTGTTTCACTAGTTTTATGATAAAATGTTCAATCCTGCATTGTTGTATCATTCCTCTAGGTTGACCCCTTGCTTATGTGACCACAGGAAACATGGCGGACGGTAATTCAATTAGTTTCAGCCTGGCAGCGCTTCCATCTCTCTATCTTATTCTAGCCTCTAGTTCGTTCAGTAACTGATAGTTCGCCATTTTCGTTGCCACCAGGCGTGGCACGTTCTACATGTTCAGAGGTTCAGAAAACCCCCTAGAAATTGATGTCTTAGTAAACTTGTTTATTAATAGCACATTACTTTAATTAATTATGTATATACTCACGCACGTGGCGATAATTCGGACATCAACCCTCGGTTGTTCTCCAGAGCCAGAGAAGAGGTTCAATTTCAGGACTGACGGCGCGGGGCTGTGGGACGTAAGGAGGGTGCACAAGGCGAGGGGTTATGAAGAGAAAGGAGCACCTAGTTCAGATATCGCTGGCGAGTGGACCAGCGAGAAACACGAGCAGCCACTAAATTACACGAAGAAATGTCAGAGAGCGCGGTTAAAATTGCCTTACGTGATTGGTTTTGAAGGGCTATTCATTTCACGATTTTCCGGTTCTGATTCAATTAACAGCATTTTTTGCAACTACGGTTTGTGTAGTATCAATAGGCGTAGCTAGCCTAAGTTTATGGTTATTAATGGAACATTTAACTAGCTATACGTGTTTTATGAAAATTAATAGCAAAATACGTCGAGACATAAATAACAGTAGTATTCCTAACATGGTCCGCCTCTGTGGTGTAGTGGTTAGCGTGATTAGCTGCCACCCCCGGAGGTCCGGGTTCGATTCCCGGCTCTGCCACGAAAATTTGAACAGTGGTACGAGGGCTGCAACGGGGTCCACTCAGCCTCGGGAGGTCAATTGAGTAGAGGTGGGTTCGATTCCCACCTCAGCCATCCTCGAAGTGGTTTTCCGTGGTTTCCCACTTCTCCTCCAGGCGAATGCCGGGATGGTACCTAACTTAAGGCCACGGCCACTTCCTTCCCTCTTCCTTGTCTATCCCTTCCAATCTTCCCATCCCTCCACAAGGCCCCTGTTCAGCATAGCAGGTGAGGCCGCCTGGGCGAGGTACTGGTCATTCTCCCCAGTTGTATCCCCCGACCAAGAGTCTGAAGCTCCAGGACACTGCCCTTGAGGCGGTAGAGGCGGGATCCCTCGCTGAGTCCGAGGGAAACGCCGAACCTGGAGGGTAAACAGATGATGATGATGATGATGATGATGATGATTCCTAACACGTCCTAAAAGCAGTTAATCCTACGCAAGCAAAGTCTTCCAAATCGGAGGAAACTGGATCAACTTAACGTAACTGCGCCTCATATTCTCCGTCTTTCATTCCTTATTACCGGGCGAGTTGGCCGTGCGCGCGGCCGTGAGCTTGCATCCGGGAGATAGTAGGTTCGAATCCCACTATCGGCATACCTGAAAATGGTTTTCCGTGGTTTCCCATTTTTACACCAGGCAAATGCTGGGGCTGTACCTCAATCAAGGCCACGGCCGCTTCCTTCCAACTCCTAGGCCTTTCCTACCCCATCGTCGCCATAAGACCTATCTGTGTCGGTGCGACGTAAAGCCCACAGCAATAATCATTTCTCATTGTTTTTGTAACTCCTTAGAGCTGCAGCCGTGTGCCTTAAAATAAAAATTGAGTTTCTAATCAAGCAACGTCATTTTACTTCCATGCAAACATCAAGTAACAATACATATGAACATGTTCTTTTCTAAAGCAGTGAACCCCAGACGTTTCATACTTCATACTTGGTACTGAAATATATTATTGAGTTTCATCTCTTTGGTCTGATGGCTGTGGTCGGGCCAGGGAAGTGAGAGGGCTGTGTAGCAGAGATCACATGACCATTTGATGTCACAAGCTGAAACGCTCAGGCTAATGTAATACGAGTCCACATGGCCATTCGACGTCTAATGCCAACACGCTCAACGTACAACTCACTTGTCAAAGCTTTGGAAGGGCTGAGTTACAACTTGATTTCCCCACCTCCGGAAAGCAACTCTTTTTTCCCCCATGAATTTATACAATATGCCTTTGCTGGTGAAAACTTGTGTTTACAGTGCACTACGTCTTCTGGTGTCGGCTAGAGCAATTGTGTTACTTTCATTGATCTGTCTCGGTTTTATCCTCGACTTTGACAATATGAAAGTGACTGAGGTATGAGCGATGCTAGTAATGTCATTCCTTCTGCAGCCAGTCCCTGGTCTGAATAGTGTGAAAATGTTGCCTGTAGGGTCGGTTGGTGCATGCGTTTCAGTGGGCTTGGCAGAGTGATATGTAACAGCAACTTCTGGTTCAGTGAGGAAAGGGTGTGTTTTTTTTTTTTTTTTTTTTTTTTTTTTTTGCTAGTTGCTTTACGTCGCACCGACACAGATAGGTCTTATGGCGACTATCGGACAGGAAAGGGCTAGGAATGGGAAGGAAGCGGCCATGGCTTTAATTGAGGTACAGCCCCAGCATTTGCCTGGTATGAAGATGGGAAACCACGAAAAACCATCTTCAGGGCTGCCGATAGTGGGGTTCGAACCTCCTATCTCCTGAATACTGGATACTGGCCGCACTTAAGCGACTGCAGCTATCGAGCTCGGTAGTGAGGAAAGGAACGGGAAACTACTTCACCCTTCATTTCCCTAGTACGCCTCTTTATTGATGCCTAGGCTATCTATGACTACTATTGGCGGAGCTGTTGAGGATCCAACCAGCCTTCGGGCTGAGGACTGAACATAATTTATACGTAGTTGCGTGATTCCATTCACACGTTGATTACGGCATGTTTTTTTAATCCGGAAGCATATGGCAGTAATGTGAAGTACGATGAATTTGAACAAAACCGAGACAAAATCAGGACGATGTACGATGTAACTTCTTGTCCAAAGTTGTGCGTAACAGCCCCTGCTTCTCATTACATAATGTAGTTAGTTCTTCCGGCCGCTGGCGTGGCGCTTCGATCAAAGACTCACGAGACGCTGCGATCAAAGACTCACGAAACCTGTTGTTGATGATATCTCCTTTATCTGCTCAATCGTCAAAAGTGAAATGACCTGAAGCTGTGCCAATCATGCCCTACCTTGTTCGGAATGTAGGAGCATTCGAAAGAAATCTATCACGAATAATTAAGAGTGAAAGGGGGGGGGGTATCTGCAAGGAACTTTTGTACCTTTATACTTTCTTTTATATATACAGTATAACATCAATGATATGAGAAAAAATATACTTACAAACAAGGTTTTTTTTACGAACGACTTAATGATGTATAGTGTATCAAATAAGTGACAGGACTGGGAGCGACTGCAAGACTTCGGCATAGTTGTGAGACGGAGAGCAAGCTATGGTGTGATGGTAAATGGGGTGAAAAGTCAGATTGAAAGTCTCACTGAAAGAAAAAGTACCCTCATGTTTAATTGCTGTGTTAATTGAATGAATGTACCTCCTTTTTCTTTCGATTGGCTTTACGTCACATTGACACAGTTGGTATTATGGCGACGATGGGATAGGAAAGGACTAGGAGTGGAAAAGAAGCGGCCATGGCCTTAATTAAGGTACATCTTGTGCATTTGCCTGTTGTAAAATTGGGAAACCACAGAAAACAATCTTGAGGGTTGCCGTCAGTGGGATTTGAACCCATTATCTCCTGAATGCAAGCTCACAGTTGAGCGCCCCTAAGCGCACGGCCAACTCACTCGTTGAAAGTATCTCGTGGGTACCACAGTAAGTATCTAGGTGTTAATATAAGGAAAGATCTTCACTGGGGTACAAACATGATGTTTGTTTTAAATGAAGGTTGCAGATCTCTTCGTGAGGTTATTATGTTATTAAGGTTGTAAAGGAGTCAGTGGTAAGACTACGGTAGAGTACGGTTCCAATGTCTGGGTCCACACCAGGGCTACTTGATTCCAGAAGTGGAAAAAACCCAATGGATAATGATGCTTGTTGTTTAAAGAGGTCTAACATCTAGGTCACCGGCCCCTGAGATCCAATAAAGCAGAACAATTTGTTCTGAGTGATTTTCGACAAAATGGTAGTGTTAAGAAAATATTCCCAACCATGGGAGGGGAATATCTGTTCGTCTAAGCGGTATATTCCGAGCTACCAGTAAAGAGATGGCAAGGGATGACATTTGTAGACGAATAAACTTAAATGGAATTTTTAAAGGTCAGCCTCTGTGGTGTAGTGGATAGTGTGATTAGTTGCCACCCCCGGAGGCCCGAGTTCGAATCCCGGCTCTGTCACGAAATTTGAAAAGTGGTACGAGGGATGGAAAGGGGTCCACTCAGCCTCGGGAGGTCAGCTGAATAGAGGTGTTGTTCGATTCCCACCTCAGTCATCCTGGAAGTGGTTTTCCGTAGTTTCCCATTTCTCTCCCAGGCAAATGCCGGGATGGTATCTAACTTAAGCCACGGCCGCTTTATTCCCTCTTCCTTGCCTATCCCTTCCAATCGTCCCATCCCCCCGCATGGCCCTTGTTCAGCATAGCAGGTGAGGCCGCCTGGTCGAGGTACTGGTCATCCTCCCCAGTTGTATCGCCCTACCCAGAGTCTGAAACTCCAGGACACTGCCCTTGAGGTGATAGAGGTGGGATCCCTTGCTGAGTCCGAGGGAAAAACCGAACCTGGAGGATAGGCAGATAAAGAAGAATAAGAAGAGGAAGGAGGAATTTTTAAAGTAGGAGTGATCATAATATGAATGCAAATTTGGAATTCAAGGTGCCAAATTGGGACGAATATTTCCTTACAGGAAGAGGAACAAGGGATTACAAAAATTTAGCAAGGGAGGATGTTCGATGAACTTTAAGTAACCAGATTATGAATTGATAGAGAATCTGCCACTGGGTGACAGCATTAAATGCAGTTCAATCAATCTGTCAATACTGATCTGCATTTAGGGCAGTCGCCCAGGTGGCAGATTCCCTATCTGTTGTTTTCCTAGCCTTTTTATAAATGATTTCAAAGAAATTGGAAATTGATTGAACATCTCCCTCGGTAAGTTATTCCAATCCTTAACTTCCCTTCCTATAAATGAATATTTGCCCCAGTTTGTCCTCTTGAATTCCAACTTTACCTTCATATTGTGATCTTTCCTACTTTTATAAACGCCACTCAAACGTATTCGTCTACTCATGTCATTCCACGCCATCTCTCCGCTGACAGCTCGGAATATATCACTTAGTCGAGCAGCTCTCCTTCTTTCTCTCAGTTCTACCCAGCCCAAACTTTACAACATTTTTGTAACGCTACTCTTTTGTCGGAAATCACCCAGAACAAATCGAGCTGCTTTTCTTTGGATTTTTTCCAGCTCTTGAATCAGGTAATCCTGGTGTGGGTCCCATACATTGGAACCATACTGTAGTTGGGGTCTTACCAGAGACTTATATGCCCTCTCCTTTACATCCTTACTACAACCCCTAAACACCCTCATAACCATGTGCAGAGATCTGTACCCTTTATTTACAATGATATTTATGTGATTACCCCAATGAAGAACTTTCCTTATATTAACACCTAGATACTTACAATGATCCCCAAAAGGAACTTTCACCCCATCAACGCAGTAATTAAAACTGAGAGAACTTTTCCTATTTTTGAAATAACTTGACTTCTAACCCCGTTTATCAACATACAATTGCCTGCTGTCCATCTCACAACATTTTCGAAGTCACGCTGCAGTTGCTCACAATATTGTAACTTATTTATTACTCTATAGAGAATAGCATCATCTGCAAAAAGCCTTACCTCTGATTCTACTCCTTTACTCATATCATTTATATATATAAGAAAACATAAAGGTCCAATAATACTACCTTGAGGAATTACCCTCTTAATTATTACAGGGTCAGATAAAGCTTCACCTACTCTAATTCTCTGAGATCTATTTTCTAGAAATATAGCAACCCATTCAGTCACTCTTTTGTCTAGTCCAATTGCACTCATTTTTACCAGTAGTCTCCCATGACCCACCCTACAAATGCTTTAGACAGGCCAATCGCGATACAGTCCATTTGACCTCCAGAATCCAAGATATCTGCTATATCTTGCTGGAAGCCTAGAAGTTGAGCTTCAGTGGAATGACCTTTCCTAAAACCGAACTGCCTTCTATCGAACGAGTTATTAATTTCACAAACATGTCTAATATAATCAGAAATAATGCCTTTCCAAAGCTTACATACAATGCATGTCAATCTTACTGGCCTGTAATTTTCAGCTTTATGTCTATCACCCTTTCCTTTATACACAGCGGCTACTATAGCAACTCTCCATTCATCTGGTATAGCTCCTCCGACCAAACAATAATCAAATAAGTACTTCAGATATGGTACTATATCCCGACACATGGTCTTTAGTATATCCCCAGAGATCTTATCAATTCCAGCCGCTTTTCTAGTTTTAAACTTTTGTATCTTATTGTAAATGTAATCGTTATCATATGTAAATTTTAATATTTCTTTAGCCTTAGTCTCTTCCTTTATCTGGAGATTATCCTTGTAACCAACAATCTTTACATATTGCCGACTGAATACTTCTGCCTCTTGAAGATCCTCACATACACACTCCCATTGTTCATTAATTATTCCTGGAATGTCCTTCTTGGAACCTGTTTCTGCCTTAAAATACCTATACATACCCTTCCATTTTTCACTAACATTTGAATGAAAGCCTATTATGCTTGCCATCATGTTATCCTTAGCTGCCTTCTTTGCTAGATTCAATTTTCTAGTAAGTTCCTTCTATTTCTCCTTACTTCCACAGCCATTTCTAACTCTATTTCTTTCCAGTCTGCACCTCCTTCTTAGTCTATTTATTTTTCTATTATAATAAGATGGGTATTTGCCATTTCTCACCTCCCTTATTGGTACAAACCTGTTTTCGCACTCCTCAACAATTTCTTTAAACCCATCCCAGAGTCTGTTTACATTTTTATTTACCGTTATCCACAGATCATAGTTACTTTTTAGAAACTGCCTTATGCCTGCTTTATCAGTCATATGGTACTGCCTAATAGTCCTACTTTTAAGACCTTCCCTTCTATCACATTTATTTTTAACTACGACAAAAACAGCTTCATTATCACTAATACAATATATTACCTCAGTTTCTCTATAGAGCTCATCTGGTTTTACCAGCTCCACATACAGGATATTTTTCCCTCTGGTTGGTTCCATCACTTTCTGAATCAGCTTTTCCTTCCCATATTAACTTATTTGCCATTTGTTGGTCATGCTTCCTGTCGTTCGCATTTCCTTCCCGATGGACATCTGGTAAATTCGGATCTCCCGCTACAATCACATTTCTTTCCTTGTCGTTTCCTACATAGCTGATTATCTTATCAAATAATTGTGAATCCGGATCAGTGCTACCCTTTCCCGGTCTGTACACTCCAAATATATCAAGTTGTCTATTATCTTTAGAAATGAGTCATACACCTAGAATTTCATGTGTCATATCTTGAACTTTTTCGTAGCTTACAAATTCTACTTTCACCGGAATGAATACTCCCCCTCCCACCATTCCTACCCTATCTCTACGATACACACTCCAGTTCCGTGAGAAATTTTCTGCATCCATTATATCATTTCTCAGCCATGATTCAACTCCTATTATAATTTCTGGTAAATATATATCTATTAAATTACCCAATTCCCGGTACAGCCACAAATTTAAGAATGGCAGGAGGGCTGGTATGTGGACACGAGTTCAGTAGCGAATGACTGTTTCATGGAAGAAAAAATGGTAGAATATTCTGTTTCGTTACTTATGTGATAGTGAAAGGAAAAAATAAACTCGTGTCCACATCCCGAGGTGGTGCAGCTCTTTTCAGGCACACCCCCAATGGAGGTGAGCTGCATGTACCATTTCAACCACATACCAGCCCTCCTGCCATTCTTAAATTTGTGGCAGTACCGGGAATCAAACCCGGGCCCGCGAGGAAGGCACCTAATTACACCAACCGTTACCGTACACCACAACACTACACATGTGATAGTGAAAGGAAAGTGGGAATTGGGTTTGTCAGTGTCGCGGTCGCAAATTTTGTCGTATTATTCGTGCAGCGTGATATGTGTTGTCAATAGAAAGTATCTGGTATTGGTAGTAGTTATTGTTTTAAGAGGAAGGAAAACTGGGCAACCATCCTCTCTTAAGGACAAACAGAAGATTTGAGATTTGAACTGTGTACAAAAGTATAATGTATATCTGCTTGAGGCTCCCATAGTCCTACAATACTGAACATACAACAATGAATATTTCTCCAGCGCCATGCAAATTAACCTGAGACGCGTTTAATTGGCAAATATTTCATACTGAAGAAAGATCATCAACTTGAACATTAATCTCCACCATGCGGGAAATATTTTGAACGATTAGAAGCCAGAGAAGAATTGGAAAACATGGTATATCCACCTAAAAGACCCTATTGTAACTCGATTAAGCTTCTTCGGGATCATTTGGACAGAAGTCATGAAGAGTGGTTATTATCGTATTTAGGGGTTAGTAAGGATTTAAAGGATAGACTGTATAAGTAAGTGTTAGAGTACGGTTCCAGTGCGTGGGTCCCACACCAGGGTTACGTGATTCGAGAACTGGGAAAGATCCAATGGATAATGATGCTTGTTGCTTAAAGAGGACTTACATCTAAGCCATCGGTCCTGATGTATTTAAGGAGTCGAGAAACATTTCCGAAGATAATTTGCACCTTTTATAGAAGCAAAAATGCTCAGAGATTGCAAAACAACGATAAAAGAAAGGAGAGGTTAATATGAAGAAAGCAAAATCTGGAAAGTATTGTTACTTGTCAGCCCCGTGGTAGCTCCTTTAAATATTTCCAGGAAGGGGCTGGTGACTCAGACGACCTGGAATCTCCCAGCCGGCCTATGGGGTGGGGCAGCCTTTCCGTGCATTGTTCTCGGAGGCCACCTTAACTGTTAGTTTCTTTGAGATTCAACGGGAATGTTCTGCCTCCAGTGACATCGTCAAATTTCTCGATCAAATTACGCGAGCTATAAAAAAAGGGAGACTAGAACCGGAGAGTAAGTCAGTGTTGGACTCGGAGTCAGAGTTGGACTCAGTGTTAGAGTGAACGACATTTGGGCTTCGAGGTGGAGGCAGTGTGGCACTCAGTGAGATGGGGTTCGGTGGCTCGGTGGCTGAGCTGAGGGCGACAGATATATTGTCTGTCACTAGTGTCCCACCGAGGTCTGAACCAGGAGCTGTTGTTGTAGTGTCGGAGAGGCCAGTGCGTGTGTAACTGGAAGCGACAGAACGAAAGACTGTATACTGCCTTAGGAGTACTGTGTGTGTGTGTGTGTGTGTGTGTGTGTGTGTGTGTGTGTGTGTGTGTGTGTGTGTGGATTGAGGACTGCCGTGAATCAGCGATTGAAGCAGTTATCGTGAGTGTGAAGATAATTGGACGTGTGTTAATGTTCGCTGTTGTGAGTATCGTCCTATTGTTGTTGGATACTGTTGAGCTGTTGCTGATCGTTGTTCATTTCGTGTGATTTTGTGAAGTACCGGACTATCATTGGAGTTGAACCGACGAGCAGTCGTCGCGTGTTGTATAGACGGGGGGCACTGTGTTCAAATCCAGCTGTCTACGCACAGTGGCTGTACGAGGTGACTGAACTTAGGGAAAGTGAAAGTAAGGATTATAGACGTTCCCAGGTAGCAGCCGGCCGGGACTCCCGCGTGTGTACGGAAGAGAGATTTGTAAAGAGACTGGTGGCTATTCATAACTGGTTAGAATTGCTTGTGTTCAATTATATGCGTGTGCATTTATTAGGCCATCCTGAAATACATTAGAGTAATCAAACAGATGCAGTTTTATTCATAACAATATTCTTCGTACCATTAAACATATTAAGATACTAATCTTTGTCTACACTATTGTTTCAATGAATCTTGAGCGTGAGAGGTGTCCAAAACTTTTGAACATTGATGTATTTAAAACTGCCACTTCACAAACGTGATAACGTATTGCCTAAGAGCTGTTAAAATTGTAATGTATATACAAACTCTGAAGATACCCTTAACAATTATTATATCTATAGGTCCATTGGTTTCTGTGGAGAGTGTGCCTGAATTGAAAAATATTGTACAAATATTATTGTTATTTACAGAATGCTGAAAGCATGTCCGTAAGACTAACTTAACTTAACTTAACTTAACTTAACTTAACTTAACTTAACTTAACTTAACTTAACTTAACTTAACTTAACTTAACTTAACTTAACTTAACTTAACTTAACTTAACTTACTTACTTACTTACTCACTCACTCACTCACTCACTCACTCACTCACTTACTTACTTACTTACTTAAGCTGTTTACATTCCGGGGTTGTTTTTTCCCTTGGACTCAGCAAGGGCACCTCTACCATATCAAGAGCAGTGTCTTGGTGCGTGGAACATTTGATCGGGGATACAACTGGCGAGAATGACCAGTACCTCTCCCAGGCAGCCTCACCTGCTATGTTGAACAGGGGCCTTGTTGAGGGGGGGGGGAATTGGAAAGAATAGACGAGGAAGTGGGAAGGAAGCAGCCGTAGCCTTAAGTTAGGTACCATCCCGGCATTTGCCTGGAGGAGAAGTGAGAGACCACGGAAAACCACTCCCAGAACAGTTGAGGTGTGAATCGAACCCACCTCTACTCATTTGATCTCCCGAGGCTGAGTGGACCCCGTTCCTGCCCTCGTACCACTTCTCGAATTTCGTGACAGAACCGGGAATCGAACCCGGGTCTCCGGGGATGGCAGCTAATCACATTAACCACTAACCAATCCAGCCCGCTGGTTTTGTCACTAGTCAGATCTAACCAATCCAGCCCAATGGTTTTGTCACTAGTCAGATCTAATCAATCCAGCCCGCTGGTTTTGTTACTAGTCAGATCTAATCAATTCAGTCCAGCTGTTTTGTTACTAGTCAAATGTAATCAATTCAGTCCAGCTGTTCTGTTACTAGTCAGATCTAACCAATCCAGCACAGCTGTTTTGTTACTAGTCAGATCTAATCAATTCAGTCCAGCTGTTTTGTTACTAGTCAAATGTAATCAATTCAGTCCAGCTGTTTTGTTACTAGTCAGATCTAACCAATCCAGCACAGCTGTTTTGTTACTAGTCAGATCTAATCAATTCAGTCCAGCTGTTTTGTTACTAGTCAGATCTAACCAATCCAGCACAGCTGTTTTGTTACAAGTCACCGAGCTCGATAGCTGTAGTCACTTAAGTGCGTCCAGTATCCAGTATTCGTGAGATTGTAGGTTCGAACCCCACTCTCGGCAGCCCTGAAGATGGTTTTCCGTGGTTTCCCATTTTCACACCAGGCAAATGCTGGGGCTGTACTTTAATTAAGGCCATGGCCGCTTCCTTCCCACTCCTAGCCCTTCCCTGTCCCATCCTCGCCATAAGACCTATCTGTGTCAGTGCGACGTAAAGCAGCTAGAAAAAAAATGTTAGCAGTCAGATCTAATCAATTCAGTCCAGATGTTTTGTTACTAGTCAGATCTAACCAATCCAGCACAGCTATTTTGTTACTAGTCAGATCTAATCAATTCAGTCCAGCTGTTTTGTTACTAGTCAGATCTAACCAATCCAGCACTGCTATTTTGTTACTAGTCAGATCTAATCAATCCAGCACAGATGTTTTGTTACCAGTCAGATCTAATCAATTCAGCTCAGCTGTATTGTCACAAGTCAAATCTAATCAATCCAGCACAGCTGTTTTGCCACAAGTCAAATCTAATCAATCTACTCCGGTGGTTTTGTCATTAGTCAGATCTAACCAATGCACCTAAGCGGTTTTGTCACTAGTCATAGCTAACAATTCAGCCCAGCGGTTTTGTCACTAGTCAAATCTAACCAATCCAGCCCAATGGTTTTGTCACTAGTCAGATCTAACCAATCCAGCCCAATGGTTTTGTCACTAGTCAGATCTAACCAATCCAGCCCGCTGGTTTTGTCACTAGTCAGATCTAACCAATCCAGCACAGCTGTTTTGTTACTAGTCAGATCTAATCAATTCAGCCCAGCTGTTTTGTCACTAGTCAGATCTAACCAATCCAGCACAGCTGTTTTGTCACTAGTCAAATCTAACCAATCCAGCCCAATGGTTTTGTCACAAGTCAGATCTAACCAATCCAGCAAAATGGTTTTGTCACTAGTCAGATCTAACCAATCCAGCCCGCTGGTTTTGTCACTAGTCAGATCTAACCAATCCAGCATAGCTGTTTTGTTACTAGTCAGATCTAATCAATTCAGCCCAGCTGTTTTGTCACTAGTCAGATCTAACCAATCCAGCCCGCTGGTTTTGTCACTAGTCAGATCTAACCAATCCAGCCCAATGGTTTTGTCACTAGTCAGATCTAACCAATCTAGCCCAACGGTTTTGTCACTAGTCATAGCTAACAATTCAGCCCAGCTGTTTTGTCACTAGTCAGATCTAACCAATCTAGCCCAACGGTTTTGTCACTAGCCATAGCTAACAATTCAGCCCAGCTGTTTTGTCACTAGTCAGATCTAACCAATCCAGCCCGCTGGTTTTGTCACTAGTAAGACCTAACCAATCCAGTCCAGCGGTTTTGTCACTAGTCAGATCTAACCAATCCAGCACAGCTGTTTTGTTACTAGTCAGATCTAATCAATTCAGCCCAGCTGTTTTGTCACTAGTCAGATCTAACCAATCCAGCCCGCTGGTTTTGTCACTAGTCAGATCTAACCAATCCAGCCCAATGGTTTTGTCACTAGTCAGATCTAACCAATCTAGCCCAACGGTTTTGTCACTAGTCATAGCTAACAATTCAGCCCAGCTGTTTTGTCACTAGTCATAGCTAACAATTCAGCCCAGCTGTTTTGTCACTAGTCAGATCTAACCAATCTAGCCCAACGGTTTTGTCACTAGCCATAGCTAACAATTCAGCCCAGCTGTTTTGTCACTAGTCAGATCTAACCAATCCAGCCCGCTGGTTTTGTCACTAGTAAGACCTAACCAATCCAGTCCAGCGGTTTTGTCACTAGTCAGATCTAACCAATCCAGCACAGCTGTTTTGTTACTAGTCAGATCTAATCAATTCAGCCCAGCTGTTTTGTCACTAGTCAGATCTAACCAATCCAGCCCGCTGGTTTTGTCACTAGTCAGATCTAACCAATCCAGCCCAATGGTTTTGTCACTAGTCAGATCTAACCAATCTAGCCCAACGGTTTTGTCACTAGTCATAGCTAACAATTCAGCCCAGCTGTTTTGTCACTAGTCAGATCTAACCAATCCAGCCCGCTGGTTTTGTCACTAGTAAGATCTAACCAATCCAGTCCAGCGGTTTTGTCACTAGTCAGATCTAACCAATCCAGCCCAATGGTTTTGTCACTAGTCATAGCTAACAATTCAGCCCAGCTGTTTTGTCACTAGTCTGATCTAACCAATCCAGCCCAGCGGTTTTGTCACTAGTCAGATCTAATCAATCCAGCCCGCTGGTTTTGTCACTAGTAAAATCTAACCAATCCAGCCCAGCGGTTTTGTCACTAGTCAGATCTAACCAATCCAGCCCAATGGTTTTGTCACTAGTCAGATCTAACCAATCCAGCCCAATGGTTTTGTCACTAGTCAGATCTAACCAATCCAGCCCAATGGTTTTGTCACTAGTCAGATCTAACCAATCCAGCCCGCTGGTTTTGTCACTAGTAAGATCTACCCAATCCAGCCCAGCGGTTTTGTCACTAGTAAGATCTAACCAATCCAGCCCGCTGGTTTTGTCACTAGTCAGATCTAACCAATCCAGCCCAATGGTTTTGTCACTAGTAAGATCTAACCAATCCAGCCCGCTGGTTTTGTCACTAGTCAGATCTAACCAATCCAGCCCGCTGGTTTTGTCACTAGTCAGATCTAACCAATCCAGCCCGCTGGTTTTGTCACTAGTAAGATCTAACCAATCCAGCCCGCTGGTTTTGTCACTAGTCAGATCTAACCAATCCAGCCCGCTGGTTTTGTCACTAGTCAGATCTAACCAATCTAGCCCAACGGTTTTGTCACTAGTCATAGCTAACAATTCAGCCCAGCTGTTTTGTCACTAGTCAGATCTAACCAATCCAGCCCGCTGGTTTTGTCACTAGTAAGATCTAACCAATCCAGTCCAGCGGTTTTGTCACTAGTCAGATCTAACCAATCCAGCCCAATGGTTTTGTCACTAGTCATAGCTAACAGTTCAGCCCAGCTGTTTTGTCACTAGTCAGATCTAACCAATCCAGCCCAATGGTTTTGTCACTAGTCATAGCTAACAATTCAGCCCAGCTATTTTGTCACTAGTCAGATCTAACCAATCCAGCCCAGCGGTTTTGTCACTAGTCAGATCTAACCAATCCAGCCCAATGGTTTTGTCACTAGTCAGATCTAACCAATCTAGCCCAACGGTTTTGTCACTAGTCATAGCTAACAATTCAGCCCAGCTGTTTTGTCACTAGTCAGATCTAACCAATCCAGCCCAGCGGTTTTGTCACTAGTCAGATCTAACCAATCCAGCCCAATGGTTTTGTCACTAGTCAGATCTAACCAATCTAGCCCAACGGTTTTTTTCACTAGTCATAGCTAACAATTCAGCCCAGCTGTTTTGTCACTAGTCATAGCTAACCAATCCAGCCCAATGGTTTTGTCACTAGTCATAATTAACCATTCCAGCCTAATGGTCTTGTCACCTCCAGGACCTCACCATCGAGACGTTGCCAAGCCTGCTGAGTTCCATGTGACGTTGTCCAAACCGCGCCAGTTTGGATCACTAACCTTACTTTCGACCTCTTTTTGCGGATGGTTTAACGGGGTCGTTAGTCTGTTGGAGTCCCGTTTATGGAAAGAATATCTCGCCATTAGAAAGCTGGCCAGCAGAAGAGCAGAGGTGGTGATATACAAATTCTAATGACTAGATTGCGTGCCAAAAGCACGGATTCAGTTCCAAATCCCTTCGCAGTGTTCATATGGTGTGAGGGCATATGACGCTGTTGATGGTAATTAGTCCGTCCGATGGAGACGTTAAACCTTGAACAAACCCGTAGGTGTTATTCGACAGGAGTAGGCTATGTTGGGACACCGGGTTTCAGCTTCTTTCTAGCTCATTATCGTCATCATCGGACACCCATACGGGCAAGTCACCCTTGGGTGTCGAGTAGAAACATCTGTGCGAAGCGAGCCGAACATGTCATCGGACACTCACGGCACTAAAGGCTATACAGTAAATAAATTAACTACCGGTACTGGAACGGAAACACTGCTCTCTGGCCATTCAGAGACTGCCGGCCAACGGCTTCTGATGTCTAACTGGGCTGTTGGAGCTGCGTGTGGGTGCTCCGGCATCTGCGGCAACCTGGTTCGACCAGTTCATTACCGTGGATAACTTGACGTGTGTACTTGAGGAATGGCGACAGCTTTGAGGAACATAACTCCTTATGCAAGTGAAAGATGAGCAATAATTTGAGGAGAAGGGGAGGATAATGGGATGATGAAGGCTTCACAAATGAAGAGTTGTTGAATCAGGCTGGGAAAGTAAAACATTTTGACAGAATTTGACCATGATAGGACACGCAGGACTTTTTTTGCTATTTGCTTTAAGTCGCACGGACACAGATAGGTCTTATGACGACGATGGGAGAGGAAAGGCCTAGGAATGGGAAGGAAGCGGCTGTGGTCTTAACTAAGCTACAGCCCCAGCATTTGCCTGGTGTGAAAATCGGAAACCACGGAAAACTATTTCAGGGCTACCAACAATTGGGTTCGAACCCACTATCTCCCGGATGCAAGCTCACAGCTGCGCGCTCCTAACCGCACGGCCAACTCGCCCGGTACACCCAGGACTTGTTCCGTAGATTTGATGGGGATGATAATGGTATATGGTGGTCAAACAAATGATTGCTTATATTAAATACAATATTGGTGTGGAGATGAAGAAATTAGAACAGGGTAAATACCATGGAGAGATGTATCAACCCAATTAACAGACTAATAACAATTCTTATTATAATAATATTATTGGTTTTACAGCACTCTACTACTTATGAAGTTTTCGGAGGTGCCGAGGTGCCAGAAATTTGTCCTGCAGAAGTTCTTTTACGTGCCAGTAAATCTACGAACACGAGGCTGTCTGATTTAATAGCTTCAAATACCATGGGACTGAGTCTGGATAGAGCCAGCCAAGTTGGGAGGAAGAAAAAAACGCAGCTACAGATGGAGGGATTATTCTGAAAGATCTTCTCAACGTAAACGGAAATCGTTCTCTTGAATTCGCGAACAGCCGAGTTCTGAGGAAATGCAACGTGGATGACAATACAATACGCTCAGGGAAGTAGAAAGGGTGGTAACCAATCTAAATTGTAACAATGCATCAGAAAAATAGATTAATTTTGACCCGATTTTGTGAAATAAGGCTTCAAAACGTGATAGGTTTAGTGTGGAATATATCATAACTTAAATGGTATTTTGTTGATCAGTATACCAGGCAAGATGATCAGAGGCATCTTGGAAAGAAATGTGCCATCACTGGTTGAAAGTACAATGGATGACAACCCAGGGTTGTTTCAGACCACAGAGTGGATACCAGAGTCGGATTTATACTATGCGTCAAGTAATTGAAAAATACTACTAGAGGAATAGACAGTCATGTTGATGTTTCGTAGATCTAGAGGAGGTGTACGATAGAGTACATAGAGTGTGGTGGTGGTGATGTTTTTAAAGAGGAAGTACAGCTAGGAAATCATCCTCACTACCAAGATATAAAACCATATCCGTACTGCGAGATTACGGTGTTACGGGCTGATTATTATAGTCATTTATGTTGGCATCGGACAGCAATTATTTGAATTGACAATAGAATTAGGCTACTGTATTTCTGTCGTTACAAAGTGTACACAAGGCTGCAATCTTTCACCTCTGGTGTTCATAGTATAATGTGCAAGGATCATTTACTGGAAGCAATGAAATGGCAGGAAAGAATTCAGTTAATTAAGGTCACGGCCGCTTCCTTCTAACTCCTAGGCCTTTCCTATCCCATCGTCGCCATAAGACCTATCTGTGTCGGTGCGACGTAAAGCACCTACCAAAAAAAAAAAAAAATAGAAAAGAGAATTCAGTTGCTCGGAAATGAAGTAAGCCGTTTGGACTATGCCCACGACTTGGTCTTAGCGACAGATTATACCGAAAACCTGCTACCTAATACCTTAGAAAGTAGACACAACAAGAATGACATGGGAAATCGGCGTTTCCAAGACCAAGTGATTTCAGCAGGGAGGAAATCTAAGGTGACAGGAAATATGAAACTCAAACAGGTGACTCACCAACTATTTAGCATGTGTATTCATTCTACCAGGATGGTAATATATTAGCAAGTGAAATTGATTTATGATACAGCAGAACTAATTCACTGGGTTCAGAGTAGCGATAAACGGTGTTTTGTATTGTACCAGGAAAAGTTGTGGGCAAAGGGCATGAGTAGGACTTCAGGGAGTGGAACTGGGTTTTGGAGCCGATACAGAGAAGGATAGTCTCGCAGAGCGAATAATAGATGGTAAATAATTTTTTTTCTTAAAACGATTTATTAATTTTTCACCCTGCGGTATGATTAGTGACTCAAATTTTGCATAGAAATTAAATGTCGAAAATAATCTCCTTAAAAAAAAATGGCATAAATATCATTGGTTTCAAAGTCTTTCATATATGGGAATTTCCACCTAAAGTCTTTTTAAACCTAAGCACACTTTTATAATGAGAAATTATCAAAGTTTTCAGTTCTCAGTTCGTCAATCTCGATATATAGCACACTTGAAAGCCTACAGTCTTTCTACTGAAATTAAATTTATCACTTTTGAGAAATTATGAAAATTGTTCACACGCGACACTGAAGTTTCACTGTTCAAAATAAATGAAAAGGTTTAGTCAGTTTGTTACTCACTTATGACAAGAACTGTTGCTACCAAATGTCGAAAGATGGACGTCTGGAATGTTCCATGTAGAATCAGGATTGGCGATGTTGACGTTCCCAATGAGGTGATGACGGCTGGAACTGGATCACGTTGAGTTGTAGCTTGTTCGGGTGATTTTCGCACACGAAAATGGCGTATGAAGAATCACAGTCCTTTCTGTACGAAATGCTATTTACAGTCGTTATTGAAACGTTCATAATCACACAGTTCACATAAAAAAAAAAAGAAAGTAAGTCGATAAGCACAGTCTTTGAACACAGTCTGAAGTTGCTAGGGATTATTTTCTGCTAATCCTGTTACTATAATGTTATATTAACACAGAAAAGTTCTCACTTTTTCACTCAAATTACTACTGTGAGTCTTATGTTGGTGTGACGTGAATATGAGTTCTGGTAATTCTAAGTATTAGGCTCAGTAAAAGTTCAATGTTACTTGAAGTTACCTAAGTCCACACGTAATGAAATAGTTAATATTTGTACTCCAATAAGTTCACTCGCGTTACAGTCTTAAATGTCTTTAGGATTATATTGTAATCGCAACGCGGTATACTAACTGCAGTGCGACGTCCTTTAATAATTCTATCGGTGGTAGAATTTCGCGTTCCGGAGATACGACGGAAAGTACTTCTACCGTGACTGCGCGAACATACTGTACGCGGGCCGGTCTCTTCGCTATCTCACTCACACAGCTGTTTGCTTGTCCTTGTACTAGTTTGCGGGCTGTCTGGCCTTGACATATATAGATACCAGCGCAGGGAGGGGTGGCGGCTCTCTCGGCCTTGTGACCATGATTACGTAATTTCGTTGAGACTTTAAATTATTATAACTCAACAACCGTTTGATGAATTAATTTGAAATTTACAGGGATTAACTTTTATGATGTTTGCTATAATTCAGCGTTTGTCCCGTTGAAATTGGTTAAGGCGTTAAAAAGCTGTTAAAAGAAAATTTCTTTCGAGAAATATCTCTAGGGGAGGTGAGCTTCAAGCGACAGGTGACGTCACTTGACTCCGCCTAGCGCACTCGTAGGGTCTGACCAGGACCTAGGCCTTCCTGGTACATCTTCCCCTTGGTTGGACGAAAAGAAAATACGCAGGATTTTCTTTTCCAGGCTTTACTCTTCCTGTGGTACATATTGTTTTAAATTGGCTGAGTTATAAATACCCTCGAAAGTGCCGTCCAGTTTTGCAATTTCATAAGCCCCGTTTCTCAATACAGTGCGGACACGGTAAGGACCTACGAATAGTGGACAGAACTTAGCGTAAATCCTTCTCTCAGGGTTGGAAGTAGCTGGTCTCCGTATTAAAATAAGGTCTCCAGGATTCAATGGTCTTCTAAACTTCCTATTACGCTGGCGTCGTTCTCTGATGGCGGCTGCATGTCTTAACCTGGTCAGCGCGTCGTTAATCTTAACTTGCTGCGGCACAATAGCATTTGGTAGAGCTGGTAAAATTCTGTCCCAAGGTCGCTCTGGTTTTGACCCATGAAGTAGGCTGAGAGGAATGTCATTAGTAGATTCATGCACAATAGAGTTCATAATTTTCTGCATTACTGGTAAGACCTCGATCCACTTCCAGTGATGTTCACTACAATAAATTCGACAGAATTTAGCGAGTTCTCTCATTATTCTTTCAGCAGGGTTAGCTTCCGGATGCCTAATAGAATTCATGATATGTCGAATGTTGAGTTCTTCCAAAGCCTGTTGGAATTCTACGGAAGTGAATTGCGTTCCGTGATCCGTCAGTAGGTAGTCACGCTTTCCCATCTCAGGGATGATGTTCTTTTTCAGCCTCCTTAAGATGTTACCGGCGTTAGCTTTCTGGATAGGCAATAACATAGTATATTTGGAAAAGACATCCACAACTACGATGACATGTCTGTTCCCCCTGGTCGCCTTTGGCAAAGGGCCGTACAGATCGATTGCCATTATTTCTCCGGGCTTTTCCGGGATCAGCGGTTTGGGAAATTCCTTAAGGAGATAATTATTCGGCTTGATCCGCTGGCATAAATCACAGGACCGTAAAATTCTCCTAATGTCTCGCCTAAGATATTCCCATGTAAACCTTTCCTTAATAAGGTTGAGAACTTTATCCGTACCAGCATGACCTGAAATTGAGTGACAATGCCATATGATGGCCTTCCTGATTTTAACAGGTGCATAAATCCTGCATTGCGTCTTGGCTAAGTCAGTGTATTTCATAAGAATCCCATCTCGTAAACAGAAGTTTGAAGAGAGTCGTTGGAGACGTGGGAATTCATCATCATCGGCGGGAATCGAACCTGATAAAAATCGAATTAATTCCCTACAATTGGCGTCTCTTCGTTGCATCTGGACAAGGTAACGAAGTTTGCGAAGACATTCTTCGTCATCATCAGTCATGATGTTAACCTCGTGAATTTCAATAACTTCAGCAGGGTTGCGGCTGAGGGCATCTGCTAATGTATTCTTCCGGCCAGGCCTATGTATTACTGTGAGGTCAAACTGTTGAATAAAAAGAGCCCATCGGGAAACTCTCTCATTCGTCATGTCAGATGACAGTATGAATGTCAGAGCTTTATGGTCTGTGTAAATCGTGATGGGATAGCCGTAGATAATTTTCTTCCAATACTGGAGAGAAAAAACAACAGCCAGAGCTTCGAGTTCAGTTATAGTATAAGACTTTTCGTGAGGTCGTAGTTTTCTACTTAGAAACGAGATGAAAAGTCAATAATCGGGATCTTCAGGTCTCGCTTGATACAGTACTGCGCCTATTCCTACAGAGCTGGCATCACACTCTATGAAGAATGGAAGAGAAAAATCCGGATAAACTAGTTTAACAGAGTTTTTCAACATGTCCTTGGTGGCAAGGAAAGCTCGTTCACATTCTTCGGTCCACTTCCATCTATTATTCTTAAGTAGTAGTTGCTGAAGAGGAGCTACCGTCTCAGTGTAATCTGGACAGTGTTGAGAAAAGAACTGACAAAGTCCTAGGAACTGTCTCACGTTTCTAATGCGCTGAGGTCTAGGAAAGTCAATGATACTCTTAATCTTGGCAGGGTTGGGTTGAATTCCATCACCACTAATTACGTGTCCTAAGAATAATACTGATGTTTGAAAAAGTTGACTTTTCTGGGCATTTATCTTGAAATTCTTCTTCTCCAATTCCTGCAGGACCAGATTGACATCTCTTACATGCTCTTCGAAAGTTCTCGAGGCAATCAAAATGTCGTCAACATAAATCGTAGTTATGTCCTTTACATCATCTGATAAGTGTTTTTCCAAGGCTCTGATCAAAACAGCTCCCGAGTTCTTAATTCCAAAGGGCATTTTGTTGAAAACATAGGTCCTATTTTCAAATAAGAAGCCTGTGAATAGCCTACTTTCAGCATCCAATTTTATGTGATAGTATGAAGAAGTTCCGTCAAGGCAACTAAAGAAATTCATGCCGTGGAATCTTCTGATAATATCCTTAAGTAATGGAGGACGGTCATATTCTAAGGTCAGTCGGTCATTTAGGAACCTTGCGTCGATGCAAATTCTGATACTGCCGTTAGGCTTACGTACTATGGCCAATGGATTCAAGTACTTAGTTACGCAAGGCGAAATCATCCCATCATCTGTCATTTTATGAATTAAGGTACGAACTTCTTCTCGATATTTCTCGGGTACGGGATATGGTTTCTTCTGATAAGGAGACAAGTCATTTACATCAAGATGATATTCGTAGTCAGCTATCTCTCCAGGCTTGTCATCGAATACACATGCAAATTTCTGTAGAACGTCATTTTTAGCCTCCTCCAATTTTAATTTAATTTCCGGGTCTTCAACCACACTGGCTATTGACATTATATAATCCGGACCTATAATGGAGTTCTCATTGAATAGGGACTCTGCGTCGTCCTCACTTTGGTCACCCTTTCTACTTTCTGCTACGGCTGGCGCAACCTCGCTTACAGCGGGCTTAATAATGTCACCACCGGCTTCTTCAAAACGGGCTCCCTTCTCTTGAACTTCCAGGTCACTTCGTCCTACCAGCTGTAGTTCTACGGAATTATTCTGTAATCTTACGAGGTTGGCATCATAGTCAATGGTTCCTTTGTATTTGATCATAAAATCTGATCCAAGTATTAAGTTGAAGTTAAGACGTGATACTACCAAAAATATGTGTTCGAACATCTGACTGTTAATTTCAAACTCTAAAAATGCCTGGGATTTGCATTTAACAAACTTATCAGGAACTATCCCTCTTACATTAATCTGAGCTGCAGGTAATAACAAAACATTGTTCTGATCTTTCAGCGAGTCTACAAGCTTATCAGAAATTAAAGAAGCTTGCGCTCCAGAATCGATGAGCGTAATCACCTGTAGGTTGCCTGTGCGTACTGTTATGACAGGTAATGAACGTGTAATAATTGGCCTTAGTGTTTGTGCGTCTTCGAATAGTAATTCGGAATCGTCAATATGCCAGTAATTGATAACAGCAGTACAATAATTTGACGTTTCGACCTCATCGTGTTCGGTAGTCAATCTCCCTATTGCGAGATCGGCGTTTTTTTTTATAGCGCCTGTTGGGTCAGGAGTAGTATAATTGGATGGTTCTGGCGCCACCGCCACCTCAGGCTCCCAGTGGCCACCTCCACCTCCACCTCAGCCAGAGGCCTCCCAGTGGCCACCTCCACCTCCACCTCAGCCAGAGGCCTCCCAGATGCCTCCTCCACCTCCCGCGGGAAATTTGAATTTGTAAACAAAGCCACGTGCTTTTTGACAGCTGTCATCGACAACAACGCATCGCAAACCTCAGTACTGCCATCTTGACGGGCCTAAACCTCACTAGTGCCAACTTAACCTCACTAGCGTGAGGTAAACAAAGCCACGTGTTTTTTGACAGCCACGTGCTTTTGACAGATTTTTAAACAAAGCCACGTGCTTTTTGACAGCTCTCATCGACAACAACGCATCGCAAACCTCAGTACTGCCATCTTGACGGGCCTAAACCTTAGTGGTACCAACTTAACCTAACTAGCATGAGGTAAACAAAGCCACGTGTTTTTTGACAGCCACGTGCTTTTTGACAGATTTGTAAACAAAGCCACGTGCTTTTTGACAGCTCTCATCAACAACAACGCATCGCAAACCTCAGTACTACCATCTTGACGGGCCTAAACCTTAGTGGTACCAACTTAACCTAACTAGCATGAGGTAAACAAAGCCACGTGTTTTTTTGACAGCCACGTGCTTTTCGACAGATTTGTAAACAAAGCCACGTGCTTTTTGACAGCTGTCATCGACAACAACGCATCGCTAACCCCAGTACTGCCATCTTGACGGGCCTAAACCTCAGTAGTACCAACTTAACCTAACTAGCGCGAGATAAACAAAGCCACGTGCTTTTTGACAGCCACGTGCTTTTTTGACAGCTGTCATCCGCCATCTTTAAACTACAGAGCACCGTGCTGCCCTCTTTCGTCACCTGTCATCGGTAGTGCTGCCATCTTGACGGGCCTAAACCTTAGTGCTACCAACTTAACCTCACTAGCTCGAGATAAACAAATCCACGTGCTTTTTGACAGCTACGTGCTTTTTTGATAGCTGTCATCCGCCATCTTTAATCTATAGAGCACAGTGCTGCCCTCTTTAGCTACTTACCTTTGAAATGTGGTGGCGGATAATTTGAAAAATGCTTTTCGACAAGCAGCCATCTTTAATCCAGAGAGAACAGTGCTGCCCTCTATGTGGTGGCGGCAAATTGAAAAATTCCACATGCTCTTGTTTGAAAACAAACTCACGTGCTTTTTTGACAGCTATCATCTGCCATCTTTAATCTATAGAGCACAGTGCTGCCCTCTTTAGTTTGAAATGTGGTGGTGGTAAATTCCACGTGCTCTTGTTTGGAAACAAAGCCACGTGCAGCTGTCATCCGCCATCTTTAATCAACAGAGCACTGTGCTACTATCATGCGGGCAATTTCATCACCTGTCATCCGCCATCTTTAATCCACAGAACACCGTGCTGCCCTCTTTATGGCTACTACCTTAAGCACGTAGTAGCGGACAATTTGAAAAGTTCTGTTAGCTATCATCCGCCATCTTTAATCAAGAGAGCACCGTGCTGCCATCTTTAGCTAGATACCTTTGAAATGTGGTGGCGGCAAATTGAAAAATTCCACGTGCTCTTGTTTGGAAACAAACTCACGTGCTTTTTCGACAGCTACCATCCGCCATCTTTAATCAACAGAGCATAGTGCTGCCCTCTATGTGATGGCGGCAAATTCCACGTGCTCTTGTTTGGTAAACATAGCCACGTGCAGCTGTCATCCACCATCTTTAATACAGAGAGCACCGTGCTGCCCTCTTTATCGTAGTAGATGTAAATTCGTCACCTGTCATCCGCGGTGCTGCCATCTTTAGCTAGATACCTTTGAAATGTGGTGGTGGATAATTTAAAAAGAAAAATTCTACAGCAGCCCTCTCTCGACGCTAATTGCATAAGATGGTGGCTATACATGACTCCTTAAGGGTGCTTACGCAAGATGGCTGCTATACACAGGTTCTTATGAGACGCCCTTGGGATGCTTGCTCAAGATGGTAGTTATACATGGCTCCTTATGAGATGCCCTAGGGATGCTTGCTCAAGATAGCGACTGCTCTTATGGGACGGCTTAAGGGTCCTTGCACAAGATGGCTTGAGACGCCCTAAGGATGCTTGCGCAAGATGGCGGACACAAGATGGCAGCTATACATAACTCCTTATGAGACGCTTTAAGGGTGCTTGCGCAAGATGGCTGCTGCTCTTAGCTTAGAGGCTAACGTGTCGTGCTAGTTCGATTCATTAAATTTAGGGCTTAAATGCATAATGTTAAATATATCGAAAACGGTGCATCGTAGAGCAAAACGGACAAAATTTTTCTACCTAATACCTCGGTTCGCAGTATGGGGAACAAGTAAAACATAGTCTAATGATGAGATCAACGGTTCGGTTCCTACTTAGGCCCTTTGGCATTTGCTCTGTTTTAGCTTGTATTGAAGCGAGTCTTCGTAACATGATCAGGTCTAGCTATGGTAGAGAGTATAACGTGCCGTGCAGGTTCGATTCATTAAATTTGGAGGCTTAAATGCAAAATGTTAAATATCTCGAAAACGATGCATCGTAGAGCAAAACGGACAAAATTTTTCCGCCTAATACGTAGGTTCGTAGTATCAGGAACAAGAAAAAACATAGTCTAATGATGAGATCAACGGTTCGATTCCTACTTAAGCCCTTTGGCATTCGCAGCTATCTATTTCTACAAGATGGTGGCTGCTCTTATGAGAAACAAGATGCCTTGAGACGTCCTAGGGATGCTTACGCAAGATGGCAGACACACAATGGTGACTATACATAGCTCCTTATGAGACGGCCTAGGGGTGCTCGCACAAGATGGCGGCTACTCTTATGAAGAAAGCTAGCTTAGAGGCTACTGCGCAAGATAACAGCTGCTGTTATGCATGTGGTGGAGGGCAATTTGAAATTCTATGTGCTTAATCAACAGAGCACCCTGCTGCCCTCTTTAGCTGAAATGTGGTGGTGGATAATTTGAAAAATTCTTTTGACAGCTATCATCTTTAAACAAAGGCGACTATACATAGGCTGTTAAGGCCTTATCATTCTCCTCCTCCTCCTCCTCCTCCTCCTCCTCCTCCTCCTCCTCCTCCCCCCCCTCCTCCTCCTCCTTCTCTACCTCCTCCTCCGCCTCTTATGTCAAGGCATAGCTTTATATCGAACAAGTTTAAACCTGCATCGCGAAGGCAAGCGTGTGCAGCGATAACATTATTGTGCATGTTTAGACTTTCGAAACATAAGAAGAGTAGAATCAAACGCTGTACTCGATACGACATGTGATCAGAACATTGATTGATGCGTTCAGAAAACAAAATAAGTGATCAAGACTAGAATCGAACAATGTACTCAATACATCATGTGTTTAGAATATGTCAGGGGATACGCTTGTTCTAAGAAGATCAGATTGAAACATAACAAGACTAGAATAGAACACTGTAATCGATGTTGTTAACTTCAACATGTGATCAGAACATTGATTGATGTTTTCAGAACACAAAATAAGTGATCATGACTAGAATCGAACACTGTACTCGATACAACATGTGATCAGAACATTGATCGATGTGTTCAGAACACGAAATAAGTGATCAAGACTAGAATCGAACACTGTACTCAATACAACATGTGTTTAGAACATGTTAGGGGGTACCCTTGTTCTAAGAAGATCAGAATGAAACATAACAAGACTAGAATCGAACACTGTAATCGATGTTGTTAACCTCAACATATGATCAGAACATTGTTTGATGTGTTCAGAGCAAAAGTACAATTTTGATGATTTGCGCAGCTAACTCGCTCGGTAAACGATATAGCCAAAGTATATCTTCAAATTATTTACCTTCCATCATTCGTCTTGTGTGTAAAAATCAGTCGAACAAGTTATCGCATAAACATGGCTGAAAAAAAAAATCGTGATAGGGTATGGAACCCAGGGGTTACATCTTATCAGAAGGGCAAAAAGGATGAAAGGACTCTTCCTCCTCCTTACCGCACATTCCTTGGCTAAAGGGCTAATGGGCTAAAGGGCTAATGGGCTAAAGGGCTAAAGGGCTAATGGGCTAAAGGGCTAAAGGGCTAAAGGTGCAACAACCTCATCGATCGCTATCAGCAAGAACGCTTGTACTTTGTTAAGTGTAGAAAATTAATCTTTATTGGTAAATGGTTTTATGTTCAGATCAAGGAATGGAACCTAGGGGTTACGTCTTACCTAATAAAATCCCCGAGGTGCGATGAGTTACGTTTTTCGAACTAGTGTTTGGAACATTGAACTTTTCAAGATGGCAAGAGTGAGGTTAGCAATGTTCTGTTGTTGGATTTTAAATTCCACGCTACAACATGCATAAGGTGGCAGCCCTTGAGGTTTACTCCCGTAAAGATGGCAAGAGTGAGGTTAGCAATGTTCCGTTGTTGGATTTTTAAAATTACCCGCTATAACATGCAAAAGGTGGCAGCCTTGAGGTTTACCGTCGTAAAGATGGCAGCAGTGAGGTTAGCGACGCTCTATTGTCCTTCAAAGTGAGGTTAGGGTTCGTCAAGAAGACAGCTGTCAAAAAAGCACGTGGCTATGTTTACCAAACCAGAGCACGTGATCGTGACGTCACGGTCACGTAATCAATCCTTAGCTCGACGTCGCTAAGAGCAGCATTAGGATTAGCTATTCTTAAAAGTCTTGGGAACAGAGCAGCAGTATGAATTGCTATGTTTTAAAGCGTGTACACATTACCTATCGACTTTGCATGTATCGACTCTCGTACTAAACTTCTGCAGGTAGATTGTGCTGCTATCTTAGCATAACTTATACGCATGAACTTAAAGTACAGAGAATAGCTATGTCTCAAAGCGTGTACACATTACTTATTGATTTTGCATGCAACAAATATCGTACTAAACTTCTTCCTCTAGATTGTACTGCTATCTTAGCATAACTTATACACATGAACTTAAAAGTAGAAAGAATAGCCATGTTTCAAAGCGTGTACACATTACTTATTGATTTTGCATGCATCAAATATCGTACTAAACTCCTTCCGCTAGATTGTGCTGCTATCTTAACACAACCTATACGCATGACCTTAAAGTAAAAAGGTGTGTACACATCACCTATCGATTTTGCATGCATCGAATCTCGTACTGAACTTCGTCCGCTAGATTGTGCTGGTATCTTAGCATAACTTATACACATGAACTTAAAAGTACAAAGAATAGCCATGTTTCAAAGCGTGTACACATCAACTATCGAATTTGCATGTATTGACTCTCATACTAAACTCCTTCCGCTAGATCGTGCTGCTATCTTAGCATAACCAATACGCATGACCTTAAAGTAAAAAGAATAGCCATGTTTCAAAGCGTGTACACATTACTTATTGATTTTGCATGCATCAAATCTCGTACTAAATTTATTCCGCTAGATTGTGCTGCTATCTTAGCATAACCTATACCAATGAACTTAAAGTACAATGATTAGTCATGTTTCAAAGCGTGTACACATCAACTATCGAATTTGCATGTATTGACTCTCGTACTAAACTCCTTCCGCTAGATCGTGCTGCTATCTTAGCATAACCAATACGCATGACCTTAAAGTAAAAAGAATAGCCATGTTTCAAAGTGTGTACACATTACCTATCGATTTTACAAGCATCGACTCTCGTACTAAACTTCTTCCGCTAGATCGTGCTGGTATCTTAGCATAACCTATACGCATGGCCTTAAGGTACAAAGAATAGCCATGTTTCAAAGCGTGTACACATTACCTATCGATTTTGCATGCATTGACTCTCGTACTAAACTTCTTCCGCTAGATTGTGCTGGCATCTTAGCATAACTTATACACATGAACTTAAAAGTACAAAGAATAACCATGTTTCAAAGCATGTACACATTACCTATGGATTTTACATGCATTGACTCTCGTACTAATCTCCTCCCGCTAGATTGTGCTGCTATCCTAGCATAACCTATACGCATGACCTTAAAGTAAAAAGAATAACCATGTTTTAAAGCGTGTACTCATTACTTATCGATTTTACATACATCGACTCTCGTACTAAACTTCTTGCGCTAGATTGTGCCGCTATCTTAGCATAACCTGTACGCATGAACTTAAAGTACAAAGAATAGCCTTGTTTCGAAGCGTTTACACATTACCTAATGATTTTGCACGAAACGACTATCATACTAAACTTTTACCACTAGATTGTGCTAAAATCGTGTAAGTGTGCTGCTATCTTAGCTTAACCTATCGATTTTACATGACTCGACTATCGTACTAGACTTCTTCCGCTAGAGCATGTAGCAATCGCTTTTGTGTATCCCTAACCCATGTGCACGAACTTAAAACATAAAGAAGAGCTATGTTCTAAAGCGTGTACACATCACCTATCGATAATGTATGTATCGAATATCGTACTAAACTTCTCCTGCTAGAGCGTGCGAGTATCGCTTGTGCGTGCACGAACTTAAAGCATAAAGAATAGCAATGTATAAAAATCTTGTAAACAAAGCAGCAGCATTACGTATAGTCAAGATTAAATGCGTGCACACATCATGTATCCATGACGCACACAGTACTAAACTTATTCCATTAGAATGTACAAAGTTCGCATGTGTTTGTGCTGCTATCTTAGCATAGCCTATGTGAATGAACTTAAAGCATAAAGAATAGTTATGTGTAAAAATCTTGTGAACATAGCAGAGTGTTAACTACGTAGGTGTAGACATTGAACTTTGCATGCTGAGGCAGCATATTACGTGACCGTGACGTCACGACCACGTGCTCTTGTTTGGTAAACATAGCCACGTGCTTTTTTGACAGCTGTCTTCTTGACGAACCCTAACCTCACTTTGAAGGACAATAGAGCGTCGCTAACCTCACTGCTGCCATCTTTACGACGGTAAACCTCAAGGCTGCCACCTTTTGCATGTTATAGCGGGTAATTTTAAAAATCCAACAACGGAACATTGCTAACCTCACTCTTGCCATCTTTACGGGAGTAAACCTCAAGGGCTGCCACCTTATGCATGTTGTAGCGTGGAATTTAAAATCCAACAACAGAACATTGCTAACCTCACTCTTGCCATCTTGAAAAGTTCAATGTTCCAAACACTAGTTCGAAAAACGTAACTCATCGCACCTCGGGGATTTTATTAGGTAAGACGTAACCCCTAGGTTCCATTCCTTGTTCTGAACATAAAACCATTTACCAATAAAGATTAATTTTCTACACTTAACAAAGTACAAGCGTTCTTGCTGATAGCGATCGATGAGGTTGTTGCACCTTTAGCCCTTTAGCCCTTTAGCCCATTAGCCCTTTAGCCCATTAGCCCTTTAGCCCATTAGCCCTTTAGCCAAGGAATGTGCGGTAAGGAGGAGGAAGAGTCCTTTCATCCTTTTTGCCCTTCTGATAAGATGTAACCCCTGGGTTCCATACCCTATCACGATTTTTTTTTCAGCCATGTTTATGCGATAACTTGTTCGACTGATTTTTACACACAAGACGAATGATGGAAGGTAAATAATTTGAAGATATACTTTGGCTATATCGTTTACCGAGCGAGTTAGCTGCGCAAATCATCAAAATTGTACTTTTGCTCTGAACACATCAAACAATGTTCTGATCATATGTTGAGGTTAACAACATCGATTACAGTGTTCGATTCTAGTCTTGTTATGTTTCATTCTGATCTTCTTAGAACAAGGGTACCCCCTAACATGTTCTAAACACATGTTGTATTGAGTACAGTGTTCGATTCTAGTCTTGATCACTTATTTCGTGTTCTGAACACATCGATCAATGTTCTGATCACATGTTGTATCGAGTACAGTGTTCGATTCTAGTCATGATCACTTATTTTGTGTTCTGAACACATCAATCAATGTTCTGATCACATGTTGAAGTTAACAACATCGATTACAGTGTTCTATTCTAGTCTTGTTATGTTTCAATCTGATCTTCTTAGAACAAGCGTATCCCCTGACATATTCTAAACACATGATGTATTGAGTACATTGTTCGATTCTAGTCTTGATCAATTATTTTGTTTTCTGAACGCATCAATCAATGTTCTGATCACATGTCGTATCGAGTACAGCGTTTGATTCTACTCTTCTTATGTTTCGAAAGTCTAAACATGCACAATAATGTTATCGCTGCACACGCTTGCCTTCGCGATGCAGGTTTAAACTTGTTCGATATAAAGCTATGCCTTGACATAAGAGGCGGAGGAGGAGGTAGAGAAGGAGGAGGAGGAGGGGGGGGAGGAGGAGGAGGAGGAGGAGGAGGAGGAGGAGGAGGAGGAGGAGAATGATAAGGCCTTAACAGCCTATGTATAGTCGCCTTTGTTTAAAGATGATAGCTGTCAAAAGAATTTTTCAAATTATCCACCACCACATTTCAGCTAAAGAGGGCAGCAGGGTGCTCTGTTGATTAAGCACATAGAATTTCAAATTGCCCTCCACCACATGCATAACAGCAGCTGTTATCTTGCGCAGTAGCCTCTAAGCTAGCTTTCTTCATAAGAGTAGCCGCCATCTTGTGCGAGCACCCCTAGGCCGTCTCATAAGGAGCTATGTATAGTCACCATTGTGTGTCTGCCATCTTGCGTAAGCATCCCTAGGACGTCTCAAGGCATCTTGTTTCTCATAAGAGCAGCCACCATCTTGTAGAAATAGATAGCTGCGAATGCCAAAGGGCTTAAGTAGGAATCGAACCGTTGATCTCATCATTAGACTATGTTTTTTCTTGTTCCTGATACTACGAACCTACGTATTAGGCGGAAAAATTTTGTCCGTTTTGCTCTACGATGCATCGTTTTCGAGATATTTAACATTTTGCATTTAAGCCTCCAAATTTAATGAATCGAACCTGCACGGCACGTTATACTCTCTACCATAGCTAGACCTGATCATGTTACGAAGACTCGCTTCAATACAAGCTAAAACAGAGCAAATGCCAAAGGGCCTAAGTAGGAACCGAACCGTTGATCTCATCATTAGACTATGTTTTACTTGTTCCCCATACTGCGAACCGAGGTATTAGGTAGAAAAATTTTGTCCGTTTTGCTCTACGATGCACCGTTTTCGATATATTTAACATTATGCATTTAAGCCCTAAATTTAATGAATCGAACTAGCACGACACGTTAGCCTCTAAGCTAAGAGCAGCAGCCATCTTGCGCAAGCACCCTTAAAGCGTCTCATAAGGAGTTATGTATAGCTGCCATCTTGTGTCCGCCATCTTGCGCAAGCATCCTTAGGGCGTCTCAAGCCATCTTGTGCAAGGACCCTTAAGCCGTCCCATAAGAGCAGTCGCTATCTTGAGCAAGCATCCCTAGGGCATCTCATAAGGAGCCATGTATAACTACCATCTTGAGCAAGCATCCCAAGGGCGTCTCATAAGAACCTGTGTATAG
This sequence comes from Anabrus simplex, assembly GCF_040414725.1. Lineage (NCBI taxonomy): Eukaryota > Metazoa > Arthropoda > Insecta > Orthoptera > Tettigoniidae > Anabrus > Anabrus simplex. The sequence continues at coordinate 51,241,987 of NC_090271.1, forward strand.
CAGCCATCTTGCGTAAGCACCCTTAAGGAGTCATGTATAGCCACCATCTTATGCAATTAGCGTCGAGAGAGGGCTGCTGTAGAATTTTTCTTTTTAAATTATCCACCACCACATTTCAAAGGTATCTAGCTAAAGATGGCAGCACCGCGGATGACAGGTGACGAATTTACATCTACTACGATAAAGAGGGCAGCACGGTGCTCTCTGTATTAAAGATGGTGGATGACAGCTGCACGTGGCTATGTTTACCAAACAAGAGCACGTGGAATTTGCCGCCATCACATAGAGGGCAGCACTATGCTCTGTTGATTAAAGATGGCGGATGGTAGCTGTCGAAAAAGCACGTGAGTTTGTTTCCAAACAAGAGCACGTGGAATTTTTCAATTTGCCGCCACCACATTTCAAAGGTATCTAGCTAAAGATGGCAGCACGGTGCTCTCTTGATTAAAGATGGCGGATGATAGCTAACAGAACTTTTCAAATTGTCCGCTACTACGTGCTTAAGGTAGTAGCCATAAAGAGGGCAGCACGGTGTTCTGTGGATTAAAGATGGCGGATGACAGGTGATGAAATTGCCCGCATGATAGTAGCACAGTGCTCTGTTGATTAAAGATGGCGGATGACAGCTGCACGTGGCTTTGTTTCCAAACAAGAGCACGTGGAATTTACCACCACCACATTTCAAACTAAAGAGGGCAGCACTGTGCTCTATAGATTAAAGATGGCAGATGATAGCTGTCAAAAAAGCACGTGAGTTTGTTTTCAAACAAGAGCATGTGGAATTTTTCAATTTGCCGCCACCACATAGAGGGCAGCACTGTTCTCTCTGGATTAAAGATGGCTGCTTGTCGAAAAGCATTTTTCAAATTATCCGCCACCACATTTCAAAGGTAAGTAGCTAAAGAGGGCAGCACTGTGCTCTATAGATTAAAGATGGCGGATGACAGCTATCAAAAAAGCACGTAGCTGTCAAAAAGCACGTGGATTTGTTTATCTCGAGCTAGTGAGGTTAAGTTGGTAGCACTAAGGTTTAGGCCCGTCAAGATGGCAGCACTACCGATGACAGGTGACGAAAGAGGGCAGCACGGTGCTCTGTAGTTTAAAGATGGCGGATGACAGCTGTCAAAAAAGCACGTGGCTGTCAAAAAGCACGTGGCTTTGTATATCTCGCGCTAGTTAGGTTAAGTTGGTACTACTGAGGTTTAGGCCCGTCAAGATGGCAGTACTGGGGTTAGCGATGCGTTGTTGTCGATGACAGCTGTCAAAAAGCACGTGGCTTTGTTTACAAATCTGTCGAAAAGCACGTGGCTGTCAAAAAAACACGTGGCTTTGTTTACCTCATGCTAGTTAGGTTAAGTTGGTACCACTAAGGTTTAGGCCCGTCAAGATGGTAGTACTGAGGTTTGCGATGCGTTGTTGTTGATGAGAGCTGTCAAAAAGCACGTGGCTTTGTTTACAAATCTGTCAAAAAGCACGTGGCTGTCAAAAAAACACGTGGCTTTGTTTACCTCATGCTAGTTAGGTTAAGTTGGTACCACTAAGGTTTAGGCCCGTCAAGATGGCAGTACTGAGGTTTGCGATGCGTTGTTGTCGATGAGAGCTGTCAAAAAGCACGTGGCTTTGTTTACAAATCTGTCAAAAAGCACGTGGCTGTCAAAAAACACGTGGCTTTGTTTACCTCACGCTAGTGAGGTTAAGTTGGCACTAGTGAGGTTTAGGCCCGTCAAGATGGCAGTACTGAGGTTTGCGATGCGTTGTTGTCGATGACAGCTGTCAAAAAGCACGTGGCTTTGTTTACAAATTCAAATTTCTCGCGGGAGGTGGAGGAGGCATCTGGGAGGCCTCTGGCTGAGGTGGAGGTGGAGGTGGCCACTGGGAGGCCTCTGGCTGAGGTGGAGGTGGAGGTGGCCACTGGGAGCCTGAGGTGGCGGTGGCGCCAGAACCATCCAATTATACTACTGTCAGGATCAGGTGATCTTTGTTCTCTTGGTCCGAATTGACGTTGATATTCCAGGGATGTCGCTCCAGTTTCATCAGGATTACTGTTTCTCTCCCTGATGTATTCCCGTGTGTCCTTCCATCTACTTTCGAGTTCTCGCCGTCTGGCCTCACGATTTCCTTCAGGAGTGCTTTCGCGCTGTCTCCATGAATTCCTAGGTTGGTAAGGGTGTCTATCCTGATTCCTCTGACGTCTAAAATTCCGGAATCTTGTTGGGTTAGTAGGGCTTAATCTGCCTTCTTCACGTATCCTGGGTTCCTCTCTCTCCGGAGGTTTTATTTCCGCAGAATTCGTATTTATTTCTCGACTCCTGTTAGTTTTCGGACTAGATTGGGTATTAGCCGTATCTAACTTACGCAAAGTAGCGTCAAAATGCTCCAATGTTTTAATGTTGGCAGCGACTAGTATCTCTTGAACATGAGGCGGATATTGAAGTGTCAGGATCTGAATAAGTTCAATATCTGGCAAAGGTGGATCTAAAAACTGGAGTTTCTTTAATTGCATTAGACAGTAATCTGAATATCGGGAAGTATTGACTGAAGTATTGTATTTGCTAGAGTAGAGTTGCATCTTGACAAGGTCCTGTCTTTCTGAATCCCAAAAGCGTTTAAGAAGTGCCTGTTTAAAGTCATCATAGTTTTTAAAATTGCTCTTAAAAGCTATGAACCATGATAAGGCTCGTCCTTCTAGAAGTTTGGATACTACTCTAAGTTTCCTATCGTCCTCTACCCTATTCTCTTCCAGGTAATCGTCGACATTTAACAAAAATTCTCGAGCAGTGTACTCATCACGTCCTGAAAATTTGACTGGTTTGTCATCTGGTACTTTAATAAGGGTAGTTGTATTGTGTATTTCCCTCGACGAACCAGGAATTGTGACGTCAGTTGTATGTTCTTTAAGTTTAATTTGATTCATTTCTTCGGACAAATTTTTAATTTTAGAATTAATTGAGGTGTCTAAACTTTTTATTTCATTTCTCAAGTCAGTTTTAATGACTTGTACGTCTTTACAGAAAGCAGCTATCTGGGTATGCGTGCTATCTAGCTGTCCTGTAATACGCTTGTCGAGTTCTCCTTGCGTGCTCTTAATTAATCCTATCTCGCTTCGTAATTTACCCACGTCGCTCTTTAATGCATCTCGCAAGGTTTCCTGCACCTGAGCTAACTTTGCTTGAGTTTGTGAGATGTTACCATGGGATTCTTGAAATTCAGTCCGTAAATCTTTAAGTTCAGTGGAAAATGCTTGAACGGAAGGAAGAACATTTCTAAGATCTTTGTCTAAAGACTTGACGACCTCTGTCTTTATTTCTTCCTTGATAGACTCTAAATTTTCAACAAACTGATCCCGCATGTTTTTCAATGTAGCTTCGACTTGTGCACTAGAATCAGTAAGTTTCTTTTCGAGGCGAGTTCCAGCTTCACGGAATCGTTGCTCGATAAGGGCACTAGTTTCAGTGAGTCTTTTATTAATGACTTTATCCGCTTCGGCAAACTTAGTGTCCAAGGTCCTGTCAATTTTAGAAGTTAAGTCTTCAACCTTACTATTTGACTCAGTTAACTGCGCTTGAAGTTGAGTATTTTGTGCCTGCATTTGTTGTTGAAGTTGAGTATTTTGAGCCTGTAGTTGGGAATCAGACTCGATCATTTGAGCCTGCAATTGGTTATTAGACTCTACCATTTGTGACTGTAGTTGTGTTATCTGGTTATTAGACCTATCAATCTTGGCATTCTGATCGTTAATGCTAAGCCTGAGAGCTTCGATTGCTGCAAGTAAGTTATCCATGTTTCCGGAATATTCGATAAGTCAAATACAACAAATTCTTCGTGTTCGTAATGATTGCAGTCGGATCCTGTGCGCAAAATACAATGACTTGAATCGAACCCTGAATATTGCGATTATTACGGGCGCATCATCTGTTATTATAGCACGGCTCCAAGTTGAACCCTTGAAGTTGCGACGTCATTTATTATTATAGCACGGCTCCAAAATCGAGCCCTTGAAGTTGCGGCGCCATCTATTATTTTACTATCCTCTCTGTACCAGGAAAAGTTGTGGGCAAAGGGCATGAGTAGGACTTCAGGGAGTGGAACTGGGTTTTGGAGCCGATACAGAGAAGGATAGTCTCGCAGAGCGAATAATAGGTGGTAAATAATTTTTTTTCTTAAAACGATTTATTAATTTTTCACCCTGCGGTATGATTAGTGACTCAAATTTTGCATAGAAATTAAATGTCGAAAATAATCTCCTTAAAAAAGGCATAAATATCATTGGTTTCAAAGTCTTTCATATGTGGGAATTTCCACCTAAAGTCTTTTTAAACCTAAGCACACTTTTATAATGAGAAATTATCAAAGTTTTCAGTTCTCAGTTCGTCAATCTCGATATATAGCACACTTGAAAGCCTACAGTCTTTCTACTGAAATTAAATTTATCACTTTTGAGAAATTATGAAAATTGTTCACACGCGACACTGAAGTTTCATTGTTCAAAATAAATGAAAAGGTTTAGTCAGTTTGTTACTCACTTATGACAAGAACTGTTGCTACCAAATGTCGAAAGATGGACGTCTGGAATGTTCCATGTAGAATCAGGATTGGCGATGTTGACGTTCCCAATGAGGTGATGACGGCTGGAACTGGATCACGTTGAGTTGTAGCTTGTTCGGGTGATTTTCGCACACGAAAATGGCGTATGAAGAATCACAGTCCTTTCTGTACGAAATGCCATTTACAGTCGTTATTGAAACGTTCATAATCACACAGTTCACATAAAAAAAAAAGAAAGTAAGTCGATAAGCACAGTCTTTGAACACAGTCTGAAGTTGCTAGGGATTATTTTCTGCTAATCCTGTTACTATAATGTTATATTAACACAGAAAAGTTCTCACTTTTTCACTCAAATTACTACTGTGAGTCTTATGTTGGTGTGACGTGAATATGAGTTCTGGTAATTCTAAGTATTAGGCTCAGTAAAAGTTCAATGTTACTTGAAGTTACCTAAGTCCACACGTAATGAAATAGTTAATATTTGTACTCCAATAAGTTCACTCGCGTTACAGTCTTAAATGTCTTTAGGATTATATTGTAATCGCAACGCGGTATACTAACTGCAGTGCGACGTCCTTTAATAATTCTATCGGTGATAGAATTTCGCGTTCCAGAGATACGACGGAAAGTACTTCTACCGTGACTGCGCGAACATACTGTACGCGGGCCGGTCTCTTCGCTATCTCACTCACACAGCTGTTTGCTTGTCCTTGTACTAGTTTGCGGGCTGTCTGGCCTTGACATATATAGATACCAGCGCAGGGAGGGGTGGCGGCTCTCTCGGCCTTGTGACCATGATTACGTAATTTCGTTGAGACTTTAAATTATTATAACTCAACAACCGTTTGATGAATTAATTTGAAATTTACAGGGATTAACTTTTATGATGTTTGCTATAATTCAGCGTTTGTCCCGTTGAAATTGGTTAAGGCGTTAAAAAGCTGTTAAAAGAAAATTTCTTTCGAGAAATATCTCTAGGGGAGGTGAGCTTCAAGCGACAGGTGACGTCACTTGACTCCGCCTAGCGCACTCGTAGGGTCTGGCACATACTGGAACATTCTTTACATGGATGTTCGTACGTCGGTCGGATCTTTAATGCTGGAAATAACATTTCTTTCAATTAATATGGACCAGGACCTAGGCCTTCCTGGTACAGTATGAAACTAAGGAACTGTCTTTACCTCGGCACGTCGGTCAGTTTTGAGACCGAGTTTACTTTTCGGGAATGAATTTTGGGTGGATACAGGATATCGTAATCATAGCTTAGAACTAACGAAGACAGCAGGTACATTATTCTTACTACTTATTTAACGTCGTACTAACACATCGAAAGTATTCATGAACAGAGGGATCGGAAAGGGTTACTAGGAATGGGAATGTGCCTGGCGTGGACTTATTTAAGGCACAGTCCCAGAATTTTCCCGGCGTGAAAATGGGAAACCGTGGAAAACCATTTTCAGGGCTGCCGAAAGTGGAATTCGAACTCACCATCTTCCGAAATAAATCGCAAAGCCTACTCGTTCGGTGATTGCAGGAACAAATAGATAGATAATTGGTGAGAGGGGATTCTTTTACTGTAATCATAATTAATACGTGGTGGTATTTCTTTTCAAATTTCGTGGCAGAGCATGGAAACGAACCCGGACTTCCTGGGGTGGCAGATAATCACACTAACCACCACACCATAGGGGTGGACTAAAATGAATAATAATAATAATAATAATAATAATAATAATAATAATAATAATAATAATAATAATAATAAATAATACCGGGCGAGTTGGCCGTGCGGTTAGGGGCGCGCAGCTGTGAGCTTGAATCCGGAAGATAGTGGGTTCGAAGCCCACTGTCGGCAGCCCTGAAGATGGTTTTCCGTAGTTTACCATATTAACACCAGGCTGTACCTTACTGAAGGCCACGGCTGCTTCCTTCCCATTCCTAGACCTGTCCTATCCTATCGTCGGCATGAGACCTATCTGTGTAGCTGCGACGAAAAGCAAATAGCATGATAATAATAATAATAATAATAATAATAATAATAATAATAATAATAATAATAATAATAATAATGACGATTTAGTTATCATATGACCTGAGATACTGCGTTGCAGACATTATGAAGTTGTGCCACTAGCCTCCTTGGCTACCAGTTTCAATATTATAATAGTGCTGCTGTCTAGTAATGAAAACGGGATTCTACTGAACATTTCCTATGGCTGAGTTAATTTTGTCGGGTGACACAAACTGCGCCTTTAGAGATCTTTAAAATGTCAACAACAATGGCATGGAGTGTCAAGAATGAACCCGTGAAGCTGGGAATATGTGTTTAACAATCGATCAATCGATCCGTCAGTCACCACTGAATTACATTTAGGACTTCCGATCACGAGGCAGATTCCCTATCGGTTGTTTACCTAGTCTTCTCTTAACTGATACAATAAAAGAACTATATCAGAAAATGCAAAATTACGACATTATAACACAGTAGTTAAAACAGAACTGTTATAATTTGTGGCAAATTTCGAGTAAAGATGATCGATAAACAAGAAAAAAATCGTCCGCAAAATCTAAGGACCAAAATGCGAAAATGGAATTTGGGTGAAAAAGAATACACATGAAATCTAAAACGTTACAGAAAATATCACAGATACAATTAGGGTACGGCGATTACACTTTTCTTGCCACTTATGTAGAATGGGTAATAACAGGCTCACGAAGAAAATTTTAAACTTATCAATGAAAATTGACAGTAACTGGTTAAAAGAATCCAGTGGAGACCTAAATGAAATCGGGACTAATGGAGAAAGCGTTCAAGAGAGAATAAATTCAGCGCCATTATACACAAACATAAACTTCCTGTAAATGCCACCCGATTAAATACAGGTTGGACAGAATTACATAAAAAAGGAACACAACGAGATGAAGAAGAGATATTCAGAAGAGAAGAAGAAAAACCAAGAAAAGCACTAATAAGTTCAAACTCGTTCCTCGCGTAAAGAAAATAATAATAATAATAATAATAATAATAATAATAATAATAATAATAAAATAATAATAATAATAATAATAACTAAAACCAGGCACTACAACACGGCAACTAAACCATAATGTCCCTATGCTACAGAGTGTATGTTCTCCTTGAAAACACAAGAAATGGAAGGGTTAGAGGCTAAGAAAAATCTAAAAAAAAAACAGGGGTCCGTTAAAGAATGAAAATTGGGTGTTCAGACACAGGAAGAATGCATACTCCTACAAAAATACAGAAAGTGAAAGAATGTCTGTTACGATCAGGAAGGGGAGTGATACGTTCTTTGATCTCGTAATGAGGATGGATAATGCCAGAGTCGTGAAAACAAAGTTTAATCATGTTTACAAGAGTAAGGATGGCAATCAGTGGATGCAAAGTATAAAAAGAGATATGGCAGAGATGAGAATAAGAGCAGATATGATACAGAACAGAACAAGTGTTAGCCAATTGATACACAATTTACAGGCTTTATAGGAAAAAGAAAAAGAGGAACGGAACAACATCTGGACAGCAGAAAGGAGGAAAAAACGCAGTGAAATAGAGAAGAACTATTGGAAACCAAGACAAGAATCAGGAAACAAACCGAAATGAATGCAATGCTCTGTGGTGTAGTGGTTAGCGTGATTAGCTGCCACCCCCGGAGGCCCGGGTTCGATTCCCGGCTCTGCCACGAATTTTGAAAAGTGGTACGAGTGCTGGAACGGGGTCCACTCAGCCTCGGGAGGTCAACTGAGTAGAGGTGGGTTCGATTCCCACCTCATCCATCCTGGAAGTGGTTTTCCGTGGTTTCCCAATTCTCCTCCAGGCGAATGCCGGGATGGTACCTAACTTAAGGCCACGGCCGCTTCCTTCCCTCTTCCTTGCCTATCCCTTCCAATCTTCCCATCCCTCCATAAGGCCCCTGTTCAGCATAGCAGGTGAGGCCGTCTGGGCGAGGTAATGGTCATACTCCCCAGTTGTATCCCCCGACCAAGAGTCTGAAGCTCCAGGACACTGCCCTTGAGGCGGTAGCGGTGGGATCCCTCGCTCAGTCCGAGGGAAAAACCGAACCTGGTGGGTAAACAGATGATGATGATGATGATGATGATGATGAATGCAATGGGTTACTTTACTTGGGTTACTTAGATGGCAAAATTCGATAAAATGATAATGATAATAATAGTAATAATAATAATAAGAATATTAGAAAGGCGAATTAGAGCAATGAAAGGAGAGATATATTGCGAGATGATGGGATGTGAGAAGCGCTCGTTCTAGGGGCGGAGATGGCAGTGTGACGTAATAACCACAACCTTGCAATGCACTGCGCGGTGAGTGATCTGGTTCTCTGAGTACTATATAAACTGACAGCTCATTGCAGACATCATACACAATCTTCTTCAGCACTCAACAAGCAGCAAGCAGCTCTCCTGTCATGGCTAAGGTAAGGAGAACTTCAGGGCACTGGGTTTCTAGTGTTCATATTCGCAGTACTACAGTCCTGCAGTAAAGGTAGCAACATTATTCAATTACTAGATTGATTATGTCTTGAAAATTAGATCTCTGATTATGTGCGATGTGGTTAAAATTTCACTACAACGAAAATAGGAAGATTTGGCAGGTGAAGCTTAGCGACTGCCTCGCTAAGTTGGAGAAGGCAACCTGTAATGATGTAGGTTCAATTCCTCGTATGAAAATCGAAGAATTTCGAAACGAGATTTCTGCTTCATTAAAGGCATTTCGCCCTAAAGTTCATTCGGCTAACACAAAAGTGAGTACCCGGAAGCAAGGGTGGTCGGATGTACAGTTAATCACTCTATTTCGCTCTCAGTGTCGGGGGCAAAGCGTAAGATAAGAACGGGGAGACAGCGTGTACCCTGAACAATTTGTGAACGAAAACTTGTCTAGTCAATTCAGTTATTATTTAGAATACCAATTGTTTCCAATTACGGGACATTATTGTATTAACCCCTTTACTTATTTTCGACTTCATTCGGGCAATCCTCAGGCTCACGTCAGTTACACAAAGCACGTAGACGGAAGTAGACGCTGACCATTCTGTGTATTTTCCCATAGTTATTCAAAGCTTTCGGATACAGCATCACTAATGCTATCTGTAGGTGCTGACTGTGGAACTATGACTTTCCTATAGCGAGATTTTACCGCCCAGTTCACAGATTCACCAGCGTCACTTCTTGCTCTATTGGCTAGTATTTTAATCTCTGTTAAAAAGCTGCTCTTATTGGCTGCCGTCTCAGGCATTTTAATGTAATTAATTTTAATTCGCTTTATTATAAGACACATCTAAAAATAAAATAATGATAAATAATATTCAAATACGAAGTATAGGAGACTTAGATCTACTTAATGAATGGGCATAAAAACCCTTAAACACATGCGTTTTCTTGCTCGCCAGTATTATTCACGGTATCATATTGGAAACGAACTGTTTCTTATTTAGATGGTACCGAGTTCGATAGCTGCAGTCGCTTAAGTGCGGCCAGTATCCAGTAATCGGGAGATAGTGGGTTCAAGCCCCACTCCCGGCAGCTCTGAAGACAGTTTTCCGCGATTTCCCATTTTCACACCAGGCAAATGCCGAGACTGTACCTTAATTAAGGCCACGACCGCTTCCTTCCACTTTCTAGGCCATTCCTATCCCATCGTCGCCATAAGACATATCTGTGTCGGTGCGACGTAAAGCAAATAGCTATTTAGATGGTTTCAAAGTTACGAATGTGGTGTGAGACGTGAGAGCAAGGTGGCTAACACGATATGCTTATGCTACTCTACTTTAAAAGTTAATTTTTCATTTTATAGGAGTAGTTGCTTTCTTAAACTGCTTACCCTCCAGTTGGCTTTTTCCTCGGACTCTGCGAGGGATCGTACCTCTACCGCCTCAAGGGCAGTGTCCTGGAGCGTGAGACATTGCGTCGGGCATACAACTGTGGAGGATGACCAGTACCTCGCCCAGGCGGCCTCAACTGCTATGCCAAACATGGGCCTGGGCGGGGGATGGGAAGTTTGGAAGGGATAGACAAGGAAGAGGGAAGGAAGCGGCCGTGGCCTTAAGTTAGGTACCATCCCGGCATTTCCCTGGAGGAGAAGTGGGAAACCACGGAAAACCACTTCCAGGATGGCTGAGGTGGGAATCGAATCCACCTCTACGCAGTTGACCTCCCGAGGCTGAATGGACCCCGTTCCAGCCGAGTTTACTGTTCGGGAATGAATTTTGGATGGATACAGGATATCGTAATCATAGCTTAGAACTAAGGAAGGCAGCAGAAGCGAGAATGATTGCAGGTACATTATTCTTACTACTTATTTAACGTTGCATTAACACATCGAAAGTATTAATGAACGGAGTAATCGGAAAGGGTTACTAGGAACGGGAATGTGCCGGCCGTGGATTTATTTAAGGTACAGTCCCAGTATTTTCCTGGCATGAAAATGGGAAACCGCGGTAAACCGTCTTCAGAGCTGCCGAAAGTAGAATTCGAACTCACCATCTTCCGAAATAAATCGCAAATCCTACTCGTTCGGTGATTGCAGGAACAAATAGATACTTCCGAAATAAATCGCAAATCCTACTCGTTCGGTGATTGGAGGAACAAATAGATAGATAACCGGGGAAAGTGTATTTACTGCAATCATAGTTAATACGTGGAGGTATTTCCTTTCAAATTTTGTACCTGAGCCGGGAATCGAACCCGGGCCTCCGGGGTGGCAGCTAACCACACTCACCCCTACACCACAGAGGCGGATATAGGAGTAGTTACTGGTGACAAAATATAAAGTGTAATTCATGTTTTCTCGTGCAGCATTTTGTGTTTATTCAGAATAGGCCTATAATGCCTTCTGAATTGAACAGTTCTGACTTCGATTCAGTTGTGTGTAGTTGTTTTCAGTGCTGCATGTGGACGTCACTGAATACGCTGTAAAATAAATAATAATTTGACATTTACGACTATGATGGTATGGAGCTACTGAGGTAGGCCTGTGGCTTTGGACCGCAGTCAGCACCATTGGGCGTTGTAAAATGTGCTATGCGCCTCTCTCTTACTCAGTGAGGAAATGAATGGACCAGTACAATAATATGGTTTATGCGCTGAATATAAATACAGTTGTACACGCGTGTTCTGCCTGACTCGATTGCTGAAAGAGAGTAAGTTATATTAACTGTAGGTCACAACGAGATTGAGCGATGATTCTCTCAACGAGGAGTTGGATACGGAATATTGTCCTGGTCCTTGAAATGAGGTATAGTCACAATCTTCATTAGCTCAATTTTACCTTCCATCAGACAATTACAATTAATAAATAGAATACAGTTTAACTGTTTATGATTTCGAAAACTGTGATACAATTTGAGTTTGTGGATAAAATATCATGACAGCTTTGTACTTTCTAAGTAATGGGTTGGCCAACGTTATGAAATATTCCACCACCACTGATATTAATTTTCTCCGTTGTGCTGAGTAGCTCAGACGGTAGACGCTGGCCTTCTGACTCCAAGTTGGCGGGTTTGATCCTACCCCAGTCCGGTGGTATGTAAAAGAACACCTGCGGGACAAATTCCTGCACCTCGACGTCCTCGGAAATATTATAAAGTAGTTAGTGGAAAGTAAAACGAATAACTTGATTATTATTTTAGACCACTGGTAACACTACCTCTCTGATCAGCTATCACATAATTTTTCTCATGATACTGAGTATATATCAATCTCGAAACTTAAATACGGAACTCAGACCCGAAACTTAACTGACAACCAACCAGAATAAGAGAAACGATGGCAGTAATAATAATTTCGTGTGGCTATTTCTAGCCGAGTGCAGCTCTTATAAGGCAGACCCTCCGATGAGGGTGGGCAGCGTCCCCGACCCGGCCGCAAACCAAAGGCCAGCACGCTAACCATTTAACCATAGAGCCGACAAGATGGTAATATGGAATATGATTAATTTCTACAAAAGTACATTTATGGATTCTGTAAAAATACTGTTACGTTTACATAACGATGATTATATTGCAAACATTTATATTTAATGCAGACAAGGTAAGCCACATCCATACAATCCACTAAGGTCATTGGAGAATTTGAAAGTAAAGGCTTTTGCTGCTAGTAACTGCGACCTTTGATCCCTAGAATTTACCTGGCACTTCCTGTACTTTTGATGTAACGTGAGTAAACTCCAGGGTCATGTGCATCTACAGAAATGGAAATATCGTTTCTAAGTTTTCAACTTCCCGACGGGGATTCGAACCCACCTCCTTGCGAGTGAACCGAGCAGATGTTATCAAATCTTCCAGGCACTCGGTTTAAAATTTACAAAATTTCATCTCAGAAACACATTGTCAGTCAGATTGCAATATTATTTCGTTCAGTGCATACCAAATGCTGAAATGGCTTTACTGTGAAGTCGACTCCCCAGCAGTTGGCTAAGATATTCCTGACACGTTATGCAGTTGTGCGAACATTAAGCCGTTTGTTTTGTTGTGGGTCACTTACATTTCATTCACAGTAGATAAAACACACCATTAATAAAGTAAATAATTCTGCGCAAACTCAACATCACAGTTATTTTAGTAAATTAACTGCTAAGCTGAAGATCCTTGCACTGCTAATATTCCAGCTCTAAAGATTTTCTTGTCGGCGGCGATTTAGCGTTTTAATATGAGACGGAAAAACTTCAGTAGTTCTTATGTGGCCGCAAACTAAATTATCGTGAGAAAATGCACTGCAAGTATAGCGAGTTGACACTTAATTTTAGACTTGTCCTCACCTGTCCCTGTAATGAAAATTAAGGGAATGAATGTTATGCCGCTCAGCGTCAGGTAACACTATCTATTAAGGAGCCTAGTTGAGTGAAGTTTTACACCTAAATTTTCCCGCAATCACTGGGATAGGGCACGACTCTAGTCTCACAGAATCTCCTACACCACTTCAAACGCAACGATAATAGTGATCCTCACAATTGTTCGCAGCTATTAAAAACGCAGGACTGATGATAATGAAGTTACTAATTTCAAGAGGAAATTTAATTTGAAAATCACGGGAAGAGTATCATTCCAAAGAACCTTCGTATATTTCTTTATGGAAGTACATTAAATATTTAGTTTTAATGCCTTTAACGTGAAAATAACAAACTTTCTAATTTTGAACATTCCTCTAGAATTGTAAATCATTCACTAAACTCATAAGGAAACTTTCAGGGCTACAAACATTGACTAATTCTATCACGAATTTCTATTACTTGATATTGATCTATTAGCCATTGCACGTATTCTCGTAAGTATTTTACTTCCTTGCAGTATAAGTAGGACACTGTACTTTTGAATGGAGTACGGAACAAGCTCATCATATGCTCATTTGAGTGTCAGAATTAGTAATCTTACATTGCCACCTCTTACAAGTACCACTTGCTTGCAAGAGTCTGTTCCTGCTCAAGCGGTGAACAGCATTCATCAGTCGACAGTATATTGCTTATAGTGAGTCTCCTTGTACATGGATAACATTCATATTTGCCTTCAATTCATTTTATTATAATATGTAGAATCAGCCATCAAGATTATGCCACTCCCTGACAGATGTAGCACTTTGTTTATTTGATAAAAATAAAAACAGTTTGTATATGTTTAGAATTTCGTCTCCTGCAGATGATACTTATTCTCGCCGCCGTGGCGCTGGTCGGGGTGCTGGCCGAACCTCCTGCGGGGAACCGGTACTTGCCTCCTTCTAACGGTGGTTTCTCTGGTGCACTTTCCTCAACATACGGAGCTCCAGGCAGGTCGAGCAGGCTTGGCGGAAGCCGATCTGGATCTCTTCTCTCCAGCAACCGTCTTGGTAGCCGTGGTGGTCTGTCTACTCGTTACGGTGCTCCTGGATTCGGTGGTGCAAATGGTGCACTCAGCGCTCCATCAACTCAGTACGGTGCTCCTGGATTCGGTGGTAATGGTGGATTTGGTGGTGCTCTGAGCTCTCCCTCCACCCAGTATGGTGCTCCAGGATTGGGCGGTAATGGCGGTTTCGGCGGTGCCAGCGGAGCATTGAGATCACCTTCAACTCAATATGGTGCTCCTGGATTCGGTGGTAATGGCGGTTTCGGCGGTGCCAGCGGCGCCTTGAGATCACCTTCAACTCAATATGGTACTCCTGGATTCGGTGGTAATGGCGGTAACGGTGGATTCAGCGGTGCTCTGAGCTCTCCCTCGACCCAGTATGGTGCTCCTGGATTCGGTGGTAATGGCGGTTTTGGCGGTGCCAGCGGTGCTCTGAGGTCTCCCTCGACCCAGTATGGTGCTCCCGGTCTCGGTGGTAATGGTGGATTCGGTGGTGCTCTGAACTCTCCTTCGAACCAGTATGGTGCTCCTGGTCTCGGTGGTAATGGTGGATTCGGCGGTGCCCTTAGCGCTCCTTCCTCTCAGTACGGCGCTCCTGGTCGCGGCGGCAATGGTGGTTTCGGTGGCGCCAGCGGTGCTTTCAGAGCTCCCTCAACCCAGTACGGTGCCCCCAATGGCGGTGGATTCGGTGGTTCCTCTTACGCTTCAGCTGCTGCTGGTCGTCTCCGAACTGCTGGCCCTGCTCCCGTATACGGTGCCCCCTACGCTGATGCTTACCGTGGAACAACTCAGGACCCTCTTGCTGTAAGTATAACATTTCCTTATGTCCATTAATATAAAATTACACTGGAGACTTAACTCAATATCTTCAACATTTTCAAACACGATTTTGTGAAGTTCGAATATAATTCGAAGAGGGCCTTAGAAGTAGAAAGGTATTCTGCTGTAGTCAACATAACAAATGTTAGATTAGTTAACTGGTCAAACTGCATGTCCTCGGTTTCTTTAAGACTTGAGAAAATACTCTCAAGGAAGCTCTATGGTTCACTTCTCTGTAAGTTTAATGTTTTGGGTCTTCAAAATTTCCATTTGGCAGCAATTATCTACACATAAGACATAATTGAGCTTATCATCTCTCCTTTACTGAGTTAACTATTGTGCTGGTGTTAATAACTCACCAAAACTTCTAAGTTCAAGACCACTTTGAGTACTTTCAAATTCAACTCTGCCACTCCCTTCAGTACTTATATTAATACCATTCGAAACCATTCCTGATATAAATCAGACTAATGACAACATCAATAAAAATATTTACGATTGTTTGTCGTTTGTGATCCTTTAATAATTATCTCAGATTTTCTGTCTCATTTTTATTATAAAATTTATACTCGAAAGACCTACAGTATGTACATTTGCACAAGAAATGGTCATACTGTAAAAGTACGTAGATTAATACAGTAATGACGATCTGTATTCCATTTATATATATTCAAGTTCTCTTTGCTCTTCTACACTTAATCTCCACTAAAACATAAAGTTACTAGTAAACATCGCATTCTTAGGATTTTCTAATTGGCGTATTATCACAAGAAACTAACCATGCGATGTCTAATCCGACTGTTGGTTGATGTTTTAGTAGCCGACATCAGAACTTCGACTGTAAAGAAAGTGTTTGGAAAGTAGAACCTTTAAGTCAGTAGTGACTTATTATATTACAAGATTAACCAATAACAGATCATTATAAAGTGCTGAAAAAGCTGTATTGTGTATTGTCACATTTCCACAATTCGATAACATTCACTCGTACAGTCAAACACATAATGTAAGTTTGCGGAAGATTCGTACTCATCAAAGATTCGCATAATGACATTTTGCTGATCCTTTATGTTAAAAGTGATTTTATAAGTTAACTTCCCTAACGAGATTCTGGTATTCTTTCTTTAATAGGAGCCCGCGAACTACGAATTCTCCTACGAAGTCCAGGATCAGGACTCTGGGAACGACTTCGGTCATCAGGAAAGTCGTCAGGACGAAGATGCCGTTGGTGAGTACCGCGTCACTCTCCCTGACGGCCGCACCCAGGTGGTAGAGTACGAGGCCAACGAGGCTGGATACAACCCCAACATCCGCTACGAGGAGACTGCTGAAGGTGCTGCCGCCGCCCAGAGGTCAGCTGAGATCAGAAGCGCAGCCCAGGGTGGATACAGCTACGGCCGAGGACAAGGAGGTCCCTACTAGATCACAGCCCTACCACAACCTTGACAATGACCGCGAACGTCCGTCATGAATAATGCTTTACGGGGTATTGAGCTCAGTACCCTTAATGATCACGTCCTTATTTTAAGTCGTCGAGAGGGATATATCTGCTCTGTAACAGGAACCACTATGTACATATTCCAAGTCCTGATAACTTTGCAGGGATTTCTCCCTCACTGGTATACGAGGGTTAAATCTGTAATTGCATGGTGTTTATTTTGTGTAATTGTGTAGTATAAATGTGATAGACTTTTTGTAAAAGTTTTTTATTTATTTTGTACAAATTGTATTGATGTAATAAACGATTACGTATTTATAAATATTGGTATCTTATATTACCTAACATTTCCCTAGCATCCTCATGTTTCATTGAGATAAATTAGTAGCTATGACCATCGTTGATGGGTTCGGTTTCTACAGAGTGGGCAAAATAAAACAGGCCTGGAAAATATTTACAACAGGACTGGCCCGGGAATGACCCTTAACGAACATCGCAGAAGATGCTGGAAATGGCCTGATCTGAAGAAATGAAATCTGAGGTTCGAAACGTCCCGACTCCACTTCACTCAGAAACCACTGGTGGAAGCCAACACATGAAAGTTCGGCTGGACGCTTTAACGTATGTACAAGAGTACATTTGAGTAATATGAGTTCAAACGTGCTATTTCTAATACTATCGAATACCATGAGTAATCCAGATCAAAAAGATGAAATTCTTTAAATAGTAGTAGCCTACCCGAACATGGGTATGTTCCATGTGCCTTGTATTATACGCGTCCTGAAGTTCTTTTTCAACTTTCTTACGGTGGAAATAGAGACTTTTGTACAGACACTCCTCATCTGTAAGGATACAGATGCAGGACCTTTTTGGAAAATGTTTCGACGCGACGTTCTCTTAATTCCTACTTGCACAGATAAACGGCGTTGGGAATTCGTAGAACTTCATTCCAGGCTTTCTTTCACTCGAGCAATGTTTTCCGGTGTTCACAAACTCTTCAGTTTTTATTCGCTAGAGAACTCGTTTCACAAAATTTTGGCACACAGTTTTGCATTGCAGACTTTGCTGAATGTTTTGCAAAAATATTTCCAGTCTTAAACTCTTGCGGAAAGAGTTCCGTACAGGTTATCCACGAACCGTATTTCGCATAACACTCGACAATGAACGCACGCTGTTTTATCGTGAGCACCATTTTGTGCTACATCACTGCCTTCGTGATGTACAGGCCGAACTGTAGCGCAGATGACGGCACGCAAAGAGGCAAACTGTTTCCTCCGGCTGACCCGTGTAATGCAAGGACATGATACGTCTGTACCCTGCAATTATGAAATATTCACAAGTGTATTAATATTACAGGGGAGATCACTAGCAACTGTAATCGCATCATAACTCGTAAGTCAGGTCTATGTAATTTTTAGGAGAAGTAGGTTTCAAGTGCGGTCTACGCAGTCAAAGCTTGAGTTTTTACTCGTCATTGTACCCAACAAATAACTATTATGCATTAATACAAATATGGAGACAACAAAAGTACAAAAAATAATAATAAACTTTATTTACCTCTAGATGGCCATAAATACAATAGCTTTCTTGACACCTCTGGCACTATCCTTCGAAGGCTTTCTTGAGAACCTTTCTCCTATACGAACATTTGTATCCTTTTATGTTTAGGAATAACTCATGTTTTTCCCAAATATTAATGCACTTACCGTCCGGCTCCATGGCTAAACGGTTAGCGTGCTGGCGTTTGGCCACAGTGGTCCCGGGTTCGACTCCCGGCAGGGTCGGGAATTTTAACCATCATTGGTTAATTTCGCTGTCAAGGGGGCTGGGTGTATGTGTTGTCATCATCATCATTTCATCCTCATCACGACTCGCAGGTTGCCTACGGGAGTCAATTCAAAAGACCTGCACCTGGCGAGCCGAACATGTCCTCGGACACTCCCGGCACTAAAAGCCATACGCGATTTCATTTCAATGCACTTACCAGCAAGATCTGTTAGTTCCTTCCCACATTCACAGAAATTGCCGAGGAATAGTTTTTACTCGCAAGAAATAACCATATGTAGGTTTAGTTGGTTACTGTCCACGTATGTGCTTGTTGCGCATCAACACCCTGCTGTAAACCTGTGTAACAAGAAAGTCAAATGCAGAACTCATCATCAGCTCTGGAAAATGAGTGAAACATACACCTCTATTGTTCGTATCAGCTATTTTTTCGGTTGGGATTTTCGTGTTTCGTAAATAATAATAATAATAATCGTATGGCCTCAGCTACCGTATGCAGACACATTAATATTTTTATTTACGAAGAAAATGAAAATATTAATGTATATTTACTTGTATAGTTGTATGTTCGCCGTGGTATGCAGAAGTTCTTAGAATTGTGACAACTGGTAACTTTCCCACACTGTATTTTAATTTGCAGCCCATTATGTCCACTAAAGTGTTGTACGATAACAATTAAATGAATAAATTCCACGAGAAATCTTACGTCCCGTGAATTCATATTACTCACCGCGTGAAGATACCATACCTAACCTAAACTATGAGGTCTCACTATTTTAATAATGTAAATTCCGATGTGATAAAATTAAAGGAAAAACATTCATTATAGTTAAATATAAATTTCCGTCTCTCAACAGTCACAATATTATCCAAAGAATGCTCCAAATTCTTATGGATTACATTCACAAGTACAATTTGTAACATTGGCTTAGCTAGCCTGAATTGATCAGCTGATGGGCTTGGCGCGCTTTCTACAGTACGGTCTGTACATTACGAAGGCAGTGGTTACTAAACACGTCTGCTCCTCTCACTCACTAACACGTAATGATACAGTGACGTACTCGGGAGATGCGCATGGTCAGGCACGTCGCAGCAACCAATTGGTGCATCGGAATCACGGGTTCCAGCATTTCCTATGATGAGCAGTTCTCCCGTTCATTACCAAGGGTCAGTTACGTGTCAGTTATATAAATATTTAGCGGGCAAGTTTCATTTTGTTCACCCGATACAATTACAGCAGTATTGTATGTAGCGAAGTTGGAGAATACTTCAAATATCGGGGGACTAGGTGTTTGTGTTATCCGAGTACTCTCCTTTTCACAGACACTCACATCAAACAAGTAATTACATCACCAACCAACCAACCAACCAACCAACCAACCAACCAACCAACCAACCAACCAACCAACACATATACACGTAGTAGTGAAGTATATTTCTTCACATAGGGTTGGGATCAAGAAGGGCAACCGAACGTGAAACAGTGTCAAGTCTACGTGTGCTGATCAGTTCGCAACCGTGATTCTACATGGTGTAAGAAAAGTGGTAGAAGAAGGGAAAAAAGAAGAAGGCTCTAACGTATCATTGTCACCATCATCATCGTCATCATTTAACCTCTCCAGTTTCCCGGGTGTGGTGTAGAATGCTCTCCATTTCTGCACACGTACATTCCTAACTGGTCAACATTACACTATTCTACTCCTCCTCCTTGCAGATTTTTTTTTTATCTTATCCTTGACCGCCATCAAGGTCGCTTGCCCTCCAGGCCCCTCTCAAACCATTCACTTGCTCGACTCTCTTTGCAACCAATCTCTTCAAGCGACTAAACCATTTCAGACTTGATGTTGGTACACTTTTAAAAAGTCGTTCCATTTGGACGTCCTTCGGTTCATTTGATTTCCGATCTTCTCTCGACTAGTTTTATGAAGCATTAACCGCAACAATTCCATTTCTGCAGTTTGGAGTCTGGTATTCTCCCTTCTGTTCAAGGTGCAATTTTCCAGTCCATAGTCTGGCTCCATATCTCTATGGTTAGCGTGCTGGCTTTTGATTCCACGGGTCTTGGGCTCGATTCCCGGTAGGATCTGGAATTTCAACCATAATTGCTTAATTCCGCTGGCCCTGGGGCTGGGTGTATGTGTCGTCGTGCGTAACAGCCCCTGCTTCTCATTACATAATGTAGTTCTTCTGGCCGGTGGCGTAGCGCCCCGATCAAAGACTCACGAAACCTGTTGTTGATGATATCTCCTTTATCTGCTCAATCGTCAAAAGTGAAATGACCTGAAGCTAAGCTAATCATGCCCTACCTTGTTCGGAATGTAGGAGCATTCGAAAGAAATCTATCACGCATAATTAAGAGGCGGGGGGGGGGGGATATGCAAGGAACTTTTGTACTTTTATATTCTTTTATATATAGTGTACAGTCCACACCAATGATATGAGAAAAAAATAAAATTACAAACAAGGTTTTTTTTTACGGACGACGTAATACTGTATAGTGTAACAAATGAGTGACAGGATTGGGAGCGACTGCAAGACTTCGGCAAAGTTGTACGGAGGGCAAGCCATGGTGTGATGGTAAATGGGGTGAAAAGTCAGAGTGGAAGTCTCACTAAAAGAAAAAGTCCCCTCATTTTTAATTACTGTGTTAATGGAATGAAAGTATCTCCTTTTTGTTTTTGTTTTTTCGATTGGCTTTATGTCGCACTGACACAGATAGGTATTATGGCGACGATGGGATAGGAAAGGGCTAGGAGTGGGAAGAAACCGGTGGTGGCCTTAATTAAGGAACAGCTCCAGCATTTGCCGGGTGTGAAAATGGGAAACCACAGAAAACCATCTTGAGGGTTGCCGTCAGTCGGATTTCAACTCACCATCTCCTGATTGCAAGCTCACAGATTAACGCCCCTAAACGCACGGTCAACTCGCTCGCTCAAAGTACCTCATGGGGACCACACTAAGTATCTAGGTGTTAATGTAAGGAAAGATCTTCACTGGGGTACAAACATAAACTTAGTTTTAAATGAAGCTTGCTGATCTCTTCGTGAGGTTATTATGTTATTAAGGTTGTAAAGGAGAGACTGTAAAATTCAGTGGTAAGACTACGGTAGAGTACGGTTCCAATGTCTGGGTCCACACCAGGGCTACTTGATTCGAGAAGTGGAAAAGATCCCGTGAATAATGATGCTTGTTGTTTAAAGAGGTCTAACATCTAGGTCACCGGTCCCTGAGATCCGATGGAAAGCAGAACAATTTGTTCTGAGCGATTTGCGACAAAATGGTAGTGTTACGATAATATTGTCAACTACTGTATCAGCTTGGGAGTAAGGGGATGATAATGTGCTCGTCTAAGCGGTATATTCCGAGCTCCCAGTAAAGATATGGCATGGGGTGACATTAGTAGACGAATAAACTTGAATGGAATTTTTAAAGGTCCGCCTCTTTGGAGTAGTGGTTAGTGTGATTAGTTGCCACCCCCGGAGGCCCGGGTTCGATTCCCGGCTCTGTCACGAAATTTGAAAATGGTACGAGGGCTGGAACGGGGTCCACTCAGCTTCTGGTACTCAACTGAGTAGAGGTGGATTCGATTCCCACCTCAGCCATCCTGGAAGTGGTTTTCCGTGGTTTCCCACTTCTCTTCCAGGAAAATGCCGGGATGGTACCTAACTTAAGACCACGGTCACTTCCTTCCCTCGTCCTTGTCTACCCCTTCCAATCTTCCCATCTCCCCGCAAGGACCCTGTTCAGCATAGCAGGTGAGGCCGCCTGGGCGAGGTACTGGTCATCCTCCCCAGTTGTATCCCAGACCCTATGTTCCACGCTCCAGGACACTGCTTTTGAGGTGATAGAGATGGGATTTTTCGCTGAGTCCGAGTGTAAAACCAGCTCCGGAGAGCAAACAGATTAAGTAAGTAAGTATATTACTCTTACGGACATGTTTTCAGCTTTCTGCAAATAAAAAGAATCTAATATTTTTCAATTCAGGCACACTCTCCACAGAAACCAATGGGCCTATAGATATAATATTTGTTAAGGGTATCTTCAGAGTTTGTATATACATTAAAATTTTAACAACTCTTAGGCAATCCGTTATCACGTCTGTGAAGTGGCAGTTTTCAATACATCAATGCACAAAAGTTTTGGACACCTCTCATGCTCAAGATTTACTTTCGACCTCTTGGTACGGATGTTTTAACGGCGTCGTTAGTCTGTTGGAGTCCCGTTTATGGAAAGAATATTTCGCCATTAGAAAGTGGCCAGCAGAATAGCAGAGATGGGGATATACAACTTATAATGACTAGATTGCGTGCCAAAAGCACGGATTTAGTTCGAAATCCCTTCGCAGTGTACATATGGTGTGAGGGCATATGGCGCTGTTGATGGTAATTAGTCCGTCCGATGGAGACGTTAAACCTTGAACAAACCCGTAGGTGTTATTCGACAGGACTAGGCTATGTTGGGACACAGGGTTTCAGCTTCTTCCTAGCTCATTATCATCATCATCGGACACCCATACGAGCAAGTCACCCTTGGGTGTCGAGTAGAAACACCTGAGCGAAGCGAGCTGGACATGTCATCGGACACTCACGGCACTAAAGGCTATACGATAAATAAATTCAACTGCTAGAACGGAAACACTGCGCTTTGGGCATGCAGCGACTGCAGGCCAACGGTTTCTGATGTCGAAAACTGTGCTGTTGGATCTGCGTGCGGGTGCTTCGGCAGCTGTGATAACCTGGCTCAACCAGTTCATTACCATGGATAACTTGACGTGTGTTGATGGGGAGGTACCTGAGGAATGGCGATGGCTTTGAGGAACATAACTCTTTATGCAAGTGAAACGTGGACAAACTGTAGAAGAGGGAAGATAACAGAACCTTGAAGGTATCACAAATGAAGAGTTATTGAATTAGGCTGGTGAAAGTAGAACAATTTGACATAATTTGACCATTATAGAACACAATTTGAGGCACCCAGGACTAATAATAATGTTATTGGCTTTACGTCCCACTAACTACTTTTACGGTTTTCGGAGACAAGAGGTGCCGGAATTTAGTTCCTCAGGAGTTCTTTTACGTGCCAGTAAATCTACCGATACGAGACTGACGTATTTGAGCACCTTCAAATACCACCAGACATAGCCAGGATCGAACCTGCCAAGTTGGGGTCAGAAGGCCAGCGCTTCAACCGTCTGAGCTACTTAGCCCGGCCCACCCAGGACTTGTTCCGTAGATTTGATGGGGGTGAGAATAGTATATGGTGGTCAAACGAATGATTGTTTATACAAAATACAATTTTGGCGTGGAGATGAAGAAATTAGGACAGGGTAAATACCATGGAGAGCTGTATCAACCCAGTTAACAGGCTAATAACAATTCTTATAATAATATTATTGGTTTTACAGCACTCTACTACTTATGAAGTTTTCGAAGGTGCCGAGGTGCCGGAAATTTGTCCTGCAGAAGTTCTTTTACGTGCCAGTAAATCTACGGACACGAGGCTGTCTCATTTAATAGCTTCAAATTCCACAGGACTGAGCCTGAGTAAGGCCACCCAAGTTGGCAGAAAGAAAAAACCGCAGCTACAGATGGAGGGATTATTCTGAAAGATCATCTCTACGTAAATGGAAATCGTTCTGTCTAATTCGCGAACAGCCGAGTTCTGAGGAAAGGCAAAGTGGATGACAATACAATACGCTCAGGCAAGTAGAAAGGATGCTAAACAATCTAACTTGTAACAATGCTTCAGAAACATAGATGAATTTTGACCTGATTTGGTCAAACAAGGCTTGAGAACGTGATAGGTTTAGTGTGGAATATATCATAACTTTCATGGTATTTTGTTGATCAGTATACCAGGCAAGATGATCATAGGCATCTTGGAAATAAGTATGCGATCAATGGATGACAACCAAGGTGGTTTCAGAACACAGAGTGGATGCCAGAGTCGGTTTTTTACATGCGACAAGTAATTGAAAAAATACTACGAGAGGAATGGACAGTCACGTTTATGTTTCGTAGATCTAGAGGAGGCGTACGATAGAGTACAAAGAGAGTGGTGGTGGTGGTAGTGATTTTTGTTTTAAGAGGAAGTACAGCTAGGAAATCATCCTCAGTACCAAGAGAGAAAATTATATACGTACTGCGAGATTAAGGTTTTACGAGCTGATTATTATAGTCATTTATGTTGGCATCGGACAGCAAGTTGAATTGACTTTAGAATTAGGCTACTAATGGAATATTTCACCTTTGGGGGCCTCAACCCCGACACGGCGCGTCCCATATGGCTGATAGGGAATGTTCCTGTAGATATGCAGGACAGGTGTGAATAAGGCTTAGCCAAATAAACACCCGCGGATCAACTGAGGCAAAAAGGTCTGCAGTCAACGGTCTCGATGGCGGATGAGGATATTTCCCAACGGCTGAGAGGGCGGAAGAACTGGCTCTACGGCTAACAACCGTAGTTCTAACCACGGACAGAGTAATCTGTCCCACCAAGCATTACCATGAGGTAACATTATGCATGATGGAAACACTTTCAAGGAAAACTACCCCAGGTGGTACCCAGCAATGGAAATCCACCGTCGCACCAGGCGGCGCAAACAAGCCTGCGGATTCTGGGGAGCTTGTACCAACATGCAAGATGGAGTCGGAGCCATCTGGTAGCCAGACTGATGACATACTAACGACAAACACGACTAACCTAAAACAAAATCTAAGGACAAAGAAACATCACTATTTTGGAACTATCAACATACAGACTCTACTTAGGACGGGGAAATTAAAACGGACTTTGGATGAAATGGAAAATCAGAATATTCTAATACTAGCAGTGCAAGAGACGCGTTTTACTGATATTAATACGTTTGATTCAGAAAATTATAGAATCTTTAAGGGTAAGCCTGGACGAAAAATTGGAAGAAATCTGCAGCAACTTGGCACAGCATTTTGTGTAAACAAAAGGGTTATTGACTCCGTAACGGACTTCTCTTCTCCTTCTGATAGACTCTCCACTCTAACACTGAAATGTGCAAACAAGAGATACACACTATTCAATGCACACGCCCCCGTAAATGAAGACAACAGAAACAATCCTGATAAGGTGAAAATATTCTGGGATCAATTGGAGAATGAATTGCTAAAGACGCCAAGCAATCATGTCAAAATTCTGATGGGTGATTTCAACGCGCAGGTTGGGAAAGAACTTCAGTTCCGAAAAATAGTAGGTGGTTATCCAGCTCACACCAGAACAAATACGAATGGGAAGAGACTTATTGACTTATGTGAGACATTCGATCTTAAGTTAATGTCCACGTACTTCAAAAGACTGCCAAGGAAAAAGAAAACGTGGTGCGCTCCACGGAAAGATCTAGGTGAATATCAACTGGACCATGTTGCAATTTCAAGGAGAAACACTAAAGAAATTATGAATGTGGTAGTACGGAGAGGAGCCAATCTTGACTCTGATCACTTCTTGACCCGCATAAAATTCAAGCCGTTACCGCTAAACAAGAAGAGACTCTCTCCGAATGCGTCAATAAAAGTAAACCATGAAAAACTTCAAGAAAACAGAAACGACTTTCAAAGACGTATGCGGGAGAAGAAAATGGAGACTTGTGAGGATATTCGAGAGAATATGGCTAATATAGCTAAGGATGTTGCACCATTGCGACGAACTCGCAGACACCGATGGTGGACTACAGACTGTGATGTAGCAATTGATAGGAGAGCTGCAGCCTATAAAGCATGGTACGCAGATAAAACAGAAGATAAATTTGAGACATACAAAGAGGTGCGCAAACCGACAGCAAAGATCCTCCGGCAAGCCAAAAGAAATCAAATATCTGAAGAAATTCGAAGTATTGACACGGAATTTAAGAAGAACAATACTAGAAACTTTTATAGGACCTTTAGAGAGCACATACATGGATATCAACCATCTACCATGGGATTTCGAAGGGAAGATGGAAAATTGGCAGTGAATAAGAATGAAAATTGTGAGATATTAGCTACATATTTTGAGAAATTGTTGAACCGTGAAAAACCTAAAAATAAATGGCCAAAAGAGGATCCAAAGCAACGGAATGAAAACTCAATACCCCCTGACGAAAAAGAACTCTGTGGAATAATTACAGACTTAAAGAACAACAAAGCTGCAGGGGAAGACTCTGTCACAGCAGAGATGCTGAAAAGTGGTGGAGAAATCGCAATAACAATTTTAAGGCGAGAAATGGAAAAGATATGGGAAATGGAGGTAATCCCTGAAGATTGGAAAAATGCTATCATTCATCCTCTACACAAAAAAGGTGATAGAGCAGATCCTAACAACTACCGCGGCATTTCCATCATATCTGTAACTTATAAGACACTCTCTAAAGCACTACAGAGGAGACTTGTGGAACAAGTGGATCATGAACTAGGCGAGTATCAAGCGGGATTTAGGAAGGGAAGATCGTGCGTTGATCAAATCTGGAGTCTGAAACGTGTACTAGAGAATCATCTCTCAAAGGATCTGGTAGTCGTTTTTGTAGACTTTAAAAAGGCATATGATTCAGTCGACAGGGAACTGCTATTCAATATATTAGTGGAATTTGGAATTGACGCCAAAACAACAGCAATTATTAAGCAGACTTTAACTGGGACACATTCGAAAGTTAAGTTCATGGAAGAGAACTCCAAGCAGTTCGAAATTAAAACAGGAGTCAGGCAGGGTGATGGATTGTCTCCAATTCTTTTCAACTGTGTGTTGGAGAAGATTATCCGGGAGTGGGAAAAAGAACTGGACAGAAAAGGATTACTTAACCAAGTATACATTGGAGGGTCAAAAAGTGGTGTCGTGATTAATTGCCTTGCCTTTGCTGATGACGTTGCGCTGCTATCTAGGAATACTGACACAGCAATAGAACAGCTGAATGTACTAAAACTACAAGCAGAAAAAGCAGGACTACAGATTTCTTTCGAAAAAAACTAAATATATAACAAACATCAAAACAGCCCCTCGGTACCTGAAGACAGAACACGGTAAAATAGAAAGAGTTGATAGCTTTAAGTATCTGGGTGAAATAGTGCAATTGAAAACAAATGAAAAAGAAGCAAACAACACCAGACGGGAGAAAATGGCTGGGGCTTTTCGTAGGACATATCCTATATACAAGAAGAAAACCATCTCCAGACGAGCTAAACTAAGGCACTACAACACAGTGATTAAAACGGAATGTCTTTATGCTAGTGAATGCCTCCAAATGACAGGAAAAGCGGGACTGAGAGAAGCTGAGAAATTTGAAAGAAAGATCCTTCGCAAAATAATGGGTCCAAAGATTGTGGATGGACAGTATAGGCTGCGAGGAAGGGAAGAACTTTACCGAGACAATGAAAGGCTAACTGAGTCCATGAGAAAACGGAGACTTAAATTCTATGGGCATTTATTTAGAATGGATGAGAAGAGACTAACGAAAAGGATTTTCACAATACTAGACAGCAGACCTAAAGTGTCGGACAAATGGTTCAGGGAGGTAAGAAAGGATCTCAGACAGGTGGGACTAAATTCGGAAGACATCTCAAACCGAACAAAGTTTAGGTCAGTGATCGACAGATTTCAGGGATTCCATGACGAACCAAAACTTAACCGTGGGTGGACGGACGAAAGAAGACAGGCTGTCAGAGAGAGGATGCTGAAGTTCTGGGCTGTGAGGAAGGCTTCCAGAAACATGTAATTGTTATCTAACGTGGTCTCTAATGGCCGTAAACGAATATATATATATATTTCACCTTTGGTGTTCATAGAATAATGCGCAAGGGTATTTTACTGGAAGGTATGCAATGGCAGGAAAGGATTCAGTTGCTCGGAAATGAAGTAATCAGTTTGAACTATGTCGACGACTTGGTCTTAACGACAGATTATACCGAAAACCTGCAATCTAATAACTTAGAGCTTGAAAGTAGGTGCAACAGGAATGACATGGGAAATTGGCGTCTCCAAGATCAAGTGATGTTAGCAGGGAGGAAATCTAAGGTGACAGGAAATATGAAACTGAAGCAGGTGACTCATCAGTTATTTAGCATGTGTATTCTACCAGGATGGTAGTATATTAGCAAGTGAATTCAAGGTACAGCAAAGCTAATTCACTGAGTTCAGAGTTGCGATAAACGGTGTTTGTATGAAACTAAGGAACTGTCTTTACCTCGGTACGTCGGTCAGTTTTGAGACCGAGTTTACCGTTCGGGGATGAAATTTGGATGGATACAGGATATCGTAATCATAGCTTAGAACTAACGAAGACAGCAGTAGCAAGAATGATTGCAGGTACATTATTCTTATTACTTATTTAACGTCGTACTAACACATCGAAAGTATTCATTTAAGGAAGGATCGGAAAGGGTTACTAGAAATGGGAATGTGCCGGCTGTGGACTTGCCCTTGCCAGGACAATGACCTTGAGGCGGTTGAGGTAGGATCCCCCCAGGGGCGTATTCTCCTTGAATGCAAGGCATTCATTGCATGCGTTATGATAACACAAAGAACTGTCTGATGTACGATTTTAGGTTGTTTCAAGTCAAATATTAACGATTTCATCTCTCAGAAGTTCAAAATATCCGCGCAACTGTACTGGTTCCGTTGCTTGACTACGTGTGGTGCTGGTGTAGTCTCGCCGTCTACACCACTCT
The DNA here is from genome assembly GCF_040414725.1 of Anabrus simplex. Classification (NCBI taxonomy): domain Eukaryota; kingdom Metazoa; phylum Arthropoda; class Insecta; order Orthoptera; family Tettigoniidae; genus Anabrus; species Anabrus simplex. The sequence continues at coordinate 51,271,080 of NC_090271.1, forward strand.
AGGAAGAAAGAGACAGCGAATGGAGGAGTTAAGGATGTAAGGCATTCAATCTTAAAATTGCATTCGGTGGCAGACGTAGTTCTGAAACCCACCGAACGATGTCGCTGCATTTGAAACTTGGTCAGAATTTGTCACCCCATACCCGTGCTACCCTCTGCCATCTGTTAGCAACTTGGAGAAAGTCGGCATCTTTACAGCGAGCGGGATCCACAGATTACCCCCCAGCGAGAACCCAATGTGACGAAACTGACCAATGCCACTGGGGTGACTTACCTCCAGTGCTTGAGTTGTGGCTAACTAGTGAGTTAATTCATTGTGTTTTCGCTGTTTTATTATATTTTGCGCACATGTGGTATTAACGATGGATGAGTCTAAAACGGATATAATTGTAAATCAGTTTGAAAAGTCATTTACTGGCCGTTCGTTTGATGAAAAGATTCAAATAGTTAAAGCCGGGAGACCTCTACCTTCCCTTGTAAATTTCTTCTTCTTCTTCTTCTTCTTCTTAATCTGCTTACCCTCCAGGGTTGGCTTTTCCCTCGGACTCAGGGAGGGATCCCTCCTCTACCGCCTCAAGGGCAGTGTACTGGAGCTTCAGACTCTGGGTCAGAAGATACAACTGGGGAGGATGACCAGTACCTCGCCCAGGCTGCCGCACCTGGTATGCTGAACAGGGGCCTTGCGGGGGATGGGAAGATTGGAAGGGATAGACAAGGAAGAGGGAAGGAAGCGGCCGTGGCTTGAAGTTAGGTACCATCCCGGCATTTTCCTGGAGGAGAAGTGGGAAACCACGGAAAACAACTTCGAAGATGGCTGAGGTGGGAATCGAACCCACGTCTACTCAGTTGACCTCCCGAGGCTGAGTGGACCCCGTTCCAGCCCTCGTACCATTTTTCAAATTTCGTGGCTGAGCCGGGAATCGAACCCGAGCCTCCGGGGGTGGCAGCTAATCACACTAACCACTACACCACAGAGGCGGACCCTCGTAAATTTAAAAACAGAAAACAAGAATTATGTACTCACGTTCAATACAGAAACTTACAGTAAAACTGTTTGGCTCGAGTTCACCTACATGCAATTAGGGTGAGTAGAATTGAAATTTACTTAATACATTGTGTTAACTGCATGGTTACTAGTTGCATGCCTCAGTGGAGATTCCAAGATACGCCACTGGATCCCCCGCTGAGTCCGAGGGAAAAGCCAACTCTGGAGGGCAAGCAGATTAAGAAATAACTTAACTTATTATCGTCATTTATGTTGGCATCGGACAGCAAGTCGAATTGACTATACCCTAGAATTAGGCTACTAATGGAATATTTCACCTTTGGTGTTCATAGAATAATGTGCAAGGGTATTTTACCGGAAGGTATGCAATGGCAGGAAAGGTTTCAGTTGGTCGGAAATGAAGTAATCAGTACTTTTAAAGTAGAGTAGCATATGCATACCGTGTTAACCACCTTGCTCTCACGTCTCACACCACATTCGTTGCTTTGAAACCATCTAAATAGCTATTTGCTTTATATCGCACCGACACAGATATGTCTTATGGCGACGATGGGATAGGAAAGGCCTAGAAAGTGGAAGGAAGTCGCCGTGGCCTCATTTAAGGTACAGTCACAGCATTTCATGGCGTGAAAATGGGAAACCGCGGAAAACCATCTTCAGGGCTGCCAAAAGTGGAATTCGAACTCACTATCTTCCGAAATAAATCGCAAAGCCAACTCGTTCGGTAATTACAGGAACAAATAGGTAGATAACAGGGAAGAGAGTATTCTTTTATTTTAATTGAATTTCGTGTGGCTATTTCTAGCCGAGTGCAGCCCTTGTAAGACAGACCATCCCATGAGGGTGGGCGGCATCTGCCGTGTAGGTAACTGCGTGTTATTGTGGTAAAGGACAGTTTCCTGTGTGGTGTGTGAGCTGCAGGGGTGTTGGGGACAGCACAAATACCCAGCCCCCGGGCCATTGGAATTAAACAATGAGGGTTAAAATCCCCGACCCGGCCGGGAATCGAACCCAGGACCCTCTGAACCGAAGGCCAGTACGCTGACCATTCAGCCAACGAGTCGGACATTCTTTTACTGTAATCATAGTTAATACGTAGAGGTACTTCTTTGCAAATTTGGTGGCAGAGCCGGGAATCGAACCCGGGCTTCCGGCGGTGGCAGATAATTACACTAACCACCACACCATGGAGGTGGACTAAAATGAATAATAATAATAATAATAATAATAATAATAATAATAATAATAATAATAATAATAATACCATGCGAGTTGGCCGTGCGGTTAGGGGGCGCAGCTCTGAGATTGCAGCCGGGAGATAGTGGGTTCGAGCCCCACTGTCGGCAGAGCTGAAGATGGAATTCCGTGGTTTCCCATTTTCACACCAGGCAAATGGTGGGACTGTACCTTATTGAAGGCTACGGCCGCTTCCTTCCCATTCCTAGACCTATCCTATCCCATCGTTGCCATAAGATCTATCTCTGTCAGTGCGACGAAAAGCAAATAGCAAAATAATAATAATAATAATAATAATAATAATAATAATAATAATAATAATAATAATAATAATTTAACTGACTAATAATGACGTTTAGTTATCATATGACCTGAACTACTGCGTGGCAGACATTATGAAGTAGAGCCACTAGCCTCCTTGGCTATCAGTTTCAATATTATAATAGTGCTGCTGTCTAGTAATGAAAGCGGGATTCTACTGAACATTTCCTATGGTTGAGTTAATTTTGTCGGGTGACACAAACTGCGCCTTTAGATAACTTTAAAAAGACAACAACAATGGCATGGAGTGCCAAGAATGAACCCGTGAACCTGGGAATATGTGTTTAACAATCGATCAATCGATCAGTCAGTCACCACTGATTTACATTTAGGACTTCCGACCACGAGGCAGATTCCCTATCAGAAAATGCAAAATTACGACATTATAACACAGTAGTTAAAACAGAACTGTTATAATTTGTGGCAAATTTCGAGTAACGATGATCGATAAACAAGAAAAAAAAATCGTCCGCAAAATCTAAGGACCAAAATTCGAAAATGGAATTTGGATGAAAAAGAAATCACATGAAATCTAAAACGTTACAGAAAATATCACAGATACAATTAGGGTACGGCGATTACAATTTTCTTGTCACTTATGTAGAATGGGTAATAACAGGCTCACGAAGAAAATTTTAAACTTATCAATGAAAATTGACAGTAATTGGTTAAAAGAATCCAGTGAAGACCTAAATGAAATCGGGACTAATGGAGAAAGCGTTCAAGAGAGAATAAATTCAGCGCCATAATACACAAACATAAACTTCCTGTAAATGCCACCCGATTAAATACAGGTTGGACAGAATTACATAAAAAAGGAACACAGCGAGATGAAGAAGAGATATTCAGAAGAGAAGAAGAAAACGCAAGAAAAGTACTAATAAGTTCAAACTCGTCCCTCGCGTAAAGAAAGCAATAATAATAATAATAATAATGATAATAATAATATTAATAATAATAATAATAATAATAATAATAACTAAAACCAGGCACCACAACACGGTAACTAAACCATAATATCTCTATTCCACAGAGTGTATGAAAACAGGAGAAATGAAAGGGCTAGAGGAAAAGAAAGAAAAATTCTAAGAAAAATCAGGGGCCCGTTAGAGAATGAAAATTGGATGTTCAGACACAGGAAGAATTCATACTTCTACAAAAATGCAGAATGTGAAAGAATGTCTGATACGATCAGGAAGAGGAGAGATACGTTCTTTGGTCACGTAATGAGGATGGATAATGCCAGACTCACAAAAATAATGTTTAATCATGTTTACAAGGGTAAGCATGACAACCAGTGGATACAAAGTATAAAAATAGATTTGGCGGAGATGAGAATAACAGCAGATATAATACAGGACAGAACAAGTGTTAGGCGACTGATATACAATTTACAGGGTTTTTAGAAGAGAGAAAAAGAGGAACGGAATAACATCTGGACAGGAGAAAGGAGGAAGAAAACGCAGTGAAATAGAGAAGAACTATAGGAAACCAAGAAAGGAATCAGTAACAAACCAAAATGAATGCAATGGGTTACTTTACGTGCTCCTTAGATGGCAAAATTCGATAAAATAATAATGATAATAATAATAATAATAAGAATATGAGGAAGGCGAATTAGAGCAATGAAAGGAGAGACATATTGCGAGATGATGCGATGTGGGAAGCGCTCGTTCTAGGGGCGGAGATGGCGGTGTGGCGCAATAACCACAACCTTGCAGTGCACTGCGCGGTGAGTGATCTGGTTCTCTGAGTACTATATAAACTGACAGCTCATTGCAGACATCATCCACAGTCTTCTTCAGCACTCAACAAGCAGCAAGCAGCTCTCCTGTCATGGGTAAGGTAAGGAGAACTTCAGGGCACTAGGTTTCTAGTGTTCACATTCGCAGTACTACAGTGCTGCAGTAAAGGTAGCAAAAATATTCAATTACTAGATTGATTATGTCTTGAAAATTAGATCTCTGACTATGTGCCATATGGTTAAAATTTCACTACAACGAAAATAGGAAGATTTGGTAGGTGAAGCTTAGCGACTGCCTAGCTAAGTTGGAGAAGGCAATCTGTAATGTTGTAGGTTCAGTTCCTCGTATGAAAATCGAAGAATTTCGAAACGATATTTCTGCTTCATTAAATGCATTTCGCCCCAAAGTTCATTCGGCTAACACAAAAGTGAGTACCCGGAAGCAAAAGCGTTCGGATGTAGAGTTAATCACTCTTCGCTCTCAGTGTCGAGGGCAAAGCGTCAGGTGAGAAAGGGGAGACAGCGTGTACCCTGAACATTTTGTGAGCGAAAACTTGTCAATTCAGGTATTATTTAGAATAATAATTGTTTCCAATCACGTAACATTATTGTATTAACCGCTTTACTTATTTTCGACTCCCTTCGGCAATCCTCAGACTCACGTCAGTTACACGAAGCACGTTGACGCTGTCCATTCTGTGCATTTTCCCATAGATTTTCAAAGCTTTCGGATAGAGCAACACTAACGCTATCTGTAGGTGTTGAGTGTGGAACTATGACTTTCCTATAGCGAGATTTCTCCGCCAGAACACAGACCAGCGTCTTTTTATTGCCTACCATCTCAGGCATTTTAATGTAATGAATTTGAATTTGCTTTATTATAAGACACATCTCAAAATAAAATAATGATAAATAATATTTAAATACGAAGTATAGCAAACTTACACCTAATTAATGAATGAGCATAAAAACCCTTAAGTACATGCGTTTTCTAGCCCGCCAATATTAGTTACGGTATCATATTGAAAACGAGCTGTTTCTTACTTAGATGGTACAAGTTCGATAGTTGCAGTCGCTTAAGTGCGGCCAGTATCCAGTAATCGCGAGATAGTGGGATCGAGCCCCACTCCCGGCAGCCCTGAAAGTGGTTTTCTGCGGTTTCCCATTTTCACACCAGGCAAATGCCGGGGTTGTACCTTAATTAAGGCCACGGCCACTTTCTTCCACTTCCTAGGCCATTCCTATCCCATCGTCGCCATAAGACATATCTGTGTCGGTGCGACGTAAAGCAAATAGCTATTTAGATGGTTTCAAAGCTACGAATGTGTTGTGAGACGTGAGAGCATGGTGGCTAATACGGTATGTATATGCTACTCTACTTTAAGAGTTAATTTTTAATTTTATAGGAATAGTTTCTTTCTTAAACTGCTTACCCTCCGGGGTTGGCTTTTACCCCGGACTCAGCGAGCGATCCTACCTCTACCGCCTCAAGGGCAGTGTCCTGGAACGTGAGACATTGGGTCGGGGGTTACAACTGGGGAGGATGACCAGTACCTCGCCCAGCTGGCCTCAACTGCTATGCCGAACAGGGGCCTGGGTGGGGGATGGGAAGTTTGGAAGGGATAGACAAGGAAGAGGGAAGGAAGTAGCCGTGGCCTTAAGTTAGGTACCATTCCGGCACTTGCCTGGAGGAGAAGTGGGAAACCACGGAAAACCACTTCCATGATGGCTGAGGTGGGAATCGAACCCACCTCTACTTAGTTGACCTCCCGAGGCTGAGTGGGCACCGTTCCAGGCCTCGTACCACTTTTGAAATTTCGTGGCAGAGCCGGAAATCGAACCCGGGCCTCCGGGTGTGGCAACTAATCACACTAACCCCTACACCACAGAGGCGGATATAGGAGTAGTTACTGGTGATAAGATATAAAGTGTAATTCATATGTTCTCGTGTGGCAGTTTGTGTTTATTCAGAATAGGCCTACAATGGCTTCTGAATTGAACATTCCTGACTTCCATTCAGTTGTGTGTAGTTTTTTTCAGTGCTGCATGTGGACGTCACTGAACACGCTGTAAAATAAATAATAATTTGACATTTACGACTATGATAGTATGGAGCTACTGAGGTAGGCCTGTGGATTTAGATCACAGTCAGCACCACTGGGCGTTGTAAAATGTGCTATGCGCCTCTCTCTTACTCAGTGAGGAAATAAATGGACCAGTATAATAATGTGGTTTATGCGCTCAATATAAACACATTTGTACATGCGTGTTCTGCCTGACTCGATTGCTGAAAGAGAGTAAGTTATATTAACTGTAGGTCACAACGAGGTTGAGCGATGATTCTCTCAACGAGGAGTTGGATCCGCAATATTGTCCTGGTCCTTGAAATGAGATATAGTCACTATCTTCATTAGCTCATAATTTTACCTTCCATCAGACAATTACAATTAATAAATAGAATACAGTTTAACTGTTTATGATTTCGAAGACTATGATTCAATTTGAGTTTGTGGATAAAATAGCATGACTGCTTTGTATTACTAAGTAATGGGCTGGTCAGCGTTATGAAATATTCCACCACCACTGATATTAATTTTCTCCGTTGGGCTGAGTAGCTCAGACGGTAGACGCTGGCTTTCTGACTCCAAGTTGGCGGGTTTGATCCTACCCCAGTCCGGTGGTATGTAAAAGAACACCTGCGGGACAAATTCCTGCACCTCGACTTCCTCGGAAATATTATAAAGTAGTTAGTGGGACGTAAAACGAATAACATGATTATTACTTTACCCCACCGGTAACACTACCTCTCTGTTCAGATATCACATCGTTTTTCTCATGATACTGAGTACATATCGATCTCGAAACTTAAATACGGAACTCAGACCCGAAACTTAACTGACAAACAACCAGAATAAGAGAAAAGATGGCAGTAATAATAATTTCGTGTGGCTATTTCTAGCCGAGTGCAGCCCTTGTAAGGCAGACCCTCCGATGAGGGTGGGCGGCGTCTGTAATGTGTAGGTAACTGCGTGTTGTTGTGGTGGAGGATAGTGTTGTGTGTGGTGTGGGAGTTGCAGGGATGTTGGAGACAGCACAAACACGCAGCCCCCGCGCCACTGGAGTTAACCAATGAAGGTTTAAATCCCCGACCCGGCCGCGTTTGCAACCCAGGTCTCACTGATCCAAAGGCCAGCACGCTAACCATTTAATCATAGAGCCGACAAGATGGTAATAGGGAATATGATTAATTTCTACAAACGTACATTTATGGATCCTGTAAAAATACTGTTACGTATACATAACGATGATTATATTGCAACATTTATATTTAATGCAGACAAGGTAAGCCACATCCATACAATCCACTAAGGTCATTGGAGAATTTGAAAGTAAAGGCTTTTGCTGCTACTAACCCCGGCCTTTGATCCCGAGAATTTACGTGGCACTTACTTTTGATGTAACCTGAGTAAACTCCAGGGTCATGTTCATCTACAGAAATGGAAATATCGTTTCTAACTTTTCAACTTCCCGACGGGGATTAGAATCCACCTCCCTCCGAGTGAACCGAGCAGATGTTATCACCTCTTCTAGGCACTCGCTTTAAAATTTACAAAATTTCATCTCAGTAAAACATTGTCAGTTATGTTGCATTATTATTTCGTTCAGTGCATACCAAATGCTGAAATGGCTTACTGTAAAGCCGACTCCCCAGCAGTTAGCTAAGGTATTCCTGACACCTCATGCAGGTGTCCCAACGTTAAGCCGTTTGGTTTGTTGTGGGTCACTTTCATTTCATTCGCAGTACATAAAACACGCCATTAATAAAGTAAATAGTCCTGCGCAAACTCAACATCATGATTATTTTAGTAAAGTAACTGCTAAGCTGAAGATCCTTGTACTGCAAATATTCCAGCTCTAAGGACGTTCTTGTCGGCGACGATTGAGCGTTTTAATATGAGACGTAAAATCTTCAGTAGTTCTTATGTGGCCGCAAACTAAATTATCGTGAGAAAATGCACTGCAAGTATAGCGAGTTGACACTTAATTTTAGACTTGTCCTCACCTGTCCCTGTAATGAAAATTAAGGGAATGAATGTTATGCCGCTCAGCGTCAGGTAACACTATCTATTAAGGAGCCTAGTTGAGTGAAGTTTTACACCTAAATTTTCCCGCAATCACTGGGATAGGGCACGACTCTAGTCTCACAGAATCTCCTACACCACTTCAAACGCAACGATAATAGTGATCCTCACAATTGTTCGCAGCTATTAAAAACGCAGGACTGATGATAATGAAGTTACTAATTTCAAGAGGAAATTTAATTTGAAAATCACGGGAAGAGTATCATTCCAAAGAACCTTCGTATATTTCTTTATGGAAGTACATTCAATATTTAGTTTTAATGCCTTTAACGTGAAAATAACAAACTTTCTAATTTTGAACATTCCTCTAGAATTGTAAATCATTCACTAAACTCATAAGGAAACTTTCAGGGCTACAAACATTGACTAATTCTATCACGAATTTCTATTACTTGATATTGATCTATTAGCCATTGCACGTATTCTCGTAAGTATTTTACTTCCTTGCAGTATAAGTAGGACACTGTACTTTTGAATGGAGTACGGAACAAGCTCATCATATGCTCAGTTGAGTGACAGAGTTAGTAATCTTACATTGCCACCTCTTACAAGTGCGACTTGCTTGCAAGAGTCTGTTCCTGCTCACGGGATGAACAGCATTCATCAGTCGACAGTATATTGCTGATGGTGAGTCTCCTTGTACATGGATAACATTCATATTTGCCTTCAATTCATTTTATTATAATATGTAGAATCAGCCATCAAGATTATGCCACTCCCTGACAGATGTAGCACTTTGTTTATTTGATAAAAATAAAAACAGTTTGTATATGTTTAGAATTTCGTCTCCTGCAGATGATACTTGTTCTCGCCGCCGTGGCGCTGGTCGGGGTGCTGGCCGAACCTCCTGCGGGGAACCGGTACTTGCCTCCTTCTAACGGTGGTTTCTCTGGTGCACTTTCCTCAACATACGGAGCTCCAGGCAGGTCGAGCAGGCTTGGCGGAAGCCGATCTGGATCTCTTCTCTCCAGCAACCGTCTTGGTAGCCGTGGTGGTCTGTCCACTCGTTACGGTGCTCCTGGATTCGGGGGTGCAAATGGTGCACTCAGCGCTCCATCAACTCAGTACGGTGCTCCTGGATTCGGTGGTAATGGTGGATTTGGTGGTGCTCTGAGCTCTCCCTCAACTCAGTATGGTGCTCCTGGATTCGGTGGTAATGGTGGATTTGGTGGTGCTCTGAGCTCTCCCTCAACTCAGTATGGTGCTCCAGGATTCAGCGGTAATGGCGGTTTCGGTGGTGCCAGCGGAGCATTGAGATCACCTTCAACTCAGTATGGTGCTCCAGGATTCGGTAGTAATGGCGGTAACGGTGGACTCAGCGGTGCTCTGAGCTCTCCCTCGACCCAGTATGGTGCTCCCGGTCTCGGTGGTAATGGTGGATTCGGTGGTGCTCTGAGCTCTCCTTCGACCCAGTATGGTGCTCCCGGTCTCGGTGGTAATGGTGGATTCGGTGGTGCTCTGAGCTCTCCTTCGACCCAGTATGGTGCTCCTGGTCTCGGTGGTAATGGTGGATTCGGCGGTGCCCTTAGCGCTCCTTCCTCTCAGTACGGCGCTCCTGGTCGCGGCGGCAATGGTGGTTTCGGTGGTGCCAGCGGTGCTTTCAGAGCTCCCTCAACCCAGTACGGTGCCCCCAATGGCGGTGGATTCGGTGGCTCCTCTTACGCTTCAGCTGCTGCTGGTCGTCTCCGAACTGCTGGCCCTGCTCCCGTATACGGTGCCCCCTACGCTGATGCTTACCGTGGAACTACTGAGGACCCTCTTGCTGTAAGTATAACATTTCCTTATGTCCATTAATATAAAATTACACTGGAGACTTAACTCAATATCTTCAACATTTTCAAACACGATTTTGTGAAGTTCGAATATAATTCGAAGAGGGCCTTAGAAGTAAAAAGGTCATCTGCGGTAGTCAACATAACAAATGTTAGATTAGTTAAGTGGTCAAACTGCATGTCCTCGGTTTCTTTAAGACTCGAGAAAATACTCTCAAGGAAGCTGTCTGGTTCACTTCTCTGTAAGTTTAATGTTTTGGGTCTTCAAAATTTCCATTTCGTAGCAATTATCTACACATAAGACATAACTGAGCTTATCATCTCTCCTTTACCGAGTTAACTATTGTGCTGGTGTTAATTACTCACCAAAACTTCTAAGTTCAAGACCACTTTGAGTACTTTCAAATTCAACTCTGCCACTCCCTTCAGTACTTATATTAATACCATTCGAAACTTCATTCCTGATATAAATCAGACTAATGACAGCATCAATAAAAATACTTACGATTGTTTGTCGTTTGTGATCCTTTATGAATTATCTGAGATTTTCTGTCTCATTTTTATTATAAAATTTATACTCGAAAGACCTACAGTATGTACATTTGCACAAGAAATGGTCATACTGTAAAAGTACGTAGATTAATACAGTAATAACGATCTGTATTCAATTTATATATATTCAAGTTCTCTTTGCTCTTCCACGCTTAATCTCCACTAAAACATCAAGTTACTAGTAAACATCGTATTCTTAGGATTGTCTAATGGGCGAATTATCACAAGAAACTAACCATGCGATGTCTAATCCGATTGTTGTTTGATGTTTTAGTAGCCGACATCAGAACTTGGACTGTAAAGAAAGTGTTTGGAAAGTAGAACCTTTAAGCCAGTAGTGACTTATTATATTACAAGATTAACCAATAACAGATCATTATAAAGTGCTGAAAAAGCTGTACTGTGTATTGTCACATTTCCACAATTCGATAACATTCACTCGTACAGTCAAACACATAATGTAAGTTTGCGGAAGATTCGTACTCATTCAAAGTTTCGCATGATGCTATTTTGCTGATTATTAATATTAAAATTGTTATGCATCATAAATTAACTTCCCTAACGACATATTGGTATTCTTTCTTTAATAGGAGCCCGCGAACTACGAATTCTCCTACGAAGTCCAGGATCAGGACTCTGGGAACGACTTCGGCCATCAGGAAAGTCGTCAGGACGAAGATGCCGTTGGTGAGTACCGCGTCACTCTCCCTGACGGCCGCACACAGGTCGTCGAATACGAGGCCAACGAGGCTGGATACAACCCCAACATCCGCTACGAGGAGACTGCTGAAGGTGCTGCTGCCGCCCAGAGGTCAGCTGAGATCAGAAGCGCAGCCCAGGGTGGATACAGCTACGGCCGAGGACAAGGAGGTCCCTACTAGATCACTGCCCTACCACAACCTTGACAATGACCGCGAACGTCCGTCATGAATAATGCTTTACGGGGTATTGAGCTCAGTACCCTTAATGATCACGTTCTTATTTCAAGTCGTCGAGAGGGATATATCTGCTATGCATCAGGAACCACTATGTACATATTCCAAGTCCTGATAACTTTGCAGGGATTTCTCCCTCACTGGTATACGAGGGTTAAATCTGTAATTGCATGGTGTTTAATTTGTGTGATTGTGTAGTATAAATGTGATAGACTTTTTGTAAAAGTTTTTTATTTATTTTGTACAAATTGAATTGATGTAATAAACGATTACGTATTTATAAATATTGGTATCTTATATTACCTAACATTTCCCTAGCATCCTCATGTTTCAATGAGATAAATTAGTAGCTGTGACCATCGTTGATGGGTTCGGTTTCTACAGAGTGGGCAAAATAAAACAGGCCTGGAAAATATTTACAATAGGACTGAGCCGGATTGACCCTTAACGAACATCGCAGAAGATGCTGGAAATGGCCTGATCTGAAGAAATGAAAGCTGAGAATCGAAACGTCCCGATTCCACTTCACTCAGAAACCACTGGCGGAAACCAACACATGAAAGTTCGTCTGGTCGCTTTAACGTATGTACAAGAGTACATTTGAGTAATATGAGTTCAAACGTGCTATTTCTAATACTATCGAATACCATGAGTAATCCAGATCAAAAAGATGGAATTCTTTAAATAGTAGTAGCCTACCCGAACATGGGTATGTACCATGTGCCTTGTATTATACGCGTCCTGAAGTTCTTTATCAACTTTCTTACGGTGGAAATAGAGACTTTTGTACAGACACTCCTCATCTGTAAGGATACAGATGCAGGACCTTTTTGGAAAATGTTTCGACACGACGATCTCTTAATACCTACTTGCACAGATAAACGGCGTTGGGAATTCGTAGAACTTCATTCCAGGGTTTCTTTCACTCGAGCAATGTTTTCCGGTTTTCAAAAACTCTTCAGTTTTTATTCGCTACAGTCACCGTTTCACGAAATTTTGGCACTAATTTTTGCATTGTAGACGGTGCTGAATGTTCTGCTAAAACACTTCCAGTCTTAAACTTTGCGCAAACAGTTCCGCGCAGGTTTTCCTCGAACAGTGCTTCGCATAACACTCGACAATGAACAGGCGCTGTTTTATCGTGAGCACCATTTTGTGTTACAACACTGCCTTCGTGATGTACAGGCCGCACTGTAGCGCCGATGACGTCATGCAAAGAGGCGAACTGTTTCCTCCGGCTGACCCGTGTAATGCAAAGACATGATACGTCTGTACCCTGCAATTATGAAATATTCACAAATGTTTTATTAATATTACATGTGAGATCACTAACAACTGTAATTTCAATGAATATTGAATTTTCACGACCGCATTGTACATGTAGTACGTAATACGACCTAATACGTTGAAAGTCTGTTTCGATAACTGTAATTTCATCATAACCCGTAAGTCAGGTCTATGTAATTTTAGGAGAAGTAGGTTTCAAGTGCGGTCTACACGGTCAAAGCTTGAGTTTTTACTCGTCATTGTACCCAACAAATAAATATTATGCATTAATACAAATATGGAGACAACACAAGTACAAAATATAATAATAAACTTTGTTTTACGTCTAGATGGCCGTAAATACAGTAGCTTTCTTGACACCTCTGCCACTATCCTTCGAAGACTTTCTTGAGAACCTTTCTCCTATACGAACATTTGTATCCTTTTATGTTTAGAAATAGCTCATGTTTTCCCAAATATTAATGCACTTACCAGCAAGATCTGTTAGTTACTTCACACATTCACAGAAATTGCCGAGGAATTGTTTTTACTCGCATTCATTTTGGGGAGAAAAGGCAGGGCGTTCTCAACATTACTAACCCAAGAAATTACCATATGTAGGTTCAGTTGGTTACTGTTCACTTCTGCGCTTGTTGCGCATCAACACCCTGCTGTAAACCTGTGTAACAAGAAAGTCAAATGCAGAACTCATCATCAGCTCTGGGAAATGAGTGAAACATTCTCCTCTATTGTTCGTATCAGGTATTTTTTCGGTTGGGATTTTCGTGTTTCAAAAAGGTAACCTGCCCTCATAGAAGAAAATGAAAATACTAATGTATATTTACTTGTATAGTTGTATATTCGCCATGGTACGCAGAAGTTCTTAGCATTGTGGCAATTGGTAACTTTCACACACTGTATTTAAATTTGCAGAACATTATATTTCCACTAAAATTGTTGTACGATAACAATTAAATGAATAAATTCCACGTGAAGTCTTACGTCCCGTGAATTTATATTACTCATCACGTGAAGATACCATGTCTGTCTGTTAGGTCAACAGCCCAGAGGCTGGTTGGATCCTCAAATAGCACCACTAAAGGTTATGCGGTTATAAGGAAACCCCAGAAACCAATGGCAGCACCAAAATGAGGCGTACTAGGGAAGATGAGGAGTGAGGTAGTTTGCCATTGCTTTCCTCACTGGGTCAGAAAGTACTATTGTAGCACGATTGACCCTGTGAGAAGCACCTTTCATAACACTCAGATGCACTAGTCATGCTCTGAATGTCATTACTCAGCACCACCCATACCCCAGCAGCTTCCATATTGTCACAGCCATGGATGTTGACTGGGACTTCGGTGGAAGCTACACTTTACTCTGGCCTGTGCCAAGAGATGGATGCAAAAGTACTGTATCCATCAAGAAATGACAGCAGGCAGATACCATAACTGACCTAAACTATGAGGTCTCACTATCTTAATAACAGCTGTTTACGTAAATCCCGATGTGATAACTTTAACAGAAAAACATTCATTATAGTTAAATATAAATTTCTGTCTCTCAACAGTCACAATATTATCCAAAGAATGCTCCAAATTCTTATGGATTACATTCACAATTACAATTTGTAATATGGCTTAGCTCGCCTGAATTGATCAGCTGATGGGCTTGGCGCGCTTTCTACAGTACGGCCTGTACATTACGAAGGCAGTGGTTACATTCAACTAAACACGTCTGCTCCTCTCACTCACTCACACGTAATGATACAGTGACGTACTCGGGAGATGCGCATGGTCAGGCACGTTACAGCAACCGATTGGTGCATCGGAATCACGGGTTCCAGCATTTCCTGTGATGAGCAGTTCTCCTGTTCATTAACAAGGGTCAGTTACACGTCAGTCTCATAAATATTACCTGGCAAGTTTTATTTTGTTCACCCGGTACAATTACAGCAGTATTGTTATGTAGCGAAGTTAGAGAACACTTCAACTACCCGGGGACTAGGTGTTTGTGTTGTCCCATTACTCTCCTATTCAGACACACTCACACCAAACAAGTAATTACACCACCAACCAACACGTATACACGTAGTAGTGAAATATATTTCTCCACATAGGGTTGCGATCAAGAAGGGCAACCGAACGTACAACAGTGTCAAGTCTGCATGTGCTGATCAGTTCGCAACCGTGATCCTACATGGTGTAAGAAAAGTGGTAGAAGAAGGGAAAGAAAAGAAGGCTCTGACGTATCATTGACACCATCGTCCTCATCATAACCATCTCCAGTTTCCCGGGTGTGGTGTGGAATTCTTTCCATTTCTGCACACGTACATTCTATCTGGTCAACATTACACTATTCTAATGTTCCTCCTTGCATATTTTTAATTATCGTCCTTGACCTGCGTCAAGGTCGCTTGCTCGACTTCCTTTACATCCAATCTCTTCAAGCGACTAAACCCTTTCGGTCTTCATGTTGGTAGAGTTTTAAAAAGTGGTTCCATTTGGATGTCTTTTCGGTTCATTTCAATTCTGATCTTCTCTCGTCTAGTTTTATGAAGCATTAACCTCAACAAATCCATTTCTGCAGCCTGGAGTCTGGTATTCTTCTTTCTGTTCATGGTGCAAATTTCCATTCCATTTGTTGTTATTGGTAAGAAGTAGGCCTGACACAGAGTCTTCTTAGATATCAAAGGCACTTGACTGTTCTAAAGGAATTTCATGACTTAGAGGTGAAGATTAGCTCCATTCGGAACTCTGTTGAGCTTAACGAGATAGTTGACCATGCGGTTAGTGTATTCGGGAGATAATGGGTCAAGTCCCAATGTTGGCAGCCCAGGTTTCCCATTTTCACATCAGGCAAATGCTGGGGCTATACATTAATTAGACTAAGGCCACGGCCGCTTCATTCCCAATCCTGTCCCTTTTCTATCTCATCGTCGCTATAAGACCTATCTGCGTCGGTACGGTGTCAAATCAATTGAAAAATATAATCAGCTGAGCTTCAACCGTCTTGAGTTAAAATGCAGCCCATGTATTAGAAATGATCGACTTCTTGTGATTTATTTCCATCCAGCATAATGTTCGTCTGTCCTCCTTGCCTGCTCACTTTCCTTGCTACTGGACTGATTTTGAGACCAAACATTTTACATTTGTAGTTACAGGTGTTTAGTTTCCAAAAATGCTTTAGAAGATTTCGGCTAGGTAACTGAAGAAATCAGTGTAATGTTATTGCCGACTAGTTTTGAAGGCTGCACAATTCGTGCTTTAACACATCACTGCATGATTTCCTGGAAAACCGTTAGAGATATAAAGCAAATGCGTGCGTGTTTAGAATATACCTACATATCAATGGCCACGTTTGGAAAGGTTTATTATTCTATAGGATTGTATCTGAACTGAATCTGAGCTATACCCATCCAACTTTTCAGCTCGTTTGTTTCACTAGTTTTATGATAAAATGTTCAATCCTGCATTGTTGTATCATTCCTCTAGGTTGACCCCTTGCTTATGTGACCACAGGAAACATGGCGGACGGTAATTCGATTAGTTTCAGCCTGGCAGCGCTTCCATCTCTCTATCTTATTCTAGCCTCTCGCAGCCTCTAGCAGCCTCTAGTTCGTTCAGCAACTGATAGTTCGCCATTTTCGTTGGCACCAGGCGTGGCACGTTCTACATGTTCAGAGGTTCAGTAAACCCCCTAGAAATTGATGTCTTAGTAAACTTGTTTATTAATAGCCCATTACTTTATGTATATACTCACGCACGTAGCGATAATTCGGACATCAACCCTCGGTTGTTCTCCAAAACCAGAGAAGAGGTTCAATTTCAGGACTGACGGCGCGGGGCTGTGGGACGTAAGGAGGGTGCACAAGGCGAGGGGTTATGAAGAGAAAGGAGCACCTAGTTCAGATATCACTGACGAGTGGACCAGCGAGAAACACGAGCAGCCACTAAATTACACGAAGAAATGTCAGAGCGCGCGGTTAAAATTGCCTTACGTGGTTGGTTTTGAAGGGCTATTCATTTCACGATTTTCCGGTTCCCATTCAATTAACAGCATTTTTTGTAACTACGGTTTGTGTAGTATCAATAGGCGTAGCTAGCCTAAGTTTATGGTGATTAATGGAACATTTTACTAGCAATACGTGTTTTATAAAAATTAATAGCAAAATACGTCGAGACATAAATAACAGTAGTATTCCTAACACGTCCTAAAAGCAGTTAATCCTACGCAAGCAGTCTTCCAAATCGGAGGAAACTGGATCAACTTAACGTAACTGCACCTCATATTCTTCGTCTTTCATTCCTCATTACCGGACGAGTTGGCCGTGCTCGTAGAGGCGCGCGGCTGTGAGCTTGCATCCGGGAGATAGTAGGTTCGAATCCCACTATCGGCAGCCCTGAAAATGGTTTTCCGTGGTTTCCCATTTTTACACCAGGCAAATGCTGGGGCTGTACCTCAATCAAGGCCACGGCCGCTTCCTTCCAACTCCTAGGCCTTTCCTACCCCATCGTTGCCATAAGACCTATCTGTGTCGGTGCGACGTAAAGCCCATAGCAATAATCATTCCTCATTGTTTTTGTAACTCCTTAGAGCTGCAGACGTGTGCCTTAAAATAAAAATTGAGTTTCTAATCAAGCAACGTCATTTTACATCCATGCAAACATCAAGTAACAATACATCTGAACATGTTATTTTCTAAAGCAGTGAACCCCAGACGTTTCATACTTCATACTTGGTACTGAAATATATTATTGAGTTTCATCTCTTTGGTCTGATGGCTGTGGTCGGGCCAGGGAAGTGAGAGGGCCGTGTATCAGAGATCACACGACCATTTGATGTCACAAGCTGAAACCACGAGTCCATGTGGCCATTCGACGTCTAATGCTAACACGCTCAACGTACAACTCACTTGTCAAAGCTTTGGAAGGGCTGAGTTACAACTTGATTTCCCCACCTCCGGAAAGCAACTTTTTGTTTTCCCCATGAATTTATACGATATGCCTTTGCTGGTGAAAACTAGTGTTTACAGTGCACTATGTTTTCTGGTATCGGCTAGAGCAATTGTGTTACTTTCATTGATCTGTCTCGGTTTTATCCTCGACTTTGACAATATGAAAGTGACTGAGGTATGAGCGATACTAGTAATGTCATTCCTTATGCAGCCAGTCCCTGCTCTGAATAGTGTGAGCCTGTAGGGTCGGTTGGTGCATGCGTTTCAGTGGGCTTGGCAGAGTGATATGTAACAGCAACTTCTGGTTCAGTGAGGAAAGGGTGGGTTTTTTTTGCTAGTTGCTTTACGTCGCACCGACACAGATAGGTCTTATGGCGACTATGGGACAGGAAAGGGCTAGGAGTGGGAAGGAAGCGGCCATGGCCTTAATTGAGGTACAGCCCCAGCATTTGCCTGGTATGAAAATGGGAAACCACGATAAACCATCTTCAGGGCTGCCGATAGTGGGGTTCGAACCTACTATCTCCCGAATACTGGATACTGGCCGCACTTAAGCCACTGCAGCTACCGAGCTCGGTAGTGAGGAAAGGAACTGGAAACTACTTCACCCCTCATTTCCCTAGTACCCCTCTTGATTGATGCCTAGACTATCTATAAATACTGGAGCTGTTGAGGATCCAACCAGCCTTCGGGCTGAGGACTGAACATAATTTATACGAAGTTACGTGATTCCATTCACACGTTTAATACGGCATGTTTTTTTTTTTAATCCGGAAGCATATGGCAGTAATGTGAAGTACGATGAATTTGAACAAAACCGAGACAAAATCAGGACAATATACGATGTAGCTTCTTGTCCAAAGTTGTGCTTAACAGCCCCTGCTTCTCATTACATAATGTAGTTCTTCCGGCCGCTGGCGTGGCGCTGCGATCAAAGACTCACGAAACCTGTTGTTGATGATATCTCCTTTATCTGCTCAATCGTCAAAAGTGAAATGACCTGAAGCTGTGCCAATCATGCCCTACTTTGTTCGGAATGTAGGAGCATTCGAAAGAAGTCTATCACGAATAATTAAGAGTGAAAGGAGAGGGGGTGGAGGGGAATCTGCAAGGAAATTTTGTACCTTTATACTTTCTTTTATATATACAGTATAACATCAATGATATGAGAAAAAATAGACTTACAAACAAGGTTTTTCTTTTACGAACGACTTAATGCTGTATAGTGTATCAAATAAGTGACAGGCCTGGGAGCGACACCCGGAGAATTCGGCAAAGTTGTGAGATGGAGAGCAAGCCATGATGTGATGGAAAATGGGGTAAAAAGTCAGATTGGAAGTCTCACTGAAAGAAAAAGTACCCTCATTTTTAATTGCTGTGTTAATTGAATGAAAGCATCTCCTTTTCTTTCGATTGGCTTTACGTCGCATTGACACAGATAGGTCTTATGGCGACGATGGGATAGGAAAGGGCTAGGAGTGGAAAGAAAGCGGCCATGGCCTTCATCAAGGTACAGCTTCTGGATTTGCATGTTGTGAAAATGGGAAACCATAGAAAACCATCTTGAGGGTTGCCGCCAATGGGATTTGAACGCATTATCTCCTGAATGCAAGCTCACAGCTGAGCGCTCCTAAGCGCACGGCCAACTCACCCGCTGAAAGTACCTCGTGGGTACCACAGTAAGTATCTAGGTGTTAATATAAGGAAAGATCTTCACTGGGGTACAAACATAAACGTTGTTTTAAATGAAGGTTGCAGATCTCTTCGTGAGGTTATTATGTTATTAAGGTTGTAAAGGAGAGACTGTATAAGTCAGTGGTAAGACTACGGTATAGTACGGTTCCAATGTCTGGGTCCACACCAGGGTTACTTGATTCCAGAAGTGGAGAAGACCCAATGGATAATGATTTATTTCCGACAAAATGGTAGTGTTACGAAAATATTGCCAACTATGGGAGGGGAAGACCTGCTCGTCTAAGCGGTATATTCCGAGCTACTAGTAAAGAGATAGCATGGGATGACATTAGTAGACGAATAAACTTAAATGGAATTTTTAAAGGTCTGCCTCTGTCGTGTAGTGGTTAATGTGATTAGTTGCCACCCCCGGAGGCCCGAATTCGATTTCCGGCTCTGTCACGAAATTTGAAAAGTGGTACGAGGGCTGGAAAAGGGTTCACTCAGCCTCGGGAGGTCAACTGAATAGAGGTGGGTTCGATTCCCACCTCAGCCATCCTGGAAGTGGTTTTCCGTGGTTTCCCACTTCTCTTCCAAGCAAATGCCGGGATGGTACCTAACTTAAGCCACGGCCGCTTCATTCCCTCTTCCTTGCCTATCCCTTCCAATCCTCCCGTCCCCCCGCATGGCCCTTGTTCAGCATAACAGGGGAGGCCGCCTGGTCGAGGTACTGGTCATCCTCCCCAGATGTATCGCTCGACCCAGAGTCGGAAACTCCAAGACACTGCCCTTGAGGTGATAGAGGTGGGATCCCTTGCTGAGTCCGAGGGAAAAACCGAACCTGGAGGATAGGCAGATAAAGAAGAAGAAGAAGAAGAAGAAGGAGGCATTTTTAAAGTAGGAGTGATCATAATATGAAGGTAAATTTGGAATTCAAGGTGCCAAATTGGGACGAATATTTACTTACAGGAAAAGGAATAAGGGATTATAAAAAATTGGCAAGGGAGGATGTTCGATGAACTTTAAGTAACCAGATTATGAATTGATAAAGAATCTGCTACTGGGTGACAGCATTAAATGCAGTTCAATCAATCAATCAATCTATCAATACTGATCTGCACTTAGGGCAGTCGCCCAGGTGGCAGATTCCCTATCTGTTGTTTTCCTAGCCTTTTCCTAAATGATTTCAAAGAAATTGGAAATTGATTGAACATCTCCCTTGGTAAGTTATTTCAATCCCTAACTTCCCTTCCTATAAATGAATATTTGACTCAGTTTGTCCTCTTGAATTCCAACTTTATCTTCATATTGTGATATTTTCTACTTTTATAATCGCGACTCAAACTTATTCGTCTACTAATGTCGTTCCACGTCATCTCTCCGCGGACAGCTCGGAACATACCACTTAGTCGAGCAGCTCTCCTTCCTTCTTTCAGTTCTACTTAGCCCAAACTTTGCAACATTTTTGTAACGCTACTCTTTTGTCGGAAATCACCCAGAACAAATCGAGCTGCTTTTCTTTGGATTTTTTCCAGTTCTTGAATCAGGTAATCCTGGTGAGGGTCCCATACACTGGAACCATACTCTAGTTGGGGTCTTACCAGAGACTTATATGCCCTCTCCTTTACATCCTTACTACAATCCCTAAACACCCTCATAACCATGTGCCGAGATCTGTACCCTTTATTTACAATCCCATTTATGTGATTACCCCAATGAAGAACTTTCCTTATATTAACACCTAGATACTTACAATGATCCCAAAAAGGAACTTTCACCCCATCAACGCAGTAATTAAAACTGAGAGGACTTTTCCTATTTGTGAAACTCACAACTTGACTTTTAACCCCGTTTATCAACATACCATTCATTGCCTGTTATCCATCTCACAACATTTTCGAGGTCACGTTGCAGTTGCTCACAATATTGCAACTTATTTATTACTCTATAGAGAATAACATCACCTGCGAAAAGCCTTACCTCTAATTCTACTCCTTTACTCATATCATTTATATATATATATAAGAAAACATAAAGTCCGATAATACTGCCTTGAGGAATTCCCCTCTTAATTATTATAGGGTCCGATAAAGCTTCACCTACTCTAATTCTCTGAGATCTATTTTCTAGAAATATAGCAACCCATTCAGTCATTCTTTTGTCTAGTCCAATTGCATTCATTTTTTCCAGTAGTCTCCCATGATCCACCCTATCAAATGCTTTAGACAGGTCAATCGCGATACAATCCATTTGACCACCTGAATCCAAGATATCTGCTATATCTTGCTGGAATCCTACATGTTGAGCTTCAGTGGAATAACCTTTCCTAAAACCGAACTGCCTTTTTATCGAACCAGTTATTAATTTCACAAACATGTCAAATATATTAAGAAAGAATGCCTTCCCAAAGCTTACAGACAATGCATGTCAAACTTACTGGCCTGTAATTTTCAGCTTTATGTCTATCACCCTTTCCTTTATACACAGGGGCTACTATAGCAACTCTCCATTCATCTGGTATAGCTCCTCCGACCAAACAATAATCAAATAAGTACTTCAGATATGGTATTATATCCCAACCCATCGTCTTTAATATATCCCCAGAAATCTTTTCTAGTTTTCAAATTTTTTATCTTCTTGTAAATTTTGTTGTTGTCATATGTAAATTTTAATACTTCTTTAGCCTTAGGCTCCTCCTCTATCTGGACATCATCCTTGTAACCAACAATCTTTACACACTGCTGACTGAATACTTCTGCCTTTTCAAGATCCTCACATACACACTCCCCTTGTTCATTAATTATTCCTGGAATGTCCTTCTTGGAACCAGTTTCTGCCTTAAAATACCTATATACACCCTTCCATTTTTCACTAAAATTTGTATGACTGCCAATTATGCTTGCCGTCATGTTATCCTTAGCTGCCTTCTTTGCTAAATTCAATTTTCCAGTAAGTTCCTTCAATTTCTCCTTACTTCCACAGCCATTTGTAACTCTTTTTCTTTCCAGTCTGCACCTCCTTCTTAGTCTCTTTATTTCTCTATTATAATAAGGTGGGTCTTTACCATTCCTTACCTCCCTTAAAGGTACTAACCTGTTTTCGCACTCCTCAACAATTTCTTTAAACCCATCCCAGAGTCTGTTTACATTTTTATTTACCGTTATCCACAGATCATAGTTACTTTTGAGAAACTGCCTCATGCCTGCTTTATCAGCCATATGGTACTGCCTAACAGTCCTACTTTTAAGACCTTCCTTTCTATCACATTTATTTTTAACTACCACAAAAACAGCTTCATGATCACTAATACCATCTGTTACTTCAGTTTCTCTATAGAGCTCATCTGGTTTCACCAGCACCACATCCAGGATATTTTTCCCTCTGGTTGGTTCCATCACTTTCTGAATCAGCTGTCCTTCCCATATTAACTTATTTGCCATTTGTTGGTCATGCTTCCTGTCGTTCGCATTTCCTTCCCAACTGACATGTGGTAAATTCGGATCTCCCGCTACAATCACATTTCTTTCCTTGTCGTTTCCTACATAGCTGATTATCTTATCAAATAATTGTGAATCAGTGCCAGTGTTACCCTTTCCCGGGCTGTACACTCCAAATAAATCAAGTTGTCTATTATCTTTAGAAATGAGACACATAGAATTTCATGTGTCAAATCTTGAACTTTTTCGTAGCTTACAAATTCTTCTTTCACCAGAATAAATACCCCCCTCCCACCATTCCTACCCTATCTCCACGATACACACTCCAGTTCCGTAAGAAATTTTCTGCATCCATTATATCATTTCTCAGCCATGATTCAACTCCTATAACAATTTCTGGTAAATATATACCTATTAAATTACTCAATTCCCGGTACTACCACAAATTTAAGAATGGCAAGAGGGCTGGTATGTGGACACGAGTTCAGTAGCGAATGACTGTTTCATGGAAGAAAAAAATGGTAGAATGTTCTGCTTCGTTACTTATGTGATAGTGAAAGGAAAAAGTAAACTCGTGTCCACATCCTGAGGTGGTGCAGCTCTTTTCAGGGACATGCCCAATGGAGGTGAGCTGCATGTACCATTTCAACCTCATACCAGCCCTCCTGTCATTCTTAAATTTGTGGCAGTACCGGGAATCAAACCCGGACCCGCGAGGAAGGCACCTAATTACACCAACCGTTACCGTACGGAGGTGGACATGTGATAGTGAAAAGAAAGTGGGAATTGGGTTTGTCAGTGTCGCGGTCGCAAATTTTGTCGTATTATTCGTGCAGCGTGATATGTACGAATAATACGACAAAATTTCGTATTATTCGTGCAGCGTGATATGTGTCCGGCTCCATGGCTAAATGGTTAGCGTGCTGGCCTTTGGTCACAGGGGTCCCGGGTTCGATTCCCGGCAGGGTCGGGAATTTTAACCTTAATTGGTTAATTTCGCTGGCACGGGGGCTGGGTGTATGTGTCGTCTTCATCATCATTTCATCCTCATCACGACGCGCAGGTCACCTACGGGTGTCAAATCAAAAGACCTGCATCTGGCGAGCCGAACTTGTCCTCGGACACTCCCGGCACTAAAAGCCATACGCCATTTCATTTCAGCGTGATATGTGTTGTCAATAGAAAGTATCTGGTATTGCTAGTAGTTATTGCTTTAAGAGGAAGAAAAACTGGGCAACCATCCTCTCTTAAGGACAAACAGAAGATTTGAGATTTGAACTGTGTACAAAAGTATAATGTATATCTGCTTGAGGCTCCCATAGTCCTACAATACTGAACATACAACAATTAATATTTCTCCAGCGCTAAGCAAATTAACCTGAGACGCGTTTAATTGGCTAATATTTCATACTGAAAAAAGATCATCAACTTGAACATTAATCTCCACCATGCGGGAAATATTTTGAACGATTAGAAGCCAGGAAAGAATTGGAAAACAAGGTATATCCACCTAAAATATCCTATTGTACCTCGATTAAGCTTCTTTGGGATCATTTGGACAGAAGTCATGAAGAGTGGTTATTATCGTATTTAGGGGTTAGTAAGGATTTAAAGGATAGACTGTATAAGTAAGTGTTAGAGTACGGTTCCAGTGCGTGGGTCCCACACCAGGGTTACGTGATTCGAGAACTGGGAAAGATCCAATGGATAATGATGCTTGTTGCTTAAAGAGGACTAACATCTAAGCTATCGTTCCTGATGTATTTCAGGAGTAGAGAAACATTTCCGAAGATAATTTGCACCTTTTATAGGAGCAAAAATGCTTGGAGATTGCAAAACAACGATAAAAGAAAGAAGAGGTTAATATGAAGAAAGCAAAATCTGGAAAGTATTGTTACTTGTCAGCCCCGTGGTAGCTCCTTTAAGTATTTCCAGGAAGGGGCTGGTGACTCAGACGACCTGGAATCTCCCAGCCGGCCTATGGGGTGGGGCAGCCTTTCCGTGCATTGTCCTCGGAGGCCAGCTTACCTGTGAGTTTCTTTGAGATTCAACGGGAATGTTCTGCCTCCAGTGACATCGTCAAATTTCTCGATCAAATTACGCGAGCTGTAAAAAAAAAAAAAGGGAGACTAGCCCCGGAGAGTCAGTCAGTGTTGGACTCGGAGTCAGAGTTGGACTCAGTGTTAGAGTGAACGACAGTTGGGCTTCGAGGTGGAGCCAGTGTGGCACTCAGTGAGATGGGGTTCTGTGGCGCGGTGGCTGAGCTGAGGGCGACAGATATATTGGCTGTCACTAGTGTCCCACCGAGGTCTTGTGTGTGTGTGTGTGTATACTTGTGTGGATGAGGACTGCCGTGAATCAGCGATTGAAGCAGTTATCGTGAGTGTGAAGATAATTGGACGTGTGTTAATGTTCGCTGTTGTGAGTATCGTCCTGTTGTTGGATACTGTTGAGCTGTTGCTGATCGTTGTTCAATTCATGTGATTGTGTGAAGTACCGGACTATCATTGGAGTTGAACCGAAGAACAGTCGTCGTGTGTTGTATAGCCGGGGGGGCACTGGGTTCAAATCCAGCTGTCTACGCACAGTGGCTGTACGAGGTGACTGAAATTAGGGAAAGTGAAAGTAAGGATTATAGACGTTCCCAGGTAGCAGCCGGCCGGGACTCCAGCGTGTGTACGGAAGAGAGATTTGTAAATAGACTGGTGGCTATTCATAACTGGTTAGAATTGCTTGTGTTCAATTATATGCGTGTGCATTTATTAGGCCATCCTGAAATAAATTAGAGTAATCAAACAGATGCAGTTTTATTCATAACAATATTCTTCGTACAATTAAACATATTTATAAAAGATACTAAACTTTGTCTACACTATTGTTTCAATAAATCTTGAGAGTGAGAGGTGTCCAAAACTTTTGAACATTGATGTATTTAAAACTGCCACTTCACAGACGTGATAACGTATTGTCTAAGTGCTGTTGAAATTTTAATGTATATACAAACTCTGAAGATACCCTTAACAATTATTATATCTATAGGTCCATTAGTTTCTGTGGAGAGTGTGCCTGAATTGAAAAATATTGTACAAATATTATTGTTATTTACAGAATGCTGAAAGCATGTCCGTAAGACTGACTAACTTAACTTAACTTAACTTAACTTAACTTAACTTAACTTAACTTAACTTAACTTAACTTAACTTAACTTACTTACTTACTTACTTACTTACTTACTTACTCACTCACTCACTTACTTACTTACTTACTTACTTACTTACTTACTTACTTACTGACTTACTTACTTACTTACTTACTTACTTACTTACTTACTTACTTACTTACTTACTGACTTACTTACTTACTTACTTACTTACTTACTTACTTACTTACTTACTTACTTACTTACTTACTTACTTACTTACTTACTTACTTACTTACTTACTGTTTACTCTCCGGGGTTGTTTTTTCCCTTGGACCCAGCAAGGGCACCTCTACCATATCAAGAGCAGTGTCTTGGTGCGTGGAACATTTGGTCGGGGATACAACGGGCGAGAATGACCAGTACCTCGCCCAGGCAGCCTCACCTGCTATGTTGAACAGGGGCCTTGTTGAGGGGGGGGGGTGGAATTGGAAAGAATAGATGAGGAAGTGGGAAGGAAGCGGCCGTGGCCTTAAGTTAGGTACCATCCCGGCATTTGCCTGGCGGAGAAGTGAGAAACCACGGAAAACCACTCCCAGAACAGTTGAGGTGTGAATCGAACCCACCTCTACTCATTTGATCTCCCGAGGCTGAGTGGACCCCGTTCCTGCCCTCGTACCACTTCTCAAATTTCGTGACAGAAAAGGGAATCGAACCCGGGCCTCCGGGAGTGGCAGCTAATCACACTAACAACTAACCAATCCAGCCCGCTGGTTTTGTCACTAGTCAGATCTAATCAATTCAGTCCAGCTGTTTTGTTACTAGTCAAATGTAATCAATTCAGTCCAGCTGTTTTGTTACTAGTCAGATCTAACCAATCCAGCACAGCTGTTTTGTTACTAGTCAGATCTAATCAATTCAGTCCAGCTGTTTTGTTACTAGTCAGATCTAACCAATCCAGCACAGCTATTTTGTTACTAGTCAGATCTAATCAATTCAGTCCAGCTGTTTTGTTACTAGTCAGATCTAACCAATCCAGCACAGCTATTTTGTTACTAGTCAGATCTAATCAATTCAGTCCAGCTGTTTTGTTACTAGTCAGATCTAACCAATCCAGCACAGCTATTTTGTTACTAGTCAGATCTAATCAATTCAGTCCAGCTGTTTTGTTACTAGT
This sequence comes from Anabrus simplex, assembly GCF_040414725.1. NCBI lineage: Eukaryota > Metazoa > Arthropoda > Insecta > Orthoptera > Tettigoniidae > Anabrus > Anabrus simplex. The sequence goes on from NC_090271.1 coordinate 51,298,437, forward strand.
CAGATCTAACCAATCCAGCACAGCTACTTTGTTACTAGTCAGATCTAATCAATTCAGTCCAGCTGTTTTGTTACTAGTCAGGTCTAACCAATCCAGCACAGCTATTTTGTTATTAGTCAGATCTAACCAATCCAGCACAGCTACTTTGTTACTAGTCAGATCTAATCAATTCAGTCCAGCTGTTTTGTTACTAGTCAGATCTAACCAATCCAGCACAGCTATTTTGTTACTAGTCAGATCTAATCAATTCAGTCCAGCTGTTTTGTTACTAGTCAGATCTAACCAACCAGCACAGCTCTTTTGTTACTAGTCAGATCTAACCAATCCAGCACAGATGTTTTGTTACCAGTAGGTTCTAATCAATTCAGCTCAGCTGTATTGTCACAAGTCAAATCTAATCAATCCAGCACAGCTGTTTTGTCACAAGTCAAATCTAATCAATCTACTCCGGTGGTTTTGTCATTAGTCAGATTTAACCAATGCAGCTAAGCGGTTTTGTCGCTAGTCTGATCTAACCAATCTAGTCCAGCGGTTTTGTCACTAGTCATAGCTAACCAATTCAGCCCAGCTGTTTTGTCACTAGTCATAGCTAACCAATTCAGCCCAGCTGTTTTGTCACTAGTCAGATCTAACCAATCCAGCCCGCTGGTTTTGTCACTAGTCAGATCTAACCAATCCAGCCCAATGGTTTTGTCACTAGTCATAGCTAACCAATCCAGCCCAATGGTTTTGTCACTAGTCAGATCTAACCAATCTAGCCCAACGGTTTTGTCACTAGTCATAGCTAACAATTCAGCCCAGCTGTTTTGTCACTAGTCATAGCTAACCAATCCAGCCCAATGGTTTTGTCACTAGTCATAATTAACCATTCCAGCCTAATGGTCTTGTCACCTCCAGGACCTCACCATCGAGACGTTGCCAAGCTTGCTGAGTTCCATGTGACGTTGTCCAAACCGCGCCAGTTTGGATCACTAACCTTACTTTCGACCTCTTTTTGCGGATGGTTTAACGGGGTCGTTAGTCTGTTGGAGTCCCGTTTATGGAAAGAATATCTCGGCATTAGAAAGCTGGCCAGCAGAAGAGCAGAGGTGGTGATATACAAATTCTAATGACTAGATTGCGTGCCAAAAGCACGGATTCAGTTCCAAATCCCTTCGCAGTGTTCATGTGGTGTGAGGGCACATGACGCTGTTGATGGTAATTAGTCCGTCCGATGGAGACGTTAAACCTTGAACAAACCCGTAGGTGTTATTCGACAGGAGTGGGCTATGTTGCGGGACCGGGTTTCAGCTTCTTTCTAGCTCATTATCGTCACCATCGGACACCCATGCGGGCAAGTTACCCTTGGATGTCGAGTAGAAACACCTGTGCGAAGCGAGCCGAACATGTCATCGGACACTCACGGCACTAAAGGCTATACAGTAAATAAATTAACTACCGGTACTGGAACGGAAACACTGCTCTCTGGCCATTCAGAGACTGCCGGCCAACGGCTTCTGATGTCTAACTGGGCTGTTGGAGCTGCGTGTGGGTGCTCCGGCATCTGCGATAACCTGGTTCGACCAGTTCATTACCGTGGATAACTTGACGTGTGTACTTGAGGAATGGCGACAGCTTTGAGGAACATAACTCCTTATGCAAGTGAAAGATGAGCAATAATTTGAGGAGAAGGGGAGGATAATGGGACGATGAAGGCTTCACAAATGAAGAGTTGTTGAATCAGGCTGGGAAAGTAAAACATTTTGACAGAATTTGACCATGATAGGACACGCAGGACTTTTTTTGCTATTTGCTTTAAGTCGCACGGACACAGATAGGTCTTATGACGACGATGGGAGAGGAAAGGCCTAGGAATGGGAAGGAAGCGGCTGTGGTCTTAACAAAGCTACAGCCCCAGCATTTGCCTGGTGTGAAAATCGGAAACCACGGAAAACTATTTCAGGGCTACCAACAATTGGGTTCGAACCCACTATCTCCCGGATGCAAGCTCACAGCTGCGCGCTCCTAACCGCACGGCCAACTCGCCCGGTACACCCAGGACTTGTTCCGTAGATTTGATGGGGATGATAATGGTATATGGTGGTCAAACAAATGATTGCTTATATTAAATACAATATTGGTGTGGAGATGAAGAAATTAGAACAGGGTAAATACCATGGGGAGATGTATCAACCCAATTAACAGACTAATAACAATTCTTATTATAATAATATTATTGGCTTTACAGCACTCTACTACTTATGAAGTTTTCGGAGGTGCCGAGGTGCCAGAAATTTGTCCTGCAGAAGTTCTTTTACGTGCCAGTAAATCTACGAACACGAGGCTGTCTGATTTAATAGCTTCAAATACCATGGGACTGAGTCTGGATAGAGCCAGCCAAGTTGGGAGAAAGAAAAAAATGCAGCTACAGATGGAGGGATTATTCTGAAAGATCTTCTCAACGTAAACGGAAATCGTTCTCTTGAATTCGCGAACAGCCGAGTTCTGAGGAAATGCAACGTGGATGACAATACAATACGCTCAGGGAAGTAGAAAGGGTGGTAAACAATCTAAATTGTAACAATGCATCAGAAAAATAGACTAATTTTGACCCGATTTTGTGAAATAAGGCTTCAAAACGTGATAGGTTTAGTGTGGAATATATCATAACTTAAATGGTATTTTGTTGATCAGTATACCAGGCAAGATGATCAGAGGCATCTTGGAAAGAAATGTGCCATCACTGGTTGAAAGTACAATGGATGACAACCCAGGGTTGTTTCAGACCACAGAGTGGATACCAGAGTCGGATTTATGCTATGCGTCAAGTAATTGAAAAATACTACTAGAGGAATAGACAGTCATGTTGATGTTTCGTAGATCTAGAGGAGGTGTACGATAGAGTACATAGAGTGTGGTGGTAGTGATGTTTTTAAAGAGGAAGTACAGCTAGGAAATCATCCTCACTACCAAGATATAAAACCATATCCGTACTGCGAGATTACGGTGTAACGGGCTGATTATTATAGTCATTTATGTTGGCATCGGACAGCAATTATTTGAATTGACAGTAGAATTAGGCTACTGTATTTCTGTCGTTACAAAGTGTACACAAGGCTGCAATCTTTCACCTCTGGTGTTCATAGTATAATGTGCAAGGATCATTTACTGGAAGCTATGAAATGGCAGGAAAGAATTCAGTTAATTAAGGTCACGGCCGCTTCCTTCTAACTCCTAGGCCTTTCCTATCCCATCGTCGCCATAAGACCTATCTGTGTCGGTGCGACGTAAAGCACCTACCAAAAAAAAAAAAAAAAAAAGAATTCAGTTGCTCGGAAATGAAGTAAGCAGTTTGGACTATGCCCACGACTTGGTCTTAGCGACAGATTATACCGAAAACCTGCTATCTAGTACCTTAGAAAGTAGACACAACGTGAAGGACATGGGAAATCGGCGTTTCCAAGACCAAGTGCTGTCAGCAGGGAGGAAATCTAAGGTGACAGGAAATATGAAACTCAAACAGGTGACTCACCAACTATTTAGCATGTGTATTCTACCAGGATGGTAATATATTAGCAAGTGAAATTGATTTAAGATACAGCAGAACTAATTCACTGGGTTCAGAGTAGCGATAAACTGTGTTTTGTATGAAACTAAGGAATTGTCTTTACCTCGGCACGTCGGTCAGTTTTGAGACCGAGTTTACTTTTCGGGAATGAATTTTGGGTGGATACAGGATATCGTAATCATAGCTTAGAACTAACGAAGACAGCAGGTACATTATTCTTACTACTTATTTAACGTCGTACTAACACATCGAAAGTATTCATGAACAGAGCCATCGGAAAGGGTTACTAGGAACGGGAATGTGCCAGCCGTGGATTTATTTAAGACACAGTCCCAGCATTTTCCTGGCGTGAAAATGGGAAACCGCGGAAAACCATTTTCAGGGCTGCCGAAAGTGGAATTCGAACTCACCATCTTCCGAAATAAATCGCAAAGCCTACTCGTTCAGTGATTGCAGGAAAAAATAGATAGATAACTGGTGAGAGGGGATTATTTTACTGTAATCATAATTATTACGTGGAGGTATTTCTTTTCAAATTTCGTGGCAGAGCCTGGAAACGAACCCGGACTTCCTGGGGTGGCAGATAATCACACTAAACCACCACACCATAGAGGTGGACTAAAATGAATAATAATAATAATAATAATAATAATAATAATAATAATAATAATAATAATAATAATAATAATAATAATAATACCTGCCGAGTTGGCCGTGCGGTTAGGGGCGCGCAGCTGTGAGCTTGAATCCGGAAGATAGTGGTTTCGAAGCAAACTGTCGGCAGCCCTGAAGATGGTTTTCCGTAGTTTACCATATTAACACCAGGCTGTACCTTACTGAAGGCCACGGCTGCTTCCTTCCCATTCCTAGACCTGTCCTATCACATCGTCGGCATGAGACCTATCTGTGTAGCTGCGACGAAAAGCAAATAGCAAAATAATAATAATAATAATAATAATAATAATAATAATAATAATAATAATAATAATAATAATAATAATAATAATAATAATAATAATAATTTAATCAACTAATAATGACGATTTAGTTATCATATGACTGAGATACTGCGTTGCAGACATTATGAAGTTGTGCCACTAGCCTCCTCGGCTACCAGTTTCAATATTATGATTGTGCTGCTATCTAGTAATGAAAGTGGAATTCTACTGAACATTTCCTATGACTGAGTTAATTTAATTTTGTCGGGTGACACAAATTGCACCTTTAGAGATCTTTAAAATGTCAACAACAGTGGCATGGAGTGCCAAGAATGAACCCGTGAAGCTGGGAATATGTGTTTAACAATCGATCAATCGATCAGTCAGTCACCACTGAATTACATTTAGGACTTCCGATCACGAGGCAGATTCCCTATCGGTTGTTTACCTAGTCTTTTCTTAACTGATACAATAAAAGAACTATATCAGAAAATGCAAAATTACGACATTATAACACAGTCGTTAAAACAGAACTGTTATAATTTGTGGCAAATTTCGAGTAAAGATGATCGATAAACAAGAAAGAAAATCGTCCGCAAAATCTTAGGACCAAAATGCGAAAATGGAATTTGGATGAAAAAGAAATCACATGAAATCTAAAACGTTACAGAAAATATCACAGATACAATTAGGGTACGGCGATTACACTTTTCTTGCCACTTATGTAGAATGGGTAATAACAGGCTCACGAAGAAAATTTTAAACTTATCAGTGAAAATTGACAGTAATTGGTTAAAAGAATCCAGTGAAGACCTAAATGAAATCGGGACTAATGGAGAAAGCGTTCAAGAGAGAATAAATTCAGAGCCATAATACACAAACATAAACTTCCTGTAAATACCACCCGATAAAATACAGGTTGGACAGAATTACATAAAAAAGGAACACAGCGAGATGAAGAAGAGATATTCAGAAGAGAAGAAGAAAAACCAAGAAAAGTACTAATAAGTTCAAACTCGCTCCTTATTTGGGCGTAACGAAAGCAACAACAACAATAATAATAATAATAATAATAATAATAATAATAATAATAATAATAATAATAATAATAATAATAATAATAATAATAATAACTAAAACCAGGCACCACAACACGGTAACTAAACCATAATTCCCTATGCTACAGAGTGTATTTTCTCCATGAAAACGGGAGAAATGGAAGGGGTAGAGGAAAAGGAAAGAAAAATTCTAAGAAAAATCAGGGGCCCGTTAGAGAATGAAAATTGAGTGTTCAGACACAGGAAGAATGCGTACTTCTACAAAAATACAGAATGTGAAAGAATGTCTGATACGATCAGGAAGAGGAGAGATACGTTCTTTGGTCACGTAATGAGGATGGATAATGCCAGAGTTATAAAAACAATATTTAATCATGTTTACAAGGGTAAACATGACAAGCAGTGGATACAAAGTATAAAAATAGATTTGGCAGAGATGAGAATAACAGCAGATATAATACAGGACAGAACAAGTGTTAGGCGACTGATATACAATTTACAGGGTTTCAGAAGAGAGAAAAAGAGGAACGGAATAACATCTGGACAGGAGAAAGGAGGAAGAAAACGCAGTGAAATAGAGAAGAACTATAGGAAACCAAGAAAGGAATCAGTAACAAACCAAAATGAATGCAATGGGTTACTTTAAGTGCTCCTTAGATGGCAAAATTCGATAAAGTAATAATGATAATGATAATAATAGTAATAAGAATAAGAAGAATATAAGGAAGGCGAATTAGAGGAATGAAAGGAGAGATATATTGCGAGATGATGGGATGTGGGAAGCGCTCGTTCTGGGGGCGGAGATGGCAGTGTGGCGTAATACCCACAACCTTGCAGTGCACTGCGCGGTGAGTGATCTGGTTCTCTGAGTACTATATAAACTGACAGCTCATTGCAGACATCATACACAATCTTCTTCAGCACTCAACAGGCAACAAGCAGATCTTCTGTCATGGCTAAGGTAAGGAGAACTTCAGGGTACTAGGTTTCTAGTGTTCACATTCGCAGTACTACAGTGCTG